>NC_138970.1:75859500-77128000 GCF_055761805.1 Camellia sinensis
CCAGAAACTAGTAAACAGAAACAATATTCAGATTATGTCATAATTAAAATGTACATTGTTCTGAAATCTTCTGAAATTTTTCTGAAATATTCTGGAATTTTAAATGACTAATAAATACACATAAAATTAGAAATAAAAAATCCAGAAACTGATAAAATGAGACAATATTACCAGTAGATATTAAAACATTTCAGAAGTCCACAATAAAAATTTCAACCCCAGAAAATTATTTATGCAACACCAGATGCATTTTAAAGCAAAAAAAAAAAAAAAAAATACATTATTAACACAGGAAAAATATTACATATTTTCGTAAAATTTTCAAAATTTTACAGAATATAGAAAAATTAATTCTGAGTCTAAGGGTACCAACCATGATTAAAACAAAGCTATAACGAATAAATTATGGCCAATTAACGCAATTCAGAATTAAAAAACAAACAAACAGAGCCTTAGAGCCAAGCCAGCGCGGAAAAACGGCTCGGCTCGGCTCGGCGCCGCTCAGCGCAAGTCGGCTCAAGGATCGGCTCGGCGCGCGGCTCAGCCTCGGCTCGGCGCGCGGCTCCAGCACGCGGCGCGCGTGCGGGCGCGGACGGCGCGCGTGCGTGGACAGCACCGCCGACGCGCGCGTGATGGCGCGTGCAGGCGCGTCAGCATGGCATCCGGTGCGTGTAGGCGCGTGGTCGCGCGTGGCTTCGGCGTGGTGGCGCGTGAATGCCACGCGCCGCCTTCCAGTGTACTGACAGTTCCGATTTTTGTACTGCCGGACTCCTTTTTCCAAAATAAAATCATTTATGCTCTTAAAAATGACATTAATGATCATAAAAATGAAATATTTTGGATCTCACTATCTTTTATAAATATACATATGATAAAAGAAAGCACGAAAATATCCATTAATGGCTCTGATACCAATGTAAACTGAAAAAAAACACAGAATATGCAGCGGAATAAAATCATCAGATCATACCTTTTGATGATAGAACCTCGTGGATAAATCACGTGCTTCCAGAATCAGATCAATCAATCCCAGCAGTGGGGTGATATTACAATGGTGAATATCACCCACACAAACCACAGTGCAACTGACTTGATCGTTGTTTCTTGGGAGAGAGTCAGAATATGGGTTGAAACAGACTCAACGTTGTTTCTCTTGGATTACCCATAACCATATAACAAATATTTAATATATTATAATATCTATCCATATCAGTTAAGATACAGATAATATCTAATATATATTATATCTATCTATATCAGTTCAAACTGATAACGTCTGTTTCAAGAGTGGTTATCCTAAATAGGTTTGATTTCAAAATCAAAACCTATTTGGATAAGGATTCAAAATCAAATTTAATGGTCATGCCACATGGGCGCCCATTACTAACACAATTATTGCTATCACTGAATCTTCGGTGTCGCCTTACCGACTGGTATTCACCATAATCCTCGAATAACTCATCTTCAGATTCGTCCAAGAAGATTGTCTCAAGACGTTGTGGTTAATAGGCTGGCCTTAGGCAAATCCCATAGCGCGGTTCCTATTAACGTTGTGACTAATAGGTTGGCCTTGGGCAAGTCCCTTGACTCAAATCCTATTAGATCTTTCTCTACGATCATCGTCAATAGAGCTTGTGCTTCCTCTTTCGATGAATGACATCGAGCCAGGAGAAACCTTGCTCTAATACCACTTGATGCAGCGGAATACACGGGGACTAGATATCGTTCTAGTAGACGAAAGGGGCTCTCGAATCCACGAGAAAAATAGAACCTTGAATCCACAAGGAAGAGAAAATATCTTAATATTATTGATTGAATGAATAAAAGTTTAATAAAAGTTCTCTTTGCCATGAGACTTACATAACTATTTATAATAAACCAAACATAATATTTGTAGGAAAAGTAATTCTAAAATAAACTGGGAAACTTAAATCAATACAAATTAGGAAACCTAAGAGAATAGGAAACTAGAATTCTAAACTATTTAAAATCCTAGTCAAAATCTAATTCCAAAATAATAAAATTAAGAAACCTAATAATCCTAAAATATTTATACTAAATTACAAGAATCCTAATAATATATCAAAACTAAAAATATAAAAATTCTTAAAATCTTGTCCTGAAAATCTTGTCCTACATCATCATATATAGAGATCATTAATGGGACGGGCGGACTTACTCAGTTGGCAAATATTGTATTTAAATCCCATGTTTTGATGGATTTTCTGGCTTTGACCAATCAACGGGCTGATACGGGTCAAACCTATTTAAAAAACTAAAACCACATTACACTCATAAGTACAAATCTTACGGGCTAAAATCAAACCGAATCGGATTTCACATTTTTCATTACACTTATATTATTAAGTTCTATACATTTTTTATCCACATATTTTTAATATTTTCATTAGTTATTTTTCTTGTTTACTTTCCCACATAATTTAAGTATTTTGATTTTTTTTTTTTGACCTTTTTACATCTCATATAATAAAAAAATAATCAAGTAACATATAATACCTACAAGTGAAGGGGAAAAAAAAAACATAAAGAAAAAAAAATAAAAACTTTAAATATGAGAACAAAAAAAATCAAACTAAACACATACACAAATTAGACTTACCCATGTAGACTCTAACGTGCAGAGTTTATGGGCGAGCTCGGATTACAAACCTTTGTCTAAAACCCTAAATCATTGAGTTGGGACGGGCTGGACACTAAAGCGGTAATTCGAATTTTTTGTTCACAAGCCATTTGAGAACTCCTTGGCACATATAAATGTTCGGGATCCTATTTCGACAAAACAAGAATGATATATATATATATATATATTTTTATTAAAAGGTTATTGCTTTGGTTTTTAGTTTCATATCAGCAGAACAATTTGTATGAGAACCTGTTTGGTATAACTTTTTTTTTTTTTTTCGTTGATCGGCAAAACAAAGACACTTCATTGATGTAAAGCACAGTACATAGTACATAACAAAAACATCAATATAGAGAGGCAGGTGCAAAAGCATCACAATGAGATAAATCGTCCTAACTAAGTTGGCACCAAAAAACTCATCCTATCATTTGCTAGCACCTTCAGAGTTGGTGAGCAACCAACCAAGGAAACAGAAAAAACAGAACAAACAGCCAACAACCACCTACAACCAACCAGCATGAGCAGCATGGCAGAATTTAAAAACAGAACAACCAGCAAACCAGGATTCATCCACCAAAAACAGACTCAACCAGAAATAGCTAACCTAAACCAGGACATGTTCATCATCAGAATAGCCATTGCATTAATTCAGTTACCAGATTCATCCACCAAAAATATGAACCCAAATCAGGACAGATTCATCAGGACAGATCAAACCCCATTGCATCAATTCTGGTACTAGACTCAGAACAGCCAACAAAACATAGAGAAACTACAACACTTCAGCCACCAAAATATATACTAGAACATACAAAACACCGAAACAGACTCAACTCAACACCAAAAAATAAGCTAGAGCAGGTTCAGCTACCAAATATATAATCGCAGAGACAGACATCATTGCCTCAATGCAGACTCATTCACCAAACCAAGACAGATTCATCAGGTTTGCATCAATACAGAAACCAGACAAACCCAACCCCCATTGCATCAATTCAGGTATAAGGCTCCAACAAAACAAAAATAAGAACATCAATTTGTAAGTAATACCAGGCTCCAGTCCAATTGTAATCAGAACAACAAGGCCTCAGTTCATTTGTAATCTATATAAGCACAGAAACAGAACAAATAAAACAGACTGAACCTGTAACTGGACAGTAGACCAGATCATACCTTACACACTGCTGTAGACACCCCATTTTTTACTGCCCTTAAGATTTGGGCGTTACTGATGGTTTACTTGGTGTTGAAAAGTTGTGCAGTGCCAAATGGTCAATTTCTTCAGTAAGGAGAGTCAAATCCTAATCTCACACCCCATTTTTGGACCAAAAGATTTTAGATCTTAAAATCCTCTATTTCAAAACACTTTTGAAAAATGATTCTACGATGTTCTAACGCTCGCATTCTGTTAAATGTTGCGCTTTTCGAAAAACCGAGCGAGGACAAAGTGGAAATGAATGAAAGAGAGATGAAATCTTTGAAAAATCTTTCAAAACACCTTGTTTAGGGATTTGGAGTTGAAGAAAATGAGAGATGAGAGAAGAAAACTAGTTGAGGAGAAGTTCGGCATAAATTCGGGTAGGATCGAAACTGCGCTGCTTCACCAAAACAGGCATAACTTTTTGCACAATTGGAATTTTGATGTAAGGCTGCCACCATTGGAAAGCTTACTTCTAGGGCTTCAATTTGGACACTTACCAGCCACTTTTTGGCCTTGCCAGCCATTTTCCGACCACTTTCTCTTCTTGCCGACCAATGCAAGTAGCTGGCTGACCACTTTAACTAGTCGGCAGCTTTCCTGCACTTTCTGTAGATATTTTCCATGCCAGCTGTGCCAGCTGTTGGGCACCGAAAGCATCATCCATACACCTGTATGGAGGGATTACTTGAAGCTCCAAACTTGTTCAACAAGCTTGATGCTTGGTTTTCTATAAAAGGGAACCTCCTCTCTCTTGTCTCAGGTTCAGAATTTTTCTTAGGGCATATACATATATCTCTATCTCTATATTGCTCTATTTGCTCCATATTTGTGCTTGAAAGTGTAGCTTCTTCACACTTTTGCACACAAACACATAGTGAAACACCATACTCTTGTTGCTGAGGTACCTGAGGGTCTTGTTTGGACTCAAGAGTTGGTTTTTAGTTCAGAAAAGTTGCTGGAGTTGCACCCTTGAAGTCGTTCTACAAGAATGAGTCACTAGCCCTTTTTTAAGTTTTGTGTTCATTGCTTATTTGGCCCTATTTGCATGCCTATTTTGGCTTAACTTTCAACTGAAAAAAGCTTCATTTTCAAGTGTTTGAAATGTTTGGTTAAGGCTTTGTTGGTGTTGGGGGTGATCTACTCCCTTTTATGCCTTGTTTTGGGCCATCACTTTAGGCCTTTGTAATCACCTTTGTTTGGCCTCTTCACCGCTGAATTCCAGGGGAATTTTAGTGGTGGAAACTTGGTTTTGAGGTCTTAAATAGGAGGGGTGGTCCCCCCCTCCTCTTGTCTTGTTTGCATGCATTGATGGCCAACCAAATGAGCATGTGTTTTTACTTCTTTGTGGCTTTGTTTAGGCTCATTTTTGTGACTTTTGGGACCTACCATAACTCTGATTTTGAGTGGTGGACTCACCTCTTGCATGCTTTATACACTTGTAGTGTAAATCTTGTTCACTAGCTTTGTATGCTAGTTATTTTAGCCTATAATTCTAGCATGTTTTGGCTCCACTCCAGCCCATTTTTGGTGTTATTTTGACATGCCATAACTCTTTTTTTGATTGGTGGAGTCACCTTTTGCTTGGTTTGTGCACTTGTAGTGCAATCTTGCCCATTAACCTAGTGTACTTGGTGTTTTGGCCCTTCATGCTAGCTTACCTTGGCTATACTCCATACATGTTTTAGCATTATTTTGGGCTGTTTTAGGACTTTTTTGGGTTGCCTTGGCCATATGACTCATGTTTTGTATAGCTATAGTGCAAATGCCTTGACTAGTCTTGAGTTTTGAGGCCCCTACCATGCTATACTTGTGATGTTTGCATGCCTTGGCATCATTTGGCATGTGATTTCAGAGCTTATATCTTTTCCATATTCTCATGTTTATCACTCTTTAATTGTGTTTAAGAGTTGTGCCTTTATGCCTTGTCCATGAGCCAATATGTATGCATGCATGCCTAAGCTTTTGGGCTACCATCTCAGTTTGTATTTGGTCTTATTTTGCCATGTTGCAACTCTGATTTTTGTTGGTGAAGTCATCTCATGCTTGGTTTTGGTAGGTGTAGTGTAATCCTACTCATTGGCCTTGCATACTCCATGCTTCATGCCTTTTATTCTAGCATATGTTGGCTATGTTCAAGCATGTTTTTGGCATTGTTTCGACCTACCTTGGGACTTTTTTAAGTCATCTCGGCCCTTTGGGGCTTGCTTGATATGGCCATGGTGCAAGTGCCTTTGCTAGCCTTCAGCTTTGAGCCTCCTAGCATGTTATGCTTGTGTTGTTTGGATGATTTGGCATCATTTCATACATGATTTCAGAGTATATAGTGTTGTCACACTTCCATGTTTGTCACTTCGTAATCATGTTTGAGAGTTGTGCTCTTATGTTTAGTTGATAGGCTAATGCATGAGCATGCATTTTCTTGCTTTCATACCATCATTTCCGAGCATTTTGGCCATCATTTTGACATGCATGAGGTCTGTTTAGGGGTGGTTTAGTCTATTGAGCATTGCATTGTATAGCCTTAGTGTTGTATATTTCACTAGCTTTAATGCTTAAGGACCCTAGCATGCCCTACTCGCATTGTTTGAATGATTTGGCATCATTTTACACATGATTTCAATGCATATAGTGTAGCTACACTCTCACGTTCATCACTCTTTAATTATGTTTGAGAGTTGAGCATTGTGCCTTGTTTGTGGCCTAACATTTATGCATGTTTGTTTAGTCCATTGAGTTTCAATTCCAGCATGCTTAAGCCTTTGTTTTGGCATGCATAAAGTCTGTTTGGGGTTGGTTTGGTACATGGAGTATTGCATTACATAGCCCTTACATTGTGTCCTTCATTAGCCTTCATGCTTAAAGACTCCAACTTGCCATGCTCATGTTGCGTTGCATTGCATTGCATTGTATTTTCATGTTGTTGCATTGCATTGTGTTTGGATTGAAAGTTAGTCCAAACACGAGAAACGAGGGACGTTTCATACTTGAAGTGATGAAACGTGCCTCATTTCTTGGTCGCCGACCCTCTTGATCAAGCATGATAGAGGTTAAGGCTCTTATTTGTCATTTGTGCATTCATTGACATTGAATTGTGCAATCTTGCCTTCTCGGCCATCGTGCGTTGTGATGCTCGGTTGGTGGCCCGAGAGTCGAGAACCACACTTCCTTAAGCTTAAGAAATGATAGGAAGGGTGGTTGTGCACACATATCTTGCAAATACACTGCCATGCCCCTTCTTGTTCTCTGTTGCAGCAAACTGGAGCTGAGCAGAATTTTCCGGTCGGCAGACCAAAAAAAATAGCTGGCCGACCACTTTTTCTGGTCTGCAACAAGTGGAAGTGGTCTACAGGTGGTCTACACCACCAATAAGTGGTCGGCCGTAGGGGTGCAACTTGGGTAGACTCATCCCAAGCAACCCGAACCCAACCCGAATTTTTTAGGGCTTGGACAAGATATTTTCAAATTCAGTACGGGTTTGGGCAAAAATTTAGAAGCCCGAATTAAATTTGGACGAGCTTGGGCAAAGACATCAAACAACCCAAGCAACCCGAAACCCGAATTGTACATATATAGATATATAAAAATATCAAATATATATATAAATTATTAGCCATTACATGATATTAAAGTAATTTAGATTATTAAATCATATTGAATATATATTATATATACAAATAACATAAAATTATACTTTTTATTTTTTATTTTTTATTTTCACTCATAAATTGTAAAGACTACTATAACGGCATCTCTCTTACATTATATAAATTATTTGTTTTCATAATATTAATGATTTTCTATATATAAAAAAATGTAAATAGTATCAAATTTTAATAATGCAGGTGCAAAATAAAAAATAAAAAAATGAAATTCGAGTTTAACTCGGGTCGGGCTTGAGCAAGCAACCTTGGGTTACAATTCGGGCTTGGACGAGACTGGGCATATCTCAGTACAACTTGGGTTAGGCTTGGGCAACCTCTCAACCCGACCAAACCCGCCCGAGTTGCACCCCTGGTCGGCAGCCTT
Source organism: Camellia sinensis (assembly GCF_055761805.1). NCBI lineage: Eukaryota > Viridiplantae > Streptophyta > Magnoliopsida > Ericales > Theaceae > Camellia > Camellia sinensis. The sequence continues at coordinate 75,867,372 of NC_138970.1, forward strand.
CCTGGAGGTTCCAATGATGGAGTAAAAGTTATCTGGAGCTTTGTGCAGTGTTCTGAAGTCAAATGCAAACAGAGGCAAGTTGGGGCATCGAAATGGATTTCCAAACAAGGTGACCGAGCATGCATGCACTTCTCGCCCTGAGGACCTCTACTTACTGTCTTACTTAGCTGCTTTGCTTAGTTAGCTATTTGGTTCTGTACTTAAGTAGTTAATGCACTTAGCTATTCAATTTGTGTTGTAATTAGTTAACTTGTTAGTTAATTAGTTTCATTTTGTAATAATTAGTTTAATTAGCTTAGATTAGCTAGTTAGCTTATTATTCGGACCCTCCGTCGGGAGGGCACAAATGTTGTAATAAGCACGCGTGTGTGATGCATGTCTTCCAACCCCCATTTCTTTCTCCCTTTTACTTATCTGCTTTCAGTGGTTAGTTTTAGGACATATTTCAATTAGCATACTTATGTTTATATGTTTGCATTCATTCATCTGTTTTGCATGCACCGGGCTCGGCACATCATACAAACTGCATTGTATTTCAATACTAATTTGAATTCATGTTATCAAGTTGCATTCACATGACATCTTAGAATAGCCAAGCCTATCTTAGTTGCATTTTGCATGTGTTGCATTAGGCATTGTTGACATAGCTAAGATCATGCATTGATTACCAACTAGCTTCTGTTTTGGCTCAGAGTACACTATGAGTGTTTATGCTTTAACATCCTTGCATACGTGTAGGTGACTGCCATAATAGCATGCTTGCCATGAGGCTAACTGTTTAAGTGATTAAATGCATGAATGCCTGTGGATGAAGGCTTTATTGCTTGAATTGGAACAATTCATCGAAATGCGAGTTTTAAGCCCACTTGAAGTGGCAAATCACCATGTTTTCTAAGCCCACTTAAGGGTGGCAAAATCCGCGTCTTAGCCTACTTGCGAGTAGCAACTTCAAACCATTTTCAAACAAACAAACATGAGATGTTTTGTTCCAACTTGAGCGATTTAGTCTATACTTGTATGTTGTGCGCATCACATAGTAATTCTAGATTAATAATCGGAATAAGAACGCTTGTGTTTTCAAAAACAACATATCATGTTAGTAAAGGCCGATCTTTGATCGGGCGAGCGGGGGTGCTCATTGTATGACATTCCCTTCTCGTACCCAAGTTTCCAAGCCGAGGCAACTTTGGTGATGACGGACACGTGGCCTTAGGCACGAGTCAAGGTTTCCTAAATTTCCCAAAATAAAATATTTAGGTGGCGACTCTGAAATCTGGCAAAACAGTCCATGTTTGGCGCTTTTTGATTAAAATCGATTTTCCAAAATGATTTGCCAGATTTGGACTCTTTGGTGATTTATCAGTCTTACATTGCACTTTGTGAGATTAGATTCAGAACCGTGACATGAGTCCGAACTGTAGTAGCTAAGAACAAGGATTCGCGCCCTCGCGCACGGAGCGGAGTTCGGGCGGTCTACAGTTTCGGGTGACTCCGCTGGGGATTTAGAGAACTTAACTCAAACTCATGATATGTTGTTTTTTCTACACTTATGTGTTTCTCTGCATTGCATTTGCATTGGTGCGCCTAGGACACCGTGTTTGCCGTCTGCTATTCCTGAACAGTTTGTCGGAGGCTTGCTTGGAAAAGCGTGCCATAAGGCTAACCGGTTGCGGGCTCTGCCACAATGGGAACACAAACCTCGGTTTTCACCGAGGCACCCTTTTTGGCTATTCGACCTAGTGCATATCGGAATCCATAAGTGACTATTCCAAACTAGGACAGGTTGCTTACCCGGTTGTAGGTTGTTTGAAACCGCTGTGTGCGTAGTGAAAACCTAGCTTCTGACAAGATAGGACAGGGAAACCCTACCCTTTCATAGGGATGTTTTGGCTCTTACTTGCTTGATATGTGCTGTCAGAGTGTGTCTCCACAGGTTGTATGTATCAGTTTTCAAGTCTGGGTATCAGGCCTGAGGGCATCAGTATTTTGGGGGAATCAGTTTTACCTGAGGGTATCAGTTCACATGCAGAATTTGGGGCAAAATTCAGTAGAGAGCACAGTCATTCAGCTATGCTCATATCTGGTTTGGTGAAATCAAGCTAAGATGCTGTCTGTTTTCTTCTTTTGCAAGGTAGTCTTGGAACCATAGCTTCAGAAGGCTCCAATAGCCCCCGGGTACACTGGACTTGTATTGATAGACTTTGTCAGGTCAGAATTGGTTCAGAAGCAACTGTAACCAGTCCGCGGAGGGGACCCCGCTACAGTTCGGACTCTCGATTTGTGTCACGGTTCTGAATCTGAACCAAAGAGTCCAAATCTGGCAAATCGTTTTGAGAAACAGATTTTTGAAAAAAGTAGTGCCAAACATAGACTGCTTTGCCAGATACAGAGTCGCCACCTAAATATTTTAAAATGGGAGAATTTAGGAAACCCTGACTCGATGCCAAAGGCCACATGTCCGTCATCACCGGAGTTGTCTCGGCTCGGGAGCTTGGGTACAATCGGGGAAGGTCAGCTATGAGCACCCCCTTTCGCCCGGTCCGAAGACCGGCCTCTACTAACCATGATATCCGTTTTTGAAAACGTTATGTGTTCTTAAACCAATTATTAGCCTAGAATTACTATGTTATACGCGCAGCAAACAAGTATAGACTAGATTGCCTAATTTGGAAATAAGCATTGCATATCCGCTTGTTTTGAAAGCGCTTTGGAATTTGCTACTCGCAAGTAGGCTAAAACACAGATTTCAACGAGTTTTTCCAACTCAAGCAATCCAACCTTCACCCACAGGCATTCAAACAGTTTAACACATAAGCACCTAGCCACATGGTAAGCATGCTGTCATGGTAGCGTTCACACTCATGCGAGATGCTAAAGTGAAAATACTTACATCGTACTCCGTGCCAAAACAATGAACCCATTAGTAATCAATGCATGATCCAAGTCCATGTTTAAATGTCTAATGCAACACATATAGGATGCAATCGAAGTAGGCTCGGCTAACCTAAGCATGGCATATGAAATGCGATCAACTATCACATATTCAATTTTTGAATTGAAATACAAATGCGGTTAGCGTGATGTACCGAGCCTAATGCATGCAATACAAATGTATGAATGCACGCATGCATAGCATAAGGTATGCTAAATTAAACGTGCCCTAATCTACCATCATAAGCAGGTAAATAAAAGGGAAGAAAGAAGTGGGGATTGGAAGACATACACACACTCACCCACACTTATTACAGATTTGCCCTCGCTCGGAGGGACCAAATAAATATTACAAATTAATTAACTACGCAAGCTAATTAAATATTACAAATTGCCTAATCAACTAAGCAAAATAACTTAAGCTAAGAAAAATAGGAAAATCGCCTCAGGAAACGCGCCGCCATACATAGGCTGCCTCTGTTTTCCTTCCTTCACTCCTCTGGAGGCTGCCAAAACCTTAGGACTACATCCCTAGACATTGGGGAGTGCCACCGGCTGAGTGGAATTACCACCGGCAGTGGTATGTGGCCATCGGCACAAAATGAAGCTGTCGGCAGAGAAATTATTGCCGGTCGGCAATATACACTGCCGGTCGGCAGAGTGTTCCTGCAGAATCTGCAAATGACAGCAACAGAGGGCAAGGCAAAGCATGGCAGCACAATTCAAGGCATGTATGTAACAATCATGTCCCTTATCATGGTAGTGACTCAAAGGGGCATGTGTCTCGATTCTCGGACCACCAATCACGCATTTCCATGCATGATGGCCCAAAGAACCAAGTATGCAATTTTCATGTCAAATGAAATGCAAACCAATCAAGCAAAACAAGTCCCAATTCCTATCACCAAGTCAAGGAACAAAGCATGCATGCAAGATGCAATGCAACCTAGGCATGCAAGCTAAGGATACAACATGGCATGGCAAGGCACTTATGCAAGCATACAAGCAAACATGAGGCAATGCCAACTAATGGCAAGATGGACTTAAACATGATTTAGGCAACTCTAATAAGGCCCAAAACAGTGGCCAAAATGCTATAATTAGGGACCAAATACACATGCACACATACATATGTTGAAAGGCCAACACTAAGGCACAAATTAGACAACCCTCAAGCACGCTTGAAAGAGGCAATCATGGACTAAAAAGCATGCAACATAAGCTCTGAAAATCATGTTAATACAAGGTGCCAAACCAAGCGACAAGTCAAGTTAAACATACAACAAATGGCCTAAGTGCTTGGAGCAAGTCAAAGGGGCTTGAAGCATATTTAGCATAACAATCAAGGCATGCATTAAACAACTAAAAACAGATTTTTAGTATGTTAAAACAAGGCTAAAGGACTACTTAGATGGCATCTAAGTGGCTCCAATTAGAGGCATGTACAATGGTCAAAACATGGAGCATGCAACACATGCTTCCAAAACATTAAAGAAGCATTCAAGGCAAACACATAGGCATGGAAATGGGACTGAAATAGCATGTAGGGTGGTTCCAAATCACCAAATCGATTCAAAGATGCCATGCTATACGTGCACATACTCAAGGCCAACAAGCCGGAATGCAAAGGAGCTATACTAAGCATGTCAAAATCAACCCAAACACTTATGGACAGACCTAAAACATGTCAAGATAGGCACAAAACCTTCACAAAACTAAGCCTAAAACATGCTCCAATAAGGGCTAACGACCTAAGGCATATTAAGGCATAAACAAGGCATTACATGGCAACTATGCTAAGAATGCATGGTGTACCAAAACCAATTTAAAATCATGTTATATTATGGATATATAAGCATGAAAAATAGCCTATACATGCTCAACACACACTCAAACATAGGCTCCCTTTAAAGGCCAAAATATGCCCTTTTCAAGGACAACAAGGGGAGGAGGTGGCCCTCCCCTTCTTGGGACTTCAAGGCATCATCTTCACCACTGAAATCCCTCAAGATTTCAGTGGTGAAGAGACCCCGACACCAAAATCCCAGAGTTCACACAAAAGGGCACAAAATGAGGCCTTTCAAGGCCTAAGGGTGTTCAAACTTACCAAAACCACAAAACACTCTTAACAAACAACCAAGAGGGCTTAAAAAAAGAACTTTTTATGTTATACAATAAGCACAAAAACAGCTGTAAGATAGGTAGAAAATCAATGCAAAAATGGGGAATATAGGGGTAAGATCCTTACCCTTGAAGATCCCTTTACAAGTGATGCTCCAATGGCCCTCCTTGGCTCCAAACCAGTCAAGAACCTCAAGAACAAGCCTTTAGAACCTTAGTTTCAAGAGGAAGGTGAAACACTAGGTGCTTGTGTGCAATAGTATGGACTAAAACACACACAAGAGTAAATATAGGGATAGGATGTGTATGCAACTCAAACCCTAAAACTAGAGCTTCTCTCTGTGTTTTTCCCTCTCTATAATGTCTAAACTCTCTAACCTCTTCAACCAAGAGAGAGCCCCTCTCTATATAGAAGCTTTTGTCTTGTAAAGCTTACAAGACAAGCTTCACAAGAGGGAGATCCCTCCATACACGTGTATGGAGGGGAGCAAAAGCAAGACAGTTGTCTTAAAATATCTGCAAAAGCAGATGCACAGTAGTCGGCCGGCCAAAAATGCCATCTTGGCCAAAAAGAGTGCCGATCGGCACTAAAAAGTGCTGACCGGCAACAAATAGTGCCGACCGGCAATATATATATTGCCGGTGGATACAAAAAAATAGCCGGTGGCCTCTAGCCACTGCCGGTGGTGGGTGGGGATGGTCTACAAGCCCTACCCTGCCTCTCAAAGGAAAAACACAAGTGTTTGGTGCAAAACCAAACACTAAACGGTCGAGTTCGGAGATCCGGAGACAAGGCGCGTAGCCGAGACCTCCGGGAACTCCAAACGAACACAGACATGGATGATCACCGAGTGTTCAAACGGTGACGTCCAAGTCTTGAGGACGGTCAAAAATGGGGTGTCTACAGCAACCTGTGTTTACCTCACCTCCACCGGTTACAAGACGAAGGAAGTTCAGGAAGAATTCACCAGTACAGTTTTTATAGCAGTCACACCTCAGTTCACCTGGGTCTAGTCTGGTTTGGGAACAGTTGTCTGCATTCAACTCAGCACGAGATCCATTACCCATTCCCATGGCTCAGTATCTCCCAGCCAGTATGGAAGAACAGATGCGGTACCTGCAACAAACAATTGAGGCACTACAGCAGGACGCAGTCCGTCAGGCTAAAGTCACGGCTCGCCAGGCTGAAGTCATGGCTCGTCAGGCGGAAGTGATAATCCAGCTACAACAACAACAGCCACAGCAGGCTGCGACTTCTACATCTCATGCACCTCCCACGGGTAACCCGACACCCGGAGCCACTACCTATACTGCTAATTTCCAACAGACTCAGGGTAATCCGGCGGAGCCAATCCCAAAGCAAGTCTTTAAAGCTCCTGTCTATCAAACCGAAGCTCCGTTTGGATTTGAGGTTGACTCAACTGCACTTAAGGTCAATAAACTAGAGAAATTATTCAAACAAGCACAAGGAGTGAACTCCATCCCGGATTTAGAGGACGGGTATATTGAATCTGCAGTTGCCTTACCGAAGCGGTTTAAAATGCCACATATCAACCGCTTTGATGGCTCTGGAGACCCAAGGGTGCACCTCTATCTGTTTTTTGATATTCTAAGGCCAATGGGTTTGACCCTAGCCCAGACGTTATCACTATTCGGCCGAACCATGTCTGGGATAGCCGCAATCTGGTATGCAAAATTGAAAGACTCTATGAAACAAAATTGGGAAGAGCTGGCTGAGGTCTTTATTGCTCAATACTCCTACAACACACAGATCGAGGTCACAACTCGTGATCTCGAAGTCACCCGCCAAGAGCCAAATGAGGGTTTTTTAGAGTTCATGACGAGGTGGAGAGCAAAGGCCTTAATGGTGACTACAAGGCCTTTCGACAAATATCATATCAGGATGATTGTTTAGAATCTGCATGGCAAGTTGTTACAGAAGATGATCGTTCTACCTTTGTTTACCTTTCCAGACCTTCATGGAATGGGGGTTCAAATAGAGGATGCCATCTGACAAGGGATCTTTGCAGAAGATGATGAGCCTTTGAAGAAGAATGTTGTTCGCAATTTCAATGCTGCTGCTGATGGTAGCACAGCTGGGAAATGCTCAGAAGTAGACATTATCACCACTTCCCTCAATGGCCAAAAACCAACTACTTCAACTCGGTCCCAAGCCCAAAATTTCCATCCTCTTTACATGAGTCTCTCTCAAGCTTTGAGAATGCTGTGAGAGGAAGGGCACCTAGAGCTCCTAGAACCTCAACCCCTTCCAAATCCTCTTCCACCAAGATATGACCCAGCTAAATATTGTGCCTATCATCAACAACATAGTCATGATATGAACCGTTGCATCCGCCTCCGTAATAAGATCAGATTCAGGATCTTATTGACGAAGAGACCATACCTCCACCTAAAGGACCTCGGGCAAGTACTGACCCGTCATCGCTGCATCTCAATCAGATCCATTTACTGCCATCTAGTTACAACCCCAGCATATACATCACTCACCCCAGCCCATCTACCCAAGCCTGAGGTGTTCATTCTAGAAAGCACGGACCTGTGCATGATGGATGCACCTGGACCCCAATCATCTCAAACCCGTGAGCCCACTATTTCTGAGCTGATGAGAATGATCGAAGATCTTCAGAGAATTGTGGCAGATTTAGCCTTTGGGATATTGGCTCCGTCATCAACCACACCACATACTGGGAATTTTGTGTCAAAAGGTTCCTCAATCTTGGGACGGGCTGCATTTGAAGAAGGCCAATCCCTTGGCAAAGTGGAGGCAAGTGGAAAGAACAAGGTAGGGGTAAACATTGATCCCCATGAACATCTTTTGTGGGTTGTTGAGGCTTTGAAAGCCGAAGGGCTAAACAAACAGCAAGTGCTGGCAGTTGTTGCAAAAACTGTGGATGACACTTTTGCCACTCAGAACGAGAGCAGTTTGAATCAAGGGGCAAGCCGGGAGAAGGGCCGTTGTACCAGAAATGTTCCTTTCAGCTCTAATCCCGTGCTCAAAAGAGATCAGCAAACCTAGTCAACGTCTACCAATTCCTTTGCTGGTGCATCCAGCAAAACTCTACAAACCTCGAAGTACCCACCCCGAGGCCAGAGGGTCTTCAATCCCCTCTACATGACTTTGTCCAAAGCTTTCCGAACCCTTATAGGACAAGGGCATCTGAATCCCCTGGAGGTGCGACCATTACCAAATAAACTTCCTTTCTCCCATAACCCGGCCAATTACTGTGCCTTCCATCAATAAGCCGGCCATGACACTGACACATGTTTTCATCTTCGCCATGAAATACAAGATCTGATTGATAACAAGGTCATCGTCATGCTGGGTCCGGCAAAGTCTATCGGCACCGAGTCAGTGAACTTGGGGGATAATGTGATTATGTGATCGGGGGATGAACCGCCTGCTAATGGTGCTCAGTTTACTCCAGATATGGGGATGGCATGCACTGGTTTGAGCAATGTACAAATGTTATTTTTTTTACTTTCTGACTTGGGTGTTGGGTCAGTCTTGTTGTGTTATATTGAGTCAGTCTTTTGTACTGAGTCAATCGAGTCTATCTTGTTGTGTCGGAGTCAGGTGATTTCGGGGGTGTTACCTTGGACATCACTATCTTGTTTTCTGTTTGTCTTTTACACTCTTTTGAGTCTGTTTCTGCCATAGGGCCAGTTGCGCTAGAAGATTTGAATGAAACAGCAGTGATTTTCACACTCTTAAGTTTGTTTCTGCCTTAAGCCAGTTGTGCCAGAAGATTTGAATGAAACGGCAGTATATTTTGACCTACTCTTCTGTGCCTTGAAGTCATTGCATTGACCAATGTTTTTCAAAACTTTTTGAATACTATGATGAAAACGAAGAGGAAGGAATTCCTCTGGATTTGTAAAATTTGATCAATTGAGAGGAAGAGAGGCATGCTAAGCCCTTAATGAATGAGATCATGTTTTTTAATGTGAGTACTGAGAACAATCCTGGCTTGATCTAGATTGGTTCTACATTGTCTTTCGACGCGAGCGACTAGTCGCTTTCTTAAAAGATTTCAAAAAAATGTTTTGTGTAGTCCTGCGAAGACCTGTGTAGAATCGCTCTTGAGATTGTGCAGCCTAGGATCGCTCTCAGCTTCGAGACTCGACCCCTTTTGCTTTCAACCCTTGAACCTTAATTCAGAATGTTCAAAGGTCAACCATGATGTGAGGCTTGCATGGCCAGATCAGAAAAGGGCAAGTAAATCAGATGTTATCAAAGGAAGCTTGCAAAGCTAGATCAGAAGCACCCCTCAAACTAGGGGCAAAAATGTCAGATGTACTCGAAGAGTCAAAGATGAGTTATTTTGCAAACCAATGAAGACTAGCCAGAAAGCCAAATTCGAGCAGCTTAAAGAAGAAAGTTTTACTGAAGGACAATCAAGTTCCCATCCGCAACACTAGGGGCAATTTTAGGCCCCGATTGGATGGACTCCTACATCATCAACAAACAACAGCCATTCTCCTGGATTCAGATGGCTTCGAGATCCTACGACCAGTCAACATGGACAAAGCTACACTTTTACCCTTGAGAGGCTCGCTGGGCCGAAAACCCAGAAAGGCGATCTAGGCAAAAGTTAGAGCAAGAAAAAGAAAAGAAAAGATTGGAAAATGAAGAAAATAAAAAAATGAAAAGAAAAGAAAAGAATAAAAGAAATGAAAAGAAAAGAAAAATAGAGCTCGCAAGGTTGAAAACCTGAAAGGGCGGCCTTGGCAAAAGTTAGAGCGCAAAAGGAGAGGTTAAATACCTGAGTGTACCTTAACCCAGAACTACGTCAAGCTTGATTCCCATTTGTAGGATACGTGGGCAATTTCATTCTGAAGTCCAGTCATAAACACTTCAAATTCAACTGTCCTGTCCATGAGATTGAATGGGTCATCTTTGTTCTTTTTTGTATCCAAGAATTTGGTCGTGATCATCACTTTGAGGACTGCTTACAGTGCGCTGTGGTGCCATTCAGACAAGGGGCAACTTTTCGTTTCCGTGCAGTGCCATTTAGACAATGGGCAATTTTCCATTGTTTTGGATCTGAGGTTGTGCATCTCAAGAGTAAATTCGATGTTGGTCGAGCAGTGGCCATTTGCAAAAAAAATAGTTTTTGAGAATTTTTAATAAAGTTGACTAATTTTCTCGAAAATTATTCCATTTTTCCAAAACTGAACCATTTTCTTGGACCCAAAAAAGGAAAATTTTCAGTGTTCATAGCCTAACTTGCATGATTTCAAATCAGAAAATTGAACAAGCATGTTAATCTAACTCTCATGCTGGTCAAAATTGTTTTAGTAGAAAGCCAAAACAAAAAATGGTCAAAATGATGAACTAGGGGCACAGGTGAGTCAGGTTTTCCGTCTTTTCCCCGTTGTCAGCATACTTGCCAGAAAGGGCACCATATTTGCCAAAAAGGGCACAACTGAAGCTAACAGCAAAGGGCCGAAAGCTCTCTCATATCCTCCAAGCAGCGAAGTATCAAGCTAAGTGCGAAGCACGAAATGGAATGGATCAGGATATTCCACTCCCTCATCTAGACAGGTCTAATCACATCCATACTAGCCAAGGGCGTCATCAACTGCTATCAGTTGTGGATTTACTGCACATCCTGTCGTAACCCCTCTGTGGGAAAGCTCACTTTTGTGAGTGGAAGAATAAAAATCTAGCAGAATGCTAGGGGCAAGAGCCCACAACTTCCTATTTATCCATCAACCGCCCAGGGGAGGGATAAAAAAATCAGAGAGATTGAAGAATAGAGAGATGTGCGCTGAGAGAAAAAGTAAGGAAAGGGTTTTTTAGAGAAAAAGAGATTGAGTGCCAGAGTGATGTGAGAATCACAAGTGAGAAATGGTCGAAAACAATACCCGGGGAAACAGGCTCCTTGTGCACATTTGAGTCTTGTGTTTTGTCATGTTTTTGTTTGTCTTGATTCTTGTTTTGAGTCGTTTTGAATGTCAATAGATGTGTTTAGGTTGTTTTACCTTTGTTTTCCGTTGTTAAGTCGTTTTTGCTGTGGTCAGTTATAGGCTCAATACTCGGTTAAGAACTCGTTTCTCAATTTCAAATTTAGAAATAAAATCATTTTGGGCTCGGAGTGCTGTGCTATTCTCCACATTTGTGCAAAACAGATTTTGTTCTTTCATAAAACTGCAGGGTTCAACCCAGGTCATGTGAGAACAGTAAAATTAGGACCTATCTGAAGCTATATGGGTTCCAAACTGCAAAGCAAAATAAAAAAAAGGAAAATTTGGAGCATCTGAGTGTGTTTCAACTTCAAAAACTTCCGAGATTGCATTACGGATGTACCTCCTCAGGTCTTGTCAATGCTCCGAAGTATGAGTGTGCCTCTACCTCAAACTCAAGATCAAGCTTGCTTCAAGCCAGAATGGTGATCAAAAGCGCTCTCCCCAAGTACCATTCCTGTGACACCCCTGTTCCGTAGTATGTTAATTGGTCCTTAACATGATGTGATTATGTATTTTGATATGATTTTGTGTTCCACTATGTGAAAATATGTGGTTTGAAATTTTATCTGTTCATCGTAGGAATATCTGTTTGAGTAGTCTGTTTTGGAAATTTAATTGAGGGCCTTATCGGCCACGGAACCCGAAATTGACTACGCCATTGTGGTTGGCATAATTTTTAGGGCCTACGGTGAAATTTAATTGAAATTTGATTCTGGTCAATTTAAACTGATTAAATTGATAAATTAAGCACCCCATTATTTTATATTAAAATATTTGTTAGTGGGGCTTGTTGTATATTTGCATTGCACTCCCCTTTAGCTCTCTTAAAACTCAAAATCTGAGTTAGACAATTGAGAGGGAGAGAGAGGCCGGCCATGGAGAGAAAAAGGGAGAGATTTGTGTAATTTGGGCTCAAGACTTGGGAATTTGAAGATCTAGCTCAAGATTTGGCTAGAGCTTGAGTGTTGAAGCTCTTAGGTAAGTGATTTCTTGAACTCTTACTTGTAATTTGTAAGTTCAAGGGTTGTTTGTGATCAAGAACATGTAATGAGTCGATTTTGTTGAGATTGAAGTCTTAGAACTCATGCATGTAAGAAATTACTTTGAATTTGCATGTTTGAGCTTGAAACACATGATTCATGTGGAGTTTTGGGTAAAGCTCATGTTGTAGTCACCATTTGTACCATCTAAGTTGAGAATGATGAGCATCTCCCACATGCATGTACAAATCATGGGAGTATAAGTCTTGAATGTTTGAATTTGAGCATGTTGATGATGGGTTTGAGACAATTTGGGACATGCATGTAGATAATTCATGTAATTGAGCTTCCTAATGTTGTAATCTGCATTAGTAGCATGTTAGCATGTGTAAATGTGTAATTTGAACCATTGCATGCAAGAAATGTAGATGGAAAACTGATTTGGAGCTCAAGAACACGATCTGGGAAACCCAGATTTTTGAGGTCCGCTCGAGCGGGGTAATGGCCGCTCGAGCGGGAAAATCGTGCTCCCAGCATTTTTGCAGAGTTGGATGCCCGCTCGAGCGGGACATTTCACGCTCGAGCGTGGATCTTTGTAGACGGACCTTCAGCTCGAGCGCATCTTTTGTGCAACCAGTACCTTGCAGGCCTTAAGGGTCCGCTCGAGCGGAGAATCTTACGCTCGAGCGGGGACCCTGTTTTCTGGAATTTTGTTCATACATTCTGTGATTCGTTTTCCGTTCTCTTTCACTTGTAAGCACTCTTAGGCATGTGTTAAGCATTGTAAATGAGTTAATGAGATAAGAACAAAGCCTAAAGAGGAATATGTGAATTAAAGAACGAATTGAACTGTTAGTGACCCTTTTGTATTCATGAAATGTGTAGGGTCAAGCTCCAGGGCGCATCCACAAGCCGATCACTGTGAGTAATATCAATATTTGAAAACTTGTCAATGTCCAATTGTTATTCCCCTATAAATATTATGAGTTGTTAATTGGGATTGTGGACAAAAGTTTGACATGAATGAATGGGCCAAAGGCCGTTTGACATGAATGAATGGGCCAAAGGCCGTTTGACATGAATGAATGGGCCAAAGGCCGTTTGACATGAATGAATGGGCCAAAGGCCGTTTGACATGAATGAATGGGCCAAAGGCCGTTTGACATGAATGAATGGGCCAAAGGCCGTTTGACATGAATGAATGGGCCAAAGGCCGTTTGACATGAATGAATGGGCCAAAGGCCGTTTGACATGAATGAATGGGCCGAAGGCCGTTTTGCCATGAATGGAAACCCGGATGGGCCAAAGGCCAGAATGTTTGGAGCTACAGTTACTTGACTTGCATTTCGTATAGTTATATATATTTTGCTGTTAAACAGAAGTATGAATTGGGCCCAAGGCCGTTTGGAGCATGTTGTTCTACATATTGTTATGTAACTGTTATATTTGATATTATTCACTGGGCTATCGCTCACGCTCATTCATGTATTTGTAGGTGAGCCAAGGGAAGTCCAAACCCAGCCCCAGTGAAGTCTGCTAGGAACAACAGGAGTTTTGGGAGAGTCAGCCTTGTGCCTCGCGCATGAGACCATCCTTGCCCTTTTACTATGTACCTATGTTTTGTCTTGTTGGCAAGGACCTAGTGCATGTCTGTACATAGTCTGTTATAGGTTGACTCGTTTTGGACGATCCTGTCTGTAATGAATTTTGTGAAACTGTACTTTTGATGTGAGTTATTAACGTATCTGAGTATGGTTTGTTTGATGTGCATATAAGCACGGCTCTATGGACAAAGTTTTTAATTTTGCTTCCGTTTGGCCCCCATTAACTCTGTTAGAATACGTTAGAACAGTTTGAGGCCGTAGGTAATCTCATGATTACTGGCCGGTTACGTCCTTAACCCACGGGGGCGGGTTCGGGTCGTGACAGAGTGGTATCAGAGCACGAGTTAATAACTCACACACTTGTCCAAAAAGAGCAATAAGCGTCTAGATAAGATCTAGGATGCATTCATGTGATAAATACGAGTTTGGAAGCATTGATTATGTGCTTAAATGTTTTGTTATGAATAATTATATGTGTAAGTTGTGAACTACTTGCATTACGAATTATCTGGAAATATGTGCTCCTTAGTGTATGTGTACTTGTGTACCTTTGGTATGGAATATAATGCAAGTTTAATTAGATGGTGAGAACCAGAGGTGATGAGTTAGAGGAATCCTCTGCTGCCAGACTGGACAGAATGGAAAGACTGATTCAGGAAATGGCAGAAGCTTTGAGACAGCAACAGGAGTGGCAACAACAGTGGCAGCAACCACATCCGCCACCTCCACCTCCGGCACCACCTGTGCCAGATAATCAAAATGATGATCGGATAATCGCCCTCACCAAGGAATTCAAGAAAATGAAACCACCACAGTTCCATGGTGGACTAGATCCCTTAAAAGCCGAAGCTTGGGTACTTGGGATTGAAAAGCTGTTTGAGGTGTTTCCGTGCTCGGATACACAGAAAGTGCTTCTAGCCACCTTTATGCTAGAAGATGAAGCGAGAAGATGGTGGATGTTGATGAGGGAAAACCACAGAGATATTGATTGGGCGAAATTTTTGGAAATCTTCTATGACAAGTACTTCCCGCAGTGTGTCCGGGACAGGAAAGTGGCAGAGTTCATGGAACTCAAACAAGACAGTATGACTGTAGCTGAGTATGAGGCCAAATTTACTGAGTTGGCCAGGTTTGCACCACACGTAATTGACACTGATTATAAGAAGGCAAGGCATTTTGAAGGTGGGCTCCGAAGTGACATCCTAGAGCGGGTGAATGTCCTAAAATTGGAGACCTACATTGGAGTGCTTGACCGGGCCATCATATCAGAGGCTAATATAGCTAGACAAGCTAAGCCAACAACCGAATGGAGAGGCAACAAAAGACAAGGCTTCTTTTCGAAGAAGAAATTTCTGAAAAAGCAAAACACGGGCTCCTCAACTACCTCAAGTTCTTCCCGAGACACGACTCCCATGTGCAACACTTGTAGCAAAAGGCACCGTGGAGTTTGTTACCGTGCATCGGGAGCCTGTTTTAAGTGTGGGAAACAAGGGCATATAGCCCGAGATTGTAATCAGAATAGTGGGAAGATAGCTGCTAGCTCCACTGCATCGATCCCGAAGCCGGGAAACACTTTGAGATCTGCTACTACTGGGGATACAGTGAGACAAGGGAGGGTCTTTGCACTCGTTCCGGGTGATACACGGAATGCCAATGCCGTTGTCTCAGGTACTATCTCGATATGTAATCAGGATGCTTTTGTGTTAATTGATTCTGGATCAACGCATTCATTTGTGACATATGCATTTGCATCTAGACTGAAAAGACCCCTAGAATTGTTGCCATATTTGTTATGTGTGTCTTCTCCATCGGGGGAATCTGTGTTATGTGACTATATATATCGGTTTTGTGACATGCATATTGAGGATGCTACCCTGTATGTAGATTTGTTGCCCTTAAACTTTAGACACTTTGATGTAATTTTGGGCATGGATTGGTTGACCAAATACTGTGCCACTATAGATTGTGTGACAAAGAGGGTTGTATTTAAACCACCAGAACAGGAAGAAATTGTGTTTGTGGGAAATGGGGTAGTACCTCCACCATATTTGATATCTGCAATGAAAGCATGTAAATTGATCAGGAAGGGATGCCAGGGTTATTTGTGTTATGTATTGACTGAGCAATCCGTGAATGTTGAATTGAATGATATTCCCATCGTTAGAGAATTCCCAGATGTGTTTCCAAATGAATTACCAGGGGAATTGGTAGACAGGGAGATAGAGTTTACTATTGAAACTGTGCCAGGCACCCAACCTATTTCTAAAACTCCCTACAGGATGGCTACAGCCGAAATGAAAGAATTAAAAGAACAGTTGCAAGACCTTCTTGATAAAGGGTTTATCCGGCCCAGTACTTCGCCTTGGGGCGCACCAGTGTTATTTGTAAAGAAAAAGGATGGTACCTTACGCCTATGTATTGATTACCGGGAATTGAACAAGGTAACGATAAAGAATAAATATCCCTTACCCCGTATTGATGACTTATTTGACCAGTTGCAGGGATCACAGGTGTTTTCTAAGATTGATTTGAGATCCGGGTATCATCAGCTGAAGGTTAAGGCAGAAGATGTTGAGAAAACCGCATTCAGAACGAGGTATGGTCATTTTGAGTTTCTTGTTATGCCATTTGGAGTGACTAATGCTCCGGCAGCATTTATGGACTTAATGAATAGAATTTTTAAAACCTACCTTGATGAGTTTGTTGTTGTCTTCATCGATGATATTTTAATATACTCTAAAGATAGACTTGAACACGAACATCATTTGAGGACTGTTTTACAAATACTTCGGGAAAGAAAACTATTTGCTAAGTTAAAGAAATGTGAGTTTTGGTTGGATGAGGTTATTTTCTTAGGGCACGTGGTCAACAAGGAAGGAATTTCAGTGGACCCGCAGAAAATAGAAGCAATTGTGAATTGGCCTACACCAACTAATGTGACAGAAGTTCGCAGTTTCATGGGCTTAGCTGGGTACTACAGAAGGTTTGTAAAGGACTTTTCGAAATTAGCTGTGCCTCTTACCCAATTGACACGTAAAGGACAACCATTTGAGTGGAATAGTGAAAGAGAATCAGCCTTTCATGAATTGAAGACAAGATTGACCACTGCACCAATTTTGACACTACCTTCAGGTACGGAAAATTTTGTGATTTTCAGTGACGCATCTTATAAGGGTTTGGGTTGTGTGTTAATGCAGAACGGAAAGGTTATTGCTTACGCCTCCCGACAGTTGAGGCCACATGAGAAGAATTATCCAACACATGACCTAGAATTGGCCGCAGTTGTTTTTGCTTTGAAAATCTGGCGGCATTATTTGTATGGGGCAAAGTGTGAAGTCTACACAGATCATAAAAGCCTAAAATACTTCTTCACGCAGAAAGAGTTGAATATGCGTCAGAGAAGATGGCTGGAACTGATAAAAGATTACGACCTAGAAATTCAGTATCACCCCGGAAAAGCTAATACAGTGGCTGATGCCTTGAGCAGAAAATCAACAGGGAGTATGGCTTGCTTGCTTACTGAACAAAGGGAGATTTTGCAAGACTTTGAAAAGTCTGAAATTGAAGTGGTAGTGTGTGAACAAGGCGGATTGATAGCCGCTATTACAGCCGAGCCGGCAATTGTTGATGAAATCAAGCAAAAACAGAAAGAGGATGAGTTCCTCAGAAAGGTAATTGATGAATTTGAAGTCAGCCCAAAAGCAGAGTTCAGTATCGAGAATGGAATGTTGAAATTTCGAAACCGAATATGTGTTCCAGTTATTCCGGAGCTAAAGAAGAGGGTCTTAGACGAAGCCCACAGATCCGTATTTGCTATGCATCCGGGTAACAATAAAATGTATCGGGATTTGAAACAAACCTATTGGTGGCCTAAAATGAAGAAAGAGATTGCAGAACATGTGTCCAAGTGCCTTCAGTGTCAGCAAGTTAAGGCTGAACATCAGAAACCAGGCGGTCTACTTCAACCTCTCCCCATTCCTGAGTGGAAGTGGGAACATGTGACTATGGATTTCGTTGTTGGCCTACCTCGGACTTCCCGCGGTATGGATTCTGTTTGGGTTGTAGTTGATAGACTGACTAAATCTGCACATTTTCTGCCTGTCAAAACTACATTTACTGCTTACAGGTTGGCTACTATTTATGTTGATGAAATTGTCCGCTTACATGGAGTTCCAGTAACCATTGTGTCGGATAGAGATCCGAAGTTTGTATCTAGATTGTGGAAGAGTTTGCAGGAAGCTATGGGAACAGAACTAAGGTTCAGTACTGCATTCCACCCACAGACAGATGGGCAGTCGGAACGAACAATACAGACTTTGGAAGATATGCTTCGCATGTGTGCTTTGGATTTTCAGGGGAGTTGGGAAGATTACCTGCCACTTGCAGAATTTGCCTATAATAATAGCTTCCACTCCAGCATCGGTATGGCACCATACGAGGCTTTGTATGGTAGGAGGTGTAGATCACCTATTTGTTGGACAGAGGTCGGGGACAGAGCTTTGCTCGGGCCTGAAATTGTACAAGACACCTCTGAAAAGATCAAGACTATTCGGCAAAGGCTCAAAACAGCTCAAGACCGACAGAAGAGTTATGCAGATGTCCGGAGAAGACCTCTTGAGTATGAGGTCGGCGACCATGTGTTCATCCGTGTTTCTCCAATGAAAGGCCAAGTCAGGTTTGGGAAAAAGGGCAAGTTGACGCCCCGTTATATTGGGCCGTTTCAAATTTTGGAGAAACTTGGTCCAGTTGCTTATAGAGTTGCTTTGCCACCGGGATTTGAACAAATCCACAATGTGTTTCATGTGTCAATGTTGAGGGGTTACCTCCGAGACCCGTTGCATGTGATTGATTATCACCGGATTGCTATTGATGAAAATATGGAATATGCTGAATGGCCGGAAAGAATTGTTGACCGACAAGTGAAAGAATTGAGAAACAAATCCATTCCAATGGTGAAAGTGGAATGGAAGGAACACTATGGGACAGATGCTACATGGGAAAAAGAGGAGGAAATGCGTCTACGCTATCCACATTTGTTTCCCGACGAAGGTAAGTTAAGTTTGGAGGACCAAACTTCCTAAAGGGGGGAAGACTGTGACACCCCTGTTCCGTAGTATGTTAATTGGTCCTTAACATGATGTGATTATGTATTTTGATATGATTTTGTGTTCCACTATGTGAAAATATGTGGTTTGAAATTTTATCTGTTCATCGTAGGAATATCTGTTTGAGTAGTCTGTTTTGGAAATTTAATTGAGGGCCTTATCGGCCACGGAACCCGAAATTGACTACGCCATTGTGGTTGGCATAATTTTTAGGGCCTACGGTGAAATTTAATTGAAATTTGATTCTGGTCAATTTAAACTGATTAAATTGATAAATTAAGCACCCCATTATTTTATATTAAAATATTTGTTAGTGGGGCTTGTTGTATATTTGCATTGCACTCCCCTTTAGCTCTCTTAAAACTCAAAATCTGAGTTAGACAATTGAGAGGGAGAGAGAGGCCGGCCATGGAGAGAAAAAGGGAGAGATTTGTGTAATTTGGGCTCAAGACTTGGGAATTTGAAGATCTAGCTCAAGATTTGGCTAGAGCTTGAGTGTTGAAGCTCTTAGGTAAGTGATTTCTTGAACTCTTACTTGTAATTTGTAAGTTCAAGGGTTGTTTGTGATCAAGAACATGTAATGAGTCGATTTTGTTGAGATTGAAGTCTTAGAACTCATGCATGTAAGAAATTACTTTGAATTTGCATGTTTGAGCTTGAAACACATGATTCATGTGGAGTTTTGGGTAAAGCTCATGTTGTAGTCACCATTTGTACCATCTAAGTTGAGAATGATGAGCATCTCCCACATGCATGTACAAATCATGGGAGTATAAGTCTTGAATGTTTGAATTTGAGCATGTTGATGATGGGTTTGAGACAATTTGGGACATGCATGTAGATAATTCATGTAATTGAGCTTCCTAATGTTGTAATCTGCATTAGTAGCATGTTAGCATGTGTAAATGTGTAATTTGAACCATTGCATGCAAGAAATGTAGATGGAAAACTGATTTGGAGCTCAAGAACACGATCTGGGAAACCCAGATTTTTGAGGTCCGCTCGAGCGGGGTAATGGCCGCTCGAGCGGGAAAATCGTGCTCCCAGCATTTTTGCAGAGTTGGATGCCCGCTCGAGCGGGACATTTCACGCTCGAGCGTGGATCTTTGTAGACGGACCTTCAGCTCGAGCGCATCTTTTGTGCAACCAGTACCTTGCAGGCCTTAAGGGTCCGCTCGAGCGGAGAATCTTACGCTCGAGCGGGGACCCTGTTTTCTGGAATTTTGTTCATACATTCTGTGATTCGTTTTCCGTTCTCTTTCACTTGTAAGCACTCTTAGGCATGTGTTAAGCATTGTAAATGAGTTAATGAGATAAGAACAAAGCCTAAAGAGGAATATGTGAATTAAAGAACGAATTGAACTGTTAGTGACCCTTTTGTATTCATGAAATGTGTAGGGTCAAGCTCCAGGGCGCATCCACAAGCCGATCACTGTGAGTAATATCAATATTTGAAAACTTGTCAATGTCCAATTGTTATTCCCCTATAAATATTATGAGTTGTTAATTGGGATTGTGGACAAAAGTTTGACATGAATGAATGGGCCAAAGGCCGTTTGACATGAATGAATGGGCCAAAGGCCGTTTGACATGAATGAATGGGCCAAAGGCCGTTTGACATGAATGAATGGGCCAAAGGCCGTTTGACATGAATGAATGGGCCAAAGGCCGTTTGACATGAATGAATGGGCCAAAGGCCGTTTGACATGAATGAATGGGCCAAAGGCCGTTTGACATGAATGAATGGGCCAAAGGCCGTTTGACATGAATGAATGGGCCAAAGGCCGTTTGACATGAATGAATGGGCCAAAGGCCGTTTGACATGAATGAATGGGCCGAAGGCCGTTTTGCCATGAATGGAAACCCGGATGGGCCAAAGGCCAGAATGTTTGGAGCTACAGTTACTTGACTTGCATTTCGTATAGTTATATATATTTTGCTGTTAAACAGAAGTATGAATTGGGCCCAAGGCCGTTTGGAGCATGTTGTTCTACATATTGTTATGTAACTGTTATATTTGATATTATTCACTGGGCTATCGCTCACGCTCATTCATGTATTTGTAGGTGAGCCAAGGGAAGTCCAAACCCAGCCCCAGTGAAGTCTGCTAGGAACAACAGGAGTTTTGGGAGAGTCAGCCTTGTGCCTCGCGCATGAGACCATCCTTGCCCTTTTACTATGTACCTATGTTTTGTCTTGTTGGCAAGGACCTAGTGCATGTCTGTACATAGTCTGTTATAGGTTGACTCGTTTTGGACGATCCTGTCTGTAATGAATTTTGTGAAACTGTACTTTTGATGTGAGTTATTAACGTATCTGAGTATGGTTTGTTTGATGTGCATATAAGCACGGCTCTATGGACAAAGTTTTTAATTTTGCTTCCGTTTGGCCCCCATTAACTCTGTTAGAATACGTTAGAACAGTTTGAGGCCGTAGGTAATCTCATGATTACTGGCCGGTTACGTCCTTAACCCACGGGGGCGGGTTCGGGTCGTGACAATTCCCTGCCAGAGGCATTTTGGCTGTGTTTGCAATGAGTTCCTAGGAGATCAACTGAGACGGTGGAAGCTAGAGTTCGAATGGCTGATGCCTAGAACACAAAGGTTTGGAATTTTCGAGACTAAACTCTGGTTTAAATACCCAGGGGTGTATCCCTGGCTTGAAATCTATATGGTAGCCCCATAGATTGAGATAGCATGTGTATGCGCCTCAATTATGGATACTGAACCAACCTAGTCTGTCACCCCGTTGGAGAATAGGAAAAGTTGTGAATATGATCGGGAACAAAAGTGGCATCCGTGACTTCTACATGCAGAGGTTACTCCTTGTCAGTATTTCAAGACCTTTGTACTGCGAGTTGAAGGTAAGTATTCAAAGAACATAAGGGGAGATCCCCGTCAGACTAGAGCGGTTCACCGCCACTCACCCCATAAGGTGCTTTCTAAAGTGCCGCTTTGTTTATTTATTGCATTCCCTAAACATCATGCTCTACATTGCTTGTAACATGTATCGTATCATCACACTTATTGCATTTATTTGCATCTTGTGTTATCTTGTATCATTTATTCTTTCACGCTGTGCAGCGTTTAGGATCGTTGTCCTCCGGGGCTATCTCAAGTTGCATTGTGTGCGCACCAGGGCAATTGTTTTCGGGCCTCTTCTCACGATTTCAGCGTGGTTAGAGTGTTCTTTTTCTTGTACGATTTCAGCCTGTTTGGAATTTATCTCAGGTTGCGTGGAACGCGCTCTTAAGTAGTTGTTTTCGGGCCTCTTCTCACGATTTCAGCGTGGTTTGAGTGTTCCTTTCCTCATACGATTTAAGCATGTTTGGAATTTATCTCAGGTTGCGTGAAACGTGCTCCTGTGTAGTTGTTTTCGAGCCTCTTCTTACGATTTTAGTGTGGTTTGAGTGTTCCTTTCCTCAAACGATTTCAACGTGTTTGGAATTTATCTCAGGTTGTGTCGTGGGCGCACCTGAACGATTGTTTTCTGGCCTCTTCTCACAATTTTTGCGTGGTTAGAGTGTTCTTTTCCTCACACGATTTCAGCGTGTTTGGAATTCATCTCAGGCTACGTTGTGCGCGCACCTAGGCGGTTGTTTTCGGGCCTCTTCTCACGATTTCAGTGTGGTTTGAGTGTTCATTTCCTCACACGATTTCGGCGTGTTTGGGATTTGTTTTTCTTCCTTTCACGATTCCAGCATGGTTGGAGTATGTCACCATTTGCATCTACTGTACTACCTGTTACATCGCATCTATTATCTATTGCATCATATCTGTTATGTCTATTGCATTGCATATAGAATATATTGCATGCATGTACCGCATTGTCTATTTATCGCTTGCATCCTTTCCATGTTAAGCTTAGTCCGGCATATGCCCATACTTTTCGCGTTAAAGCATGGTTCTATGATTATGTGTACGCGCCTGTTCCACTAAGAGAATTGTGGTCTGAGGGTGTCGGCACCTTTTCCGTGTTAGACGTGGTCTGTTTTGTGTCTATGACTTTTCTAGGTAAGATGTGGTTTGGCCGCGCGCCTTATTCACTCCATCCATTGCATCCATTGCATTGTAGTTTGTTGCATTCAGCATGTAGGATCACGGTCTTTCCCTAGCAGATCTTTCCTCACTTATATCATGCCACCCAATTACTTATATTCTTTCTGCGAAACACATAGTTCTACCTGTTCACACACTTATCCCACTAAGAGAATTGTGGTTTGAGGTTTCCGGCACCTTTTCTATGCTAAACGTAGTTTGTTTTTGCATCTCCATCTCTTTATGATATTTGTGTGGTTTTGTACTGCTTGTGGTTTGATTATCTCAATTACATTGCATATCATTTGCATTGTTTCATTACATTGTATATCATTTACATTGTTTTGTTTTGTTATATTGTGTATCTTTTGCATTCTAACCCTGAACTACGCTGGTTTGATTTCTTGCAAAGGGATACGTAGGCAGCCTGCGGGTGCAACCATTTATTTATCTGTATTTTGTTTGTTTGTCCAAATCTTCGGCCTTGTCAAAAATGGGTCGTTTCTGGACTTTGATAGTCACCCACATCACTTCATGGCTTCGAGCTCTGTCAAAGAGGGGCAACTGTAGACACCCTATTTTTGACCGCCCTTAAGACTTGGGCGTTACTGATGGTTTACATAGTGTTGAAAAGTTGTGTAGTGCCAAATGGTCGATTTCTTCAGCAAGAAGAGTCAAATCCTAATCTCACACCCTATTTTTGGACCAAAAGATTTTAGATCTTAAAATCCTCTCTTTCAAAACACTTTTGCAAAATGATTCTATGATGTTCTAACGCTCGCATTCTGTTAAATGTTGCCCTTTTCGGTAAACCGAGTGAGGACAAAGTGGAAATGAATGAAAGAGAGATGAAATCTTTGAAAAATCTTTCAAAACACCTTGTTCAGGGATTTGGTGTTAAAGAAAATGAGAGAGAAGAGAAGAAAACTAGTTGAGGAGAAGTTCGACATAAATCGGTGTAGGATCGAAACTGCGCGGCTTCACCAAAACCAGCATAACTTTTTGCACAGTTGGAATTTTGATGCAAGGCTGCCACCGTTGGAAAGCTTATTTCTGGGGCTTCAATTTGGACACTTTCCAGCCACTTTTTGGCCTTGCCAGCCACTTGCCGACCACTTTCTTTTCATGTAGACCAGAAAAAGTAGCTGGCCGCCAAGTGCAAGTAGCTGGTCGACCACTTTAACTGGTCGGTAGCTTTCCTGCACTTTCTGCAGATATTTTCCATGCCAGCTGTGCCAGCTGTTGGGCACAAAAAGCATCCTCCATACACGTGCATGGTGTGTATGGAGGGATTACTTGGAGCTCCAAACTTGTTCAACAAGCTTGATGCTTGGTTTTCTATAAAAGGGAACCTCCTCCCTCTTGTCTCAGGTTCAGAATTTTTCTTAAGGCATATACATATATCTCTATCTCTATATTGCTTTATTTGCTCCATATTTGTGCTTGAAAGTGTAGTTTCTTCACACTTTTGCACACAAACACATAGTGAAACGCCATACTCTTGTTGCTGAGGTACCTGAAGGTCTTGTTTGGACTCAAGAGTTGGTTTTTAGTTCAGAAAAGTTGCTGGAGTTGCTCCCTTGAAGTTGTTCTACAAGGGTGAGTCACTAGCCCTCTTTTAAGCTTTGTGTTCATTGCTTATTTGGCCATATTTGCATGCTTATTTTGGCTTAACTTTCAACTGAAAAAGGCTTCATTTTAGAGTGTTTGAAATGTTTGGTTAAGGCTTTGTTGGTGTTGGGGGTGATCTAACTCCCTTTTATGCCTTATTTTGGGCCATCACTTTAGGCCTTTGTAATCACCTTTGTTTGACCTCTTCACCACTGAATTCTAGGGGAATTTTAGTGGTGGAAACTTGGTTTTGAGGTCTTAAATGGGAGGGGGTGGTCCCCCACTCCTCTTGTCTTGTTTGTATCCATTGATGGCCAACCAAATGAGCATGTGTTTTTACTTCTTTGTGGCTTTGTTTAGGCTCGTTTTTGTGACTTTTGGGACCTACCATAACTCTGATTTTGATTGGTGGACTCACCTCTTGCATGTTTTATACACTTGTAGTGTAAACCTTGCTCACTATTTTTGTATGCTAGTTATTTTAGCCTATAATTCTAGCATGTTTTGGCTCCACTCCAGCCCATTTTTGGTGTTATTTTGACATTCCATAACTCTATTTTCGTCGGTGGAGTCACCCCTTGCTTGGTTTGTGCACTTGTAGTGCAATCTTGCCCATTAGCCTTGTGTACTTGGTGTTTTGGCCCTTCATGCTAGCTTACCTTGGCTATACTCCATACATGTTTTAGCATTATTTTGGGCTGTTTTAGGACTTTTTTGGGTTGCCTTGGCCATATGACTCATGTTTTGTATAGCTATAGTGCAAATGCTTTAACTAGTCTTGAGTTTTGAGGCCCCTACCATGCTATACTTGTGATGTTTGCATGCCTTGGCATCATTTGGCATGTGATTTCAGAGCTTATATCTTTTCCATATTCTCATGTTTATTACTCTTTAATTGTGTTTAAGAGTTGTGCCTTTATGCCTTGTCCATGAGCCAATATGTATGCATGCATGCCTAAGCTTTTGGGCTACCATCTCAGTGTGTATTTGGTCTTATTTTTCCATGTTACAACTTTGATTTTTGTTGGTGAAGTCATCTCATGCTTGGTTTTGGTAGGTGTAGTGTAATCCTACTCATTGACCTTGCATACTCCATGCTTCATGCCTTTTATTCTAATATATGTTGGCTATGTTCAAGCATGTTTTTGGCATGTTCTTGGCATTGTTTTGACCTACCTTGGGACTGTTTTAAGTCATCTCGGCCCTTTGGGGCTTGCTTGATATGGCCATGGTGCAAGTGCCTTTGCCAGCCTTAAGCTTTGAGCCTCTTAGCATGCTATGCTTGTGTTGTTTGGATGATTTGGCATCATTTCATATATGATTTCAGAGCATATAGTGTTGTCACACTTCCATGTTTGTCACTTCTTAATCATGTTTGAGAGTTGTGCTCTTATGCTTAGTTTATAGGCCAATGCATGAGCATGCATTTTCTTGCTTTCATGCCATCATTTCCGAGCATTTTGGCTATCATTTTGACATGCATGAGGTCTGTTTAGGGGAGGTTTAGTCCATTGAGCATTGCATTGAATAGCCTTAGTGTTGTGTACTTCACTAGCTTTAATGCTTAAGGACCCTAGCATGCCCTACTCGTGTTGTTTGAATGATTTGGCATCATTTCACACATGATTTCAGTGCATATAGTGTAGCTACACTCTCACGTTCATCACTCTTTAATTATGTTTGAGAGTTGAGCATTGTGCCTTGTTTGTGGCCTAACATGTATGCATGTTTGTTTAGTCCATTGAGTTTCAATTCCAACATGCTTAAGCCCTTGTTTTGGCATGCATAAAGTCTGTTTGGGGTTGGTTTGGTACATGGAGTATTGCATTACATAGCCCTTACATTGTGTCCTTCATTAGCCGTCATGCTTAAAGACTCCAACTTGCCATGCTCATGTTGCGTTGCATTGCATTGCATTGTATTTCCATGTTGTTGCATTGCATTGTGTTTGGATTGAAAGTTAGTCCAAATACGAGAAATGAGAGACGTTTCATACTTGAAGTGATTAAACGTGCCTCATTTCTTGGTCGCCGACCCTCTTGATCAAGCATGATAGAGGTTAAGGCTCTTATTTGTCATTTGTGCATTCATTGGCATTGAATTTTGCAATCTTGGCTTCTCAACCATCGAGCGTTGTGATGCTTGGTTGGTGGCCCGAGAGTCGAGAACCGCACTCCCTTGAGCTTAAGAAATGATAGGGAGGGTGGTTGTGTACACATATCTTGCAAATACACTACCATGCCCCTTCTTGTTCTCTATTGCAGCAAACTGGAGTTGAGCAGAATTTTCTGGTCGGTAGACCAGATAAAGTAGCTGCCCGACCACTTTTTCTGGTCTGTAGCAAGTGGAAGTAGTCTACAGGTGGTCTACACCACCAATAAGTGGTCAATAGCCTTCTTGGAGGTTCCCATGAGGGAGTAGAAGCTATCTGGAGCTTTGTGCAGTGTTCTGAAGTCAAATGCAAACAGAGGCAAGTTGGGGCATCGTAATAGATTTCCGAACGAGGCGACCGAGCATGCATGCACTTCTCACCCTAAGGACCTCTTCTTACTGCCTTACTTAGCTACTCTGCTTAGTTAGCTATTTGGTTCTGTACTTAAGTAGTTAATGCACTTAGCTATTCAATTTGTGTTGTAATTAGTTAACTTGTTAGTTAATTAGTTTCGTTTTGTAATAATTAGTTTAATTAGCTTAGATTATCGAGTTAGCTTATTATTCGAACCCGCTGTCGAGAGGGCACAAATGTTGTAATAAGGGTGCGTATGTGTGATGCATGTCTTCCAACACCCATTTCCTTCTCCCTTTTACTTATCTGCTTTCAATGGTTAGTTTTAGGACATATTTCAATTAGCATACTTATGCTTGCATGTTTGCATTCATTCATCTGTTTTGCATGCACCGAGCTCGGCGCATCATACAAACTGTATTGTATTTCAATACTAATTTGAATACATGTTATCAAGTTGCATTCACATGACATCTTAGAATAGTTAAGTCTATCTTAGTTGTATTTTGCATGTATTGCATTAGGCATTGTTGACATAGCTAGGATCATGCATTGATTACTAACTAGCTTCTGTTTTGGCTCGGAGTACATTGTGAGTGTTTATGCTTTAGCATCGTTGCATACGTATAGGTGACTGCCATGATAGCATGCTTGCCATAAGGCTAACTGTTTAAGTGATTAACTGCATGAATGCCTGCGGATGAAGGCTTTATTGTTTGAATTGGAACAATTCATCGAAATGCGAGTTTTAAGCCCACTTGAAGTGGCAAATCACCATGTTTTCTAAGCCCACTTGAGGGTGGCAAAATCTGCGTCTTAGCCTACTTGCGAATAGCAACTTCAAACCATTTTCAAACAAACAAACATGAGATGTTTTGTTCCAACTTGAGCGATTTAGTCTATACTTGTATGCTGTGCGCATCACATAGTAATTCTAGATTAATAATCGGAATAAGAAAGCATGTGTTTTCAAAAACAACATATCATGTTAGTAAAGGCCGATCTTTGATCGGGCGAGCGGGGGTGCTCATTGCATGACCTTCCCCTCTCGTACCCAAGTTCCCGAGCTGAGGTAACTTTGGTGATGACGGACACGTGGCCTTAGGCACGAGTTAGGGTTTCTTAAATTTTTCAAAATAAAATATTTAGGCGGCGACTCTGAAATCTGGCAAAGCAGTCCATGTTTGACCTTTTTTTATTAAAATCGATTTTCCAAAACGATTTGTCGGATTTGGACTCTTTGGCGATTTATCAGTCTCACATTGCACTTTGTGAGATTAGATTCAGAACCGTGACATGAGTCCGAACTGTAGTAGCTAAGAACAATGATTCGCGCCCTCGCGCGCGGAGCGGAGTTCTGGCGGTCTACAGCTACTCAGTCACCATTTCTGCTTCAGACCCAGACTTACACACTCAACCACCAATCCTAAGACAGAACTTAACTTGCTGCATATTACAAACCAAATCATTCACAGAAGCTGCCACAGGCAATGGCGAAGCCTTTACCCACAAAGCTACTCTCACTTTCACTATGTCACATAGAGCTTCAAAATCTGGTTGAGACCTATTGAAAACACATTCGTTTCTATGCCTCCATGTAGACCAAAGAGTTGCCAAAGGGATGACCATCCATATCTTCTTCTCCAACTTTGATATTTTGCAACCATACCACCATTGCAATAGTCCATCTATCGAACTTGGCAATACCCACTGGAATCCCCACCATCTTATAATGTTTGACCACAGCCTCCAAACAAAAGGACAGAAGAGAAGAATATGCTCCATAGTTTCAATATCCTCATGACAGGAAAACACATTTCAGATTAACACTCCCATCAAGTATACCAATTCGATGAAAAAAACAGAAAGTTTTCACTTTACCAAGCCATGCCAACCACCCAAAAAATTGCACTTTGGGAGGAGCAAAATTATTCCAAATGGAACCTGTCATTGGCTGAACAGGCCCAAGAAAGGATTCACTCCATTTATAAGCTGATGCTACACTGAACTACCCAGATGGATCTGCTACCCACTTCAATACATCAGATTTTTCAAGGCAAAGAACTAGCGCACACCTAAGCAAACAGGCTAATCTATGTACCTCCTCCTCCTTCCAGACCAACAGGTTTCTTCTAAACTGAAGGGTCCAAACAGTATCTGCACTCCTATTCTCTAAGAACGCCCTTACCACTCCTTGCTTATCATTAGAGAGAGAGAGGAGTCTAGGAAATTCTTCCTTCAAGCAAACATTACCAATCCACTTATCAAACCAAAATTGAGCTCTAC
Source organism: Camellia sinensis (assembly GCF_055761805.1). NCBI lineage: Eukaryota > Viridiplantae > Streptophyta > Magnoliopsida > Ericales > Theaceae > Camellia > Camellia sinensis. Next base: position 75,896,544 of record NC_138970.1, read on the forward strand.
TCCCATCTCCCAAAACTATTTGAGAATTATGGAGGTAAAAATTATGCAAGTCTGGATTCAACAAAACCGCATTAAGAATATCTAGAACCTCTACCTTCCAAAGTTGGAAGCCATTTCCCATTCTGAACATTATACTTTGAGCAGATCACTTCTTTCCAGAAAGTGTTATTCTCAGCACCAAACCTCCACCACCACTTTAACAACAGGCATTCATTAAAAGTTCTAATCCTCCTTAAGCCCAACCCACCTAGATTCTTATTCTTGGCAATCACCTCCCAACGGACCAAATGCACTTTTCTTCTGAGATCGGATCCACCCCAAAGAAAATCAGATTGCATTTTCTCAATTTCCTTAGCCAACCCTATCAGAATTTTGAACAATGATAGATAGTACACAGGCAAATTGGACATCACAGACTTAATTAATGTTAATCGCCCAGCAAAAGAGAGTAGCTTTCTCTTCCAGTTAGCTAATTTCTGCTTAAATTTTACAAGAACCGGTTTCCAAGTACTCCTCTTACCTGGGTTGACCTCCAAACGCAGTCCTAGATACATTTTAGGTAGCTTCTGATGTAGACAATTTAGATTAGATGCCAACTCTTGCAATAGACCATCGCCAACCCCAACACCACAAATAACACTCTTATGATAATTTATTTTCAACCCTAATGCCATCTCAAAGCATCATAAAATTCTTTTAATATTGCCTACTTCCTCTCTCTGTGCTTCACAAAACAAAATTGTGTCATCTGCAAACTGCAAGTGAGTTACTCTTAGGACATTGGACCCCACATCTACCCCATTGATTAAGTTTAACTCCTTCACCCTGCTCAGCAAGATATTAAGCCCCTCAGCTACAATGTTGAATAAAAATGGTGACAATGGGTCACCTTGTCTAAGGCCCCTTTGTGGGCAAAATTCAGATGTTGGCGACCCATTAACTAAAATAGATATCTTAGCAGAGGTTACACAAGCTTTCATCCAACTCACCTATCTAGAACCAAAGCCAAAGTTTGATAGCATATTAAAGAGAAACTCCCAATTTATTGAGTCATAGGCCTTTTCAAAATCCAATTTCAGTACCAAACCTTTCTTGTTGGATCTTTTCCATCCATCAATAATTTCATTAGCTATAAGAATACCATCCAGAATATTCCGACCACCCAAAAAAGCTGACTGAACCTCACTAATAATCCTGGGCATCACCTGCTTCATCTTATTTGACAACACCTTTGTTAGAATTCTATACATGGAACCAATCAGACTGATAGGCCTATACTTATCCAAGCAAGAGGGGCTATCAGTTTTTGGGATTAGAGCAATGAATGAGCTATTAATCCCACCCACTAAATTTGTATTCTGATGAAATTCCCTCATAAATTGTAACACAACAGATTTCATAATGTTCCAACATTTCTTAAAAAAAGCCATGTTGAAACCATCAGGTCCAGGAGCCTTATTTCCTTCACAGTGCTTGATTACATTACTAATTTCCTCTTCAGTAAACTCTGCCTCCAATTGTTCCATAGCTTATGATCCTCCAATGCTCTTGAAATGACCAGATAGTTTAGGTTTAACCATCCAAGCCTCAGAGAAATGCTTCAGAAAATGAGCCTTCACCTCAGCTTTAATTTCCATAGGGTCTTCAATCATTAAACCATTCACGACAGTGGAGCACAAAGAATCCCTACTATTCCTACTATAAGCCATAACGTGAAAATATCTTGTATTTTTATCACCTTTAAGTGCCCAATTCACTCTGCATTTCTGCAACCATACCCACTCCAACATTTTACTTAGCCTCCAAACTTCTCCCTGCACTTCCTTTCTTCTACTAAATTCTGAAGGATGTAGAGGTCTGGTCTCAGCAAGCAAGTCAATCACATGAGCTTCTTCTTCAACACACTTAAGCTGATTTTCCACCTTCCCAAAGACCTCCACATTCCACTATTTTAAAGCTTGTTTCAAGGTTTTGAATTTCATGAGGCACTTATATCCTGCCCAACCCTCCACAACATACCCAGACCAACTTTGCTTCACAAAAGGTAAGAAATTATGATGAAGTAGCCAGGAATTAAAGAACTTAAAAGGCTTAGGCCCCAAATCCCTATCATCCTCTATTAAAATGATAGGACTATGATCAGATAATAATCTAGAGAGACCCCAAAGCTTGAAATTAAAATTATGCACCCATTCATGGTTGAGTAGAAACCTGTCCAGTCTACTCCATTTCGCCCTATCCTGAGAATTACACCAAGTAAACTTCCTCCCAAGCATAGGCATATCTATTAGCTTAAGGTGTTCAATCATATCATTGAAATCTTTCATCCCTCTATCCCTTCTCGAGCACCCGATGTGTTCTGATATACTCTTTATGTCATTAAAATCACCCCCCAAGCACCATGACCCTAGAAAATTAGACTTTAATCTTACTAAAAGGTCCCACAACTTTTTCCTATTCACCACCTTATTCGGACCATAAACATTTATAATAACGCACTCAAAGTTATAGAACGTACCTAACAACAGGATGAATTTATGGTTACAGCAACAGTCTTTCATCCGGAACACCGCAGGATTCCAAATAGTCAATAATCCTCCAGCTCTACCAACCACATCTACTGCCATATACTTCATTTGTTCCCTAGGCCACATAGACGTTACCAAATCAGAACTGATTACAGATGTAGACACCCCATTTTTGACCGACCTTAAGACTCAGACGTCATCGATTGAGCGCTCGGTGATCGCGCATGTTGCGCTCGTCCTGAGGTCACGAAGTCTGGGCTGAGAGCCTTGCCTCCGGACTTCGGGACTCTTTTGTGCTTTGCCTCGGTTTGCAAACTAGGTTCTGTTTTCTCTTCCCGAAGGGAGGGAGAGGCCTCGTAGACCATCTCTCAGTGGCCGTAGGTTATGTTTTGTGGTCGTAGGCGATTTTTTCCGTTTGGAGACCAGTTTCTGGTTTTCGGAGCCGTCGGCAGTGTGCCTCGGTTCGGGACCGCTTAACTACCTCTGTTTGCTCTGGTTTTTGGCACACACCTTGTTTCCTCTCCTTAGAGGGACACTGTGGCCCGGGAGACCACCTTCGTGGTCGTACGCCACTTTTGATGCTTAATAGTCAATTTTCAGGGCCCCCCGCTGTGCGTTTTGGCCCCCGAACCTTCGTTTCGCATCGGTGTGGGTTCATTTTTGGCATGGACCCTAGTTTCATTGTTAGGAAGGTGGTAGTAGGGTGGGAGACCACCTTTTCTTCCCTCCTTGGCCTTGGTTCAGAAAAGTGCTAGAGCATACATGCATATATCTCCCTCTTGTATCTCTATATTGCCTCCAAAACTCCATAGTTCTTGGCCTATCACACACCAACCCTTAGCTTAACCTTTTCACCATCCATCCAAGCACCTTGGAGCTGTTTCTCAGAGGTTTAAGGGTTACTACATTGGTCCAGAAGTTGCTGGAAGTCTGCTCTACAAGGGTAACTCTCTATTTCCCTCTTTGTAGCACTATTTTGCTTCATCTTTTAGCCCAGTTTGCAAGCATATTTAGGCTTTGTCATAAACTAAAAAAAGTCTTGTTTTGAGCTTCTAAACATGTTTGTTTTAGGTCTTTTTTCTGTTGGGGGTCATCTACTCCCTTGCATGCTTGTTTTCATTTTGTTTTGAGCCATACATCTAGGCCTTCATATTGTGCTTTGTTTGACCTTTTAGCCACTGAAATCCAATGGATTTTCAATCGCTAACATGTTCTTTTGAGCCTCAAAATCAGAGAGGGGTGACCCTCTCACCCCTTGTTTTGTTTACTAACTTTGTTAGCCTTACAAAGGAGCCCCTATTTGCATGTATCAAAGCCATGCTCCAGGCCATTTTTGATAAGTTTTGTGACCTGCGTGACCTCTGTCCAGAGGTGGTTTTGCCATGTTGAATGTCTATTATGCATGTGTAGAGTAATCCTCTTCAAGGCCTTTCAAAGGGGCCTTTATTTGCATGCTTCCTAGACTTATTTCAGGCCCATTTCAGTGAGTTTTAGGGCCATCATAACCTCTTTCTAGAGGTTGTTTTGCCATGTTGAATGTCTATTATGCATGTGTAGAATAACCCCCTCATTGGCCTTTCAAAGGGACACATCATTCTTTCATGCATTGACTGAGTTTTAGTGGGTTTTTGGGCATTATTTGGCATGGCATACTTCTGTTTTTGGTTGGTTTGGTGACGTCTTATGTGCTTCACATAGTTGTAGTGCAAATCATGGTTCACTGGCTTGTTTGGCATGGTGTTTTGGCCATCTTTCTTAGCACTTTTTGGCCATGCCTTAAACTGATTTTGTGCATATTTTGGACTGCCTTAGCTCTGTTTTTGGGTCTCATGGTCGAATGATGCTTATTTTGCATGCTTGTAGTTCAATATCCATGCTTAGCTTTGAGTTTCGAGGTCTATTACATGCATATGCTGAGGTATTTTCATGTTTTCAGGCCATTGCACATCATATTTCAGAGCTTACATGCATGCCATATTGTCATGTTTTTCACTCTTTAAATGCGTTTGAGAGTTGTGCATAAATGCCTCGTTTTCGGACCTTTGAATGAACTTCATTTTCATGCACTTTGAGCCATCATTTTAGGCCATTTTCCCACTGTCTTGGACCTACCTAGGGTCTGTTTGGGGGTGGTTTTTCCATTTGTGCATTGCTTTGTTTACCCTTAGTGTAACACACTTCACTAGTTTCGGTATTCGGGCCATTTAGCATGCATCGTGTGAAGTGTTTGCATGATTCGGAACCATTGTGTATCATATTTCAGAGATGGATCATGTGCCATTCTATGCCATATTTCATCCTTTACCATGCTTTGTTAGAGTTGCATGTTGTGCCTTAGGATCGGTCCTTTGCATCCGTGCATGTTTGCATGTATTTCGGTTGTCTCATTTTCATCATATGGCCACTGATGTGAGTGTGGCTGAGGTCCACTCATATTGGTGTAAGTCCATCTTGCATTTGTATATGCCATTTAGTTCATGTGCGCATGATAGTCTTCGTAAGTGCATTGTGTATGCCATGTTATGTCACGTGCATTGTGTATGCCATTTTAGCCCATAGCATTACGTATGCTAGGTTGCATGTTAGTCGCATTGTGTATGCCATCTCATTGCTTTGTGTTTGGAGTAGGGTTGAGTCCGAACACGGGAAACGAGGGACGTTTCGTACTCCAAGTGACGAAACGTGCCTCGATTCTCAGTCGCCGACACTCTTGACTATCCATGATAGAGTTGTTGGCTTTACTTGCTTATATGTGCATTCATTTCACATCGAGTCGTGCAATTCGACTTCTCGGTCATCATGCATCGAGATGCGTGATTGGCGGCACGAGGATCGAGGACTACACTCCTTAGAGCTTGTGCAATGATAGAGAGAGTGGTCATGCACACATTTGTTGAAAATACATTACCTTTTCCCTCTCTTGCCTTTGTTGCAGAAAAAACCAGAAACCAGAGGTGGAAACTGATTAGCCGACCAGATTTTCTGGCAGGCTGACCACCCTCTTTGGTCTCCACCATAAAGGGTGGTCGGCAGGTGGTCTCCCATGCTAATAACTGGTCGGTGGCCTTCCCAAGGTGGAGTTTCATCATTCTGGAGATTTGTGCAAGTTTCTGAGATCAATTGCAAACAAGGGTGAGGCGAGGCATCGCGATGGAATTTACCGACGAGGCGACGTGACCATGCATGCATCTTTCATCATTCGAAACAAGAGCTGAGGCAGTCCATTTTATAGCTTGCATGCTAGTTTATTCGCTTTCCTAGTTAATTTGTTAATTAATTAGGGTTTTGTAATATTTAATTAGCTAGAGTAATTAATTATTTATTCGGACTGTATTATTTATTCGGACCCTCCGAGCGAGGGCACAATTGTAATAAGTGTGCGTGTGTGTGATGTATGTCTTCTAACCCCACGTCTTTCTCCCTTTTATTTACCACCTTATGATGGTTAGTTTAGGGCATGTTTCAATTAGCATACTTATGATAGCATGTTTGCATTCATTCATCTGTCTTGCATGCACCGGGCTCGGTGCATCATACTAACTGCATTGTATTTCAATTCTGAGTTGAATACTTGTTAGTTGTAGCATTTCACATGCCATCCTTAGGATAGCCGAGCCTATTTCTAGTTGCATTTTGCATATGTTGCATTAGCCATCTTAACATTAACTAGGATCATACATTGATTACTAACTAGTTTCTGTTACGGCTCAGAGTACTCGGTAAGTGTTTATGCTTTAGCATCCTTGCATGCGTGTGAGTGACTGCCATGATAGCATGTTTACCATGAGGCTAACTGCTTATGTGATATACATGCCTGAATGCCTGTGGGTGAAGGTTGGTCAGTATGACTAGGGTGGCGCCAGCTTGGCCACCCTCTATTGCTACATGAGCGCGACCTCCCGCGAATGGGGGAACATAGTCGGCGGCTACTGGAGAGCCTGGGAGGTACCTTCTGCCCTTTTGACTTACATTTCTACTTTTCATTATCTGTACATTGCACGCACGACACACTTTACATTCTGTACTTACATTCTGCATTCCGCATTCGGTATTCAGATTCTGCACTCAACATTCGGTATTTAGATTTTGCACTCAGCGTTCTGTATTTAGATTCTGCACTCAGCATTTTGTATTCTGATGGCTTTTGCCCTGTTTTCCACAGTTATGGGTTTTTGCGTATTTCCCGACGCTAGCCCCAGAGCTCGAGGTGGAGGCGCCCCTCATGACCCCCTACTCGCTCGTTTTCGAGGGCCAGTACCAGCCGAGACCTCGGGAGACCCTCTCCTACCTGCGGCAGTATTTCGACACGGTGCGGCCAACAGAGGTAATTCAGAACTCTCAGTCCTCCATGTTTTCATCTTTGGTTTATTTTGCACATCTACGATTTCTAATCGGCTTATGCATTGGTTATCTGCAGATCACCTGGCAGCCCTGGGTGCCTTTAGGTGGGGACCTCCGATTTCAGCTTGTCGAAGGATGGGCCGCCTCTCGGTACAGGGTCCTATTTGAGGGGCCCGTTGGAAGGGCCTGGTTCCTGGGGGAACGCGTCATGCGCCAGACGATGGGTTACCCTCATCAGGATATCCCCTCAGCACCTCTGGTCGATATGCGGACTCCCGGGAGGCTTAGTCTCCAGGAGGTTATCAGTGCCATACTAGGTACTGACGTATTGCTATATTTGGAGGAGGGGGAGTACACAACCTACCGTCACACATACTTGATGCCCCCGTTGGCAAGTGTCCGTACTTCCACGAGGAGGTCTACTGGCATGCTACCCTCGAGTCGCACCCGAGCTAGAGACATTCCTTCGAGCAGTAGGGCTGGTACATCTAGAGGCGGGGCTGGACTGGTCCCCCCGATTCCCCCGACTTATCCCAACGCTAGATGGCCAGATATCCCGACTGAGTTGACGGGATGGCGATACGGGACTTCCTACCCGATTCCGATAGAGCCTCCTATGCCTGATCATCGATATGTCACTGATCCTGACTCACCACCGGTATGCTCCACTGCTTTTCATCTATCACTCAGATATTTAGACATTCATATATTCATTGATGATTTGAGCTTGTATCTGCAGCCACCCAGAGAATACATGGAGGGGATGCTCGGATTGGTGGCCTCACTTGAGGGCATGATCTTGCGGAGAGAGGCGCAACTGTCCATCATGGGTGTCTCGGTACTTTTTAATTTTCTTGCATTTATCATACTTCTGATGACATGTTGAACTTGAACATCTTACTGCATTGATTGACTACATGTGTTAGAGCACATCTGACACACACCAAATTCATTTACTGCATCTGCGTGCACTCACTTCACGTAGTTTTCTTGCATCTGCATCTGATATAAATACTTTGGCTAATGTATTCAAATTGCACTCTTTCTTTTCAAATGCCTTCGGTATATACCGGGCCACAGGCCGGGCCATCTGGGCCTTCCCGAGGAGCTGGACCATCTAGGCCTTCTCGAGGAACTGGGAGAGGGGAGTCGTCTCGCAGACGAGGTGGGCATAGAGCACATATCATCGAGGAGGAGTCCAGCGAGGAGGAGGAATCCGCGCATCCTCAGTCAGAGACATCCGCTGACAGAGAAGGTGGTTCTGGTTCCGGTTCTGGAGATGAGGCCGAGAAGGATCCTGAGGATGACAGCTCTGACTCAGATGGCGATGATGGTGCTGAGGCTGTTCCATAGAAGAGGACGAAGAGGGCCTCTTACTCCTGTGCTTGAGAGCATTGATGCAGCTGTTCCCTGCTTTATTTGCCTTTTTTACTAGTAGTTGTAGCACATTGTACATTGTTAGGCAGTTTTATTTTCTGTAAAACTTGTACCCTTGTTGTAAAATGTTGTAACAAAGGAAGCATGATGGAATGAAACAGCTTTTATTCAAAAAGTGTTACATTTTATGTTCTTGCATCGCATCGCATTATTTTACGCAAAATGAGATTTGAATGAAAACTGAGCATTGAAAATCCGCCAAGTTAGGTAGTGAATCGACACAACAAACTAAACAACTCAACTTACTAAGAAATAACAAAACCTTAGCAAGTTTACAACTCGATAAACAAGACACAACAACGTTGATTAAACAGAGAGTAACAACTCAATATACAAAACTCGACAGCTCGACAAAACTTAACAACTCGATAAACTTGACAACTCGACAAACGAAACAACAACTCGATAAGCAAAACAACAACTCGATAAGCAAAACTTAACAACAACTTTGATAAACAAAATGCATTTCGGACGATCTGGGTGACGGAACGCATCCGAAACAGAGGAAAACTCGCACTTTCAACACCCCCAATGCATGGAAATGCTAGGAACTTTCTTCTAGAAGCTAGAACAAGACCAAAGCCACCTTCCCCTCTATGGCCGACCACCTAAGGGAGTTGGCCGACCAGCTTTTTGCATTGGAGGGGAGAGGGGTGGTCAGCCTACCAGAAAAGGTGGCCGGCCGACCACCTACCTTGGCTACCACCAGATTCTTGACACGTGTCCCCCGAACAGTGCCTTATCCTCTTTAAAAGTTCTAGCTCCATGGCTCATTCATTTCACCTCAGTTTTGCACCAAAATGGAGGCGTTTCTCGTCGAAAATCTCGTAGCTTGGATTGCTACTTTAGATGGCTCGGAAAGTTGAACTTCATGGGCTTCAGCTTGAATGCACTATTCACGCTGAGCCGTACTTCGCTGCACCTTCCTTTCCTCCATGCTGCGGCGAGGTTTTGGAACCCGGTAACACATGTCTTTAGCTTCGGCGGGCAAGAGATGTGTCCGACCTTCGAAGATTTTCAAGTTTTGATGGAATCTGAACGCCATGAAGAGATTTTGTCCCAGTTTCGCTTCAGTCACGCCCAAGCTTTAGGACAGATGTGTGGGCTCACCATGCATTATGCTCGGTTTCTGATCTGCAACGGGGAACTGGATATCCTTGGCTTGATTCATCGCTTTTCTGATGCCAATAACCGCAGCGACCATCATTGGCAAGGTTTTCGGCAACACGCCCTTTGCTTGTGCATGCTATCTCACTTTTTGCTTGCCCCGGGCTTTAGCGGATCTAGCATTCGTCTGATTGAAGTTGCTCAAGGCTTGAAAGAAGGAAAGAGCTGCATTGTCATGACATTGGCCGAGATGCTGATGGGCTTGGATGCTTTCTATCGCTGAGAGACGATCAGATTTGCAGGGAGTCCACTACTGCTGCAGGTAATGTTTCCCACCCTTTCTCACATATATATTGCTCACATCACTCGGCCCTTAGGCTCGGTTTTTCTCACAAAACCCTTTTCTTACTTTTCTCTCATCGTACATCTCTCTATTCTTTATTCTCTCATTTTTCATCCCTCCCCAGGTATGGTTGATGGATAAATTGCAGGTTGTGGACTCTTGCCCAGCCTACTCAGCTCGCGGCTACTTCTTCCGACAACGACTAGTCGATGCCCTTGATGAGGGATGGTGGTTCGACTGGATGTGCAATTTGTCTGCGGATCGCATTGCTTGGCGCTGTCCTTGGCTCAATCTCCCGGCAATGAGCTATAGCATATCTCGGTAGACCGGGGTCCAGTTTATTGGTCTGACTCACTGTGTGTTCTACTTTCCGTTTCGGTTCCAGTGCCAGTTCAGTCATGATCAGACTTGCCCGCCAGAGGGGATGGAGTATCCCGCCGCATTCCCGGTTCGAGGCGCACAGCTTGCCCGGTATGCCACAGCATGGAGGACTAGAGAACTCCTGGCCCCCGCTCCCACTTTCAGTTGCGCTTTGTCTGACGAGTGCTTGGATTGGCTCAATGAAGAGGCACAGATTGGGCCCAGCTTGGCATCGACGGCTTAGATCAGCTCTGGGAGGGGGCGTAGGAACACCTGACTTGACTATGCCCCGAATTCATTGCTTTATTTAGTACTTTCAAGTTTTCTTTATGAATGTAATAAAAAGCAACTTCAATTTGTATGCAAGAACAGGAGAACTTTGTATTGAAATCAATGAAATTGAAGGTTGTGGGTACTGAAAATTTTCTACTTTGGTCCAAAAATGGTCTAAGTTGTAAAAAGATTAATTTTGAACAAAGTCAACTTTTATTAAAACTTTTCAAAACCATTTCCGATATGGATCAGAACTGGGCATGCCTGAAATCTGTCACTGAGATGCACAACCCCGGATCCCTGCAACTGGAAAGTTGCCCCTAGTCTGAAGAGTACCGCGGCACTGCACAGCAACGAAAAGTTGCCCCTAGTCTGAAGAGCACTGCACCGGAGATCATAACTGAACTCTTGAATGCTGAATAGACAAAGATGGCCTAGATGATCAAATGGACAAAGTTGATCGGGGAAAAGTTTATGGTTGAACTTCAGGATGAAGTTGCCTACGTATCCCAAAGATGGGAATCAACCCTTATGTAGTTCCGGCTTAGGTTCACTCGAGTATTTTCACTCTCCTTTTACGCTCTAACTTCTGCCAAGGCCGCCCTTTGCGGGTTTTCAACCTTGCGAGCTCAGTTTTTATATTTTCCAATTTTTCAATGCTCTAACTTTTGCCTAGGTCGCCCTTTTGGGTTTTCGGCCTGGCGAGCCTCTCAGGGGTAATATTTCTTCAACTTGTCCATGTTGATCGGTTGGGAGAACTCTAGGCCATCTAGGTCCATTAGATAGACTTAATGATGTAGGGACCAGTCCAATTGGGTTTGAACTTGCCCCTAGGGTCGTAGATGGGAGCTCGGTTGTCCTTGAGCACCAAATCTCATTCTTTTAGATTCCTGGACTTAACTTTCTTGTTAAAAGCCCGGGCAATTCTGCGCTGATAGCCTTGAACATGGTACAGCGCTTTTAGTCTTCTCTCATCAAAGAGCATGAGTTCTTCAAATCTGCTCTGCTGCCAATTTGCTTCGGCTATCTGACACTCAGCCAGCACTCGCAAAGACGGAACCTCAATTTCAATAGGTAGATGTCATGACCCAAACCCGGCCCTATGGGTTTAGCACCGTAACCGGCCAGTAATCCGAGATTACCGAAGGCCTGCTTAACAGTAGTACAGTAAAACAGAGTACAGGGCCGGGCGGAAGCCAAAACAGTAAATAAACAATACCCAATGAGCTATGACAGTCTGTATGCAAAAAGCTTTCCAAACATATTTACATTCAGTGGAAAGGTATATACAATCATTCAGAATAGGGACTCAATCCCTATGTAACAGTACAGTAAACATTCAGTCTATACAATCCATTCAGTTATTACAAACAGCAAGACAGTACAGAAGGGGGAGTCCTAAAACACCCCTAAGCCTTAGCATATAGGCTTGGAACCTCGCTGTGAGGCACGGTAGTTGGCTTGACAAAACTGGAGTAACCCTGACGCTCCTAGCTGCGGTCTGGTGCCTGTACACCTACATATATATATATATATATATGAGCAGTGAGCTAAAACCCAGTGAATAACATAATGCGTAAAGAGGTTAAGAATGAATGTCCTTACAGTATGAAAACAATTCATTTAAACAGTATTTCAGTTGTTCAGTCAGTACAGTCATATGTGGTACACTCATTAGCATAACAGTACAGTAAACAGTAGGTCTTAAAAGATCGAGCATTAATGATGGCCATCAGTTAGTAAACAGTAGTGGTTCCAACAAGGGAACCAACAGAGATTTCTGTCACAGTAACAGTAAACAGTAGGTGCTAAGGATGCCACAATACAATTCAGAATATAAGACATACATTCAATCAGTTAACAGTAATCAGTTTAGAACAGTAAAGTTCAGTTGTTCAGAAAATAATCATTTGTGAACATATCTTTACACAATCGTTACTGACAGAGTTCGGGCTACAGTAAGCTAGAGCATGCCTCCCCAGTCGCCAACCCTACACAGTTAACAGATTGAACACATTAAGCTACACAGCTGGGAAAGATAATAACTTAATCCCTAATTTGCCTCGGTGTGTTCTACATCTATGTCCTCATTAAAATGTCTTAAACTAGGCCTAAGAATGCCTAGAATGGGATGAGGATGCAAAGATGCACTTTTAAAAGCATATTCAGATTTTTCAGAAAACAGGGATCACACTCGAGCGTAGGTAACTCCGCTCGAGCGGACATGCAGACAAAGGTACCCGCTCATGCGGCAAATCCGCTGCTCGAGCGTACTGCAAAAGTACTGGATGGGTGAAATCTCCGCTCAACGGACGCTCGACGCCCGCTCGAGCTTGAGACACATGACTCCGCTCGAGCGCCCAGTCTTCCGCTCGAGCGGATTGTAAAATAGTGTAGAGATACAGGATGCTCGGATTCCACGCTCGCGCGTCACTCTCCCAGCGCGAACGGGAGTGCAAAATCTGGAAATTCCAGATTGCACCTCCAAGCTCAAACTCAAGTTCAAAAGCATCAAAATCGATCCACTTGGGCCCATTTTCTGGAAAACTCTTATAAACACATGGAATAACATGATTCAAAACTCAATTTGAGAAATCAAAGCCCAAGGGTGTTTAATTCAAACCCAATTTCAAACCATTTTTCAAGAACAAACCTCAAACATGACATGCATGATCTTTAAATAACTTTCAAGCTTCAAAACATGTTCTAATGAGCCAATTGATCCAAAAACAAGTTGAAAACATGGACCATTACAAAATTATGGACTTGCATGTGACAATTGCCATGAACTCAACTCAAAATCCAACAATACTAACATGCATGCATGAATTGTGCTCTATTTCAACATGCTAGAACTAAACCATAGCTCAATTCTCAACTTTGACATGAATCATGTAAGAACAAGATAAACAAGAGGGTAATTACTCTACCTTAGGTCTCCAATGCAAGACTAGAAGCTCAAATTAGCAATCTACACTTCAAATTCTAAGCAATATTGAGACGAAATCAACTCCTCAAGTCTCTCTCTCTCTCTATCGACTATGGGTCTAAGGAATGAGCTGATGAAAATGTGTATGTATGAGTGTAATAAGGCTCAAAGATGATCCAAGTAGTGGCCACTAAGGCTAGTTTGGTAAATAAGGCCAACTAAGCAATTGATCAATATTTAATCTAATTTAATCATACCTAATCAGTTTTCAGATAAATACACCATAAAATCACATTAATTATGAGGATCATAAAACATCAATCAATTCCCGGTTCGGCCGCCGATAAGGCCTTCAATTAGCAGGTTAAACACTAAAACATGAACAGATAGTCAAACAGTCAAACAGATGGATTACAAATTAACATACATACTCAGTCAATTCAGTTCCAGTTTTCAGTCAGTCAGTTCAGTACTTTAATCAGTTCAATTATCAGTCATAATCAGTTCAGTTTGACGGTAATCAGTGGTTATCGATAAGCAGTGGTGAGGGTTATTACAGTCTCCCCTCCTTATAAAGAGTTTAGTCCTCTAAACTCGAGTTACCTTCATTCTAGAAGAAAACAGGATTCAGTGGAAATAGTTCAGGATATCTTTTGGCCATGTCATCTTCCCTTTCCCAAGTGGCATACACGCCACCATGGTTTTGTCAGTCGACTTTTACCAATGGGATTTTTTTGTTTCTCAGTTTCTTGATCCGTCTGTTCACAATCTGTATAGGCCGTTCCTCGTAAGTGTAGTCATCACTCAGCACTACACGAGTAGGCTCTATCACATGGAAAGGATCCCGGAGATAGTCTCTTAACATAGAAATGTGGAAGACGTTATGCATATGCTCCATTTCAGGAGGAAGCGCAACTTGATACGCCACCGGATTGATTTTCTCAATAATCTCATATGGTTCGACGTATCTCGGTGCTAACTTGCCTTTGACTCCAAAACGAGTCTGGCCTTTCATCGGTGTCACTTTCACAAATACGTGATCACCCACTTCATACTCTCTGTCTTGTCTTCTGATGTCAGCATAACTCTTCTGTCTGCTTTGTGCAGTTTTCAGTCTCTGTTGTATCAGTTTCAGTTTCTCAGTTGTTTCATATACAATCTCGGGCCCAAGCAAAGGCCCATCCCCAACTTCTGCCCAGCAAATCGAAGATCTACACTTTCTGCCATACAATGCCTCGAAAGGCGCCATGCCAATACTCGAGTGATAGATGTTGTTGTAAGCAAATTCAACTAAGGGCAAATGACTTTCCCAGTTTCCCTGAAAATCAAGGACACACATTCTCAGTAAATCCTCCAGAGTCTGGATAGTCCTTTCTGACTGGCCATCTGTCTAAGGATGATAGGCACTACTCAGTCTCAGTTAAATACCCAGTGCAGTCTGTAGGCTTTGCCAAAATCTCGATGTAAACTTCGAATCCCTGTCAGAAACAATGGACACAGGTACTCCATGCAGTCTAACAATTTCGTCAATATAGAGTATAGCCAATTTGTCCGCATTATAAATTGTCTTAACAGGTAAGAAGTGAGCAGATTTAGTCAGTCTATCAACAATAACCCAAATCGAGTCCATACCTTTACTGGAGCGAGGCAATCCCACTATAAAATCCATGGTGATATGCTCTCATTTCCACTCCGGTATCGGTAAGGGCTGCAATAAGCCTGCGGGTCGTTGATGTTCGGCT
Organism: Camellia sinensis; assembly: GCF_055761805.1. Lineage (NCBI taxonomy): Eukaryota > Viridiplantae > Streptophyta > Magnoliopsida > Ericales > Theaceae > Camellia > Camellia sinensis. Next base: position 75,911,604 of record NC_138970.1, read on the forward strand.
TTCACTTGTTGGCAATGAAGACATTTCGATACAAAATCAGCAATCTCTTTCTTCATTCCCGGCCACCAGAAGTTCAGTTTCAGGTCTTGGTACATTTTCGTATTCCCCGGATGGATAGAAAATCTTAAGTTGTGGCCCTCTTGCAGAACTCTTCTTTCAGTTCAGTATCATTTGGTACACACAGTCTTTCTTGAAATTTCAGTACATTATTCTTAAATTTGAATCCCGGTCTCGGTTTAGACTCTCTTTCTTCGATGATCTTTTTCAAGAAGTCATCCAGTTGCTGTTTCTCTTTAATCTCTTCAATCAGTGCCGGTTGAGCAGAAATAGCAGCTAAGGTTCCACCTTGTTCTCGCAACACAATTTCAATTTCAAATTTTTCAAGGTCACAAAGCAACTCTTTCTGTCCGGTAAGCAAACATGCTAAGTTTCCAATCGATTTCCGGCTCAGTGCATCGGCAACGGTGTTGGCTTTTCCCGGATGGTACAAGATCTGTAGGTCATAGTCTTTTATCAGTTCTAGCCATCTCCGCTGTCTCATGTTCAGTTCTTTCTGTGTGAAGAAATACTTTAAACTCTTATAGTCGGTATATACTTCACATGTTGCCCCATAAAGGTAGTGACGCTAGATTTTCAGTGCAAATACTACTGCAGCAAGTTCCAGATCATGGGTTGGGTAGTTCTTTTCATGCGGTCTCAGTTGTCGGGAAACATAGGCAATTACTCTCCCATTCTGCATTAAAACACATCCCAAACCCTTATGAGAAGCATCACTAAATACAGTATAACCATCCGTACCTGAAGGTAAGGTAAGAACCGGTGCAGTCACTAATCGAGTTTTCAACTCCTGGAATGCAGATTCCCTTTGGTCAGTCCAGTCAAATGATATCCCCTTCTGAGTCAGTTGGGTCAACGATAAAGCAATTTTGGAGAAATCTCTAACAAATCTTCTGTAATATCCAGCCAAACCCGAAAAGCTTCGGACTTCAGTCACGTTGGTTGGTCTAAGCCAGTTCACTACAGCTTCGATTTTCTGCGGATCAACAGAAATTCCATCTTTGCTAACAACATGCCCCAAAAACATGACATGGTCAAGCCAAAATTCACATTTAGACAGTTTAGCATACAGTTTCTGTTCTCCTAAGGTTTGTAGGGCAAGTCTTAGATGATGTTCATGTTCTTCTATATTTTTGGAGTAAATCAGTATGTCATCAATAAATACAACAATAAAGTCATCAAGGTACAGTTTAAAGATTCTGTTCATGAGGTCCATAAATGCAGCTGGTGCGTTCGTGACTCTAAAAGGCATAACTAAGAATTCGTAATGTCCATACCTCGTTCTAAAAGCAGTTTTATCAATGTCATCTGATTTAACTTTCAACTGATGGTATCCGGATCTGAGATCAATCTTCGAAAATACTTTAGCACCCTGTAACTGATCAAACAGGTCATCAATACGCGGTAATGGGTATTTATTCTTTACAGTTACCTTATTCAGTTCACGATAGTCAATGCACCGTCTCAGTGAGCCGTCTTTCTTCTTTACAAACAAAACAGGTGCGCCCCATGGTGAGGTACTAGGTCTGATGAACTTCTTGTCTAACAGTTCTTGCAGCTGCACTTTCAGTTCTTTCAGGTCAGTTGGAGCCATTCGGTAAGGAGCTTTAGACACTGGCTGTGTTCTGGGAATCACATCAACGATAAATTCAATCTCCCTGTCAATCAAATCTCCTGGAAGATTATCTGGAAAAACATCTGGGAATTCTTTGACTATAGGAATACAGTTCACATTAGCATTATCATCAGTAGACACAGTCAATACAGAACACAGATATCCCTTACAGCCCTTTCTAATCAATTTTACAGCTTTCACAGATGAAATCAGATACGGGGGAGGTACTACTCCAACCCCATTAAACACAAATTCAGGTAGACCAGGTGGATGGAAAACTACTTGTTTCGTTACACAGTCTATGGTGGCATGATATTTCGTTAACCAGTCCATCCCCAATATTACATCAAAATGATCAATGTTCAATGGCAGTAAATCGATAAACAGATGTGCATCTCCAACAATAATTTCACAAGCAGGGTACATGTATGCACAGGTCATAGATCCCCCAACGGGTGATGATACAGCTAACAGATAATTCATAGGTTCTAAGGGTCTATTCAATTTACGCGAAAAAGCATGCGACACATAAGAATGCGTAAACCCCGAATCAATCAATACATAAGCATTCTGAGTACAAATAGAGAGAATACCTGACACAACGGTCTTGGTATTCTGGACGTCTCCCGGTACTAGAGCGAACACTCGGCCCTGCCTCATAGGCTCTTTCCCGGTAGCTTTGGGGTTCGGTTTCGGTGCAACAGTTGATGCCGCTACGCTTGGTGTAGCTTTACTACTAGCTTGTGGAACAGAGGGACAGTCTTTAACCATGTGGCCCACTTTGCCACACCTATAACAGGCTCCTGATATCTTGTAACAGACTCCCTTGTGATTTTTACCACACTCAGAACAGGGCGGTATTGTACGGTTTCCTTGACTAGACGTAGTCGTTGACCCCGTATTCTGTTTCTTGTTCAATGGACTATGCTTGGCTTTCTTAAACTTAAAACTCTGCCTTTTACCCTGCCATTCAGACAATGGCGTTTCAGTTTTCAGTGCTTCAATGTTTGATTTAGCCATCAAGGCTCTGTCCAGAACATTTACATAATTCGGTAGTTTCAGAACATTTATTCAGTCAAGAATTGTAACATTAAGGCCGCCTTCAAATTTTATGGCCTTCTTATACTCAGTATCCACCATATGCGGTGCATATCTAGCAAGCTCGGTGAATTTCGTCTCATATTCAGCCACAGACATTGCCCCTTGTCTCAGCTGCTTAAACTCAGTTACTTTTCAGTCCCTAACACATTGAGGGAAGTACTTTTCAAAGAAGGCTCCCTTGAATTGAGCCCAAGTCAGAACGGTATTTTCATCACGGATGAGCATCCACCACCTTCTAGCTTCTTCTTGCAATGTAAAGGTGGCTAACAGTACCTTATGTGCTTCAGAGCACGGAAAAACCTTAAATAATTTTTCGGTTTCGAGAACCCAAGCTTCAGCTTTCAACGGTTCTAGGCCTCCCTGAAAGGACGGCGGTTTCATTTTGCTGAACTTATGGGTCAGTGCAATTATGTCCCCATCATTAGCATTCATATTTTGTACATTCACATTCACATTTTGTTCCGGTACAGCCGGAAGAGGAGGAGGTAGGGGCTGTTGGTTCAGTTGTTGATCCAGTCTCGCAGTTATCAGTTCCATCATTTGTTCCAGTCTGGCCATTCTGGCCTCAGATGATGAGGATTCGGTTTCATTTGCAGGGTTTGCATTATCCATTTTACTATAAGCAGTTATAAGAATTATCAATTTAAGCAGTCACTATTTATACAGGTTCATACTTTAGCATATATTCAGTCAGTCATATCACACACTTATCATGCTCACAAGATGCCCTAATTACTTTTCTAGGACACCCTATAGCTCATTTGGACACGTGTCTGCGGTATAACTCGTGGTAAGTATTGCTCTGATACCACTCTGTCACGACCCAAACCCGGCCCTATGGGTTTAGCACCGTAACCGGCCAATAATCCAAGATTACCGAAGGCCTGCTTAACAGTAGTACAGTAAAACAGAGTACAAGGCCTGGCGGAAGCCAAAACAGTAAATAAACAATGCCCAATGAGCTGTGACAGTCTGTATGCAAAAAGCTTTCCAAACATATTTACATTCAGTGGAAAGGTACATACAATATATACAATCATTCAGAATAGGGACTCAATCCCTATGTAACAGTACAGTAAACATTCAGTCTATACAATCCATTCAGTTATTACAAACAGCAAGACAGTATAGAAGGGGGAGTCCTAAAACACCCCTAAGCCTTAGCATATAGGCTTGGAACCTCGCTGTGAGGCACGGTAGTTGGCTTGACAAAACTGGAGTAACCCTGACGCTCCTAGCCGCGGTCTGGTGCCTGTACACCTACATATATATATATATATATATATGAGCAGTGAGCTAAAGCCCAGTGAATAACAAAATGCATAAAGAGGTTAAGAATGAATGTCCTTACAGTATGAAAACAGTTCATTTAAACAGTATTTCAGTTGTTCAGTCAGTACAGTCATATGTGGTACACCCATTAGCATAACAGTACAGTAAACAGTAGGTCTTAAAAGACCAAGCAGTAATGATGGCCATCAGTTAGTACACAGTAGTGGTTCCAACAAGGGAACCGACAGAGATTTCTGTCACAGTAACAGTAAACAGTAGGTGCTAAGGATGCCACAATACAATTCAGAATATAGGACATACATTCAATCAGTTAACAGTAATCAGTTTAGAACAGTACAGTTCAGTTGTTCAGAAAATAATCATTTGTGAACATATCTTTACACAATCGTTACTCACAGAGTTCGGGCTACAGTAAGCTAGAGCGTGCCTCCCCAGTCGCCAACCCTACACAGTTAATAGATTGAACACACTAAGCTACACAGCTGGAAAAGATAATAACTTAATCCCTAATTTGCCTCGGTGTGTTCTACATCTATGTCCTCATTAAAATGTCTTAAACTAGGCCTAAGAATGCCTAGAATGGGATGAGGATGCAAAGATGCACTTTTAAAAGCATATTTAGATTTTTCAGAAAACAGGGGTCACGCTCGAGCGTAGGTAACTCCGCTCGAGCAGACATACAGACAAAGGTACCCGCTCGAGCGGCAAATCCCCCGCTCGAGCGTACTGCAAAAGTACTGGATGGGTGAAATCTCCGGTCGACGGACGCTCGACGCCTGCTCGAGCTTGAGACACATGACTCCGCTCGGGCGTCCAGTCTTCCACTCGAGCGGATTGTAAAACAATGCAGAGATACAGGATGCTCAGATCCCACGCTCGAGCGTCACTCTCCCCGCTCGAGCGGGAGTGCTAAATCTGGAAATTCCAGATTGCACCTCCAAGCTCAAACTCAAGTTCAAAAGCATCAAAACCGATCCCCTTGGGCCCATTTTCTGGAAAACTCTTATAAACACATGGAATAACATGATTCAAAACTCAATTTGAGAAATCAAAGCCCAAGGGTGTTTAATTCAAACCCAATTTCAAACCATTTTTCAAGAACAAACCTCAAACATGACATGCATGATCTTTAAATAACTTTCAAGCTTCAAAACATGCTCTAATGAGCCAATTGATCCAAAAACAAGTTGAAAACATGGACCATTACAAAATTATGGACTTGCATGTGACAATTGCCATGAACTCAACTCAAAATCCAACAATACTAACATGCATGCATGAATTGTGCTCTATTTCAACATGCTAGAACTAAACCATAGCTCAATTCTCAACTTTGACATGAATCATGTAAGAACAAGATAAACAAGAGGGTAATTACTCTACCTTAGGTATCCAATGCAAGACTAGAAGCTCAAATTAGCAATCTACACTTCAAATTCTAAGCAATATTGAGACGAAATCAACTCCTCAAGTCTCTCTCTCTCTCTCTATTGACTATGGGTCTAAGGAATGAGCTGATGAAAATGTGTATGTATGAGTGTAATGAGGCTCAAAGATGATCCAAGTAGTGGCCACTAAGGCTAGTTTGGTAAATAAAGCCAACTAAGCAATTGATCAATATTTAATCTAATTTAATCATACCTAATCAGTTTTCAGATAAATACACCATAAAATCACATTAATTATGAGGATCATAAAACATCAATCAATTCCCGGTTCGGCCGCCGATAAGGCCTTCAATTAGCAGGTTAAACACTAAAACATGAACAGATAGTCAAACAGTCAAACAGATGGATTACAGATTAACATACATACTCAGTCAATTCAGTTCCAGTTTTCAGTCAGTCAGTTCAGTACTTTAATCAGTTCAATTATCAGTCATAATCAGTTCAGTTTGACGGTAATCAGTGGTTATCGGTAAGCAGTGGTGAGGGTTATTACAGTAGAATGGCCTCCATCCCATAAACTAATGAATACGGAGTCGCCCTAGTAGAAGTTCTAATTGAAGTCCGGTACCCCCACAGAGTAAACAGCAGCTTGTCTGGCCAATCCCGGTAGGTTTCCACCATTTTCTGCAGTATATGTTTGATATTCTTGTTGGCGGCCTCAACCGCTCCATTGGTTTGCGGCCGGTATGTGGATGACTTATGAAAAGCCACGTTATATTTTTTCAACAAGTCAATCACTTCCTTCTTGAAGTGGGAACCATTATTCGAAATGACCTCGTTCGGGACCCCGTAGCGGCAGATGATGTTGTTCCTGATGAACTTTGCAACGTGCGACGCCTTCAACACTGCATAAGACTGGGTCTCAACCCACTTCGTGAAATAATCTATCGCGACGAGGATGAACTCATGCCTATTCGACCCTTTTGGAGTAATAGCCCCGATCACGTCGATTCCCCAAACTGAAAATGGCCATGGCGAAGTCATATTGTACAGCCTCGACGGCGGGATGTTCATGCGATTTGCATGAATTTGACACTTGTGGCATCGCCGAACAAAGTCGATACAATCCTCCTCCATGGTAGACCAGTAGTAACCCTGTCTGAGGATCTTCCGCGCTAGCATTACCCCGTTCATATACGAACCGCATTCCCCTCCATGGATGGCCTCCATCAGGGCCCTCGATTCTTCAACTTCAATGCGCAGCTTGTGCATTCCCAGATGAGCTCTCTTATACAATTTACCTCCACAGATGATGAACTGAACGGCCATTCTTCTGATTGCCCTTTTATCCTTGGCATTTACCCCCGGCGGATATGCTTCCTTCTCCAAGAAATTCCAAATATCGTAATACCAGGGGTTTTCGTCCTGAACCTCATCTATAGCAGCAATCGACTCGTAGGCTGGCGCAAATTTCTGGTCAACAATGACTGGACGCATCCGGACTCCAAACGGGATGTCTATCAGGGAAGATAGAGTTGCTAAAGAATCTGCGAACCTGTTATTCTCTCTTAGTAGATGAGCAAAGTTCAGCTTCTCAAACCGAGGAATCAACAAATCCAAGGTCTGGTGATACATCATCATCTTTTTTTCTTTGACTTTCCAGTCTCCTTTCGCTTGACTCACAACAAAGTTCGAGTCCCCGATGACGTCCAACCGTCTTGCCCCTAGTTCCAGGGCTGCTTCTAGACCGGCAATGCATGCCTCATATTCTGCTTCGTTGTTCGAGACTTTGAATCGGAGTTTGAAGGCTAGAGGGATACGGGAATTGTCGGGCGCTATCAGTAACACCCCTATCCCATACCCATACTGGTTTGACGCTCCGTCAAAATACATCGTCCAAAACTCGTCGTCGATATGCAACATGGCCTCATCTGGGAATAAGTACTCAACTGATTCACCTCCTTCCAGTGGATGATCGGCTAAGAACTCTGCTACTGCTCTCCCTTTGACTGACTTGCGCGTCACATGTTTCAGATCAAATTCGGAAAGCAACAGCAACCAATGAGCTAGCCTACCTGTAAGCGCTGGTTTCTCGAAAAGATATTTGATGGGATCGAGTCGTGAAACCAACATTACGGAGTGAGCTAACAGGTAGTGCCGCAGCTTCTTGGTAGCCAATACCAAAGCTAGGCAAGCCTTTTCCAACAGTGTGTAGCGAGTCTCATACTCTAGCATTTTCTTGCTCAGGTAGTAGATGGCCCTCTCCACTTTGTCCTCTGATTCCTGCGCGAGCATGCAGCCCATTGTAGTCTCAATTACTGAAAGATACAATATCAACGGTCTCCCCAACTCCGGTGGTGACAACATGGGTGGGTTCTGTAAATATTCCTTGATCTGTTCAAAAGCAGCTTGGCATCGGCCGTCCCACTGGAATTTCTTTCCTTTCTTCAAGAGGCCAAAAAGTGGTTCACAAGTCAAGGTTAATTTTGAGATAAACCGTCTTATGAATTGCACTTTACCCAGAAAGCCTCGCACCTCCTTTTCAATCCTTGGTGGTGGCATTTCTAAGATGGCCTTGATTTTGGAAGGGTCGGCTTTGATACCTCTCTGTGTAATGAGAAATCCCAGCATTTTCCCTGCTGTAACACCAAACGTACATTTCTGAGGATTCAACCGCAACCGAAATTCTCTGATCCTTTGAAAGAATTTCTGCAAGGCGGTGTAGTGGCCCTCTCTTTCCTTGGACTTGACAATCATGTCGTCCATGTACACCTCAACCTCTTTGTGGATCATGTCATGCAATATTGTGGTCGCGGCCCGTTGATATGTAGCTCCAGCATTCTTCAACCTAAACAGCATCACTCTGTAGCAGTATGTCCCCTACGGGGTGGTGAAGGCAGTCTTTTCCCGGTCTTCTGGTGCCATCACTATCTGATTGTAGCCTGAGAAGCCATCCATAAACGAAAGTAAAGCATGCCCCGCTGTGAAGTCCACTAACTCATCAATGTGCGGCAAGGGAAAGTCGTCCTTCAGACTAGCTCCCTTTCAAATCCCTGAAATCCACGCATACTCGGATCCTGCCATCCTTCTTTGGCACTGAAACGATGTTAGCCAACCAAGTTGGGTATTCGGATACCATTAGGAAACCTACGTCAATTTGCTTGGTGACTTCTTCCTTAATCTTAAGGGCCCAGTCTGGGCGGATCCTTCTGAGTTTTTGTTTAACGGGTCGGGCCTCGGGGTCAAGAGGGATCCGGTGCTGTACAATCTCAGGATCGATTCCAGGCATGTCTTCGTAGGACCACACGAAATCATCTTTGAAATCTTTTAATAAAGCCACTAAGTGCTCGCGTTCCTCCGAAGACAACGTGGACCCGATCTGGACCAGCCGCGGGTCCTCTTCAGTACCGATGTTCACAGTAGTGATTTCATCCACTAAAGGTTTAACAAATCTTTCTTGCTCTTGTTCAATTAAGCGTTGCAAAACCGGAGGAATTTCTTCCTCCTCGTTTTTATCAAAATTTTGAAAGTTTGAATTAATGCAATAAATTAAGGGCATAGAAAAGTTCTCAGAAACCACAGCTACTTGATTCTCATTAAGCACATCCAAATCGTCCGATTCTTCGGTTACAACAGACTCAAAAGAGAAAGAAAAAGACGACCTGGACAAGATTGTGGCATCCGGGTTATCATCCCCAGGATTACTAGACTCAGACTCAGTCGAGCTGGAACCTGATTCTGACTCACAAGATTCGGTGGAATCAGATTTCGGTTCACTACCTGACCCGGTGCTGCTGGACAAAAATCCCTCATCATACTGCCAAATGAGAGAGGGTGCGATAGATGCATCCAAAATAGTTACTGGTAGGCCCGCAGCCATTCCATTCCCGATCATGCATACCGAGAAGTTATCCCCCAAGCACTTCTGTTCGATCGGAGGATCTGAAAGTAGACATGCCAGCGCTACCCCCATTTCATTTTTAGCATCCTCATACTGCACTTTCTTACTCTGCTCAGCCTCAGCCAATGGGTCCGTCTGCTCTTCGGTAACGTCATCCCCGGATAACTGCAGATCAAAGAAGATCTCAAATCCCGGCACGCGCTTCCTCTCCGCGTTCAGCCACGGCTCTGGGAAGCCACAAAACAGGAAGTCCTCCCCCTCCTGAACAAAGCGTCCGTTTAGGGTACCCTGAATGGGCCGGTGCATTAAGTCAAAAGGCTTCCCCGCCTTCTTCGCTCGGGCTCTCCCAGCCATCTCCTTACCCTTCCTTATCCAATCCTTTTTTGGGGGCAGATAACCCAAGCCAAAGGTATGTGGGTGGTGTGGCACCTCAGCTAATGCTGCGACGCCCTTCCGGCCACTCTTTCCCAATCCCATCCCGGGGATGTGTTGAAGCTTGTTCATGAGGTATACTGATTGAGCACTGACATACACCCCCTCATTAACAGCTAAGATGTTTTGCACGACCCGGGCCTCAGCTAGGGTAAAACCAGATAAGAACACATCCTCCATACCGTGCTCAATTTCCAAAACTGGCGTAGATACTTCCGGCGGTGGATGGATCGATGAATTCCCAAAAACAACGGCTACTCCCTTCCCATGGGGGTATTTCACCATCTGATGCAAGGTAGAAGAAACTTCCTTCACTTGATGCAGCCACGGCCGGCCCAAGAGTAGATTGAAAGTGGCGGGAACCTCTAGGACGTGAAAGTCAATTTCATACTGCCCCGGTCCAACCTTGGTCTGGATTTTCACTGTTCCCATGACTTCTCGGCTTATGTTGTCATATACTCGAATCACCTGGGCTGTCGGCGCAAAATCTGCGGTCTTTAAACCGATTGCATATGCAATCCTTGCTGGGCACACATTGATGGCAGACCCTGTATCGACAAGCACCACAGGTATCTATTTGTTTCTGCACTCCACGGAGATGTAGAGTGGCTTGTTATGGTTCGCACCCTCAGGTGGTAGTTCTTTGTCAGAGAAAGTCAACATCGGGGTAGCTCCTCCCCGAAAAACTAAGCCCACCAGCTGTTCGGGCGTGGTGTCTATAGAGAGCTTGGCCTTGTCCATGGCCGATAAGACAGCCTATCTGTGTACTCGTGATGCCATAAGCAGTCCCCAGATGGAGATGTCTGCTTGTATCTTCTTTAACTGCCTCAGTACAGCCTCTTCTTCGATTTGATTCTCTTTCTGTTTCTCAACTTCCTTATCCTTCCCAGATGCCTCTGGCTGGTCTAGGTGCGGGGGCTTGAAATACCGCCCGCTTCTCGTCATATGATCGACTTCGTCGATATACCAGGTATCATCTGGCTGATTGCTCCCCCAATCCTCATCTGTGTGGGCAAGACATAAATTATCGTCCTCCCACCACATTCCGTCAGCAGCCGACAAACAACTGTCCGGCTCCGGTATGATTGTACTCGCAGTACCTTCAGCCCACATGCTCGCAGCCTCTTCTGTCCTTGTGCCCACAACACTTTTGGTCCCCTCATAGGCTTTAGCTTTCCTAATTCTCTCAGAATCCCAAAACCTTTTTTGTTCCACCTGTGTCGGTGCAGTCTGTTGTTCAGCTTTCCCTGCATTTACAATGCTCAAATCTTGAGCAAAATTTTTAGTACTGGTGCTCTCCGGCAATTCATTCTGATTTTCGGCCCTTCCGACCACAATTGATATTCTTGCCCCTGCCGGGCCCTGTTCCAATTGAGATTCTTTGACGATGTCTGGTAGGTCATCAAGCCACCCAGTAGCCTCTGCCGATTCCTCATAATCAAACCAGTTGACTGTCGCGTCTCCTGGATCTTGGTCGTCGAAAAACTAGAGGTTGGCCAAGTCCTTTTCCATAGCCGTCAAACCATCTGTCCCCTACTCAAACCCATCCCCTTGGATCACACACAGCTCTGCCTTCTCTGGCAATTCAATATTAGGCTCAAACTGGCCTGCTGGCAGAATGTAATCACTTGGAATGTAGGCTTCCCCAGTGACACTCCCAGACTGCTCAAGCCCTGATTGAATAATTCCATCTTCCTCTGAAATCTCCTCTGTTCTATGTTTGCCAGTCACCACCATTGGCTCAGGTTGGGTTCTGGAGATGTCCAACATGCACAAAGAGTCAGTGCAGTCAGGAAGGAGCACCTCCGGCTTAGGTAGGTGGGAAGGAGTGATATAGATGCTAGGATCGTAAGGCACGACCCCAGTCTGGATAAAGTTGACTCTTTTGGGAGGTGGAGCTTGGTTGTGTGTAGGGAGCGGGTTAGTTATGACGTTGGGTTTTTCTGGAGGCAGGATCACCTGTTTGTCAATGAGATCTTGAATCTCATGACGCAGTCGGAAGCATTGGTCAGTGTCATGACCATGTTGTTGGTGATATGCGCAGTATTTGGCTGGGTTGTGAGAAGGGGGGAGTGGATTTGGTAATGGCCTCGGCTCCAGGGGTTTTAGATGCCCTTTCCTGATTAACACCCCTAGAGCCTTGGACAAGGGCATATACAATGGGGTGAAGGTTCTTTGGCCTCTAGGTTGGTATTTGGTGGTCTGTGTATTGCTTCCGGATGCACCGGAGAAAGGTGTGGCTGCCATGGGTCTTGGAAGGGGAGGGGGAATGGTGGTGACCATGCTCACCTCCGAAGCTCTTACAGTTGCAGCGCCACTTGGGCCTGTATTGTTGTTGCGGTTAAAGGTTCTTCTAGGCTGCTCTCTATCTTGGTCAATCAGACCCTGTTTCATTGCATCTTCGATTTGTACCCCCATTTCATGTAGATCTGAAAAGGCGGGGAAGGGGAGCACAATCATTTTTTGCATCAGTTTTGGCTGGAGATTGCACACAATCATCCTGATTTGGTCTTTGTAGGTAGGCCTCAGGGTCATCATTGAAGCCTTCGCCCTCCACCGAGTTACAAAATCTGAGAAGCTCTCCTTAGGCTCCTGCCTTGTTATTTCGAGATCTCGGGTCGTAATCTCGATTTGGGTATTGTAAGAGTATTGTGCGACAAAGGCCTCGGCCATTTCATCCCAACTCCGCTTGACATCATCCTCTAACTACGCATACCAGATAGCGGCCACACCCGACAGGGTCCGGCCAAATAGTAAAAGCTTTTGTGGTCTGGTGAGGCCCATTGGCCGTAGTATATCTGAGAACAACCGAAGATGGACTATGGGATCCTCGGATCTGTCAAAGTGATCAATTTGCGGCATTTTAAACCTATCCGGCAGCGTCACAGCCACGTCGGTATATCCGTCCTCGATATTCAGGATAGCCTTTACCCCTTGGGATTTCTTGAACAACTTCTCAAGCTTGCTCAATTTCAGTGCTGTATGGTCTACCTCGAACTTGAAGGGAGAGTCCGGTTGATTGACAGGCATAGGTACCTTAGATAGCTGGGGCAGAATTGGGGGCGGAGCTGGCCCCGTTGGTATGTCTGTATCTGCCTGGGCATTTGGTGCCTCCCCGAGTGCCGAGACTCCTGGTGGGGGAGGAACTGGGTGTGAAGCAGATGTCCCAGTTTGTTGTTGCAATCTGGCAATTAACTCTGCCTGCTGGGCCATGATCTCGGCCTGTTGTTTGGCAAATCCATCTCGGCAAACAGCATCCTGCTGCATGGCTCTGATGGTGTCCTGCATCTGACGCATCATTTCCTCAACTCCTGTCGGTCCCGCCATACTGCCCTGATCTATCTGAACTACTGGCAGGTCTATCTCTATAGCAACAATTGGGATCTTAGTCCGACTGTCCACTGATGGGGTAATCCACTGCTCTGGCAACCTCTGCTCGGATACACTGCGTCTTCTTGACCTCCGTCTGATAACCGGGGGTAGGGAATGATACACTGGTTGTCCATCGACCAGATCCTCAGATCGATTGAGTCGGCGGCCTCTTGTCCAGAGTGCTTGGGGAATATTTGCTTGGTCTGAAGCAATTGTGCTAAACTACCTAGCAAAAAGATAAATAAAGCAATAATAAGGAAATAAACGAGCAGACAAACGGACAGCATAATAGCGTAAATAAACACAACACACAGTCGGGTATAATTAACACGCAATTGATACACCGTTCTCAAAGACTGATCATTATTCCCAAATCACTGTCCCCGAATCTAAATCTGATACCCGCAGATAACTGATTCCGAAAATACTGAACTGGTGCCCGCAGGCCTGATATCCAAAATACTGAACTGGCGCCCGCAGGCCTGATCCCCAAACTTGTGAACTGATACATGCATTCGTATAGAGACGCACTCTAAAAGCACATAACAAACAAGTGAGAGCCAAAACACCCCTATGTTGGGGTAGGGTTTCCCTGTCCTATTTTGTCAGGAGCTAGGGTTTCACTACGCACGCAGCGGTTTCAAACAACCTACGATCGGGTAAGCAACCTGTCCTAGTTTGGAATGGTCACTATGGATTCCGAATATGTACTAGGTCGAATGGTCAAAAGGGTGCCCCGGTAAAACCAGGGTTTGTGTTCCCATACTGGCAAAGCCCGTAACTGGTAAGCCTTATGGCTGCAGCCTCTGGCAAACCGCTCAGGAATAGCAGATGGCAAACACCGTGTCCTAGGCGCACCAATGCAAATGCAATGCAAAGAAACACATAAGTGTAGTCAAAACAAGATATCATGAGTTTGAGTCAAGTTCTCTAAGTCCCCAGCAGAGTCGCCAGAAACTGTAGACGCGCCCTCAGGCCCCATGCTACAGTTCGGACTCAATTTGTGTCACGGTCATGTATCTAATCTCGCAGAGTGCAATGCAAGACTGATGACTCATCAAAGAGTCCAAATCCGGCAAATCGTTTTGGAAAACAGATTTTTTAGAAAGAAGTGCCAAACATGGACTGCTTTGCCAGATACAGAGTCGCCACCTAAATATTTATTTTGGGGGAATTTAGGAAACCCTGACTCGTTGCCTAAGGCCACGTGTCCGTCATCACCAAAGTTGCCTCGGCTCGGGAACTTGGGTACGATTGGGGAAGGTCACTTCGTGAGCACCCCCGGTCGCCCGATCAAAGATCGGCCTCTACTAACCATGATATCTAGTTTTGAAAACATTATGCGTTCTTATTCCGGTTATTAGCCTAGATTTACTACGTGATGCGCACAGCATACAAGTATAGACTGGGTCGCCTGAATTGGAACAAAACATTTCATGTTTGTTTATTTGAAAATGGTTTGATGGTGCTACCCGCAAGTAGGCTAAGACGTGGATTTGCCACCCTCGGGTGGGCTTAGAAAAACATGATGTTGTCACTATCTAGTGGGCTTTAAAACTCATAATTAATGAATTGTTCCAATTCAAATAACCCAACCTTCACCCACAGGCATTCAGGCAGTTATATCATATATACACATAGCCTCATGGTAAGCATGCTATCATGGCAGTCACTCACACACATGCAAGGATGCTAAAGCATAAACACTTACCGAGTACTCCAAACCAAAACAGAAGCTATGTTAGAAATCCATGCATGATCCTAACTATACAGAAATGCCTAATGCAACACATGCAAAATGCAACTAAGATAGGCTCGGCTATTCTAAAGATGGCATGTGAAATGCTACAACTAACAAGTATTCAACTCGGAATTTGAAATACAAATGCAGTTAGTATGATGCGCCGAGCCCGGTGCATGCAATACAGATGAATGAATGCAAACATGCGAGCATAAGTATGCTAATTGAAACATGCCCTAATCTAACCATCATAAGCTGGTAAATAAAAGGGAGAAAGGCGTGGGGTTGGAAGACATACATCACACACACGCACACTTATTACAACATTGCCCTCGCTCGGAGGGTCCGAATAAATAATATACAGTCCGAATAAATACAAAATCCTAATTAATTAATAGATTAATCTAGGAAAGCAGATAAATTAGCACCCAAATCCACGGACTGCCTCAGCTCTATTCCGAATGATGAATGATGTATGCTTGTGTTGCCTTGCGCGGAAATCCATTGTGATGCCCCGGTTTGCCTCTGTTTGCAATTTTTCTCGGAATATTGTGCAAAGTTCCAGAAGGCTGTTGATTTCTGATTTACTGCAACAGAGAGCAACAAAGGGGCATGGCAAAGTATTTTCACATATGTATGCATGACTACTCTTCAGGGAGTGTAGTCCTCGATCCTCGTGCCACCAATTACGCATATCGATGCATGATGGCCGATGAGTCCAATTGCACGACTCAATATGAAATGAATGCACATGAAAACATAACAAGACCTAAACTCCATCATGGGTAATCCGAAGTGTCGGCAACAGGGAATTAAGACACGTTCCGTCACTCGGAGTACGAAACGTACCTCGTTTCTCGTGCTTGGCCTAACTCCTATCCCAAACACGATGCAAATGAGATGGCATACACAATGTGATTAACATACAACCTAGAATACACAATGCTATAAAATGGCAAACCCAAAGCTCGATGTGACATGGCATACACGATGCTCTAACATGCAATCTAGCATACGCAATGCTATGGACCGAAATGACATACACAATGCACGATGGACTTATACCAACATGAATGGACCTCAGCCACACTCACATCAGTGGCCATGAGATGGAAAAGAGACAATCGAAATGCGTGCACACGTGCACGCATACCGAGGACCGAACCTAAGGCATAAAATGCCACTCTATCAAAGCATGGCAAGGGATGAAAGATGGCATACAAACATGTAATTTCCAGCACTAAATCATGATGCTAAATGGTCCCGAAACATGGAAATATGGCACCCGATGCATGAAATAAACCCCGAAACTCAAAGCTAGGCACATGTATTGAATTATAACTATACAAAGCAAGCATTATTTGGCCATAAAGTACAAAGACAGAGCCAAGGCAGTCCCAAAACATGCATATTTCTAGTTTAAAGCATGGCCAAAAGGTGCTAACATGATGGACAAAAATAGCATGCAAATTCGGCTAGCAAGCATGGTTTACATGGCATGTATATGAAGTGTATGAGAACTCATCAAACCAGCCAAAAACAGTGAATAAAACATGACAAAAGATGTCCAAATAACCACTAAAATGCAGCCAATACATGCAAAAATGATGAGCTCCTTTAGAGGGCCATACAAGGGGTCATTAAGCACATACAAGATAGACATGTAACATGGCAAAACCATCTCTAGAAATGAGTTATGAAAGCCCTAAGACTCACCAAAAATTCCCTGAAATTAACCTAGGAAGTATGCAAATGAAAGACCCTTTGAAAGGCCTTGAGTGGGATTGTTCTACACATGCATCATAGACATAAAATATGGAAAAATGAGCTCTGGAAAGAGCTAATGCAGACCATAAAACTCACAAAATGAGGCCTGAAACATGACTTCAATGCATGCAAAATAGAGTCCCTTTGGAAGGCCAACAATGCTAGTAAAGAGAATCAGGGATGAGAGGGTCACCCCTCTATGATTTTAGAGCTCAAAAACACATCAAGGCCACTGAAGATCCACTGGATTTCAGTGGCTAAGAGGCCAAAACAAGGCCAATGCAAATTCTCATATGCATGGCTCAAAACATGGGGAAATGAAGCATGCAAGGAAGAAAATGACTCCAAACAGAAAAGTAACCTCAATAAAACTTAAAGAGGAGTTCAAAACAAAACTTTCTTCAGTTTAGGTCGAGGTCCAAAAATGCTCACAAATGAGGCCAATATATTATGCAAAATAAGCCCTAAAAGAGAGATAAAGCATTCAAGGGGGTAGGAGACCTCAAACAGAGAAGTACTCTTAAGAAAACATGAAGAGGAGCTCAAAATAAGACTATTTTCAGTTTACACCAAGGCTCGAAAATGCTTGAAAGTGGAGCTAAGGTATAGAGCAAAATAATGCAAAAATGGGGGAAATGAGGACTTACCCTTGTAGCACAACAATGCAGCCAACCTCGGACTAAGAAAGTGAGCTTTGAACTTCTGAAAATGAGTTCCAAGGTGCTGGAATGGATGGTGGAGGTGTTAGGCTTAGAGATGTAGTGTAAATGGCCAAGAAAATTAGGGTTTGGAGCTTTTGAGAAGAAGGCTATGGAGGATGGAGTGTGTAAGCCTTAACCAAAATTTTCTAACCCTTGCAAATGAGGTGAGGAGTTGGTTATATAGAGGGAGAGAAGT
Source organism: Camellia sinensis (assembly GCF_055761805.1). Classification (NCBI taxonomy): domain Eukaryota; kingdom Viridiplantae; phylum Streptophyta; class Magnoliopsida; order Ericales; family Theaceae; genus Camellia; species Camellia sinensis. Next base: position 75,929,168 of record NC_138970.1, read on the forward strand.
AAGGTTTCTTGGAGAAGCCAAGAGAGGGGGTCAAAGCTTCTCAAAGAAGCTTAACCAAAAGGGGTCAAGCTTCTTGAGGAAGCTAGACCAAGAGGGGTCAAGCTTCCTCAAGAAGCTTGACAAAGAGTCAAGCTTCTCTAAGAAGCTAAGCAAGAGGGTCAAAACCAACTTAAAAAGGTCAACAAAAGGCTCAAAATCTCGGACAGTGGGTCAAATTCTTCACAGCTGGCACAGCTGTGAAGCACTTGAGAAGAGCAAAAAGCAGAAAGCTGGCCGACCAGCTAAGGTGGCCGGCCGGCCACTCCCCATGCTCGGTTGACCAAGGGTCAAAAGGGTCAAGCAAAATTGCTGGTCGCCCTACCCAGAAAGGTGGCCTCCCAGATGAGTAGAACACAGTCCTGCGGTGAAAAACCAGAAAAAGTGACCTAGGAGAGAGAAAAACCAGCCTTTTAGAGGGGTTCAAAAGGGTCAAGAGGAAATACTGGTCGGCCTACCCATACTGGTGGCCTCCCAGATGAGCACAACACAATGATGGTGTGAAAAACCAGAAATTGTGGCTCAAAAGTGGGAAAAACCAATTTTCTGTCAGAAAAATCGGCTTTTGGAGGAAGAAAATGAGAAAACTGGTTTTTCAGGGGAAAAGGTGGCCGGCCACCATATTACCCCCTCCCTAACAGTGAAAATAGGGTCCCCACCAAAAATGGACCAAGACGGATGCAAACGAAGGTTCGGGGGCCAAAACGCACAGTCCGAGGCCCAGAAAACAGGCTGTTAGGCACCGGAAGTGGCGTATGACCACGAAGGTGGTCTCCCGGGCCACAGTGTCCCTCTAAAGGGAGAAAATAAGAGGTGCCAAAAATCAGAGCAAACGGAAGTAGTTAAGCGGTCCCGAACCGAGGCACACGACCGACGGCTCCGAAAACCGGAAACTAGGCTCCAAACGGGAAAAATGGCCTACGACCACGAAACGTAGCCTACGGCCACTGAGAGATGGTCTACGAGACCTCTTCCTCCCTTTGGGAAGAGAAAACAGAGAAAACAGGACCTGGTTCGCAAACCGAGGCAAAGTATAAAAGAGCCCCGAAGTCTGGAGGCAAGGCTCGCAGCCGAGACTCTGAAACCTCAGAACGAGCACAATATGCAACATCACCAAGCGCTCAGCTGGTGATGTCTGAGTCTTAAGGTCGGTCAAAAATGGGGTGTCTACAACCACCCTTTTTAGTCTCCACCACAAAGGGTGGTCGGCAGGTGGTCTCCCATACTAATAACTGGTCGGTGGCCTTCCCAAGGTGGAGTTTCAGCCTTTTGGAGCTTTGTGCAAGTTTCTGAGATCAATTGCAAACAAGGGTGAGGCGAGGCATCGCGATGGAATTTACCGACGAGGTGACGTGAGCATGCATGCATCTTTCATCATTCAGAACAAGAGCTGAGGCAGTCCATTTTATGGCTTGCATGCTAGTTTATTCGCTTTCCTAGTTAATTCGTTAATTAATTAGGGTTTTGTAATATTTAATTAGCTAGAGTAATTAATTATTTATTCGGACTGTATTATTTATTCGGACCCTCCGAGCGAGGGCACAATTGTAATAAGTGTGCGTGTGTGTGATGTATGTCTTCCAACCCTACGTCTTTCTCCCTTTTATTTACTAGCTTATGATGGTTAGTTTAGGGCATGTTTCAATTAGCATACTTATGATAGCATGTTTGCATTCATTCATCTGTCTTGCATGCACCAGGCTCGGCACATCATACTAACTGCATTGTATTTCAATTCCGAGTTGAATACTTGTTAGTTGTAGCATTTCACATGCCATCCTTAGGATAGCCGAGCCTATTTCTAGTTGCATTTTGCATGTGTTGCATTAGCCATCTTGACATAAACTAGGATCATGCATTGATTACTAACTAGTTTCTGTTATGGCTCGGAGTACTCGGTAAGTGTTTATGCTTTAGCATCCTTGTATGCGTGTGAGTGACTGCCATGATAGCATGTTTACCATGAGGCTAATTGCTTATGTGATATACCTGCCTGAATGTCTGTGGGTGAAGGTTGGATTATCTGAATTGGAATAATGCATTGACTGTGAGTTTTAAGCCCACTAGATAGTGGCAAAATCATGTTTTCTAAGCCCACTCAAGGGTGGCAAAATCTGCATTTTAAGCCTACTTGCGAGTAGCAAACCGCTTTCAAAAACAAACATGAAATGTTTTGTTCCAATTCAGGCGATCCGGTTTATACTTGTATGCTACGCGCATCACATAGTAAATCTAGGCTAATAACCGGAATAAGAACACATATGTTTTCAAAACTCGATATCATGGTTAGTAGAGGCCAATCTTTGATCGGGCGAGCGAGGGTGCTCATGAAGTGACCTTCCCCAATTGTACCCAAGTTTCCGAGCTGAGACAACTTTGGTGATGACGGACACGTGGCCTTAGGCAAGGAGTCAGGGTTTCCTAAATTTTCCCAAAATAAAATATTTAGGTGGCGACTTTGTATCTGGCAAAGCAGTCCATGTTTGGCACTTCTTTCTAAAAATCTGTTTTCCAAAACGATTTGCCAGATTTGGACTCTTTGATGATTCATTGGTCTTGCATTACACTCTGCGAGATTAGATACAGGACCGTGACTTTTGAGTCCGAACTGTAGTGAGCCCAACGAACAAAACGGGATTTCCCTCCAGGGGCGTTCGGGGACGTCTACAACGGAAAGCTTCGTTTCTTGAAGGAAAATAATGTCCACTTTTCTAGTAGCAAGGCTTTTCTTTAACTGTCTTTCTTTCTCTGGTTTACCGAGCCCCTTCACATTCCATGATTACATCTTAATTAACACGTTATAACACTCTTGCTCGCCTTGGAGTACTAGTCTAGATAGCAACTCCCTCTCTCTGCCTAACTTTCTCTTTGTCCTTGGCTTCAAGTGCCTTCTTTTTGTTGATTACCTCCTCCTCCTTACCTTTACAATCAAGACCAAGAGCTTTGCCAATTTGGACTGAAGCTTCAGCGTCCAACAACACTCTCCTGCCTCCGTTGGTTCCAGTAGCCATTGATAGGGAAATGACAGCTACAGCTGACCTGAAGACTGCTCCATTTCTCAAATTCAGTGATGATGCCTCCAGTTGTTTAGTAGTTACACACTTTCCATTTTTCTTCTTCATTTGTTTTCTTCTACTTGTCTGCCTTGTCTCCTGCACAATTGCTTTCCTTGCTGGACCTGGACTTGTACCTTGCCCCCACCCTCCTTCGGCCCTTTTGGTTGGGAATACCCACTACTTGGCCTGAAGTTTCCTTAGACGAAAATGACCCACTACCTCCCGTATGGGCCAGCCCCACCTCACTTTGTTTCGACTCATCCAAATTTAGATGGGCCTTATCTAGATCCACTTCAATTTGAATCCCGAGCCTATTCCTTGTTGTGTCACTTAGGCTTCTGATAAACCCAGGAGTGCAGATTTCCCCATCTAACCTACGCCTACCATCATCATTGGTAAATTCAGGTCTCGACCCCATCTCTGCAGAGTCACCCTCACATGTGCCTTCAACCTCTAACATTGCATTCATCATATCTGTTTCAGCCACCACAAAGACATTCCTCAACCTAACCTCCCCCTCCTTGCTACATTCACTGCTTGTGTCTATAAACTGATTCTTATTAACCCCTTCTGAAAGATAATTGTCACCAGTCTTCCGGTCTTTTTATTTACAATCACACTGCTCCTTCATAACATTTAACATGATTATTTGTTCTTCAGATACCCTAACAGGGTAAATTACACCTTTGCATTCTAATTGGACTATTTGCTTAATGGACTCCATACAACTTGTTGCTATCTTCACCTTCCCACACTGGAAAGAAGTCTGTCTACTAGTCTCATCATCCATGCCTATCACTTCCCTCCAAACCTTTCCAGTGCTACTGAAGGTGTTGCTGCTCCACAAATTCAATGAGACTCCATAACAACTTAGCCAAACGTATCTTTCCTGTTCAATGGCTATCCCTTGACTCCATTCTATAACTGATTCGCACCAGTCATACAGCCACTTCTTCATTAACCCAAGTTTTTCCTTCATAACTGCTGCTGATTGAAAGGAAAGAACAGTATCTCTCCCATCTCCAAGTCTCACAATTATATCCCACAACCTTGCCTAACCAGTTCCTCCCTAAAGTCGTCCACAAAAGCTGAGACTTTGAGTCGCACTACTGCACTTTCATAGAGCCAGCCATTCCCTTCCTCATTTACCTTAATGGTTCTGTTTACCGATTGTTCAGCACCTCTGTCTCTCACTACCTCAGCAAATGACTTAATTCCTCTATAACCAGCGTTGTACATGTTATTTGTCTCCATTTTCTTCCTGGTCTGTGGTCCGTTGACCATTTTTTGTTTTACATCACCATCTTTCCCAAACTCACCCATTTTAACTCTCAATGCACAATCACCACACCAGAGCCCATTTGCTTTTTAAACTACCATATCCGCTACTACCGAACAGTTATATCTTATAAACCCAAAATGAGATCGTGTCATCGTTCTTCGCTTATTTGGGATAAACGTATCTGTCACTACACCATAGTTAGAGAATATTTTGTGCAACCCTCTTGAGCCCATGGATTATGGTATATTATCCACAAAAACAGAGTGAATAGTGGCTTCCTCCCTTCTGCTCCACACCCCCCGGCCTCCATGTGTACGGATCACTGGTTGCCATCCTCCATATCCTTGTTGACAGCCTCTCACCATTCTTCTTGTAGATTAACGATCCCAAAATCTAGGAGAGAACCTTAAGATCTGAAAACAAAGGCAAGAGATTTATTACACTATTCACTTGATCGCTACCTCCGCTGACCCAGTCGCACCGCCCTTACTCTTCGCCGTCTTGATCTCTGTCGTGATCGCCTTCTTGATCACCGTCGTGATCACTCTTCAATAGTAAAAATGAGATCTTGCTAATGAGTTGTTTCTTAGTTTGGTATAACTTATTATCTATCTATCTATCTATCTATCTATCTATACTATTATAAAGTGAACACATAATATGGTGTCCTGAAGCTTTACTCTCCTCATGCCATGTGGCAGTATTTTTTATTTTTTAAAAAAAAGTTAAACAAAGAGATAGGCAAGGCTTGAACCCATGACCATGGGTTTAAGTACGACGACTCATACCACTTAAGCTAAGTACACATTATAATATAATATGAACTTCATTATTATTTTTTTTTATTCCTACTTATTTAAATTGCACACACATCGTGTGTGCCACCCACTAGTAAGTTAAAAGTTTGTAATCAAAAGCATAAACTAAAAGCATATCTTCTTTAGTGTCCAAACAAATAGCTTTTTTTTAAAAAAAAGTTTATTTAAGTTATTTTTGCTTAATAAATTATAAATTATATATTTTTAATTTATTTAAGCTAATTCTACTTAATTTGTTTGAGCTATAACACAGTTATTCCACTTTTTCTATGATTGAATGCCCAATTTGGTTGAGCCCTTGCGTACCCTAAGATTGCTACTGCAATGACAAAACAAATGTAATTTATTAGGGTAAATTACACTAATCTCCTTTGATGTTTAAAAAAAATACAATAAGTTCTATAATTTTGATATAATTATACTGACCTTCCATTTAGGCTGACTTTCCTTTTAGTAAGATTAAATGGACCGAAATTAATGTAGATTGTTACAAAAAAATACAAAAATAAACAACGTAAATTACATATATTCGCGTAAAAGAGATGACAAAATTATTCTTTTTATCCATAAATCTGTAACTAGAACTTATATCCCATTTGGTCTCATTCATAATTTACAATTCCATTTAGTCACTTTTCAAATGACCAAAATGTCGCTTTTTAATGCATCTCTAAATTTGACAATGTAATCCCAATTCAATCTAGGAGAATATTTGGTTAGAGTCTCTAATCTAATTTATATTCTATAATATGTTTTTATTATTTTTAGGGAGACTTATTTATAAGTCCTTTTTCAGACACTTATGATAGGCTAGGTCCTGTGTAATTTCTTATAGAGTCTCAAGTCCTATTTAGATAGGAATATATTCTACAAGATCCTACATAAATGTAACGTGACGTGACACTTACATAAACGTAACGTAACCTGACACCCACATAAACGTAACGTAACGTAACGTGACACCTATATAAGCCTAACGTAACGTGACACCTACATAAACGTAACGTAACGTGTCACGTTATGTTTCGCAAACTTAATGAGTTTTTATTTTTTAAAATTGAATGTGAAAATGTTGCTGGTTTATGTTGGTGTCACGTTACGTTTTATATAAATATGATCTACATTCAATTTCCTATATAGGAAATTGAATGTTGCCATAGATCATAGGTGTCATGTTATATTTATAGATGTCACGTTACGTTACGTTTATATAGATATGATCTATGGCAACATTGAATGTTGCCATAGATCATAGGTGTCACGTTATGTTTATGTAGGTATCACGTTACGTACAGGTGTCACGTTACGTTTATGTAGGTGTCACGTTACGTTACATTTATATAGATATGATCTATGATAACATTCAATTTCCTATATATGGTTTTACTATTATTTATGATATTAACAAATAATATTGAGGGGTAAATGTGTCAATAAACTTCCCACAGGACTTATGGAAACATAAATTTTTTAGTAGGATCATATGTAGCATAAGTCTCCCTAATAGGACTTATAAATAATTTTCCCTTATTTTTATTATATATGTTATTAAAATTTGTGTTTTGGCAAAAAATTATCATAATTAGATAATAATGTGAATATTAATACTTTCAATAAATAAAATACTATGAATTTTAGAAAGTGTAAAAGTTTAGTGTGAATATTCACACTTTTTAGGACTTAATATAGCACCGTGAAATTTATTATTATTACTTACATTTCAAATATGTGAAATTTCACACTATTAGAAATTTAAATTTTAAAGTTTTTCAATTAAGAAACTATGTGAAATTTACACTTTCAAATCTAAAAAAGTATGTGAAATTTATTATTATTGTTGTTGTTGTTGTTATTTTGTACAATCCAATATTTGAAATTTCACACTATTAGAAATTTAAAATTTCTCAATTCAGAAGTTATGTGAAAATTAAAAAATATTTCTAAAAAATGTGAAATTTCAAGTCCCACTTTCAATTAAGAAAGTGTGAAGTTTTAATTTTTTTTATTTTACATAATTTTATATTCAATTGAGATTTTGTTTAATAGATCTGGTTAAGCAATTTTCAAAAATCTAAATTTATTTAAAAACTAATGCGTACGTCAAAAGTTAAGGAATTTTAAAGTTTGAATTGAAAGATAAAAAAATAATAACTACCATATGTAAGTGTGTTGACCACTTCCATAGATTTGTACTTGTACATAAATAAGGGTAAGTTTGTTTAAAAGTTTGGAAAAAAAAAGACTTTAGTCTTCCAAACAACTTATATAATCATGGGACCTAATGGAATACAAGTGTATGAAATAGGATTTATTAGTATAAAAAAAAAAAAAAAAAAAAAAAACTCTTATAAGGACAAATTATTGATAAAATTTGGACTAAGTGTGATATAAATTAAAATTTGAAGGGAGTTCCATGTAGTTATATCAAAATTGTGAGATTTATTGTATTTTTTTACATCTCAAGGAAGGTCAGTGTAATTTACTCTTCTTTTATCTTTCTAACATTTTTACTTTTTTTTTTTTTTTGGGAAAAATAATGTATAAATGACAAATGGGACTAGAAATTTACAAGTTAAGATGAGAAAAATAAAACTAATTATAAATAGGTGACATTCACCCATTGAATTTATGAAACTTCCTTTATCTATTTCTTTTTCTTCCCTTCCTTCCCTTTTCTTATCTTTGTAACTTGGATCTTCATTCACTGCTTCAAACCCCTCATCCTCTATCCTCCTCTACCGCAACCCCCTTACCACCCCATACAACGTAGATGACCCAAACCCTAGCTATTGTGTGATGCCCCGAGCCTTTTTAAGACAATTTGAGTATAATAATCTATAATTTTTGTCTCAATTAGTTATCTCCATCACTGTTGAGCTTTTGACTCTTGTGTTGTTATCTATTCTTCCTTGGGATTGTTCATGTATATATATTTTAGTGTGTTCCGAGATGTTATTTTGTACTTGTGTGTAAAAGTGAAACCAGGGATGGTGGGAATGTTTTGAGGTTGTTCTTCTTCACTTTCACAATGAGACCGCTCGAACGATCCTTTCGTCGCTCGAGTGGTAACGTCAATCTCCTAATATCTAGTTTTACAATCTGAACTTCTGGGAGTTATATTCTTCGCTCGAGCGAAGGTTTTCATAGTTTGAGCGAATAAGGGAGATTTGGGGAGTTTGAACTGTTCACCCGAGCGTAGATTTGGTCGCTCGAGCAATCTGTCCGCAGTCTGCTTCGAAAAATGTGTCCAATCACTCAAAAGTTGAACCCTTACACACTTTTCTTTCACTTTTCATTTCTCTCTCTCTCTCTCTACATTAAATCTCACTCTCTTTTCTCTCATCTCTCTCTTTAGAAACCCTCCACCCACTTCATTTACTTCCTTGATCTTTTCTCATCCATTGTGATTTCGACCATAATGCCTTCTTTAATTTTGGAGAGCTCATCAAGGGTTACGTTGTGTGCGGTGGAGAACAGATTTTGATGCCGTTAATTTCAAAAAAAAAAAAATTCATCTTTTCTTCTCAAGTCTTGAGGTAGGGAGTTTCTTTGAGTAATAAGTATGATTTTTGCATGTCTTATCCATTTTACTATAATTCCAAGTTTGGGTTTTGAGTTTTAAAATGTTGAATCTAGGAAATGTGAGAAAATGACTTTCTTTTTATGATTTTGGTCCAAGAGACATTATTTTGTGAACTATGAACCGTTTGGGAATGCTTACAATAAGATATTTTGAAAATGAAGAAAAAAAAAATCATTTTTTTGATCAAATCCTAGGTTTTTGAGCAAATTGAAAAGAAGTGAAATTTGTGAAATATCTATGAAATTGTTGCTAAATCCTTTGAGAAATTGAAGAAATCTTCATCACGTTATTATGTTGCTGAGATACTCATAAAAGGGGTAAGATGTAATGCCTCACTTTTTATTTCACGGATGTCATTACCAATCCATTATTATAATACAATTTAAGAGATAACGTACGAAAGTTCTATATCTAACAAGGAGAAGTAAACAAAGATTCTCTCATTCAATTACATAATGAATGCAACAAGAGGTATAATTAAAGTTGCCCGTAAGCTTACATCATTACATACAAAACAAAGGGTTCAAGCCTTTTACAACAATAGCATTCCGCCAACAAATAAAAGGTCCCATGGCCACCAGATAAAGATCCTCGATCTTGAACTACTTCTCAACATTCACCTGAAAAAGGATTAGTAACGTGAGATGAATATAAAATCCAGTAAGGATCCCAACATGATCCTAAACAATAACAACTTACAGATAGTTATGATCATGAATGCTTCAACTCATACTATATAAATAATGTGACTGTTATAACCAAAGTATATTTACATAAGTACTTTTCCCAAAATCATCCAATTCGTTCAACAACACAAACGGTTCACATTTCCCCTTCGTTCTCCATAATATATATATAGTGTAACAACCATTTGCTTTCGAAATATATTCACAAAACCCAATTCCCTCATATTACTTACAAACTCAATACGTAACCTATGTCTGTCTCCAACACGTTTTATCACATTTTCCAGCCTTAAGCCCAAGTTAAAGAGATGCTTTCAATGACTAATTTGATACGCTCACATGTACACATAAACATCTAACACGAAGATGAAAAAAACAAACACCTAACAACTATCTACTCAACATATAAGACAACCTGGTCTGCCTGAACCATAACCATCATAACACATGATATACATAGATACATTGAGATAAATATGATAAACAAAACTTTGCTCTACCTGCTTTAAGCACTGTAAGCCAAAGATACAACTTTCCATAACATAAATGCCAATTTTACCAGGCGCTAGCTAGAAGATAATGGTACCTCTGATTCTCAGTGCAACCAATTCTCCAGGCGCTAGCTAGAAGGAAACAGTATCTCTGATTCTCAGTGCAGTCAATGCTCCAAGTGCTAACTAGAAGGTAATGGCACCTCTGATTCTCAGCGCAATATATAATGCCAACCGTCACAGCATGCCAGGAGCACAAATAACACCAGTGTAAGGCATACATATAATTTTTTCGACAAAAGTGTCATCCTCTACCGATGACCAAAGACAAAACCTCCAAACACATGTACTTAATACCCATGATATAATAATTCAATTCTCATGAGACTTTAAGTTCAACAACAACAATAGTAAAATAAAATATTCATAATTCAACCACAAGTTCATTTCACAAAATTAAATCCATGGGTATCAAAACCATAATCCAACTCAATTTAACATGATTAATCCAAAAATAATTCTAGATACCATGGTTAATTCCCTATTTTTGTTGTTAACACAATCACACAATCCATATTAACAAAATACAACATTATTCAATTTTACCCCTTTTTTATTCACTAAATCAAAATATTAAGTTAGGACTTTTTCTCTCTCTCAATTTAAACATGTTAAACTATTCCCCAATTAATCCAAACAACAATCAATTTAACAATTTCTACTCCTAACATTTAAACCGTAGATCCCCTTTCATGATTTCCAAAAAATTCCATAATGGATATGATTTTTATGCAATAAATTTACCACATCTCTATCTATAGATGAAGTATTGAAAAGGAATAAAGAAATTCCTACCTCTTGAAGCAACAAGGAGAAAGCCAAAAAATTCACGGCGATGAAAACACGATCCATTCAGATTAAAATGAAGCCCTCGCGACCCTCTACGTTTTGATCTAAAGAACTATGGGTGGAAAGTGAGTAGAAATAGATGAAAACCAACCTAGAAAGCTTGAAACCCACAAAAATGGTGGAAGAAAAGAAAAAGAGAGAAAAAAAATTAGAGAAAAGTGGACCAAGATGCCTTTTTAAAGATATTGAATTCGAACAGACCACTTGAGCGGTGAAACTGTCGCTCGAGCGAAGACCACAAACTCCCAGAAGTGTAGACCAAACAAGACAGACTGCTCGAGCGAACTTCAACGACAACCAGAATCACAAACCTGCAAAAGTATTGGATGACACGCCAAACCGCTCGAGCGACTAATTCATCGCTCGAGCGATGAAGAAAATCTTTGAAATGCTACAACCTCTCCACCTTAGGAAATTTTGTCCTCAAAATTAAAGATAAGGCTGAAACAAAGGCAACTCAATCACAACCAGAAGCACAACCACCAACTTAAAGTTGGATCCATACTTGGGATAAATTCTCGAATCCCAATTCAACATTTTGGGGCTCCAAAGACACCCGAACAACAAAACTCAAGAAATATCATGGATGCCTCCTTGACCCACACAACTCATTGGGCCTATGAGATAAGAACAAAGACGACAACCACACACGTACCAAAGGCATCACCCACGTGACAATCACCACAACACGCCCAAACACCCTCGAGTGCTCAACACTATAACACGGAAGAAAACTGCCACAATAGAATTCTTGGTTAATTTGCACAGAAGTAAGTAGCTTATAATAAAACACTGTTAGGAGAAAGCCCCCAAAACAATACAACATAATCTAATCCAATGCTTAATCCACTGTTAGCAATTCAAGCTAAGGCTAAGTCGCTACACAACATCCATCACTCCAAGTAAAACAAATAACAACAGAATATAAAAAAAATTTCTTGATTACTTAACTCTTTAAAAATCATACTCTTGTTCATAAAATATTTCTCAAAAGATACTCAAATTTGTACTGCCCATTTTCAAAATGCGCCTTCCATGTGAAACTCAAAAGTATTACAAATATTTCTTGACAACAAGGTGTTACTCACAACACATAATCATCCACAATTAGTTATAAGGAGCTACTCATTGAAATTTCTCAATACCATCTAAATTACAACCATTACATTTCTGTTTAACAAGCCATTCCAAGGCCATAACACGAGGAAAAATGCATTTTCCAATTCTATTCCAATATAACTACAGCTGAGTCTCTACCGTTACCCAACAATGCCCTTCGCTCAAATAGTGATGCCACAACTAACATCAAATGTAACATTTCTATATTACAATGAATAAAAACAATTACAGTGCTACAAGAGATAATACAACACATGATTTTCCAACAGTTGAAAGTTCCAAACCATCACGTACATCAACACAGATAATCCTTGATACACCTTGGCACAGGTGCGATCCTAATACTTTATCCCAACTCGACACAGATAATCATTAATACACCTTGGCACAGGTGCGATTTTAACACTTTATCCTAACTCGAGGGATTACACAAATTCACACCAACAACTTACACCCACAAACAAGACTCAACACCCTCAAGTACCACCTAATTTACTCAAACCGAAGTAATTAGTCATGTTCACTTTTAATTGTTACTATAATATATCTTATTTTTATTTTTTTAGCGGCGTTTTTATAAATAAAAAAAATAAAAAGAAATTTGTTACTAATTGTTAGTTGTTAGCAACAGTTGAAAAATAGGCATTTTGTTGAGAAAGCCAAGTTTGAATTTTTTTTGATTTAAAGATCCAGGCGTTGATTTTCTTTACCAATAAGGACAAGCATATGTAAAATGACCAACATACCCTTCTGTATATAAACCATATACAACACTGTCCAAACCCTAAACACTCACACTTCTCTCTCTCTCTCTCTCTCTCTCTCTCTCTCTCATCCGCCTCACATACGGCGACGACGATCATTATTAATGTTATCATGTAAAAAAATTTAATTTTATACAACTAATCAAAAATTAACTTGCACATGATACAGTAATTTTATATACTCTCAATTATAGCAGCGAAAATAATTTAAATATGTCAAATTACATGCAAAGGAAGAATTTAAGACATTACTATTATTGCTTTAACAAAAATGAAGAAACCATCTAAACTTTTTACAATTGTCCACTCCAAATTTAACCTTATAAAATCAATAAAGGTAAATTATAAATACACTTCCAAAGATTTATTTAAAATATGAATCATTCTTTGTAGTTTTGAAAATTACATTTCACCCTAAAAGGTTTCTGATTTCATAACCAATGGCTCCTTTTATTAATAAATTATCAACCCAATTAATAGTTTTTAATGATGTTAAAAATAAATTTCAATTACTAATTCATATAATTTTATTATTTTATAGAAGGACAGTTATGAATTTTATTTTTTAATTATTTTTATTATATAAAATATTTTGATAATAGAATATTTTTAAATTTTTAAATCATAAGAGACAATATATATTTTAAATAAATCTCGTAAGTATTAGATCGTCTAAGCTAACCTCCATATTTTAATCCAACCTCATGAAGTCGTTGATTTAATTAGGCCAACTTGCAAATTTTTCATTGAACAACCACCAATACGATTTTTTGAAGATGACAATAAGAAATTCGTCTTGAGAAAGAAAGAGAGAATGTTACAGGCTAATTGTCACAATCTTGATGGTTCGATTTCAGTGTTAAAGTCATTAGAATAAAAGTGGAATGAAATGATTATTTCATCATAATTGGTGGTGCTTGCGGATCGGGTTGGGTTGAGTGGCTTCTCATCCGCCATCCATTCGAACCTAGACGAATTAAGAAAAATTAACCTAGACCCATCTTCTTAGTTAGCGGATGCCAATTCAACGGGCCGTGCAAGTTGACGGGTGGATGCAGATGTAAGAATTTCTAAATAAACTCGTATATTCAATTGTCTAAAATACAAAGATTACAGCCAATATTTATAGCAATCCTAAACCTAATCTATAATAGGAAATAATCCTATGCAATCAATCGAATATGCACAATCAACCTAATTAATATATTACTATAATTACATAATAATATTCTCACACCCCCGCTCAAACTCGAGGTGGTTTAGCAGAAAACACTAAGAGTTTGCCAAGAAGAAATTGAAATCGAGCAGTGGTGTGAGTCTTCGTAAAGAAATCAGCGAGTTGCAATGCCGAAGAGATGAAAGGAAGCGAGATGGAACCAGACTGCAGATGCTGATAGATAAAATGACAATCAATCTTAATATGTTTCGTTTGCTCATGAAAGACAATGCTATGTGCAATCTGAATAGCACTGCGGTTGTCACGGTAAAGGGAGGTCGGAGAAGATTGAAAGACACCTAAATCAGTCAAGAGACGACGAAGCCAAACAATCTCAGCAGTGGCATAAGCCATAGCATGGTACTCGGCCTCAGCAGTGGAACGCGCAACAACAGTCTGTTTCTTGCTCTTCCAAGAAATCAAAGAATCACCAAGAAACATGCAGAAACTAGAAGTGGACGTGCGATTAGTGACATCACCAGCCTAATCAGAATCAGCATAAGCTACCAAGTCCAAAGAGGAAATAGAAGACAACAGTAAACCCAGAAAGATAGTACCCCGAAGATAGCGAAGAATCCGAACTAATGTAGCCCAATGTGGGATGTGAGGAGCAGAGACAAACTGGCTAACCACATGAACAACATAGGCAAGATCATGATGAGTAATCGTCAGATAGACTAAGCAACCCACGAGCTCTCGATATAAAGTAGGATCATCTAGAAGAACACCATCAATAGTGTTGAGCTTTATATTAAGCTCAATGGGGGTATCAAAAATCTTAGTGTCAGTACGACCGGCACAATGATTAACCTTATTGGCATACTTGGCCTGAGAGAGAAAGTAACCCTTGGGAAAAGAAGCTACCTCAATACCAAGAAAATATAGCAATGGGCCCAAATCCTTCATTTCAAAGGTGCGAAAAAGATGCTATTTGATCTCAGATATAAGAGAAGAGTCAAAACCGTTGATGATCATATCATCCACATATATTAATAACGCAACAAATTCAGCAGAGGTGTGGAGAAGAAATAAAGCAGAGTCCTGGGCACAAGTTCAGTAACAGCAATCTGAAAGCGATCATACCAAGCACGAGGAAACTATTTTAGACCATACAAAGCACACCAAAGGCGACAAACCTGTCCAAAGGAATGGTGAAGGCTAGGGGGAGGACACATATAAACCTCCTCGGTGAGATGGCCATTCAGAAAAGCATTCGTAACATCCATCTAATAAAGAGGCCAAGAACGAACAACAGCGATAGTGATCAAAGTACGGACAGTAATCATTTTGGCAACAGGAGCAAAGGTCTCCTCATAATCAATACCATACTCCTATAAGAAACCTTCGGCAACCAGACGAGCTTTGTAGTGCTCAAGAGAACCATCAGAATGAGTCTTGACTTTGTAGACCCATTTGCAACTAACCAGATTCTTACCAACAGGCAAAGGAACCAACTCGCAAGTACTAGTTTTTTGTAAAATAGACAACTTATCCTCCATAGCTTGAACCCAATGAGGATCTTGAAAGGCCTCCTTGTAAGATTGAGGTTCTGAAAAAGAGTGAATAGCAGACAAAAAAGTACGATAGGAAGCAGAAAAACATGTATTAGACCAACCTAACCTGTTTGAAGGATGACGCACTCGAGTAGGATATCGGTGTGCAGTAGGATCAGAGTTGTCAAAAATAGGAGGATCAGCAGCAGGGGTGGAGACAACGGGTGGAGGAGGAGCCTTGCGATGAGAATAAACTAGCAATGGAGAAGGAGAAGAAACCGAAAAAGAAGAAGAAGCCAAAGGTGAAGTAGGAGGAAAAGATGGAACAAGCTCATGAGGGACTGTGGAGATGTACTCATCAGACAGGACCTCAAAAGAAAATGGATCAATATGAACCAAATCCTCTTTGAAAACTGGGGCAGTGAGAAGAGGAAGCTGAAAATAAGGTAGACGTTCGAGAAAAGAAACATGACGGGAAAGACAATAGGAAACAGGGTCGTAACACCAATAGTCTTTCTAAGTAGGATTATAACTCAAAAAGACACAGAGGACAGACCGAGCACTAGGTTTGGTCCTATCTTTCCAGGGAAGAAGGACAAAACAAGCAAACCCAAACACACGAAGGAGGGAGTAGTTGAGAATGTAGGAGAATGAAGCATCATAAGGAGACCGAGCAGAAAGAAGGGAAGTAAGCATGTGGTTGAGAAGAAAAGCAGTAGTAAGAACTGTCTCCCCCCCAAAATGGAGCCAAAACTGAGGCAGAGAGAAGAAAAGACCTACCTGTCTCAAGGAGATGACGGTATTTACGCTTGGCTTAACCATTTTGGGAAGGTGTATCTGCATAGGAAGTTTGGTGAATGGTACCCATATTGGCCAAATACTTATAGAACTCATTTTTAAAATATTCTCCAACCAAGTCAGACCGTAACACTTTAATTGTATACCCAAACTGAGTAGTAATCATAAACTGAAAGGTACGGTATATTTGATAAAAATCGGACTTATAAGTCATAAGATAAACCCAAGTATCAACAAATAACACATAGTATGCAGAATCCCCTTTGGTGAGAACAAGAGAAGAGCCCCAAACATCAGTATGAACTAAAGAAAACGGTGTATCAGATATAAAAGTACCTTTTACGAAAAGGTAAGGCTATCATTTTGACAAGTTTACACCCTCGACATTCAATAAATTCACTAGGAGAAACTTCACCCAATATATCAGACTGAGCTAAAGACAATAAGCGATTAGCAGAAAAATGCCCTAATCTAGAATGCCATAAGTAAAAAAAAATTGACAGAGAATCTAACTGAAAAAGAGAAAAAAGCAGTTAGAAAAGTTGTCATAGGTAGATGCAAGCTCTCCACCACATAGAGGTCTCCAACTTTATGGCCAGTCCCAATCTGCTGCTTGGACATCCGATCATGCACAGAACAAATAGAAGAAGAAAAGATAACATCAAAACCGAAGGTATCAAGCTGACTGATAGATAATCAACTGACAGATAACTGAGGAACATAAAGGACAGATGGAATAGAGACAGCAAACATAGCAGATGGTAAGACAAACTATAGACGCACCCGAACATCCCGGGAGAATCCCGTTTTGTTCATTTAGGCTCACTACAGTTCAGACTCAAATGTCACGGTTCTGAATCTAATCTCGCAAAGTGCAATGTGAGATTGATAAATCACCAAAGAGTCCAAATCCGGCAAATCGTTTTGAAAAACTGATTTTTAGAAAGAAGTGCCAAACATGGACTGCTTTGCCAGATACAAAGTCGCCACCTAAATATTTTATTTTGGGAAATTTAGGAAACCCTGACTTGTGCCTAAGGCTACGTGTCCGTCATCACCAAAGTTGTCTCGGCTTGGGAACTTGGGTACGAGAGGAGAAGGTCATGCAATGAGCACCCCCGCTCGCCCGATCAAAGATCGGCCTTTACTAACGTGATATCTTGTTTTTGAAAACACATGTGCTCTTATTTCGGTTATTTAACCTAGAATTACTATGTGATGCGCACTGCAAACAAGTATAGACTAGACCACCTAGATTGGAATAAAGCATTACATATCCGTTTGTTTGAACATGGTTTAAGGTTTGCTACTCGCAAGTAGGCTAAATCGAGGATTTTAATGAAATGTCCCAATTCAAGCAATCCAACCTTCACCCACAGGCATTCAGGCAGTTAATCACATAAGCAGTTAGCCTCATGGCAAGCATGCTATCATGGCAGTCACTCACACACATGCAAGGATGCTAAAGCATAAACACTTACCGAGTACTCCGAGCCAAAACAAAAGCTATGTTAGAAATCAATGCATGATCCTAGCTATGTCAAGAATGCCTAATGCAACACACACAAAATGCAACTGAGATAGGCTCGGCTATTCTAAAATGTCATGTGAAATGCAATTTGATACATGTATTCAAACAGGAATTGAAATACAATGCAGTTAGCATAATGCACCGAGCCCAGTGCATGCAAGACAGATGAATGGATACAAACATGCGAGCATAAGGATGCTAATTGAAACATGCCCTAAAACTAACCATCGTTAACTGGTAAATAAAAGGGAGAAAGAAATGGGGGTTGGAAGACATGCATCACACACACACACACTTATTTACAACAGTTGTTCCCTCTCGACGGAGGGTCCGAATGAATAATACAGAACCAACTAGCTAATCTAAGCTAATCTAGTTAAACTAGTTATTACACAACAGAATGAATAACAAGCTACAACTAATTATTACACAACTCTAACTAATTAACAAATTAACTAAGTTAGCAATTGAATAAGCATGTAAACTATATGAAATAGGATGCCTCAGAAGGATGCGTGTCCAGTAACCTCGTGCGAAAATCCATCGCGATGCCCCGATTTGCCTCTGTTTGCAACTGGTCTCGGAACACTGCACAAAGCTTCAGAAGGCTGAAACTCCACCATGGGAACCTGTAGGGATGCTGCCGACCAGTTGTTGGCATTGGAGACCACTTGCCGACCACTTTTTATGCTAAAAAACCAGAGATGGTGGTCGGCCAGCCACTTTATCTGGTCAGCCGACCAGTTTTTGCTGCTGGTTTCTGGTTTGCTGCAACAGAGAGCAAGAAAGGGCCATGGCAAAGTATTTGCAATACATGTATGCACAACCACCCTCCCTCTCATTACATAGGCTTAAGGGGGTGTGGTTCTCGACCCTCGGGCCACCAATCACGCATCTCGATGCATGATGGCCGAGGAGCCCAAGTTGTACAACTCAATATGAAATGAATGCACACACGAACACATAAAGCCTAAAACTCCATCATGTATAGTCAAGAGTGTCGGCAACCGAGAATTAAGGCACGTTTAATCACTTCGAGTATGAAACGTCCCTCGTTTCTCGTGCTCGAATTAAAACTTAATCCAAACAAATGCAAGCAACAAGTAACATGGCATACACAACGCAAGTACTAATTAGCATGCACAATGCAATGATGGTATACTCAATGCAATGTGACATAAGCATACATAATGCAAAGGATAAGGCATACACAATGCAATGGACAACATAGCATGCAAACAACATGCGATCAATCATGCTTAATGGACTTAGACTAAAATGAACAGACCTCAGCCATGCCAAAATAGAGGCCATTTCACACCAAAACGTAGGCACAAAAAGGCAAAGAACTTGTGCTCATGCAATGGCTCATAAGGTCAACTTTCAAACAAAATGAAGAAGCGACGAATATGAGAGTATGGCATAGGTGCAAGCACTAAAATCATCTGCCAAGTGACGTCATATCATGCAAATAGCTCAAATAAAGCATGCCAAGAGACCCTAAATACAAAGCTAGTTAAGGGCTTTACACTACAACCATACCAAGCAATGCTCAAATGACCTAAAGCATTCAAAACAGACCTAAGATAGGTCAAAATGGTAGCAAAAAAAAAAAGCTAAACTCGCAACAAAGATGGCAAGAAAGGTAGGCCCCCGAATTAGCTCGCAAACAAGACATAAGGGCACAACTCTTAAACACAATGAAAGAGTGATAATCATGAGAGCATAGCAGAATTTTATAGTCTGAAATTACCTACCAAATGATTCCATATCATGCAAATAGCTCAAATATGACATGCTAGGGGGCCTAAAGTGCAAGGCTAGCAAAGCCAAATACACCATAGTTATACAAAATCAAATATGCATGACCAAAACCACTTAAATCAGACCTCAAGCATGTTAAATCAAAGCCAAAAAAGTGCTGGAGTGAAGCCAAAACATGCTAGAATAATAGGCTACAACATCAAGCATATAAGGCTAGCGAAGAGGATTTACACTACAAGTGTATTAGGCATGCACGGAGTGACAAGATCAAGAAAAAACAGTGAAATGCCTCAGCAAAATAAGCCCTAATACAAGCTAATATATGGCCAACATAAGCTTAAGAAACATGCTCACACATGAGGCAAATCAAAGCAAATATTGAAGACATAAGAAGAAGGGGTAACCCTCTCTTCTTTGGGACCTTAAAACACCACCCACACCACTGAAATCCAGAGGGATTTCAGTGGTGAGAAGACCAAAGCATGGTGGTCCCAAAGGCTTTAAAAGAAAGCTCAAAACAAGACACAAGAGGGGGTAGACTACCCCTAATACCAACAAGGCCTCAAACAAACATGTTAAGGACTGAAAAACAAAGCTTTTTGTAGTTTAATGTTAAGCCAAGAGAAGCATGAAAATATGGCTAAGATAGTGATCAAAATAGAGCTTAAAATGGGGAAAAGAGGGTTACCCTTGAAACACTGCAAACCAGCAGATTTTCTGAGCCAAAACCAACTTTTGAGCTCCCACAAAACCCTCCAGCAACTCAGCAATAAGGTAAGAGTTTTGGCTAGGAGGTTGTGTGCACAAATGTGAAGCAATACACCAATATAGATAGAGAAATAGAGGAATATAGAGAGAGTGTAAGCCTATGCTCTCCACCCAAAATCAGAACCCTTCCAATGGAGAGAGGGCCCCTCTTTTATAGAAAAACCAAAGTTAAAGCTTCTTAGAGAAGCTAAAACTTGGATGCAATCCCTCCATACACGTGTATGGAGGATACAGTCTGTGCCCTCCAGCTGGCACAGCTGGCATCTACATAGTCTGCCAAAACAGGGGGAGAGGTACCGACCACTTAAAGTGGTCAGCCTGCTACTTGCAGTGGTCGGCCAACCACTTCAAGTGGTCTCCCAGAACAAAAAGTGGTTGGCAGGGGGAATTGGTGGTCTCCACACTGAAAGCAAGCCAATGGTGGAGGGGAGACCAGAAAAGGTGGCCTAAAGAACAAGAAAACCAGTTTCCCGACCAGAAAATCGGCTGGCGGGAAAGAAAGTGGTCTCCAAGGGGAAAAACTGGTCTCCCATCCTCGTACCACCTTCCAAGTAAGGAAAACAAGGTTTGTACCAAAAACAAACCAACATGGATGCAAAACAAGAGTTCGGGAGGCAAAGCGCGCAGCCAGAAGTCTCGAAAACTAGCTGTCGAGCACCAAAAGTGGTACACGACCACAAAAGTGGTCTCTCGGACCACAGTGTCCCTCTAGAGAGAGGAAGCAAGGTGTGGTTCAAAAACCAAGCCAAATGGAGAATGTTAAACGGTCCCGAGACAAGGCACGCGACTGAAGGCTTCAAAAATCGAAAACTAGTCTCCAAATGGGAAAAGCGGTCTACGACCATGAAAAGTGGTCTACAACCACAAAGAGATGGTCTACAAGACCTCTCCCTCCCTCCGGGAAGAGAAACAGAGTTCGGTCCTCAGACTGACCCGAAGCACAAAAGAGTTTAGAGGCCCGGAGGCAAGGCTCTCAGCCAAAACTCCGAAACCTCTAAACGAGCATAACATGCACTATCACTGAGTGCTCAATCGATGACGTCTGAGTCTTAAGGTCGGTCAAAATGGGGTGTCTACACAAACCCAACAGATATAACAGATATACCAGATCCATTAGCAGCATTAACAGTAATAGGAAAATGAAAGGAAGTACAATTTTTGAAGTAAGAAGACATAGTGAGTCATATGATGAGAGGCACCAGAGTCAAAAATCCAGATAGACGAAGAGATACCTGAAGAAGACCCAAACAAACCTGAATGAAGAAAGGAAACAATAGAGGCAGACCGAGATGGCTGGGAAGTAGACAGTGTAAGCTGAAGCTGACTAATCTGAGCACTCAAAGAAGCCAAGTTAGGATCAGGAGTTGGAGCAGATGTAGTAGAACTGTCGGGAGCCTGAAAATTACTCAGAGAAGAAAGGCAAAACTGGGTCCAAGACTACTGAGAATACGAGCCAGATAGACATCCCTTCTTGAGACCGTGATACTTCCAATGGCTTCTCTGATGGCAGAAGGCACACTCATCCGGAGCTTGAGACATCATAATAACTAGAAAGCTAAGGGGTTCAAATGTAAGAACCCAAAATCAGGACTAAAGGAATTAAATTGTAATAAGCAAAAACGTTATCTAACAAACTCACAAATTAACAAAGTCTTGAACGAAATATATAATGACCAAGTGGGGTCACTTTATAATAACCAGATTCTTGACCCAACCCACAAATATTCCCAGTAAGATAGAATCACATAGAGAGAGAGAAAGAGAGAGAGAGACTGAAGCAACAACCAACGACCTGGTTCCTAGGGCAAGGCAACCTGGTTCTTTGACTGAAACAGAAACAGAGGCAGAAACCAGAAAGATGTATGATGATCATGAACCAGAGAAATCCAAAGGAGGGTCACGTCAAACTTGACCTAGAGAAAAAAGGCCAACGTAACACTCCTTTAACCAATGAAGACGGAGTACGAAATCCGAAGCAGATGAGAAACCAGTTGAGTCACGCGAGATATTCATAGCCTTCGATCGAACCAAATGAAGACAGAGTGAGTCACGACTTGCGACTCAGAGAGAGATGAAACCAGAGGGCTATTTTTCAAGTGATAATTGCGACGAAAGAGATGACTGATGTCTAGGGTTTGGGCTTAGAGGCGGCTCTGATACCATGTAAGAATTTCTGGAAACTCATATATTCAATTGTCTAAAATACAAATATTACAACCAATATTTATAGCGATCTTAAACCTAATCTATAATAGGAAATAATCCTATACAATCAATCGAATTTGCAGAATCAACCTAATTAATATATTACCATAATTACATAATAATATTCTCACAGCAGATTAGTTTGGCAATTGGGTTTTACTATTTTGGGCATTTTTTCAAACTATTTTCCAATAATTCTTTATTATTTTGTATCCAAAATTTTTTATTGTTCAATTTAAAAAGGAAAATTACAAATACATAACCTCTAAGATTTGCTTAAAATATGAATTGCCCCTTATGGTTCTGGAAATTGCATCATACCCCTTCAACTTTCTAATCGCATAACAAATAGTTCATTTTATTGATAAATCATTAAGTCAATTAACAATTTATAAAATTGTTAGAAATATATTTTAATTAACAATTCAAATAATTTTATTGTTGTATACGAAAGTAGTTAGAAATTTTATTTTTTTGTGTTAATTCTGTTAAATAAAAAAATTCAAACAATGTGGTATTTGTAATTTCCAAAACTATAGGGGCAATTTGTATTTTAAGTAAATCTTAGGGATATATTCGTAATTTATCTTTTTTAAATAAAAATAAAGGCCTAACTCTCATATTTCATAAATAGTAAATATAATTACTAAATAAAAGGTCCTTTTTTTTTTAACACAGTATAAAAGTATAATTTCATTTTCTTAAGTGTTGGTGGATCGTGTTGGATCAAGTGGCTTCCCATCTGTCATCTATCCGAATTTAGGTAGATTGTAAAAAATATATCGGCATCCGTCCGTTCGGATCATTGAAACCATCCATTATGTGATAGATTGATTCGGGCCATTCGATTTTAACAAATTAAGTGGATGATTGTTCAATCCTAATCACATTGTTCATTTTCAAATTTAGTTTGCTAATCAAAAATGATGGAGGGGTTTATTTTGAAGAGGATGACATGAATTTATGAATAACAACATTATATTTTTTTGTGATAAGCAAACAAATATAAATTTATGGTAGAAGTTATATTTTTGTATATCTTATATATAAATCACAAAAAAGATCTTAGCCGTAAAACATTAAGAAAAAATTGTAACATTTATTTGTTTGTATGAAATTTTTTTGATGAAAATGTGAAAGTGTTAATGAGATAAGAAAATATTTGATGCGAATTACATGTCAATTTTTGTCATCTTGATCAATGCCAAATTGACGCAAGAGTTACATTACAATTTCATTGCAAATTGATTTAAAAGTGTATGAAATTAATTATCATTATTAAAATTAAGAAAAAATTACAAATGTATGCTTTAAGATTTGCTTAAAATATAGTTTGTCCCTTATAATTTAAAAAATTAAAAATATCTCATTGACAGAATTTTGTATTTAACATAATTAACTAAAAGAATAAAATTCATATCTATTCTCCTATACTCTATCTTAAACTTTATTAAGGGTCGGTTTGGCAAATCCAAAATAATCTAAAAAGTCAAAAAGTTACACAAAAAGCAAAAAAGTAATTACTATTCACAAATAAAAAATATTAAAAAAATATTTTATATATTTTTATAATACAAAAGTTTGATAGATGCTGTCAGCAGTACTTGTGAAGCAGGAAGGCCACTATACATTTTTTTCGCCAAAAAAAAAAATTACATATGTAAAGCCACAAAGTTTGATGGTAATGTTGGGTCCTTGGGGGTCCACTAAGGGTTCTGTTTTGATAATCCGAACCGTTCAGTATGTAGAACTCGTCAAGTGATACATATCTATAAAAAATCACGTTGATCGAATATCGTTAACTATATGATCAAATCAGTTTTGTATATACAAAACGGATGGTGTGATAGTAATTGTTGAAAAAAACTAATCCGATCATATAGCTATCGATATCCGATCAACGTAATTTTTTATAAACATATAATACTCGACGAATTATACATATTCAACGGTTCAGATTATTAAAATGGGACCCATGGTGCCCCTCATGGACCGACCATCACTGTCCAAACACCTTGCCCCAAATGAGGCAATTATTTTCCGGGTAAGACATGCTGGGGCAGCAGTGCAGCCGTACAATCACTCATCTCCCAATTGCGGATGATACGTGGATAGACTCTATCTTTAGGGGTTATTTGGGATGTCTTAAATAAGTGTATTTTTTGTCTTTTAAACTAAAAAGTTGAGAAAAAAAATATAGATGTTTAGATTAACTTTTTATCTTTTTATAAAAAAATGTGTAATAAAAAATTATATAAATAAAGTGTATAGGGAAAGAAGAAGGCCTCAACGTTGTGTTGGATGAGAACTTTTATTCTTGTTTGCTAACAGGCCTATTTGATTAAAGGCCCCCATCCCTACAAACGGATACTAAGAAATCATTCTGCCTTTCTCTCGTTGGATTGGGAGTGGCATGCAAATCGAGCAAGTCCTTCTGCTTGTCTTCCTTTGAGCCCATTTCATGGTTTGGGAGTCCATCAAAAGAAAGAAAAGCAGATGAGGGGTGGTAACCCCTGTAATTTCGTCTAGCCGATTAAGCACGAATCGAGGAAAATGCATTATGAATGAGCTCTTTCGATTAAAAAATGACAGAAATTCGTTGGCTCTTGAAGGTATCAAAACATTCGTCCCATTGATCATGAGGATCAGATCTCCTTTGAGTGAGTGAGAGCCTTGATCCAACCCAACAATTTTTAATAATATTATAAATATATTTTAATTAATAATTTATTAATAAAAAAAATTATTTATTATGAAATTATAAACGTAATGTGACATGATACAATTTCCTATTACATTTGAGAGTGAATTATACTAACAGTTCCTGTAGTTTGGAACTTGTATCACTTGGGTCTTTAACCTTTCAATTGTAATACATTTGACTTTGAATTTTGAACATCATTTCAAATAAGGACAATTGAAAACACCGTTGCTCCATTTCAAGGGTAAAATAGTCAGTTTGATAAAATATAAACTAGTTTGGCAAAAATAAATGTCAAAAAATTATTTTTGAATTTTCAAAAATTATTTCTATTCACTAAAGATAAAATTATATAAAAATAATGAATCTTTGACCTTTTTTTATTTTTTTATTTTTTATCGGAATTAATTTTTTGTATGTGATTGGATTATGATCATGTAATATGTAGTTACTTTTGTTTTTGGATGTTATCATGTAATAAATTGTTGTTAAGAGATATTTTTGGATGATTATCATGTAATAGATGGTTATTAGGATTTTAATATATAATTGATATGTTTAATATATGAAATATTTTTAGTTTTAAATTTTTTGATTTAATGGATTGATTTAATAATGACATCAAAGCTGTCGCTATGTTTGAATTTTTGAAAAAATAGAAACTAATTTAACGAAAATAAATAAAAAAAATGTAAAAAAATTATTTCTAAAAATGTAAAAAAATTATTTCTACCCTCTCAAATGATAAAATTATATAAAAATGATATGTTTTTAATTTTTTTTACCAATATAATTTTTAGTTTATTAGAAAAAATTTCTGAAAATTGATTCTGAAAATCAAACCAAACAAAACTTTAACCAAGATAGTTCTAACATTATTTATTAAAAAAAAGATCATTACATTTCAAACAACATACAAGTTAATCAACATAAAATAAAATAAATTATATGACCAATGTACTCTTAAAATACTTCATTTGCAAATGAAACATTTTTTATCATTTTTATTTGAAATAAAATTTAAAATTAAAAATAAAATTTATTACAATTAAAAAATTAAGAATTAAAATGACACAAATCCTAAATTATAAAGCGTTTTGGTAAAATTTCCCTGCATTTTAAACAAAAATAAAATGGAAGCTATCATGTTAGGGGGGAAAAAGAAAAAAAAAAATCTTACTCGATCGGCCAATCCAACCACACAAACATGAAATTAAACTCAGAACACAAATAACAAATAAAAAATCCCCAAAGGAGCAGCCCAGCTCTGGTTAACCAATTGCTTGTCACCTTCCTCTGCCTCTATTTGATCCATCCATTCCATTCATTCAATCCCATCTTCATCATCTTCGCTTAAGTCTTAAATCTCTCATAGCTATATATAAATATACTCTTATCTAGTACACAAACAACAAACCATTTTTCTTTATTTTTTGTCTTGGTGTGGGGATAAACCCTAGAGCTTTGAGCGCATGTCCAAGAGAGGAGGAGGATCAGCAGCAGCAGCAGCAGCTGTTCTGCAAAAAGATGTGCCTTGGAGGGCTTCTCCCTCTGGTGGAAAACCCATCCCCAAAATCCACCACTCCCCTGTTCTTCGTCTAACCCAAACCCCTCATTCCAATTACGCCCTTTCCATCATGAAGGTCTCTCTCTCTCTCTCTCAATAAGCTTTTTTATTGTTTTGTTTTCTGGGTCTTGGATGATAATTGTTTTATTTGTCTCTTGTTATGTGTGTGTTTTTGTGTGGATTTGTATAAATTTTATAATGGGTTTTGATAATTTTTTGATATTGTGGGGGTTTTGGATGGAAAATTGCAGCACCCAAATCCAATTGGAAGTGGGTTGGGAAACGAAGCTATAGTGGAAGCAGCAGGGCCAGATTGTATTGTGCCAGGACAAATTACACCCGTTAAATTACTTGGTCTCAAGGTGCTTTTCTGATTCCACACCTAATGGAAGACAAATATTCCACTTTATTTATTTATTTATTTATTTTTCATTGTTAGTTGTTTGATATTGGTTACCTGAAGAACAAGTTTTTGGGTCTTCTTCTTGGCTTCTGAATATATAGAACAGATTGATACTATTTTCTAGTTAAAATGACATCAGCTAATTATGGAATTTAAGTTCATGTAGTTGTGAAGTTTAAAACCATGTCACAAACGTCACGTGTTTGAAGGCATTGTTAGACAAATTGTTTTGATTAGCTGTTGACTTGTCATCATGTGAATATTATTATTTTTTAGTTTCATATTTATAGAACCCAAATAATATTTAGTGTGGGAAGAAGGCTTCCATACAAAAGAGTTCAATGTTGAGATCTCTTTCTAGTATTGGCTAAGACGCAAGATTCATTAGAGAGTGAAGTGCCTTGATTGACCCTCGTCTTTAGCTACCAAGCTACATAATCTTAGAATCTTGCGTAGTCTGTTGCTGGTTCAGTGAACATCCTAGCCACTGCCCTTTCTTGTTTTTCTTGTGATGCAGTCACAACCAAGGAACGGATATGCTGTGTTAAAGGGAACATAATTCTAACATGTGGTTGTCATGTTTCTTGTGATGCTCTCACATCCAAGGGATGAACTATGATGTGTCAAAGGAAACATGATTCTAACATGTGGTTATGTTTATTGTGATACACTCACAATCAAGGAACAGACTGATGTGTCAAAGGACACATGATTCTACCGTGTGGTGATCCCCTATGATGTGTCAAAGGATGTTATGGAGATAACAAGTGTCCATAGTAATATTTGATGTGGCAAGAAGGCCTTCCATACAAAGAGTTTAATGTTGGGTTATCTTTTATGTTTATCGTACACTAAAATATATGTTTATTCTATGCTAAGGGGGTCATTCCATATGTAAGTTGCACATAATCCTGAAATATGACTTCTCACATCATAACTATAAAGAAACTAAGTAGATTTGTGATGAGCTCTCTTGGGTCGGGGAAGGGCTAGGGTGGGGCCCTAGGGGCCTCATCTTAAATCCACCCGGTTGTAGTTTTATTTAGTGTGATATTTTGTAAACACATGGTGTGAGATCCACTAGTGGGTTGAAGAATTAGAAAAGAGGAGTACGTTGAAGTGGCTTTGTTTTTTTTAGCATGGTGTGCAAGGTTCTGAAAAGTGGTTGCGGTCACCATAGCCGCAATGGTGGCGGTGGCGCGGTTGCGGTTGCGGGGTGTAAAGGCCGTAGCGTATCGGTTGCGGTAACCAGAATCGTGAATTTTTTTATTTTTTGCACAATTTTGAAAAAAATTGACTGATACGCATATATATATATATATATATATTTTCATGATCATATTTATTGGATTTAAAATAAATATTGATCAATTTTTGTAAATTTTTAAGTATGATTCAATATAATTCATATTTTTAAATCACTATAAATTGAGTTTTTTACATTTTATTTTAATAATTAATGACTTTATATTATACAAAAAATTCAATTACTAACTATTATATATAAGATAAATAATGACAAAAGTAAGAGAATAAATAAAAGCCTAAATATATATATACACATATTTTAATCAAGCCAAATAGATAATGAACACACTTATTATTATTATTTTTATTATTATTATTTTCAAACAATATATAGATAGATACACAAACAAAATGATTGAATGATAGCAGTTGAATGAAATAGCATAAAAGTCTTATAGTTTTAACAAATTAATAACATGTTTTTCATCTTCTCTCTTCTCTCTCTCTATCTCTTGCTCCTCAATTTTCTCTCTTTATCTTCCCTCTTCTCTCTATCCCTCTTCCCCCATTTTCAGTTTTTTTTTTTTTTTTTTTTTTTTTTTTTTTTTTTTTTTTTTTCAAAGAAGCAGTTCGGAACTGTTACGTAATGGTGCGTAACAGGCCGTTACGGCTGTTACGGCACCGTTAAGACTGCTATAGCAGCCGCTATGGCCGACACACATGTGAATATCAATCACACTGCAAAAACTACCATAACGGGTTACGTAACGGTTGCGGC
This sequence comes from Camellia sinensis, assembly GCF_055761805.1. NCBI lineage: Eukaryota > Viridiplantae > Streptophyta > Magnoliopsida > Ericales > Theaceae > Camellia > Camellia sinensis. The sequence continues at coordinate 75,958,384 of NC_138970.1, forward strand.
CGCTTTTTAAAACCTTAATGGTGTGACAACATAATGTTTTTTGGTTGTGGAACTTGGCAAGCTCATATTGTATTCAGCTATTTTATCCTTTTCAATTTATTGTTCTTTACATATCTGGCGCTATGCTTTCTACTTGTCAATATATTTGAAGCAGATTCCTCACTCTGCTCTTGTATATATTTCTGTTATGATCCTCACAGTTTCATTCCTACTGTGTATGTAAAGGTATGGCCCATCAATGTTGACTTAAAGTTTATGGAACCAGTTGGACGGGAGCTTAAGTCCATCGGGAAGGTAAAATTCTTCTTTTAAGTAGTCTTTCACATTATTTACAATTGTACCTACATCATTCCAATTTTATTTATTTTTAATTTTTAATTTAAATTTTTTTTTTTTATATATATATATTTTTTTTGGAGTTTGAAATGAAAGATATAACTTATACGCATAAACTTCATACATAAAATAATTTAATGAGCATACAAGCCCAAGTGAGGAATTTATCTCTATGATGGAAAGCATGGCAGGAAGAAAATGTGTAAATCTTGAATTTCATATATGATATGTTCAGAGCATCATCTAATTAGGTTTAGGGTTAAGTAAGTCTTAAATTTGATGTTTGTTTGAAGTTATGAACATATTTATTTATCCTTATTAGGTGTTAGGAAGGGTACTTTGGTAATTTTTTGTTTTGTTACCCATGGACTCTAGAATGGGTCTACAGGTTGTGTTATAGGTCAAGTAATGTTTTTAGCGGTTATATATAGTTTTGATTTGTTCTAAATATTCTAATTAGTCAAAAATCGTTACAAGTTGTAGTTTAGTATCAAAAAAATTCTAGCAATCTAATTGTTTTGTCCACGGAGTTGTATGCTGATGATTTGTATGCAGCTTTCATAGCTTTATGTAATGCTTTTACAACCATTCCTAAGGGGCCAATTCGTAAGGAATGCATTTACCGGTGAATTCTTTTTCTTCTTTTTTACAAGGCTGTTAAATACTATTACTAGGTTACTGTTCACAGTCTCCAAACGGTGGCCCCTTTAGTCCCAAAACTCTAACCTGGGGTTTCCTAATCAACTCGAACCGTTTCCAATATCTTTTGGTCTTTAAATTAACACTCAAATTTTAGCCTCTTTCCTTTGTGAATCTTGCAATGTGCTACTTTTAAAAGTGAACCACTTTGGGATGAACTTTTCACCACTAACTATTTGCATGTTGCTGACTTCTTTTGTCATTTTGCACATTCTTTGAGTTTCCCCTTTTGTTTTTCGAGTTTTTTAGCCCTATAGTACATGACACTATCTAATATTAACTCTTTTTTTTTTTCCCTCTTTGAATGATATTAGCTTGTGTTTGTCAACATCTGAGACTTTACTTCTTGTTTGGCTATCAATATGATAGTTAAAGTGAAACGGGTTGGGGCCAGGATGATTTTCTGAGCGGGGGCAGAATGAAATCAGAAAGATAGATGGTCGTGTCTAACCACTTATTTTAAAGTAGAAAGGTTGAAGCTTAATGATAATAAACTGTATAATTGCAAAAGTACCTAATATAAAACAGCGTTTGGTAGAGAAGATAACAACAATGCTAAACCAAATCAGAATATTTTATGGCATTTTCTTTCTTAATATGTGTATACAATATTTTAAATACTTTAGAGATTTGGAGACATATATTTATGACCCCAATATTTAAAAAAAATAAAATAAAACTGTAACCAACATTTTGTTTATCTTTATCTTATGTGCTCGTCTAAATCACAATATCAAATAATAATAATAATAATAATAATAATAATAATAAATAAATAAAAAGAGAGAGAAAGAAGAATAAGTTTTTGAACACCCAAAAGAAATCTGTAAATGCCTCAAGTATACTGCTTTGTAATAATACAGAATCGTGTAATATTTCTTGTACTATGTTCCGATAAGATCATCTTTTCACATAGTCTGATCAATAGCTTATTACTCTAAGTAGAAAAGTAGGGTTTGGATTTGAGAACAGCTTGGGCTTGGTGGGCCCATTTTGGGGCCAACATCGATAATTCGAATCATTCACTTTTTAGGATTCATCGAGTAAAATATTCATACAATAAATCAAGATAATCGGACATCAATAGTTATATATTTGAATCACATTTATATTACAAAAAATGGATAGCTATTCTTGAAATTATATTTTTTATCCATTTTTGAAAGACAAATGCGATTCAAACATTGAGCTACCGATGTCTAATTATCTTGTTTTCTAGAATGAATATTCTACTCAATGAGTCTTAAAAAATGAACGGTTCGAATTACCAAGGTCAGCCTCAAAATAGGTCTACTAAGCCCAACTACTCTCTCAAGTTGGATGGCCAACTTGAGAGAATCCAAACCCTAGAAAATAAAGCAAGGTAGATTGACCCCCATCTGCCCACTTTGATGCTCTGCCAACTGAAGTGTTGTTAGCTGATTTGACCGGAGAAGTCTCAAGGAACACATTTGAAAGTTGTTTGAGACTTCAGTACAAGTTTTATTATATTTCTTTTGCTGTTGTGATAAAACCAAAATATCCCTACAAATGTTTAGTGACACTCTCATACCATGCTAACTGGAAAAAAGGATCTGTGTTCGTAGTTATAGTTCACTTGGTTGAAGTTCTCTTTCTGATCCTTCTTTGTTATATATATTGAAACTAAATTTTAGGTTTCCCAAATGGGAATCTGCATTTTGTCTTCACATCCTGTCCTAATCAATGTCACTGATTTGTTGTGTGTGCAGTTCATGGATTCAGCTGTCAACCTTATGAACAATTCATTTATAGATCGTTAGCACTTTGGGTTGTTTCTTTCAACTAAGTTGCCAAGCAGCTGTCATATAGGATTTGCGAGTTATGTGTATTACTACTGGAATGATCAGAATTATAGCAAAGCAGAGTGATTACTGATAATCCTCTTTTTCATGTTTTTTTTTTTTTTTTTTGCCTGCCGGTTTTGTTATGTACTCTCGTTGAAGTCCAAATTATCGGTAACTAGAGAAATGTGTGTTTGAATAAATTGGTTCTGTTTCTTCAAACTATCAGTGGCTCTACATTCTTTAGTTATGTTGTTTCACTGTTTTCAGTCAATTGAATCGTGTAAAAGGTCTTTGAATTCCTGAAAATTCTAATTTGGCTAGAGAAAAAAGCAGATGTTTGTACCTCAAACAAGAAGGCGACAAGCAAAGCAACAATGGAATTAAAATTGGGGAGAGAGGAATTCAAAATTATGCTGCTAATATCTTACCAGCATACGCTAAGGGTTGGTATTTTATGTTGTCTTCTAATTCATGAAGTTCATACATGGTTTGAAATACCATTGCTACCTGTCATACTGGAATTTGGAGCTTTTGAGTCATATTCACCAAAATTTCATTGTGATTATCAATCAATTGGATCCAGCAATCTTGGACAATTGTTTTGATGATCTGTCGCTGAGGGAAAAAATACACTGGGGGCTTGGCCTCGGCAAGAAGGGGGGAAAAACTGGGAGTTTGGTGCCTAAACGTACTTGTATTGGTTCAAGTTTTGTAATTTTCAACCAATTTTGCACATAGATTGGGGCATATGTATTTTTGTAATTTTTTCCAACCAATCTTGTGTCAATGCTATAATTTTTTTTTTCTTTCTTGTAAATAAAACATGTATTTTAATATCTGATTACAATGCAACAACCAAGTTCGAAGTGTTGAAGCATTTGAATAATTGAGTTTTAGGGCATTTGTTGATGATTAAAAAAACCCATGATCATTTCTATGATATGTATTGCTTGATATTGCTGATACCATTATATCGCGACCGTTCTTATTATGTATCTTGATTTTGCGATTTAGAATACAAGCTATTCTTTTCAACTGTAAGAAAAGGCAAACAGAAGATTTAGAAGGAGATTCACATTGTGGATATGTGATCCAAAGCACTATCCATATCTTCTCTTTTCCTTTTTCGTTTCTTAATCATAATATGCTCTTGATGATAACATTTGATGTTTAAAATGGACCATGACCAAAAGCTATCTGCAAACTACAATATTAATATAAAATAGACTTGCATATGTAACACAAGTGAAGAACAAACAAAAATATTGCAAATAAGACCAGAAAATGATGATGCAAAAGTGGACATAGAACTAGAAATCCAACCCATTCTCATGGAAATGGACAAATATAAAAATGCTTTGATGACCTAACAGAGAGACCTCATACATTCAAGCCAATGGAGTTCCCACAAAGTAGTGTTTTCCACCTATTGTTGCCATCTAATATTTTTGTGTTATCTTCACTTGCCCCATGTAGTTTCTTGTATAAGAAGGCTAGTCCTCTTGAGTTTCTTGCAACAATAGTAGGTTATTCAGTAGCCATGGAAGATGAAAAATTGCGCAAAGGGCCGTGGTATGAGGAGGAAGACGAGCGGTTGACTGCCATTGTTGCAGTTATGGGGGAAAGACGATGGGATTCAGTAGCGACAGTCTCAGGTTCAATTCAGTTTAAATTACATAATAAGAAGAGAAAACTAATGCATTGTCTTTTATATATTTTTTTTCATGATTTCGAAAATTAAAGTGATGAAAAATTCAAAAAAACTCATCGTTCTCATTTTTGTATGGAAGAAGTTTCCAAAAATTCAAAAACAAGTTTTTTTGTTATTCAGAAAAAGTGGGTTGCTTCCACAAAATTTTTCAAAAACCATTTTTTTAAACAATTCACCAAAGAAGTTTTATGTGTTTTTTGAAAAATAAAACAGAAGACAGGAAACAAAAAAATACAGCCAAACATGATTACATGTAAGTGGTAGCTTTTACAGGGAGATTGTTTACTTGTAGGCTTAAGGAGGAGCGGCAAGAGTTGTAGAATGCGATGGATGAACTATCTACGTCCCAATCTTAAGCACGGTCGACTGAGTGCAGAAGAAGAGAGGATCATTCTTCAACTTCACAAGCAATGGGGTAACAAGTAAGGCCCTTTTTTCTACGTCCTTTAAATGCCTCAAGACTCACATAACAGAACCAAATTTACTATGCTACTTAAATTATGCCAATACTTCTATGCCAAACAGTAGTGTCTTATACAAGTTGTCCCAAGTTTTGTTTAAAATATGTTTGTTGTTTACTTCATAGATGGTCAAAAATTGCTCGAAGGTTGCCTGGAAGAACTGATAATGAGATAAAGAACTACTGGAGAAGTCATTTGAGAAAGAATGCACAAGTCCGAGAGCAAGGTACACCGAATTTTCCCTCCATTTAATTTGTCTGTTTTTATTGCTTCTACTTATCAACTAAGCTACTTGCACAAAAATTTTTCATGGAAACATGTCTGAAATTTTTTTGTGCACGTAGACTTTTTGCTTACTAATTTCTTGCTTTATTAACAAATGCTTCATATCATAGGAAACTACGATCAGAGCATCACAAACAACGCGAAACAAGATGTGTTGGTTCCAAAATTTGATAATGGAGACTGCACATCTGTTAAGGAGAACATTTTGAGAACCACTGATGATCACTCTGATGTGTTTGAATTATCAAACTATGGAATTGCAAGTTCTCCATATGAAGTCCGCATATCGGATTGGATGTCAAGTTGGTCAGATGAGCAAAGTGAAGTGAACCGTCATCATGGGGAGTGTCAGAGTTTGGACTCAGGTTTCTGTTGTTACTCAGTGTGGAACTCTAAAGATCACAGTGATAATGGTTTATGGGACTCTTCTGATTTCCTCTGGGACACAGACTAATTAAATTTGCTTCACTTCGAGTTTGAGGAGTGAATAAAACAGAAAATTTTGACTGTAAATAGACAAAAAAACCATCTATCTATCAGAAACCTATGTTAATGATATCCGATTGGCTAATCTTTTTCTCTCTGTTTCTTCTATCTTTTTTTTATTTTATTTTATATGTTTTTTAATATGTGCAGATAAGAGGTATAAAATAGAACATGAGGAAAATTGAGGGAAGATATTGGTAGGCTTTTTACTAAGATATGCCCATAAAATATGAGCTCAAATGATATTATTCTACATATATACATGGTTCTGAAAAGCGGTTGCGGTTGCCGTTGCCATAACGGTGGCGGTAACGCGGTTGCGGTTGCGGGGTGTAAAGGCCGTAGTGTAACGGTTGCGGTAACCGGAACCGTGAATTTTTTTATTTTTCGCACAATTTGAAAAAACACTTACCAATACGCATATTTTTTTTCCATGATCATATTTATTTGGTTAAAAATAAATATTGATCAATTTTTGTAAATTTTTAAATATGATCCAATATATTTCATATTTTTAAATCACTATAAACTGAGTTTTTTACATTTTATTTTAATAATTATTACCTTTATATTATACAAAAAATTAATCACTAACTATTATATATAAGATAAACAATGACAAAAGTAAAACAATAAATAAGAGCCTAAATATATATATATATATATTTATACATATTTTAACCAAGCCAAATAGATAATGATCACACTTATTATTATTATTATTATTATTATTATTATTATTATCAAACAATATATAGATAAACACACACAAACAAAATAGTTTAGAGATAGCAGCTGAATAGAATAGTATAGGTCTTACAATTTCAACAAATCAATAAAATGTTCTTCATCTTCCCTCTTCTCTTTCTCTATCTCTTGTTCCTTTATTTTCTCTCTTTATCTTCCCTCTTCTCTCTATCCCTCTTCCCCCACTTTCAACTTTTTTTTTTTTTGTGTGTTTTTTCGAAAGAAACAGTTTGGAACCGTTACGTAACGGTGAGTAACAGGCCGTTACGGCTGTTACGGCACCGTTACGACCGCTACGGCTGACGCACCTGTGAATCTCAATCACATTGCAAAAGCGGCCGTAACGGGTGACGGTAACCGCCAAAACTGTTGTGGCCGCTTTTTAAAACCTTGCATATATATAAAATTAAACCACATAAAACTATTATGAACGTACTAAATATACTCATTTCTTGGTATCCTCATATGAGTGTCCCATCGTGCTAACTTGTAATTTCTTGGTTTTTTTTTTTTTTTCTGTAGTTTAACAACTCAACAAAACACAGCCACACAACAATTTCCACCACCATTGTAATCTTCATATGTAATGGGGTTTGGTCAAGTGTAATCAAAAAGCCAAAGATAATGTTTTCCACTTAGCAACTAGTTTTTATCATATGGGAAACCAAATGGCCACATGGAATGAACTGGGAATTGATATTATACATCTTTTAAAAAAAAATAATAATAATAAGATGGCCTCGTCTACAATCCTTCTCCATTATCAAATGGTCAGATGATGATTTTGGTAGACAAAAGCAACCATAGAGGTCCCTTGAGTCACAAACAATTTGTTGAAAACACTTAAAAATGACAACTACATGGGAACTGCATCATCTTCTACCCTCATGTCTCATACATTAGTTTTTAAAATTGTAGCTTATACTTGACTGTTTAAGGGTTCAGAGAGAATTTACTACCGAACCTTTCAATTGTGTTGGTTGAGGAACCAAAATCGAACACATGGTTTAAGTTTCTGTCAATTTTTGATTAGTACAGAGAAGGAGCATGAGGCTTATGATTTTCTGGCACCGTTTGGGAAGGTGGGTTGGAGGCTTTTTTGGCTATTTTAGCCACAAAAAACAAAATAGGCTATTTTAGCCATAACAAACAAAACATCACATCCAACCCATAATCATTACATTCTTCTCTCACAAAAAAACTCAAAAAAGCCAAAAAGTCAAAAAGCCCTTCCCAAACCAAGCTTTTAAGCCCAGGCTAAAATAGCCAAAAAAGCCAAAAAGCCAACCCACTTCCCAAACGGAGGCTTTAAAAGCTTATAGAATGGCGCTGTTTGGGAAGCCATAAATGAGGCTATTATAGCCTATTTTGAGAAAAAAGCCCAAAAACAACACTGTTGAAAGCTTTTTCAAAAAAATATATATATATATAGGCTGCATAGCCAGCAGTGTAGGCACAGCCTACACTGTCAGCTACAGCACTTGTTCCATCAATAAATAAATTACGATTTTACCCCTTGATATCAATTTAAAAAAAACATATTTTTAGGGACAAATTTGTCATTTTAAATTTAAACATCATTTCAACACACTTTCCAATACAACAACTCAACTAAAAATTCATCTCATCTTCCCAAACACAAAACTAAAATAGCCTACTAAAATAATTCAAAAATCAAATAGCCTATTAAAACAATCACTTCCCAAACGAGACTAATGTCACATTGGAAATAAATGAAAAGAGTAGATGGGGTTTGCAATATAAATACCTCCTTTTAACCTTTATTAAAAAACGTGAAGTATTGATCAACTAGAATATAAAAAAAAAAATTAAAATATAATAATGCAATTGGTACTGGGCTTTGTTTTTTTTCTTTTTCTTTTTCAATTACCATGGTTCCAATGCCACTAATGTGATGTTTGGCAAGGGTCATATGTACGTATGCAACCTTTATGTATGGAGGGACACTTCTCATGATTTGAATCTGTGACACTTAAATTACAATAAAGCAACCTTATTGTTGTGTCAACGGCCGCCCCACCCTCATCTTATAGTTGAACGGCTATTAAGTTTAAAAATATACATAATAAAAATGCGAAAAACAAAATAAAAAAAGAGGAAGAGAGTTTCCTTTTCTGGTGGAGACATGACTCTATCTAAACCATATTTTTCTTACAATTATTTATCATTTCAATATAATACAATATCATGCCCTAATATAATAGGGGCCAAATTGATTTACTGATTTCTCTACTCCATGTTGCTTTTCAGCATTCCATGACCTTTTTTAAGACAAATAATTTCAGTTCTCTGTATTTATTGTACATAAAGTTTTCAATCCAAAAAAGAAAAGTAAAGATAAGTTCTTTTGGAAAACCCAAATCACTTTACTTTGCAGTGTCTTTAAGAATTAAATTGATAGGTTCCAATCATGTCAAGATCTTTCAAGAGGCTTGACAATGGAGTTTGGATCATCAATGTGCAAAATTTTAAAATTTCTCAGACATGGATCAGTGTTTTTCAGCACTAAAAAAACACAAGTTTAGCTATTTTAGTGGCAAATTGATGGTTAATACTAGGGTCCCGTTTGTTTGGGGTTATAGAAAGGGTATTGGGACTAGTAATACCTTATTTGTTTTGAGAGATGGGGAAGGTACTACTAATACCCTTGGGGAGGGGATTCATAGTGAGGAGGTAGAGATGGTATTAGAAAAATAGTGAGGGGATTAAAAAAAAATTTATTTTTATATATTGGGAATTTTTTAAAAAAATATTAATGTTTAATTTTTATATTTTTTTATTTGTTTTATTATTTTATATAAAAATAATTTAACAATTCCTCACTATTAATCCCCTCACTATCAATCCCCTCACTATTAATCCCCTCATTATCAATCCCCTCAATTCTATCTCTGAAAACAAATGGGGCCCACTTAAAAATGCAGACACCCAAAACCGTTTGTTTTGGGAGATAGAATGGAGGGGATTGATAGTGAGGGGATTAATAGTGAGGAATTATTAAATTATTTTTATATAAAATAATAAAACAAATAAAAAATATAAAAATTAAACATTAATATTTAAAAAAAAAATCCCAATATATAAAAAATAAAAAAATTTCTAATCCCCTCACTATTTTTCTAATATCATCTCTACCTTCTCCTTACCAATCCCCCTTACTCCCCCTTACTAGTCCCAAGGGATTACTAATCTCCTCCCTATCTCTCAAAACAAACACCTCAATCTTAATCCCCTCCTCACTATCAAACCCAATCCCCTCCCTATAACTCCAAACAAACGTCCTTTGACTAGTATTATATGGATGCACAAACTTATGTATAACTTTGTGTCATCACTTCTTAACTAAAAATAAATAAGTAAATAAATCTAAAACAAGTGATCTAATGCACGAGACTTCTGCTAATTTGGGTATTGAGAGTAGCAATATCTACACAACCTAATCCCATTGCTTTAAAAAAATCTATTACAGTCAAATAAGCTAACAATAATGCATATTTTTCATTTTGTGAATAAGAAAGAAGGGTTAAGTGCCATAGAAGTTATGTTAATTTGGACAAAATTTTAAAAAAATTAAAAATAACAGAAAAATGGCTTTGATGTTACAGAGTTAAGTAGATTGAAAAATGAAGAATGTTACCATCTTTCAATTTCATACTACAATATGGCAGATGTTGTGGAAACATATGAACATAGGAAGGATGACAAGGCAATTAGAACAGAGAAGAGAATGGGATTAGAGTAAGTCGGGAATAACATGTCGCTCCCAGAGATGTCATTAGAGTTTTCTTCATCTCCACCCGACTCTAAAACTGTTCCATCACCGCCATCATCACTATTGTTTCCAGCAGTCCACTTGCTTAGTTTGTTATTCCTGCTCATAGACCAGTTCTCTAATAATTAGATTATTGTCACATTATACATATAGGAAAGTAGTTCACAAATTTAGATTTCATGTAATAAGTAACATATATGTATCGGTTGGATTACAAGCAATAGTTTTAAAGTTTGTTGTTTGTGGTGGTTGTTTTCTATTTATTTATTTATCAATTTTGCTTAACAAATCAGGATATTTTAATTTGTTTTTTTTAGACAAAAAAAAAAAGAGAAAATATGAAAATAAATAAATAAATATTTATGACTAATATAATTCTTCTTCTTTTGCCTTTTTTTTTTTTTTTTTTTTGATTGAGAAAAAGAAAAAATAATTCTGAATTGATAGTGTAAGTGAAGCATGTGTCTACTGCAAATGATAATTGTGCAAAATTGACATAGTTCTCGTTTACACTTCATTAATTTATAATTTTTTTTTTTTTTTTTTCTATTAACATGGTATTCTCCCTTTACCTGTTCTAACTTTAGAGCATCTACAGTGGAGCTGTTAGAGCATGTGTTAGTGTCAGTTGTTATTTTTTAGCAAATCATTTTTTGTTTTTGCTCTCACAATGGTGCTGCTAATAGGTGTGTTAGTGGTTTTTGTTAATATGTCTGATATCTGCAGCGAGCGTTTTAACTAGCAAAGGGAACTTTTTTTGTCTTACCGGTTGAGAGGCCGAATGTCCGGTCGGTTGACCGGTCAACGGCAAATTTTTATTTTATTTTATTTTATTTTTTACTTCTTAGGATTTTTTTTTAGACTTAAAATTTAATTTTGGGCTTAAAATTTTTGATTAAACTAAATTATTTATTTATTATATACACATATATATTTAACACACCCCTTAACACATTTATTGTATTACCATTCATTCACTATTCACTCACTAAATTAACAAATTTTTAACACATATTTTTTAATCCTATTTTTAACACTTTTTACCGTATAAGAGCATCTCCAACGGTGAATCAGATTTTTCACCAAATTTGAGTAAAAAATGACCTATTTTACCAAATTTGATATCACTCGCTCCAACGGTGCACTTTCATCAAATTTGTGCCAGGGACAACCGATTGGTCGACCGGTTAAGCGAAAAAAAAAAAAAAATTTTTGATTTTTTTTTTTTTTAAATTTTTTGAATCTTTTAGTGGTCGACCGGTTAGGCAAAAAAATTTTTTTTTTTTTTTACTGTTTGAACCTTTTCTTCGAACCGTTTGAACCTTTAGGTGGTCGACCGATTGGTCAACCTGCCGGGCAACCGGCTGGTTGACCGGTTGGTCTCTCCCAACGGTTAGGAACAGTGATTTGGTAAAATGCTTCGCCTGTTCTCATTTTGGTAAAAGATTTGCTGAATTCTGGATTTGATATCGATTTGGTGAAACCGTTAGAGCTCAAAAAAGTGACTTTTTTATCAAATTTTAAATTTAATATCAGATTTGATGAACCGTTAGAGATGGTCTAACACATTTTAATCCATAATTTTAACACACCCACTCTGGATGCCCTTAGTGGCTTTCATAGGTGTAGACGTCAAATCATGCCTTTGATGCTTTCATCAATTACTTAAAAAGAGTGAAATGACACTTTTTTGGGGTTAGTCACCAAAGGTTTGAAATAATGATCATATGATAAAAATATTTAAAATCCCCTTTTCTCCTTTTATTTGATTTTTATTACTTTTAATTGGTCTATTTTTCTTTTCTTTTCTTTTCTTTTTCTTCTCTCTCAATTCCTAATCCCACGTGTGCGGTGGTAGGAGCAGAAGTTTTGAGGAGGCCTTAATCGATCCTCTTCGCATGGAGCTCACTGGACAAAAGGAAAATAAAACAATTATGCCCATTCAGGGTAGGCATAGGATCTTAGGAGGAGTGGGTTCGGCGGCTAGATCCTTGTCTGTCAATTGATGTCCTAATACTATGTAATTGTTTGGGACGATTTATATAAATATATTTTTTAATTTTTTTAATTAAAAAAATAAAAAAAAATATATATGTTTAAAATATATTTTTTAATTTTTTACAAAAATAAAATATTATAATAAATATCAAAATTATCGGATTGTCCTTTGTGACACATGCAACAGCACTGAGCTAGCTTTCCGTACATTTCAAAAAATTTTTTTTTTTTTTTTAAAACTTGTGGCTTACATTGTGCCACATCAGTGCATATGGAGGAAATGCAATGCAGCACTGAGCTACACTTTTTTCTTTCTTTGTTTTTTTCTTTTTTTTTTTTTTTTTTGTGATCCCACAGACTTTCTGCCCAAATAAGGTAAACAGTATGAATTTTTTTTACTTTTTTAATAATTTTTTGACTTTTAAATTTTTATATGCATCAATTTCCTGTTAGGAAAAATTATTTTTTTTTCATTTTAATGTTTGAGACTTATAATAAAATTAATTTTTTATTTTCTTAATTTAATAAACTATAGTTTTTTTATTTTTTATTTTTCAATCTAAATCATATGTTTATTTTTTTTTAGTAAAAATTGTTTGAAAAAATATATTTTAATTATTGAACTCAATGAAAATGGGTATTTTAGACTTTTTTTTACACTTAATTGAATTTAATTACTAAAATATTATTTTTTTTCTACAATTTAAATTAGATGAATGGCTTAGATTTGAAAAAAAAAAATGAAACTATTAAGGTTTAAACTGGTAAATATAAAATCTCAGAATTTATTTTGTTACAAAACTCAAATCTTGGATTTCTTTTATAATTTCCCCTTCTTTTCCTTATTATTATTATGGGAGCTTTTTTGATAAATCCACTTTCTAAAAGTTTTATTCCATCTAACCCATATTCTTTTTGACTATTCTATTAGGTCTTATTTGAGAGAAGAAGACCAAAATACCATTTTCATATACTTATGTTCCATTTAGTTCACATTATTTTCTCACATTTTAATAAGTCCTATGGGTGACATAATTACCAAAATACCTCTAATGTGAATGTTCACACCGTCAATGTGAATGTTCATATTGTCAATATGTAGGGGCCCGTCCCATGTCGATCCTCATGGGTGCCTGGAAAAATTTGAGTCGGGCCGAGGCGGGCCCGGCTCATTGACAATGTGAATATTCACATTGACATGTTAACATTCACATTAATAGGAGTGTAAAATTGGCTCGCGTCCCGTGGCAACGCGAAACCCGCCCGCGGCCTATGGACAGCCCGGGACGGGCCCGGTTCGGCCCGTTGACAATGTGAATATTCACATTGACCTGTTAACATTTACATTGATAAGAGTATAAAATTGGTTCGCAGCCTGTGGGCGGTCAAAAGCCCGCCTACGGCCCGGGGCGGGCCCGGCCCGGCCCATTGACAATGTGAATATTCACATTGACATGTTAACATTCACATTGATAGAAGTGTAAAATTAGCCCGCACCCATGGCTGCCTGAAACCCGCCCACGGCCCATGGGCGGGCCCCGGCCCGGCCTGTTGACAATATGAATATTCACATTGGCATGTTAACATTCACATTGATAAGAGTATAAAATTAGCCAGCGGCCCAGGGCGGGCCCGACCCGGCCCGTTGACAATGTGAATATTCACATTGACATGTTAACATTTACATTGATAGGAGTGTAAAATTAGCCCGTACCTCGTGGCTGCCCGAAACCCGCCCACGGCCCGTGGGCGGCCCGAGGCAGGCCTGGCCATTTTTTTTTAATTCTTTTTAATTTTTTCTACCAAAATTTTATTATTTTCCAGAAAAAAAGACACTAGGCCTCGGAGCGGGCCGGGCCTCGGGCCGAGCCTTGAATGGGCCTTAACTGGGCCGATGGGCGGGGCCGAGCTTCAAAGTGATGGCCCAAGCCCTAGCTTAGGGTCTCGGACTAGGCTCGAGCCTGGGCTCAAACGAGCCTTTCCTAGGCCGGGTCGGGTCGGGCCGGCCCACGGGCAAAAAAATTAGGCCCAAGCCCAGCCCTAGCACAAGGGTATTCGGGCTTTGGACAGGCCGATGGATTGAGCCTCGGGTCGGGCCGGTGGGCCTGGGCTTAGCCTCGAGCTTAGGTCGGGCTTGGGCAGGCCTGGCCATTTTTTTTTTAATTCTTTTTAATTTTTTCTACCAAAATTTTATTATTTTCCACAAAAAAATACATTGCGTCTCGGGTGGGCTAGGCCTCGGACCTAGCCTTGAATGGGCCTTCAGCGGGCCGATAGGCCGGGCCGGGCTTCAAAGTGATGACCTAGGCCCTAACCTAGGGTGTCGGACATGCTCGGGCCCGGACTGAAACGAACCTGCCTCGGGCTGTGGGCGGGCTTCGAGCAGCCCACAGGCTGCGGGCCAATTCTACATTCCTATCAATGTGCATTTTAACATGTCAATGTGAATATTCACATTGTCAACGGGTCGATCGGGCCTACCTCGGGTCGCGAGCAAGCTTCGGGCAAATTTTACACTCCTATTAATGTTAATGTTAACATGTTAATGTAAATATTCACATTGTCATAGGTCGGGCCAAGCACGCCTCGGGCTGCGATTGGGCTTCGGGCCGCCCACGGGCTGCAGGCCAATTTTACACTCTTATCAATGTGAATGTTAACATGTCAATGTGAATATTCACATTGTCAACGGGCCGGGTCGGGCCCGCCCTGGGCCGCTGGCCAATTTTATACTCTTATCAATGTGAATGTTAACATGTCAATGTAAATATTCACATTGTCAACAAGCCGCCCATGGGCCGTGGGCGGGTTTCGGGCAGCCACGAGGTGCAGGCTAATTTTACACTCCTATCAATGTGAATGTTAATATGTTAGTGTGAATATTCACATTGTCAACGGGCTGGGTCAGGCTTGCCCCGGGCAACAAGCAAGCTTTTGGCAGCCCATGGGCCGCGAGCCAATTTTATACTCTTATCAATGTGAATGTTAACATATCAATGTGAATATTCATATTGTCAACGGGCCGGACTGGGCCCGCATCGGGTCGCCCATGGGCCGCGGGCGGGTTTCACGCCGCCACGGGACGCGGACCAATTTTACACTCCTATTAATGTGAATGTTAACATGTCAATGTGAATATTCACATTGTCAACAGCTTGGGCCCGTCCCGGCTCGCAGGCGGGTTTCGGGCCGCCCACGGGCCAATTTTACATTCGTACCAATGTGAATTTAAAAATATGCATGTTTACATCATAAAATTGCTAATCGTTCAAAAAATATTTATAAGGGTATCAAAATTAAATATAAGGGCATAAGTGTCTAAGAAAATAGTGTAAATCAAGAAAAATGACTTTATGGAATAAAACTATACATACATGGGACTAAATGGGTTAAAAAATTCCTTCATAGACTTCTTGGGTTAAAACACTTCTAAATGAGATTTATCAATAAAAATTCCTATTATTATTATTATTATTATTATTATTATTATTATGCTTTATTTTTAGATAACAGAGAGACTGGTTTAAACTTTGAAGAACCCAAGGGTAACCTTTAGGCCCACTGGCTCAATTTGGGCCAGCCCAACATAATATTGGCTTCGTTAAAGGAAAAAGAAAAAGAAAATGAAAAAGAGAGAGAGAGAGAGAGAGAGAGAATGGACCTGGAACCAAGGACACCGGCATTCAAGGTGAGCTGGTCAATGAAGGAAGCAGATTTCGGCTCCACGCTGTAAGCCTTCTCATACTTGATCTCAACACCAGCACCAGATGCCACAAAGAATGCTCCATTTACCATAATGTCCCCCTCACTCCTCCAATTCCAATCTCTCCATTCTTCTTGCTCTGTCCCCACTCTCTTTGTTACCTAATTAACCACACACAAACATATACGCCAACCACCAAAAAAGCCATGTTAGATGAGTTGTTACATTCATTATAGCACCCTTCACCCTCCCAATAGACCATTCCAATTGACCATCCCATGCAACAATGCCCACCTTAAACAACCCATTTTTATTTTTTATTTGGAGGGTAAGTAGCAATATATCAACCCAAACCTAATATAAAAGGAAACCATTTACAAATATAATTTTAAATTTGAAATAAAGCACTATGAAAAAAATCACATAAAATTAACTAACTGGTGACATTTTCTTTCTTTAAAAAAAATTGTTATATGTTACTACCTTTATCATATTTTTTGTGTCACTATGTATGTTTCTCATAATGATTTTTTTTTTTATTAGCAAAAAATAGTGATTAGTTGTTATATTAATAAAAAATAACCTTATGCCTTATCTTTATAAAGACTTGAGACTTAATATCTTCGCTTAAGATAGACTTAGTAACCAAAAGGCTAACCACATAAACTACAATCCCTTAGAGTGAGGTTAGGTATGACTTATTTTTTAACTTTTTAACTCATTACGAAAAAATATATAAAAAAATAAAAATATGACATGACTAAAAATAAGTTAATAGGCAGCTCACTCGTTACCTCACATTCATGTGTAATATGTATTATATGTCATGACTTGTATCCTCAATTATAATTTCTCTTTATAGTAATGAAAAATGTTAGGAAAACTAAACAATTTTACAACATGTGCTTAGTATTACGTACCTCTTTAGCATTAGAATTAAAAGGAGCAATGTAACGATTCCCTTGGCTATTAATAGTAGGACTTCCACTCCCACCAATGGCATACATCTCCCATTGAGTAAAATCATTATTCACAACATGTATAAATCCTCTCCTACACCTCGGCATCCTCTGCACCAACTTCTCTCCAAAATGATTGAACGCTATCGTCACCTGCATTCCCGAATCCGGCAAGTAATCGTCGCTGTGTCCCAACAACATCACCTCGTTATGATGCGAGAAATAATTGTTCGATATCGTTATCCCTGTCGATCCCATCACTGCGTCGATCAGACCGTCCTTGCAGTTTGAGAGCGAGCAGTGATCTACCCAGATGTCTCTTGCTCCGAATATGGATATTCCGTCGCCGTCTGATTCGGTTCTATAACCGTAGTGCGTTGGGCTCGACCGCACGTTGGTGTTGCCTGTTTTAATAAGAATAAAATGTGTTATTTAATTCTTCAGCCGTTCCATAAATAAATCACTATTTTGTTTGGATAAATTACACTTTTTACTTGAATCCTTAATTTTTTTTTTTCTTTTGCTCTTTCAAGTTTTAAGTTTTTTCAATTTGCTTATTTAATGAAATTTTGTTCAAAATTAGGCAAAAAATACCATATCAATTATCATATTTCATAAAAAAATATATTATTATAATAGAATTTAAGTTTGTATGTGTGAGTTTATATAATAAAAATATTTTATATTATGTGATTGTCAATGTGTCATTTTCAATATAATTTTGAATATAAATTAATTTTTAGAATAAATTGAAAAAAATTAAAACTATAAAAAGCTAAAGTGAAAAATAAATTTATAAGGAAAAAAGTGAAAAACTCATCCAACATAAAAGAGGTAAAGTTTAATTTACCCATCATGTTTAGGAGTTGATTTTCCACTAGATCATGATCTGTTTAGATGGGAAGGTGTTGTCTGGTAGGATTTCAATAATATAAACTATTTATTTTGTTGAACTTTTTAGATATATCATCTAAAACCAATTAAGTCAATTAAATAATGACAAATATGTTTTTAGAAAGAGTTATGATAGAAATCTCAAATAAATTATTAAATTTTTTATCAAATCTTGCACATGGGTGTGTGATTTGTGTATGTCTCGTATCCACGTGAGAGGTTTGATAAAAAATTTAATAATTTATTTGAAATTCATAGTATTTTCTTTTTAAAAATAGACATCACTTTTCTTTTTTTTTATCATAAATGAGATAATTTAAATAAGTCATAATTATTAAATTGACAAACTTTTGTGTGTGCATTGAAAAATTTTACAAAATGAACGGTTCGAGTTATCATTCATTTATTTGATGAAGTCTTGCTGGTCCAGTCCAAATCATGAATTGGATTATAAGTAATTTTAGAACACAAGCTATTGTTCTCACCTCTAATTTATTTTTTTTGTTTATTTTATATTATTTGTTAATTTTATTTATAATACTAGTTTGACATTACCTGACTGATAACAATGGTGGACATGGATGTTGTGAATGATGACATTGGTGATGTACTGGAGGGTGATGCAGCCACCGCCAGTGACGTGGACGTCGGCACCACGGCCATCGAGGGTTTTGTAGGAGTTGAAGATGAGTTCTTCGGAGAGGTGGATGATCATGTTGGTGGAGAAGACGATCCAAAGGGGTTCCTCTTGTATGACAGCATACCGGAGGGTGCCGGGGAGGGGATTGACGGCGTCATGGTCGGTGGAATCCGTGACAATGTAAATTCGGCCGCCTTTGCCGCCGAGGGCGTATTGGCCGAAGCCAATGGCGCAATCGGCGAGGCGCTGGCGGTTCAGCTGCCAGTTTGGATCACACCGCCAGCAGTCATCGATTGGGTTGCCCGTTGGGCATGTGGATGTGGTGGTGGTGGTTGATCGCATTTGTCTTCTTGATAGTGAATCATTCACTCTTCTGAAAAATGGTACATGGCGCCAAAAAAATAATTTAATATAAAAAAAAAATTAGTGAAAATGTACTGTGATGTGAACGTTATTTAACCACAGTAACATTTTTGTGAAAAATGTGAGATAATTGGTTAACGAATGTTATTGAAAAGATGACATAGACATAATAATAATAATAATTACATATTTTAGTAATTTTTGTTATGGTTAGAATATTTTCAAAAAAAAAAAAAGAAATGGTAAAATTGTAAGAATTAATTGTAGTTATTCGGGTTGAACATCAAAAAATGAAGCTAATGAGAAAATTTATAACGTATATCTAAAGCGAAATTTAGGAATTATTATAGTTATATTACAAATATAATGGTTATGTTATGAATAATGTGAAGTAAATATAAATATTATGAATTTGTGGTAAGAAATATTATAATTATACCTTATTATATACAATGTGAACTTTTTTAAAATTAGGGCAAATTACACCTATGGTCTATATATTTTACCTTTTCTGTCATTTTGGTCCATTCGCTTTCAATTGACTCAATTTTGATTATTAATTTTAAATTTTGAGCTAATTTAATCCAATTGATAATATCATTAGTGTTTTTTAAAAAAAATTATCACTAAATTGGTTGGGTTAATTTACTAAGTTAAGTAAATTTATTATTTTACTCGTAAAAATATGACACATGACACTTAGTAAATCGCTTCACTGGTGATAGAATTATTAAATCCACTAATTGGTGCATTCCTTGTGTAGAAAATTCAGGACCCACAGGATATGAAGGGCTTTTCAGAGATGAATGAGGCACATGGTTGCTAGACTATCATGGGAATTTGAAGGAAGCAACAAATGCTGAAGCTGAATTGTGGAGTATATATAGAGGGCTAACTATCATTTTAGAGAAAGGCATGAGAGATATTCACAAAGTTTGATTTGGAGCAGATTGCAGATATTGTTGGGGCATCGAGTGTTTGAGCCTAGTGCTTTGTGTTTTGCTTTCCTTCTGTTTATGTTTTCTGTTTGTTGCCTATTGCTACTTTTTCTCTTGCAAAAATAATAATAATAATTAATTAAAATAAAAGAAGGTACTTATGTGCATATTTTTAATAAAAAAAAATAACTAAAGGTTATAACCAATCGAACAAAATTGAGATAAAATTATAAATTTAAAGTTAAAATTAAACCAATTAAAATTAGAGAGAATAAAATAATATAAAAATTAAAATACAGAATCGTAACTAACCATTAAAATTATATAAAGTAGGATAGGGCAGCTCCCGTGCATGTATCTAATTGAAACAAAATAATGGGCAGAGGATCCAAGAAAAGAAAAAGGCAAAAAGAGAAAAGACACGCATCATTGCCTTGGATTGGATGCTAGACTAGAAATTTTGACACCACAACGCTAAGAATAAAAAAGTGAGGTTACCCGGGTCGTTAGGATTTTCGGTGTTTGATCCAAGTCTCGATTCAAGGTTTTACAAGTGCATAAGATTTTATGACAACATTTTTAGATGTAAACGATTGTTGGTAGTGTTTGGAACATGAATTTGAATGGTAAGATGAATAAGTCTAAGTGAATTATACTAATATTTGAAATGTAGATTTTAATTTTCATTTATATTTGAATTTACTGAATTATCGTTATATAGTTAAGTGATCGTACTATATAGCATAAGTGATATTTGAAATTTTGGCTCTCTCAAGATTTGATTTAGAGGTTATTCTTATGTGTTTAGGGAAATTTTTATTTTTATTTATTTACTTGTTTTTTCAACTAACACCAAGAGTATAAAAAAAGAACAAACTAACCAAGGATTGATTTGGCATAAACTAAATAATACAAAAAGTCAAAAAGTCACTATCCTATTTAAGTCACATCATCTTATTTAAATCACATCACCTCTCTAATACATCACATTAAACCCAACCCAAACCCAATCCATATAAATCAATAAGTCAAAAAATATATATTTTTAGAACATCTCAAACCAACCCTAAATATGAAAGAGTCAAACTGTAGTTGCAACTAGGCTGTTTCAGTCTTCGAGAATAACATTCATCTAAAAAGGATAAATTACAAATAAACCTTTTAAAATTTTCTTAAAAACAGATTGTTTTTTTATTGTTTAGAAAATTACAATTGTTTATTTAACATAATTAATTCAAAAAATAAAATTTCTAACTGCTTTCCGAACAATAATAAAATTACCTGAAATATTAATTGAAATAAATTTCTGAAATCATTAAAAATAATTAATTAACTTAATAATTTATCAATAAATGGGATCATTTATTATGAAATCATAAATTTTAGGGAGCAAGATATAATTTCTAAAATTATAGGAGATAATTCGTATTTTAAACAAATATCAAGTGTATTTATAATTTTTTTTTTTAAAAAAAAAACTACGAGAATAACATAGGATTTTGTCCCTAGAAATGTAGAGAAACCACATAAAAAAAAAAAAAAAAAAAAAAAAAAAAAAAAAAAAAAAAAAACATGTTTGCGAGTGTTCTCTCTGAAGTTTTTCCGAAATGCTTTTTGGCTCTAGTATTTTTGTCCATAAAAACTTGAAAAATAAAAAATGAACTGTCACTAAAATCAGAAAATTTAGAACATGCAAAAAAACTACATTGGAATTTAAACGTTAAAATAACAACAATTGGACATATCCAAAAATAAAGAAATTGGACATTAGGAGAATAACACTTTGACATATCCCAAAAGAAAACAATTGTTAGAAAGTACTCAAATTTTGAAATATGCAGATCAAATTTATTTTAAGTATAATTGACAATATACAAAATTAAATGCGTATCATTTAAATTCAAAGCATTTTTCTAACTATAGAGATTCTTTGGTTTATAACTCGAAAATTGTTTGAGTCTTTTATGTTTCATATTTTTTTAAATTAAGTAGCTTTTTTATATTTTATTTTTTTGGTTCTTTTATTCTTTAAACGCACCAAAAAAATAAAAAATAAAAATATTTGTGAAAAAATCTAAAAAAAAATGAGTTTCCATCCTTTTTTTTTGTTTTTAATAAATTTTTTATTGAACTCTTTTTAGATTTCTTCACAAATACTTTACATTTTACAACTTAGAAAAATGACAAAAATATGATTTTTTTTCATAATTTTGTAATTTATTTTTTACATTTTAGCTAAACTTAAAAAGAAAAAAAATGCAAAAAATCTAAAAAAAAGTTCACTAAAGAGTTTCTATATATTTTTCTCTTTAATATATATATTTTTTAAAAAATCACATATGTATCTAATTTAGGTGCATTTAAAAGATTTTAAAAAATTGACATAAATATGATTTTTTTTTTTAAAAAAAAAAAACTTTGTAGATGCACCTAAAAGTAAAAATATATATGTGAAAAATTATTATAAAAAAAAATCAATAAAGAGTTTCTGAATTTTTTTTTTTTTAAATTTGTTGAAAAATATTTTGTATATGAATCTAGCTTAGGTACATTTAAAAGTTAAAAATAAATAAATAAATAAACTATAACATATATATATATATATATATATAACACTATAAAATTAAAATTTTAACAAAAAAAAAAAATAGAACCACATTTTTCAAAAACTAAACCAAACAAGTACTGAAATGCAACAAAGGAATAGAGAGTATTCTACAATTTAGAATCAAGAAACAGAGCACCTGAGAACTGAGAAACAGAACTAAAACAGGTAAAACCTCAAGACCCAGTTGTTTTTTTTCTTACCTTTGGAGTTCTTGGACAACAGCCTCAGGATTTGGGTGCTGACCAGGCAAATTTAGGTTGAGCATTGCTAACCCAAGTGGAGAGAATGAGCTCAGAAGAGAGATCAAGAAAATGCAGCTTATGTGCAGCATTTTTTAGGTGAAGAAGAGTATTATGGTGGAGTTGGTTTGGTTTGGATTTGCACTAAGAGAATGTAGTATTTGGTTTGTATTTGTGCAATGCAGTTATGGGATAGTATGGTTGCATAATTGAACAGCTATGGACTGTTATTCGGTGGTAAATGATAAGTTGTAATGAGAGACTGTAAATGGCTTCTGTGAAGAGTGGAGAAGACAATATGACCTGTTTCTCTCTGACTTCTCCTGCCCAGTGTCCCCTGTTTTCCTCCTCTGTATCATAAATTCATAATTTATAATCATTTTCTTTGGGATTCACTATAGAAAAAAGGAGTTAAAAGGGAATTAAACAGCAGAAGAGAGAGAGAGAGAACCCTTTTGTAGTGTTTTCCTTCCAAAAGAAAGTTTGGATTTTTTTTTTTTTTGATTTACAGGAAAATCCTCTCACTTGCTCGCAGGTCTAAGGCAGCACCCTTTACAGAGATCACCAAGTGTCTTGTTGTCCGTTATGAGCTAGGAGACTATAATCTGGAACTTGCACTGACCTCTCAAGATAAACTTTGCTTAAGTCAGGACTCGCACAGCGAGAGAGCATTGAACCCACACCAAGTATAATGAAGCTGCTTGACACTAACTTCCTAACCAATTATGTTACGCCTAAGCGATTGACCCAAGGAAGTTTTAAAACCTAAGACCTATGGGCTTAATCCCCAGGCCTTTGCCAAGTTGCCAACAATCCTTAGGTTATAAAGTTTGGATTTGATACACCCGTGGGGTAGAATTCAAACTTGAAAAGAAATGTAAAATGTAAATAGAATATACTTATATTTCACTTAGTTTTACACACATTTTTTCTTTTCTTTTCTAAATTTCTTTCTAAATCCCTCAATCAAACACAACATAAACAACTGTTTAAGAAGCTTATATACATATAGTCAAAATATAACTGTTGTGTGATCATATGGGATCGTAACATATCACCACACTTCACAACTAATGCCCACAATAGGCCCATTATACAAAAAATGAACTAATGGTAGCCCTTTTCTTTTTGACAACTTCACTCACCTATCAATATTAGTACCTCAGTAACGTCTTGATACAACTAATATGTCGCCCCATCTAAAATTTGAACCGCAAAGCTGCATCTTTACAATTCAATACTTGCATAGGTGCATCCAATCTCATACTAGACCTGATAGTTGACTCTTGTACCAAATGATATAAATTTGTTGAATAGAACTCACCCTGGAAAATTGACTTGCAAATGGAAGGTGTCCAAAAGATTTTATATGCCCATGACCAAGGTCTATGCTAATTCTTGTGGGATCATAACAAGATTGGGAATATTATTGGAGAAATTACAATTCAGTGAACTTTTCACAAAAATAATTACATATTCATAAAATAATTTCTGATTTTAATTATTAAAATTTATAAAATATATCACCGATTTGTAATCATTTTAAAAAACTTCAACATAATTGAAATTTTCCCAATATTATTTGGCATCTTTGGTGTAAGTTATTTGACATGCTTATTGCTTTTATTATTTTAAAATTTTGTATCAAAATATTTGGTACAAAAATACTTTACATATGCTTAAGAATTTGATCATAAGGAAATTGGAAGACCAGTGACTTCAGTGTTGCTTTCTAATTAGGGTAAATAACACTTCTAATTTAAGAGAAATTTTACTTTGGTAGTTTTAATTTGAATAAATAAGTCGTTATACTTTTAATTTTGTTGTAATGAAGTCCTTATGTCATGCACAATAAACATTTTTGAATAAAAACTAGAGGGATCAAAAGGAAATTCAAAACTCTAGATTTGTACACCGTCTTTTTTTCGTTTTAATGGTAATTGTCAGAATGACCAAATTGCAACAAAATTAAAAATTTAAAGATTAAATTATTCAAATTGAAATTACAAGAATGAAAGTGCCACTCCACTCAAATTACAAAAATTAATGGTATAATTTATCTTTCTAATTATTAACTTTCATTTCAAAAAAATTGTAGTACCAAATATATTGCCACCAAAAATCATCATGTTGCGCACTTATTTTTTGGTTTTTTTTATTTTGTTTTATATTATAAATTTTGTCCTTATTCAAATTTTTTTCTTTACCACCAACAGTTACAATGTCATATTGTTATTGAAAAAATTTATGACCGTGACGTCCACTACTGTTATGTAAACGTCATAATGATTTTTGTGTTATTACAATATCGTTACAACCGCTAGGATCGCACAACTTACGTTTTCAATGAATTTTGACGATCATTTTTCACTTTTCTATTTTGAGTTGTTAAAATCATATAAAAGACACATACAACTTGTGTAGAAATTCTAGGAATGCTTTGAATGTCTAATCTTTAAGCTTTAGAAGATGTAAGTTGCTATCAAGGTTAGATATTATTTTTTGATCAACAAACTTTCATATTTTCTCACTTGATTATTAGCTTAAATTAATCTATTTAGCTTGAGGTTAATTTCTTAAATAAAGCTTGGATATCGTGTAAAGTACTTTTATATTCGTACGTTGCCATTCTGTATATTTGTATGTGTTAGTCTGACAATATAATTAATAGAATATTTAGGCATGAATATTATAATAATATTGACATTAAGTAATAATATATATAGATAAAAGTAAGAATAGAGAATTATTACTGCGAGATTTTAAGAGTTGCGTTATTACTGTGTTAAAACTGTTTTTCTTCTCTCGTAAAGGTACAATCATAGTGAAGTAGTTTTAGATTGTTAGTCTAGAAATATAATTAATAAAATATTTAGGCATGAATATTATAATAATATTGACAATAAGTAATAATATATATCGATAAAAGCAAGAATAGAGAGATTTGAGAGTCGCGTTGTCATTATTCTAAAACTGTTTTTTCTCCTCTCATAAAAATATAACAAGAGTAAAGTAGTTCTAAGATAAAACTTATGTTGCTCACAACGTCCTTCATCTAGCGTTTACGACCACTAAAAAGCTTAAATCATGTCGCAAACTAGAATTGTCCGAAATATCAACATAAAATATATAACAATATAGAGAACTCTCTCTAAAAGCTCTCATATTTGAAATCGCTTTTCTTGTCTATCTTAACCTTTAGAAAGCCATAGGATTATATAAGAGATTTTTCAATCAATGGAATGAATCCTCCATAAATAATAAAATCGTTTTAGAATTAAAACACGCTAATATGATAGACATATTATTATAATAATATATGACATAAAACCTTTTGCAACGATTAAATAATTTAATATTTAAATGTTATTATTTTTATTAAAACATCCCAACAGTATATTGGCATTTTGATTATGAATTTATGTTCACGAGATTGTAATTTTTAATTTTAAATAGCCTTCATATATATATATATATATATGGAAAATGATTGGTGGCCCTAAAAAATTTGCCCCTAATGCCCCTAATTTCCATTTTTAGAAACTGTTTTCTTTTTTTCTTTCTTTTTTCCTTTTTTTTTTTTTTTTTTTTACCTAAAGTGGAAGTTTCGGGGCATTCGAGCCCCGAAATTCGGGCCCTCAAGCAGCGCTGTATATATATATAGTGTTAAAATTAATACATAGACTGGGTCATATAAAAAAACTAACAAAATCTATTGAAAATCAATTTAAACCTTACTAAATGTGATTTTAAAATAAAAGATGTCTATAATTTTTTCGAATCCACCAAAAAAATTTATTAGTCCGTTTCACTCCAAAATCATATCAACGCTACCATTACCATTCAGAAAATCATATCAACGCTACCATTACAATTACGGAATGCATTCTTTTTCCTTTAACCTGTAACTGGTAAAGTAGAATTCCCTTCTTTTTATATAGCCCTTTAGCCAAAATTGGGGCCACCCCTCAAACAAAGGGGAATAAACTTAAATCTTCACTTGGAGAAGCAGAATATCTTCATGGTATCCGTGATGAAAAATCTAAAAATTCCGATATACTGATTTGTGATTATGTATCAATTTTAAATAGTAAATAACAAATTTAATCAAACAATCAAAGGCAATCTGACACAATGATTTAACGTGAAAAAACCACAATTGGAGCCAATTGTGAAAAAAAAAAAAAATCACGGACAAAACCACAAAACAATCCACTAATAAAACAAAAAGGAATTACACAAGTGTAAGAAATGGTTTCGGAAAAACAGATTTTTCCTCAACTTCGGTCTAATTTTTAGGTGGGACCCATACGCCAAAGTTGGCAGGTCTAAGTGGTAACACGTTCTATGCCGCATTGTGATTCACGTAGTATATTTGGTTGCTCAAAACTATTATTGGATGAATGAGAAATTAAAGCCAAAGTGAGCACTATGGAAATAGTGTGTTTTGGTGAAATTTCCATAGAGGTTGAAATAAGGCCTGTGCCACATTACTTTGGAAGGCAACCTTGGTGTGGGTTTATAATGCTTGGGTTTGGAAGTTGGGGTAGACCCCAAGGGCACTAAAGTTTTGTAAAGGGGGGAGGTTATGGGTTAGACCCATTGGACCCAAAATAAACATACGCGCGCCGTCGTTTGTCTGTCCTGGCTGGGCTTGTTCGGCCCAATGCTTATTATTTTAGACCAAAAACATTTGAATTTATTTTTTGGAAAAATAAAATATGTCTAGTTTTGTTTTCCAATTTTAGTTGGAGAAAGATTCAAATTTGGCTTGCACTTCTTCAAATTTTTTGTACAAGTTCTATATCTGTTCGAACATATTCAAATATGTTCAGTTCAAGCCCAACAAGTTCCTGCCTATTTAATTTAAATTTAAACAGATTTGTATACGTTGAACCTTGTCTGAATAGGTACCATACATGTTGAATTCAAATTGAAAAGCGACCATTGCACCTATTGAAAAATCTAGAAATCCCCTAAATGTTGATTTGTGATTATTTATCAATTTTAAGCAGTAAACAACAATCCCAATCAAACAATCAAGACAAATCGACACAACGATTTATCGTGGAAAAACCACAATTGGACACCTCCAATTGTGATAAAAAAAACCACGAGCAATAGCCACAAAACAATCCACTAAGAAGATATAAAGGAATTACACAGGTATACTCTCAATTACCTAGTGAATCCACGCCCAAATTGAACCAACCTCTATGTGTCTCTTCCAACCCCATATCCACCTCAGAATTGTCTTGACGATGAGCCACTCCGGAATCCACCAAAGTTTCAGGCTCGAATTCTTCAGAATCCACTGAAGAACAACTCTCTCTTTTGTGTAGAACAAACAAATAATCCTTTAATGTACACTCTTTAAACCATGAGTTGAATACTCAATTAAAACATCTAAGAAAACTAGCAAAAATATCCCCAGATATAAACCTTAGAATTCAAAAAGAAGATCTGGAGGACTTGTCCAAGTATTGGGAGAAAACCAACAACTTATAGAAAACCAAAGTAATCCTAGTTTTGGAAGAAAACCAATTCCTTATAGAAATCCACGAATTTGTGTTCGTGCGGTCCGCTCGAGCGTGGTAATTCCCGCTCGAGCGGAGGCTTCAAAATTGTGTGATTCATATAGGCTTCACGCTCGAGCGGAAGTTTCCACGCTCGAGCGAAGAATCACACCATCCAGTACTTTTTCAGGCGAAGCAGAGATGCTGTGAGCTTGCAATACCCGCTCGAGCGTCACTTTCCTCGCTCGAGCGGGACGACCAAAATTGAAAAATCTGGAAAACTTGATCCTATTACAACCTCGGTTTTGATCCATGAAAATTGACAAAGGCATGATTCGGGTTGGATTCGAATCTAAACACTCATAGCCTCACTGAAATAAAAATATGAAAACAAATACAACTGAAAGGAGTTTTGTCAAACGGGGTTACCAAGAATAAAACCTAACAATCTCCCCCTTTGGCAATGCCGTGACAAAACACACCTAACAAATAAAACCCTAAACACCCCAACCCATTACAGCCAACAAAAGCCAGCTTCTTTCTCCAGGTCATGATCTGCAAAATAGTTATTAGTGTCACAATCTCCAAAACAACTATTAGTCCCACAAGAGTATATGAAAAAGTAATAGACATATGACACGATTTATCTTGAAACATGAGATAGAAAACATGAATAGATGAAAACTAAGACTCATGAAAAACAACTCTCAAACAACAAAAGCAAGATCATAAACCAACCCAAGTCAAGATGAACCAAGCTCTCCCTCACTAAAAGCAACCACAAACACTGAAACAGTGAATAAGAAGAAAATGACAAAAATAATATGGTAGAGCAAGCAAGAAATTTCATATTAGTACCTTAAAACACACAAGACTATCCAAGAAGCACAATTACTAGTAAACACAATGTGCACAGTCTATAGAAGATTCCTCATGAAAGAAAGTGATGCATTATGTGGACCTCCGACAAGAGAATCTAAGCACGACAAAGGAAAGTTAAACCACTAGGAATCAAGGGGTATTTGGAGAGTAAGGCGGAGGCTCCCCCTTAATCAATGAATCTTTTTCTTTCTTTTTTTTCACACTTTTTCTTTTCTTTTTTTTGCACATTTTTTCTTTTCTTTCTTGTGCAACGTTTTTTTCTCCCTTTTTTTTTTTGCATATTTTTTTTTCTTCTCTTTCTTTTTCTTTTTCTTTTTCTTTTGCACACTCATTGGCGGTTGACACGCTCAAGAGTATGGAAACTGAACCAGAAAAGAATGGATATAATAAGGATGGCCTGGTTGGTGACTCTGAGGTAGCCTTTTCCTCATGCTTGGACTACAAAGAACAGAGGGGAAAGCCGTGGAGATGCAAAAAGATGGAAGGTGGTTAAGAGACTCAACATCACCCATGATATGCTAGTATAGGTCAATTCCTCAAGAAAAGCAAAGATACAATGCCAAAAGTCCATAGAGAAAAATAATCACTAAGGCGGAAGACTCCAAAATTTGCTAATCTAAGAGTGTGTACAAATGAGACATACTAATCAAAGAACACACACTCCAAAATGAGAAAAGACCACAGAAAGCACACATATATTAACATGTAATAGATATTCTCATCAATTCCAATATGCACTAAGGACTACTCAAAAATTTCAAGCTTGCAAAACCATACTAAGAAAATCTTTTTGGGTTATTTTATTTATTTTATTTTTTATTTCTTAACCAAAGCAAGACAAAAAATAAACGAACAAGCACACATTTTTTTTTTTATTAAAAACAACATACAAAAACCCAAAAGGTAAAACAATAAACAAATTAACACAAGTTACGTTTTCTCACCTAAACCGCTTTAGTATAAACAAAGTTGTGAGCATTGCAGTTCTTGGGTAGTGTCTTGACATTGTGGTTCCATTCCCTTTCAATGGAAACCTGTTTCGACTTGGTTTCCAACTTCCTATTTTTAGGTCTAGGCAAATACACTCTCCCATGCAACTTATAACAATAAGGGCGAATATGACCATGCATACCATAATGATGACAAATAAAAACAGGGTGCACAAGATATACCTTATTTTCCTTTACCTTACCAACTCTAGGAAGTTTGAGAAGTCCATCCTTATGTTGAATTTTTTGTTCTCTCTTTCCTTGAGTTCTTGTATCATGAGATGTGGAAACACTCTGTTTTTGCTTTTTGTTATCACCAAAGCCAATACCACTCTTGTCAGAACAAATTTGTTGAGACCCAATGATATTGTCCAAAGTCTTTGATCCTCTGTTCCAAAGACCAATGGTAGCCATAGCACACTTGAGTTCTTCCTCTTTCTTGATCATTAGTTCTTCCAAAACAACTTGAGACATCTCAAGAGTTTCAATTTTTTCTTCATATGTTGCATAGATTTGTTGTAGCTCATTCCTCTCTGTCTCACAAGTCAAGAGTTTTGCACAAAGAGCTTGTCGATCATTAGCTATCTTGATGGCATCAATCCTAGCCTCGGAAATCTCCTCCTTTAGTTTGACATTCTCACTTTCACATGCTGTGAGTTTCATAGTGAGTTTGTTATTCAATTTGGATAACTTAAGAGATTCCTTATACAACTTTTCATAAGCTTGCTCAAGCTCTTCATCATCACTTCCCGAGGATTCATCATCAGTGGTATTCTCAACCGGGCTCTTCGGATACTCTATTTGTCCTTCAGTTTCAGAAGCCACCATGAAAGCAAGGAATTGTTTATGTCCCTCTTCACCTTGATCTTCATTATCATTTTCATCTTTATCAGATTCTGATTCATCATCCCAAGTGATAGCGAGGGCTTTCTTCTTTCTCAACCGAGTGGGGCATTCTTGAGCAAAGTGGCCAAATCCTTGGCATTCATAGCATTGGAGTCTTTCAGAGTTCCGTTGTATCTTTCCTTTCTCCTTCTTGGCTATAGAATTAATTTTGAGTTTATCTTTGCCTTTAGATTTATGAGTATGAGTAAATTCTAAAAGTTTAGGATTCTTTTTCAGAATTTTTTTTTTAAATTGTTTAACAAAAGCGGCCGTAATCTTGGAATCTATCTCACAATCCTCATCAGAATCCTCTCCAACTCTATGAGCACTACTAAAAGCAATATCATTTTGTTTGTTTTTGAAATTCCTATGTGTCTCATAACTTTGGAGATTTCCAACCAACTGATATAGCTTGAGGTTGTCAACATCTTGAGCCTCCTCAATAGCCGTAACTTTTGGTTGGAACCGATCGGGCAAGGATCTCAAAAATTTTCCCACTATTTTGGATTCTGGTATTTTTTTTACCTAAATTGAAGCTAGAATTTACAATATCACTCAACTTCGCATAAAATTCATCAAAGGTCTCACTATCTTTCATTGAAAGGTTTTCGAAACTGGACGTGAGCCTTTGAAGTTTGGAGCGTTTAACAAAAGGAGTGCTCTCATGAATAGTTTGTAAGATATCCCAAGCCTCTTTTGCGACTTCACAATTGCAAATTCGACTGAACTCTTCAAGTGTGACAGAGCAAAAGAGAGAATTGATAGCTTTACTATTCCAGCTACTATTTTGGTAATCAATTGTGTCCCATTTTTCAATTGGTTTGGGGAAAGTTACTCCATCAACGGTAATTGTTGGTTCAGTCCACCCATTCATGACAGATTGCCAAACTTTTTCATCTATAGATTTCAAAAACGATCTCATCCTAACTTTCCAAAAAAAATAATTGGATCCGTTAAGTAGGAGTGGTCGAACCATAGAATTTCCCTCACGAATTGAATCCATTATCACAAATCAAACAAGATCTCGTTCTAAAAGATATATTTTTTTAAAAAAAATAGAACGACCTACTCTGATACCAATTGAAAAATCTAGAAATCCCCTAGATGTTGATTTGTGATTATGTATCAATTTTAAGCAGTAAACAACAATCCCAATCAAACAATCAAGACAAATCGACACAACGATTTAACATGGAAAAACCACAATTGGACACCTCCAATTGTGATAAAAAAACCACGGGCAACAGCCACAAAACAATCCACTAAGAAGATATAAAGGAATTACACAGGTATACTCTCAATTACCTAGCGAATCCACGTCCGAATTGAACCAACCTCTATGTGTCTCTTCCAACCCCATCTTCACCTCGGAATTGTCTGGACGATGAGCCACTCCGGAATCTACCAAAGCTTCAGGCTCGAATTCTTCAGAATCCACCTAAGAGCAACTCTCTTTTTTGTGTAGAACAAACAAATAATCCTTTGATGTACACTCTTTAAACCATGAGTTGAATACCCAATTAAAACATCAAAGAAAACTAGCAAAAATATCCCCAGATATAAACCTTAGAATTCAAAAAGAAGATCTGGAGGACTTGTCCAAGTATTGGGAGAAAACCAACTACTTATAGAAAACCAAAGTAATCCTAGTTTTGGAAGAAAACCAATTCCTTATAGAAATCCACGAATTTGTGTTCGCGCGGTCCGCTCGAGCGTGGCAATTCCCGCTTGAGTGGAGGCTTCAAAATTGTGTGATTCATATAGGCTTCATGCTCGAGCGGAAGTTTCCACGCTCGAGCGAAGAATCACACCATCCAGTACTTTTTCAGGCGAAGCAGAGATGCTGTGAGCTTGCAATACCCGCTCGAGCGTCACTTTCCCCGCTCGAGCGGGACGACCAAAATTGGAAATTCTGGAAAACTTGATCCTATTACAACCTCGGTTTTGATCCATGGAAATTGACAAAGGCACGATTCGGGTTGGATTCGCATCTAAACACTGATAGCCTCACTGAAATAAAAATGCGAAAACAAATACAATTGAAAGGAGTTTTGTCAAACAGGGTTGTCAAGAATAAAACCTAACACCTATAAATAGACAAGTCTTTCATTTGGATTTTCACTTAATTTTCATCCTCAATTCTGCTATTGCTCTCTCTGCATTTTGCTGCATTATTTTCCTGTGAGAAAGAGTGTAAACACAAAGTGTGTTCGTTGTGCGAATAGTTTATAGTGATGCTACTATTCGTTGTTGATCATTTTTATCTTGGCAGATAGACGTCCACAATCTGAAAGAACCGTGGAGAGGACGAATCTGTCTTAAGGATACAGTGTTAAACACTAGACTTGATCAAAATTTGTTCCAAAAAATAATAAGGTAAGTAATTAATTTACTTTTTCTATTTTATTATTTTTTCCTTTTTTCAGATTTTAATTTTGTTTTTGTAACAAAATAAGAATTTACTGTTTTATTTTATTTTATATACTGTTTTGATTTTTGTAATCAAACAATCTCTCTCTCTCTTTCTCTTTAATCTATTCTTCGAATACAGTGAAGATTGTCCAACAAAGTATACCCCCAATTACCTAGCGAATCCACGCCCGATTTGAACCGACCCCTATGTGCCTCTTCCACCACCGTTTTCACCTCAGAATTGTCTTGCCCAACGTTAAATCCATAATACCGATGTTGAATCCACGATGATGAGTCACTTCGAAATCCACCAAAACTTCAGGCCTAAGTTTCCTAGAATCCACCGAAGAACAACTCCCTCTTTTATGAATAAAGAAAAACAAACGAATCCAAGAAAACACTCATAAAGCACCCTTCAATATAAAACATTTTATATCTTGTTCCTTTTTGAAAATCTAGAAGGGTCAAACCCTAAAAAACAGCGAACAACGCACTTTATAGAAAACAGGATTGCGCATTCCGCTCGAACGCACATTTCACCGCCCGAGCAGTGTGACTAAAGGCATTTCGAAACACATAGGCTAACTGCTTGAGCACAACTTTCATCGCTCAAGCAGTAAAACTTTCTTCCCGATAGTTTAGGCGTTCTACAAAAATAATGGATGATTTGTTTCTTCATTCGAGCACACAAATGACTGCTCGAGCAGTCAAATGATTTAGACTGTATTTTTGCTTTTTGCTTCGGACGCAGTGTCCCTCGACCCCACCGCGACGCTACCCCCTAGACCCCCCCGAACTAATAAGGCAGCTCGATTTCTGTACTTAGTCAGCAAAGTAACAAATATGAAAGTATTAAGATTATAAACTCCTCTGTATAGGCACAATTCGTATTGGATTCGCATTTAAATACTTATAGTCTCACTAAAATAAAAAATCGAATAAAATTATAACTGAAAGGAGTTATGTCAAACGGCATTGACAATTACAAAAACCTAACACTACATTGAAGTAAAATGCATGCTTGTGTTTTTACAATTAACAATACATTTTTTTTTTCCTTTTATGTTTATTTATTTATTTGACAACTTTTAGTTTGCCAACCTGCAAAATGTAGAAAATGAGCAATGCTTAGGAGGAAACAGGGGCGTGCTGTGCCTTATAAACACAGCACGGGGTTGTGAGAGCTCCTTGGTGTTGTCGTGAGCCCATGTTGTTGATCTGAGCCGTTTATATTGTAAGATTTATTGAATAGATCATTTATAATAAAAAATTATATTAATTGAATATCTAAAAACTCAAAACAAAACACATTTGTTTTAAAAATAATAAGCGGTTAGAATAATTTTGGTAATTTATTTCACAACAGTTAAGACTTCATCATGGAGTTGTACATGTCTGATTAACTTGACTTTTTGTGTGAATAATATGTTCAATGAACTTTATAATATGAACGGTTCGGATTATAAAAATAAGCCCAAGGCAAATCCCACGTATTGTGCCACAAGTTGTATGAATGAAGTGTATAGGGGTGTTTGCGGATCGGTTTTGTGCGGTTTGCAGTTCGATTTTGATCCGCCCGCATCTATGCGGTTTAGGAAAAAGTCAACCCGCAACCGCCCGCAGTGCGGTTTGCGGTTTGTGCGGATAGGGTTTGCAAATGTGCGGGCGGTTGTTGGCGGTTTGCGGTTTACACTTTTTTCTTTAAAAGTTAACTTTCAAGTTTTTTTTTCCCAGCGAATTTAGGCATCAGATTCATTTTATATATTTGTGATAACAATTTTTTGATGAGTTTACAAATAAAAATTGAATATCAATGCATTAAATGAAAATACCCAAAACAAAGAGACCCTACACTAGCATTTTTGCTATGAAAAAAATGTATATCAATGCATTAAAGGTTGTACTCAATTAGAATTGTCAGTTCAGTAATCAATAATCAAACTATAAGTTCCATTGACCATTAGAAGGAAAATTTTATTAGAAAAAAGTGAATGAGTCACCAATGAAAATCAAATAAGAAACCAAGTTTAGGACTTTATAATTCTACGGCATTAAGAAAGTTGAGAAATACTTAAAAATAAGAATCCTAGTGTCATAGAGAATATAATAGTATTCTTGTAAAAGTTACAAAGTTGGTATATAAAGAATAATAATAATAATAATAATAATAATAATAATAATAATAATAATAATAATAATAATAATTAAAGTGCGGGCGGTTTTTGCGAGTTGCGGGTTTAAACCGCGACCCGCCCGCAACCCGCAAATTTGTCATATTTCAAACCGCAACCGCCCGCATTATATTTGCGAAACCGCCCATTTATATGCGGGTTGGGCGGATTGGGCGGTTTGAGCGGTTCGGATAAACCGCTGCCCACCCCTAGAAGTGTATGATAGTCTTATGAATGAAACAAATAATCAGTGTATTTGGTTTCAATTTTATAAATTCAATTTTTTGAAAATTGAATTTTTTATTTTTTATATTTCTTTTGTTTTTAGTTAATAGTTTTAAAATTTCAAGCAATTTTTTTACTTTTTTTAAATGTAACTTATTTAGATGTATTTAAAAAGTAAAATGTTTATAAAAAAATATTTAACAAAATTAATAAATACATAAGAATATGAAAAATATACTGAATTCTCTTTCTTTTCTTTTTTTTGTATTTTTGGTATTTAGTAAATTTTTTAAGATTTTTTTTACAAATATTGTACTTTTTAAATGTATTTATGTTAGGTGTATCTAAAAATTAAAAAATTACTTAGAATATTAAAAAAAAATTCAGGAAAAACAAAAACAAAAAACACAAAAAACAAAGCATTTCAATTTTCTAAAATGTGAATCTTGAAAATCCAAACTAAATACATTAAAATATATATTTTACCTTGTGTATTTCTATGTTTTCATACCATTTGTATTAATTTTAGTCTCTTTAACCTTATTAAAAAGGAGGTCAGTGTAATTATGCAAATTGTGAGACTTGCTATATTTTCTTCAATATTCAAGGGAGGTCAATGTAGTTTATTCTGAAAAAAAAAAAAAAAACACAGTAAAATAATTATGAGAAAATCATGACAAAGAAATAGGAACTAACTGGAATTTGTCTCTCTAGCTATAATGCAATTTTAACGCTTTAATTTTTGCACTAATTTTTCTTATTACATTAATATATTTCTTTTTCTCCCATAAAAATAAAAAAAGAATAAAAAAAAAGGGAACAATCTTACTTTAATATGGAGTTGATAATTGCTAAGTAAACTTTTTGTCACAATAAATTATGGGGGTATCTTTGAAAGTGTAGATGATAATTTTAGCCTCGTTTGGAAACAAGTTTTTTAGTAATTTTTTGATATTTTAGTTAAAATATGATGTAAAAAAAATTAATATGTTTAGGATAATTTTTTTATTTTTAATGAAAAGATGTGCAAAAAATAAATAAAGATTTTTTTTTGATTTTTTTATATAAACTATTAACTTTTGGATTTTTTTAGTGATTTTTTAATTTTTAAATTAAAAAATGATATTACCACCTGTGTATTCATGTAGTAGGACTATGCTATCCTATTTCAACACCTTTCAACATCATCAGTTCTTGAGGAAGATCAGGTTTGGAAAATCTGAACCAAAACCATGTGAGTGTTTTTTTTTTAATTATTTTTATTTTTATTTTCATTTAAAATATTTAGACAAATTATATTGATAGCTCTTATAATTTAATTCTTATATTATTTTGGTCTATATAATTTTAATTGGCTAAATTTTAACCCTGAATTTATGATTTTATTTTAATTTGATCTAATTACATATAATTATTAATATTTTTTAATGAAAAATTTGCATATAAACTACATGTATCATACTCTTAGGAATAAAATTATAAATCAAATCAACTCAATGATAATTTTTTGTTAAAAACTATAATAATATTATCAATTAGACTAAATTAATTCAAAATCTAAAATCAAGAGTTAAAACCGATTCAATGGAAAATGTATAGATAAAAAAAAAAAGACACAAAAGTTAAACAACCGTGATTGAGGGCCCGAAATAGTGGGGCTCGAATGCCCCTAATTTCCATTTCAGGTAAAAAAAAAAAAAAAAAAAAGGAAAAAAGAAAGAAAAAAAGAAAACAGTTTCCAAAATTGAAAATTAGGGGCATTAGGGCCAAATTTTTTAGGGCCACCAATCATTTTCCAAAGTTAAAACTTAAAAACTACCAGTCTAATTTTTTCAAAATCAAACCTAACAAGGCTACAAGTTGTTGGCTGTCTAGGGTTGAATGATTCGATAAGTACATCATGGTCCATTTGGATAGACCTATTTTAAATAAATAGATTTTGAATTTAATCATTTCAAGACAATAATTTAAATTTAATTATGGTAATTTATTTTAAAATTAAGTTAAATAATTTTATCGTGATAAATTTAAAATAATTAAATAAAGTTAATTATTTAAAATCATGCTAAGAATTATACTTCTAACTATAAATATTATACTAAAATATATATTTATTTTTATTATATTTATTTAATTTAAAATTCACATTTATTCAAACCAAACTTTACATATTATATACAGAGTATGTGAATTCATTTGTTTGTGGAAAGATGCGACACAGTGAAACTCCACTTTTTGACTTTTAATTACGTGGTGGGTCCGTGTGCTTGACTTTCTAAGTTCTTCGTGGGTCTCATACTTTTAGCCGATTGCTTTTGGGCCACTTCTGGTATGCACTAAACAAAATTGTATATATTGCTAGCTTTGTCTTTAACCTTCATTTGAATCCAAAAAAAAATAAAATTGTATATATAGCTAGCTTATTAGGCACAGTTTATTTTTAGAGATAGAGTGTAAGTGATTTATAATGAAAGAATTATTAAAAAAGGAATTAAGTAAAATTATGTTTATTTTGATGATAATTATTCGGTTCTGATTCGTAGCTCGAAAGAGCTTGGTTCGAAATTGGCTCGATACCAAAACGACGTCGTTTTTTTTTTTTTTTTTTTCGTGTTTTGATGAAGATGAAGAAGAAAAAGAAAAACAAGGAGAAGAGAAGAAGAAGGAGGAGCTGCGTTGCTGGGTTCATCAACATCAACAAAAAAAAATCAACAAGATCTGAGTCTGCAGATCCAGATCAAACATCATCAACATCAAATTTTTTTTGTTCAAAATCTGCAAACTCAGATCAGATTTTTTTTGATCAAAATCTGAAGTTGTTGTACAAATTTCTTTTGTTCAAAATCTACAGACTCAGATCAGATTTTTTTGGATCAAAATCTGAAGCTTTTGTACAAATTTTTTTTGTTCAAAATCTGATGCAGATCCAGATCCATTGAACAAATTTTTTTTTTTGATCCAGATCCAGATCAATTTTTTTTTTCAACAGCTTCAGATTTTGAACATCATCATCTTCATCATGTTCAACATCATTCCAGAATCAATCTCTACTAATCCAACCCTTCAGCTTTACCCGTGTCCGTCTACGGTTCATGTACTGCACCTTTTCACTTAAATGCACCATTCCAGAATCAATCAACCATGAAATGTTCAACATCTTCAACATCATCATCATCTTCATCAACAAAATCTGGTGGTCTCTTCCCCCTTCCTTCTCTCTCTCTCTTTTTCCTTCTCTCTCTCTCTTCCTGCGTCCCTCTCCCTCTGCGTCTGCTTCAGATAGAAAAGAAAAAAAAAAAAAAACAAAACAAAACGGCGTCGTTTTATTATTCGAGCCAATTTCAACCCAAGGTTTTCGAGCAACGAAGTATTTTCCATAATTATTAGTATAGAGATTGTTAAATTATTTTTTATATAAAATAATAAAATATATAAAAAAAATACGAAAATATTAAATATTAAATATTAATGTTTTAAAAAAAATGCTCAACATATAAAATTATTGTTGATTGTTCCTTTATCAAAAACTCCCTAGCACCGTGAAAAAAAGAGAGAGAGAGAAAAGAAAATGTTAATATCATTAAATAATTTAATTACGTGTCTAGTTTTACCTTATAAAATCGTGTCTAATTAAAATACAATACCTATTTTTTTTCTTTGTCATGCTTGCATTTTTATTTTTATTTTTTATCGACAAAAGAAAGTTTATCGATATATCAGTAATGAAAGATACATCAAGGAATGAAGGGAGGAAAGTATCATGGCTTGCTGGGCCATACGCAAAGAGGAACAAAGGGAAAATTAAAATATAAGGCAAGATGCCAAACTAGAAACAGAGTAGCAGAGAGGGAGAAGGGTGAGTAAAACATAGAACACCAAACCAATGTTTTAAAAACCGGATCGGTGAATGAATTGGAAAAATGATTGGGTGGACGGGTCACCAGTTCAACCGTCGGGTTGAATCGGAATCGAACCGTGACGTCATAAATATATTAAAATTATATTTAAATAAAAAAATAAGTAATAAAATTATAAATTAAAAATTTTAATAATCTTAAATATTTCTCTTAATACTTTTTTTTATTAAAAAATATAAAAATATATTTAAAAATATTATTAATTTTCATTTTGGAAGAAGAAATTAAATATTTAATATTCTTTCCATATGATTTTAATTCAAACACTTTGATTGAAAGAAGAGCAAAATTTTTGGAGGGATATCAAATTTTAAGTTTCCCTCTAATGAATTTGATTGAATCTCACATAGATTTCTTGAGTTTTTTGGAAGAATTTTTTTCTTATAAATAGATAGAAGCTTTCACAATAATTTCAAGCTCTCAATGGGATTCCTCACAAGAGGAGACCCTTAAAAGAGAGTTTCCAATTAAATTTTTATTATATATATAATAAGAAAGAAAGAAAATAAAAAAACAGGAAAAAAAAAAAAGGGGCCGGACCGGTTCGATCAACCCGTGTTCGGGTCGACCGGTTCACCGGTGGGTTCACCAATTTTCAAAAAATAGGCCGGTTTTTTCAAATGGCCGGTTTCAGAGGGTCGACTGGACCGGAACCCCATCCGGTCACCGGTTCAACCGGTTGAACCGGCCGGTCCGGTCCGATTTTTAAAACCATGCACCAAACAAACAAAAACTAAATCTCGAAAGGAGAGCTTAAGCTGCCATTTAGAAAGTGGGTTGGATTTGGATTGGGACTAAGAAAATATAAAAAGATAAAATAAACTAAGTTAATAAGATAAAATGTCACAATTAAATTATAATCATTTTATTTTTTTCACACAAAAAACTAAAAATATGATTTTTGTTTTCAAATGGAACTAATTAGCCAAAAACTAAAAAAGAAACTAATTTTTTTTTTCCCAAACGAAGCCTAAATATTGCGCTTTTGTTTGCACCCATTTTCGTAAAATTCCAATCGATAGGTGGATTAATCGGATGATGACACGTGGCAGTGAAGTCAAAATGAAGTCTTTCAACAGTCAAGGGGTTACGTGGTGTGAAGAAATTGATCATGTGCATCACTTAGCTGAAAGGGTCATGAGCTAGTTATCAATTGGTTAATTGGCTTGGTGGACTGATTTATAAAGGACCATATTTGTGAATTTGAAAGCTTTCCTTTGTCGATTACGCTCATTAATTGATGGGAAATTGTGTGATGATGTGGTTGGAGGTTTAAAAACAAAGTTAGGTCAAAGATAAAAGTTTAAAGAAGCAAAGGAGGTTGCAAGCAATTATGGGTTTTAGTAAAATGTTTTCCTCTGTCGAAGGTAGTGCTAGAGATCATGGGGACATGTGGCAGCATTGAGAAAGTCGATTTCGCTTCAAAAAGAGAAACCAAAGCAGGTTTGAAGGTTCAAGAAGGCCAATTTAAAGGATCATGGGACAGTGGCTAAAAAGAAGGAAGTCATAGTTGAGATTTGGGGCATTATAAAGGCAGTAAAGAATCAAGAGATGGACATGATCCACAATAACATAACAACTTAGCTTTTAGACTTAAGAGTAGTTCATTGTAATTTAGGAGTAGTTTTTGTTGGAAAAAATTATGTTAACTCCAAATTGACAGGAATTAAATAACAATTTTAACTAAACAATCAAACAAGAATAATCAAACGACTGTATTTTTTTTATTTAAATGCCTTGAAAGTACAAGAATTTCTTTGGAACAAAAGTTACAATCAGCAAGATCAAATAAAGTGAATACAACAAACTAAAGATGATTTCAAGATGATGAAACCACCAATGTTTAGAAAGTCTACAAATTACAAATTACAAAGAGAAACTACTCCTAAATTACAGAGTTAGCCCCAAGTCCAAAAACTAAGTGTTGTTGAGTTGTTCATGTTCATCTCTTGCTTCTTTACTGCCTTTATAATCACCCAAATCTTAGCCATGCCTTCATTCTTTTTAGCCACTGTCCTGTGATCTTTTAACTCAGTAGGCCACTTTCATTCAACTGCTCAAAACTACCTTGGCCTTCTTGAACCTTCAAACCTTCTTTGGTTCCTCTTTCTAAAGCAAAACCAACTTCCTCAATACTGCAACATGTCCCCTATGATCTCTAGCACTACCTTCAACGGAGGAAAACATTTTACTAAAGCGTATAACTACTTGCAACCTCAATTGTTTCTTTAAACTTTTATCTTTGACCTAACTTCGCTTTTAAGCCTCCAACCACATCATCACACAATTTCCCTTTAATTAATGAGCATGATCGACAGAGGAAAGCTTTCCAATTCACAAATATGGTCCCTTATAAATCAGTCCACCAAGCCACTTAACCAATTGATAATTGCTAGCTCATGACCCTCTCAACCAATTGATGCACATGATCAATTCCTTCAGGCCACGTAGCCCCTTGATTGTTGAAAGACTTCATTTTGACTTTACTGCCACGTGTCACCATCCGATTAATCCACCTGTCGATGGGAATTTTATGAAAATAGGTGCAAACAATGCCCCCCAAATCTTTAAGAATGAGAAGACTTGAATTCTTGAAGAGTTGTATATAAAATTGATTTGTCAAAAAAACTATCACCAAAATAAATCTTTTTTACCAACCAACAAAAAATGATTATGATAAGCATATGTTAATAGATAGCCAAAAAATTATTTTACTAGCCATATTATAAATATGTTGTGCATCCTTCACAAATGTAGTCCAATGTAGGCCATGTATGAGTATTTAAACTGCGAATAGATTACTTCAATCGACAGTGTATTTACACAATCAACAGAGTAATGCATGAACCAAGTGTGAAACCAAGAGTTGGCCTATTATTTGGAGTAAAATGATCTTTCAATGTTGGCATTGGTAAACACTCCAAGCATTAAATCAAACATCTGGAATTTCAGTCTGTTTCATTTTCTAGCACTTTGAAAATGGCCAATCGAGAAATCATGATTTGCAATATATCTCTATAACTTTTTGGACTTTGTTCTCTTGCTAGCCATTTCATAAAAAACAAGCTTTGATGTGATTCGCAAATCCAAAAAAGATTTTGAATAACAAAAACCATAGATGGCCTTAAAACTTATATATATTGACATCTTAGACAATGTCAAAAATTTTAAATTCATGATCATATGGTTGTTCATCCATTTCAGCTATATTTGGCTCAAGATCACACTTTCTAACCAAATTGTTTGCATTACTTTCTGGACTAAGAGTTGCAACAAGGCTGATTTTTTGTTTCACACATTAATAGGTTAGAAATATTTTTTGAAAACCCAAAAAATATTTCTTCCTTGTAAAATTGCCCCCTTGCCATGGAATTTCGATTCTCATGGCTTTTTGTTTTTGCAACCATGACAATTGATGGAGTAACAACACCAACATTTGAAGGTGTCTTGTGGACTTCCACCCTTTTCTGATACTGCCCTTTAGAAAAATCATCAATAACACTTATTAACTTACCAACCAGTACCTGTGTTTCCTCAACTGAAAGAGATCCAAGAGCCTCCTTTAATTGTGAAACCAAACTGCTACTAGGCAGTACAGAAGGGCCACTCGTTTGGCTTTGATGCCTCGTCTTTTCCATTGTTCCAAATTCGGATGTTGTCCCACTAGGCATGCCAAAAATTTGTTAGTAAAAATTATGCTGGGCCTAGATCAACAGCAACCAAGCAATAATCTTAAACTAAATAATATTGACAAGAACAATCAAGCAATTGTGGTACTGGTTCGAATACCTCAAAAGGATGAGGACTTCTTTGGATCAATCGATGGTAACAAAGTAAACAAGATAAACAAGAGTAATTCAAATTGAAATCACCAATGTTCACCTAGTTACAAAGTTCAAATTACAAAGAAGAAGAAAACTACTCCTAAATTACAATGAACTACTCCTAAGTCTAAAAGCTAAGTTGTTATGTTATTGTTGATCCCTATTCGTTCAAATCTCTGGCCTTTATATCCTCTACTTTCTTTCCTATCCTGTGATCGCATGACCTCCTTGAGCCTTATAACTACCACTACTTAACTGTTGCAACTGCTTCCTGACTTCTAGGTTGTCAAACTTCTCCAACCCTTCATCTCTTCCTGTCAAACTGTTTCCCCTCTAAGTTGCCATATACCTCTCAGTCCTTTGGACCTTCTATCGATAGATAAAAACTCCCACCTGGCACATTCCTCTTTTTGCAAGTCACCCACTAAACCCATGACTTAGCTAGTAATTGCTCCATCATCTGCACTGTTTAATACACATTATCAGTCTCTCTCATGTTTATTTCCCAATCAAATAACTGTTGAACCCTCACTTGTTGCCACATGTCATACTCTAATTGGTCCACTTGTCGACAGACCCAACAAAAATCAGTCATTCCAATGGTTAAAATTGTTAATGGTTTGGCACGCCTGGTGGGACCTTCTTGTATAATTTGGATTAGAGAAGAGGCCTATTGAGTTTGAAGAAGAAGAGGATCAACAAATCATCAAGAATTCAAGAATTCGAGTCATCTCATTCTTAAAGAGTTGAAGGGGCATTGTTTGCACCATGAATTTTTTTTTTTGTCAATTATGACCTGTTGATTGTGGCCAAATTTAATATTAATGATTGTGACCTGTCGATTTTGGTCTGTCGGATCAGATCGTGACCATCTTTACAAATTTACTATGGCCATATTTTATTATTATTATTATTATTATTATTATTATTTTTTTTTTTTTTTGTTTTTTTTTTTATTTTATCGTAGAACATGAGCAGTTGAAGGAAGTTGCAACTGCAGGTTTTCAAAGATTAGACTGGGATATGAAAGCCACGTGTCATGTAGAAATTGAAATGAAGATCCATACCACATGAAATAAGGGGCCA
Source organism: Camellia sinensis (assembly GCF_055761805.1). Lineage (NCBI taxonomy): Eukaryota > Viridiplantae > Streptophyta > Magnoliopsida > Ericales > Theaceae > Camellia > Camellia sinensis. Next base: position 76,002,956 of record NC_138970.1, read on the forward strand.
TGGAAGGCATCAAGTGGCTTGAGGAAGTTTTGAAAGTGTGGCAACATGGCTATCATATCGGATGATTATGAAGTAACTGCTGATGATGCTTGAGGCAACGTGGCTATAAGAGCGGTTGTTGAGCAGTTGAAGGAAACTGTGGGCAAGGGCCTATAAATCGGCAAGGCACAAACAAGAGAAGGGGATCAACAAATTATCAAACTTATCATAATTCTTTTTTTTATTATTATTATTATTTTTTTTTTATATTTTTTTAGGAGTAGATTATCTTAACTTTTAAGAGTAGCTTTCAACAGTTTGTAACCTGGGAAACTTAGAAGATTTCAGTAGAAGTTTTTCTATGTTTACTTCACTCTTTCGATTGTTAATTGTTCCAAAGAAGTCCGTGTACTTTCAAGGCAGTTTAGAACCTTTACATAGTTGTCTGATTTTCTATTTGGTTGTCTGGTTAAAATTATTGTTAAGTCTCTGTCGATCAAGGCTTAACATAATTTTTATTAACAATTTTTGGCACGCCTGGTGGGACAACATCCTAATTTGAAACAATGGAAAAGATGAGGCATCAAAGCTAAACGAGTGGCCCTTCTATACTGCATAGTAACAGTTTGGTTTCACAATTAAAGGAGGCTCTTGCATCTCTTTTAGTTGAGGAAAAACAGGTACTGGTTGGTAAGTTAAGAAGTGTTATTGATGATTTTTCTAGAGGGCAGTGTCAGACAAGGGTAGAGGTTCACAAGACACCTTCAAATGTTGGTGTTGTTACTCCATCAATTGTCATGGTTGCAAAAACAGAAGGCCATGAGAATTAAAATTCTATGGCAAGGGGGCAATTTCACAAGGAAGAAATATTTTGTTTTCAAAAAATATTTATAGCACATTAATGCGTGAAACAAAAAATCAGCCCTTTGTTGCAACTCTTAGTACAGAGAGCAATGCAAACAATTTGGTTAAAAAGTGTGATCTCAAACCAAATATAGCTGAAATGGATGAACAACCATATGTTCGTGAATTTAAAATTTTTGACATTATTCAAGACGTCAACATATATGAGTTTTTAAGGCCATCTATGATTCTTGTTATTCAAAATCTTTTTTGAATTTGTGGATTACATAAAAGCTTGTTTTTTATGAAATGGTTGGCAAGAGAACAAAGTCTAAAAAGTTATAGAGATATATTGCAAATTATGATTTCTTGATTGGCCATTTTCAAAGTGCTAGAAAATAAAACAAACTAAAGTTCGAGATGTTTGCTTTAATGTGTATTTATTTTGAAGGATTAGGGGGTGGGATTGGACTATTAGTCCCACCGGATTAATAGTCCATTGTTTGTTTTTTTTTTTTTTGTTTCGGACTAATAGTCCCCCCGAACTATTAGTCCCACAAATATGGGACTATCCTATCTCATGAGGGGAGGTGGGATAGAAACTATGGGGTTGGTATCCAATGGGATTATTTTGTAAAATGTCCATTTTACCCTCCATGCTATTACTTAGCAAACAATTAGAAAATGATAAAATAGTCTTTTGAACATTTATAAATTATTTTTTTAGTGTTGTTAATTTAAAATTATATATTAAATAAAAAATTTTAATTATAAATTATAAATTATAAATTAAATTTAATTAAAAATAATAAATTATAAATCATGGCCTTATAAATTAAATTTTTTTAGTGTTGTTAAAAAATTAAATTTACATATTAAATTAAATTATTTTTTTAGTGTTGTTAATTTAAAATTATATATTAAATAAAAAATATAAATTATAAATTAAATTTATTTAAAAATAATAAATTATAAATTATAAATTATAGCCTTATAAATTAAATTTTTTTAGTGTTGTTGAAAAAAATATCAACTGAAGATGAAATATTTAACACTCCTCTATTTAGGAAAAACAGTCAAATCCATCTTGGTCCAACTAATCCAACTTCAAAAAATAAATTAAAAGGAATTGATAATTCTACCACTTCCCAAATTAGTAAACCTGTTTACACTACTAATACACAGTTACCCGAAGAAGACATTGCTTCAAATAATTCCCCAACTCAAACTGATTTCGAAGAATTTATACAACCTGTGAATCCCCAGCTAATGACAATCAAAAAAGATTTTACTCCTGATTTAGATAAATTACTTATTGAATTCAGATCCAAAGAAAATAGAACTAAACGACATGCTTATCGTGCTAAATATAATTCTATTCAACAATCCAGCATAACTAGAGAATGGTATAATTTTATGGTTCAATATGGTTTTGAATTATCTTTCTTTGATTATATGGATCAATATTACAAAAAGATTAATACAATCACAAAACATAAATGGAAAACTTCTCCAAATACTTCTGTCAGTTCTAATCATCCTCCATTAGAAAATATAATTATTGATCATCAAGGTTCTGAAGTTCCAGCCTCTCCTTTTAAATTACCTGGTAATGATACTGAAATCAAGAAGGTTATTGAACAAAATAATTATACTAATCAATGTTTAAAAACAATTGGTAAACAATTAGATAAATTAGAAACTAATCTCGAAGAACAATCTACAAAACCTACTAAACCCTTAGATCCACCGTTACTTAATCTCCCTAGTCATCGTTCTAAACGAACTAGTTTAGTAACTAATGACCAATCTACTGTCAAAGCTATTGAACAATTATTCACTAAATTAACTCCTAATGATACTTCTACATCTAAAGATAAAGGTCTTACTGTTTTAAATCAACAACCCATTACTCATACTGTTTCTGATCAATCTGATAATGACACTACTGATAATGAAATAAATCAACTAGCTCAACAATTTCAATCTTCTCATCTAAATAAAATCCACTATCCCAAAGTTAATCCTCACAATACCAAGAACTGGTATTCTAAACCAACTCCTGTTGACCTCCAATTTGAAGAGACAAATATTAGTAATCAATTTTCTGTTTCTGCTAAAAGACTATACGAATGGAATATTGATGGTCTTAGCGAAGATCAAATCCTTCAAAAATTAAATCACTTATCTATGGTCGCAAATAGTTATCTTAGTAATTATCCCCAATATTCTCAACCTGAAATTGTTTCTTTACTCACCTCTGGTTTTACTGGTACGCTCAAATCTTGGTGGGAAAAGTATCTCACTGAAACAGATCGTGACTCTGTTATTTATGCCAATCAAACTGATGAAAATGGTCTCCCTCTTTTTGATGAATCTCTAGGATGCTCTCACCCTGATGGGATTAATCAACTAATATATACAATAGTTCGCCATTTTATTGGTACCCCTACAAATATATATTCTCGCATACATGATCAACTTAGTAATCTTAACTGTCCAACCTTAAGTGATTTTAGATGGTATAAAGATGTTTTTACCTCTCGCGTCATGTTAAGAGAAGACTGTACTAAATCCTTTTGGAAAGAAAAATTTATTAATGGATTACCTAGCTTATTTGCCCATAAAATCAGAGATGTTCTTAGTCAACCCACTGGTGTTATTGAATATGATAACCTCACTTATGGTGATATAATTAGCACTATCCAAAAAGAAGGTTTAAAAATGTGTATTGACCTCAAACTTACTCAAAAAGCTAATAAAGATAAACATAAAGCTAAGTATGAATTAGGAAATTTCTGTGAACAATATGGTTTACCTCCTGTTGCACCCTCTCGTAGGAAATCACACAAATACTCCAAACATAAATCCTCATACAAACATTCCAATAAATATAAATATAAGAAGAATTATTCACCTTCCAAATCCAATGATACATTTTACACCAAACCTAAAAAGAAATATTATAAATCTAAATCACATCCAAAATCTAAATCCACTAAAGATGTTACTTGTTATAATTGTGGACAAAAAGGACATTATTCAAATAAGTGTAAAGAAAAACAAAAATTAAAAGATAAAGTAAATCAACTTCAAATTGATGATAATTCCAAAAATCAATTATTTGAAATCTTTCAATTAAATCAACCTATTAGTAGTACTTCTTCTTCCGATCATCCCGATACTTCATCCGACTACCATTCACCTAGCAGTGATTCTGATAACAATATTAATATTGGTTGTAATGATGTTTGTTGTAAACCGATTAAACAAATTACTGTTCTCACCAAAACTACTCAAGAAGAATCTGCTCTAATCGACCTCATTAGTAAATTAGACGATCCCAAGTTAAAACAAAAATATACTGATAAATTAAAATCCTTATTAATCCATTCCGATTCCAAACCTAAGTTTGATAAACCTATAATTAGTCTATCCAAAACTTTAGAAAGATTTAAAAATAAACAAAAAGACGTTACCTTACAAGATTTACAACAAGAAATCAATCAGATTAAACAGACAATCAAAGAATTGCAATGTAAAGATAAAATACTTGAAGATGAAATTATTACTTTAAAACTTGATAAAAGTTTAGATAATTTCCAAACAAATGAGCATGAATCCCCACATGAATCTGACCATGAATCTGATCCTAATAATCCTGATAATTTGATATTTGACAATCGATCACACCACTCTCAGTCCAACAATCCTGAAGAAAAAAGATTAAGTTTAATCAACAAACTTTACATTCAAAAGTGGTATTCTAAAATCAAAATAATTGTTAATGATTTTGAATTAGAATTAATTGCTTTAATAGATACTGGTGCTGATTTAAACTATATACAAGAAGGTTTACTTCCCACTACATATTATGAAAAATGTCAAGAGAAATTAACTTCTGCCAATGGTACTCAAATGCATATCAAATATAAATTACCCAAAGTTCATGTTTGCCAAGATAATGTATGTTTTAAAACCTCTTTTGTTTTAGTCACTAATATGACTGATAAAATTATTTTGGGTTCCCCATTTATTTATCTATTATATCCCTTTACTACATCTAGTACAGGCATCACTACACATGTTTTGGGTCAACCTGTTACATTTAAATTTTTATCTCCTCCTGAATTATTACACTTAAATCAATTAAAAGACTGTTCTATTTCTCACCAAATCAGTCGCCTGACTCGGCATTTAAAATTTCTTAAAGAAGAAATAAATCATAAACGTATTGACCAACAATTGACTGATCCAATTCTTATTTCCCAAATTCATGATTTTCAATTAAAACTTGAATCAACTGTTTGCTCTACTTTACCTACTGCTTTCTCTCATAGGAAAAAACATGTTGTTACCCTACCATATATTAAGAATTTTAATGAATCACAAATTCCTACTAAATCTCGACCCATTCAAATGAACCAGGAATTACTTGAAATGTGTAAAAAAGAAATTAATGAATTATTAAGAAATCGCATAATTAGCCCAAGTAAATCACCTTGGTCCTGTCCTGCTTTCTATGTTAATAAAAATGCTGAATTAGAACGAGGTGTCCCTCGACTTGTTATTAATTACAAACCATTAAATTCTGTTTTAGAATGGATTAGATATCCTATTCCTAATAAAAAAGATTTAATTAAACGACTTAGCCAAGCCGTTATTTTTAGTAAGTTCGATTTAAAAAGTGGTTTTTGGCAAATACAAATACATCCTAACGATAGATATAAAACTGCATTCAACACACCCTTTGGTCAATATGAATGGAATGTCATGCCATTTGGTTTGAAAAATGCTCCTAGTGAATTCCAACATATCATGAATGACATATTCAACCCTTTTAGTCATTTTTCCATTGTTTACATTGACGATATATTAATTTTTTCCAAATCACTTAGTGAACATTGGAAACATTTAACTGCATTCCTTTATACAATTAAAAGTCATGGTCTTGTTATTTCTGCTCCTAAAATTAAGTTATTTCAAACTAAAGTTCGCTTTTTAGGATATGATATTTATCATAATACTATCCTACCCATTAGTCGATCCATTGAATTTGCATCCAAATTTCCTGATAAAATTCTTGATAAAACTCAATTACAAAGGTTCTTAGGTTCTCTTAATTATATTGCTGAATTTTATAAAGACCTTAGGAAAACCTGTCAACCTTTATTTGATCGATTAAAAGATAATCCTCCTCCTTGGTCTTCTGTTCATACTTCTATTGTCCAACAAGTCAAACAATATGTCAAGACCCTTCCTTGTCTTGGTATTCCTACTGAACATTCATTCAAAATTATTCAAACTGATGCTTCCGATATTGGTTATGGTGGCATTCTTCTTCAACAAATTACTCCTCAGTCCTCTGAACAAATTGTTCGCTATCATTCTGGTGTCTGGAATAATGCACAACTCAATTATAGTACTATTAAAAAAGAAATTTTATCTACTGTTTTATGTATTCAAAAATTTCAAGATGATATTTTAAATCAAAAATTCTTACTTCGTCTTGATTGCAAATCTGCTAAATATATTCTTGAAAAAGATGTTCAAAACCTTGCTAGTAAACAAATTTTTGCTCGTTGGCAAGCTATTTTAAGTATTTTTGATTTTGATATTACCTATATACCTGGTTGTCAAAATTCCCTACCTGATTTTCTTACCCGAGAATTTTTACAGGGGGGTAAGGGATGACTACACCATTTACTGCTTACCATAAATCCCGGATCACCTATTTCAAAACCCTCATTAAACAACTTACCCATCGCATTCACCGCCTCAAATCAGCTAGACCCACTACCAAAAGAGCCCAATACATCAATTACCACCAAATTCTAGCTCGCCGCAATTTACTTGCTCACAACTACAATTGTTTACATCGTCATCAAGATTATCTTGATCTCCTTTCTGGTTGCTAATTACTGTTTATTATTTCACAGATGTCTCGTCCAAGGCCTCCTTCCAAGGCTTTGGCCTCCTCTTCCACTAAACCAAATCAACTTATTGTCCCTCCTCCATTGGAGTCAGTTACCCCCTCTTATTCACTCGACCTCATTAACCGTTACCAAACCCTTGGTACTATTCATCGTCCTGATTATTCATCTGCATTGGCTTCTGATCCTTTTGTATCTAGCCAATCCGTTTCAGTCACTCCATTCCCAGTCAACCCTGTTAAAACATCTAGATCTGACTACACTAATTCACACGTTACTAACCTGTTTTATAAAGAACCCAGTCACCCACGAAATCAAACCATTAATGACATTGCTAAATTCCATTTTGGCTCTGGATGCCATTTCACCCTTTCCCATCCAGAAAAAACCCTAGCCTACTACAAAGATATCCTAATCAATCACCATTCCATTTTGATCAAACCAATTCACGACCGCACCTATGCCTATAAGGTCTTATACCATTCACTCTATATTCACAACATTGTTTCCATGGCTGAATGGGGCAATCCTAATCAACTTCGTGATCTACCCGGCCATTCTATTCAATATAATTACCATGATTACGTTGATGCTTGGTTCAAGATTTTCTTGTACCAAAATGAAACTTTTAGTCATTCTTGGTTCATCTCCTTTGATCAGAAATTTAAATCTGAATTACCCACCTGGTTTTTGCGATGGTGGACTCACTATGGCGCCATTTCAGATATTCTCCCTGATGATCTCAGTCACATAATTCATTATTTTGCCTCTGTTTACCCATTTTCTACTCACCAACGGCAATTTCCCTTATTACTCATATTTATTGCCAAATACAAACTTCCATGGATATTCAAATGGCATTATGGGATTGATGATAATATCATCATCCGCCAACACACAGTTAAATGGTGGGTCAAGTTCAATGTTCCCAGAATTCTTGAAATTGTTCAAGAAGAATTCTCACCTGATCAATGTGCTCCAACTCCTGCTCTTGCTCAAGCCCAGCAGAACCCAACTGCTGCATTTACTCAAGGAAGTCAGCCCAGTCTTCCTCCAGTCAATCTTGGAAGCCCCTCATCTAGTGGCTCCAAGCCCAAATCATCCAAATCAAAGTCCAAAGCCGTTGCTGCTCAGCCAGCCCATTCAAAGCCCAAATCAAAGTCCAACGTCAAGACAAAGCCCATTCCACTTCCTGTTCAGCCCAAAGGCAAATCCAAAGGTAAAGCCCAATCATCCAAAGAAGACATGATCCAGTTAGCCCATCAACTGTTGAATCAAGCTAAAGCTCAATCCACCGATTCAGACAATTCAGACGGTTCAGCCCAGATCCATTCCTCTGAAGAATCAACCAATCAGTATTCAGGACCCGAGTTTCAAGATGCTCAGGATCCATTTGTTTAATCAACCTTGAATTCAATATAGATACAAATTAGCTTCAATCAATACTCTTTTGAGAAAAGCTGCCAATTTGTATTTGTATTGATTCCATTATTCACAAAATTCACCGAAAGTGATAAATAGTAAAAGTTACTGTTCACTGTCACAATTCACCCAGTCAACTTTTGTTTAAAGCTGTTCAAATATTCAATGAATCCACCGAAAGCAACCGACAGCATCTGCTTTTCTTCATGCGCTGCCAGCTGCTTTCTCCAGTTAATTATTGTTTTATTTTCTTTATTTTGTATATAATGGAATCAAGTTGGATCCATTCACCAGACTTAGAAAAATCTGTAATCTAAGAGCTCTGAGGGAAACCAACATCCTTATGCTGTAACCATTCAAGATCCTTGCAGTTCGTGTAATTGTAAGTTATTTTCTGTAATAAAAATGTTTTAAATTAAATGTGTGTTTATGTTTTGAAATTTTTTGATTTCGTAAGAAATGTTTTGATTTCGTAATTCATCTCCTTCATAGATATGTGCTGCTTCCGCCTTTTTGATAAATTTATTTTTTTATTGTCGTTAATTTAAAATTATATATTAAATAAAAAATAAAAAATAAAAAATATAAATTTAATTTAATTGAAATAATAAATTTAAATAATTTAAATATTGTGCAAAAAATAAAATAATTTTTTTTTATTTAATTTAGCTAAAAATAATTAAAATATTAAAACTATGTTTAATATTGCTATTACTTAGTAAATAATTGAAAAAGATAAAATAGTCATTTGAGCATTTATGCTTATCTATAATATCCCAAACAAACATTGGATAACTAAAATAGTCCAATCCAGACATCTAATCCCATGACTAAACAAACATAGGATACAAATTTAATCTAACCAAATAGTCCCAGGACAATGTATCCCAGGACTAATAGTCTGATGGATTACAATCCTTCCTTATCCAGTCCGTCCAAACAAACGCACAACATTGGAAGATTATTTTACTCCAAATAATAGGCCACACTTGGTTCATGCATTACTCTATTGATTGTGTAAATACACTGTCGATTGAAGTAATCTATTACCAATTTAAAAACTCATACATGGCCTACATTGGACTACATTTGTGAAGGATGCACAACATATTTATAATATGGCCTTTGGTGGCTATCTTATTAACATTTGCTTATAATAATCATTTTTTGTTGGTTAGTAAAAAAATATTTATTTTAGTGATGATTTTTTGACAAATCAATTTTATATACAACTTTTCAAGAATTCGAGTATTCTCATTCTTAAAGAGTTGGGGTGCATTGATTGCATCCATTTTCGTAAAATTCCTATCCACGGGTGGATTAATTAGACGATGACACATGGCAGTGAAGTCAAAATGAAGTCTTTCAGCAGTCAAGGGGTTACGTGGTGTGAAGGAATTGATCATGTGCATCAATTGGCTGAGAGGGTCATGAGCTAGTTATCAATTGGTTAATTAGCTTGGTGAATTGATTTATAAGGGACCATATTTGTGAATTGGAAAGCTTTCCTCTGTCGATCTTGCTCAGTAGTTGAAGGGAAATTGTGTGATGATGTGGTTGGAGGTTTAAAAGCGGAGTTAGGTCAAAGATAAAAGTTAAAGAAGCAAAGGAGGTTGGAAGTAGTTATGGGCCTTAGTAAAATGCTTTCCTCCGTCGAAGGTAGTGCTAGAGATCATAGGGGACATGTGGTAGTATTGAGAAAGTTGGTATTGCTTCAAAAAGAGGTACCAAAGAAGGTTTGAAGGTTCAAGAAGGCCAAGGTAGTTTTGAACAGATGAATGAAAGTGACCTGCTAATTTGAAGGATCATGGGAAAGTGGCTAAAAAAAAGGAAGGCATAGTTGAGATTTGGGGTATTAAAAAGGCAGCAAAGAAGTAAGAGATGAACATAAACAACTCAACAACACTTAATTTTTAGACTTAGGAGTAGCTCTGTAATTTAGGAGTAGTTTCTCTCTGTAATTTGTAATTTGTAGCCATTGTAAACATTGGTGGTTTCATCTTCAAATCATCTTTAGTTTGTTGTGTTCACTTTGTTTAATCTTACTGATTGTAACTTTTGCTCCAAAGAAATTTTTGTACTTTCAAGGCATTTAAATTAAAAACACAGTCCCTTGATTACTTTTATTTGATTGTTTAGTTAAAATTGTTGTTTAATTCCTATCGATTGGGAGTTAACATAATTTTTACTAGCAGCTTCTTAGACTTTACGAAACCTCATGCTTGTAATTATTGATGGGGTTTTGATTATGTATGTCTCATTTATCCAATTAAAATGATATATATATATATATATTATATTTGTTTGTAATTGGACACTATTTTAAATGATGAATTAAATTATTTAATAATGTCAGCATTTTTTATTAGTTTGTTTAAGATAAACTAACAGAAAAAATAATCTATTACAAAAAATTAAACCTCAAGGAAGGTTTTTGTTATTTTAGAAACCTTAGGGGAGGTATTTGCAATTTTATTAAAACTTATGGGAGGTTAGTATAATTGAAAACTAAATCTCAAGAGAGGTTTATGTTATTTTAGAAACCTTAGGGAAGGTTTTTACATTTTATTAAACCTTAAGGGAGTTCATTACAATTGAAAACTGAACCTCAAGGAATGTTTAAGTCATTTAACTTTCAAGTTTATGTAATTTTACTAAATCTCAGGGAAGGTCAATGTAATTTATCCTATTTTTTATAATTAAAATAAAAGTCAAACTTTCATATTTTATAAGTAACTAATATTATTACTAAAACAAAAGACATAAACTCTATTTTTAATCAATTTGTAATTAATTTTTTTGAATAAATCTCTGATATTTTTTCCTCTTTTCCTTTTTCTTGGTGTAATCAGGTTGGACAATTTGTACTTTTGATTTGTATCAATAAAATTTTTCCCAAATATATATATATATATATATGGATTGGAATTTTTTTAAATTCAAAATCTAAACTCAATTATCATGTCGAGGCTTATGAAATTCATCACAGATCTCATTTTGATAATTTAAACATTTCATTTTGTAGAGCCTTCCGTATATATCATTCATGTAAAAAGACTTAAGTTTGTTTGATAATGATAAAATTTTCATTTTATTACATTTGTTTCTGAAAAAATAAAAGATAAATATATTTTTAAAAATTGACTATCTATTTTTTTAGACAAAATGCTGACATTATTAAATGATTTAATTCATCATTTAAAATAGTGTCTAATTTCAAACATATCTATTTTTTTTTGAACGATGAAAGTATGTATATATTTTAGCGAACGGAAACAGGTACTTCAATACAAATAAGGGTAGTTTATGATGAGATATTTTAGAAAGTACGTTAAAAATTAATTTTTTTAATTTTTTTTAAAAAAATATTTAAAAAAATAGAGAGATTACATAATTCAAAATAGCTAAAAAAATAAAAAAATAAAAAAACTAAAGTTATCAAAATGTGTGGATATGAATGCTGGTTTTTTTTTTTTTTTTTTTTTTTATACAATAATGCTAGGTGACTCTAAAAAATATGGCTCAAATGGTTCAAAACACTCAAAACAACATCGTTTTAACACATTCAATCTATTCGAGTCACAAAAATTTGGGTCACTAATGCTGTGTTTGGTTGGGGGATTTGGGAAGGGATTTGAAAAGGAAAAGAGAAAAGGTGTGTGAAACTATGTGAAATGTAAGCATATTTTTTTTCACATTTCACTTACTTTTTTTATTTCTCTTTCCAAATTTCTCCTTAAATCCCTCAATCAAACACAGCATAAATATTTTCTTTTTTATAATGGGAAATCAATACTGTTTCACAATAGAATTGTGGGCAACAAAAGTCACACAATTACAGGTGAATTTTACATGGTTGTGCGACTTTTCAAACAAATGGGCCCATCACGCCTTGGTTGTGCGACTTTTCAAACAAATGGGCCCATCACCCGTTCTTTTTCTTTGTTGTTGTTGGTGCTGGTGGGGGGGGGGGGGGGGGGGGGGGGGAGTGATTTCTCTCAAATTTAGATATAAATTAAACGCTCCAGTTGTTTGAAATACGATTGTGGGACATCATCAAATTATTCTTTTATGCTGATTCTTTTATGTTGTGTTTGGTCGAGGAATTTAAGAATGGATTTAGAAAGGAAAATAGAAAAGGTAGGTAAAATATGAAAAAAATATATCTACATTTCACATAGTTTCACACATATTTTCCATTTCCTTTCCAAATCCCTCTCCAAATCCCCCAACCAAACACGGCATTAATGATTTAGAATAAGCCAGGTGCGCACTTTCACTTAGGGTTATTTTGGAAAATATCAAAAAGATTAATTTTTTTTTATTTATTAAAAAAACGTATAAAAAAAAGTAATTTAACCTAAATAGATTAAAAAATTAATCAATTGTCATTCCCAATTCATTCTTCATTATTATTTATTTGGGCAAATTACATATACACCCCTCCAGGTTTGACAAAATTACAGATACCCCCCTGAGGTTTGAGAAATTACGAATTCCCCCCTGAATGCTATATTTGCATAAGAAATTAGGGGGTAATTTGTTATGAAATATAAACCTCAGGGGGTAAATTGTTATGAAAATACAAACCTCAGGGGGCGGGATGTAATTTCCGAAACCTCAGGGGTATCTGTAATTTAACCAAACCTGGAGGGGTGTATATGTAATTTGCCCTTATTAATTTTTCTTCCCAATTTAAAAATACTGAATGTTTAATGTCATTCTCTTGGTTAATATCCATCGCATTCTGTCTCATTTGTCTCTGTTTCTCTCTCCAAATAGTAAATATTATCTACCCAGCTTTCCCCCTCTCTGTAAACTCTATCCAACCCTATATTGTAACTTGGGGATGAGCGTCATGGGTTTGTTTGAGAGAGAATGATTTTTCCAGCAATAAAGTTATATTTGATTCATCAATACGAGTAGAAATTAAAAATAAAAATAAAAATAAAAATAAAAAATGTCAATAAATTTATAATTCAAATGTAACCTACCTATTTCTCTACAAATAGAAGAAATTGGAAACGGAATTGGTAACAGTTTGTGCCCTGCTTTTCCTTCTAAGAATAATAATCTCAAATAATATATAATCAATTGAAATGAAGGGTAAGGGTTGTTTGGCTTCAATTTTTTGGTTAAAATAGTATAAAAGACAAAACAGATTAAATAAGATAAAATGTCACATTCAAATCAAAATCATTTTATTTTTTCTCTTACAAAAGTCAAAAAAAATCAAAAAAGTCAAAATAAACAAACTTTTAATCACAAGATAAAATAGTCAAAATGTCAAAAAGTTAACTAAAAAAATCTATTGCCAAATGATGACTATCAAATAACTATTCTTTTATAACCTCTATCAAATAATTATGTCATTAATTAAAATGAAAATTATTCTTTTATAATCTCTATCAAATAATCATTTTATTATTTTTTTTTTCATTAAACAAACACGATACTAAGGCCAAGTTTGGGTAGTATGAAAAAATTCAAAAAGTTAAAAAGTTAATACTATTCATCAAAAGTCAACAATTACGACTGCACAATTCTCAATCCTAATTTTTTCCTACAAATCAATTTTTACAATTTTTTATTACACATTTTTTCATAAAAAGTCAAAAAGTTAACTCAAATATCAATATTTTTTCCCTCAACTTTTTAGTCTAAAAAGACAAAAAATACACTTATTTAGGACACCCCAAACAACTCCTAAAGTAAAAAAATTAAATTAAAAAAATAAAAAATGTACAAATCACCGGTGGCGTGCACGGGCCTAATTCCCTAATTTGCCCTCAATAATTATGCTCAGCCAGGTTGGTGAAAAGGCAAAGCGGATCCTAAGTAACTTTTGGCACCATGTTTTTATTTTTTTATTTTTAAACTAATTTTTGGCACTATGTTTGAAATTGTAGTTTTGTGGAGGGAAATTACAACAAAGTGAAATCATCCACACCTGTGTGTTTGATAATTTTTTTTTCGTAAATTTGTTGGTAACTCTTACCTTGCTTTCTAAATTTAAAACTCTTATCAATTTTAACTTATATGATTATTTTGAAAAATAGGTTAAAAGTCACTTTTTGACATTTATCATATTTCCTCTCTCATTAAAAAAAATTAAAAAATTAACTTTTAATTATTTTCTTATATGTCCTCGTGCAATCAAATTAATTAAAAAATTAACTTTTAAATATGTCCTCGGGCAATCAAATCATGTTCCTGTCTCATTCTTTAGCGATTACCTTTATCAGCATTGATTGAGAGCTCTAGTAGAACTGCTCTAAGCTCTACTGAGGTGGCAACCATTTAAAAAAAAAAAAAAAGAAGCAGGAAAAGACAAAACAAAGGACAAAAAAAGACAATTTATGCTAGTTTAGAGCTACTCTTTTAGAGCTCTAAAGCAATTTCCTTACCTTTATTGGTAGTTTAGATGTTTATATTTTTTATATATCAATAATGCCTGAAACCATTAAAAGTGGTGCTCTAAAAGTATACCTAGTAATGTGACAGTGGACGAGACCACTGCTTATGTCTTATTTTTCTTTTTTTTATTTATTAAAAGTACTTACCAACTCTTTAATAATGTTTTAGAATACCATTTTTAGTAGGATGTATCATTAACCTTTATATATATTTTTGTTGCCTGATCTGTCGTTGTGCAATCAAATCTTGTTCCTGTCTCATTTTTCAACGATTACCTCTTTAGTGGTAGTTTAGAGCCCTATTTTTTTTTAAAAAAAATTTATTTAATTAAAAAATATACAGACAAATAAAAATAAAAATAAAAATAAAAATGTGATAACTTGTAGTATAGTCCTTTTATTTTTTTTAGCTTTTTTAGGCTCTCCTCAAACTTAGCCTAATAAAATAAAAAAAATAGCAATATATATATATATATATATTTGGATAGATTATAAATACATTCTTAACATTTACTAAAAAAATAAATTACTCCCTCTTGTTTGAAAAATTATATCTCACCCTTTGAAAATTTCAATTTCATAATAAAGAGATCAATTGTTAATAAATTATCAAGTTAATTAACAGTTTTTAACAACGTTATAAACCTATTTTAATTACTAGTTCAGATAATTTTAGGATAAATTACACTCACCTCTCCTGCGATTTTTGACAATTACAGGGACCCCCTTATAGTTGCAATAATTACAGAATTCTCCTTTACTTTTTCTAGCGTTGTCAAGATTCCTCACTCCTGTTAATTTAAGACAAACGGTGTTAATTTGATTATGCAAATGACCATAATACCATTAACACTTAATACCCTTTATTTATAATTTACCTATATATAAATTATCATTTTATTTCTCACAATTATTTTTTGCTCCTTTTTTTTTTGTATTTCCTTGACTGTGTATTTTTTTTTCCACTATAAATTTTGAACTTTCATAAGTTAAAAAAAAAAAATCAACCATTCATGAAATTAAAAAAGAATATCCGTGTTTCTTATTTGAATTAATTTTGAGATTTAATTTAATAAAAATAATTTAAATGAAAGAAACAAAAATGAAGATATAGATTTTAGATGTAATAAATAACAAATTATTTGAGTATTTTATTATTTTCAAATAATTTATTTCTTCAAGTAAAATTTTATTTTAATTAGATGTAAGAAATGACAAATTTAAATAGTTTATTATTCTCAAATAATTTCTTTATCTGTCATTCCCTATCATCTAATTTTAATTTATTGTGAAGTGATTAGATTTTTTTCACTTTTATATTTATTTTTTAAAATTTTATTATTAAGGTGAGAAATATTGACTTATTTTTTTTAATGATAATTAAAATTTGAGAATAATATAGAATTGTGAAAAGGTAAATGCTTGGCATGTTGTTTTGGGGCTATTTTAGACCTACACACCAAAAAAAAAAAAAAAAAAAAAGGGATGTTAAAAACCAAAAAGATAAAATGTTACATTCAAATCATAACCATTTCATTTTTTTTCTCATAAAAGTCAAAAAAGCCAAAAAGAACCCATTCCAAACAAGACTTTTTAGCCCTAGGCTAAAATAGTCAAAAAGTCCAAAAACTAAAAAATCAACCCACACTACAAGAAATGTCACTTTTGGCTACCAAAATATTGGTCGCCAAAAGTCCAAAATTTGGTCGGTGAAACAATTTTGCGACTAAGAAGTTTTGTCGCCAAGTTCGTCGCCTATACCTTGTCGGTGATAGTATTGACGACTAAAATTTATTTGGTCGCCAAAAGTGTAACATTTGCCTACTAAATTTATTTTAGTCGGCAAATGTTAGCTTTCGGCCACTAAAACCATTAGTCGCCGAATGTGACTTTTGGCTACTACCATTCGTGTGGTCGGGGAAGGTGTGACTTTTTGCTACGAAAGAATTAGTCACCGAAACTTAACATTTGGCTACGAATCCGTAGTTAGTCGGCAATCGTGACATTTCGGCCACTAATGTTTTAGTCACTAAAAGTTCTAAATAGAAATTTTAACCAACTATTCATTACTTTTTGCTACCAAATGTTTTAGTCGCCAAAAAATTCCAACTACGTATTTGCCTACCAAAATATTTGATGGCCAAATATTTTTTGTTTTTTTTTTTCCAAAAAAATTCTAAACAACCTACATCCATGTTTAATACAACCTGTACGTACATAATACAGGATTCAATGTAACCCATATAACCCAATATAACCCATCAACGCTAAATATATTATCAACCATTCAAGCATTCAACAGCGTGCACACATTCTAGTTTCAACCATCCAAAACATTAAAAATAAACGTCCAATTCTATATATAATACAAATTCCATACGAACCAAGTCTAATCCAACGTCAATAATTTCATTTCATACATAATACAGGACTAACCAAATTAATTTACAAAAAGGACATATGTACCACAACATAAATTTTGTTATTTTCTGCTAAGAAAGACACTGGGCCTCGGGCAGGTTGGTGTAGACACCCCATTTTTGACCGTCCTTAAGACTTGGACGTCATCGTTTGAACACTCGGTGATCATCCTTGTTCGTGTTCGTCTTGAGTTCCCGTAGGTCTCGGCTACGCGCCCTACCTCAGGATCTCTCGACTCGACTGTTTTGTATTTGGTTTTGCACCAAACACTTGTTGTTTTGCTTCTGAGGGTGGGAAGTAGCTTGTAGGCCATCCCCACATCTCACCGGCCATGGCTTGAGGCCATCGGCCTTGTTTCCTTGCCACCGGCCATTGGTGATGGCCAGTCGGCACTATTGATGGTCGGTCGGCATTGTGTTTGGTTGGCCGGCCACAGTTTTTGATCAATCGGCCACTTGTCCTGACCGAGACCTTTTCTTGAGGGAGCTTGACCCTTTTGAACCTTTTTTTAGCTTCTCCAAGAAGCTTGACCCTTTTTTAGCTTCTCCAAGAAGCTTGAAGCTTGACCTTTTTTTAGCTTCTCTAAGAAGCTTGACCATTTTTTTAGCTTCTCCAAGAAGCTTGACCTTTTTTTAGCTTCTCCAAGAAGCTTGAACCTTTTGACCTTTTTTTAGCTTCTCCAAGAAGCTTGACCCTTTTTTTAAGCTTCTTGAAGAAGCTTGAACCTCTTGACCCCTTTGCTTAGCTTCTCCAAGAAGCTTGGCCCTTTTGCTCCAAGCTTCTAAGAGAAGCTTTCCCCCATTGGTTTCTCTATATAAGGAGAGCCTCTCCTTCCATTTTAGGGGTTAGAAAAATCAGATATATATCACATATATATCACTCCCTCTCTATATCTCCTCTCTCTCTACATTTGGGTGGGTTAGAGGGTCCAAAAGAGTCTGGTTCTTGGCCTATTGCACACCACTTCATAGCCACACACTTCCATCATCACTTAGAGGTTCTTGGAGCTTGTTTTCAGAGGTTGAGGGTTGCATTTTTGGGTCTAAAGGATGCTGGTTCTTGCTGGTCTTCAAAGGTAACCCCTTTTTCCTCTTTATTCTCCGTTTTTGCACACCCTTTTAGCCTGTCTTGCTTGTGGGTTTGGGATTTGTGTATAACATAAAAAAGTTCTTTTTTTTTTGTGTTTAAGATAATTCATTAAGGTCACTTTTGTGTTTGGGGTCGTTTACCCCCTCTTAGGCCTTGTTTGGCCCCATTTTGTGCTATTTTTGGTGAGCTTCGGGACCACCTTGTTTGGGCCTCCTCACCACTGAAATCTTGAGGGATTTCAGTGGTGAGGATGGTGGTTTAAGGTCCTGAGAAGGAGAGGGGTGACCCTCTCCCTTGTTGCCTTGTTTGTTGCCCTTTTTGGCCTTCCAAAGGGGCTCCTATTTGCATGCTTCCAAACCTTGTTTCAAGCATTTTTCAGTGGGTTTTAGGACCCCCATAAGCCATTTCTAGAGTTTTTTTGGTCTTGTTGAATGTCCTTATTGCATGTGTAGAGTAGCCCTCTTGTTGGCCTTTCAAAGGAACACCCCATTCTAGCATGTGTGGACCTTGTTTCCATGGGTTTTTGGGGCTTATTTGACATACCATGTTACTGTTTTGGGCTGGTTTGGTGACCTCTCTTGTGCTTCATATACATGTAGTGTAAACCATGTTTACTAGCCTATGTTGCATGTTGTTTTGGCCCTTCATGTTAGCACTTTTTGGCCATGCCTTGAACTGATTTCATGCATGTTTTGGACTGCCTTAGCACTGTTTTCATGCCTCATGGTCGAATAATGCTTATTATGCATGCTTGTAGTGCAATGCCCATGCCTAGCTTTGAGTTTTGAAGCTTCTTGCATGCTTAAATGGTAGTGTTTTCATGTTTTGGGGTCATTTTGGAGTCATTTGGTATGCCATTTCAGATCTGGAACATGCACCATTGTATGCCATATTTCCTCCTTGCCATGCTTTGGTAGAGTTGCAGTTTTGTGCCTTAAGCTTGGTTAATGCATTGTGCATGCATTCCATGTATTTTGTTGCCTCACTTGCATCATTGTGGCCACTGTTTTGGACCTAGTAGAGAGCTGTCCAGATTAGTTTAAGACCATCCCTTTGGCATGTTGTTGCATGCTATACATGTTCGTATGTTTAGGTACTTAGTCTATTAACATGTTGTATGTTTAAGTGCCATTGCATTTGGCATGCTTCTTGTGTTGAGTTGCTTTGCATATTTACATATGTTATGCCTTTCATGCTGTTACATGTGTGTCATTAACATTGATGTTATATGCCTTGCATGCTTACTTGTTTAGTTCATGGCCCATTGCACATGGTTTTGTTGTTTGCATGATCATGTTGCACACTTAGCTCACATGCCTAGGTTGCATTACATTGGCATGCATACTTTGCCTCTTGAACTGAGTATGATAGAGGTTGAGTTCATTGTTTGTTTATGTGCATTTCATTCCACATTGAAATTGCACACTTTGGTTCTTTGGGCCATCACGCATTGAAATGCGCGATTGGTGGTCCGAGAATCAAGTACCATGCTCCTTTGAGCCATAAACATGATAAGGAGTGTGGTTGGTGCAAACATTGCTTGAAATGCATTTCCATGCCATGTTTTGCCCTCTGCTGCTGTCAAAACAGATTCTGCAGGAAGATTTGGCCGACCGGCCATATGCAGTGCCGACCGGCCATCCATCTGTGGCCGATATCTCGATCAGAGGCCGGTGGTCATTCTCCATGGCTGGTGGAAAATCCTCTTAGCCGGTGATGTTCTGAAGCATTCAGAGAAGCAACCCTGGGACTTGTGTAGTCTTCAGAGGAGGATAACAGTCAAAGTGGAGGCAACTTGTGCATGGCTGTGACTTTCCGAGCGGAACCGTGCATACATTGCATGGGGCCCTCTTCCCAAGGCTGTTTACTGTTTTCCTAGATTAGTTAATTTGCTTAACTAGTTAACGGACTGTAATAATTAGTTAGCTCGTAGTTAATTAATTGTATTATTCTTTTGGTCCCTCCGAGCGAGGGCGAATTTGTAATAAGTATGGGTGCGTGTGTGCATATCTTCCAATCCCCACTTCTTTCTCCCTTTTACTTACCTGCTTTCGATGGTTAGTGTTAGGGCATATTTAATTTAGCATACCTTATGCTATGCATGCGTGCATCCATACATTTGTCTTGCATGTATCGGGCTCGGCGCATCATACTAACTGCATTGTACTTCAATTCCAAGTTGAATACGTGTTAGTTGTATCATCATCATATGCCATCTTAGAATAGCCGAGCCTGTCTAGATTGCATCTTTGCATGTGTTGCACTAGCCATTTTTAACATGAACTAGGATCATGCATGTGATTACTAACTAGTTTCTGTTTTGGCTTGGAGTACTCTGTAAGTTCTATGCTTTAGCATCCTTGCATGCGTGTGAGTGTTGCCATGACAGCATGATTACCATGAGGCTAGCTGCTTATGTGATATAACTGCTTGAATGCCTGTGGGTGGAGGTTGAATTACCTAAATTGGAATAATGTATTAAAACTGTGAGTTTTAAGCACAGTAGATAGTGGCAAAACCATCTTTTCTAAAGCCCACTCGAGGGTGGCAAAACTTGCATTTTAGCCTACTTGCGAGTAGCAAACCATTTTCAAAACAAACATGCAATGTTTTGTTCCAATTTAGGCGATTTGGTCTATACTTGTTTGCTGTGCGCATCACATAGTAAATCTAGGCTAATAACCGGAATAAGAACGCATAATATTTTCAAAAATAGATATCATGGTTAGTAGAGGCCGATCTTCGGATCGGGCGAGAGGGGTGCTCATAGCTGACCTTCCCCAATCGTACCCAAGCTCCCGAGCCAAGGCAACTTTGGTGATGACGGACACGTGGCCTTTGGCATCGAGTCAGGGTTTCCTAAATTCCCCCATAAAAAATATTTAGGTGGCGACTCTGTATCTAGCAAAGCAGTCCATGTTTGGCACTTCTTTTTCTAAAAATCTATTTTCTCAAAACGATTTGCCAGATTTGGACTTTTTGGTTCAGATTAAGAACCGTGACAATTTGAGTCCGAACTGTAGTAGACCCACAAACGATCAGAACGGGACCTCATCCTCCCGGGGCGTTCGGGGACGTCTACAGTTTCTGGCGACTGTGCTGGGGATTTAGAGAGCTTGACTCGAACTCTTGATATCCTGTTTTGATTTCATTTATGTGTTTCTTTGCATTGCATGTGCATTGGTGCGCCTAGGAACACAGTGTTTGCCATCTGCCATTCCTGAACGATTTGCTGGAGGCTTGTCTTGTCAAGGCATGACCATAAGGCTGACCGGTTGTGGGCTCTGACAGTATAGGAACACAAACCCTGGTTTTTACCAAGGCACCCTTTTCGACCATTCGACCTAGTGCATATCGAAATCCGTAGTGGCCATTCCAAATTAGGACAGGTTGCTTACCCGATGTTTGGTTGTTTGAAAACTGCTGTGTGCATAGTGAAACCCTAGCTCCTGACAAAATAGGACAGGGAAACCCTACCCCAACATAGGGGTGTTTTGGCTCACTTATCTGCTATGTGCTTTAGAGTGCGTCTCTACAGGGAATGCGTGCATCAGTTTGCAAGTTTGGGCATCAGGCCTGCAGGCACCGGTTCAGTATTTTGGGATTCAGTTTACCTGAGGGTATCAGTTTACAGGCAAAATTTTGGGGCAGAATTCAGTAGAGGGCACAGTTATCCTAGTGCTCATATCTGTTTTGGTGAAATCAGGCTGAGGTGCTGTCTGTTTTCTCTTTTGCAAGGTAGTTCTGGAACTATAGCTTCAGAAGGCTTCACTATCCCCTAGGTACATTGGACTTGTGCTGATAGACTTTGTCGGGTCAGAGATTCAGTTCAAGGGCAATCAGTGTTCCTTCGCCAGAGGCAGGGTAAAAACGCCAGTCAGGCATAGACCATCAGTTTAACAGTCTTCGAATCAGCGGTCATTATCCATCTCACCTGTGCGCAGTTGGGTTGAGATATCTGTTTTACCTCAGGGAGGTATACCGGTTTCTCAGTTAGATTAGAACAATATGTCGAGTTTGGAAGAGATGGTGCGCCAACTCCAGGATATATGAAAGCCATGAAGCAAGACGCTGTCCATCAAGCAGAATTCGCCAAGCAACAGGCTGTGGTCATAGCCCAACAGGCAGAGACAATTGCCAGGTTAGAGCAGCAAACTGGAGTATCTACTTCACACCAGGCTCCTCCTCCACCAAGAGTTCCAACACTTGGGGAGACAACTAATGTCCAGGAAGATACGGACATTCCGACAGGGCCAGCTCCGTCCCCGGTTCTACCCCAGCTATCTAAAACACCCACCAACTTACCAGACCTCCCCTTTAATGTGGAGACAGACCCCACAGCATTGAAAGTGAGCAAGCTTGAGAAATTTTTCAAGAAGTCTCAGAGGGCCCACTCCATTCCTGACATTAAAGATGGGAATACAGACTCGGCTGTGACACTGCCGGACAGATTTAAGATGCCGCACATTGATCGTTTTGACGGATCTGGGGATCCCATGGTGCATCTACGGTTGTTCTCAGACATACTAAGGCCGATGGGCCTCACCAGATTACAGAAGCTATCATTGTTTGGTCGGACCCTGTTTGGGATAGCCGCAATCTGGTATGCAAAATTGGAGAACTCTGTGAAACAGAATTGGGAAGAGATGGCTGAGGCCTTCAGTGATCAATACTCCTACAACGCACAGATTGAGGTCACAACTTGTGATCTTGAAGTCACCCGCCAAGAGCCAAATGAGAGCTTCTCGGAATTCGTGGCCCGCTGGAGGGCCACGGCCTCAATAATGACCATTGGGCCAACGGATAAGGATCAAATACGGATGGTTGTGCGCAACCTCCAGCCCAAACTAATGCAGAAAATGATCGTGCTTCCCTTCCCTACCTTTTCAGATTTGCATGAGATGAGAGTATAGATCGAGGACGCTATGAAGCAGGGCCTTATTGACCAGGAAAAGGAGCAGCCTAGGAGGGCGTTTTCCCGCAATTCAAGTGCGACCACCAGCGGTGATGCAGCTGCAAGATCTTCTGAAATGGGCATGGTCACTACCACCACACCAAGGGCAGCCACCCCCTTTGTTGGTGCATCCACTTCAAACCCCCGAACTTCGGACTATCTACCCCGAGGCAAGAGGGTTTTCACCCCACTCTTTATGCCTTTGTCTAAAGCTCTAGGGGTCCTACTCAGGAAAGGACATCTGAAACCGTTAGAACAACGGCTTTTACCTGATCCTCTCACTGTAAAGCATGACTCGACTAAGTACTGTGCTTTCCATCAATAAACTGGTCATGACATTGACAGTTGCGTCCGTCTCCGCCACGAGATACAAAATTTGATTGACAACAGGGTTATCCTCGCACCGGGTCCTGCAAAGTCTATCGGTACTTGATCAGTGAACTTGTGGGGATAATGTGATGTGATCAGAAGTTGGACCACCTGCGGGCGGCACTCAGTTTACTCTAGATGTGGTGTATGGCACGCACTATTTTGAGCATTTGTGAATGCTAGTTTTGTACATTCTGACTTGGGTATTGGGTCAGTCTTGTTGTGTTGTTTTGAGTCTGTTTTGAGTCAGTCCTTTTGTTTCGAGGTCTGTCTTGTCGTATCGAGTCAGTCCTGTTGTGTAGGAGTCGGGTGATTCCGGGGGTGTTACCTCGGACATCACTTGCTTGTTTTGTGTTTGTCTTTTTTACTTTCTTTTGAGTCTGTTTCTGCCTTGGAGCCAGTTATGCCAACAGATTTGAATGGAACAGCAGTGATTTTCACACTCTTGTGTTTGCTTCTGCCGTGTGCCAGTTGTGCCAGAAGTTTGAATGAAATGACAGTGCTCTTCGCCTGCTTTTTCTGTGCCTTTGAAGTCATTGTAATGACCTAAGTTTTTCAAAACTTTTTTCAAGACATTGTGATAAAAACGAAGAGGAAGGAATTCCTCAGGTTTTGCAAAACTTGATCAATTGAGAGAAAGAGAGGCATGCTAAGCCCTTAATGATTGAGATCATGCTTGTTAATGTGAGTACTGAGAAGGACCCTGGCTTGATCCAGATTGGTTCTACACTGTCTTCGGCGCGAGCAATTTGTCGCTTTCTTAAAAAATTTCAAAAAATATTTTGCGCGGTCCTGCGAAGACTTGTGTGGGATCGCTCTTGAGATTGTGCAGCTTAGGATCGCTCTCAGCCTCGAGATTCGACCCCTCACTTTCAAACCTTGAACCTGAGTTCAGAACGTTCAACGGTCAACCACAACGTGAGGCCTGTGTGGCCATTTTTAAGCAGCCCTCGAACAAGAGGCACCAAAGTCAGATCAAGAAGATCAGATCAAAGGAAGCTTGTAAAGCTAGATTAGAAGCCCCCCCTCAAACTAGGGGCAAAAATGTCAGATATGCTCGAAGAGCCGAAGATGGATCCTTCAGTAAATCAATACAACAGCCACTCTCCTGGATACGGATGGCTTCAAAACCCTAAAACCATTTGGCATGGACTTGTTACACTTTTACCCTTTGAGAGGCTCGCTGGGCCGAAAACCCGGAAGGGCGACCCAGGCAAAAGTTAGAGCAAGAGAAAAATACAAAAAAAAAGCAAAAAAAAAAATGCAAAAGAAAAAAAGAGAAAAGAAAAAAAAATAAAAAAAAAAGAAAAAAGAAAAAAAGAATGAAAAAGAATGAAAAGATACAAAAATTGAAAAAAAAAAGAAGAACAAAGCTCGCAAGGTCGAAAATCCGCAACGGGCGCCTTGGCAAAAGTTAGAGCCTAAAAAGGAGAGGTTAATACCCGAATGTACCTTAACCCCGAACTACGTGAGGCTTGATTCCCATCTTTGGGATACGTAGGCAACTTCATTCTGAAGTCCAGCCGTAAAATACTTTAAATTCAACGGTGTCCATGTGATGGTTCTAGTCATCTTTGTCTTTTCTGTATCCGGGAGTTCGGTTGCAATCATCGCTCTGAGGACTGATTACAATACACTACGGTGCCATTCACACAAGGGGCAACTTTCCGTTGCCATTCAATGCACTGCGGTGCCGTTCAAACAAGGGGCAACTTTCCGTTGCCATGCAGCTCTCTTCGAGCAAGGGGGCAATTTTCCTCCAAATCCGAGGTTGTGCGTCTCAAGAGTAGGTTCCGTGCTTGTTAAGCATTGGCCGTTTGCAAAAATAGTTTTTGAGAATTTTTACTGAAGTTGACTAATTTTCTTGAAAATTGTTCCATCTTTTCTAAAAATTGGACCATTTCTTGGATCCAAAAAAGGGAAAATTTTCTGTGCTCATAGCCTGACTTGCATGATTTCAAATCAAAAATCGAACAAGTGTGTTAATCTAACTCTCATATCGGTCAAAATTGTTTTAGTAGAAAACCAAAACAAAAAATGGTCAAAATGATGAACTAGGGGCACAGTTGAGTCAGGTGTCCTGTCTTTCCCCTATTATCAACATACCTTGCCGAAAGGGCACCGTATTCGCCAGAAAAGGGCACCACTGAAGCTAACCGCAAAAGGGCAGAAAGCTCTCACATCCTCCAAGCAACGAGGTATCAAGCTAAGTGCGAAGCACGAACTGGAATGGGACAAGATATTCCACTCCCTTATCTGGACAGATCTGACCACGTCCAAACTCCCCAGCAGAGCATCGTCAACCGATGTCAGCTGCAGATTTGCTACATACCTAATTGTAGCGCAGCCCCTATGTGGAAGAAACTCACTGTTGTAAACAAGAAGAAGAATCTAGCGGAATGCTAGGGGCAAGAGCCCACAACTGTCTGTTTATTCATCAACAACCCAGGGGATGGATTAAAAATGAGAGATTGAAGAATAGAGAGATGTGCGCTGAGAGAAAAAGTGAGGAAAATAGCTTTTTCAGAAAAACAGAGCTTGAGGGCCGAGTGATGTGAGAATCACAAATGAGAAAGGGTGGGAAACAATACCCGATGAAACAAGCTCCCTGTACACGTCTGTATGTCGTGTCTTTTATTTTGTTTGTCTCAAATCTTGTTTTGAGTCGTTCCGAGCGTGTCTCGTTGTGTTTAGGTTATTTTACCTTTTGTTTTCCGTTGATTGAGTCGTGGTGCGCTGTGCTCAGTCGAAGGCTCAATACCCGGTCGAGAACTCATTCTCAATTTCAAAAATGAATCGTTTTGTGCTCAGAGTGCTATGCTATTCTTCACATTTGTGCAAAACAAGATTTGTTCTTTCATAAAGCCGCAGGGTTCAACCCAGGTCATGTTAAAACAGTAAAACTAGGACCTATCTGAAGCTGTATAAGTTCCAGACTGTAAAGCAAAAGGAAAGAGGGAAAATCGAAGCATCTGAATGTGTTTCACCTTCAGCAAATTCCATGATTGTACTCCGGATGTACCTCTTCAGGCCTTGTCAGTGCTCCGAAGAATGAGTGTGTCTCTACTCCAAGCTTAAGCCTGCTTCAAGCCAAAATGGCAATTAAAGCATCAGCAGATGTTATCTCCTGCCAATGTAAACAGGGTGTCCCCTTTTCAAGCGGAGTGTGTTACAAACCCCTCCGAGAGGTAAATTGGAGGTCGCGTTTGGATTTGGTCTCGTTAAGGCTTGTATTTCCTTATTCGGCATTTTGTTTCAAACGCGCTTTTGAAGTTGCACATTCGTCGCATTGTTATGCACATCTATCTAGCATTGTTATGCACCGTTACACCTGCATTGTTATGCACATTATATTTGCATTGTCGTGCACCTTTTCACTTGCGTTGTCACGCACTTTCCACTTACATTGTTATGCACTCTCTCTTATTCGGAAACACGGGGATACGTCCTTATGTTTCCCCTTCTCATTCTGAAACACCGGGATATGTCCTTATGTTTCTTCTCCTCATTTTGAAACACCGGGATACGTCCCTATGTTTCTTTTCCTCATTTTGAAACACCGGGATACGTCCCTATGTTTCTTCTCCTTGTTCTGAAACACCGGGATACGTCCCTATTTTTCTTCTCCTTTTTCGAAACACTGGGATACGTCCCTATGTTTCTTTTTCTTTCTGAAGCTCCAGGATATGTCCCTATGTTTCTCCTTCTTTCCGAAACACCGGGATACGTCCCTATGTTTCTCATTCCTTGCGGAACACCGGGATACGTCCCTACGTTTCTCTCTCTTCAAAACGCCGGGATACGTCCCTATGTTTCTCCTTCTTTCGGAAACACCGGGATACGTCCCTATGTTTCTCATTCTTTCCGAAACTCCGGGATACGTCCCTATGTTTCTCTTTTCCTTCTGAAACTCCGGGATACATCCCTATGTTTCTCTCTTCTTTCCGAAACTCCGGGATACGTCCCTATGTTTCTTCTTCTTTTCCGGAACACCGGGATACGTCCCTATGTTTCTCCCTCTTCGGTTAAAAGCGTTCGGAATACGTTCCAATGCTTACACCATTTCGAAACACCGGGATATGTCCCTATGTTTCTCCCTCTTTGGTTAAGAGCATTTGGAATACGTTCTGGTGCTTGAACCACTCTGGAACACTGGGATACGTCCTTATGCTTTTCTTTCTTTCCGAAACTCCGGGATATGTCCCTATGTTTCTCATTCCTTCCGAAACTCTGGGATACGTCCCTATGTTTCTCATTCCTTCCGAAACTCTGGGATACGTCCCTATGTTTCTCATTCCTTCCGAAACTCCGGGATATGTCCCTATATTTCTCTTTCCTTTCGAAACTTCGGGATACGTCCCTATGTTTCTTCTTCTTTTTCGAAACACCGGGATACGTCCCTATGTTTCTTCCACTTTTTCGGAACACTGGGATACATCCCAATGTTTCTTCCGCTCTTCCGGAACACAGGGATGCGTCCCTATGTTCCTCTCTCTTTGGTTAAGAGCATTTGGAATACGTTCCAATGCTTATACCTTTCCGAAACACCGGGCTACGTTCCTATGTTTCTTTGCATGATCATTAGTTATGCTCGGCTTGGTGCATTGTCTTGCATTTTGCCCCTGCCCTTGGATGCATACCTTTATTTGTAGCTTGTATGCTTTGTCTAAGTCTTCGGCCTTGTCAAAAATGGGTCGTCTCTGGGCTTTGACATTCACTCCCGTCATTTTTATGACTTTCGAGTTCTGTTAAAGAGGGGCAACTGTAGACACCCCATTTTTGACCGTCCTTAAGACTTGGACGTCATCGTTTGAACACTCGGTGATCATCCTTGTTCGTGTTCGTCTTGAGTTCCCGGAGGTCTCGGCTACGCGCCCTATCTCAGGATCTCTCGACTCGACTGTTTTGTGTCTGGTTTTGCACCAAACACTTGTTGTTTTGCTTCTGAGGGTGGGAAGTAGCTTGTAGGCCATCCCCACACCTCACCGGCCATGGCTTGAGGCCACCGGCCTTGTTTCCTTGCCACCGGCCATTGGAGATGGCCGGTCGGCACTATTGATGGTCGGTCGGCATTGTGTTTGGTCGGCCGGCCACTGTTTTTGATCAATCGGCCACTTGTCTTGACCGAGACCTTTTCTTGAGGGAGCTTGACCCTTTTGAACCTTTTTTTAGCTTCTCCAAGAAGCTTGACCCTTTTTTTAGCTTCTCCAAGAAGCTTGACCTTTTTTTAGCTTCTCCAAGAAGCTTGACCCTTTTTTTAGCTTCTCTAAGAAGCTTGAACCTTTTGACCCTTTTTTAGCTTCTCCAAGAAGCTTGACCTTTTTTAGCTTCTCCAAGAAGCTTGACCCTTTTTTTAAGCTTCTTGAAGAAGCTTGAACCTCTTGACCCCTTTGCCTAGCTTCTCTAAGAAGCTTGGCCCTTTTGCTCCAAGCTTCTAAGAGAAGCTTGGCCTTTTTGCTCAAAGCTTCTAAGAGAAGCTTTCCCCCCTTGGTTTCTCTATATAAGGAGAGCCTCTCCTTCCATTTTAGGGGTTAGAAAAATCAGATATATATCACATATATATCACTCCCTCTCTATATCTCCTCTCTCTTTACATTTGGGTGGGTTAGAGGGTCCAAAAGAGTCTGGTTCTTGGCCTATTGGACACCACTTCATAGCCACACACTTCCATCATCACTTGGAGGTTCTTGGAGCTTGTTTTCAGAGGTTGAGGGTTTCATTTTTGGGTCTAAAGGCTGCTGGTTCTTGCTGGTCTTCAAAGGTAAGCCCTTTTCCCTCTTTATTCCCCGTTTTTGCACACCCTTTTAGCCTGTCTTTCTTGTGGATTTGGGATTTGTGTATAACATAAAAAAGTTCTGTTTTTTTGTGTTTAAGATACTTCATTAAGGTCACTTTTGTGTTTGGGGTCGTTTACTCCCTCTTAGGCCTTGTTTGGCCCCATTTTGTGCTATTTTGGTGAGCTTCGGGACCACCTTGTTTGGGCCTCCTCACCACTGAAATCTTGAGGGATTTCAGTGGTGAGGATGGTGGTTTAAGGTCCTGAGAAGGAGAGGGGTGACCATCTCCCTTGTTGCCTTGTTTGTTGCCCTTTTTGGCCTTCCAAAGGGGCTCCTATTTGCATGCTTCCAAACCTTGTTTCAAGCATTTTTCAGTGGGTTTTAGGACTTCCATAAGCCATTTCCAGAGTTGGTTTGGTCTTGTTGAATGTCCTTATTGCATGTGTAGAGTAGCCCTCTTGTTGGCCTTTCAAAGGAACACCCCATTCTAGCATGTGTGGACCTTGTTTCCATGGGTTTTTGGGGCTTATTTGACATACCATGTTACTGTTTTCGGCTGGTTTGGTGACCTCTCTTGTGCTTCATATACATGTAGTGTAAACCATGTTTACTAGCCTATGTTGCATGTTGTTTTGGCCCTTCATGTTAGCATTTTTTGGCCATGCCTTGAACTGATTTCATGCACGTTTTGGACTGCCTTAGCACTGTTTTCATGCCTCATGGTCAAATAATGCTTGTTATGCATGCTTGTAGTGCAATGCCCATGCCTAGCTTTGAGTTTTGAAGCTTCTTGCATGCTTAAATGGTAGTGTTTTCATGTTTTGGGGTCATTTTGGAGTCATTTGGTATGCCATTTCAGATCTGGAACATGCACCATTGTATGCCATATTTCCTCCTTGCCATGCTTTGGTAGAGTTGCATTTTTGTGCCTTAAGCTTGGTTAATGCATTGTGCATGCATTCCATGTATTTTGTTACCTCACTTGCATCATTGTGGCCACTGTTTTGGACCTAGTAGAGAGCTGTCCAGATTAGTTTAAGACCATCCATTTGGCATGTTGTTGCATGCTATACATGTTCGTATGTTTAGGTACTTAGTCTATTAACATGTTGTATGTTTAAGTGCCATTGCATTTGGCATGCTTCTTGTGTTGAGTTGCTTTGCATATTTACATATGTTATGCCTTTCATGCTGTTGCATGTGTGTCATTAACATTGATGTTATATGCCTTGCATGCTTACTTGTTTAGTTCATGGCCCATTGCACATGGTTTTGTTGTTTGCATGATCATGTTGCACACTTAGCTCACATGCCTAGGTTGCATTACATTGGCATGCATACTTTGCCTCTTGAACTGAGTATGATAGAGGTTGAGTTCATTGTTTGTTTATGTGCATTTCATTCCACATTGAAATTGCACACTTTGGTTCTTTGGGCCATCACGCACTGAAACGCGCGATTGGTGGTCCGAGAATCAAGTACCATGCTCCTTTGAGCCATAAACATGATAAGGAGTGTGGTTGGTGCAAACATTGCTTGAAATGCATTGCCATGCCATGTTGTGCCCTCTGCTGCTGTCAAAACAGATTCTGCAGGAAGATTTGGCCGACCGGCCATATGCAGTGCTGACTGGCCATCCATCCGTGGCCGATATCTCGATCAGAGGTCGGTGGTCATTCTCCATGGCCGGTGGCAAATCCTCTTAGCCGGTGATGTTCTGAAGCATTCAGAGAAGCAACCCTGGGACTTGTGTAGTCTTCAGAGGAGGATAACAGTCAAAGTGGAGGCAACTTGTGCATGGCTGTGACTTTCCGAGCAGAACCGCGCATACATTGCATGGGGCCCTCTTCCCAAGGCTGTTTACTGTTTTCCTAGATTAGTTAATTTGCTTAACTAGTTAACGGACTGTAATAATTAGTTAGCTCGTAGTTAATTAATTGTATTATTCTTTTGGTCCCTCCGAGCGAGGGCGAATTTGTAATAAGTGTGGGTACGTGTGTGCATGTCTTCCAATCCCCACTTCTTTCTCCCTTTTACTTACTTACTTTCGATGGTTAGTGTTAGGGCATATTTAATTTAGCATACCTTATGCTATGCATGCGTGCATCCATACATTTGTCTTGCATGTATCGGGCTCGGCGTATCATACTAACTGCATTGTACTTCAATTCCAAGTTGAATACGTGTTAGTTGTATCATCATCATATGCCATCTTAGAATAGTCGAGCCTATCTAGATTGCATCTTTGCATGTGTTGCACTAGCCATTTTTAACATGAACTAGGATCATGCATGTGATTACTAACTAGTTTCTGTTTTGGCTTGGAGTACTCTGTAAGTTCTATGCTTTAGCATCCTTGCATGCGTGTGAGTGTTGCCGTGACAGCATGATTACCATGAGGCTAGCTGCTTATGTGATATAACTACTTGAATGCCTGTGGGTGGAGGTTGAATTACCTAAATTGGAATAATGTATTAAAACTGTGAGTTTTAAGCCTAGTAGATAGTGGCAAAACCATCTTTTCTAAAGCCCACCCGAGGGTGGCAAAACTTGCATTTTAGCCTACTTGCGAGTAGCAAACCATTTTCAAAACAAACATGCAATGTTTTGTTCCAATTTAGGCGATTTGGTCTATACTTGTTTGCTGTGCGCATCACATAGTAAATCTAGGCTAATAACCGGAATAAGAACGCATAATGTTTTCAAAAATAGATATCATGGTTAGTAGAGGCCGATCTTCGGATCGGGCGAGAGGGGTGCTCATAGCTGACCTTCCCCAATCGTACCCATGCTCCCGAGCCAAGGCAACTTTGGTGATGACGGACACGTGGCCTTTGGCATCGAGTCAGGGTTTCCTAAATTCCCCCATAAAAAATATTTAGGTGGCGACTCTGTATCTGGCAAAGCAGTCCATGTTTGACACTTCTTTTTCTAAAAATCTGTTTTCTCAAAACGATTTGCCAGATTTGGACTCTTTGGTTCAGATTAAGAACCGTGACAATTTGAGTCCAAACTGTAGTAGACCCCCAAAACGAACAGAACGGGACCTCATCCTCCCGGGGCGTTCGGGGACGTCTACAGTTGGGCGGGCCCGGCTTGAGTAGGCTTTAAGCAGGCTGATGGATCGGGCCGGGTTTCAAAATGATGGCCTTGACCCAAGCCCAGGATCTCAGGCTAGGCTCCGGGCTCAAATTGATGGCCATCATTGTCCGTTTTGCAGCCTCACGCTTCATCTCTGCTGCTTTGCCACTGCCACGGAAGTACATGTAAACATCCTGCAATATTGGGACAAGGGACAACAAAGCTCAAGAGAAAGTACAGAAGAAAGGAAAGTGAGAGGAGATGAGAGAAATTGAAGTCAGATTAACAAACCTGGATAACCGAGATGCTGATCAGTGCCTCGATGGAGAAAAATGCAAATCCAATAAAGTGGAAAATCTGTAAAGCAATAAAGGAGATAATCAAGTAACTTTCCAACAACAGTTTTGCAGTTAGAATGGTCTGGTGATACTATGCCATAAGCGATAAGATCTTAAACTCACGCCAACCACAGTATGATCACCCATGACATCTATTGCTGGCAAGATTCCCCTGTCAAACAATCGAAAAATACATTCATCAGTTACAGGATACAAAATAAATAACCAACTCACAGCAAATGTGATCCCCTATATAGCTTAATTTGTGATATAATTTACAATGTGTAGTTTACTATTTCCAACATTTTTGGGGGCTAAAAAATTTCAAGAGAACTCAACACGGCTTTTTAACACAAAATAAGAATTGAAAAAAAACTGCAAATTCGAAGTCCAAAGACGCAATTGTAGCAAAGACGCAGAAGGCAATATGGAACTGCATGGATAAGGAAAAGGAACAGAAATAAGACTTCCAGAAAACCTTCAATGTAGAAAACAAATCTAACTAGAAGATGCAAAAGCTTACCACGTAACTCAAGAAAAACCACCCAAACTTCAATGCACTATCAGTCCTGTAATGGGTTAACAGACAATTTTATAGCAGAGAATTCCCAAATAGATCCCAATTTTAAAGGCAAAGAGCACGAAATAGTACCTCATAGCATGATGAAGAGGACGATACCACAACATATAGGCCCCTGGAACCCTTGTTATGAAGTAGATAATAGCAAGAAACCAAATTGTCGGACCTACAAGACAAGAAAAATCAAGACTCATCTATGCAAGCAAGAGGCTTAGAAGGCCATTCAAAGTATTTCGAAGCCAACCCTCTCCATTGATCCAGGCTACGGTAACTGCTATAATATTCCATAGAAGGCACACTAACAAGCCTGCGAATGTCATGAATTTACAAGAAGTTCTTGTTAAAGCTTATTGTAGCCATAAAGATGAATTATGCCTAAAGTGCACAAAATAGAAAATGTAATATTTAGGCCTCATAGGGTAATTTTAAGGTGTCTAAAAATAGAACAAGGTTGTGATAGACCTTCAGGGAATCCATGACAAAGGCATAATATAAATAAAATGAAAAATTAATAAGATTAATACAAAGTGTCCATGAAAATAAAATTAAAAAAATAGCCATTCAATTCTAGGTAAAACATATTCGGAAGCTACAATGTTAATTAGTATAAACAAGTACCTGCTCCCTCCTCCTTAATTCAGCCTCCTTTGCTTGGAGTTCTTTCTCCTTTGTTCTGAAATCCTAGATTGTAGCAGCGGATAATGAAATTAACAAAGCCTATGTCTATGCATAAAAATAGTAAACAGGTTCAACATCCTTTGAACTTTAGTCTACCTTTCCATTATCAAGAGGGATATTAACTGTAGCACCACGATCATAGTCAACAGGTTCAGGAGTGTGTTGACCAGATTCAATATATAATGGTGTAAAAAACAACCACTGGCTCATCTATTTTTAATATAGATTCCATAACTGTGTTAAAAATCAACAAAGCAAGCATAAACCCCAAACTAAACAAGAGTAGCGATTTTACAAACCCCAGGGTGAGATGGTGATTGTGGAGGAAAATGTGAATTCCCATTAGAACGTCAGGGTGCCAATTGATAATGAGACGCCTTTAGCTTTGCCTGACGATTAGAATACCATGGTGCACAGAGTCAGCAAATAAATCACAATTTCAAGTTTTACCATTGCTTCAGAATATATATAGATAGATATCAATCTAAGGGGCAAAACAAGAGGAAAAAAAGCGAGCCTTCTATAGCAAAGCAATTTGCGGTTACAAGGTACCATCTAGAAAATACAAGCTATACAAAATAAAAATAAAAAGACTAAGTGACTCCCTTCCCTTCACAATTTTATAATAGGCTATTTCCTGTGAGTAGTGTGTTTTCAGGATAAAATAAAGTAGAATGCCAAGCTTTACATATCTATAGTTACTGCAAATGCGAGGCTGAATAATAATAAGATAAATGAGCTTAAAAAAAAAAAAAAGAACAGAAACAATGTAAGCCAAAACAAATAACAAATACCAGCCATTCTCTGTCGCCTTGGAATCCTTCATGATCAAGCTCTTTAATAGCAACTAGTGTGGTCTTGTAACCTAGTCTCACATTCTCATTTATAACTCCTTTATAAACAATCCCAATTTGATCATGTTTTTACCCTTGCAGTGGTAATTATAACTTACAATCTGTTTTTACCCTTGCAAAATCAACATTGATCATGGATGAAATTTTTAAAATATTTTCTTAGAGAATTCCAATTTATTTGGGGTCAGTTAGCTGTGCAAATTGAATTATTCCATTTCGAATCAACCAATTGAAAGTTTCAATTTATTAGGGTGCATTTAATTGTGAAAATTTAATTTTTCCATTTAGAATCAACTAGGTTTTTATGAGAACAGATTTTAAATCTCCCAATTTTAGATTAGGTTCCTTCTATGTTTTAAAGAGAAAGACCAATTTCATCAAGAAAATAAAAATTGTAGATTTCAAGTTGTTTCAATTTTACAACCAAACAAGTTTAATATAAAATTTTAACCCAATTCCTATATATATATATATATAGAGAGAGAGAAGCATACGCGAGACGGAGCATCAATGGAGCAGAGTTCATCTCAGCAATGAAGCCTCTGGATCTCGTGGCGGTGGCGGTGGATCTATGAAGATCGACGGGGGAGGAGGCGGCGTGAAAAGAGCGGCGGTACTCACGATGACGATGGCGATGGCGGAGGAGGAGGAGGTGCTTCGGTTTCTGGCAAAGGCGAGGAAGAGCGGCAGTGGGAGAGGGAGGGGATAGGAGCAATGGAGACGGAGAGGGACTCTAAAAATAGAGAGAGAGAGAGAGAGAGAGAGAGAGAGAGAGAGGTGCCAATAATTTTTGGAATCCATTCAAAATTTGAAAGGTCGTTGAAATAAATCATCTTTGGCGACTAAAATATGATTTGGTTGCCAAAGATAAAAGTAATTATTTGTTTTCATTCGGCTACTAAACAATTTAGTAGCCAAAAGTAGCTCTACAACGACTAAAAAGAAATTTTGTCGCTAAAATATATTTTTGGCGACCAAAATTTTGGTCGCCAAAGATAAAAAATAATTTTTTTATTTTCATTCGGCTACTAAACAATTTAGTAACCAAAAGCAGCTCTACAGCGACTAAAAAGAAATTTTGTCGCTGAATATATATTTTTGGCGACCAAACTTGGTCGCCAAAGATAAAAAATAAATTTTTTATTTTCATTCGGCTACTAAACAATTTAGTAGCTAAAAGTACCTCTACGGCTACTAAAATTTCTTTTAGTCGCCAATTGTGATATGTTTAGCTACTAAAAATATTTTTAATCGCCAATTGTAATATTTTTAGCTACTAATTTTTTTTTAGTCGCCAATAATCAACATTCCCCTACTAAAAAAAATTAGTAGCTAAAAAGTTGACTTTTGCCGACTAATATTATTTTTGGTAGCCAATTCCATAACTTTTGACGACTAAATTGTTTTTGGTAGCCAAAAATGGTCGGCAAAAATGTATTTTCTTGTAGTGCCACATCTCAAACGAAAGCAAAATGATATTTTTTTTAATATATATTTATGAGGTAACATTTGGTAATTCTTATAAGTCAATTTCTTTTAATTATAAATATGAAATTTTATTATGTTTATTTTTCTTAAAAAAAATTTAATACACAAATATGTATACAAAACAAAAGAAAAATTCATATTTTGTAAATTGTTATGGTATTGGATGATGCTACCTAACATTGATGACAGAGAAAAAATGATGAAAAAAATGAAGAAAAAACATAGAGAAGAAAACAAATAATAATAATAATAATAATAATAATAATAATAATAATAATAATAATAAATTATAT
Source organism: Camellia sinensis (assembly GCF_055761805.1). Classification (NCBI taxonomy): domain Eukaryota; kingdom Viridiplantae; phylum Streptophyta; class Magnoliopsida; order Ericales; family Theaceae; genus Camellia; species Camellia sinensis. The sequence goes on from NC_138970.1 coordinate 76,039,471, forward strand.
GGTATTACTATTTGTGACAGTGACACTATGAAAAAATGAATGAGAAAATAAATAGAAAGAAAAATGAAAAGAGAGGGATAATTACTCAAAATATGTATTTTTCATACCCCCCAAAAAATCAAATACCTATATGTATTTTTAAGTTTTTATTCAAACTCTAATTTCTCAAAATAATTATTTATAAAATTTGTGATCTTTTTAAAAAATAAAACATCTTTTATACTTTGTTTCGTAATTTTTAAATAAATGATTGTATTTAATTTAGTATAAGGTTTAATGGTGATCAATTTATTAGCTTCTTCTTCTTCTTCTTCTTCTTCTTTTTTTTTTTTTTAAATAAGATAATGTTTGGTTATTCGATTATATATATCCTTGTTTTAGTGATTTAGAATTTTTTTTTAAAAAAATATTATATAGAATTTAATAATTTTGTTTAGCATTATCAAAATAATGTATGTGTCTTTATTAATTTTTTGTAAAACCTCAAGGAAGGTGAGTGAAATTTACTATTTGAATATATAAGGGCAATCTTGAAATTTTTTACTTATAGTACATGATATCAGCCTGACGTCATCATATTATGTTAAATAAATTAACAGAAGATTAACGGTAGGAGAATCTTAATAATAGTTTAAAAAATAAGGCAAGTTTCTGTAATTATTAAAACTACATGGGAGGTCCCTGTAATTGTTAGAAATCACAGGAGAGGTGAGTGTAATTTATCCATAATTTTACTATTATATGAAAGAACAATTATGAATTTTATTTTTTTAGTTAATTCTGTTAAATAAATTTTTTTGATAGATTGATATTTGTAATTTTCCAAATTAGAGAAGAAATTCATATTTTAAGCAAATGAGAGTGCAAATCCGACAAATTTTTAGAAAATGGCAAATTACACTAACAGTCCCTATAATTTGGGGCTTGTATCACTTTAGTCCCTGACTTTTCAATTGTGACACATTTGACCCTGAATTTTGAATCTTGTTACAAATAAGGACAATTGAAGATACCATTACTTAATTTCAAGAGCAAAATTGTCAATTTAATAAATATAAACTAATTTGACAAAAATAAATGTCAAAAAAATATTTTAAAATTTTTAAAATTATTTCTACTCATCATGTAAAGTTGATAAATATTTTAAACATTTATTTATTTATTTATTTTACTAAATTAATTTTTATTATGTGTTTAGATGATGACCATGTAATGGGTAATCGTTATATTTATATAAAATATTTTTAGCTTTGAATTTTTCGATTTATTGGGGTGGTTTAATAATGATATCAAAGTTGTTGTCATGTTTGACTTTTGAAAAAATAAAAACTAATTTAATGAAAACAAAAATAATCACCATTACATGATTATCATCTAAACACATAATAAAAATTAATTTAGTAAAAATAAATAAATAAGTGCCTAAAATATTTATTAATATTACATAATTTTATCTTTAGTGGGTAGAAATAATTTTTAAAATTTCAAAAATATTTTTTTGAAATTTATTTTTGTTAAATTAGTTTATATTTTATCAATTGACATTTTTGCCCTTGAAAAATCCAATGGTATCATCGATTGTCCTTATTTGAAACAACATTTAAAATTCAGAGTCAAATGTATCACAATTAAAAAGTCAGGGACCAAAATGATACAAGTCCCAAATTATAGGGACCGTTAGTTTAATTCACCCTTTAGAAAATTATATTCCTATTTAAAACAAATCTTTGCAAATCTTTCAAATGAGAGTCCAATTCGTATTTATATTCCTATTTTAAACAAATCTTTCAGAAATTCGTATTTCAGCACTTGTTTGACACCTCACTAAAGCACATGTTAGAACTCTAATATTGGAGCTCTTTATCACTACCGAAAAGGAAAAATACACTGATAATAAAACAGTAACATCAATGATTAGTGCGAGCCATTGTCTTTCTCTGTTTGATCTTCCGCACCTCCTGAATGTGAAGGATGAAATCATCAATAGTAAAGCCTTCAAATCCAGAGGAATTTTTGGCCCTGAGAGCCATTTGAATCTTAATAACTTCAGCTGCTTGGAACCAGCAGTGGAAGTTATGGTTGAAGATGGCGAAACACCCATGGATAGGAAACACCCATTTCCTATCCACAGCTGTGCAATCAAATATTGATTTACCATGGGTGTTTCCTATCCAGTCATGAATTTTACTCTACAGTGAACTCTTGTCTTTGAAGATTACCTTAATAAACTAAGGCCTGTTTGTTTGGGGTTATAGGGAAGAGATTGGGATTACTAATTCCTTGGTATTACTAATGGGGTGTTTGTTTTGAGAAATAGGGAGATGACTATTAATCCCTTGGTATTAGTAGTCCCCTTGGAAATGAGATTGGTACGGAGGAGATATAGATGATATTAGAAAAATAGTGAGGGGATTAGAAATTTTTTTATTTATTTTTATTTTTTATATATTGGAAATTTTTTTAAAAATATTAATGTTTAATTTTTTTATTTATTTTATTATTTTATATAAAAATAATTTAACAATTTCTCACTATTAATCTTCTCACTATCAATTCCTTCACTATTAATCCCCTCATTATCAATCTCATCACTAACAATCTCCTCACTATTTATCTCTTCGCTATAAATTTCCTCCATTCTATCTCTGAATGATAGTTATATAATAACCATTAGTTGATCTGTTGATGCAGTGAGATCTCTTTCAACCGAAGAAAAAGTAGTTGTTGGAAGGCAAAGGTGTATACTTGCTATTTTTTTTAGAGAATTTTGAGTTGTTCTGTGTAAATGCTTTCCGAAATTCAATTTATTTCCAAATTCCCAAATTATCTCTCAACTGTCTCGCTACCTCGATGAAACTAAGGTGGCTCTGTCGCTAAGAAGGCCGACAGAGAGTGCCAGGACATCAAAAAGAATGATTTGATTGCCGTTGTATGAAGATTTTAAACATATTTTAAGTTTGGCACTCAAATTTGCAATTGGGCTTTAGGGGTTGTTTGGGGTGTTCAAAATAAGTGTATTTTTTTTTAGACTAAAAAATTGAAAAAAAAAATGAATGTTTGGATTAATTTTTTGACTTTTTATGGAAAAATATGTATTAAAAAATTATATAAATTAGTGTGTAGGGAAAAATTAGGATTGAGAGTTGTGCAGCCATATTTTTTTAATTTTTGATAAATAGTGATAACTTTTTAACTTTTTGATTAATTTTTTGATTTTTCAATTTTTTTTTTCAACTTACCAATCTTGACCTTAGTTTCATAGTTGTCAGTTCCCAACATTTAACTATTTTAGTGAAATTTCACGCTGACTTCTCTATTCAAAGATTACAAATTCAGTGAAAACATCATAAAAGTTTTTCTTCAAAATTTATTGGCTTATTTTTTATATGAAGAAAAATATCATAAATACAAGTGCCAATAAGGAATCCTAACAAATTAAATTCAAACTAATTATTAAACGATTGGGTTGACGGTTCTTTTGCTTCAATAAAGAGGACTTCAAAATTGCCAAGTGTAGAGAAAAGAAAAATTAAAATGAGGAGGGAGACGGAGAAAGATGATTGAATAAAAATCAAACTAACTATTAATTTACATCTATTCCTATGCTTCGAAAAGGAAGTGCATAAAATTTTTCCTTACTTCTATGCTTCGAAAATGTAATGCATAAAATAAAGTGTAGAAAATTAAGTGCAAGAAATATAAATGAGAAGAAAAATAGAAATCAATTGTCTTTGATTTGAGTTTTGACTTATGGATTCTGATTTAAATAAAATTGCATGTTGTTCTTTCTCTAAATGTTCTTTTAATACTATTAAAAGAATGCTGAGTTTAGAATTAATTCCAAAATTTGTAATTAATTTAAAAGAAAGATGTTAAATATGTGTACAAGCTAAACAAACTTAAAAACCTTTTAAATCCATGAAAAATATACATCTTTGTTACAACTAATACATAGTGATACAATATGGATAACTTGCGCCTGAAGGCACTGTGATACCATAGTGCTACGAAATTCAATTATAATAAATCAAATTAAAACGATAATATCACTCAAATTTAAAACTTCACATAGAAACAGGAACAAAAGATATAAAAAAACCTGAAATAAATAACTAATAAATTTTAAATTTTTTATTTCATGATGAATTTATCATGAATGTAGGCTTCTCACCTCATTCACATAATTGGGGTGATGCTTTCAAGAGTTCACACCTCATTCTCTAACATATTTTCAAAATTAGCCCTGTTTAAGGAATAGTTCAAATTAGTCTAATAAAACATCAAATATCAATAGGAATAGTTCAAATCCTCTAAACGTTTTCACAGTTTCAACTAACTACTTATAAACAAATGAAATAAAACTAATCGAAGGTACTTTGAAGACTAACCCCATTGTTGATACCAGAATATCATGGATGATACAACAAACCCAAGTTAATTTCACAACCAACTGTGTTGGAAAGTCAGAGGTCCTGAAAAGAAAAATGAATTCAGAAACAAACCATGAAAATAGTGCATTAGAATACACTGGTCTTTCGTAATCAAGAAACATAAAATTCATAACCATGATAGAGGGGAAGGAGAACTAAAGTCAAATATATAAAAATTAAGAGGAACATGTCAAGCCCCGAAATAAAAGATAATAAACCATCCATCATATTCATTAAATAACAACACATGTATAAGTAATTATCTTCCATTAGTTTTCAATTAAGTTTACATAAGAGTAACATATGCAGATATACATTCACAAGTGTAGACGCGCCCTGGGAACTCTTCGACATCCGCACTGCGAGGACGCGAATCTCATTTTGTTCTGAGCTACTACAGTTCGGACTTAATATCACGGTTTTGAATCTAATCTCATAAAGTGCAATGCAAGATTGATAAATCACCAAAGAGTCCAAATCCGACAAATCGTTTTGGAAAACTGATTTTTAATAAAGAAGTGCCAAACATGGACTGCTTTGCCAGATACAGAGTTGCCACCTAAATATTTTATTGTGGGAGAATTTAGGAAACCCTGACTCGTGCCTAAGGTCACGTGTCCGTCATCACCAAAGTTGCCTCGGCTTGGGAACTTGGGTACGAGGGGGGAAGGTCATGCAATGAGCACCCCCGCTCGCTCGATCAAAGATCGGCCTTTACTAACATGATATTTTGTTTTTGAAAACACGTGTTCTTATTCCGGTTATTAACCTAGAATTTACTATGTGATGCGCACAGCATACAAGTATAGACTAGATTGCCTAAGTTGGAACAAAACATTGCATATTCGTTTGTGAAAATGATTTTGAAGTTTGCTACTCGCAAGTAGGCTAAATCGCGGATTTCAATGACTTGTTCCATTTCAAGCAATCCAACCTTCACCCACAGGCATTTAGGCAGTTATATCAACTAAGCAGTTAGCCTCATGGCAAGCATGCTTGCATGGCAACATTAACACACATGCAGTATGCTAAAGCGTAAACACTCACAGTGTACTCCGAGCCAAAATAAAGAACTAGTTAGAAATCAGGCATGATCCTAGTTCATGTTAAGATGACTAATGTAACATATGCGAGAATGTAACTAAAATAGGCTTGGCTATTCTAGAATGGCATATGAAATGCAACTTGATAACATGCTGTTGAACACGTATTCAAGCAAATGTATTGAAATACAATGCAGTTAGTATGATGCGCCGAGCCCGGTGCATGCAAAACAGATGAATGGATGCACGTATGCAAGCATAAGGTATGCTAGTCAAAATATGCCCTAAAACTAACCATCGTAAGCGGTTAAGTAAAAAGGAGAAAGAAATAGGGGTTGGAAGACATGCATCACACATACGCACGCTTATTACAACAGTTAGCCCTATCGACGGAGGGTCCGAATAAAGAGTTAACTAGCTAATCTAAGCTAATTAAACTAATTATTTACAGAATAAAGCTAATTAACTAATCCTAGTTAACTAACTATTACAAAACGATTAAGCAGCTAAACTCATTGACTACTTAAAGTACATAACCCAAAGCATAAACTAGCTAAGCAAATTAGCTAAGTAAAGCAGTAAAAAGGGGGCCCTCAGAGGGGGAAGGGTGTATGCATGCCCGGTCAAAATCCGTCGCAATGCTCCAACTTGCCTCTGTTTGCAACTGTTCTCAGAAACTTGCACCAAGCTCCAGTAGCTTCCAATTCATCTTGGGGACCTGTGGGAGGGTGGCCGACCAATTGTTAATGTGGAAGACCACATGCCGACCACTTTTTGTTATTACAGGGCAGAAAAAGTGGTCGGCCAGTTAGTTTTTCTGGCTGGCTGACCAGTTGTTGCTGCATTCCTTCAATTTACTGTAACAGAGAGCAAGAAAGGGGCATGGCAATGTATTTGCGAGATATGCATGCACAACCACCCTTCCTATAATTTCATAAGCTTAAGGGAGTGTAATTCTCGACCCTCGGATCACCAATCACGCATCTCGATGAATGATAGCCGAGAGGCGAAGTTGCACAATTCAATATGAAATGAATGCACACATAAACACATAAATGCTTAGAACTCTATCATGTATGATCAAGAGCGTCGGCGATTGAGAATTGAGACACGTTTCATCACTTTAAGTATGAAACGTCCCTCGTTTCTCGTGTTTGGACTAACATCTATTCCAAAAACAATGCAAGCAAATAACATGGCAAGGGACAATCATGCAACAATAACTAGCATACGCAATGCAAATGGTATCATAGCATACGCAATGCGATGAACATGGCATACACAATGCAATGTAATAACATGGCATATTCAATGCAATGTAACCTAAGCATACAAACATGTAATGCAACATGACATACATAATGCATTGTAAGATGAACAACCTAACAAGGCTAATGGCATGCACAATGCACAATGCTAAGAATAACATGGCATACTTGATGCGATGAACTACATGGGATACACAATGCTCAATGGACTTAAACCAAAATGGACAAACCTTAGCCATACCCAAAATAGAGGCCATAATGCCAGAATAAAGGCACAAAAGGGCAAGGCAAACATGCACAAGTATTGGCCCATCAACTAGGCCTAAGAACACAACTATCAAGCATGATAAAGAAGCAATAAACATGGAAGTGCGACAACACTAAAGGCTCTGAAATCAAGTGTGAAATGATGCCAAATCATTCAAACAACACAAATAAAGCATGCAAGAGGGCCTAAGGCACAAAGCCATTAAAGGGACTACATAAGGAGCATGCAATACATGGCACAAATGATTGAACCAAACATGGATAGAGCTTAATTAGGTCTAAACAAAGACCAAAACATGCTAAGATGAGGGCTCAAAGTCCTAGGCAAGATGGCATACATGCTAGGCCAAAACAAGTCAACAAATGCAAAACCCTTAGAGGCACTCAAAGGGTGAATGAAGTGGGAACATGGCAATGCTACATACTCTGAAATGAAGCATTAAATGATGCCAAATCATCTAAATAGCTCAAAGATAGCATGCAAGAAGCATCAAAACACAAGGCTAACAAGGCCCATTGCACTACAGCTATGCAATACATGAAGCATATGGCAAAGGAAACCCAAAACAATCATAGAACATGTCAAAATGAATTTAAAACATGTATGGAAGGAAGCCAAAATAAGCTAACATGAGGCCAAAACATGGATCATGCAAGGGGGGATTACACTACACCTACCAAGACCAAGCATGGGATGACTTCGCCAATAAAAATCAGAGTTATATCATGAAAAAATAACCCCAAAAACACATTGAAATGATAGCTCACAAGCTTAGGCATGAAGGCATACGCAATGACTCATGTTAAGGCATAAAGGGCAAACCCTCCAACGCATTGAAAGAGCAAAAAAAAGCAAGTGCATGACCATGAAACATGGACTGAAATCACATTATAAATGATGCCAAATCATTCAAATAGTCCAAGTAATGCATGCTAGTGAACTTGACACACAAAACTAACAAGCTAGAATGAACCATGGCTATACAAAGCAATGCATGCATGGTCAAAAAAACACAAATCAGAGCTAAAGTATGTTAAAACATGGACAAAATCTTTTTAGAGTTAAGCCAAAAGCATGCTAGAATGACATGTTAAGGCATGATGCATGTTAGGCTAATTCAAGGAGTTACACTACAAGTGCAAGGAGCATACAAGGGGTCACCAAACCAAACCCTAATAGAGGTATGACATGGTAAAACATCTCCAAAAACATGCTAAAATGGACTCAAATCAAGCTAGAATGACATGCTACTTCATGAAGCATACAAGACTAGTTTATGAGATTTACACTACAAGTGTATAAAGCATGCATGGAGTGATTAAACCAAGTAAAAAAAATAGTATGCCACAGCAAAATAACCCCAAATACAAGCTAAGATATGGCCAACATAAGCTTAACAAACATGCTCACACATGAGGCATTCAAAGCAAGTAAACAAGACACAAGGAGAGGGGATGGCCCTCTCCTATTTGGGACCTCAAAAACACCTTTCCACCACTGAAAATCCTCTAGATTTCAGTGGTAAAAAGGTCATGCAAAGGGTAGAACAAGAGCCAAAAGGGATGGCTCAAAATAAGGCCTAACAAGGCCTAAGAGGGGGTAGACCACCCCCAACACAAAAGTGACCTTAAACAAACATGTTAAGGACCAAAATTCAGAACTTTTTACAGTTAAGAGATAAGCTTAAATCAGCATGCAAATAGGTCTAAAAGCTTAGGAAAAATAAAGCGTAAAAGGGCTAGTTGACTCACTCTTGTAGAACCTCTTCAAGGCTACCACTCCAGCAGCTTTCTTGGATCAAAACCAGTCCAAAAGCACCAAAAACAACCTCAAGAAGCCTCAGCAACAAAAAGATGGTGTTTGAGTGTGTGTTTGTGTGCAAAAGTGTGATAAAATGACACTTTAAGGCACAAAAATGAAAGAGATGGAGGATTATAGAGACAAAGGTGTATGTATCACTCCTACCACCAAAATCTGAACCTAGAGGAGGGAGGGGGAGCCTTTCTCTTATAGAGAACAAAAGCTCAAGCTTCTTGAAGAAGCTAAGGGTTCAAGGCCATCCCTCCATACACATGTATGGAGGATGGTTTCAGTGCTCTCCAACTGTGCCAGCTGGCTAAAAATATCTCCAAAAAGGTGATAAAAAACAGCTGACCTCTTGAAGTGGTCGGCCAACTACTTAAAGTGGTCGGCCGACCACCACAAGTTGTCTCCCAGGAATAAAACTGGTCGGCCATGGTGGGAGAGGGTCTAAAGCATGAAAACAATGCAGTGGTGTGGTGGCCGACCAAAAAAGATGGCCCAAAGACCAAGGAGACCAGTTGTCAGACCAAAAAACTGGCTGGCAAGAAGGAAAGTGGTTTGCGGGGAGAGAAACTGGTCTCCTACCCTTGTACCACCTTCCAAACAAGGAAAACAAGGTTTGTACCAAAAACTAACCAAAACAGATGCAAGACGAAAGTTCAGGAGGCAAAGCGCGCAGCTAGGAGCCACGAAAACTACTTGACATGCACCAAAAGTGGTTTGCAATCGCAAAAGTGGTCTCCCAAACCACAGTGGCCCTCTAGGCCAAGGAAACAAGGTGTGGTTCAAAAACCACGCCAAACAGAGAACGTTAAGCAGTCCCGAGACAAGGCGCATGGTCGAAGGCTCTGAAAATCGAAAACTAGCCTCCAAGCGGGAAAAGTGGTCTACGACCAGAAAAGGGGGTTTATAAGACCTCTTATTCCCTCAGGCAAGGAAAACAAAGTTCAATTCGCAAACTGAGCCAAAGCACAAAGAGTGCAGAGTCCCGAAGGCAAGGCTCTCAGCCGAAACTTTGGAAACTCAAAATGAGCACAACATACGCAATCACCGAGCGCTCAATCGATGACGTCTGAGTCTTAAGGTCGGTCAAAAATGGGGTGTCTATAGTTGCCCCTCTTTGACGGAACTCGAAAGTCAAAAGATGATGGGAGTGAATGTCAAAGCGCAGAGACGACCCATTTTTAACAAGGCCGAAGACTTAGACAAACAGGCAAGATAACAAAGAGATGTGCCCGCAGGCAAGGGCAACATACAAAAGACATGCACAAAGCCGAACATAACTTATGATCATGCGAAGAAAGCTGTAATGAAGCAATTATACACAATAAATACAACAATTTAAGCAAGCGAATACAAATCAAACTACATTACATGTAGAAAGGATATAAGAGAATTATACCATTCTTGCTACGTCTCACGTGGAGTACATGCAATACTATCTGGTTCGTGTGGTCGTGCCAGCTTCAGATGAACCGTACATATAATATCGTGCCTGCAAAAGAAAGAAATTCAACAGGTACAATATAGTAACATCATATGTTTAACGTTACATCAAGATGCAATATAAACGCGTGTGCATATGATGCCGATGGAAACATGCATAGGAATGCAAGTGAAAAGTGTGTGACAACGCAAGTGAAATGTGCATAACAATGTAACTGGAATGAGCATTACAATGCAAGTGAAACATGCATAACAATGCAAGTAGTGTGCATAACAAAGTAGGCGAAACGTGCGTGACAACACGCGTGAAGAGTCCATGACAATGCGGGTAGAAGGGGTGCATGACAATGCAACCTAAGTGTGACGCATAACAATGCAGATGGAGGGGTGCATGACAATGCAACCTATTTGTGACGCATAACAATGCGAGTGGAACGTGCTCAACAACGCATGTGAAGAGTGCACGACAATGCGGGTGGAAAGGGTGCATAACAATGCAACCTAAGTGTGACGCATAATAATGCGGAAAGTGATGTGCATTACAATGCGATGCACTGACAAGTGCAGGTAAGGTGCGCAAGATAGCGCGAATAATGTAATACACTAACAAGTGCAGGTGAGGTGCGCAAGGTAGCGCGGTAAAATACATGCTCAATGCAAGTAAGTTGCACAAAACAGTGCGATGTGCAAAATAGCGCGATAAAATACATGCACAATGCAAGTAAGGTGCACAAAATAGTGCAATGCGCTAAACAGCGCGAGTGCACACAACAGTGCGATGCGCAAGAAAGCGCGATGCGCTAAATAGCGCGAGTGCACAAAACAGTATGATGCAACAGATAGTACAGTAGAAGCAAAGGGTGACATATTCCGACCATGCTGGAATCAAGAGAGGAGGAAAAACAAATCCAAAACAACCAATCAGGAGCATGCTCAATGCAGCCTGAGATGAATTCCAAACACGCTGAAATCGTGTGAGGAAAAGGGACACTCAAATCACGTTGAAATCGTGAGAGGAGGTCCGAAAACAATCCACCCAGGCGCGTGCATGACGCAACCTGAGATAAATTCCAAACACGCTAAAATCGTGTGAGGAAAGGGACACTCAAACCACGCTGAAACCATGAGAGGAGGTCCAAAAACAACCGCCTAGGTGCGTGCACGACGCAACCTGAGATAAATTCCAAACACGCTGAAATCGTGTGAGGAAAGGGACACTCAAACCAAGTTGAAACCGTGAGAGGTGGTCCAAAAACAACCGCCCAGGTATGTGCACGACGTAACAAGAGATAAATTCCAAACCCGCGGAAATCGTGTAAGGAAAGGGACACTCAAACCACGCTGAAACCGTAAGAGGAGGTCCAAAAACAACCGCCCAGGTGCGTGCATGACACAACCTGAGATAAATTCCAAAAACGCTAAAATCGTGTGAGGAAAGGGAGAGAGGGAGATACATAAGGACATATCCCTGTGTTTCCGAATAAGAAGGATAAACATAGGAACGTATCCCCGTGTTTCGAAAAGAAGGAGAAACATAAGGACGTATCCCCGTGTTTTGAAAAGAAAGAGAAACATAGGGACGTATCGCTGTGTTTCGAAAAGAAGGAGCAGGCATAACAATGCAACAAGTGGAAAGTAAATACCTCTCAGCGTATCACACGCGAGAGAAGAAAGGGCACACCTCTCAGCGTATCACATGTAAGAGAGGAAAGGGAAAACCTCTAAGCGTATCACACACGAGAGAGGAAAGGGTAAACCTCTTAGCGTATCACACGCGAGAGAGGAAAGGGAAAACCTCTCAGCGTATCATATGCGAGAGAGGAAAGGAAAAACCTTTCAGCGTGTCACGCGCGAGAGAGGAAAGGGTAAACCTCACACGTGAGAGAGGAAAGGGTAAACCTCTCAGCGTGTCACACGTGAGAGAGGAAAGGGTAAACATCTCAGCATATCCCACGCAAGAGAGGAAAGGGAAAACCTTTTAGCGTGTCACAAGCGAGAGAGGAAAGGTAAACCTCTTAGTGTATCACACGTGAGAGAGGAAAGGTAAACCTCTTAGCGTATTGCACGTGAGAGAGGAAAGAACTGTGCAAGAAAGCGCAGGCATCCAAACGCATGTGAAACGCGAGAGGAGAGGGGTTGGTCCAAACGCATGCCAAACGTGATAGAAGAAAAGTATCCAAACACGCGCCAAACGCGAGAGGAAAAAGGTATCAGTCAAACTGAACCGGAACTTCTTTGAAGGAATAGTACATACAATACCGTGCATGAATGAGAAAGAAACTTGATAGGTGCAATGCAATACAGTGCATGATGCTTAAGGAATGCAATAAACAAACACAACGGCGCTTTAGAAAGCACCTCATTGGGTGAGTGGTGATGAACCGCTCTACTCTGATTGGGATATCCCCTTGTGTTCTTCGAACTCTTACCTTCAACTCATAGTACAAAGGTCTAGGGATGGTGACAACAAGCAACGTCTGCTGGGGAAACCACGGATGCTGCTTTTCTTCCCGGCCAGATTCACAACTTTTCCTATTCTTCAAACGGGGTGACAGACTAGGTTGGTTTAGTATCTAGAATTGAGGCGCACACACGCTAGCTTAACCATATGGGGCTTCCATACAGATTTCAAGCCGGGGATACACCCCTGGGTATTTAAACCAGACTTTAGTCTCAGAAATTCCAAACCTTTGTGTTCTAGGCCTCAACTATTCGAACTCTAGTTTTCACCGTCGCAGTTGATTTTGTAGGAACTCATTGCAAACACAGCCAAGATGCCTCTGGCAGGGACTGGTATTCGGGAGAGCACTTCTAATCGTCTTTCTGGCATCGAAACAGTCAACACAGTATTCTGTTTACTCTGAACACACAGCTCGTACGACACGCTACTCATTCTGAACATGTAGCTCATAACACAGTACTCGGTTTATTTGGCACACAGCTTATACAACACATTTCTCACTCCAAACACACAGCTCATAACATAGTACTCGGTTTACTTTGAACACACAGCTCATATAGCACACAACTCATTCTGAACACACAGCTTATTCTGAACAAATGGGATGTAGTGACGGGACTCACAGAAGTTGAAACAATCTCAGATGCTCCAAATTTTCCCTCTTTTCTTTTGCCTTGTAGCCTGGAACCTAAATAGCTTCAGATAGGTCCTAGTTTTACTGCTCTCGCATGACCCGGGTTGAACCCTGCAGTTTTATAAAAGAACAAATTCTGTTTTGCACAAATGTGGAGAATGACACAGCACTTCGAGCACCAAACGATTTATTTTGAAATTGAAGTTGAGAAATGAGTTTTTAACCAGGTATTGAGTCTATGACTGACCACAGCAAAAATGACTCAACAAAGGAAACAAAAGGTAAACAACCTAAACACATCGAGAAACGCTCGAAATGACTCAAAACAAGAATCGAGACAAACAAAAACACAACCCGACACTCGGATGTGTTCCAAAGGCGAGAGACCTCTCGGTTGACGGGGAGCCTAGTTTCTTCGGGTATTGTTTCCCACCCTTTTTCATTTGTGATTCTCATATCACTCGGCCCTGAGGATCTTGTTTTCTGAAAAAGCCCTTTTCTCACTTTTTCTCTCAGTGCGCATCTCTCTATTCTTCAATCTCTCTTCTTTTTTATCCCTCCCCTGGGTGGTTGATGGATAAACAGAAAGTTGTGGGCTCTTGCCCCTAGCATTCCGTTAGATTCTTCTTCTTCTGCTCACAACAGTGAACTTTCCCATAGAGGGGTTGTGCTATAACTGGGAGTGTAGCAAATCAGAAGCTGGCATCGGTTGATGATGCTCTGCCGGGGAATTTGGACGTGATCAATTGTGTCCATATGAGGGAGTGGAATATCCTGATCCATTCTAATTCGTGCTTTGCACTAGGCTTGACACCTCGTTACTTGGAGGATGTTGAGAGCTTTTGGCCCTTTGCTGTTAGCTTCGGTTGTGCCTTTTCTGGCAAGTAGAGTGCCATTTCTGGCAAGTGTGTTGACAATGGGGAAAAGACAGAACACCTGACTCAACTGTGCCCCTAGTTCATCATTTTGACCATTTCTTTTAGTTTTCTACGAAAACAATTTTGATCAATATGAGAGTTAGATCAACACACTTGTTCAATTTTTTGATTCAAAATCATGCAAGTCAGGCGATGAGCACTGAAAATTTTCCTTTTTTGCGTCCAAGAAATGGTTCAGTTTTGGAAAATGGAATAATTTTCGAGAGAATTAGTCAACTTCATTAAAAATCCTCAAAAACTATTTTTGCAAATGGCTACTGCTTGACCAACACAGAATTTACCCTTGAGATGCACAACCTCAGATCCAAAACAATGGAAAATTACCCCTTGTCTAAATGGCCCTGCATGGCAACGGAAAGTTGCCCCTTGTCTGAATGGCACCACAGCGCACTGTAATTAGTCCTCAAAGTGACGATCACAACCGAACTCTCAGATACAGAGAAGACAAAGATGATCAGAACTATTACATGGACACAATCGATTTGGAAGTGTTTATGGCTGGACTTCAGAATGAAGTTGCCTACGTATCCCAAAGATGGGAATCAAGCCTGGCATAGTTCCTGTTGGTTCAGGTATACTCGGGTATTTAACCTTTCCTTTTACGCTCTAACTTTTGCTAGGGCCGCCCTTCTGGGTTCTCAACCTTGCGAGTTGTGTTCTTCTTTTCTTTTCATTTCATTTCCATCTTTTCTTCATTCTTTGCATTTTTTCCCCCTTTTTTTTTGGTTCTTTTTCTTGCTCTAACTTTTGCCTTGGTCACCCTTTTGGGTTTTCGGCCCAACGATCCTCTTAAGGGTAAAAGTGTAGCTTTGTCCATGTCAAATGGTTTGAGATCGCGAAGCCATCTGAATTCAGGAGAGTGGCTATTGTTTGCTGATGATGTAGAAGTCCATCCAATGGGGGGCTGAATTGTCCCTAGTGTTGTGGATAGGAACTCAATTGTCCTTCAGCAATACTTTCTTCTTTCTTTCCTTCTGGGATTTTGCATTCCTGCCGATCTTCGCCAGCTTGAGAAGTGCCCCGATTTTTGATTCTTTGAGCACATAGGACATTTTTGCCCCTAGTTCAAGGGGTGCTTCTTATCTAGCTTCGCAAGCTTCCATTGATGACGTCTGACCTTCTTGATCTGACTTTGTTGCCGCTAATTCATGGGCTACTTAAAATCTGGCCACACAGGCCTCACATTGTGGTTGACCGTTGAACATTCTAAATCCAAGTTCAAGGTTTGAAAGCGAAGGGGTTGAGTCTCGAGGCTGAGAGAAATCCTATGCTGCACAATCTCGAGAGCGATTCCACACAGGTCTTCGCAGGACCGCGCAAAATATTTTTTGAAATCTTTTAAGAAAGCGACTAGTTGCTCACACCGAAGACAATGCAGAACCAATCTGGATCAAGCCAGGATCCTTCTCAGTACTCACACTAACAAGCATGATCTCAATCATTAAGGTCTTAGCACGCCTCTCTTTCTCTCAATTGATCAAATTTTTACAAAACCTGAGGAATTCTTTCATTTTCATTTTCACCACAATGTTCACAAAGTTTTGAAAAACTTAGGTTAATGCAATGATTTTAAGGCACTGAAAAGTAAGTGAAAAACACTGTCGTTTCATTCAGACTTTCTGGTACAACTGGCACAAGGCAGAAGCAAGCACAAAAACATGAAAAACCACTGTTGTTTCATTCAGATCTTCTAGTGTAACTGGCTCCACAGCAGAAACAGACTCAAAAGAAAGGGTGCAAAAGACAAACACAAAACAAGACAGTGATGTCCGAGGTAACACCTTCGAAATCACCTGACTCCAACAAAACAGGACTGACTTGATACAACAAGACAGACCCAACTGACTCAATAAGAAAAGACTGACTCAAAACAACGAGATGGACTCTAAACAACATAACAAAACTGACTCAATACCCAAGTCAAAAAGTAAAATAAACAGCATTTGCAAATGGTAAAAAGAGTGCGTGCCATACGCCACATCTGGAGTAATCTGAGCGCTGCGCACAAGTGGTTTATCCCCCGATCGCATACTCGTACTATCCCCCAAGTTCATTGATCCAGTGACGATAGACTTTGCTGAGCTTGGTGGGATGATGACCTTGTTGTCAATCAAATCCTGTACTTCCTAGTGAAGACGAAAGCAATTGTCGGTGCCATGACCGGTTTGTTGATGGTATGCACAGTACTGGGTACCATCATGCTTAGCTGGAAGGAGATTCGGGAGAGGCCGAGGCTCAAGGGGTTTGAGATGGCCTTTTTCAACAAGGATTTGAAAAGCCTTAGACAAAGCCATATAGAGGGCATGGAAGACCTTGCGACCTCGGGGTAGATAATTTAAAGTTTTGGGGTTTGGATTGGATGCTTTAGCAAAGGGGTCGGCAAGTGCATGCTTGTTTTGCTGATCTTTCCCGAGTGCAGGTTTAGAGTTAAAGGGATCGTTTCTAGTATGATGGCCGTTCTCCCGATTTTCCCCTTGATTCGAACTGCTCTCGTTTTGAGTGACGAAAGTGTCATCCACAGTTTTTGCAGCAACTGCGAGCACTTGTTGTTTGTTCAGTCCCCCAGCTTTCAAAGCCTCAACAGCCTACATGAGTTGTTCATAGGGATCATTGACTGCCCCTACCTTGTTTTTACCACTTGCCTCAGCTTGGTCGAAGGTTTGGGTTGCTACATCAGTGCGAAGCGCGATTATTGCCGACACGTCGTTGCCCAAACTTGGGATGGCTTCAGGTTGGCTGAGTTCGCCCCAAGAGTGGGGGATCTTCTGTCGTGAAATTTTCAGCATATGATGCGGTCGATGGCGGAGCCGATAGTCCAAAGGCTAGATCAACCACAGTTCCCTGAAGATCGCCAATCATTCCCATCAGCTCAAAAGTAGTGGGCTCACGGGTTTGAGATGATTGGGGTCCCAAGACTAGATGTGTTGTAGGTGCCCCAGACGGGCGTTGCATTTCAGCGTCGGTCTCACCCTGCACGGTGATTCCCTAGTTTAGTGCCCCTGCCATAACCACAATTTCTTCTGAACTCTGCGTCATCATGAGTCTGCTGAACTGAACAGAGGTGATGCGATTGGTGAGTAATAGATTAGATGAACCGGTGAGCCTTGACTAGCCTTTCTCTACCTCGCCTCAGTAAAAGAAAACACTGGCTGCTCTAAACTGAATCACTGACCTGATAAAGTCTATCAACAGAGGTTCAATGCACCTGAGGGATATCGGGGCCTTCTGAAGCTATAGTTCTGCGATTACCTTGCAAAAGAGAAAACAGACAGCATCTGAACCTGATTTCACCAAAACAGATATAAGCATAGCTCAATGACTGCACTCTCTACTGAATTCTGCCCAAAACTCTGCCTGTAAACTGATACCCTCAGGTAAAAATGATTCCCCCAAAATACTGATGCCCTCAGGCCTGATACCCAGACTTGTAAACTGATATGTGCATTCCTGTAAAGACACACTATAAAAGCACATAGCAAGCAAATGAGAGCCAAAACACCCCTATGTTGGGGTAGAGTGTCCCTGTCCTATTTTGTTAGGAGCTAGGGTTTCACTATGCACACAGCGGTTTCAAAACAACCTACAATCGGGTAAGCAACCTGTCCTAGTTTGGAATAGTCACTATGGATTCCGATATGTATTAGGTCGAAAGGTCAAAAAGGGTGCCCCAGTAAAAATCGGAGTTTGTGTTCCCGTCGTGGCAGAGCCCACAACCGGTTAGGCTTATGGCACGCTTTTCCAAGCAAACCACCAGCAAACCATTCAGGAAAAGTATACGACAAACACGGTGTCCTAGGCGCACCAATGCAAATGCATTGCAAAGAGACACATAAGTGTAAACAAAACAAGACATCATGAGTTCGAGTCAAGTTCTCTAATTCCCCAGCAGAGTTGCCAGAAACTGTAGACGTGTCCTGGGAACTCTCCGATATTCGCACTGCGAGGGCACGAATCTTGTTTTATTTTGAGCTACTACAGTTCAGACTCAATGTCATGGTTCTGAATCTAATCTCACAAAGTGCAATGCAAGATTGATGAATCACCAAAAAGTCCAAATCTGGAAAATCGTTTTGGAAAACGGATTTTTAATAAAGAAGTGCCAAACATGGACTGCTTTGCCAGATACAGAGTCGCCACCTAAATATTTTATTTTGGGAGAATTTAGGAAACCCTGACTCGTGCCTAAGGCCACGTGTCCGTCATCACCAAAGTTGTCTCGGCTCGGGAACTTGGGTACGAGAGGGGAAGGTCATGCAATGAGCACCCCGCTTGCCCGATCAAAGATTGGCCTTTACTAACATGATATTTTGTTTTTGAAAACACATGTGTTCTTATTTTGGTTATTAACCTAGAATTTACTATGTGATGCGCACATCATACAAGTATAGACTAGATCGCCTAAGTTGGAACAAAACATTGCGTATTCGTTTGTGAAAATGCTTTTGAAGTTTGCTACTCGCAAGTAGGCTAAATCGTGGAATTCAATGAATTGTTCCAATTCAAGCAATCCAACCTTCACCCACAGGCATTTAGGCAGTTATATCAACTAAGCAGTTAGCCTCATGGCAAGCATGCTTTCATGGCGACATTAACACACATGTAGCATGCTAAAGCGTAAACACTCACAGTGTACTCCGAGTCAAAACAAAGAACTAGTCAGAAATCATGCATGATCCTAGTTCATGTTAAGATGGCTAATGTAACGCATGCAAGAATGTAACTAAAATAGGCTAGGCTATTCTAGAATGACATATGAAATGCAACTTGATAACATGCTGTTGAACACGTATCCAAGTAAATATATTGAAATATACTGCAGTTAGTATGATGCGCCGAGCCCGGTGCATGCAAAACAGATGAATGAATGCACGCATGCAAGCATAAGGTACGCTAGTCAAAATATGCCCTAAAACTAACCATCGTAAGCGGTTAAGTAAAAGGGAGAAAGAAGTGGGGGTTAGAAGACATGCATCACACACACGCACGCTTATTACAACAGTTAGCCCTCTCGACGGAGGGTTCGAATAATCCTAGTTAACTAACTATTACAAAACGATTAAGCAGTTAAACACATTAACTACTTAAAGTACATGACCCAAAGCATAAACTAGCTAAGCAAATTAGCTAAGTAAAGCAGTAAAAAGGGGGCCCTCAGAGGGGGATGGGTGTATGCATGCCCGGTCGCCTCGTTCGGAAATCCGTCGGGATGCTCCAACTTGCCTCTGTTTGCAACTGTTCTCAGAAACTTGCACCAAGCTCCGGATAGCTTCTAACTCATCTTAGGGACCTGTGGGAGGGTGGCCGACCAGTTGTTGATGTGGAAGACCACTGGCCGACCACTTTTTGTTTTTACAGGGCAGAAAATGTGGTCGGCCAGCTAGTTTTTCTGGCTGGCCGACCAGTTGTTGCTGCATTCCTCCAATTTGCTGCAACAGAGAGCATGAAAGGGGCATGGCATTGTATTTGCAAGATATGTGTGCACAACCACCCTCCTTATCATTTCATAAGCTCAAGGGAGTGTAGTTCTCGACCCTCGGGCCACCAATCACGCATCTCGATGCATGATGGCCGAGAGGCGAAGTTACACAATTCAATATGAAATGAATGCACACATAAACACATAAATGCCTAGAACTCTATCATGTATGATCAAGAGCGTCGGCGACCGAGAATTGAGACACGTTTCATCATTTTAAGTATGAAACATCCCTCGTTTCTCGTGTTTGGATTAACACTTAGTCCAAACACAATGTAAACAAATAACATGGCAAGGGACAATCATGCAACAACAACTAGCATACGCAATGCAAATGGTATCATGGCATACGCAATGCGCTGAACATGGCATACACAATGCAATGTAATAACATGGCATACTCAATGCAATGTAACCTAAGCATACAAATATGTAATGCAACATGGCATACACAATGCAATGTAAGATGAACAACCTAACAAGGCTAATGGCATGCACAATGCACAATGCTAAGAACAACATGGCATACTCGATGCGATGAACTACATGGCATACACAATGCTCAATGGACTTAGACCAAAATGGACAAACCTCAGCCATGCCCAAAGCAGAGGCCATAATGCTAGAATAAAGGCACAAAAGGGCAAGGCAAACATGCACATGTATTGGCCCATCAACTAGGCCTAAGAACACAACTCTCAAGCATGATGAAGAAGCAATAAACATGGAAGTGCGACAACACTAAAGGCTCTGAAATCAAGTGTGAAATGATGCCAAATCATTCAAACAACACAAGTAAAGCATGCAAGAGGGCCTAAGGCACAAAGCCATTAAATGGACTACATAAGGAGCATGCAATACATGGCACAAATGATTGAACCAATCAGGGACAGAGCTTAATTAGGTCTAAACAAAGAGCAAAACATGTTAAGATGAGGGCTCAAGGACCTAGGCAAGATGGCATACAAGCTAGGCCAAAACAAGGCAACAAATGCAAAACCCTTAGAGGCACTCAAAGGGTGAATGAAGTGGGAACATGGCAATGCTACATGCTCTGAAATGAAATATTAAATGATGCCAAATCATCTAAATAGCTCAAAGATAGCACGCAAGAAGCATCAAAACACAAGACTAACAAGGCCCATTGCACTACAGCTATGCAATACATGAAGCATATGGAAAATGAAACACAAAACAGTCCTAGAACATGTCAAAATGAATCTAAAACATGTATGGAAGGAAGGGCCAAAACATGGATCATGCAAGGGAGGATTACACTACACCTACTAAGACCAAGCATGGGATGGCTTAGCTAACAAAAATCAGAGTTATATCATGGCAAAATAACCCAAAAAACACATTGAAATGATAGCTCGCAAGCTTAGGCATGAAGGCATACGCAATGACTCATGTTAAGGCATAAAGGGCAAACCCTCCAACGTATTGAAAAAGCAAAAAAAAGTAAGTGCATGACCATGAAACATGGACAGAAATCACATTATAAATGATGCCAAATCATTCAAATAGTCCAAGTAATGCATGCTAGTGGACTTGACACACAAAGCTAACAAGCTAGAATGAACCATGGCTATACAAGGCATTGCGTGCATGGTCAAAACAACACAAATCAGAGCTGAAGCATGTTAAAACATGGGTAAAATCTTCTTAGAGTTAAGCCAAAAGCATGCTAGAATGACATGTTAAGGCACGATGTATGTTAGGTTAATTCAAGGAGTTGCACTACAAGTGCAAGGAGCATGCAAGGGGTGACCAAACCAAACCCTAAAGAGGTATGACATGGTAAAATATCACCAAAAACATGCTGAAATGGACTCAAATCAAGCTAGAATGACATGCTACTTCATGATGTATACAAGACTAGTTTATGAGATTTACACTACAAGTGTATAAGGCATGCATGGAGTGACTAAACCAAGTGAAAAAAGTGGTATGCCATAGCAAAATAACCCCAAATACAAGCTAAGATATGACCAACATAAGCTTAACAAACATGCTTACACATGAGGCATTCAAAGCAAGTAAACAAGACATAAGGAGAGGGGATGACCCTCTCCTATTTGGGACCTCAAAACCACCTTTCCACACTGAAAATCCTCTAGATTTCAGTGGTAGAAAGGTTATACAAAGGCTAGAACAAGAGCCAAAAGGGATGGCTCAAAATAAGGCCTAACAAGGCCTAAGAGGGGGTAGACCACCCCCAACACAAAAGTGACCTTAAACAAACATGTTAAGGACCAAAATTCAGAACTGTTTGCAGTTAAGAGATAAGCTTAAATCAGCATGCAAATATGTCTAAATACTTAAACAAAACAAAGGGTAAAAGGGCTAGTTGACTCACTCTTGTAGAACCTCTTCAAGGCTACCACTCCAGCAGCTTTCTTGGATCAAAACCAGTCCAAAAGCACCAAAAACAACCTCAAGAAGCCTCAGCAACAAAAGGATGGTGTTTGAGTGTGTGTTTGTGTGCAAAAGTGTGATAAAATGACACTTTAAGGCACAAAAATGAAAGAGATGGAGGATTATAGAGACAAAGGTGTATGTATCACTCATACCATCAAAATCTGAACCTGGAGAAGGGAGGGGGAGCCTCCTTCTTATAGAGAACAAAAGCTCAAGCTTTTTGAAGAAACTAAGGGTTCAAGGCCATCCCTCCATCATGTATGGAGGATGGTTTTAGTGCTTTCCAACTATACCAACTGGCTTAAAATATCTCCAAAAAGGTGATAAAAAGCAGCCAAGTGGTCGGCCAGCTACTTAAAGTGGTCGGCCGACCACCACAAGTGGTCTCCTAGGAATAAAACTGGTCAGCCATGGTGGGAGAGGGTCTAAAGCATGAAAACAATGCAGTGGTGTGGTGGCCGACCAGAAAAGATGGCCCAAAGACCAAGAAGACCAGTTGTCAAACTAGAAAATTGGCTGGCAAGAAGGAAAGTGGTTTGCGGGGAGAGAAACTGGCCTCCCACCCTTGTACCACCTTCCAAACAAGGAAAACAAGAACAAACCAAAACGGATGCAAGACGAAAGTTCAGGAAGCAAAGCGCGCTGCCAGGAGCCTCGAAAACTAGCTGACAAGCACCAAAAGTGGTTTGCGACCACAAAAGTGTTCTCCCAAACCGTAGTGGCCCTTTAGGCCAAGGAAACAGGGTGTGGTTCAAAAATCACGCCAAACGGAGAACGTTAAGCGGTCCCGAGACAAGGCGCGCGGTCGAAGGCTCTGAAAATCGAAAACTAGTCTCCATGCAGGAAAAGTGGTCTACGACCACAAAAGGGGGTTTACAAGACCTCTCCTTCCCTCAGGAAAGGCAAACAAGGTTCGGTCCGTAAATCGAGCCAAAGCACAAAGAGTTTAGAGGCTTGGAGGCAAGGCTCTCAGCCGAAACTCCGGAAACTCGAAACGAGCACAACATGCGCAATCACTGAGCGCTCAATCGATGATGTCTGAGTCTTAAGGTCGGTCAAAAATGGGGTGTCTACAGTTGCCCCTCTTTGATAGAACTCGGAAGTCAAAAGATGATAGGAGTGAATGTCAAAGCCCAGAGACGATCCATTTTTGACAAGGCCGAAGACTTAGACAAACAGGTAAGATAACAAAGAGATGTGCCTGCAGGCAGGGGCAAAATGAAAAAGACATGCACAAAGCCGAACATAACTTATGATCATGCAAAAAAAGCTGTAATGAAGCAATTATACACAATAACTGCAACAGTTTAAGCAAGCGAATACAAGTCAAACTACATTACATGTAGAAAGGATGTAAGAGAATTATACAATTCTTGCTACGTCTCACGCGGAGTACATACAATACTGTTTGGTTCGTCTGCTTGCGCCAGCTTCAGATGAATCGTACATACAATATCGTGCCTGCAAAAGAAAGAAATTCAACAGGTACAACATAGTAACATCATTTGTTCAACGTTATATCAAGATGTAATATAAACGCGTACGCATATGATGCCGATGGAAGCATGCATAGCAATGTAAGTGAAAAGTGCGTGACAACGCAAGTGAAATGTGCATAACAATGCAATCGGAACGAGCATAACAATGCAAGTGAAATGTGCATAACAATGCAAGTAGTGTGCATAACAAAGCAAGCGAAACGTGCGTGACAACACGCGTGAAGAGTGCACGACAATGCGGGTGGAAGGGGTGCATGACAATGCAACCTAAGTGTGACGCATAACAATGCGAGTAGAAGGGGTGCATGACAATGCAACCTAAGTGTGACGCATAACAATGCGGATGGAGGGGTGCATGACAATGCATCCTAAGTGTGACACAAAGCAATGTGAGTGGAACGTGCACGACAACGCATTTGAAGAGTGCACGACAATGCGGGTGGAAGGGGTGCATGACAATGTAACCTAAGTGTGACGCATACCAATACGGATGGAGGGGTGCATGAGAATGCAAACTAAGTGTGACGCATAACAATGCGAAAAGTGATGTGCATTACAATGCGATGCACTGACAAGTGTAGGTAAGGTGCGCAAGATAGCATGAACAATGCAATGCACTAACAAGTGCAGGTGAGGTGCGCAAGGTAGCGTGGTAAAATGCATGCTCAATGCAAGTAAGTTGCACAAAACAGTTCGATGCGCAAAATAGCACGATAAGATGCATGTACAATGCAAGTAAGGTGCACAAAAAATACGATGCGCAAAATAGCGTGAGTGCACAAAACAGTGCGATGCGCTAAACAACGCGAGTGCACATAACAGTGCGATGCGCAAGAAAGCGCAATGAGCTAAACAGTGCGAGTTCACAAAACAGTGCGATGCAACAGATAGTACAGTAGAAGCAAAGGGTGACATATTCCAACCATGCTGGAATCAAGAGAGGAGGAAAAACAAATCCAAAACAACCAATCAGGAGCGTGCTCAATGCAGCCTGAGATAAATTCCAAACACGCTGAAATCATATGAGGAAAAGGGACACTCAAATCATGCTGAAATCGTGAGAGGAGGTCCAAAAACAATCCGTCCAGGCGCGTGCACGACGCAACCAGAGATAAATTCCAAACACGCTAAAATCGTGTGAGGAAAGGGAAACACAAACCACACTGAAACCGTGAGAGGAGGTCCAAAAACAACCGCTCAGGTGCGTGCACGACGCAACCAGAGATAAATTCCAAACACACTGAAATCGTATGAGGAAAGGGACACTCAAACCACGCTGAAACCGTGAGAGGAGGTCCAAAAAGCAACCGCCCAGGGGCATCCACGACGCAACCAAAGATAAATTCCAAACACGCGGAAATCGTGTAAGAAAAGGGACACTCAAACCACGCTGAAACTGTGAGAGGAGGTCCAAAAACAACTGCCCAGGTGCGTGCACGACGCAACTTGAGATAAATTCCAAACACGTTGAAATCGTGTGAGGAAGGGACACTCAAACCACGCTGAAACCGTGAGAGGAGGTTCAAAAACAACCACCCAGGTGCGTGCACGACGCAACCTGAGATAAATTCCAAACACGCTAAAATCATGTGAGGAAAGGGAGAGAAGGAGAAAGATAAGGACATATCCCCGTGTTTCCGAATAAGAAGGATAAACATAGGTACGTATCCCCGTGTTTCGAAAAGAAGGAGAAACATAAGGACATATCCCTGTGTTTCGAAAAGAAAGAGAAACATAGGGACGTATCCCCGTGTTTCAAAAAGAATGAGAGGGCATAACAATGCAACAAGTGGAAAGTGCACACCTCTCAGCGTATCACACACGAGAGAAGAAAGGGCACACCTCTCAGCGTATCACACGTGAGAGAGGAAAGGGAAAGCTTCTCAGCGTATCACACGCGAGAGAGGAAAGGGTCAACCTCTTAGCGTATCACACACGAGAGAGGAAAGGGAAAACCTCGCAGCGTATCACACGCGAGAGAGGAAAGGGTAAACCTCTCAGCGTATCACACGCGAGAGAGGAAAAGGAAAACCTCTCAACGTATCACACTGGAGAGAGGAAAGGGAAAACCTCTCAGCGTATCACACGTGAGAGAGGAAAGGGAAACCTCTCAGCGTATCACACGGGAGAGAAGAAAGGAAAAACCTCTCAGTGTGTCACACGTGAGAGAGGAAAGGGAAAACCTCTTAGTGTATCACACGCGAGAGAGGAAAGGGTAAAGCTCTCAGCGTATCACACGCGAGAGAGGAAAGGGAACACCTCTCAGTGTATCACACGTGAGAGAGGAAAGGGAAAACCTTTCAGCGTATCACACGGTAGAGAAGAAAGGGTAAACCTCTTAGCGTATCACAAGCGAGAGAAGAAAGGGAAAACCTATCAGCGTATCACACGTGAGAGAGGAAAGGGAAAACCTCTTAGTACATCACACACGAGAGAGGAAAGGGAAAACCTCTCAGCGTATCACACGCGAGAGAGGAAGGGGTAAACATCTCAACGTATCACATGTGAGAGAGGAAAGGATAAACCTTTCAGCGTATCACATGCGAGAGAGGAAAGGGAAAACCTCTCAGCGTATCACACGCGAGAGAGGAAAAGGGAAAACGTCTGAGTGTATCACACGCGAGAGAGGAAAGGGAAAACTTCTTAGCGTATCACACGCGAGAGAGGAAAGGTAAACCTCTCAGCGTAAGAGAGGAAAGGGTAAACATCTCAGCGTATCACAAGCGAGAGAGGAAAGGGTAAACCTCTCAGCGTATCACAAGCGAGAGAGGAAAGGGTAAACCTCTTAGCGTATCACACGCGAGAGAGGAAGGGTAAACCTCTTTGTGTATCACATGCGAGAGAGGAAAGGGTAAACCTCGCAGCATATCACACGTGAGAGAGGAAAGGGTAAACCTCTCAACGTATCACACTCGAGAGAGGAAAGGTAAACCTCTCTGCGTATCACATGCGAGAGAGGAAAGTGTAAACCTCTCAGCGTATCACACGTGAGATAGGAAAGGACTATGCAAGAAATCACAGTCATCCAAACGCGTGTCAAACGCGAGAGGAGAAGGGTAGGTCCAAACGCATGCCAAACGCGATAGGAGAAAAATATTCAAACGCGCGCCAAACGCGAGAGGAAAAGGTATCAGTCAAACTGAACCGGAACTTCCCTGAAGGAACAGTACATACAATACCGTGCATTAATGAGAAAGAAACTTGATAGGTGTAATGCAATACAGTACATGATGCTTAAGGAATGCAATAAACAAACACAACGGCGCTTTAGAAAGCAGCTCATTGGGTGAGTGGCGATGAACCGCTCTACTCTGATTTGGATCTCCTCTTGTATTCTTCGAACTCTTACCTTCAACTCATAGTACAAAGGTCTAGGGATGGTGACAAGGAGCAACATTTACTTGGGAAACCACGGATGCTACTTTTCTTCCCGGCCATATTCACAACTTTCCCTATTCTTCAAACAGGGTGACAGACTAGGTCGGTTCAGTATCTAGAGTTGATGCGCACACAAGCTAGCTAAACCATATGGGGCTTCCATATAGATTTCAAGCCGGGGTTACACCCCTGGGTATTTAAATCAGACTTTAGTCTCCGAAATTCCAAACCTTTGTGTTCTATGCATCAGCCATTCGAACTTTAGTTTCCACCGTCGCAGTTGATTTCCTAGGAACTCATTGCAAACACAGCCAAGATGCCTCTGGCAGGGACTGGTATTCGGGAGAGCACCTCTAATCGCCTTTCTGGCATCGAAACAGTCAACACAGTATTTTGTTTACTCTGAACAGGCAGCTCGTACGGCACACTGCTTACTCTGAACACG
The DNA here is from genome assembly GCF_055761805.1 of Camellia sinensis. Lineage (NCBI taxonomy): Eukaryota > Viridiplantae > Streptophyta > Magnoliopsida > Ericales > Theaceae > Camellia > Camellia sinensis. The sequence goes on from NC_138970.1 coordinate 76,066,981, forward strand.
TAGCTCATAACACAGTACTCAGTTTATTTGGCACACAGCTCATACAGCACACTGCTCACTCTGAACACACAGCTTATAAAACAGTACTTGGTTTACTTTGAACGCACAGCTCGTATAGAACACTGCTCATTATGAACACACTGCTCATTCTGAACACATGGGGTGTAGTGACGGGATTCGCAGAAGGTAAAACAAACTCAGTTGCTCCAAATTTTCCCTCATTTCTTTTGCCTTGTAGCCTGGAACCTAAATAGCTTCAGATAGGTCCTGGTTTTACTGCTCTTGCATAACCCGGGTTGAACCCTGCAGTTTTATGAAAGAGCAAATTCTATTTTGCACAAATGTGGAGAATGACACAGCACTCCGAGCACAAAACAATTTATTTTGAAATTGAAGTTGAGAAATGAGTTCTTTAACCGAGTATTGAGTCTACGACTGACCATAGCAAAAATGACTCAACAAAGGAAACAAAAGGTAAACTACCTAAACACATCGAGAAACGCTCGAAACGACTCAAAACAATAATCGAGATAAACAAAAACACAACATGACACTCAGATGTGTTCCAAAGGCGAGAGACCTCTCGGTTGACGGGGAGCCCAGTTTCTTCGGGTATTGTTTCCCGCCCTTTCTCATTTGTGATTCTCACATCATTCGGCCCTTAGGCTCTTGTTTTCTGAAAAAGCCCTTTTCTCAATTTTTCTCTCAGCGCACATCTCACTATTCTTCAATCTCTCTTCTTTTCTATCCCTCCCCTGGGTGGTTGATGGATAAACAAAAAGTTGCGGGCTCTTGCCCCTAACATTTTGCTAGATTCTTCTTCTTCTGCTCACAACAGTGAACTTTCCCACAGAGGGGTTGTGCTACAACTGGGAGTGTAGCAAATCTGCAGCTGGCATCGGTTGACGATGCTCTGCCGGGGAATTTGGACGTGATCAATTGTGTCCAGGTGAGGGAGTGGAATATCACGATCCATTTCAATTTGTGCTTCACACTGGGCTTGACACCTCGTTGCTTGGAGGATGTCAAGAGCTTTCGACCCTTTGTTGTTAGCTTCGGTTGCCTTTTTTGGCAAGTAGAGTGCCCTTTCTGGCAAGTTTGTTGACAATGGGGAAAAGACAGAACACCTGACTCAACTGTGCCCCTAGTTCATCATTTTGACCATTTTTTTTGGGTTTTCTACGAAAACAATTTTGATCAATATGAGAGTTAGATCAACACACTTGTTCAATTTTCTGATTCAAAATCATGCAAGTCAGGCTATGAGCACTGAAAATTTTCCTTTTTTGGGTCCAAGAAATTGTCCAGTTTTGGAAAATGGAATAATTTTCGAGAGAATTAGTCAACTTCATTAAAAATCCTCAAAAACTATTTTTGCAAATGGCCACTGCTTGACCAACACAGAATTTACCCTTGAGATGCACAACCTCAGATCCAAAACAATGGAAAATTACCCCTTGTCTAAATGGCCCTGCATGGCAACGGAAAGTTGCCCCTTGTTTGAAGGCACCACAGTGCACTGTAATCAGTCCTCAAAGTGATGATCACAACCGAACTCTCAGATATAGAGAAGACAAAGATGATCAGAACCATTACATGGACACAATCGATTTGGAAGTGTTTATGGCTGGACTTCAGAATGAAGTTGCCTATGTATCCCAAAGATGGGAATCAAGCCTGACGTAGTTCCTGTTGGTTAAGGTACACTCGGGTGTTTAACCTTTCTTTTTACGCTCTAACTTTTGCCAAGGCCGCCTTTCCTGGTTCTCAACCTTGTGATCTATGTTCTTCTTTTCTTTTCAATTCATTTCATTTCATTTCTTTTTCATCTTTTCTTTGTTCTTTGCATTTTTTCCTTTTTTTTTTTGTTCTTTTTCTTGCTCTAACTTTTGCCTTGGTCGCTCTTCCGGGTTTTTGGCCCAGCGAGCCTCTCAAGGGTAAAAGTGTAGCTTTGTCCATGTCAAATGGTTTTGAGATCGCGAAGCCATCTGAATCTAGGAAAGGGGCAATTGTTCGCTAATGATGTAGAAGTCCATCCAATGGGGGGCTGAATTGTCCCTAGTGTTGTTGATAGGAACTCAATTGTCCTTCAACAATACTTTCTTCTTTCTTCCCTTTTGGGATTTGGCATTCCTGCCGATCTTCGTCAGCTTGAGAAATGTCCCGATTTTTGACTCTTCGAGCACATCAGACATTTTTTCCCCTAGTTTGAGGGGTGCTTCTTATCTAGTTTCGCAAGTTTCCTTTGACGGCGTCTGACCTTCTTGATCTGACTTTGTTCCCGCTAATTCATGGGCTGCTTAAAATCTGGCCACACAGGCCTCACATTGTGGTTGACCGTTGAACATTCTAAATCCAAGTTCAAGGTTTGAAAGCAAAGGGGTTGAGTCTCGTGGCTGAGAGCAATCCTATGCTGCACAATCTCAAAAGCGATTCCACACAGGTCTTCGCAGGACTGTGCAAAACATTTTTTGAAATCGTTTAACAAAGCGACGAGTCACTCGCGCTGAAGACAATGGGGAACCAATCTGGATGAAGCCAGGATCCTTCTCAGTACTCACACTAACAAGCATGATCTCAATCATTAAGGGCTTAGCACGCCTCCCTTTCTCTCAATTGATCAAATTTTTACAAAACCTGAGGAATTCCTTCATTTTCATTTTCACCACAGTGTTCACAAAGTTTTGAAAAACTTAGGTCAATGCAATGATTTTAAGGCACTGAAAAGTAAGTGAAAAACACTACCGTTTCATTTAGACTTTCTGGCACAACTGACACAAGGCAGAAGCAAGCACAAAAGCATGAAAAACCACTGTTGTTTCATTCAAATCTTTTGGTGTAACTGGCTGCACGGTAGAAACAGACTCAAAAGAAAGGGTGCAAAAGACAAACTCAAAACAAGACAGTGATGTCCGAGGTAACACCCCCGAAATCACCTAACTCTAACAAAACAGGACTGACTCGATACAACAAGACAGACCCAACTGACTCAGTAAGAAAAGACTCAAAACAACGAGACGGGCTCTAAATAACATAACAAAACTGACTCAATACCCAAGTCAGAAAGTAAAATAAACAACATTCGCAAATGGTAAAATGAGTGCATGCCATACGCCACATCTGGAGTAATCTGAGCGCCACCCACAAGTGGTTTATCCCCCGATCACATACTCGTACTATCTCCCAAGTTCACTGATCCAGTGACGATAGATTTTGTTGAGCTTGGTGGGATGATGACCTCTTTGTCAATCAAATCCTGTACTTCCTGGCGAAGACGAAAGCAATTGTCGGTGCCATGACTGGTTTGTTGATGGTAGGCACAGTACTGGGTACCATAATGCTTAGTTGGAAGGGGATTCAGGAGAGGCCGAGGCTCATGGGGTTTGAGATGGCCTTTTTCAACAAGGTTGAAGAGCCTTGGAAAAAGCCATATAGAGGGCATGGAAGACCCTGCGACCTCGGGGTAGATAGTTTGAAGTTTCGAGGTTTGGATTGGATGCTTTAGCAAAGGGGTCGGCAAGTGCATGCTTGTTTTGCTGATCTTTCCCGAGTGCAGGTTTAGAGTTAAAAGGATCGTTTCTGGTACGACGGCCCTTTTCCCGATTTTTCCCTTGATTTGAACTACTCTTGTTCTAAGTGACGATAGTGTCATCCACAGTTTTTGCAGCAACTGCGAGCACTTGCTGTTTGTTCAGTCCCCCGGCTTTCAAAGCCTCAACAGCCCACAGGAGTTGTTCATAGGGATCATTGCCTGCCCCTACCTTGTTTTTACCACTCGCCTCAGCTTGATCGAAGGTTTGGGTTGCTACATCAGTGCGACACCCGGTTATCACCGACACATCGTTGCCCAAACTTGGGATGGCTTCAGGTTGGCTGAGTTCAATTACAATTCGCCCTAAGAGTGGGGGATCTTCTGGCGTGAAATTTCTAGCATATGATGCGGTCGATGGTGGAGCCAATAGTCCAAAGGCTAGATCAATCACAGTTCTCTGAAGATCGTCGATCATTCCCATTAACTCAAAAGTAGTGGGCTCACAGGTTTGAGATGATTGGGGTCCCAAGACTAGATGTGTGGTAGGTGCCCCAGACGGGCGTTGCATTTCAGCGTCGGTTACATCCTGCACGGTGATTCCCTAGTTTAATGCCGCTGCCCTAACCACAATTTCTTCTGAACTCTGCGTCATCATGAGTCTGCTGAACTGAACAGAGGTGATGTGACTGGTGACTAACAGATTAGATGAACCGGTGAGCCTTGACTGGCCTTTCTCTGCCTTGCCTCAGCAAAGGAAAACACGGGCTGCTCTAAACTGAATCACTGACTTGACAAAGTCTATCAACAAAGATTCAATGCACCCGGGGGATATTGGGGCCTTCTGAGGCTATAGTTCCGCGATTACCTTGTAAAAGATAACAGATAGCATCTCAGCCTGATTTTACCAAAACAAATATAAGCATAGCTGAATGACTGCACTTTATATTGAATTCTGCCCCAAACTCTGCCTGTAAACTGATACCCTCAGGTAAAACTGATTCCCCCAAAATACTAATGCCCTCAGGCCTGATACCCAGACTTGCAAATTGATACGTGCATTCCTGTAGAGACACACTATAAAAACACATAGCAAGGAAATGAGAGCGAAAACACCCCTATGTTAGGATAGAGTTTCCCTGTCCTATTTTGTCAGGAGCTAGGGTTTCACTACGCACACAGCGGTTTCAAAACAACCTACAATCGGGTAAGCAACCTGTCCTAGTTTGGAATAGTCACTATGGATTTCGATATGCACTAGGTTGAATGGTTAAATCATCTAAATAGCTCAAAGATAGCATGCAAGAAGCATCAAAACACAAGGCTAACAAGGCCCATTGTACTACAGCTATGCAATACATGAAGCATATGGAAACGAAAACCCAAAACAGTCCTAGAACATGTCAAATGAATCTAAAACACGTATGGAAGGAAGCCAAAATAAGCTAACATGAAGGGCCAAAACATGGATCATGCAAGGGAGGATTACACTACACTTACCATGACCAAGTATGAGATGGCTTCACCAAAAAAAATCAGAGTTATATCATGGAAAAATAACCCCAAAAATACATTGAAATGATAGCTCGCAAGCTTAGGCATGAAGGCATACGCAATGACTCATGTGAAGGCATAAAGGGCAAACCCTCCAACACATTGTAAGAGCAAAAAAAAAAAAAAAAACAAGTGCATGACCATGAAACATGGACTGAAATCACATTACAAATGATGCCAAATCATTCAAATAGTCCAAGTAATGCATGCTAGTAGACTTGACACACAATGCTAACAAGCTAGAATGAACCATGGCTAGACAAAGCAATGCATGAATGGTCAAAACAACACAAATCAGAGCTAAAGCATGTTAAAACATGGACAAAATCTTCTTAGAGTTAAGCCAAAAGCATGTTTGAATGACATGTTAAGGCATGATGCATATTAGGCTAATTCAAGGAGTTGCACTACAAGTGCAAGGAGCATGGAAGGGGTGACCAAACCAAACCCTAACGGAGGTATGACATGGTAAAACATCACCAAAAACATGCTGAAATGGACTAAAATCAAGCTAGAATGACATGCTACTTCACGAAGCATAAAAGACTAGTTTATGAGATTTACACTACAAGTGTATAAGGCATGCATGGAGTGACTAAACCAAGTAAAAAAAGTGGTATGCCACAGCAAAATAACCCCAAATACAAGCTAAGATATGACCAACATAAGCTTAACAAACATGCTGACACATGAGGCATTCAAAGCAAGTAAACAAGACACGAGGAGAGGGGACCCTCTCCTATTTGGGACCTCAAAACCACCTTTCCAGCACTGAAAATCCACTGGATTTTAGTGGTAGAAAGGTCATGCAAAGGCTAGAACAAGGGCCAAAAGGGATGACTCAAAACATGGCCTAACAAGGCCTAAGAGGGGGTGGACCACCCCCAACACAAAAGTGACCTTAAACAAACATGTTAAGGACCAAAATTCAGAACTTTTTACAGTTAGGAGATAAGCTTAAATCAACATGCAAATAGGTCTAAAAGCTTAAGCAAAACAAAGTGTAAAAGGGCTAGTTGACTCACTCTTGTAGAACCTCTTGAAGGCTACCACTCCAGCAGCTTTCAACCAATCTAAAAGCACCAAAAATAGCCTCAAGAAGCCTCAACAACAAAAGGATGGTGTTTGAGTGTGTGTTTGTGTGCAAAAGTGTGATAAAATGACACTTTAAGGCACAAAAATGAAAGAGATGGAGGATTATAGAGTCAAAGGTGTATACATCACTCCTACCACCAAAATCTGAACCTGGAGGAGGGAGGGGAAGCCTCCCTCTTATAGAGAACAAAGCTCAAGCTTCTTGAAGAAGCTAAGGGTTCAAGGCCATCCCTCCATACACGTGTATGGAGGATGGTTTCAGTGCTCTCCAGCTGTGCCAATTGGCTAAAAATATCTCCAAAAATGTGATAAAAAGCAGCCAAGTGGTCGGCCGACCACCACAAGTAGTCTCCCAGGAATAAAACTGGTCGGCTATGGTGGGAGAGGGTCTAAAGCATGAAAACAATGCAGTGGTGTGGTGGTCGACCAGAAAAGATGGCCCAAAGATCAAGGAGACCAGTTGTCAGACTAGAAAACTGGCTGGCAGGAAGGAAAGTTCTTTGCAGGGAGAGAAATTGGTTTCCCTCCCTTGTACCACCTTTCAAACAAGGAAAACAAGGTTTGTATAAAAAACAAACCAAAACGGATGCAAGACGAAAGTTCAGGAGGCAAAGCCCACAGCCGGGAGCCTCGAAAACTAGCTGACAAGCACCAAAAGTGGTTTGCGACTGCAAAAGTGGTCTCCCAAACCACAGTGGCCCTCTAGGCCAAGGAAACAAGGTGTGGTTCAAAAATCCCGCCAAACGGAGAACGTTAAGCGGTCTCGAGACAAGGCGCGTGGTCGAAGGCTTCGAAAATCGGAAACTAGTCTCCAAGCAGGAAAAGTGGTCTACGAACACAAAAGGGGGTTTACAAGACCTCTCATTCCCTCAGGCAAGGAAACAAGGTTCGGTTCGGAAACCGAGCCAAAGCACAAAGAGTTCAGAGGCCCGGAGGCGAGGCTCTCAGCCGAAACTCCGGAAACTCGAAACGACCACAACATGCACAATTATCGAGCGCTCAATCGATGACGTTTGAGTCTTAAGGTCGGTCAAAAATGGGGTGTCTACAGTTGCCCCTCTGTGATAGAACTCGGAAGTCAAAAGATGACGGGAGTGAATGTCAAAGCCCAGAGACGACCCATTTTTGACAAGGCCGAAGACTTAGACAAACAAGCAAGATAACAAAGAGATGTGCCCTCAGGCAGGGGCAAAATGTAAAAGATATGCACAAAGCCGAACATAATTTATGATCATGCGAAGAAAGCTGTAATGAAGCAATTATACACAATAAATGCAACAGTTTAAGCAAGCGAATATAAATCAAACTACATTACATGCAAAAAGGATGTAAGAGCACGTTGAGTACATACAATACTGTCTGGTTCGTTTGATCGCGCCAGCTTCAGTTGAACCGTACATACAATATCATGCCTGCAAAAGAAAGAAATTCAATAGGTACAATATAGTAACAACATATGTTCAACGTTACATCAAGATGCAATATAAACGCGTGCACATATGATGCCGATGGAAACATGCATAGCAATGCAAGTGAAAAGTGCATGACAACGCAAGTGAAATGTGCATAACAATGCAACCGGAACAAGCATAACAACGCAAGTGAAATGGGAATAACAATGCAAGTAGTGTGCATAACAAAGCAGGTGAAACGTGCATAACAACGCACGTGAAGAGTGCACGACAATACGGGTGGAAGGGGTGCATGACAATGCAACCTAAATGTGACGCATAACAATGCGAGTGAAAGGGGTTCATGACAATGCAACCTAAGTATGACACATAACAATGTGGATGGAGGGGTGCATAATAATGCAGCCTAAGTGTGACGCATAACAATGCGAGTGGAATGTGTGCGACAACGCATGTGAAGAGTGCACGACAATGCAGGTGGAAGGGGTGTATGACAATGCAACCTAAGTGTGACGCATAACAATGCGGATGGAGGGGTGTATGACAATGCAACCTAAGTGTGACGCATAACAATACGGAAAGTGATGTGCATTACAATGGGATGCACTGACAAGTGTAGGTAAGGTGCGCAAGATAGCGCGAATAATGCAATGCACTAACAAGTGCAGGTGAGGTGCGCAAGGTAGCGCGGTAAAATGCATGCTTAATGCAAGTAAGTTGCACAAAACAGTGCGATGCACAAAATAGCGCGATAAAATGCATGCACAATGCAAGTGAGGTTCACAAAATAGTGCGATGCGCAAGAAAGCGCGGTGCGCTAAACAGCGCGAGTGCACAAAATAGAGCGATGCGCTAAACAGCGCGAGTGCACACAGCAGTGCGATGCGCAAGAAAGCGCGATGCGCTAAACAGCGAGTGCACAAAACAGTGCGATGCAATAGATAGTACAGCAGATGCAAAGGGTGACATATTCCAACCATGCTGGAATCAAGAGAGGAGGAAAAACAAATCCAAAACAACCAAACAGGAGCGTGCTCAATGCAGCCTGAGATAAATTCCAAACACGCTAAAATCGTGTGAGGAAAAGGGACACACAAATCACGCTGAAATCGTGAGAGGAGGTCCGAAAACAATCCGCCCAGGCGCGTGCACGACACAACCTGAGAAAAATTCCAAACACGCTAAAATCGTGTGAGGAAAGGGACACTCAAATCACGCTGAAACCGTGAGAGGAGGTCCAAAAACAACTGCCCAAGTGCGTGCACGATGCAACATGAGATAAATTCCAAACACATTGAAATCGTGTGAGAAAAGGGACACTCAAATCACGCTGAAACCGTGAAAGGAGGTCCAAAAACAACCGCCCAGGTGCGTGCACGACGCAACCTGAGATAAATTCCAAACACGCTGAAATCGTGTGAGGAAAGGGACACTCAAACCATGCTGAAACCGTGAGAGGAGGTCCAAAAACAACTGCCCAGGTGCGTGCACGAGACAACCTGAGATAAATTCCAAGCACGCTGAAATCGTGTGAGGAAAGGGAGAGAGAGAGAAACATAAGGACATATCCCTGTGTTTTCGAATAAGAAGGATAAACATAGGGACGTATCCTCGTGTTTCGAAAAGAAGGAGAAACATAAGGACGTATCCCCGTGTTTCGAAAAGAAAGAGAAACATAGGGACGTATCCCCGTGTTTCGAAAAGAAGGAGCGAGCATAACAATACAACAAGTGGAAAGTGCACACCTCTTAGCATGTCACACGCGAGAGAGGAAAAGGCACACCTCTCAGCGTATCACATGTGAGAGAGGAAAGGGAAAACCTCTCGGCGTATCACACGTGAGAGAGGAAAGGCAAAACTTCTCAGCGTATCACATGTGAGAGACGAAAGGGTAAACCTCTCAGCGTATCGCACGTGAGAGAGGAAAAGGAAAACCTCTCAGCGTATCACACGCGAGAGAGGAAAGGGAAAACCTCTAAGCGTATCACACGCGAGAGAGGAAAGGTTAAACCTCTCAGCATATCACACAGGAGAGAGGAAAGGGAAAACCTCTTAGCGTATCACACGCGAGAGAGGAAAGGTAAATCTCTCAGCGTATCACACGCGAGAGAGGAAAGGGAAAACCTCTCAGCGTATCACGTGCGAGAGAGGAAATGGTAAACCTCTCAGCGTATCACACGTGAGAGAGGAAAGAGAAAACCTCTCAGCGTACCACACGTGAGAGCGGAAAGGAAAAACCTCTCAGCGTATCACACGTGAGAGAGGAAAGGTAAACCTCTCAGCGTATCACGCGCGAGAGAGGAAAGGGTAAACCTCTCAGCGTATCACACGTGAGAGAGGAAAGGGAAAACCTCTCAGCGTACCACACGTGAGAGCGGAAAGGAAAAACCTCTCAGCGTATCACACGTGAGAGAGGAAAGGTAAACCTCTCAGCGTATCACACGTGAGAGAGGAAAGGACTGTGCAAGAAAGCGCAGTTATCCAAACGCGTGTCAAATGCGAGAGGAGAAGGGTAGGTCCAAACGCATGCCAAACGCGAGAGGAGAAAGGTATCCAAACGTGTGCCAAACGCGAGAGGAAAAAGGTATCAGTCATACTGAATCGGAACTTCTCTGAAGGAACAGTACATACAATACCATGCTTGAATGAGAAAGTAACTTGATAGGTGCAATGCAATACAGTGCATGATGCTTATGGAATCCAATAAACAAACACAGCGGCGCTTTAGAAAGCACCTCATTGTGTGAGTGGCGATGAACCGGTCTACTCTGATTGGGATCTCCCCTTGTGTTCTTCGAACTCTTACCTTCAACTCACAGTACAAAGGTCTAGAGATGGTGACAAGGGGCAACGTTTGCTGGGGAAACCACGGATGCGACTTTTCTTCCCGGCCATATTCACAACATTCCCTATTCTTCAAACGGGGTGACAAACTAGGTTGGTTCAGCATCTAAAATTGAGGCGCACACACGCTACCTCAGCCATATGGGGCTTTCATACAGATTTCAAGTTGGGGATACATCCCTGGGTATTTAAACCAGATTTAGTCTCGAAAATTCCAAACCTTTGTGTTCTAGGCATCAGCTATTCGAACTCTAGTTTCCACTGTCGCAGTTGATCTCCTAGGAACTCATTGTAAACACAGCCAAGATGCCTCTGGCAGGGACTGGTATTCCGGAGAGCACTTCTAATCGCCGTTCTGGCATCGAAACAGTCAACACAGTATTCTGTTTACTCTAAACACACAGCTCGTACGACACACTGCTCATTCTGAACACGTAGCTCATAACACAATACTTGGTTTATTTAGCACATAGCTCATACAGCACACTGCTCACTCCGAACACACAGCTCATAACACATTAATCGGTTTACTTTGAACACACAGCTTGTATAGCACACTGCTCATTCTGAACACATGGGATGTAGTGATGGGACTCACAGAAGTTGAAACAAACTCAGATACTCCAAAATTTCCCTCTTTTCTTTTGCTTTGTAGCCTGGAACCTAAATAGTTTCAGATAGGTCCTAGTTTTACTACTCGCACACGACCCGGGTTGAACCCTGTAGTTTAATGAAAGAACAAAATTTATTTTGCACAAATGTGGAGAATGGCACAGCACTCCGAGCACAAAATGATTTATTTTGAAATTGAAGTTGAGAAATGAGTTCTTTAACCGGGTATTGAGTCTACAACTGACCACAACAAAAATGACTCAACAAAGGAAACAAAAGGTAAACAACCTAAACACATCGAGAAACGCTCAAAACGACTCAAAACAAGAATCGAGACAAACAAAAACACAACACGACACTCAGATGTGTTCCAAAGACGAGAGACCTCTCGGTTGACGGGGAGCCTAGTTTCTTCATGTATTGTTTCCCACCCTTTCTCATTTGTGATTCTCACATCACTCGGCCCTGAGGCTCTTATTTTCTGAAAAAGCCATTTTCTTACTTTTTCTCTCAGCGCACATCTCTCTATTCTTCAATCTCTCTTCTTTTTTATCCCTCCCTTGGGTGGTTGATGGATAAATAGAAAGTGGTGGGCTCTTGATCCTAGCATTCCGCTAGATTCTTCTTTTTCTGCTCACAACAGTGAACTTTCCCACAGAGGGGTTGTGCTACAACTGGAAGTGTAGCAAATCTGCAGCTGGCATCGGTTGACGATGCTCTGCCGGCGAATTTGGACGTGATCAATTGTGTCCATATGAGGGAGTGGAATATCCTGATCCATTCCGATTCGTGCTTCGCACTGGGCTTGACATCTCGTTGTTGGAGGATGTTGAGAGCTTTCGACCCTTTGCTGTTAGCTTCGGTTGTGCCTTTTCTGGCAAGTAGAGTTCTCTTTCTGGCAAGTGTGTTGACAATGGGAAAAAGACAGAACACCTGACTCAATTATGCCCCTAGTTCATCATTTTGACCATTTTTTTTGGTTTTCTACGAAAACAATTTTGATTAATATGAGAGTTACATCAACACACTTGTTCAATTTCTGATTCAAAATCATGCAAGTCAGGCTATGAGTACTGAAAATTTTCCTTTTTTGGGTCCAAGAAATTGTCCAATTTTGGAAAATGGAATAATTTTCCAGAGAATTAGTCAACTTCATTAAAAATCCTCAAAAACTATTTTTGCAAATGGCCACTGCTAGACCAACACAGAATTTACCCTTGAGATGCACAAACTCAGATCCAAAACAATGGAAAATTACCCTTTGTCTAAATGGCCCTGCATGGCAACGAAAAGTTGCCCCTTGTCAGAAAGGCACCACAGCGCACTGTAATCAGTCCTCCAAGTGACGATCACAACCGAACTCTCAGATACAGAGAAGACAAAGATGATCAGAACCATTACATGGACACAATCGATTTGGAAGTGTTTATGGGTAGACTTCAGAATGATGTTGCCTACGTATCCCAAAGATGAGAATCAAGCCTGATGTAGTTCCTGTTGGTTAAGGTACACTCAGGTATTTAACCTTTCCTTTTACGCTCTAACTTTTGCCAAGGCCGCCCTTCCGGCCCAGCGAACCTTTCAAGGGTAAAAGTGTAGCTTTGTCCATGTCAAATGGTTTTGAGATCGCGAAGCCATCTGAATGCAAAAGAGTGGCTATTGCTCGCTGATGATGTAGAAGTCCATCCAATGGGGGGCTGAATTGTCCCTAGTGTTGTGGATAGGAACTCAATTGTCCTTCAGTAATACTTTCTTCTTTCTTCCCTTCTGGGATTTGGTATTCCTGCCGATCTTCGTCAGCTTGAGAAATGTCCCGATTTTTTACTCTTCGAGCACATCGGACATTTTTGCCCCTAGTTCGAGGGGTGCTTCTTATCTACTTCACAAGCTTCCTTTGACGACGTCTGACCTTCTTGATCTGACTTTGTTGTCGCTAATTCATGGGTTGCTTAAAATCTAGCCACACAGGCCTCACATTGTGGTTGACCGTTGAACATTCTGAATCCAAGTTCAAGGTTTGAAAGCGAAAGGGGTTGAGCCTCGAGGCTGAGAGCAATCCTATGCTGCACAATCTCAAGAGCGATTCCACACAGGTCTTCGCAGGACCGTGCAAAACTTTTTTTGAAATCTTTTAAGAAAGCAACTAGTCACTCGCGCTGAAGACAATGGGGAACCAATCTGGATCAAGCCAGGATCCTTCTCAGTACTCAGACTAACAAGCATGATCTCAATCATTAAGGGCTTAGCACGCTTCCCTTTCTCTCAATTGATCAAATTTTTACAAAACCTGAGGAATTCCTTCCACTTCGTTTTCACCACAGTCTTCACAAAGTTTTGAAAAACTTAGGTCAATGCAATGATTTTAAGGCACTGAAAAGTAAGGGAAAAACACTGCCGTTTCATTCAGACTTTCTGGCACAACTAGCACAAGGCAGAAGCAAGCACAAAAGCATGAAAAACCACTCCTGTTTCATTTAGATCTTTTGGTGTAACTGGCTCCACGGCAGAAACAGACTCAAAAGAAAGGATGCAAAAGACAAACTCAAAACAAGACGGTGATGTCCGAGGTAACACCCCCGAAATCACCTGACTCCAACAAAACAGGACTGACTCGATACAACAAGACAGACCCAACTGGCTCAGTAAGAAAAGACTGACTCAAAACAACGAGAAGGACTCTAAACAACATAACAAAACTGGCTCAATACCCAAGTCAGAAAGTAAAATAAACAGCATTCGCAAATGCTGAAAATAGTGCGTTCCATACGCCACATCTGCTGTAATCTGAGTGCCGCCCGCAAGTGGTTTATCCCCCGATCACATACTCGTACTATCCCCCAAGTTCACTGATCCAGTGACGATAGACTTTGCTGAGCTTGGTGGGATGATGACCTCGTTATCAATCAAATCCTGTACTTCGTGGCAAAGACGAAAGCAATTGTCGGTGCCATGACCGGTTTGTTGATGGTATGCACAGTACTGGGTACCATCATGTTTAGCTGGAAGGGGATTTGGGAGAGGCCGAGGCTCAAGGGGTTTGAGATGGCCTTTTTCAACAAGGATTTGAAGAGCCTTGGACAAAGGCATATAGAGGGCACGGAAGACCCTGCGACCTCGGGGTAGATAGTTTGAAGTTTTGGGGTTTGGATTGGATGCTTTAGCAAAGGGGTCGGCAGGTGCAGGCTTGTTTTGTTGATTTTTCCCGAGTGGAGGTTTAGAGTTAAAAGGATCGTTTCTGGTACGATGGCCCTTCTCCTGATTTTCCCCTTGATTCGAACTGCTCTCGTTCTGAGTGACGAAAGTGTCATCCACAGTTTTTGCAGCAACTGCGAGCACTTGCTGTTTATTCAGTCCCCCGGCTTTCAAAGCCTCAACAGTCCACAGGAGTTGTTCATAGGGATCATTGCCTGCCCCTACCTTGTTTTTACCACTCGCCTCAGCTTGGTCGAAGGTTTGGGCTGCTACATTAGTGCGGAGCCCGGTTGTCGCCGACACGTCGTTGGCCAAACTTGGGATGGCTTCAGCTTGGCCGAATTCAATTACAATTTGCCCCAAGAGTGGGGGATCTTTTGGCTTGAAATTTCTGGCATATGATGCAGTCGATGGCGGAGTTGATAGTCCAAAGGCTAGATCAGCCATAGTACTCTAAAGATCGCCGATCATTCCCATCAGCTCAAAAGTAGTGGGCTCACGGGTTTGAGATGATTGGGGTCCCAAGACTAGATGTGTGGTAAGTGCCCTAGACTGGCGTTGCATTTCAGCGTCGGTCTCACCCTGCACGTTGATTCCCTAGTTTAATGCTGCTGCTATAACCATAATTTCTTCTGAACTCTGCGTCATCATGAGTCTGCTGAACTGAATAGAGGTGATGTGATTGGTGACTAACGGATTAGATGAACCGGTGAGCCTTGACTGGCCTTTCTCTGCCTTGCCTCAACAAAGGAAAACACTGGCTGCTTTAAACTGAATCACTGACCTGACAAAGTCTATCAACAGAGGTTCAATGCACCCGAGGGATATCGGGGCCTTCTGAAGCTATAGTTCCGTGATTACCTTGCAATAGAGAAAACAGACAGCATCTCAGCCTGATTTCACCAAAATAGATATAAGCACAGCTAAATGACTGCACTCTCTACTGAATTCTGCCCAAAACTTTGCCTGTAAACTGATACCCTCAGGTAAAACTGATTCCCCCAAAATACTGATGCCCTCAGTCCTGATACCCAGACTTACAAACTGATACGTGCATTCCTGTAGAGACACACTATAAAAGCACATAGCAAGCAAATGAGAGCCAAAACACCCCTATGTTGGGGTAGAGTTTCCCTGTCCTATTTTGTTAGGAGCTAGGGTTTCACTATGCACACAGCGGTTTCAAAATAACCTACAATCGAGTAAGCAACCTGTCCTAGTTTGAAATAGTCACTATGGATTCCGATATGCACTAGGTCGAAAGGTCAAAAAGGGTGCCTCAGTAAAAATCGGAGTTTGTGTTCCCGTCGTGGCAGAGCCCACAACCGGTTAGGCTTATGGCACACTTTTTTAAGCAAGCCTCTGGTAAACCATTCAGGAATAGTATACGACAAACACGGTGTCCTAGGCGCACCAATGCAAATGCATTGTAAAGAGACACATAAGTGTAAACAAAACATGACATGATGAGCTCGAGTCAAGTTCTCTAATTCCCTAGCAGAGTTGCCAGAAACTGTAGACGCGTCCCGGGAACTCTCCGATATCTGCGCTGCGAGGGCGCGAATCTCGTTTTGTTTGGAGCTACTACAGTTTGGACTCAATGTCACGGTTCTGAATCTAATCTCGCAAAGTGCAATGCAAGATTGACGAATCACCAAAAAGTCCAAATCTGGCAAATCGTTTTGGAAAATTGATTTTTAATAAAGAAGTGCCAAACATGGACTGCTTTACTAGATACAGAGTCGCCACCTAAATATTTTATTTTGGGGGAATTTAGGAAACCCTGACTCGTGCCTAAGGCCATGTTTCCGTCATCACCAAAGTTGCTTCTGCTCGGGAACTTGGGTACGAGAAGGAAAGGTCATGCAATGAGCACCCCGCTCGCCCGATCAAAGATCGGCCTTTGCTAACATGATATTTTGATTTTGAAAACACATGTGTTCTTATTCCGGTTATTAACCTAGAATTTACTATGTGATGCGCACAGCATACAAGTATAGAATAGGTCGCCTAAGTTGGAACAAAACATTGCTTATTCGTTTGTGAAAATGATTTTGAAGTTTGCTACTCGCAAGTAGGCTAAATCACAGATTTCAATGAATTGTTCAAATTCAAACAATCCAACCTTCACCCACAGGCATTCAGGAAGTTATATCAACTAAGCAGTTAGCCTCATGACAAGCATGCTTTCATGGCAACATTAACACACATGCAGTATGCTAAAGCGTAAACACTCACAGTGTATTCTGAGCCAAAACAAAGAACTAGCTAGAAATCATGCATGATCTTAGTTTATGTTAAGATGGCTAATGTAACACATGCGAGAATGTAACTAAAATAGGCTCGGCTATTCTAGAATGGCATATGAAATGCAACTTGATAACATGCTGTTGAACACGTATTCAAGTAAATGTATTGAAATACAATGCAGTTAGGACTCAAAGTGCAATGCAAGATTGATGAATCACCAAAGAGTCCAAATCTGGCAAATCATTTTGGAAAACTGATTTTTAATAAAAAAGTGCCATACATGGATTGCTTTGCCAGATACAGAGTCACCACCTAAATATTTTATTTTGGGGGAATTTAGGAAACCCTAACTCGTGCCTAAGGCCATGTGTCCATCATCACCAAAGTTGCCTCGGCTTGGGAACTTGGGTACGATTGGGGAAGGTTATTTAATGAGCACCCTCGCTCGCCTGATCAAAGATCGGCCTGCACTAAGCATGATATCTTGTTTTTGAAAACACATGTGTTCTTATTCTGGTTAATTAGCTAGAATTACTATGTGATGCGCACAACACACAAGTATAGACTAGATCGCCTAATTTGGAACAAAGCATTGCATATCCGTTTGAAAATGATTTGAAGTTTGCTACTTGCAAGTAGGCTAAAATGTGGATTTCAATGAATCGTTCCAATTCAAGCAATCCAATCTTCACTCATAGGCATTCAGGCAGTTATAGCACATAAGCAGTTAGCCTCATGGCAAGCATGCTTTCATGGCAGTCAATAACACACATGCAGTATGCTAAAGCTTAAACACTCATAGTGTACTCCGAGCCAAAACAAGGAACTAGTTAGAAATCATACATGATCCTAATTCATGTTAAGATGGCTACTGCAGCACATGCAAAAATACAACTAAAATAGGCTCGACTATTCTAGAATGGCATATGAAATGCAGCTTGATTCACGTATTCAAATTGGAATTGAAATACAATGCAGTTAGTATGATGCGCTGAGCCCGGTGCATGCAATACAGATGAATGGATGCACGCATGCAGGCATAAGGTATGCTAAATTAAATATGCCCTAAAACTAACCATTGTAAGCGGTTAAGTAAAAAGGAGAATAAAATGGGGGTTTGAAAGACATGCATCACACACCCGCACGCTTATTACAACAATACGCCCTCTTGAGGGAGGGACCAAATAAGAAGCTAACTAGCTAATCTAAGCTAATTAAACTAATTATCACACAACAAATTAATTAACTAATCCTAGTTAACTAATTATTACAAAACGAATTGAAATAGCTAACACATTAACTAATTAAAGTACAAAACAAAGCAAAAGCTAGCTATCTAAGCATGGCAGCTAAGGAAAGCAATAAAAGCAGGAGGTTCTCGGAGGGAGAAGACTGGATGCATGCTCGGTCGCCTCGTTCGGAAATCCAATGCGATGCCCCGGTTTGCCTCTGTTTTCATTTGTTCTCAGAAACTTGCACCAAGCTCCAGAAAAGATGAAACTCCACCTTAGGAATCTTGTGGGAGGGTGGCCGACCACTTTTGGTCCCTAGAAACACATGCCGACCACTTTTGGTTATTGAAAAACCAGAAAAGTGGTCGGCCAGCTACTTTTTCTGGCTCGCCGGCCAGTTGTTGTTGCTGAACTGCAATTTGTTACAATAGAGAGCAAGAAAGGGCATGGCAATGTATTTGCAAGATATGTGTGTACTACCACCCTCCCTATCATGTGATGAACTCAAGGTCGCGCATTTCCATGTGTGATGGCCGAGAGGCGAAGTTACACGACTCAATATAAAATGAATGCACAAGTAAACACATAAAGCCTAAAACTCTATCATGTATGATCAAGAGCGTCAGCGACCGGGAATTAAGGCACGTTTCATCACTTGAAGTATAAACGTCCCTTTTTTCCCGTGTTTGGATTAACACCTATTCCAAACACAACGCAACACATAACATGGCATGCTCAATGCAAACAACAACGTAGCATACTCAATACAATGTGACATAATTAACTTAACAAAGCTAATGACATGCGAATGATGCTAATGCATGCATGCACAATGCAATACAATAAGGGCAACTTATGAATTTTAGAAACATGCATACTCAATGCGAAGAACAACTTGGCATACACAATGCAAATAACCGCATGTTCAATGGACTTAAACTAAAAAGGGGGTAGACCTCAGTCATGCCCAAATTAGTGGCCATTGGTGATGAAATGAAGGCACATAAAGCAAGGCATGCATGCATAATGCATTGGTCATCAAAGAGGCCAAAGAGCACAACTCTCAAGAGTGCTCAATGAGTGATAGGAGTGGAAGTGTAACAACACTAAGTGCACTGAAATGAAGCAACAAAATGACGCCAAATCATTCAAACAACATAAGTAAAGCATGCTAGGGTCTTAAGGCATGAAAGCTAGCAAAGAGCAACACAAAGGAGACATGCAATACATGACACAAATGCATGAACTAAGCATGGACAGAGCTCAAGTAGGTCAAAAGAAGGACCAAAACATGCTAAGACGGAGGCTCAAAGGCCTAGGCATGCAAGTATACGAGCTAAGGCATAAGTAAGGCAACAATGCATAATACTCAAAGACATTCAAAGCATGAATGAAGTGGGAACATGGCAAAGCTATAAGCTCTGAAATTTCATGTTAGGTGATGCCAAATCATGTATGCAACATAAATGAAGCATGCAATGGTGCTCAAAGCTTGAGGCAAGCAAGAGCATTTGTACTACAAGTATACAAAACATGAAGCATGTGACCAAGGCAACCCAAAACAGTCCTAGTACATGTTGAAATGAGTCTAAAACATGCATGGCAGTAGGCCAAAATGTGCTAGCATGAGAGGCATGAAGCATGGTGAATGCAAGGCAAATAAGGTGGATTACACTACACCTATTAAGACCAAGCATGGAATGAATTAAGCAACAAAAATTAGAGTTATATCATGGCATAATAACCCCAAATAAACACTGAAATGGTGGCTTGCAAGCTATGGCATGAAGGCATACGCAATGATTCATGTTAAGGTATAAAGGGGAAAACCCTCCAACGCATTGAATGAGTGACAAATGTGAATGTATGGCCATGAAACATGGACTGAAATCGTATAACATATGATGCCAAATCATTGAAATAGGCCAAGCAATGCATGCTAGTGGACTCAATACACAAAGCTAACAAGCTAGATTGAACTATAGCTATACAAAGCAAGTCATGCATGGCCAAAACAAACAAAATTAGAGCTAAAGCATGTTAAAACATGAACAAAAGCTCCTCAGAGCTAAGCCAAAAGCATGCTAAAATGACATGTTACAACATGATGCATGTTAGGCTATTTCATGGGATTGCACTACAAGTGTAAGGAGCATGCAAAGGCTAACCAAACCAAACCAAAACAGAGTCATGACATGGAAAAACATCACCAAAAAAATGTTAAAATGGAAAGAAAACAAGCTAGAATGATATGCTACTTCACATAAAGCATACAATGCTAGTTTGTGTGATTTACACTACAAGTGTATTAACCATGCATGGAGTGGCCAAAGCAAGTAAAAAGAGTGGTATGCCACAGCAAAATAACTACAAATACAAGCTAAGATATAGTCTACATACACTTGGTAAAGATGCTCAAACATGAGGCGTATTAAGGCATGTATTGAAGATGCAAGGAGAGGGGATGGCGCTCTCCTTCTTAGGACCTTAAAACACCATCCCCACCACTGAAATCCCCCTGGATTTCAGTGGTGAGAAGTCCAATACAAGGTGATCCCGAAGCTCGCAAAAAAAGGCTCAAAAACAAGGCCAAACAAGGCCTAAGAGGGGGTAAACAACCCCAAACACAAAAATGTTCTTAAACAAACTTTTTAAGAATGATAAAATAGAACTTTTATCAGTTATGAGCTAAGCTTAAAACAGCATGCAAGATAGGCTAAAGCCTTAAGCAAGAAAGGGAGATTTAAAGGTTAAAAGCTCACCCTTGAAGACCTCTTTATAACTGCAACTCCAACAGGTTTTCCAAGCTCAAGGCAATCCAAGAACACCAAAATCAGCCCCTAAGAACCTCAGTAGCAAAAGGATGGTTTTTGAGTATGTGTTTGTGTATTAAAGTAAGACAAATCTACACTTTTGAACACAAAAATGAAGAACAAGAGTGATATAGAGACAATGCTATATCTAACTCTCTTGGGGCAAAATTTTGAACTCAGAGGAGGGAGGAGGAGCCTCCCTCTTATAGAAGAGGAAAGCCAAAGCTTCTTGGAGAAGCTAAGCGTGAATGCTATCCCTCTATACACGTGTATGGAGGATGGCTCAAATGCTCTCCAGCTGTGCCAGCTGTCCTAAAATATCTCCAAAAAGGTGCCAAAAAGCAACTGACCACTTGAAGTGGTCGGCTTGCTAGTAAAAGTGGTCGGTCGACCACTTTAGGTGGTCAACCAGAGCAAAAACTGGTCAGCCATAGGTGGGAGAGGTCAACACACTAAATGCAAGGTGGTGGTGTGGTGGCCGACCAGAAAAGATGGTCCAAAGACAAAGAAAGCCAGTTATCTGACAAGAAAACTAGCTGGAAAAAGGAAAAGTGGTCTCCAAGGAGAAATACTGGTCTCCCACCCTTGTACCACCTTCCAAACAAGGAAAGCAAGGTTTGTACCAAAAACAAACCAAAGAGGATGCAAGACGAGAAATCGGGAGGTGAAACATGCGGCCAAAAGCCCCGAAAACTAGTTGGTGAGCGTCAAAAGTGGTATGCAACCACAAAAGTGGTCTCCCGGATCACAGTGTTCCTCTAGGCAGAGGCAAAAAGGTGTGGTTCAAAAACCACGCCAAACGGAGAATGTTAAGCGGTTCCGTGACAAGAAGCACGACCAAAAGCTCCAAAAACTGGAAACTAGTCACCAAATGGGTAAAGTGGCCTACGACCATGAAAAGTAGTCTACAACCAAAGAGAGATGGTCTACAAGACCACTCTTTCCCTCCGGGAAGGGAAAACAAGACTTGGTCCGCAAATCGAGCCAAAGCATAAAGAGTTCCGAGGCCCGGTGGCAAGGCTCTCAGCCAAAACTCTGAAACCTCAGAACGAGCACAATATGCACCATCACCGAGCGCTCAATCGATGAAGTCTGTGTCTTAAGATCGGTCAAAAATGGGGTGTCTATAGCCAAGGCCGGTGCATGCAAAATAGATGAATGGATGCACGCATGTAAGCATAAGGTATGCTAGTCAAAATATGCCCTAAAACTAACCATCGTAAGCGGTTAAGTAAAAGGGAGAAAGAAATGGGGGTTGGAAGACATGCATCACACATACGTTCGCTTATTACAACAGTTGGCCCTCTCAACGGAGGGTCCGAATAAAGATCTAACTAGCTAATCTAAGCTAATTAAACTACTTAGTTACAGAATAAAGCTAATTAACTAATCCTAGTTAACTAACTATTACAAAAGGATTAAGCAGCTAAACTCATTAACTACTTAAAGTAAATAACCCAAAGCATAAACTAGCTAAGCAAATTACCTAAGTAAAGCAATAAAAAGGGGGCCTTCAGAGGGGGAAGGGTGTATGCATGCCCGGTCGCCGAGTTTTGAAATCCGTCGCGATGCTCCAACTTGCCTCTGTTTGCAACTGTTCTCAGAAACTTGCACCAAGCTCCAGATAGCTTCTAACTCATCTTGGGGACTTGTGGGAGGGTGGCCGACTAGTTGTTGATGTGGAAGACCACTTGCCAACCACTTTTTGTTGTTACAGGGCAGAAAAAGTGGTCGGCCAAGCTAGTTTTTCTGGCTGGCTGACCAGTTGTTGCTGCATTCCTCCAATTTACTGCAACATAGAGCAAGAAAGGGGCATGGCAATGTATTTGCAAGATATGTGTTCACAACCACTCTCCCTATCATTTCATAAGCTCAAGGGAGTGTAGTTTTCGACCCTCGGGCCACCAATCACGCATCTCAATGCATGATGGCTGAGAGACGAAGTTGCATAAATCAATATGAAATGAATGCACACATAAACACATAAATGCCTAGAACTCTATCATGTATGATCAAGAGCGTCGGTGATCGAGATTTAAGGCACGTTTCATCACTTTAAGTATGAAATGTCCCTCGTTTGTCATGTTTGGACTAACACCTACTCCAAACACAATGCAAGCAAATAACATGGCAATGGACAATCATGCAACAACAACTAACATACGCAATGCAAATGGTATTATAGCATACGCAATGCGATGAATATGGCATACACAATGCAATGTAATAACATGGCATACTCAATGCAATGTAACCTAAGCATACAAAAATGTAATGCAACATGGCATACACAATGCAAAGTAAGATGAACAATCTAACAAGGCTAATGGCATGCACAATGCACAATGCTAAGAACAACATGGCATACTCGATGCGATGAACTACATGGCATACACAATGCTCAATGGACTTAAATCAAATTAGCCATGCCCAAAACAGAGGCCATAATGCTAGAATAAAGGCACAAAAGGGCAAGGCAAATATGCACAAGTATTGGCCCATCAACTAGGCCTAAGAACACAACTCTTAAGCATGATGAAGAAGCAATAAACATGGAAGTGTGACAACACTAAAGGTTCTGAAATCAAGTGTGAAATGATGCCAAATCATTCAAACAACACAAGTAAAGCATGCAAGAGGGCCTAAGGCACAAAACCATTAAAGGGACTACATAAGGAGCATGCAATACATGACACAAATGATTGTACCAAACATGGACAGAGCTTAATTAGGTTTAAACAAAGACCAAAACATGCTAAGATGAGGCCCAAGGACCTAGGCAAGATGGCATACATGCTAGGCCAAAAGAAGGCAACAAATGCAAAACCCTTAGAGGCACTCAAAGGGTTAATGAAGTGGGAACATAGCAATGCTACATGCTCTGAAATGAAGTATTAAATGATACCAAATCATCTAAATAGCTCAAAGATAGCATGCAAGAAGCATCAAAACACAAGGCTAACAAGGCCCATTGCACTACAGCTATACAATACATGAAGCATATGGCAAAGGAAACCCAAAATAGTCCTAGAACATTTCAAAATGAATCTAAAACATGTATGGAAAGAAGCCAAAATAAGCTAACATGAAGGCCAAAACATGGATAATGCAAGAGAGGATTACACTACACCTACCAAGACCAAGCATGCGATGGCTTAGCCAACCAAAATCAGAGTTACATCATGGCAAAATAACCCCCAAAACACATTGAAATGATAGCTCGCAAGCTTAGGCATGAAGGCATACACAATGACTCATGTTAAAGCATAAAGGGCAAACCCTCCAACGCATTGAAAGAGAAAAAAAAAGCAAGTGCATGACCATGAAACATGGACTGAAATCACATTATAAATGATGCCATATCATTCAAATAGTCCAAGTAATGCATGCTAGTGAACCTGACACACAAAGCTAACAAGCTAGAATGAACCATGGTTATACAAAGCAATGCATCCATGGTCAAAACAACATAAATCAGACCCAAAGCATGTTAAAATATGGACAAAATCTTCTTAGAGTTAAGCCAAAATCATGCTAGAGTGACATGTTAAGGCATGATGCATGTTAGGCTAATTCAAGGAGTTGCACTACAAGTGCAAGGAGCATGCAAGGGGTGACCAAACCAAACCCTAACAATGGTATGACATGGTAAAACATCACCAAAAACATGCTGAGATGGACTCAAATCAAGCTAGAATGACATGTTACTTCATGAAGCATACAAGACTAGTTTATGAGATTTACACTACAAGTGTATAAGGCATGCATGGAGTGACTAAACCAAGTAAAAAAAGTGGTATGCCACATCAAAATAACCCCAAATACAAGCTAAGATATGGCCAACATAAGCTTAACAAACATGCTCACACATGAGGCATTCAAAGCAAGTAAACAAGACACAAGGACAGGGGATGACCCTCTCTTATTTGGGACCTCAAAACCACCTTTCCACCACTGAAAATCCTCTAGATTTCAGTGGTAGAAAGGTCATGCAAAGGCTAGAACAAGAGCCAAAAGGGATGGCTCAAAACAAGGCCTAACAAGGCCTAAGAGGGGGTAGACCACCCCCAACACAAAAGTGACCTTAAATAAACATGTTAAGGACCAAAATTCAGAAATTTTTGCAGTTAAGAGATAGCTTAAATCAACATGCAGATAGGTCTAAAAGCTTAAGCAAAACAAAGGGTAAAAGGGCTAGTTGACTCATCCTTGTAGAACCTCTTCAAGGTTACCACTCCAGCAGCTTTCTTGGATCAAAACCAGTCCAAAAGCACCAAAAACAACCTCAAGAAGCCTCAGCAACAAAAGGATGGTGTTTGAGTGTGTGTTTGTGTGCAAAAGTGTGATAAAATGACACTTCAAGGCACAAAAATGAAAGAGATGGAGGATTAAAGAGACAAAGGTATATGTATCACTCCTACGACCAAAATCTGAACCTGGAGGAGGGAGGGGGAGCCTCCCTCTTATGGAGAACAAAAGCTCAAGCTTCTTGAAGAAGCTAAGGGTTCAAGGCCATCCGTCCATACAGGTGTATGGAGGATGGTTTCAATGCTCTCTAATTGTGCCAGCTGGCTAAAAATATCTCCAAAATGGTGATAAAAAATCGCCAACCACTTGAAGTGGTCGGCTAGCTACTTAAAGTGGTCGGTCGACCACCACAAGCGGTCTTCCAGGAATAAAACTATTCAGCCATGGTAGGAGAGGGTCTAAAGCATGAAAACAATGTAGTGGTGTGGTGGCCGACTAGAAAAGATGGCCCAAAGACCAAGGAAACCAGTTATCAGACCAGAAAACTAGCTGGCAGGAAGGAAAGTGGTTTGCGGGGAGAGAAACTGGTCTCCCACCCTTGTACCACCTTCCAAACAAGGAAAACAAGGTTTGTACAAAAAAAAAACCAAAACGGATGCAAGACGATAGTTCGGGAGGCAAAGCGCTGAAAACTAGCTGACAAGCACCAAAAGTGGTTTGCGAGCGCAAAAGTGGTCTTCCAAACCACAGTGGCCCTCTAGGCCAAGGAAACAAGGTGTAGTTCAAAACCCACGCCAAACGGAGAACGTTAAGCGGTCCCGAGACAAGGCGCGCAACTGAAGGCTTTGAAAACTAGAAACTAGTCTCCAAGCGGGAAAAATGGTCTATGACCACGAAAAGTGGTCTACGACCACAAGAGGGGGTTTACAAGATGTCTCCTTCCCTCAAGCAAGGAAAACAAGGTTCGGTCTGTAAACCGAGCCAAAGCACAAAGAGTTCAGAGGCCCGGAGGCAAGGCTCTCAGCTGAAACTCCGGAAACTCGAAATGAGCACAACATGCGCAATCATCAAGCGTTCAATCGATGACGTCTGAGTCTTAAGGTCGGTCAAAAATAGGGTGTCTACAACAAGCTTACTCCTGAATCCATAGCACATGTTACATAATATAATAAACATCAAGCAAATAAGAAATTTCTTAAAGGCTTACAGTTTTCCAGAACAATGCTTGGTTATAACAAAATGGATTTAAATCCAATACCGTTAAAGCCCTAGGTTTGTACAAATAAATACAACAAAATAAACAAAATGAAGCTTTTGCTTCCAAGTCCTTCTAATCTATTACCTTGGCGGAGGCATATCATTAGCACCTGAAAATGGTTTTCCCACATAGGGTGAGCCAAAGCCCCGTAGAAATAATCCAACATAGTATATGAATCTTAATAGAGTTATAAGGTGAATGCATATGTAATGCTCGTGCCAAGACATTTTATATCTTTTTCAAACCATGCAATGCTAGGTTTATATCATAATTCATAAAAAAAAAAATTCTTTTAATAGAAAACAGGACTATGAATACAATTTTGTGAATCACTAGGTATGTGTCTGTAAGTTGATTATACAAGTATTACCAATTTTTTATTTTTACCGATATTAACCGGAAGGCTCGACACTTATCCATGTGGGTTTTTGGTCTTTCACTGAGGACACGCATGCCAACTTAGCATTGTAACCACACCCTCTACCTAGATTCACCAAGTATTCACCATTTTTCTCAAAACAATGTACATTTTCAATGTGATATTATGCAATAATGCCCAATGCAAATGGGTGAGAAAATAGTTTCAATTCACTTAGTTCTCATGCAATTTCTACAACAATCATAGCTATCTTTCACCGATAGCCCAAAGTAGATGTCTTTAAATAGATAAATAAATTCTATAAAGATAAACTTTTCAAACTTCAAGATGTGAGTGGTAATACATACTTAACTCCACCATCCTTATCATCATCAACCCAAATTTACAATTTCAACAACAACTCCATTTATCAAAACAAAATCAACATTTAAGATTCCTAGGGTAAAAACCTTCTTTTCTTTATAAACCATTTCCCAAGGTAAAAATCCATCTTTTCATCATATTTCAACAATAAATATCTATCCACGATCATTTTTGATAAACCGTTTGAAAACCCCTCTTTTTGTTATCAAGCCAAAACCTAGGTTGTTCAAACATTCACTTTTTCACAATGTTGTTTTATAAAAACAAATAACTAAGTTAAAAATCATAGAGAAGTGCGAGAAATTCCTACCTCAAGTGTAAAGGTGGAAGAGGAAAACTCAACGTTGATAAAACCGCAAACCTCTTTGATCAAAAGAAATCCCTTGAGACGATCTACAATCAATTTCAAAAGACCAAGATAAGAAGGTACCTATAGGTGAGTAGATATGAAAATCTAAGTGAGAAAAGTTGAGTTTTGAGAGAAAGAGAGAGAAGTCACGAGTAGAGAGGGAAAAATAAAAGTAACTAATGAGAGCAAAGTGCTTTTGGGCCTATTTATAATGACTAATTATCAATAGAATTAATAGCTCCAAAGTCAAATGAAAAGAATAAGTCAAAAATCTCCAAAAAGTAGGGCCCAAGTCGAACAAAAATCTGAAAAAGACTCACAGGGGTGTCGACCTTTACGAAGAAAATGCTGAGACACAAATGTTGGCTACAAATAAAGGTCGACCCTAAGAGCCCGGGGTGTTGGCCCTATTTTTTAGTAGACATTCCAGAACAAAACAACAAGAGAAGGGTCGACCCTAGAAACCCATGGTGTCGACCCTATATGTCAGTAGCGATTTTTAGGATTGAGTAGCAAGATAATGCCGACACCACCCAGATTGGTATCGACTCCAGAGGCCAACAATAGGACAAGTGTCGACACCACCAAGACTGGTGTCGACCCCAAATTTTAGTTGCAACACCAAGAACACAGCGACAAGGCGGTGTTGACACCACCAAGACGAGTGTCGACCCTAGGAGCAGAACAAAACAAGAAAATGAAGGCAGTGTTGACCCTGGAAGCCAAAACCAAACACGAAAAGAGAGAAAAACAACCGCTATGGATATGGTTTTCCAGATTCAAAAGTAATAAATGGATCGGGTCTAAGCCCGAATCGCTATACAATAATACTATAACATCCTCCTTCAACCCACTAATAAATTATTCCTGCACAATAGACACTAAATTTACACAAAAATCCAGGTCAAGCATATGTGACTTCCAACAAAATATGCAAAGATACTAAATTAATTTGTTGCACTTAAATTTAGTGAATTTTCAAGAGCACTTTATTGTCCACACTCAATAACCATCCATAAGGTCCAATATTTTACATTGATAAGAGATTTTTCAAAAATATTAGAAATTCATTAAAGTACATATCAGTAGGAAGCTTTACAAAAGTGGTTAACATCAAGGATATATTTTAATTAAAATACACTTTCAATTTATTTCCATCTTTCATCATTTGTGTTCTTTTTGAAACTTTAGTTACTTCCCTCTTCTATTTGGAAAATTTTATATATCTTTGTAAAAGATCCTTTATAATTTTTTCTAGCGTATTGTTTTTTAAGGATACATAATTTAGTTTGAAAATCAGTAATATTAAGGATTAAAAGCTCCATGCCCATCTTCACAAACTTTACAATAAAAAAATAAAATAAAAATTACACAGAGATTATGCATGCTTCAAAATATCACATCCCCCCCCCCCCCCGTGATTTTCTTTACACATGCTCCAAAACAAACTTGAAAAGAATCATACCACTTGTGTATTTTTTATTCCCTTTCTTGAGTAGTTTTCCTTTCCTTTTCCTTTAAGCTTTTCATTTTCATTTGCCTTTACCTTTGCCTTCGCCTTTGCCTTTCAAAAAATAAGCAAAAATTATTAAGAAAAAAAATATGAGAAGTATATAAATTTGGTTAGTGGGCTTACCCCATGAACACAGAGGACATTGAAGTCCCGTTCATTATGGATCACAACATTGACATTTCTATTTTGAAGAAACTAAACCTGTGTATATATAGAAATACATTTGAAAGGTAAAAGAAAAATTATATTAAGGAATGTAGATTAAATAAAAAAATGAGTATAGAGATCTAATATTAGTGTTTCCTCTAAGATATCATTCATCTATAAAAAATAATACAAACGCATTTGATTATAAGAAAAATTATAAATAATAAGTAAGAAATTAAGCCTCGATTCATAACCTATAAATTAAACATACATAACCAAAAATATGAATGTTGTCCATGATTTGAATTAAAATGAATTCCAAGGTTGTTGAAGAGGTTGAAAGACCAGAGACCTGTATTTAATAGTGTTATAAATAGATTGGGTTTAAATACCAATGGGTTGAACAATGACTATTTGATTACTTAATTGTGCCATAATTTAAGTATAATGGGCTATTTTGTTCTCACTATAATTCTAATTTTTAACAATTAAATAAAAACAAAAGATCATAGAACATTACTTTGCATGTTAAAAAAGGAAACTCAATTCACACATTTATCAAAATAACCCAAATCATTTATCAGAACACTAATCATATTTGAAACACTTAAATCTCATTGATACTTTATTTGGTTCACTGGAATGAGATAAATGATGATTCCCATTGCAATGAATTTTTCATTATTCTTTTAGTCAATCAAATATGAGAAGTGAAAGGAATCTTTGCACTTTATTACAGTGAACCAAACACTACCTTAAAGTTTCACATGACATTTTATTCCAGAGGATTAAAACGTAGGGAAAAAGAAAACAGGGGAAGAAGCTCAATCAATCTGCGAAATAAATAGTATGGAAGTAAACAACCTTTTTCATTCCTCTAATCAATCATCAATTTGAAGACATTGCAAGTCCAAATTCCAAGCTAATCTAAACATGCAAAATTCCTTTCAATCTAGTGATGTTGTATATACAGTTGGTTGTTCAATGAGTTTTGGTCCAAAGTCTGCTTCTTTTGGCACTAATTTTTTTGGCCAGGCACATCTTGTAGAAGAGAGGTTACATTTCAAGAAGAAAATGTTACATATGAAAAGGCTATATCCAATTACAAGAATAAAATATAGGAGATGTAGAAAGAAGCAAATCTATTTAGGACTAAGTTCCAAGTTAGAGTTAAAGACCCAAAATTTATTTTGAAGTGTTTTTTTTTTTCATTTTTTTTTTTAGGTAAGAAAGGTATTTTAGATTGTAATTAACTCCATCATTGAGGCATTCCTTGAACATAAGTTGTTTAAATTAGCAGTTAACTGAAGTCTAGAAAGAGTTAAACCCACCCGAGCGTGGCTAAACAACCAACAAATAATTTCATCAAATCAAACTCAACCACCCCAACCTCACAATTCCAGAAGCTATGAAATTTTGCTCTATTTTTTTTCAATAATCAAACACCTAGAAAACTCACCAAAAAAAAATAAAATGTAATGATAGGGAAAATCCAAAAACCAACAAATTTGACTATCCAAGCCTATAAACAAAAATTTCTATTTAGCAAAATTGAGAGCTCTAACTGTTAAACAACAATTTCCAGCAACACTTAAAACATATAATAAAAAAACTTCAATACCATCCCATTTAGATTATAACTTTATAGTTTCTGAAAATCTATATAAATATAACAAATGGCTAATGTAGATTACAGATATAAGTAGGACATATCCCTAAGAACTTGAAGCACTTTTAAGTAGGACATATCCCAAAAATGTCTGATTTCCTAAGATGAGAAAACAACAAATAAAAACAACCCATTTCCATTATTCATTCATAATCAACAATGATTCAAGATACAACTATAACCTGCTCAATCCATTTCAAAAGCATAACAACAAACTAAGCATTGCTGTAACAATGTAATAAATATATTTTAGAAAAAAGGTCAAATGTAACAATCAATCTTCGAAACAAACTAAAATAGATATGTAACGAAATAAAATGAAATGAAATGATGGAAGTTGAAGGTGGGGATGGGGAGAGGGCCTTGAGCGAGGGAGTTACATATTAGAATATTAGAGCTGGTGGGGTGGGGAGTGGTTTTTTGGCTAAATGTCATATAAGACTCTATATTTTCCTACCTCTTCATTTTGGTTTTCCCCTTGGCTTGACACACTTTCAACAACAGTTACATATAGTTCTCTAGTTGTGTGTAAACTTGGTGCTTTATCCATTTCTTGAAAAACCATTTTTTTGACTTAAGGTTATATTAGTTTCTAAAATCAGAGGGCTTAAGTTTTTCTTTTTTTGTTTTTTGTTTTTGAATACATACTTGGGTTTTCTATAGCCAAATACAATTAAAAATAATAAAAGCAAAAAGCCACAACTATATAAGAAACAAAAAAGCAAGACAATCCATTTCAATTATTACAATCCAATTTACAAGGTTAAAAAATGATATTGATTACTTTAAAGTAGAAAAATTGTCACGACCCAAACCTACTCCTACAGGTTTAGTGTCGTAACCGGCCAGTAATCCTCGGATTACCAAAGGCCTCTGACTTGAATAATAAAATATAAGGGGCTAGCGGAAGCAAATATAGAAACATACATAGTCCGTTGAGCTGTGTAGACATATATGAGACATGAATTTCAAAACTTTATACACATACATGTGACGTCATAAATACAGTAGTTTTACGTTACATTCATTACAGATATAGCCAAAGGGGGACTTAGCCCAATATACAAATAAACAAAAAACTCATTCATATTCCTGAAGAAAGCAAAGTCTTATATGTTGACAAAACATGACCACATGGCGTTCGGAACCTCCTTAGGTGGCACAAAAGCTGGCTGACAAACCAAAACTCCAGGTCATTAACTCTGAGCCTGGTCACGTGCCTGGTCACCTACATACATAAATAATAAAGTGAGCAGAAGCCCAGTGAATAATAATAGAGTAATGGGTTTTAATTGAATGACGTTCCATGTCACATTCAGAAAACAGATTTCATACTAGAAACATATTGATATTCTTCTACAGAAATCAGAGTTCATACTTAATCATGCGTGGTACATCCATTAGCATTAACAGAACATATACAACATATATAGACAAATATAGAACAGATGGTGGTTATGTATAATCGGTCCCATAAAGAAACCTCCGGATTCCGGTAACAGATAATAGATATGCTGAGCTCCACGATGGAGCCTCCGATACGGGTAATAGATTGCAGATGTATTAAGTTCCATGATGGAGCCTCCATTACCTTGTAATAGCTAACATATATCACATGATGCTAAGGATGCCACGAATACATGTCAGAAATTGGATAATCATTCATTGTACTGAACATAACATTTCAGAAAACAGATCTTATTTCATCATACAAAAAATAAATAAAGTTAAACATAGCTTTACTAAGTTCTTACTCATAGATGGCTTCGGAAGCAGACAGACAAAATCAGATGGCTTACGACGCGTGACCAACACAAACATAAGCAATACATATATTGAGACACACACTTGGATAGTACTTAACTTGTTTAATTTCTTTCTTAGTGTGTTTCTAAGTCTTATCCTCATTATTATGTCTTAATTATGGCTTATGAATGCTTAGAATGCAATGGGGATGCCAGAATGCACTTGAAACACTTAGTTAGATTTGCTGAAAATAGGGTCTTCGCTCGAGTGCAACTTCCTTCGCTTAAGTGGAGGTTCAAAAATAAGTGTGGTCACTCGAGAAATCTGTAAACTCTGCAAAAGTACTGATTGTATGAATTCTCCGCTCGTCGGTTGCTTGAGCGTGAGACTGAAGTCTTCGCTCGAGCGTAACTCTAGTCACTCGAGCAGTCTGCAAAATGTGTAAACTTCTGGGAGCATGCATTTTATGCTCGAACCAACTTTTGGTCACTGGACCGGAAGTGCAAAATCGAAGGTGGTGGCTCGAGTGCAAGATCTGTCACTCAAGCGAAGAGGCAAAATTCTGGATTTTTCAGATTTGCTCCCAAGTTCAAAACTCTAATTCAAAGCCTTAAAATGAAACCTTTGGGCCCCAAAACTTAAAAACACATGCCTAAGCTTGTCAAACATCAAGAATGAAGGATCATTTCATAAAATTAAGGCCAAAGGATAGGTCAATTGTTCAAAATTCAACTTGAAATAATAAAACATCACATGAACTTAACATGCATGACATGATTTGAGTTCCAAGCTACCAAATCATGATCAAATGAGATGTTCAACTCAAAAACTTGTTGAATTCATTAAACAAGGCCAAAATGAGGACATATAAGAGGTAATTCTTTGAACCCAACTTCAAAATCATGAGAATTATGCATGCATGCATGACTTGCTCTTCTTCTAAACATTCTAGCTTAATTCATGTTATAATCATCTTGATTCCCTTAAATTCATATATTGAATAACTTCAACTCAAGCTTAAGGGTTGAATTCTTACCTTAAATGCTTAATTGAACTCTAGTTAGCTAAGTGTTTAAGTTTCCAAGCCAAACCCTCCAACTCTTTAGCAATTCTCCTAATTGAACTCAATATTCTCTTCTTTCCCTCTCTCTCTACATTTGTTGCCTCAAGGTGAAGAAATGAGAGTGTAAAGTGTGTTTAGAGGTCATTGTGCCTTATATAGGCTTGGTTAAGGAGACTTAATTAAAGCTAATCAAATGGACATTAATTATTCTAATTTAATTGCTCCAAATCGAATTTCAATTCAACCTACCATAAAATTCTAAAAATTTCAAATAACACATAAACCAAGTCAGTTTCACGTTCTGTGGCCGACATGGCCTTCAATTTGAAAAACGAACATAAATATGAACAAATCTTTCTACGATAGACAGATAGAAACACAAATAATGCAACACAGATGCACTTAAATCATAATTTCTTTTGAATTACTTGTTAGGCATCTTTAATCGTGGTTTAGCAGTTAATCATAGGTCGGGGTTGTTATAGTCTTCCCCTCTTAAAGAGTTTGGTCTTCCAAACTCGAATTACCTTCAGTTTGTAAGAATATCGGATCCAAAAGGAACAATTCAGGGTATCTCTTCATCATATCTTCTTCCGTCTCCCAAGTTGCATAAGTCCCTTCGTGGTTTTGCCTATCAATTTTCACTAACGAAATTTCTTTATTCCTCAGTCTTTTGATTCTGTGATTCACAATCTGAATTGGCCTCTTTTCGTATGTATAATCATCTTTCAAAAGTACACGCGTCAGTTCAATCACATGGTGCGGATCCTGTAAATATTCCGGGAGCATTAAGACATGAAAAACATTATGTATGTGTTCTATGATCGGCGGTAAGGTTACCCGATACGTCACTAAATTGATTTTCCCTAAAATCTCATATGGCCCAACATATCTCGGTGCTAACTTGCCCTTTACACCAAACCAAGTTTGCCCTTCCATTGGAGGGACTTTGATAAACACGTGATCCCCGACTTCATATTCTTTGTCTCTTTTTCGAACATTTGCATAACTCTTTTGGCGGCTCTGTGCAGTTTTTAATCTCTGTTGAATCCATTTCACATTTTCCGTCATTTCCTACACAAGTTCCGGTCCCAACAAAGGTCTATCACCTATCTTGGCCCAATAGATTGGAGAACGGCATTTTCTACCATACAAGGCTTCATAAGGGGCCATACCGATACTCGAATGGTAGTTGTTGTTATACACAAACTCGGCCAATGGTAAGTAAGTCTTCAAATTGCCTTGGAAATCTAGGGCACACATTTTGAGCATATTTTCCAACATGTGTTGTTCTTTTTGATTGGCCGTCTATCTGAGGATAGTAAGCACTACATCTTAATTCAGTCCCCAAAGCTTGTTGCAAACTCTGCCAGAATCTTAAAGTAAACTTGGGATCTCTGTCGGATACTATGGAAACTGGAACTCCATGCAATTTCACAATCTTATTGACAAACAAATTAGCCAACTTGTCCACATTATACAAAGATTTGACAGGAAAAAAGTGGGCAGATTTAGTTAAACGATCAACAATGACCCAAATAGAATCCATACCTCGAGAGGAGCGAGGTAGTCCAACAATGAAGTCCATCGTAATATGCTCTCATTTCCATTCCGGTATTGGAAGCAGTTGAAGTAATCCAGCGAGTCGTTGGTGTTCAGCTTTAACTTGTTGACAATGCAAGCATCTAGTCACAAAATCAGCAACGCTCTTCTTCATTACCAGTCACCAGAAATTTTGTTTCAAGTCATGGTACATCATTGTATTTCCCCGATGCATGGCAAATTTAGAATTGTGAGCCTCAATCATAACTCGTTTTCTTAAGTCAGAACAATTCGGTACACAAAGTCTGTTATGGAATTTCAACACACCCTTTTCAATCATAAATCCCGATTTTGATTTTGAGTCAATTTCATCTACAATCTTTTTCAGAAATTCATCTTGCAGTTATTTCTCTCTAATCTCTTTAATGATTACAGGTTGAGCGAAAATGGTAGCTAAGATCTCGCCCTGTTCACGCAATACAATTTTAAGCTCATTCCTTTCTAGGTCACATATCAACTCCTTATGACCGGTGAGTAAATATGACAAATTGCCCATGGATTTTTTGCTCAAAGCATCCACAATTGTGTTCGCCTTCCTCGGATGATACAAAATCTGTAAGTCATAATCTTTAATCAACTCTAACCATCTCCTTTGCCTTATGTTCAATTCCTTTTGGGTGAAGAAATATTTTAGGCTTTTATGGTCCATATATACCTCGCAAGTCACTCCATACAGATAATGGCGCCAAATTTTAATGTAAAAACTACTACTGCTAGCTTAAGGTCATGAGTTGGGTAGTTCTTTTCATGTGGTCAGAGTTGTTGAGAAGCATACGTAATCACCTTCCCATTCTACATCAACACACACCCCAAACCTTTATAGGAACCATCTCTGTAAATCTGAAACCCATCGGTTCCGTTAGGTAACGTCAAAATAGGTGCAGTTATCAATCTAGTCTTCAATTCTTGAAAGGCTGATTCTTGCTGATTAGTCCAATCAAATGGCATGTTTTTAGTGTCAACTTTGTTAATGGAATTGCAAGTTTTGAATAGTCTTTCACAAATCTACGATAATAACCTGCAAGCCCCTGAAAGCTTCTGATTTCTGACACATTGGTTGGTCTTGGCTAGTGTACAATGGCCTTAATTTTCTGTGGGTCCACTGATATGCCATCTTTGTTGATTACATGTCCCAAAAATATCACGTTGTCTAGCCAAAATTCACATTTGGAGAGTTTGGCATACAATTTCTTTTCCCTCAGATTTTGTAACACAGCTCGTAAATGGTTTTCATAATCCTCCCTGCTTCTAGAATAAATCAATATATCATCAATAAATATGACAACAAATTCATCCAGAAATTGCTTAGACACCTTATTCATTAAGGCCATTAAAACTGCGGGTGCGTTAGTTATCCCAAATGGCATCACTAGAAATTCATAGTGCCCGCATCTAGTTCGGAAAATGATTTTCTTAATGTCTTCTTCCTTAACTTTCAATTGATGACAACCCGATCTAAGGTCAATTTTAGAAAACACTTGGGCTCCTTGGAGTTGGTCAGACAAATCGCCTATTCAGAGAAATGGATATTTATTCTTGATAGTTACTCTATTCATTTTCCGGTAATCTATACATAACCTCAAGGACCCATCTTTCTTTTTAACAAACAAAACTAGAGCACCCCAAGGTGAAGTACTCGGTTGGATGAACTTCTTATCTAACAGTTGTTGAAGTTGGATTTTCAATTCTTTCAATTCTGAGGTTGACATTCTGTAAGGGGTCTTAGAAATCGGTTGTGTTCCATGTACAACATCAATAGTAAACTCAATTTCCCTATCAATTAAATCTTTGGGAAAATCATTTAGGAATACATCAGGAAATTCATTTACTACAGGGATGTTCTCTACATTGGGACTATTAGCAGTCACAGTTATAACGCAACACAAGTAACCCCGACACCTTAAAACTTTTCTGGCTTTCACAAAAGAAATCAAATACGGTGGAGGAATTACTCCATTCCCAATGAATATAAACTCAGGCGTACCATCTGGTCGAAACATAACAGTTTTATTTACCCAGTCAATAGTTGCACAATACTTTGTCAACTAATCTATACCAAGTATATAGTCAAAATGATCAATACCCAATGGCAATAAATCAACATATAATGTCATATCACCAATCACAATGTCACATGCCAAATAAACATACGTGCAGACCATAGAACCTCCAGATGGCGTAGATACAGACAACAAATAATTTATAGGTTCTAGTGGTCTAGTTAGTTTTCAGGAGAAAGCATATGATACAAAGGAATGTGTAGAACCAAATCTATCAGCACTTATGCATTTTGAGAACAAATAGGGAGTATACCTGATACCACAGCTTCGGTGTTCTGTACATCACTAGGCACCAATGTGCAAACTCAGCCTTGTCTCAAAGTTTTTCTCCCAGTGTTAGCTCTCGTGTTTGTTCTAGCTACAGAAACGGATCCAGTTGAACTTGCTATAGAGCGGTTGGCACTATCAGATCTAAGTGGGCAATCTCTCACTACATGGCCTGTCTTGCCGCATCGGATGCACGGTAACATACACCCTTATGTTTCTTTCCATAATCAGAACAAACTAGTATAGACCCATTGCTCTGACTTGCGCTACTTGTAGACCCTGTGTTTTGTTTTTTGTTTACAAAAGAATGACCCTTTCTGAAACCGTACCTAGACCTTTTACCCCTCCATTCTGTTGTTGGCACTTTAACTTGTTTCTTTGTTGCTAGGTTGGTCTTTGCCTTCAATGCTCTGTCAAGTACATCCACATATGTAGGCAGCTTTAGGACACCTACCCGATCAAATACGCCTAAATCCAATCCACCTTTAACTTTTCAAGCTTTCTTGTAGTTCGTCTCCACTATATGAGGAGCAAATCAAGCTAATTCAGTGAATTTAGCCTCATACTCGGCTGCAGACATGTTGCCTTGCTTGAGTTCTTGGAATTCAGAAACTTTCGGGTCTTGAAAGCACTGAGGAAAGTACTTGTCATAGAAGATCTCATTGAATTAAGCCCATGTCATGTTCCTATCACTATTTCGGATAAACGACCACCATTTTTGGGCTTCATCTCTTAGAGTATAGGTGGCCAAGAGAACCTTCTGAGTCTTGGAGCAAGGAAATACTTCAAATAACTTTTCCATCTTGAATAGCCATATTTCTGCCTTCAATGGTTCAATACCACCTAAGAAAGTTTGCGATTTTATCTTCATGAACTTCTGCGTTAGGTTGATGATATCATTATTATTCGGTTCGACTTGGACCGGAGGGGGCGGAGGAGGCAGAGGTTGTTGTCTATGTTGTTGTCTTATAGATTCAGTTAGGTTTCGAGCATTTGTTCCATTAGGCTCATACGAGCTTCGGAAGATTCACTTGTATCATTACTCCTCGCATTTTCCATGATACCATAGAGAAACAAGGTAACAATAAACATAGGAAAAATCTTGTTTATTTATTTCAATTTCTTATGTTTATGTTCAGATTCAGTTTTCACATTTACAGAGATTTAACTCACATAGACACATGTAGATGAAATGTCCCTAATCCTTTTCTAGGACGTCCTATAGCTCATATGGACTCGTGTATACGGTATAACACATGCTCTGATACCACTTTGTCACGACCTAAACCCGCCTCTACAGGTTTAGTGTCGTAACTGGCTAATAATCCTCGAAGTACTGAAGGCCTTTGACTTGAATAATAAAATATAAGGGGCTAGAGGAAGTAAATATAGAAACATACATAGTCCATTGAGTTGTGTAGACATACATGGGATAGGAATTTCAAAACTTTATATACATACACGTGACGTCATAAATACAGTAGTCTTACGTCACATTCATTGCAAATATAGCCAAAAGGGGACTTAGCCCAATATACAAATAAATAGAAAACTTGTTCATATTTCAGAACAAAATAAAGTCTTATATGTTCACAAAACAAGACCACATAGTGTTTGGAACCTCATTGGGAGGCACAAAGGCTAGCTGACAAACCAAAACTCTAGGTCATCAACTCTGAGCTTGGTCATGCACCTGGTCACCTACACACATAAATAATAGAGTGAGTAGAAGCCCAATAAATAATATTAGAGTAAAGGGTTTTAATTGAATGATGTCCCATGTCAGATTCAGAAAACAAATTTCATACCATAAACAGATTCATATTCTTCTATAGAAATCAAAGTTCTTATGTGGTACATTCATTAGCATTAACAGAACAGATATAACAGATGTAGACAAATACAGAAGAGATGGTAGTTATGTATAACCAGTTCCATAAAGGAACCTCCGGATCCAGGTAACAGATAATAGATATACTAAGCTCCATGATAGAGCCTCCGATACAAGTAACAGATTGCAGATGTATTAAGTTCCATGATGGAACCTCCGTTATCGGGTAACAGCTAACAGGTATCATATGATACTAAGGATGCCACGAATACATGTCAGAAATTGGACAATCATTCATTCAATTGAACATAACATTTCAAAAAACAGATCGTATTTCATCATACAGAACATAAATAAAGTTGAATATAGTTTTACTAAGTTATTACTCACAGATGGCTTCAAAAAATAGACAGATAGAGCTGACAAATCAGATGGTTTACGATGCGTGACCGACACAAACATAACATATACACATATTGAAACACACACTTGGATAATACTTAACCTGTTTCATTTCTTTCTTAGTGTGTTTCTAAGTCTTATCCTTATTATTATGGCTTAGGAATGCTTAGGATGCCATAATGCACTTGAAACACTAGATTTGCTGAAAGTAGGGTTTTTGCTCGAGCGTAACTTCCTTCGCTCGAGTAGATGTTAAAAAATAAGCATGGTCGCTCGAGCGGTCTGTAAAGTCTGCAAAAGTACTGGTTGTGTGAATTGTTTGCTCGATGGTCGCTTGAGTGTGAGATAGAGGTCTTCGCTTGAGCGCAACTTTGGTCGCTCGAGCAGTTTGCAAAATGTGTAAACTTCTGGGAGCATGCATTTTACACTTGAGCCAACTTTTGGTCGCTCTAGCAGAAGTGCAAAATCAAGGGTGGTCGCTCGAGCGAAGAAGCAGAATTCTGGAATTTCCAGATTTGCTCCCAAGTTCAAAACTCTAATTCAAAGCCTTAAAATGCAACCTTTGGGCTACAAAACTTGAAAACACATGCCTAAACTTGTCAAACATCAAGAATGAAGGATCATTTCATAAAATTAAGGACCAAGGGTTGGTCAATTGTTCAAAATTCAACTTGAAATAATAAAACATCACATGAACTTAACATGCATGAAATGATTTGAGTTCGAAGCTACCAAATCATGATCAAATGAGATGTTTAACTCAAAAACTCGTTGAATTAATTAAACAAGGCCAAAATGGGGACATACAAAAGGTAATTCTTTGAACCCAACTTCAAAATCATGAGAATTATGCATGCATGCATGACTTGCTCTTCTTCTCAACATTCTAGCTTAATTCATGTTATGAGAATCTTGATTCCCTTAAATTCATGTATTGAATAACTTCAACTCAAGCTTAAGGGTTGAATTCTTACCTTAAATGCTTAATTGAACTCTAGTTAGCTAATTGTTTAAGTTTCCAAGCCAAACCCTCCAAGTCTTTAGCAATTCTCCTAATTGAACTCAATTTTCACTTCTTTTCCTCTCTCTTTACGTTTGTTGCCTCAAGGTGAAGAAATGAGAGTGTAAAGTGTGTTTTAGAGGTCATTGTGCCTTATATAGGCTTGGTTAAGGAGACTTAATTAAAGCTAATCCAATGGACATTAATTATTCTAATTTAATCGCTCCGAATCGAATTTCAATTCAACCTACCATAAAATTCTAAGAATTCTAAATAACACATAAACCAAGTCAATTTCACATTTTGTGGCCGATACGGCCATCAATTCGTAGAAAAAATAGAAACATGAACATATCTTTCTACAATAGACAGATAGAAACACAAATAATGCATCACACACGCACTAATTTCAAAATTTCTTTTGAATTACTTGTTAGGCATCTTTAATCGTGGTTTAGCAGTTAATTATAGGCCATGGTTGTTACAAAAATGAAATAAAACAATAGGAAAAAACAACTCATCATTGGATTACTGATATGAAAAACAGCCCCAAAATGTCTGATTTCCTAATTAATCCCTAAAATCAATCCATATCGATTATAACTTGCTTAATACAATCAAACATACATAATACATTCATAATCAAAAGTATGAACAACAAAATGATTCAAAAATTATAACCTACTTAATACAAATTTATACATTAATAATTCAAAAGCATGAACAACAACAATGTTATAATCAATTTGCTTCACACAATATAACATGCTTAACACAATCCACAACAACACGAAAACGAAATGAAATGAGAGGGAGCTTTGGGTGAGGGATTGCGGGAGCAACATGTGGGTATGAAGAGGGAGCTTCAGGTGAGGAAGTAAGAGAGTGGAGAGTTTCAGGTGGGCTTGGGAAGGGGTTTCGAGTGATGTTGGGAAGAGGAAGGGAGTTCGAGCTTGAGGGGAAGAGCTCTAATGATAAATGATAGAACAGAATGAGCTTTTGCTTATCTACCGTGCATAAATGCCATGCCGACAGTCTTGTGAGAGATAGGTCTTACCTAAAGACGAACAATCTTACCGCTACTGACGACAACCATTGAAGCAACGAAGAGCCCGGTGACGAGAGAGAAACAGTGATAATGAAACGGGTTTGAATACAACCACTGAACTGAAGTAATGAAGAATTAGGTGAAGAGAGAGTAAAAGAGAGAAATGCGATGATGAAATGGGTTTGAAATTTTACGTGGTGTAAAGAGAGCAAGAGATTGAAATGGGCTTGACATGTTTTGAAATATTTTCAACTTTAAAGCCTGTAGGCTATATCCAACGGTGAAAGTGAAAAGACATAAAATTTCAAATTAATCTCAGCCTTTAAATTCATTGGCACTCAAGATACATGTTCCATCTAGATTCAAAAGCAGAGCTATCTTGCTATACAGATTTACCATAGGAAAACATCTTAATCATGAACAACAATAAATAAAGCCAATCCCCAAAGATATCTTATATTTACCACAGGTCTTAATGGCATTTCCAAACACAATCAGACTACAATCAAAATTGAGTGAATCCCTGTAACAAAGCTAATTATCTTATATTTGTTTTTTTATTCTATAAATTGGTTTTTCTTTTTATCCCTAG
The DNA here is from genome assembly GCF_055761805.1 of Camellia sinensis. Taxonomy (NCBI): domain Eukaryota; kingdom Viridiplantae; phylum Streptophyta; class Magnoliopsida; order Ericales; family Theaceae; genus Camellia; species Camellia sinensis. The sequence continues at coordinate 76,109,051 of NC_138970.1, forward strand.
TATTCAAACTGTCTGCCATTCAATTAAGGAAAAGGAAAAGCTACTAATAATCTACAGTAAAGTTGATGTTGCCAATTAAAATTTTATTCAAGTCTAAGCATATGTACAAAAAAAAAAAGAAAAAGAAAAAAAAAGCTCATCATACTGCAAGGTTTTATCATGGGTTGAAAAAATAAAATAGAAATTGTTGATTAGTCATGCACTCAGATACTTTGATTAAGACAAGAAAGTGATGTCCTTGTAACATGCTGGGGGGATACCCACACGCGTTAAACAGTTCAGACACCTGAGATCTCTTTGATCTAGTCTCACGAGTACAATGTGAAACATAGATGAGAGTCCAGATTTGACAACTTTTATTGAAAATCCATTTTATTGCAATTTTGTCAACAATAGACTGCGTTATCAGATCTCAGAGTCGCCACCTAATATTTTGGAAAATTAGGAAACCCATGACTCGTGCCAAGGCCATTGTTTGTCATAATCAAAGATGTTTGGCTTGGAACCTTAGGTATGAGAGGGGAATGTCAATAATGAGCACCCCAGCTCACCCGATGAAAGATCGGCCTCCACTAAATCATGATATGAATTTTATTTTCTTTATATGTTCATGTTCTGATTATTTAATAAATCCTAAAATTTACTATGTGAGGCATACAAGTATAGACTATGTCACCCACTTTGGAACAACTTGATTTCATGTAGTTTTGAAAGAGTTTTTAAGATGTACAACCCAAATAAATTGAGTTTACAAACATGAAAATCAACACTATTCCAAATTAAGTGACACAACCTCCATCCACTAGCATTCATACAGTTATATCAAGTAAGCAAGTAGTCACATGGTAGGATGCTTAAACATAATAAGAAAAACACACACAAACGGGATACTAAAGCATAAAAACTTACATATTTACCAATGTCCCGCGAACAGCTATAAAACAAAGTTAGTAAAATATGCATGGTCTTATATACAAAATCCTAATGCAATTCACTCATGAGATGCAACTATAGATTCGGCTTCTAAGATATGACATGTGAATCATCTCAAGAACATGAGGTAGCGCACATAATCACATAGGAATTGATTAAATCGACAAATGCAAAATTAGCCGAATCAAAATGCATGAAACATGAATGTAAAGCATAGATATAATGAAACAAAAAATATGATGCACATTCAGAGATAAAGAAAGCAAGTAAAAGAATGGGATAAAAAGAAGCGGGGCGGGGAATTATTATAACACTTGAAAGAATAATTACAAACCAAATTAGAGAGGGATGAGGAGAATATTACAACAAAATAAAAACCTCACAATAGGAGAAATGGCGGTATAACCAGCAGGCGTACCTAATCGTATCTCACATGGAGAGCGGGAAGGTTTTAACCAGGTAAACATCAAATCCTTTACATGTTTCATGTGAAAGGAGCAAATGTGGTGTAACTAACAGACGTACCTAACCGTATCTCATACGGAAAGGGGGAAGGTTTTAACTGGGGAAAATGACAATGGTGTAACCAACAGGCGTATCTCAACGTATTTCATGCTGAGAAATGGAAGGTTTTAACCAAGGAGAACAACAATGGTGTAACCAACAGGCGTATCTCAACATATTTCACACGGAGAGATGGAAGGTTTTAACCAAGGAGAATGACAATGGTGTAACCAACAGGCATATCTCAACGTATTTCATACGGAGAGAGGGAAGGTTTTAACCAAGGAGAATGACAATGGTGTAACCAATAGGCGTATCTCAACGTATTTCATACGGAGAGAGGGAAGGTTTTAACTAAGGAGAACAACAATGGTGTAACCAACAGGCGTATCTCAACGTATTTCATATGGAGAGAGAGAAGGTATTAACCAAGTAGAATGACAATGGTGTAACAAACAGGCGTATCTTAACATATTTCATATGGAGAGAGGGAAGGTTTAACCTAGGAGAATGACAATGGTGTAACCAATAAGCGTATCTCAACGTATTTCAAACGGAGAGAGGGAAGGTTTTAACCAAGGAGAACAACAATAGTGTAACCAACAAGCATATCTCAATGTATTTAATACGGAGAGGGGAAGGTTTTAACCAAGGAGAATGACAATGGTGTAACCAACGGGCATATCTCAACGTATTTCATACGGAGAGAGGGAAGGTTTTAACCAAAGAGAACAACAATGGTGTAACTAACAGGCGTATCTCAACGTATTTCATACGGAGAGAGTGAAGGTTTTAACCAAGGAGAATGACAATGGTGTAACCAACAAGCGTATCTTAACGTATTTCATTTGAAGAGAGGGAAGGTTTTAACCAATGAGAACAACAATGGTGTAACCAATAGGCGTATCTCAATGTATTTCATATGGAGAGAATGAAGGTTTTAACTAAGGAGAATGACAATGGTGTAACCAACATGCGTATCTCAACATATTTCATATGGAGAGAGGGAAGGTTTTAATGAAGGAGGATGACAATGGTGTAACCAACAGGCGTATCTCAATATATTTCATACGGAGAGAGGAAAGGTTTTAACAAAGGAGAACAACAATGGTATAACCAACAGGCGTATCTCAACGAATTTCATACGGAGAGAGGGAATGTTTTAACCAAGGAGAATGACAATGGTGTAACTAACATGCGTATCTCAACGTATTTCATACGCAGAGAGGGAAGGTTTTAACCAAGGAGAACGACAATGGTGTAACTAACAGGCGTATCTCAACGTATTTTATACAGAGAGAGGGAAGGTTTTAACCAAGGAGAATGACAATGGTGTAACCAACAGACGTATCAAAACGTATTTCATACGGAGAGAGGAAAGGTTTTAACCAAGAAGAACAACAATGGTGTAACCAACAGGCGTATCTCAATGTATTTCGTATGGAGAGAGGAAAAGTTTTAACCGAGAAGAAAAACAATGGTGTAACCAACATGCGCATCTCAACGTATTTCATACGGAGAGAGGGAAGGTTTTAACTGAGAAGAAAAACAATGGTATAACCAACAGGCGTACCTAACTGTATCTCATACAGAGAGGGAGAAGGTTTTAACCGGGTGAACGTCACATCCTAACATGTTTCACATGAAAGGAGGAAAGGTAAATTTGAAATCCAAACGTGTCTCACGCGAGTGGAAGAATGGTATAATGATTTTTTGCTGACTGAGGGTAATCTCTACATGTAGAAGCCACGGATGCCGTTTTTCTTTTTGATTATATTCATAACTTTCCCTATTCTCTAATGGGGTGACAGACTAGGTTGGTTCAGTATCTAAAATTGAGGCGCATACACGCTACCTCAATCTATGTGGCTGCCATACAGATTTCAAGCTGGGGATACATCCCCGGGTATTTAAACTAGACTTTAGTCTCGAAAATTCCAAACCTTTGTGTTCTAGGCATTGCCATTCGAACTCTAGTTTCCACCGTTGCAGTTGGTCTCCTAGGAACTCATTACAAACACAGGCAGGTGGTTATACCAAACTGCCTGAAGTCGTTCGGGCACGACAAACACCGAAGGAATTGCACGTCTAGAGGATTTAAGGTCTCCTAGACCAGGGAGTTCACAAGATAGTGCGAGTGAGGTACACAAAACAGTGCAATGTAGGGGAATGAATGCACAAAATAGTGCTATGCAAGGTGAATGCACAAAATAGTGTTGTATGAGTGCACAAGACAGTGCGATATGGGTGAATGCGTAGGATAGTGCAATGCAGGTGCACAAGACAGTGTGAGTGAGGGGTGCACAAGATAGTGCGATGTAGGGATGCACAAGATAGTGCGATTGAATTGGAATGCACAAGACAGTGCGATGCGCAAAATAACGGAATTGATTTGAGATGCACAAGACAATGCAATGCGCAAGATAGCGTTATTGAATTTAAAATTGCACAAGACAATGCGATGCGCAAGATAGCGTGATTCAATTTGAAATTGCACAAGACATTGTGTTGCACAAGATAGCGCGATTGAATTTGATGCACAAGAGAGTGCGATGCGCAAGATAACGCGGTTGAATTTGAATTGTGCGGTAGATGCTCGAAGTGAGATTCTTGTGCGATAGATGCACAGAATTCAAACCAAATACCGTATAATACAAATACATATACAGGCACACGCATGCAATCTAAACTATATACGGAGATACACACACATAGATATATAAATACACACAGATATTTACATACGGTATACACATATTCATATACAGGCAAAATACATATAGATATATACACACAGTATACATATATACATATACAGACAAAATACACACAGATATGTACATACTGTATACATATACATATTCGGAGAATATTCTATTTGCGATCGTTAGCAAAAAGATGCCGTTACTGAGAAGACATATTCCATTTGTTGTCGTCAGCTCACGTACGCAAAAACACGTAAAAAGAAACGAAAAACACAAAATGCATGGTCACGGGGTTCGACCCTCTAATCTCAGGTCCTCAACCACTGAGCCAAACCACTGAACCAAGCGACCCTTGTGACAAAAAAATACAAACAAATATATATAATACGCAGGTATACGAGACATCTATATAAAACCAAAACAAAACAAAAAAAAACACTCGTCGCTATGGGGGCTCGAACCTCTGACCTCAAGCTTAAGCTCTTAACCCTTAACCACTGACCCAAACTACTGAACCAAGCCACTCTTGTGACAAAAAATGCAAACAAAACACAAAATGCATGGTCACGGGGTTCGACCCTCTAATCTCAGGTCCTCAACCACTGAGCCAAACCACTGAACCAAGCGACCCTTGTGACAAAAAAAATACAAACAAATATATATAATACGCAGGTATACGAGACATCTATATAAAACCAAAACAAAACAAAAAAAAAACACTCGTCGCTATGGGGGCTCGAACCTCTGACCTCAAGCTTAAGCTCTTAACCCTTAACCACTGACCCAAACTACTGAACCAAGCCACTCTTGTGACAAAAAATGCAAACAAATATATATAATATGTAGGTATACGAGACATATAAACCAAAACAAAGCAAAAGAAACACTTGTTGCTATGGGGGCTCAAACCTCTGACCTCAAGCTCAGGCTCTTAACCCTTAACCATTGAGCCAAACCACTGAGCTCAAGCCACTCTTGTGACCAAATATTCAAACAAATATATATATAATACATAGATGTACAATACATACACACACACACATATATATACAACTCACCCGCCTCTCTCTCTGTTTTTGTCTCACTCTCTCTTCTTTCATCTTCTTCGAGCATCGTGTCTAGCGCGTAATTTTAACAATCGCGGTGCCTGACCAACAAGCTGTCCAATCCTGCCTTGATTGTCAATGATCGTCTCGGCCTTTCTCCCTCTTTGTCTTCTTCTTCGCTCTCTTCTTAAGTTGAGGCCTGCGAGAGAGAGAGTCAGAGCAAAAGCTTGCAAACTTTCTCTGCCACCACTCTATAACCTCTTTCTTTTGCATTACTCTCCTCTGTCATGGCTTCTTCACACGATTCTCTTACTCGTTTTCCATACCTGAACAAGTCCATGATAGAGATGACCGATTCTGACTCCCCTGAACCTCAACCACGGGCTCCTCCTCCTTCTCCTGTTTTTAGCTTTTAGCGATGTCAGTTGAACAAATCATGGCGGCATAGTCTGACATCGAAGCAAACTCATATACGCTGAGGTCATGTGTGGAGACCATGACTGTGGTCTCCAACTTGTCCCGTCGATTGCAAAACAGGATGTGTGAGGTACATCAGTTAAATGCACAACTCTCCGTCTTTTAACGTATGTACAAAGATGCTCAAATAGAAATTAGTGCGCTGAAAAAGCAAAACAAAGTGCTGAAACGATAGGCCACCTTTATGGCTTGATTCGGAGTTTCTTCGCACAACCAATTTGATGGCCAGCGAGGAATAATCTCCTTCGGAAGCTTTGCCAAGGCCGAAGCAGAGTCTTCAAAAGCTTCGAAGGAGTAAAGATGAAGTGAGGCAGCTGATGGTAAAGTTAGACAGTGAAGTTGTGTGCAAATGAAGTCGGTTGTAATCTTCACCACCGAGTTGCTGCCGAAAAAATTGAGACAATGCTACTCTCTTTTATTTTTTATTTTTTTCGTTTTTGAATCGTTTAAATGCTAGGTCATTCCCCTCAAGTGACGCGTTGCGCCTGCCTCCGGGTGTTTCGAAAAGTGAGCAAGGGGCGCCGCATCGATGCCTGGGTGTGATGAAAAATGGGCAAAGGTTTCCGCGTTTTTCTGGATGAGCGCGGGTAAAGAAGCTAGTCCAAGACTATAGGTTTAGGATAGCCACTTGGAACATAGGAACCTTAACTGGTAGGACTATGGAATTGGTAGATGTTATGATTAGGAGGAGAGTTAGTATAGCTTGCATATAAGAAACTAAGTGGACGGGAGAGAAAGCTCGGGAAATTGAGGATACTGGTTTTAAATTTATTATAGTGGTAAGGATAGACGCAGGAATGAGGTAGGAATCATAATTGCCAAGGGTCTTGTGGAAAGTGTGGTGGCGGTCACTAGGAAAGGAGATAGGATTATGCTAGTTAAACTAGTTATTGGACGGAATATAGTGAACGTTATTAGCGCTTACGCCCCTCAAGTAGGGTTAGATGATCAGACTAAGAGGGATTTTTGAGAGCAAATGGATGAGATCTTATAGGAGATACTCGTAGGAGAGAACCTGGTTATAGGTGGAGATTTTAATGGCCATGTGGGCATAGATAAACTAGGTTATGAAAGGGTGCATGGTGGATACGGTTTTGATGACAGAAATGAGGCTGGAGAGAGAATCTTAGATTTTGCGTTGGCTTCTGACCTGGTGGTGGCCAATACTATGTATAAGAAGAGGGAGGAGCATTTGATAACCTTTAAGAGTGGATTAGTTAAGAGCCAAATAGATTATTTCTTAGTGAGAAAAGTGGACTGCCTAAAATGTAATGATTGTAAGGTGATTCCTGGAGAGAGTCTGGTCTCTCAACATAGGATTTTGGTACTAGATTTATGTTTTAGAGGGCAATACCAAGCTAAGAAGGATGGTCGGCGTCGTAGGACGAGATGGTGGGACCTAAAAGAGGATAAACTAGAAATATTTAAGAATCGAATGGATAAGGAAGGTACTTGGGACTTAGAAGGTGATGCTAACATTATGTGGAATTCGATGGCCAATTGTATGAGGAGAATCTCAAGGGAAGTGCTTGGAGAGTCGAAAGGAACGGGACCCAGCTCTAGGGAAACTTGGTAATGGAGGGAAGAGGTTCAAGTGGTAGTTAAGGCAAAAAAAGAGTGCTTTAAAAAGTGGCAGAAAGATAAAACTGAGGAAAATCTTAAGAGCTATAGATTGGCTAATAAGGAGGTCAAGAAAGTAGTGAGAGAGACTAAGTTGAAAGCTTATGATGACCTATACACTAGACTAGATAGTAAGGAGGGAGAGAAGAGGGTATACAAACTTGCTAAGATACGGGAGAGGAAAACAAGAGATTTTAATCAAGTAAAGTGCATCAAGAGTGAGGATTCTAAGGTATTGATGAAGGATGATGAGATTAAGGAAAGATGGAAGAATTATTTTGAGAAACTGTTAAATGAGGAACATGGAAGTACGACAATAGGGGAAGAAATAACTAGTAATACGATAAACCAAGACTATAGGTTCTATCGCAGGATTAGGAACTTTGAAGTGGAGATTCCACTTAAGTAGATGAAATCAAGTAAGGCTTTAGGACCTGATGATATCCCTATTGAAGCTTGGAAGTGTTTAGGTAAAAAGAGAGTTGCTTGGTTGACTAGGTTGTTTAGCAAAATTTTGTTGACTAGGAACATGCTAGATGAGTGGAGGAAGAGTATTTTAGTGCCAATCTATAAGAATAAAGGTGATGTCCAGAATTGTAACAATTATAGAGGAATCAAGCTAATGTGTCATATAATGAAAGTGTCGGAGAGGGTGATGGAACACCGATTGCGAGACATAACAGAGGTGTCAGAGAATCAATTTGGGTTTATGCCTGGCAGGTCAACAATGGAAGCGATCTATCTTTTGAGGGGAGTAATAGAAAAGTATAAAGAAAAGAAAAGAGACATTCATATGGTGTTTATCGACCTTGAGAAAGCATATGACAGAGTGCCCCGAGATATAATATGGTGGGTGTTAGAGAAGAAAGGGGTGACAAAAGGCTACATTGACGTGATTAGGGACATGTATGAAGGGGTGGTGACCACTATTAGATCGCCAGCTGGAGAGACAAATGAATTTCCTATCACTGTAGGGTTACATCAAGGATCTACCTTAAGTCCTTATCTTTTTGCTTTAGTTATGGACGAGTTGACGATAAATATTCAGGATGACGTGCCATGGCGTATGCTTTTTGCAGACGATATTGTGTTAGTGGATGAGACTAGAGAAGGAGTTAACACAAAGTTGGAGATTTGGAGAAAAGCTCTTGAATCTAAAGGATTTCGGATAAGCAGAACTAAGACAGAGTACATGGAGTGTAAATTTAGTAATAGTAACAATGAAAGCAGAGGAGAAGTGAAGATTGAGAACCAAGAACTGCCTAAGAGTGAACATTTTCGTTATTTAGGGCCGATTATCACAATAGCGGGAGAGATTGATGCAGATGTGGCCCATAGGATTTAGGTGGGATGGTGTAAGTGGAGAAGTGCGTCTGGGGTATTGTGCGATAAACGAATACCCACTAGACTAAAAGGTAAGTTTTATAGAACGGCTATTAGACCAGCTATGTTGTATAGGACGGAGTGTTGGGCAACCAAGAAACAACATGTGGATAAGATGAGTGTGGCTGAGATGAGGATGCTAAGGTAGATGTGTGGTAAGACTAGACAGGACAGGATTAGGAATGAGTGTATTCGAGAATGGGTAGGAGTAGCACCGATAGAAGATAAGTTGAGAGATAATCGTTTGAGATGGTTTGGTCATATTCAACGGAGACCAACAGAGGCAGTAGTGAAGAGATGCGGTGCTGTAACGGTAGATGGAAGTGTTAGGGGACGGGATAGGCCTAGATTAATGTTGACTAGCGTTATAAATAGAGATATGAATCTACTTAATTTGACTAATGAAATGGCCTTTGATAGGGCCGCGTGGAGAAGAAGGATTCATGTAGCCGACCCCATTTGATGGGACTTAAGGCTTGGTTTGGTTTGGTTTGGTTTTTTTTTCTTTTTTTTTTTTTTTGGGTTTGTTTTGTTTTTGGAGTGGGCAAGTACAGCTTCAACTTTTTTTTTGTGTGCGCGTTTTTCTGGGTTTTGTCTCTATAATCGGGGATGTTATCTCCTGACTGCAATAAAATTAAGTTTCGTGTCTGCACATTAATGGCGTGACTGGCATATCACTTTGAGTTTGAAAACAATTTCAATTGAATTTGAGAATGATTGTGTTTTAAACTCTGAATTGGACATTGATTCTATACTAACCTGAACTGACCTAAATCAAAGAATGAATGAAAGAAAAACGAAGCAAAACAATCCAAACACACTTATATACATTGATTGGTATTAACAGAACGTAAAAAAACGTGACTTTGAAATACAACCATTGAGCCTAAGTGATTTTGCAGTTTGTCCTGATGGGTTGAAATTGAAACTGATGGGCCGACCAAAAAGTTGGCCGACGAACTCATGATCTAGCCAAAGAGTTGGCCGACGAACTCATGACTCAAGTGGTGGAGAAGATAGAATCTCCGATTCAACTATGCCCCTAATTCATTGCCTTGATTTTTTTTTTCTCTTGTTTTTTTGTAAAAATGTTTTGATCAACATAAGAGTTAGATTAGCATACTTATTCCATTTTCTATTTTGAAATCATGTAAGCTAAGCTATGAGCACTGAAAATTTTCCCTTTTTTAAGTCCAAAGAATGATCTGGTTTTGCAAAAATGGAATAATTTTCTAGAAAATCAGTAAACTTCATTCAAAATAATCAAAACCTATTTTTGCAAATGGCCACTACCCAACCAACATGGAATCGACCATTGGGATGCATAGCTTCGAACCATATAATCAATGGTGATAACCGAACCAAACCGATCTAAACCGAATGAAGCAAAGTAGAACTGGACCAAATAGAACCACCGAACCGAACATAATTGAACCAAGTTGAATCGAAACAACTGAACTGAGCAAAACGAAGATACACCAATCAAATACGAATAGGACAACCAAGTCGACTAAAGATACACCAATCAAACATGGACAAAATGAATAAGTTGAAAAATTAGTAGGGCCGAACTTCAAAATGAAGCTACCTACGTATCCTAAAGATAGGAATCAGGCCAACGTAGTTCCGGCTAAGAGTCACTCGGGTATTGACACTCTCCTTTTGTGCTCTAATTTTTTCCAAAGTCGCTCTTTCGGGTTTTTAACCTTGCGAGTTTTTCATTTTTCATTTTTTTTTTATTTTTTTATTTTTCTCATTTTTTTTCTATTTTTTTATTTTTCTGCTCTAACTTTTGCCTGGGTTGCCCTTCCAGGTTTTCAACGCAGCGAGCCCGTCAATGGTTTCAGTTTAGCTTGTCCATGTTGATTGCGTGTGATATCTCTAGGCCATCTAGATCCATAAGAATGACTGCTACTCTTGATCAGTAGATATGATGATGTAAGGACTAGGCTAATTAGGCCTGAATTTGCCCCTAGTGTAGTGGATAAGAACTCAATTGTCATTTTCCTCTCAAATTCTGGGTTTTGACTTTTTGGGCGGTCTTCATTGGGAAACAATCCAGTTTTAATTCTTTGATCACATCCAATCTCATTGCCCCTAGTTCAAGGGCTGCTTCCAATATAAATCATATCCGACCATATTGCCCCTAGTTCAAGGGCTGCTTCCAATCTAAACCACATCCGACCTTCTTGCCCCTAATTCAAGAGTTGTTTCCAATCTGAATCACAGGCCCTACGTAGTTCCGGTTAAGGTTCCCTTGGGTATTAACACTCTCCTTTTGTGCTCTAACTTTTGCCAAAGCCGCCCTTTTGGATTTTCAACCTTGCGAGCTTTTCATTTTTTTCATTTTTCATTTTTTTTTTGTGCTCTAACTTTTGTCTGGGTCGCCCTTCTGGGTTTGCAGCCCAGCGAGCCTCTCAAAGGTGGTACCTTATTGCCCCTAGTTCAAGTGCTGCCTCCATTTGAATTACATCATTGTCCCTAGTTCAAGTGCTGTTTCCATTTCGGCTATGCAAGCCTCACGCTTTTGGTTGATTACTAAACACTTCGAATCACGGTTTGAAAGCTAAGGAGCTAAGGAGGTCGGACCTCAAGTCAAGAGGGATCCTATGTTGCATAATCAATTCTACGCATGTCTTCGTAAGACTACACAAAAATAGTTTTTCAAATCTCTTCAAAAAGTGACTAATCACTCGTACTCTTACGAAGAAAAGATAGGACCAATTTTGGCCAAGCCAAGATCCTTCTCAATATCCACATTAACAGAAATGATTTTATTCATTAAAGGTTTAGCACACCTCTCTTCCTCTCGGTTGATCAAACTTTGCAAATCCTGAGGAAATTCTTCCTCATTGTTTTTATCAGAGTTTTGAAAAAAGTTTTGAAAAACTTTAGTCAATCCTATGATTTAAAGGCACAGAGAAGTAGACAAACTTTATGGCATTTTTTTTTTTTGTTTATTGAAAAGAGACTATGAGTCAGCAATGACAACAAACTTTTGACAACAGACTCAAGAGAAAATGACAAAGAAGACCTAGATAGGACAGAAACGTCTAGGTTAGCACTATCGAAATCAACATACTCTGACTCACTAGAATGACTCAAGTCTCATCCCAACTCTACAAACTTGGTGGAATCAAGCTTAAACTCAATACTCAATTAAGAACTCAGAATAAAACCATTCTCAAATTACCAGTCAACGTGTGGGCCATCAACAATATTCAAAATAAATCCCGTGCAATCAACATGTGGTCACTTCCCAATTACAGAAACAAACCAGAACTTCCAATTATGCCCTCACGAAAAACACACTGAACACCACAAACTGAAATATCTGAACCACTAATTCGAATTTGAGAACCCCTGTATAGATTCAATATATCGCACATAATACATAGCAGGAAAGAGAACAAACACCCCTATGGAGGGTAGGGTTATCATGTCCTAGCTTTTGAAATGATCTAGTGTTCACTATTCAAACAAGTGGTATCATACATCCTAGAAATGGGAGAGCATCCTGTCCTAATTTTGAAAGGTACTATAGGTCACTATATGTACAAGGTTGGCTTTATTCTAGGGGTTGAAGTCAAGGTGATGTTACCAAAGAGTCCTTTGGGTCATAACCAATGAAGATCTTAGGAAATCAGAAGAGTCGATATAACCTCCTTTCAAAATCTGAGAACCTTTAGATCTCAAAAGGTTATAACACAAGGCCTCCAAAGTAATGGAGAGATAGTTGTAGTGTCACAAAAAGTGTGCATGTGCTCCCACCAGTATTTGGGCAACACAGGAACTTTAAGTGCACCAATGCATGCAATGCAATAAACATATAATTGAAATAAAAGTCATATCAGGAGATCGAGTCAAGATTTTATAAAATCTTCAGTAGAGTCGCCAAAAACTATAACATGCCCAAGGGGTACCTGCACGCGTTAAACAATTCGGACTCCTGAGATCTCTTTGATCTAGTCTCATGAGTGCAATGTGAAACATAGATGAGAGTCCAGATTTGACAACTTTTATTGAAAATCCATTTAATTGCAATTTTGTCAAAAATGGACTGCGTCATCAGATCTTACAGTTGCCACCTAATATTTTGGGAAATTAGTAAACCGATGACTCGTGCCAAGGCCACTGTTCATTGTAACCAAAGATGCTTGGCTCAAAACCTTAGGTATGAGAGGGGAAGGTCAATAATGAGCACCCCCGCTCACCCAATCAAAGATCGGCCTCTACTAAATCATGATATGAATTTTACTTTCTTTATGTGTTCATGTTCTGATTATTTAATAAATCCTAAAATTTACTATGTGAGGCATACAAATATAGACTATGTCACCCACTTTGGAACAACTTGATTTCATGTAGTTTTGAAAGAGTTTTTAAGATGTACAACCCAAATAAATTGAGTTTACAAACATGAAAATCAACACTATTCCAAACTAAGCGACACAACCTCCATCTACTGGCATTCATACAGTTCTATCAAGTAAGCAAGTAGCCACATGGTAGGATGCTTAAACATAATAAGAAAAACACACACAAACGAGATGCTAAAACATAAAAACTTACATATTTACCAACGTCCCTCGAACAGCTATAAAACAAAGTTAGTAAAACATGCATGATCTTATATACAAAATCCTAATGCAATTCACTCATGAGATGCAACTATAGATTCGGCTTCTAAGATATGACATGTGAATCATCTCAAGAACATGAGGTAGCGCACATAATCACATAGGAATTGATTAAATCGACAAATGCGAAATTAGCCGAATCAAGATGCATGAAACATGGATATAAAACATGGATATAATGAAAGACAAAATATGATGCATATTCAGAGATAAAGAAAGCAAGTAAACGAATGGGATAGAAAGAAGCGGGGCAGGGAATTATTACAATACTTGAAAGAATAATTACAAACCAAATTAGAGAGGGATGAGGAGAATATTACAACAAAATAAAAACCTCACAATACACTCAAAATAAAATAAACAAAAGAAGAAAAAAGCTTCATATGCCTTTGAAACCACCGGAAGTTGGTTAACCTCAAAAGGCAATGCTGTTTTGTCCAAAAGAAGCTAACTGACCGGCCAACTAGGCCTAGCAAAACCTGTCTTATTGCAAAACCAAGAAAGGGAATAAACAAAAAACATGTAGGTGGCTTAACTAACCACTACTGGTTAGATTAAAAATGAGAAAACAAATAGTAAAAAACAAAGTGCAAACTTGCAAAAAAAACTAACATGAATCTATAACAAGAAAACCAGTACAAGATAAAACATGCAAGATTACAACAATATATAATATAACAAAAAATCAAAGCAAACGAGCAAAATAAGTATAAAAAAAAAAAAAATGGGTTCAATATGACGTCTGATTGAACCCAACTTAGTTTTATTATCTTATGCCTCTTTTAGTCCAATTTTATTAGTCGTTTTAATTACCTTGCCATTCTTTAGTCATTTTAGTCAAAAAATGAGAATTACGTCCACTAAAATAAGAGAAACGTCAAATAAGGAGTTGTTCTTGGCATGAGAAAGATGTAATGCCCTGGTAATGAACCTTCGAAGAGCTTAAACCATTAAGCATGGAAGGTCTTTTGCTCATGCTAAAAGCAACATATATGGGACATCAATTCACCATTTTCAATTAGATTACAATAGTATATAATATAACAATACATCAAAGCAAAAGAGCAAAATGAGTAAGAGATGTAAGAAAATGAAAGGTTTGTGAAATTTACCTTCCAAGGAAAGGATGAACTCCTTAGTTCACAAACTCCCTCTTGATCACCCTTAAGTGTAGGAAGTGTGTTCTCAAATCCTCAATTCGAAATTATGGAGTTTATGGTATGGAAAGTGGCTAACTCTCTTGTTTTTCTCACTTTCAGTTACTAAACACTCTTCCTTATGATTAAGGCGATTGATCTTTGGCAATATCAAAATTTTTGGAGTGGTTTTGGTGTATGGAAATGAGGAATTTCAGTAGCTATGGAAGGTATGGGATGTATATGGAAGATAGGAGTATTTTTGGCTTAAAAACTCAATTTTTCTTTCTTTTTTCACTCTTTTCACTTCAATTTAATGGTCCTCTTGCTCTCTTACAATATGATCATCCTATATAGGCAATGAGGAGGAGTGAAGGTCAAAAAGAAGGTGGGAGACAAGGTGGGAGACAAGAATGTGATAGAAGGGCAAATTTTCAAAGGTGGTTGCATGGGATACTCCTTTATGGATGCCAACAAAACTTCTTTTTGACAATGGGGGGTGAGTGGAGATAATGGAGGATAAGAGGGTGTACTTGAATGGGTCAGAAAATAGGTAAATGGGGTGTTCCAACCAAACCAAAACCAAGAAAAATGAGGTTGCTGCTGTTTTGGGCCGAGTCAACAAAATTTGCTATTAAGCCCAACTTCAAATGGGCATATCTCCCTTATTTGGACTTGGTTTAGGGTTATTCTTGGGTCTAAATTGAAGCTCCAGAAGTCTATTTTCCAATGGTTGTGGCCTCACATCTAAATTCCAAGTATACAATGAGGTATGCCTAATTTAGTGAAGTTTGTTCGTTTCCTTCTTAACAATTTGATGCTCATTCTTTCCATAAACCAATTTTCTTCTATCCCCTCCTATTTCCTTCAAATACAAACCTATCCAATTCTATAAAGAAGATTTTTTTTTTTGTTTAAATACATATATATTTTAAAGAGTTCACCTCCCTTCCATTTATTTCTACTTTGTCCTTGATTTATTGAAAAGTGCAATAATTTAATTGAAAAGGGGGCCTCGGAATATCGTAGAAACATTTGGAAAAATATTTTCAAAAGAGGGTTTTAAGGTCTAAAATAGTTTGGCCAAAAATGTGTGAAGGTTGGGATTAAAGCTTAAATTCCATTTTTCTTGTTGATAAAAATAAAATAACTTGCTGATAAAAAATAAAATTTACTAGGTTTCTTACCGAACAGGATAGAAATATTTTCAAACCCTTAGAAACACACATAGAAACACATATACAATCAACTCTCAAAACGTCATTTTTTTTAAAACCATAATACAATCATGTTCACAAAAAATGACTGTTAATAGATTGGTAAGATTGGTTTGGGGGATGAAAAAAAAAACAAACCTAAGATGTAAATCATCCATTATTATATTCGGAAGTTAGGTTTGCGGATAAAAAACCGTGAGATGTGAATCGCTTACTGTAGCTTGCTTTTCGTGCTCCTTTCGGATATGACTAGCCATATAGTTTGGACTCTTGTGGTTTTGAATTTAATTCCATAAGTGCAATGTGAAATAGATAAACACAAATGAGTCTAAATCCGACAAATCTTTTAGAAAATCAATTTTGAATCAAAATGCCAAAAATGGACTAATTTGCCAGATTTCAGAATCTCTACCTAAATATTTTTAAGAAATTTAGGAAACCCGAGACTCGTGTCAAAGGCCATTAGTCCGTCATCACCAAAGTGACTCGGCTTGGGAACTTAGGTACGAGAGGGGAAGGTCATGAATTGAGCAACCCATTCGCCCGATCAAAGATCGGCTTCTACTAATCATGATGGGATTTTTATTTACAGTATATGCTCTTGTTCCGATTTCTTAGGCTAATTTACTATATGATGCACACAAGTATAGAATAATTTGCAAAAGTTGGAACATTTTGATCTTATGTTTGTTTCAAAAGGTGTTTGAGCATGTACCACTTGAAAAAGTGATCTCATATATACATTTGATCAAACTATCTCAATTTGAGTAATTAGCCTTCATCCACAGGTATTCGCACAGGTATATCACTTAATGAATGTCCTAATACTAATTATCGAATTAACTAACTATTACAATACCAAAATGAATTAACTACACTAGATAATTATTACAACGCCTCATTTTCTAGCTAATCAATTAAGTACAACGAAAAAATTAACTAGCTATGCTAATTAATTAATTAATTAATTAAAATTAAACTAACTAATTAGTTACATTACAAAATTAATTAACTAAGTAAGTAACTATTACGGGTCCTAAGAAAAGAGGGGTGACTCATGCATGCACGCAGTTCCACCCGAAAATGCCATCTGTTTGGCTGCCAAAGTACTTCTGTTTTGCAGTCAGAAAAATTCAGGCTCTGTTTGTAACGATTTTTGAAATATAATTCTACCCATATATTCTAATTTCATGTTTGGTTCCTACTCTCAAATTGTATTTCCACAATCAAGAGAAAACTCTGTAGAAAACTCCTGTCTTAGGTGCAATTTTCAATTTTTTTTTTTTTTAAAATTTGGCCTAACCGGTCGTCCCACCAGACGTCCAACCGATCGTCTGGCCGGTTGACCGGAATAGTGCAATTTTTTGTTTTTTTTAACAATTGACATATGTTAATTTTTATATATTCGAAAAACATATTTTTTGAATTTTTAAATTTTTTTTAAGTGCTTTAATAGAATTTTGAGTTGTATGTTTGGTTGAGTTGTAAGTTTTTGTATCAAATATCATATGTCACATCAAAAATTCCCCACTCATTTCAAAACTCTTTCACCAAACAAATTTTCCACACTCAAATCATAATTTCAAAACTCACAAACTCAAAATACAACTCATACTCTCAAATCATATTTACAAAACTCTACCAAACGCAACCTCACTGTTTTTGCCTTAGCCTCTGCGTTGTTCTGCAGGAAAAATGATATTCCACACTAGTTATTGTTACTGCCCTGCTGTAACAGATAAGAAACAGAGCATAAATAGAGTATTTTCAGGGGATGTTTGTCCACCCTGCCTCTCCTTATCATCAAATAGATCAAATGAGGGGTAGGCTTGATTCGCAAACCATCAATTGACACAAATTTATTGCGTGATGATTTATGGATCAAGGGACAAAAGCTCAATAAATGATAATGAATGACCCATAAACCTCCTCCCTATCATGGAATTGATCAAGGGAAATGGTTGACCTTGACTCTTGAACCATTTTCATCACTAACAAGTATGAAATAACTCAAGACTCAAGGGGTTCAATTAACGTCCGATTGAACCCAAGTTGATTTTATTATCTTGTACCATGTTAGTTCCAATTTTATTGCCTCTTTTAATTAACTTTCCATTCCTTAGTCATTTTAGTCCAAAAATGAAAGTTAAGTCCACTAAATGGAGAAAAGTGTCAAACAAGAAGTTGTTTTGGGCATGAGAGAGAGGTAATGCCCTCGGAATGAACCTTTGAAGAGATTAAACCATTTAGCATTAAATGGTCCCTTTCTCAAGCTCAAACAACACTCATTGAAATAATTCTCAAGGAGATAAAAAGTCAAGAAATGAGGGAGCTTGCAGAGGTGATTATATGTGAACACAAGTATGAAAAGTATAAAATAAACGCTATCAACTCAAATAGGTTGGTGGCTAAGGCCTAAACCACCAAACCTATGAGGGCCACTACACTAGAAGCATGCTATACAAAGCACAAATGAAATGAACAACCTAAAACTGTCCTAAAAGAGCTAAAAACATTTCTGGAAATTACATAGAAAAGCTTGAAAAAGTTAGCTAAAGCAATGAGGAAATTGAGCTAGCAAACAAGCATAAGGAGGGGTGGTTAACCCCTTCATTTTTGGGATCTCAAAACAACATTTTTAGTCTCTGAAAAACAATGAAAATCAGTGGCAAAAAGTTGGAAAAAAGTTGCGAAAGGGATGGGAAACACAAGGGCAAAGGCTTAAGAGACAAAGTTGATAAACCCCTCTACCTTTAATAGCCTTAAACCACAAATTTCAGCTGATAAAAATAGTTGAAAAAATAATCCAAAAATAGTAAGAAAAGATAAGGAAAAAGTAGTGTAGAGATGTCCAAAATTATGCCTCTTGAAGAGAAGTAACTCCTTTGTTCACAAACCAACAAGTTCTCACTCTCAAGGGCTGAGATTTGAGCTCAAGAACTTCAGCAAGAATAGCTAAATTTTGGTTTAGAAAGTGTAGAGAGAGAAAGAGAGTGTTATGCAAGTATTGATGCTTTACGAATTTTCTCTAACCTAAAGTAGAGAGGGTTGGTCTTGTATTTATAGAAAAACAGCCTCTCAAGTCGGAAATATTTGTATAGAGATAGTTGGTGCAAGGCATGCATATGGGGGTGGAGGGGACAACTGGCATCAACTGGTATCAAAATATCTGCCTACTGGAACAACTAGTCGGCTAACCACTAAAAGCTGGTCGGCCGGCCATAAAAATCTACTTTCAAGTCTGACTTCAAATGGGCATATCTCCCTCATCCAGGCTCGAGTTTAGGTGATTCTTCAGTCTAAATTGAAGTCCCGAAAGTCTAATTTCCAATGGTGGTGGCCTCAAATCTAAATTCTAAGTGTACGAAGAGATATGTCTAATTGATTGAAGACTGCTCATTTCTCTCTTGACGGTTTGATGCCCAACCTTTCTCCCAACTAGTTTTCCTCCCTCCCCTCCTATTTCCTTCAACTCCAAACTTATAAATAAGATGTTTTTAAACATTTTTCAAAGAGTTCACCTTCCTTTCATTTATTTCCAATTTGTTCTTACTCGGTTTATCGAAAAGTGCAATATTTTAAACGAAATGCAAGTCTCAGAACATCGTAAAAATATTTGAAAAAATATTTTAAAAAAAAGGTTTTTAAGGTCTAAAATAGTTTTGGTCAAAATGTGGTGTAAGGTTAGGATTAGAAGCTCAAAAATCGAAACCTTTTGCTGAAGAACTTGAACGATTGTACAACATAACTTTTCATCATTAAGTGATCAGCCTGAGGCGCTCAAGTCTTAAGGGCAGTCAAAAATGGGGTGTCTACACTTACCTGTTATAAAATAAGAAGAGAGAGAAGAGAGGCCAATCCACTTGATTGTGTCATAACAACCTAAAAAAGTTAATCAATATCACACCACACCTATCAACATACTGCAGTAAAATCAGAAAAAGGAAAAATAAAATAAAATAAACTTGAGAGAAAAATATGATCAAAATAAATAAATTTTCCCCCAAAATTAAAAAAAAAAAAAAGAAATCTTCCACACACCAACAATCGTGATTAGACCTAAAAAGGGAGAGGTTGCTGTGGTGGTGAGACGAAGGAGGCTCCTAATGGCTGATGGGGTGGCTGCTCGGTTGAGAATGAGGGGCTGAGACTGTTGTGAGAATTTAGATGAAATTTCAAAATTTGAAACCTCTGGAATTATGAGAGAGAGAGAGAGAGAGAGAGAGAGAGAGAGGCTTGTGTGGGAAGAATGAGAAAGGCTCTGTAAGAGTGAAGAGAGAGAAGACATTTTACAAACCAAATCATCTCAGCCCTTTATTCTTAAAACCAAACAATCTTAGCCATCCAACAATTTGCCACCAAGACAAAAGTCCCATCAAGATTCAAAAGCCCCATTCCCTTGTTATATACATGTGACCTTAACAATATGTTAACTCGTAGTGGAAAAAGATATTTTATTACGTTTATTGATGATTTTATTTCTAAATATTGCTATGTATATTTAATAATTCACAAAAGTGAATTATTTGATAAATTTAAAATATATAAAGCTTATGTAGAAAATCAATTAGAAAAGAAAAATAAAATCTTAAGGTCTGATAAAGGAGGTGAGTATGCACCAATAGAAATGGAAGAGTTTTGTGAACAATATGGAATTATTCACCAAGGTCTCCACCTTAGTCACTACAATCTAATGGAGTAGCATAATATAAAAATCAAACATTGTTAGATATGATAAATGTTATGTTAGCTAGTTCCGGTTTACCTAATAATTTGTGGGGTGAAACTTATATTCTGCTTGTCATATATTAAATAAAGTGCCTTACAAAAATTCGGAAAAAACACCTTATAAAATTTGGAAAAATCAAAAGCCTAGTTTAAAATATTTGAAAGTGTGGGGGTGCTTGACTAAAGTTTTAATACTAATTACTAAGAAAAGAAAATTAGGACAGAAAACTATTGATTGTGTATTTATTGGGTATGCCTTGGATAGTGTTGGTTACAAATTCTTAGTAATTAATTCTAAAAATTTTAAAATTTCTAATAATACTATAATGGAGTCAAAAGATAACTTATCTAAATCAATTGGTGAAAATTCTATGTCTAATACCAGTATAGAAAATCAAGTAGGAACTGAACTAAGAAGAAGTAAAAAAGGAAGAATAAAAAGAAATTTTGATAATGATTTTCTTACTTATTTAGTTGAATAATCAAGCACTATGACATTAGTAGATGCTACATTTTCAAAAAATGCTATAAATGGTGAAATTGATTCTATTATGACTAATAATACTTGGTACTTAACTGATCTTCCATTAGGTTATAATACAATAGGATGTAAATGGATATTCAGGAAAAAAAATTAAGAACGGATGGAACTATAGAAAAATTTAAAGCTAGACTTGTAGTTAAGGGGTTTAAACAAAAAAAAAAAAAGGATAGATTTCTTTGATACATATTCTCCGGTAACTCGTATAACCACTATAAGTGTCTTAAAAGCTATTGTCTCAATTTATAAATTCGATACACACCAAATAGATGTCAAAACGGCGTTTCAAATGGAGAATTAAATGAAAAAATTTATATGGATCAACCCGAAGGTTTTGTAGCTCCTGGACATGGTTATAAAATTGTGGTATCGAGTAACGTATTGGTATCTATCGCGGAGTATCGATATTGGTAGTATCGGTCGGTACGTATTGGGAATTGGGTGTCTCGCAGTGTAATTTTAAAAAATCATTTCGCAGGTTTTTCAGCTTTTTTTTTCCCATACTGGTCCGAACCGGTGAGTATTGATCCGTCGCGGTTTGTATAATGGCTTGTGTAACGGTTACAGACCGCTATGTATCGGGACTCTGTTGATTCTCCTGCGATTTTCAATCTAAGCACTATACCAGCCTATATCCTTCGCGATGCTCTATTTGTCCGATACGAACCGGCTGGTATGCAGTGTATTGGCTGGTTTTTTGAACTTGTCTAGGAGCAAGAAAGAAAGGTGTGTAAACGTGTAAAGCCTCTTTGTGGATTAAAACAAGCTCCAAAGCAGGTATGAAAAGTTTGATAAGGTAATTTTTTCTAATGGGTTTAATATCAATGATTCTGTTAAATGTGTGTATATAATAAAATTTGATGGTGCTTATGTTATTATTTGTTTATATACTGATGATATTCTTATTTTTGGGAGTAATTTGGTTGTTATTAATGATACTAAGAATTTCTTATCTAGCAATTTTGATATGAAGGATTTAGGCCTAGCTAATGTTATATTGGATATTAAAATAATTAAAAGTGATAAAGGAATTGTTTTGTCACAAGAACATTATATTGACCAATTGATAAAGAAATTTAATTATTGTGATGCGAAAGTTGTATCTACTTCATTTGATCCTAATATTCGCTTAAACAAAAATATGGGTGAAAGTATTTCTCAACGTAAATATGCTTAAATAATAGGATCTTTGATGTATCTTTCTAATTCCACAAGACTTGATATTTCTTTTGCTGTTTGTAAACTGAGTTGTTACACTATTAATCCTAGTTTAGAACAATGGAATGCAATTGAAACAATTTTTAAATACCTTACAGGTACAATAAATCATGGAATTCATTTTTGTGAGTTTTCTGCTGTGGTGATTTAGCAATGCTAATTAGATAACTGAATCTGATGAAACTAAAACAACTAGTGGTTATATGTTTATTTTAGGTGGTGGTGCAATAGCTTGGAAATCTTTTAAACAAACTATTATATATAAATCTACCATGGAAGCATAACTCATTGCCTTAGATTTGACTTGTATCGATGCCAAATGGCTAAGGAATTTATCATCTGATTTGCCACTATCTAATAGTCTTATACTTGCTGTCTCTATTCATTGTGACAATCAAGCTACAATTGCTAAAGCAAAAAATGCAAATTTAAATGAGAAGAAGAGACATATTAGAATAAGACATAATTCTATTAAACAATCATTATCTCAAGGTGTTGTAACACTTGATTTTGTGAAGTCTGAAAAGAATATAGCAGACCTTTTTACTAAACGATTAGCGCGCATGCTAGTCGTTGAATCATCGAGGGGAATGGGACTAAAACCTATAAATTAGTCATTACAATGGATACCTAACCTTTGTAGTTGGAGATCCCATAAATAAGGTTCAATAGGTAATAACGAAGTTGATGGGCGACTTGGAAGAGTGCTAAAAATATTAGAGGGAAATTCCCTGGTCCTATTTCTATGGTGACAGTGCTCACTATTGTGACGGGTTTTAAGAAGTGCTTAGCTTTTAATGTATCCAAGGGAGGATTTCTACAAGGCGTTGGTCACAAATCACCCTTGGTGGATATACCTACATAAGTGTGGCAGTGGGGTCACTATTGTGGGAAATTGGGTTGCTTCATAAAGACACTTGGAGAAACAAGATATGTGTGTATGACCGTTTAACGTGCAAAACCATTCCAGAACCACGATAATTGCCTGTACTATGCGTGTGGTAAGCCTATGTTTGATCACAAGAACCTAGTTTAAAACTTTGTTTAGTATGGTTTCTTCAAACTCAAACTTATTAACATTAAGTGAAGGTTCAAGTCTGGAAGATACCTACATCCATTGTGTAGTAAAAACACTCTTTTCAATTTTAAATTATGTGGGGGATTGTTATTTTGTAATTTTAAAATTGTATTTAATTTAATTTAATTTATTTTATTTGATTTGTATCTTTTTAGGAATAAGTTTATAACGTTATATTAGTTTCCTAGCCTTTTGGGTTATCCTATAATATCTTCTAAATATCTAAATTATGGTTATTTAATTGTGTATATAATAAGACTTCAACATTGTTTTCTAAACAAACAAAAAAAGAAGACATTCTTCTCCTCTTCTTCTGCTCAGTTATTTTCTTTTTGAGTTTACTGTGTTGAGTTTACAAGTGAGTGTTGGGTAATTTAAGGTCCATGAATTCACTTTGTTGCACACAAGTGATTTCGAAGGTCGTTGTATCTTGGGAGAGGAACACCATTCAACTTAGTACATAAGAGGGTGTATTGTTCCTAAGAAGAGCGCAATCTGCGTGCCTCGACCACCATTCAGGCTTTCTTTAAACTTTCTCTCTAATAATAATATTTATTTGTTCTTTTTGATTGATTATTAGTTTAGCATTTTTATTCTAATAGTAAATCCTGTTTAATTTTTTTTTCTAACAATATATACATAGATTCAAATATATACCCTAATATATATTTAAAACTATTTTCAATTTGTATATAATTACCCTAAGATATATATATACACACACAAATTCACTCGCTTATATACGTATGCATACATTGTACACATTACACAACTATATATATACGGATCCAAATATATATTACAAAGTGCTGTCAATTTGTATATATATACCTTCATATATATACACAATTTTACTTACTGATATATACATATATATATACACATAATTGGTGGATCTGGCCGAACAACCATCACTGTCGTTTGTGACAGCAACACCATTGCCTTCAAACCTTGGTCTCAGGCAGTCCACTTTACAAACAACTCATAGATCTATTCGGATCCACCTCTTTTACTGGAAACCTCGCTGAGCTAGAACGCAGTGTCTAAGATTGTCAGTGGTCGCCTTGTCTTGTCTTTTCCTTGGTGGTCATCTCGCTCCCTTTGCGAATTCTAGTTATTCAGCAAAGAGATGGAGACCTTCAAGTCTTCGATCACGGTGGCGTCGGGCGGCGAGACCGAGTCTAATTGTAGAGAGATAGCTTGAAAACAGAGAGAGATAAAAGATTAGGGTTTGAAGAGAGAGTGTGTGATAACCCAACCCGTATTATGCTTAATTATACATGTGTTTATGAGTTTAATGTGAATTTGCAAGTTTAAGTATGTGAATTATGTGAATTTGGATTTATATCTATCGAATATAGGAAAATCTGTTGCAATTGGAACCTTGAACTAAAAATTAAAAGTCTTAGAGGTGCGATAAACCAAAACTGACTTCATATTTGTGATCAACATGATTTTTAGAGCCTATGGTCAAATTTTAGAAAATTACAATTCGTAATGTTTTAATTAGCCTAATTTACATATCTATAGCTCTTGTGTTTATTTCTTTTTTGGGCAAATTACATATACCTCCCTCGAGGTGTAGCTAAATTACAGATACCCCCCTGAGATTTTGGAAATTACAGATACCCCCATAAGGTTTATATTTTCATAACAAATTGCCCCATGAGGTTTATATTTTCATAACAATTTGCCCGCTAATTTGTTATGCAAATAGTACCTTCAGGAGGGTATCTGTAATTTCTCAAACCTTAATGGGGTATCTATAATTTTGCTAAACCTCAAGGAGGGTATATGTAATTTGCCTTTATCTTTTTTGTTGAGTGCTCTAGAGAGTGAGTTAGAGAGAGAGAAAGAGGAAATGCTAGGGATTTGGAAGAGATTCAAAGGGCAAACCCTAGATTTGAACTAAGGTATGATAATCTACTTGGAATCTTTGTATGTATCTCACATCTTGCTTGAAATCAAGAAGAAATTGAGAATTATGAGTTAGGGTTTGAGATATGTAATATTTAGAACTAGATTTAAGAAATTGAGCCCTAATCACTTCATTTTTGTTAGTTTTGAGTTCATTCTTGTGATTAGTCCATGAAATAGACTCTAGATGGTTCATACACCCAAGATTTGTTGAAAGATTTACCATGTTTGTATGTATATGGAGCTTGCATATGAAATTCATGAATCTATGAAAAGATAAGAATTTGATTTTGAACTCTAAGCAAGACTAATGTGTTTGAGTTATGATTACACTTGTATAAGGTCAGTATTTCATGTTTTAAAGGAAGATTACTTGAGATCTTGACTTGGAATTGGGTCTAAAAGCTCACACTTTGAACCATTTTTGAACTGTCTGATTTTTCCCAGATCGCACGAGCGGCCACGGGCTCCGCACGAGTGGAACATGAAGAAAAATAGAGGTTTGCATTCTACTTAAACCACTATTGGAGCGGCCCAATCACCTCATGAGCAGTCAAAGTGGGCGCACGTGCGGCCAACACTGTTTCAACTTATACCTAGTAACTTCAAAAAGGCATATATCCTTCATCTGGACTCCGTTTTAAAAGATTCTTAATCCTGAATTCAAGCCCTGGAAGTCTAGTTTCTAATGGTGGTGGTGTCACATCCAAATTCTAAATACACAAATAGATATGCTAAAATTAATGAACGCTGTTTATTTTCTTTTAACCGTTTCATGCCATTTTCTACCCTAACTTAGATTCCTTTCGCTTTTTGCTATTTCCTTAAACCTCAAATAAGTAAACATGATATTTTCGATGAAAAACGTATGAAATTATTGTAGGAAACATTAATTATGTCATGAACATTTAGGACCGTTTGAAGTACATCTTTGGCATATGCTTTATACGTGATTCACATGCAAAGAACATTAGCATTAAACACTAGGAGAAAATTAAAGAAAGGTGTAAGAATTGAAACAAATGATTTATTGAATGTGTATGTGACATATTTTGTGTAGGTCATGTGCTGGAGGCAACCCCGCAATACCAAACGAACTGTGAGTAGTAGTATTGTAAAGATATATTGTTAATTGATTATTTTGATCCCAGTACGATAACTTATTATGATATTGTGTTTTGAGCAAAATGAATGAGTCTTGTGAACGTTATATGACATGCGCAATAAGGACATAAGGTCACTACGTTTTGATATGATGGGCCCAAGGCCGTTTGGATATGTTGGGCCCGATATCGTTTTGATATGTTGGGCCCGAGGTCGTTTTGATATGATGGACTCGAGGTCGTTTTGATATGATAGACCCAAGGCCATTTTGCTATGTTAGGCTTGAGTCTGTTTTGATAGGATGGGCCCGAGGTGGTTTTGATAGGTTGGGCCCGAGACTGTTTTGATATGTTGGGCCCAAGGCCGTCTTGATATATTGGGCTTGAGGCCGTTCTGTAAATGTGACTATGGATAATGTTATGACGGATTATGGTTACTGTTATGAAGGATGAAATTTGAAAAAGTAGGGCGTTCACATAATATGCTTTCTGTTAATTCATGATTATTCATTCGATTCTCTTTACTCTACTATTATTTAGTGAACTTTGCTCACTTTATATTATGTATGCACATGTAGGTGATCAGCAGCATAGAGCCCAACTTTGGGTCAACTTCAGGAGCTATTTTGCGAACCTGTTGAGTCATGCTTCCAAGTTGGAGCTTTTGCCTTTGACTCATATCATGCTATGACATTTGTTTTACTTTTTCTTATCGTCTTGGGTTATGTAAACTATATGTATGAAATTTCTTATGGTAGATAAGTTTTTGCATGGGCATGTCAATGTGTGAATTTGTTATTATGTAAGCTATATAATTTTACTCATATTAGCACAGCTCAATGGACTTCTTCATTTGTTGTTTGCTTCCACTTATGGCCCTATTATTATAATTATTTTGTATGTTCATTTGAGGTCGTAGGTAATCAAGTGATTGCTAGTCGGTTATGATCCAAACTTTTAGGGACGGGTTTGGGTCGTGATAGAGTGGTATCAAAGCACGAGTTAATACCTCACACACGAGTCCAATTGAGCAATAAGGAGTCTAGAAAAGAGTTAGGAACATTTGCATTGCGTTACAAGTATATGAGATAAGCTGTGAATCCATGATCTGTATATGAGCATGAGCATGAAAGATGCGAATACAAGTCTGCTTTCTAAGCTTCTTGGAATATAAAGTATATGAGAATACATGTGTAAGTATGATTATATTTTGAGCAAGTATGGTTATTATTTGGGCATGAACATGGAAATTATGAAACTGTGGGTGCACTTCTAATCTTAGCATGATAAGTAACTTATGTGAGTGTGTGGTACGAGTATGAGTATGAGCAAAAAGCTATGTGAATTAATGTGTAAGTTTGATGTCAATATCGACTGTGCGCCTTATGTAGACATGAACATATGAACATGGTAGTTATATGATTTACATGAACCTATTCTGTTATTGATGTATGTCACATATGTGTATAGCAAAATGGTGGAAATGAGGGTGGTCGAATTGGAGGAGTCTACCTCCTCTCGACTTGATAGATTGGAAATAATAGTAGAAGAAATAGCGGAGGACCTAAGACAGCAAAAGGTATTAGACCCTACCCTGATATCTAAGGCTAACTCGAATCAATTTCTTTAATGGAAGAGAAAGAGACAAAGCCATAGTGTGAACAAAAACTTCATGAAGAATAAGAAGTGGAAATCCAAAACTTCTACGCAACATAAATTTAATCAAAGAAAGGATTCAGTACCGGTTTGTTCAAAATGTGGGAAAAAGCACAGGGGGATGTGTTATCGACTCTCCAGGGCTTGTTATCGATGTGGTGAAATGAGTTATAAGGTAAGGGATTGTCCCTGGTTTGTACAAAATGTGAATGGACCTGCTATTTTGATCGGTTTTGTACCAATGGCAAGATCTGTTACGATGAGTGGAATTGTAAGCCAAGGTAGAGTAACTGCACTCGTCCCAGAAAACACTCAAAATACTAGGGTCGTTGCCCCTAAGTACCGTTACTGTTTATGAACAAATACTTACATGTCGATTGATTAGGGACTCTTATATATATGCACCTTTACTCAGAATGTTAATTGATTATGGATATATACTTCTCTATACCTTTGTTCGATATGATTGTTATAGCTCTAGTTCCCACTCCTTAGACCATTGGAGGTAACGCTATAACTATGTGACTAGATTGAATACCCCACATAATGAACTCCATGTTATGTGTAATTACGTACCTTGCTTAGTTAACATGGACTGGATTATTTGGCTAAATTCTTAGAATCATGAATTTGTGATGATATAACCTACCTGGGACTTCGTATTATGCAAGGACTTTGAGTTATGAACAACTATGTACCAATGTATCTACGTGTAGACTTATTTGAAGAAAACTATATGGTGTAGGACCTAAGCCACTTTAATATGAACCATTATGGTGTCTGATTTTGAGAACAAATGAACGTAGAATGATCATGCGACTGTGGTTGAAATCGCTAGGTGAACTGATTGATTTACCAAATTTTTACTTTTGTGTTACCATGTTTTGACTTGATGCTATAAGAATTATTAATTGTGAATTAAGTGATTATGAACTCTACTTGAGAGAAAAAAAAAAAAAAACCTTAACTATCTGGGAGTATACAAATTTGTACGTTTTGTATTTAACTCCGTGTTAGCATACCTTATAATTGATACTATGGGGTTGTGAGAATTATATACGTCATGTGATTGATTGTGTCGATGTTATCCTTGCTAACTTGGAAATGTTTGTGTATCAATAGGGGAAAAGATCAACAAGAATATGTTTCGTAAAGTGTAAGAAGACTTGAACTAGAATTGAACTCCTTATGGTTGCTTAATCGATTATGGGTAAAGTTGTAACTCATTTACTTGGGCAATTGAAACTTAATCTAAGTTGTTGAAGCAAGTAGAATGAAAATGCTCCAATTTGCCAATACCACTATTAAGCACGCTTATTCCATGTGAGCAAACGTTTGTATGATGATTGATTTAGGACCCGTTCTTTCATTTTGACCCATTTGGTTATAAATGAGTTGATCATTGGGATCATTTCGACCCATTTGTATGTGATAAGTGCCTCTTCGTTATCCGGAGGATCCATATTATTTGGAAGTGTTGCACTATGAATTTAACTCAATGCCCGTGACATAAATTATTAAGGTGTACCTTTGAGTTTGATAAGTAAATGTTAATCATATGCCTATGTGAGTTGTCCTTAACTTCTGAAGATAAATGGTTTTTATTGCTGAACTAATAGAGTAAATCCCCACCCTATTGATTTAGTATTGACGACTTATGAATTGTTTAAGATTGAACATTCGGATTATTGTTGCAAAGGAATTGGTGAACCGAGAAGTTGGATTTGTTATGAATATTGTGTATCACCACTTACTTATTTGAAGACTTCATACGAGATGTCAATAGAGGAGTATTTTGATTATTTGAAATTAAGTAAAATCATAAGTATCATTTGTGACCAATCCTCAACTATTTGGAGCCATGTGGGTTATTTGGAGATATGTGAATTATTAGCAAATAGGTTGTTATCTGAATAGAAGCATCTACGCAATGTGATAGATGAGAGTAATGTGTGGTGGTTAATATGATTTATGGCTTAATGTTATAGAGTTGTTTTCGAGACCCACTGAATAGCTTTTGATACCAATATGCACTGGGACGGGTCACAAATTTGGGTTATTACCCATTCATTGAGGATGAGTTGAACTTCTAAGATGAGAACGTCAACGGTAAGAATGTTTCTTGAGAAAAAGGAAAAACGAAAAGTAACGGGAAAAAGACATATGATTTGTTTCCTATTCGAGTATCTTAAGTTTAGAGGACCAAACTTCCTAAAGGGGAGAAGACTGTGATAACCCAACCCGTATTATACTTAATTATACATGTGTTTATGTGTTTGGTGTGAATTTGCAAGTTTAAGTATGTGAATTATGTGATTTTGGATTTATATCTGTCGAATGTAGGAAAATCTATTGCAATTGAAACCTTGAACTGAAATTGAAAGCCTTAGAGGTGCGATAAACCAAAATCGACTTCATATTTGTGATCAACATGATTTTTAAAGCCTACGGTCAAATTTTATAAAATTATGATTCGTAATGTTTTAATTAGCCTAATTTACATATCTATAGCTCTTGTGTTCATCTTTTTTGTTGAGAGCTCTAGAGAGTGAGTTAGAAAGAGAGAAAGAGGAAAGGCTAGGGATTTGGAAGAAATTCAAGGGGCAAACCCTAGATTTGAACTAAGGTATGATAATCTACTTGGAATCTTTGTATGTATCTCACATCTTGCTTGAAATCAAGAAGAAATTGAGAATTATGAGTTAGGGTTTGAGATATGTAATAGTTAGAACTAAATGCAAGAAATTGAGCCCTAATCTCTTTATTTTTTCTTGTTTTGAGTTCATTTAGTCCATGAAATAGACTCTATATGGTTCATACATCCGAGATTTGTTGAAAGATTCACCATGTTTGTATGTATATGGAGCTTGTATATGAAATTCATGAATCTATGAAAAGATAAGACTTTGATTTTAAACTGTAAGCAAGATTGATGTGTTTGAGTTGTGATTACACCAGTATAAGGTTAGCATTTCATGTTTTAAAGGAAGATTACTTGAGATCTTGACTTGAAATTAGGTTTGAAAGCCCACACTTTGAACCATTTTCGAACTGTTTGATTTTGTTCAGACCACACGAGTGGCCACGGGCTCCACACGAGAAGAACATAAAGAAAAATAAAGGTTTGCATTCTGCTTAAACCACCGCTCGAGCGGCCCAGTCACCGCATGAGCGGTCAAAGTGGCCGCACATGTGGCCAACACTGTTTCAACTTATACCTAGTAGCTTCAAAAAGGCATATATCCTTCATCCGCACTCCGTTTTAAGTGATTCTTGATCCTAAATTCAAGCCCTGAAAGTCTAGTTTCTAATGGTGGTAGTCTCACATCCAAATTCTAAATACACAAATAGATATACTAAAATTAATGAACGCTGTTTATTTTCTTTTAATCG
This sequence comes from Camellia sinensis, assembly GCF_055761805.1. Taxonomy (NCBI): domain Eukaryota; kingdom Viridiplantae; phylum Streptophyta; class Magnoliopsida; order Ericales; family Theaceae; genus Camellia; species Camellia sinensis. The sequence goes on from NC_138970.1 coordinate 76,140,346, forward strand.
TTTCATGCCATTTCCTACCCTAACTTAGTTTCCTTTCGCTTTTTTCTATTTCCGTAAACCTCGAATAAGTAAACATAATATTTTCAACGAAAAACATATGAAATTTTTGTAGGAAATATTAATTTAAGTTATGAACATTTAGACTTGTTTAAAGTACATCTTTGGCACATGCTTTGTATATGATTCACATGCAAAGAAGATTAAACACTGGAGAGAAATTAAAGAAAGGTGTACGAATTGAAACAAATGATTTATCAAATGCATATGTGACATGTTTTGTGTAGGTCGTGTGCCGGAGGCAACACCGCAAGACCAAACGCGCTGTGAGTAGTAGTATTGTAAAGATTTGTTGTTAATTGATTATTTTGATCCAAGTGCGATAATTTATTCTGATATTGTGTTTTGAGCAAAACGAATAAGTTTTGTGAACGTTATATGACATGTGCAATAAGGAATTAAGATCACTCTGTTTTGATATGATGAACCCGAGGCTGTTTTGATATGTTGGGCCTGAGGTCGTTTTGATATGATGGACCCAAGGCCGTTTTGATATGATGGGCCCGAGGTCGTTTCGTAAATGTGACTATGGATAATGTTATGAAGGATGAAATTTGAAAAAGTAGGGCGTTCACTTAATACGCTTTCTGTTAATTCAAGATTATTCATTCGATTCTCTTTACTCTACTATTATTCATTGAACTTCGCTTACTTTATATTATGTATGTACATGTAGGTGATTAGCAGCATGGAGCCCAACCTTAGGGTTAGCTTCAGGAGCTATTTTGCGAACCTGTCAAGTCATGTTTCCAAGTTGGAGCTTTTACCTTTGACTCGCGTCATACTATGACATTTGTTTTGCTTTTGCTTATGGTCTTGGGTTATGTAAACTATATATATGAAATTTCTTATGGTACATAAGTTTTTGCATGGACATGTAAATGTGTGAATGTGTTATTATGTAAGCTATATAATTTTGCTCGTAGTAGCACAGCTCAATGGACTTCTTCATTTGTTGTTTGCTTCCACTTATGACTTTATTATTATAATTATTCTGTATGTTTATTTGAGGCTGTAGGTAATCAAGTGATTACTGCCCGGTTATGATCCAAACTTTTAGGGGAGGGTTTGGGTCGTAACAGAGAGAGAGAGAGAAATGAGGGATTTTCACCGTATATATGATATATATATATATATGTGTAGGGGTAGTTTGGACATCTTACATTACCATGTCCTTATGAATAAAGTGTTCCTGCACCTAGACTTTTAGTCTAACAATATTTAAATTTGAATTTATGAACCGAGTATCCTAGATTGCAAAGTTACAAGGTTTTAATAATTGTATAAGAAAAAAATGAAGTCTAAATAGTCAGAATAAGAAGTAATCCACTTTGAGTAGGTTTGAAATATTATGGTTGTAGACATGTTTAGCTATGGGCCTGTGGTTTTCTTGTGAGAGAGTATAGTGAGTTGAAAAAAAGATATAAGAGGTGACACAAAAAATAGCATGAGACACTGAGGTGAGTAGTATGAAATAATAAATATAATAATATCTTATGTATATCAAAATATTAAAAAAAAAAAAGTAACATATAACAATTTCCAAAATTTACAAGAAAACTTCAAACAAGTTACATAAGGGACACAGTCCCCAAACTTAGCTATAGATATACCTTGCCTCGCAAGTCCTATAGAAGAAAAGCATAGAAATCCAATCTACAGTAACCCAATTCCTAACAAACCACATATATATGTATATATATATATTTGATAACTAAATGTTTGGACCAATTTACGTGCATCTGGACTTATTCAGGGGACCAATCCCATCGCCTACTCATAGAGGCTCCATTTAAAGTCAGAACAAATACCCTATATAGACTAATGCTAATGCCCTGAGACTAGAAGGAACACATCCTCAGATTTCAAGTTGTGCTCACCGCTCACTAGGCTAACCACTTGGATTTCCTAACAAACCATAAACAATACAAAGCTGATTATTCCACAATAGTCACTAATCAACAAAATAGTGCTAGCTAATTAACTGTGGGTGGTATCATTATCAACTGAGCCTCCATCCTTGGATTGAACATCAGAGGTTGATCCATGGTTTTGGTTGCTATCCCATGACTCCCTTGGAATGGTGTGGTGGTTTATCTCATCAAGCTGGTCACCATAGGCTGAACTCTCTCTCACCACCTCTTTTTTCCCCATGCTTTGTTGCTCATCCACCACCACCATGTTGGGTTTGTCTTCAATCATCATCATCATCATCCTATTTATAGCACAAGAAGCCAAGTCTGCTTTCACAAGTAGCACAAGCAATGACAACAGTATAATCTTCAACATAGTTTTGGATGCTTCAAAGCACTGAGGCTAGCCAACTCGATATATAGAGGAAGAGTGGAACAGAGAGAGAGAGGATGGTGGCGGGCGGAAAAGTTCTAGAAAAATCTGATTGTGGACTTTCCACCAAAGTCGGATCCATTTAGTTGGTTTAATGATTGGTTAAGTTAGTGCTACATTTATTTAGTGCCTCATGTTTGTGCCTTCCTTCCAGATATTTTTTCTTTTAGGAAAATAGGATGGTGGAGTTCTATTCCCATATGGGGAGCCTCATGTTTGTGGCTTCCTTCCAGATATTTTTTCTTTTAGGAAAATAGGATGGTCGAGTTCTATTCCCATATGGGGAAGTGCCACGTTAGTAAGAGAATAAGATGGTGGAGTTTAGGATTTAGAGTTGGGGAAGTGCTGCATTATCAAGAAAATAGGACGGTGGAGTTCTATAATCAAATGGAAAAGTGCCACATTACCAAGAAGAAGGCACTTGCTACTTAAAATTCAACCAGAATATAATGTATTAGTGGTATGTTTTTTTCGGACTTACATATAAGTCTTAATAATTGAATTTAATATTTAATAGATTATTGTAACTTGATTTTTTTGCATTCCTTTTTCGAAGTTTAGAATAAGTCCTACAGTTTGGACTCTTGCAGTTCTAAATATAATCTCACAAGTGTAATGTGCAATTGATAAACACCAAAGAGTCTAAATCTAACAAATTTTTCAAAAAATCGACTTTGAATCAAATTGCCAAAAATTGATTATTTTGCTAAATACAGAGTTGCCACCTAAATATTTTTGTGAAATTTAGGAAATCCATTGACTCATGCCAAAAGCCACGTGTCCGTCATTACCAAGATTATCTCGGCTCGGGAACTTAAGTATGAGAGGGGAATGTCATGAATTGAACACACCACTCGTCCGATCAAAGATCGACCTCTACTAATTATGATATGATTTTTATTAACATCATATGTTCTTGTTCCGGTTATTAAGCTAGCTTTTACTGTGTGATAAGCGCACACAAGGTATAGATTAGTTTGCTCAAATTGGAACAATTCAATTTCATGTTTGTTTTCAAAAAAGAGTTTGATTTTGCCACTTAACAAAGTGGGCTTAAAGTTGTGATTTTGTCACTTGACAAAGTGGGCTTAAACGTACATTCATTGAATCATTCCAATTTAAGCAATAAGCCTTCATCCACATGCACTCAAACAGTTTATCAAGCATTTAGTTTCATGGCAAGCATGCTAGACATGGCAACATTCACATGCATGTGGTTTATGCTAAAGTAAATAAAAGCTTATCTAGTACTCAAAGTTAAAATAAACAAAAGAGTTAGAAAAATGCATGATCCTAACTTTATGCAATATGACTAATGCAACACATGCGATATGCGATATGCGATTAGATAGGCTCGGCTACTAAACATGGCATATGAATCAATTTGATAACATGCAGTCTAAGCACATATTCAAAGAAATATTGAACGACAATGCAGTTAGGATGATGAACTGAGCCCTGGTGTATGCAATACGAATGAATGCAAACATAGAGAATACTAATTGAAACATGATGTCCCTAAACTAACCATCATCAGCAGTTAAATAAAAAGGAGAAAGACGTAGGATTGGAAGACATACACACTATTACAATATTACGCTCTCACAAAGGAGAGTCTAAATAAACTAAGCTAATTTACTTAACTAATTAAAGCTAAGCCAATTAAGCTAATTATTACAAAACAAATGAAATTAGCTAAACTACTTAACTAATTATTGCAACACTTGAATTAATTAACTAGCTATCACTAATTAATTAAAATAAATACGACACTTGAATAAAATCGACTAGCTATCACTAATTAATTACAACAAGAGTTATTCACAACTATGATAACAATAATACAAATGAAACAATTAATCGCATTTGTTAAAAGCATAATGGAAGTTGGATGAATGTTGCGTGCGCAGTGCTTGAAAGCTACTCTGTCTGCCCAAGCCGCCTCTGTTTCTACAAAACTGCATTGCTAGCCACACACTAAGGGCCAACCATGCATCACTGATGGCTGGCCGTGCATCAATTTGATGCAAAGCTCTGTTTTTGTGTTTTGAGGGGAAACCAGCGCAAATAGAGCATTCTCAAGCTCTGTTTGTCCCTTCTTCCTTCTCTGTCATGGGAAAGCCTCGAGAGAAGGTTGAACTTGATTCCAAAGTCATCAATGAGCAAATTGATTGCTTGATGGTCTCGAATGCAATTTTGGACAAAAGTTAATAAAATGCAAAGAGTAACACCACCCTTCCCTCTTGTTAATATGAACTCAAAGTGGGAAGTTGCAACGCTTCAAAAATCATCAAAATGCCATGGATTAGCATGCGATGACTCTTGACACAAAAAACTTGGCATAACGTCCGACCAAGTTGAAGCAATTTAAGCCACTTTCTTTATGTGTGTTGATCTAAGTTTTAAACCAATTTTACTAGGCCTTGGCATTCTTTAGTCCATTTGTCCATAGTGATGTTAAAATCCTCTAAACAATAAGTAATATCAAACGAGAGGTTCTTCTAAAGCATGAGAGAGAGACTATACTGTTGGCAATAAATCTTCAAAAAGATTAAGCCATTAAGTAGGAATCTTTCTTACATGTTTTGAACAACCTCAATTGGTTGAAATCATTCTTAAGAATGAAAAAGATGGATGGTGGATTGATTGTTAAAATTAGACTCTTAAACATGGAAATGAGTAAAGGGTTGCTTGGAACAACATGTAACAAGTTACATATGCTAACTTGTAAGACCACAAATGAACTAAACAAAGCATGAACCAATTTAAAAGGCTTGGATAGCCCTAAAACAGTCCTTGGATAGCCCTAAAACAGTCCTTAATACATAAAAAACAGAGGCTAGACATGCATGAAAAGAGCTTAAAAAGCTAAATAATAAGTAGAGGAATGAAGGCTAGTAAGCAAGAGAAAGGAAGGTTGGCTAACCCCTCCACTTTTGAAACTTCAAAACATGATTTTTAGCTTTTTGAAAACTCTAAAAATCAGTGTAAATATCAAAGAAAAAGAGTGGAAAGGTAAGGGTTTGAGCTATAGGTAAAGGTATAGAAAGAGCAAGCTTTCTCTACCCTTTTGGTAGCTCTTCAAACCCAACCTTAAACACTTCAAATAGACTCAAAACAATACAAAACAGTAAGAATTATGAAGCAAGTGTGAGAAATAAAAACAGGAGAGAAGATAACAAGCTTATACCTTTCAAGGAGTAAACTTGTTGTTGATGATCCAAACTTGGTTTCAATTCACTCTCAAGCTTGAATTATTCTTCTCCAAAATCAACCAAGACTCTAAGATGGTAAGACATGGTTGTATATGGAGTATAGAGATGATACAAAGAGGCTAGGCTAGCTCAAAGGTTGCTTGCAATAGAAGAAGGAAGAGTGAGGAGCTCTCAAGGTATATATAGTTCCTCTAAATTTTGTACAACCCTCAAAACAATCACACAACTTCGTTTTTATAGAATCCGAGCTCAAAAGGTGATAAATATCTTCAAAAATGGGCTGCTGGCGGGCTCCCGCCCAGAATAGTGTTTTTCGCCACCAAGGGCCAGCCGGCCATTCATAGCCACGGCCAGCCATCACTGATGCACGACCTGGCCTTGATGCCCTCCCATTTTTTTTTGGTTCAAACTCAACTCAAAGTGGAAAAAGGTCCAAAAATGAAACTCACAAGTTCAAACAAGGTAAATGTTGAAGATTTGAGGTTAAGCTTGATTGAATCCGAATCGCTGCGAATTTACAATTCAACTTTCATCACCAAGTGTATTGAACCAAGCGTATTGAACCAAGCGCCTAAGTCTTGCGGGCAGTAAAAAATGGAGTGTCTACAGTTATATGAGAATTAATGATTTGTTTTATTAAATATTATTAAAAAAACATTAGTAATTAATTGGTAATTTTTAGCAAAAAATTGAAATTTTTGTCATAAAAAATATCACTAATGATAAGTTTTTTAGCAATGGTTTGAAAAAATCATCACAAAAAGACGTTATTAATTTTTAACTTTCAGCGACAGTTTGAAAAATTCATCACAGAAAAATATCAATAATTATAAGTTTTAGCGACAATTTATAAAAATCATGATAAAAAAGTCACTAATTGTCAATTTTTAGCGATATGTAAAAAATCGTCACAAAAAATATTTTTAGTGATGATTTTACCAGGACTTATTTTCAATAGAACTTGATGGGAATTAAATCCAACTATTAAGACTTGTTAAAAGTTTACCCTATGTTTTAATAACAAAGCACGGTAATAGATTTTTAGAAAAATTAGTGAAAAATCAATTTCAAAGGTTATAAAACATTAGATCCAAGCTAAAATTTTGTTTGATGATAAGGATATGTCGAAAAAGATTGTCAGAAAAAGTCATTGGTGACGGTGATCGGCGACAGCAAGTGCTGGTGGTGTAAGGTAGAGAAATGTGTGATATTCAACATATAAGTTGTTAAATGAGTGACATACGTCACATTTCAATGGATAGTTAACTTGGTGAATATAACAGATAGACAAACAGGTTGATTCTAATAAATATGTTGATTTCAAAAATTAATTGCCTTTTTGGACAAATTGTATCATTTTGATCCAAAAGATTATAAAGTGGTCCTAATGACCCAAAATATTTAGAAATTGACTTATAGCCTGAGTGCTCTAAATTTTTTGATTTGAAATGAATAAATACAAATTTTTAAAGGTGAATTACAATTACTTCCTCTAAAGTTTGGGAAAAAAAAAAGTCTCACAGCACAATCATTAATTATAATAAAAAAAAGTCCCGTGTGATTTCAATCATATAAGAATTTTTTTGATCATATTTAAATAATAGAGAAATAAAATGATCTATCTCAAATTCGGAGCAGTAAAATAAATTTTATCATATTTTTTATTTCCCACATTGTGATTGTTGAAAGATGCGTAAAAACAAGAGAAAAAAGTGAGACCCCTAGTGGGGTGAACCCCCCCCCCCCCGCCCCCCGGAATGATGATTAGTCCATATTTTTTTTTTTTTTTTAGTCCACCTCTCACTACCCCACATGTATGTGCAGGTGTTAGGGGTCACCCTAAGTGGGGGGTCTGGATCACTGCCATAAAAACAATAAATAAATATATAATTTATTTATTATTATTATTTTTTCATATTACTATTATATTTTCATTATTATTTTTGTAATAATCATTTCAGACAAAGAAGTAGTTATACAAAGTGGTGACAATAAATCCCTAATATAAAACCTTTCTTTTTTTTTATTTTTTTTAAATATATATATGTATATATATATATTCTTAAAAAGGGAATGCTTAGAGTTGATATCGCTTCCTCTAATAAATTATTTGCTCACTTTTTTTAAGAAAATTTATCTAGTAATTTTATATGGTGGAATGTTAATCCATTTAATCTTAAGAGTTTTCTTATGAATCAATTCATATTTTTTATTTTAGAAAGTTGCATTTGTTTGATTTGATACTATTTGAGTGTAAGTAAATATTTCCATTGGTGGTTGAAGTGTTGGTTGTCGAGCGTGAAAATTTACATTTCTGTTAGTGTGAATTCTAGTGTTACATTGGAGTATTATATTAGAGTGCTATGTTTGAAAAAATTACACTAAGAAATTTTTGTGTGTGAAGTGTTACGTTTGAAAAAATATATGCTGAGGAGTTGTTTTGGAATGTTATATCGTTACTTTTGAGAAAAGTACATTAATGAGTTTTTAAGGGTATTGCATTTTAGTGTATTATACTGGAATGTTACGTTTGAAAAAAGTACACTATGGAGCTTTTGTGTATTATATTAATTGAAGTGTTACGTTTGATAAAATTATACTAAGGAGTTTTTTAATATGTTACATTGATTGGAGTGATACATTTGAGAAAAATACAATAAAGAACTTTTATATGTTATATTGATTAGAGTGTTATATTTGAAAAAAATACACTAAGAAATTTTTTTTAATGTTAAGTTATTATGTTTGAGAAAGGTATACTAAGGAGTTTTTTAATGTGTTACATTAGAGTGTTACATTTTTGGAGTATTACATTGGAGTATTACGTTTAGGAAAAATACATTAACGAGTTTTTTTGACGTGTTACGTTCAGTAATTTCAACATTAAGAGAAAATTTACATTTGTTCCTCAACATATAATATAACATACGTGCATTTATACTTAACTTTTTATGTAATTAACTCTAGAATGGAACTTTTGGGTCCATATAAGAAAAAGAAAAGGACCAAACAGTTTATAAAATCACTATTTAGGATCTATTAGGTGGCATTTGGTAACACTTACGTTTTCTATTTATATTTATAAAAATTTAAAAAACTCAAATAAAAACTTATTTGGTAAAATTTTTGATTTATAAATCAGTGGTCTCAGTTTATAAATTTGGCAAAAAAATGAAAACACAAAAAATCCGTTTCCATTTTTAGTTTTTAGTTTTTTTTTTTTTTATCACCCAACACTAGCCACCACCCGCCATCATTTTCCACCACCGTCTTCCGCCACCACCACCCACCACCCACCCCCCACCACCAACTACCACCACCACCACTCACCACCCACTTGCCACCACCACCTACCACCCACTCGCCACCACCTACCACCCACTCGCCACCACCACCACTACCCCACCACCCACCTGCCATCTACACGCCACCACCCACCACCCGCCACTACCATCCATCGCCCGCCACCACCACCACCCGCCACCTACTTGCCACCACCACTCACCACCCACCTACCACCACTAGCCACTCACCACCACCAGCCACTTGCCACTCACCCGCCACCAGCACCCACCCGCCACCCACCTGCCACCACCCACCACCACTACCACCACCACCCACTCGCTACCACCTACCACCCGCCACCGTCACCCACCCACCCACCCACCACCACCACCACCACCACCACTACCACCCGTCACCACCCACCACCACCCGCCACCTGCCACCACCACCCACCACCACTCGCCACCGTTACCCACCCACCCACCCACCACCCGCTACCACCACCCACTCGTTACCACCCACCACCCGCCACTGTCACCCACCTACCCACCCACCATCACCACCCGCCATCTGCCACCCACCTGCCACCACCACCTACCACCCGCCGCCACCACCACCACTACCTACTCGCTACCACCCACCACCCGCCACCGTCACCCACCCATCCACCCACCCACCCACGACCACCCACCCGCCACCACCCACCACCACCAGCTACCCATCACCCACCGTCACCACTTTCCACCACCGTCTTCCGCCGCCACTTGCCACCACTTGCCATTTCTCACTCTTTTTATATTTTTAAATTTTTTTAAATATTTTGTCAATTACCAAACGCGTTTGTAGTTTATGTTTTTCTAAAAATAAACAAAAAATAAACAAAAATCAGTTTATAAAATTTATGTAAATATAAACTGAAAACGTAAACGTTACCAAACACACTAGTATTTCACTTTTTTTATTTTTTTTTTATTTTATACATTTATAGTTACACGATCTAACTTTTAATATTTTAAAAAAGTTATATTGTGTGATATCGCATCCTCTAATTATTTGCTCAAATTTTATTTTATTTTATTTTATTTTTTTTGCATTCATTTATAATTACACGATCTAATTTTTACTATTTAAAAAAATTATATTGTGTAATTGTCATTAATGAAAACAGAAACAACATATTTTTAGGACAGGATAATCCCAACCCAAATTATAAAACATTGATTGTCAAAGTACGTATGATATTTACCCAGTGACGACTCCAAAAAAAAAAAAAAAGATTTAGTGGGTTCAAATATAAGGAAGAGGTGCAAGTGTGATTTGAAACCAAAAAAAAAAAAAAAAAAAGATATAACAAAGAGGTGGAAGTGTGGTTTGAATAAAAAATAAAAATAAATAAAATTGGTTGATCATTGGTTGGCATTGGTGTGTATATATATATATACACACACTAGGTAAGTAGACCCGTGCGGGGCACGGGCGAGTCGGGCATTTTTATTTTTATTTTTATTAAAATGTTTTTTTTTTATTTTTAATTATAAGATAGTTTTTTTTTTCTTTTTTTTTTAATCTAAAGAAAAATCCATTAAGAAAGGCCAAACGGCGCTTATAAGAGTTCACCCAACTCAAAATTTACACCAAACAAAATAAAGATATAGCAAGAAATACAAAGGAAAAAACCTATAAAAATATTCAGATGTACATCTCGTACTCGTGCTCGTACTATGAAGCAAAGCCGATCATAAAAGTTTGGCGATAGAACATGTCTAGGATAAATTATAGACCCCAACCACATAGAGGGTAAGTTAAACATCACCACCGGTGGACTCATACACACACATAACATCAAGAACAAACCCACAAAACCATAGAAAACCAGAAGAATAAAACAAACCATAAAGTAGCTACCAATAGCAAGGCAAACCCAAACAAAAACTAAAAACAAAGAAAAAAAACAAAACAAAAGGCAGAACAACGCACAAACCAAAGCATCAGCGATGGTGACAACAAATCCGACGGGAAAGGAGGTGGCAGAATCGGGAAAGGGAGGTGGCGTCCGGCAGGCCTAGAGAATGCAACAAATATGACGATGAAGAGCAGCAAAATTGGCAATGATGGACGACGCCGGATGGAAGTGAGACGGAGGAGAGATGGAGGATTCAATGAAAACCACAGCTGAAGTTGAGGCTAAGGGAAACAAACACCTCACAAAGAAGGGAGATGATGGATAGCCAAAGCTTCCAAATTATTGGACAAACCAAGGAAGGGGAAGAAAAAAGAGGGGTAGGAGGAGGGGAGGCTGTAGGCCGCTGTAAGCCCCTCCACTACCCTGACAGCTGCTGTACACTTGAACCCTAAGAGAAGAAAAGTTTAGAGAGAGAAAGGTAGGTAAGGGGGTTTAAGATAGTGTTGGTTTGATGAAAGAAAAATATCATTAAAGAAGAATATTTTTATTTTAATTCAATGGTAGAGGTTAAAGAATAATGATTATTTGGTGTATACAATAGCATTATTCATATGTATACATTTATCTCATTCCGTCCCAATTTATTGGTCCTTTTTGGGAATTCTAACTTTTTAGGGGGCTCATGGGGCCTACCATATTAAGAGTAGTCATCACATGAGACAATTATTCTATTATTACGATATATTTAAGTTGTGTATTTTGATAATTTTTTAAAAATAGTAATATTGTTCAATAAAATTGAATAAAATAAATCATTAGATATATGATAGAATTATATAAATTGTGTTATAAATTATAGAAATTAGAAAAAATATAGTCTTACAATTTTAACATAATTATAATTTTTTCTTTTTCAGTAAGACTAAAATTTTAATGAAGTCTAATATAATTATATCAAATTTGTATAAGTTAATATATTTTTAACACTCAAGCATTTGTTTATGGCCACTTGTACTATTGTCTATATTCATACCAGCTTCAAATAGTCACCAAACTAATTATTCAATATTTTTTTGTTTTATATATAAGTGTCTTTTGTGTTAGTTCATTTTGTTATTCAATACTTACTCAATATTGTGAGTTTCATGTGTTTAGTTCACTGAAATAAAAGTAAAATGGAATGATCAAGTAATGAAAGTTGAATGATCATTTAATAGTCTCCAAATAGAATGACCATTTCTTTATAATTGTGAATAAGAATCCATTTTCAATACATTTTTCATCATATGTGAGAAAACTCACAATATTGAGAAATGTATTGAAAATGGAATGATCAATTCAATTGATTCTCACATATGATGAAAAATGTATTGAAAATGGATTCTTATTCACTATTATAAAGAAATGGTCATTCTATTTGGAGACTATTAAATGATCATTCAACTTTCATTACTTGCGACTTATGATTTTGAAACTAACACGTCCGCTTTAAAATTTTTAATTGCATAACAAATGATATATTTCATTAATTAACCAATAAGTCAAATAATAGTTTTAAATGATATCAAAAATATATTTTAAATATCAGCTTTGTTGATTTTATTGTTGTATAGGAGAGTAATTAAGACTTTTATTATTTTCTGTTAAGGTTGGTAATTTGTTACACATCTAATGATATAGAACTCAACTTCCTCGTTATATTGTCATTTTAAAACTATGACCACACCTATTATACAAATTACAAAGATCTAAACCTTCTAAAATTATGTTATATCATCTATTAGTATATTAATTAGTATACCAATTGGTGCATATAATATTATTTTTTTCCTTATTTCACAAACGAAGTTAAAAGGAAAAATAGAAAATTAATAGGCAACACAAAACAAACATTCCCAACCAAAGCAACCAAAATGTCTTACATAATTTCCAAAATGCCACCACCCAAATTGTTTCATCAACCAAACTAAAGGGAAAAATAGTAATTTTAAAACATGCTAAGGGAAAAATAGGAATAAGAAAAACAAGCCACAAGTATGAAAGTATATTATTAAAAAGTACGAAATATATATATGTATAATTGTAAAAAAAAAATAATATTAATATTATGTATACTTTTTTCATTATTTAAACTTTTATCAATTTCCATTGAATGATAGTTGCAAAAAAAATTCTCCTAAGAATAATATTATGATTATTTACATTTTTATAGTTTATTTTATTGTCATCAGTGCAATGGTAATACATACAAATAGTGAAATTTATTAAATTAATACAATATTAACACATGAAATGATGTATAAAATATAATTTTAAAAGATAATAAATATAGAGACATTATTTATTTTTGGGCCTTGTTTACTTTCCCTTAGACTTTAAAGGACAGAATGAAGAGTTTGAAATAGGGGGTTCAAATAGAAAAATTTGGGACGGTTCAAAGGGAATAAACTTGCATGTCTCCTAACTATATCATGGGAGGCTCTAATGCACCCCAAGAATTTCGTTGAACATCCCATTATTTTGAAAACCTCGAACCTAATTTTGAATTTTTTATGTTGAACACCCCCAAAACACCCCTTTAATCCCACTTTTACACATATCACCAAATAGTCACCGGGATCACTGTTACAGCCGGAGCTTCCTTTGCTACCTCCAAAGCCTCTGTGACATTTTGTCCCATGTGCTCGCTTGAGTGAAGGAAGTTGCGCTCGAGCAGAGAATTGTAGTTCTCAGAATCTCACGAGTTTGCAGGCAAGTCGCTCGAGTGCAGGAAGTTGCGCTCGAGTGGAGAATGTTGGCTCCCAGTTGTTTCACTGTAGCTCTGAAAAACTTTTGAGATATGTCATTTTACGCTCGAGCGAAGGATTTTTCGCTCGAGCGAGCCTTCCAAGTTTGTGTCTTACGCTCGAGCGATCTATGCGATATTAGCAATTTAAAAAGGACATTCTAGATCATTTCTTTACCAATTTCTCTTCTATCTTCCCTCATCTCTCCTTATTTCTGAAAACCCTAGATTCACACTTTAAAATACCTTCCATTTCACTAAGATTTTGCCAAGATTGCTTATTCAAAAGTGAAGAAGACTTGAAGATAATACTTTTCTATCGATTAAAATTTGGATTTGTAAAGGATTCTCCTAGAAGCTTTGCTATCTTGCTTGATCATCGAGGTGGGGTTACCTTTAACCTTGTATTTCTTTGTTTTGAAGAAGCAATTGTAGTATTGTTGTGGCGTAAGATGAAGTACTGATGTTTGAGTTGAAATAAACTCTTGATTTACATAAAATAGACTTTTCCCTCACTTTTCATTGAAATTTCCCAAACTCTTTTCATCAAACATGCATTTTATGGTAATGGAAACATGTATAAGTGGAGAAGTGGAGAAAGCCCAAATGTAATAAAACCCTAATTTCAAATTTGAGTAGAGAAGGGTATTTTAATTAAGGATTTTTTCAAGGTACTAGGACATTACAAATAATGGGGAAATAAAATATATGGATATTATTGTGGTGATGGAATTGTGATTTGGGTGGTGATCCTCTTGCATGTTGTGTGATGTTGCTGGCTTGACAATATTAAGTGTTTGATGATTGAATGGAAATTTGATGAATTGTTCCTTGAGCATGAGTTTAGGTAAGAGTCGGTTTTGATGTTGTGTAAGTTGTGTCGGTACCCACACAGAGGAAGATAAAAGTGCCCAAATGCCCTATCTAGACTTATCACTGGACGAATGTGGAAAAATATTTTTGGGTGTCTACTGGTCCTGCCGTATTGTAGCCGGCAAAAGTGGAAAAACAGATGATTTTTGGGTGACCACGTTCTACCGTATTGTAGTCAAAAAAAGTAAAAAAACGGATAATTTTTGGGTGATCACGTCCTACCGTATAATAGTCGGCAAATGTGGGGATAATTTTTAAACAAAAGAAACTTGTGTTTTGACTTGGACTCTTACATGGGACTCATGGCTTATTTTCTTTTGATGTGAAGATAAATGATGTGGGATGTAAATGTGATATTCCATTGTTATGGTGTTTACATGATTGACAATAATTACATGTGTACGTAAACTCTTTATTGTGTTTTGTCTCAATGATGTCACATGCTTATTCGAATAATTAAATAGTTGGTTCAATGTATTCCTACTGGGCATATAGCTCAACCCTATTTTATTTTTCAAGAAATGAGGATACACCACATCCTTGATGAGTTGGGGAAAGACAAGCAGTAGTTCAATTTGGGAAAGATTGGTTCAAGAATAGTTTGTTGTTAACATAGAAAGCATTGTACCTAGACTTTTGAATTCGTTTTGTTGTTTTGTACGCCCTTGAGGCTTATTATTATTTTTGTAAGGCCATCTAGTTTATGGAATAGAGAGTGAACTCAGGATGTTTTGGGAATGTAAATGTTGAATTGAAATCTTTTAAATTCTAGTTCAATAAGGAAGATGGTCTTTGGGGTACATTATGGTATTTGTCTTAGTATGTTCCTGCATGTATTAGCAGGGGCGTTACTGCCTCATTTGCCACTGCTTTTGCTTTAGACACGCACTATTCCTTCTCAGTCGTTTGCCGCCCCTTTCTATTTTTCACCGCCATTTGACACCCTGACTTCTCATTTTCCTTCTCCTCCTCCTCATTTTCCTCCTCTTCCTAAAACACTAGATCTAGGGTTTCGGGAAGAGGAAGATGAGGAGGAGGATGAGAAAAAGAAGAAGAGTTAAAGTGAGAGTCGTTCACCACGAAAGGAGGTCATGGCAGTGAAGGAGATCGCGGAGTAGAGAACTATGGTAGTAGAGAAGAAAAAGAAGAGCACGTAGAAATAGGCGGTGGCGAGTGGGGTGCGAAGAAGAAGAATTAGAAGATGAGGGGGTTGTAGATAAGGGTGGGGGTATCGGTGATAGCAGTGGCAGAGTTACGGAGGAGATAGCGATGGTAGTAGCGACGACAGTAGATGTTGGTGTGCTACTAGTGCATAAGGAAGGTCCAGTGGTGGCGCTAAAGGGTAAGCAAAGGTTGGAGCGTGGCATGAGCGGTTGAGAATGGGTGATCGAAGATAAGAATGAGATGGCCTAAGTTGGGTTACTTGCCGGTGCTGTGTGGTTGGCTATGTTAGGGTTTTGGCCATTTTGGTCATCTTGTTGAGGAATAAAATTGTATTAAAAAAATGAGTTACTCAACCAAAATATTATGGTACATTTAGAGCCTCCTCTATACGATACATATACTATAAAGTTATTGTAAAAGTCAATGAGTTCGGCTATATACACTTTGAAATACACATGTCATCCCCCATGTATTTACCCCTCTAACCAAATACAAACTAATCTTTATAAATTTTTCTTAGTAATTAATGTTTCATGTAATAATAATTTTTTTATTCATAAAGTAGAACCAACTACAAATATTTTATAAATGAAACATCATTTTTTTTAATAAAAAAAATGATATAAAATCTCACTTTATAGATTTACATTTTAGACCCAATGATACGTAAGAAATGTGATTGATTAATAATTAAAAAAGATATGGGAGAGAGAGAGAGAGAGAGAGAGAGAGAGAGAGTTGTCTTACATATTCGAATTCACCGTCATATGTGCTACCTAACTCATGATGTACACACTAAAAATTGGTGGCCTTGGTGTACATTGGTTTAGACGGCTAAGGTGGCCGAGATCGAGCTTGTGGCGGAAAGACACATGTGACAAGTAGTCTTAGTTTGATACTAAAAAGGGAAGATTATTGTTTGCTCTTGGGACAAGCTGATGTGGTACTCTAACTTGGTTGTTATTGATTGAATTAGTGAAACCCATCATCTTTTTGTCTCTTTTTAGGAGACAATGGGACACTTGTCTCTTACTGAGTGGTGTGGAGTGATACTCCAAGACCAACCAATAACTTCTCACTAAAAAGGGTTATATACACGAAGACCTTCTAAACTATCGAGAAGTATCATTTTGACATCCCAAACTATGAAAGTGTACAAATGGACTCTTAAACTGTTGAGAAATATCGCTTTTCCCTTTAAACTATAAAGGTATACAAATTTCTCTAAATTAGAAAAATGTACAAATCGGACTATTAATGGATGGGGTCAAAGTGAAGCACACCAATAGTTTATGAGGGTAAAGTGATACTTCTCAATAGTTTAAGGGGTCTATTTGTACTTTTTTTATAATTTAAGAGGTCAAAGTGATACTTCTCAATAATTTAGGGGGTTCTGCATAAATAATCCTATTAAAAAATAGTTAAAAGGGATATACGCCCAGAAAAATACTCAACTACCGTGTTGTCTAGATTTAACTCATATATAATGAAGCTCACATATAAAATGAATTTGAGTTATACAATATTTTCTTGATATATTTTTGTGAATGTATTCCGTGTAGTATTCTTAAAAAACAGCAAATTGAAGTAATGGATAAAGAGGTATTCATTGTTCATATATTTTGATTTTAGTATGTGAATAAGGGAAATGTCTGGGGTCCCTAATAAAACTCCCACAATTTCACCTACAATGCTGTGGAACGATAGGTATCAATTTTTGATTTGTCAAATATTCAATTATGTGGGATTCCACTTCCTTGCCATATCATTAGAGGTGTAATTGGAGTGATAAAATGGGAGCATGTAGTAAATATAAAACTCTGTGAATAATAATAATAATAATAATAATAATAATAATAATAATAATAATAATAATAAATGATCGATCCAAATATATGGAGATGGAGTGGCTATTGTGGGGTCATTGGGACTCTTTTTGATGATCTGAACCATTTATTTTTTAGGATAAATCGAGTAGAATATACCTGTAAAAAATTAAATTGATCAAATATTGATAACTATTTCATCGAATTAAATTTGTATTTAGGTCTATATTTCAATCACATTTGCCATTCATTTTTGTATATACAAATTCAATTTGATGAAATAGTTAACGATATCTGAAGAACTTAATTTTTTGCATGTGTTTTCTATTCGATTTATCCTAAAAAGTGAACGGTTTGAATTGTTAAATCGAGCCTCGAAATGAGCCCCAATAACCACACAGCAGCCATACCATCTCCCAAATATAGAGTCTATACCTAAGAGCATCTCCATCAAAATAGTCAAATTTTTAATTAAATTTTAATTAAAAGTCTTTTTTTTAAAATAAATAAAAAATTAGCTAACTATCTTTTCAAATGCATTATCCAACAAACTCTCTATTCTTTATTTGATTTGTTGAATCCTCTTTTCCCTAACTACATGTAACTAGTAGTTTGATATTCAACTAAAGTAGCTAGTTAAGAATTGAGTTTGATGGAGTGTGTTTCTATGGTTTTGTGCTATGAAATAACCAAGAGAATGCCCTAACGAGCTTGATAATGATGCTCTAAAAATGTAAAGACTCATCCAAAATGATAAGTTTCATTATTTTCCATCAATTAAAATATATGTATAAAAATATGTGAACAAAATCAGATCGGGGACTAGTTAGTTGTCTCATATTTTAAGCGCAGGTAGTAGTTTCTTTTTGCTATTGTAGTGCTACTATGCTAGAACTTTTTTAGGATAAACCAAGGCATTTGACATATTATTTGTTTGACACCATTTTGTTGTGTGAGATTTTAGATTCAACAATTATGAAAAAAAGTTTAATGCCATTTTTGAAGGAATTTATTTCTCATTTTTTATGGTGTTGTATGCAGTTATTAGTGGTTGTTGAGCTTGGGCTTGGGCTTGGGCTTGGTAATTGATTGTTAGGTTTGGTTTGGGTAATTATATTTACACACCACTCAATTTCTTAATCTTTGTCACGCCTCCTCCTTTCCTCCATCTTCTTCTTTTCATTTTAGCCTCTCTCTCTCTCTCTCTCTCTCTCTCTCTCTCTCTCTCTTCTTTTTTTTCTTCTTCTTTTATAACTCACACCGTGCCTCCACCATAGTTGCAACTCGCATTGACTCGTCCTCCACCACTGACCCATCCTTCATATCCCCTCTAGAATGCGACCCAACTCTTCCACCATTTAGGTTTCTAGATCTAGGGTTTGGAAAGGAAAAGAAGAAAAAGAAAAAGTGACGGGTGTAAACAAAAATAAAAAGGAGCTGCAATGGGGGTGAGGGTTTGTGGACAACTACAATGAAGGAGCTGAGGGTGGAACATGGTTATGGAGACGATGTCCATAAGAGAGGGGCAGTGTCAGAAGGCTTCGGAGGGGCAATCCCAAAGATGAGAAGGTGTTAGTATAGCGACTCAGGTTAAAACCCGACCCATTTGTATCCTTTGGTTCAAGATCTGGTACTCTTGGTTTTTGTTTACACTCCTTTTTGTTTGGTTGTAATGTGGGATTGGTTGTTTGGAGTTATCAGTTGTGTCTTGGAAAGGTTGAGAGTTAGTTTTTCAAAAGAGTTTCTGTTTGTTTCTCTTCAGGTTCACTTGAGTAGTCTTTGCTTCGCTCGAGCGGTCTTTGGTTTCTTCTAGTATCTGTGTTTGCAATCTGAATTTTTGGGAGTAGGGTGCTCTTCGCTCGAGCCATGGGTTAGTCACTCGAGCAATATTTTGTATATGACGCTCGAGCGGTCTCTTTGCAAGTCTGAATTACTGGGAGAGGGTCATTGTGCGCTCAAGCAGTTCCTTGTTTCTGATGGTCGAGTGGTGTTTAGGTCGCTCGAGCAGTCTGTGCGTATATCAATACGGGAAAAGATCTTGTTTGCTATTTTCTGATCTCTCTCTCTAAAAGGTAACTTTACAAAATTTCTTCATTCTCTCTCTCTAGTTCTTGTCTAAACACCCATATACACTCAAATCTGTTGCTTTCGCCGCCGTAGTGTTTTGGAGAAAAGTATAGAGCTAGTAGAGGTGAACATTCAAACTGGAAAAGTTCTCGTTGGGTCTTGTTCTTCTTTCCTTCTACTCTTGAGGTAGGGACTTCTTCAACATCTTTGTATGATTTTTAGTCTCATTATTGTAGACACCCAATTTTGACCACCCTTAAGACTTGGGCGCCTCACTCTGAACACTCGATGATAAAATGTTACACTGTGCAACCATTCGATTTCTTCAGCAAAGGGCTTCAATTTCATGCTTTAAAACCTAAACCTTGTACCCCTTTGAACCAAAAATTTATTTTTTCTAGCCGAACCCCTCAAAGAACTGTTGGCCAACAAATGGCTGACAGGCCATTTTCATTGGGCCAACCGTACCCCTTCATGGTCGACCAGCCATGTTTAACGCATATAGATATTTTATAGTAGCCAGTTGTCCCCATGTGTATGCTTTGCACCAACTGTCTCTTTGCTGATATGTCCGACATGAGATTTTTTTTTTTTCTATAAATACAAGACCACCCCTCATGGTTTGGGGTTAGAAAATTTTGTCAAAAAGCTATAGCTTCTCCAACACTTCCCTTCTCTCTTGCAATATATGTACACTATACATACGCCTTCTAAGCTTGAACTTGAGGCTTTGGCTGAGATTCTTGAACACAATTTTAGCTACTAGAGAGTGTTAAGCTTGTGGTTTATTAACTAGGAAGCTTTTCCTCTCTTTCAAGGGGTAATCTTTGAAATCTTTAACCATCTTTTCTCCCTCTTTTTCTTGTATTTTCATACTGATTTCAAAGCTATTTTAAGCTTAAAAATGTGATTTAAAGTCACAAAAAGAGAAGGGCCATTTTCACTTGCCCTTTTGGCACTTTTGCTTATAGGCGCATGCCCTTTGGGCTATACAATGCATCGGCGACTTTTCAACTGTGTATGATGGCCATTTTCTCCGATATTGTGGAGTAATTTCTAGAGATTTTCATGGATGATTTCTCGATATTTGGACCATCTTTTGAGGAATGCCTTAAAAACTTGACTAGAGTGTTGGAACGATGTACTGAGGCAAAACCTAATTTTGAGTTAGGAGAAGAGCCATTTTATGGTTTGCAAGGATATAGTGTTGGGGCACATTGTGTCCCCTCAAGGTATAGAGGTAGACAAAGCTAAGGTTGACCTCATTGTAGGCCTTCCTCCTCCCACTTCTGTGCATCAAGTCCGATCTTTCCTAGGGCATGTAGGTTTTTACTGTCGTTTCAGCAAAGACTTTAAGAAAATATCCCTTCCTTTGTGTAGTTTACTTGCTAAGGATGCACCTTTTATTTTTAATGATGCATGCTTGAAAGCTTTTGAAACACTTCGAGCGGCCCTTACTACCGCTCCAATCATCAAATCACCAAATTGGTCGCTCCTATTTGAAATCATGTGTGATGTCTCGGACTATGTTGTTGGGGCTGTGTTGGGCCAGAGGGTGAATAGAGCACCCAATGCTATTTATCATGCTAGTAACACTTTCTCGGATGCACAATTAAACTACACTACCATCGAGAAAGAGTTGCTAGCCGTGGTTTTTGCCTTAGATAAATTCCAGTCCTATCTCTTAGATTTCAAGGTCATAGTCTTCACTGATCACGCCACTTTGCAGTACCTATTATCAAAGAAAGAGACCAAACCTAGATTAATTAGATGGATTTTATTGCTTCAGGAATTTGACTTAGTGATCCAAGACAAGAGGGATACAAAAATATGGTGGCGGATCACCTTTCCCAAGTCCTTGTTGAGCACACTAATGACCCTTTAACTTTGCATGATTCGTTCCTGAACGAACAACTTCTTGTGGTGTCACGAGCGAACCACCGTGGTTTGCTCATATTGTGAATTACTTGGCCATTGGGCAATATCCTAAAAATTGGTCTAAGCAAGACAAAGACCGATTGTTTTCACAAGTCAGGTATTATTTTTGGGAGGATTTGAAGTTGTTTAAGTATTGCTCCAATCATGTGATCTAACAATGTGTGATGGAGAGTGAGTTGCCTAGCATTCTTATATTTTGTCATTCTTCTGCATGTGGCAGCCATTTCAGTGGGCAAAAAACGGCCACCAAGGTTTTACAATGTCGGTTCTATTGGGCCTCTATCTTCAAAGATGCCTATAACTTCTGTAGAGCTTGTGAGCGTTGTCAACGAATGGGCTCTATGTTACGATGAGATATGATGCCGATGACCCCTATTTTGATTGTTGAGATTTTTTATGTTTGGGGCATCGACTTCATAGGTCTCTTTCCACCATCTTTTGGATTTGAATACATTTTAGTGGCCGTGGACTATGTCTCCAAGTGGATTGAGGCAGTGGCCACCAAAACGAATGACCACAAAGTTGTGGTTAAATTCCTCTATGAAACCATTTTCTGTCGTTTTGGGTTCCCACGTGCCATAATTAGTGATGGTGGCAAATATTTTTGCAACCAATTCTTTGAGGCATTGGTGTGCAAATACATGATCACTCACAAAGTTGGCACTCTTTATCACCCCCAGACTAGTGGTCAAGTAGAGGTTTCTAATAGGGAAGTCAAACACATCCTCGAGAAAACTGTGAGGCCCGATAGGAAAGATTGGTCCACTAGGTTGGTTGATGCACTTTAGGCCTATCGCATTACATATAAGACACCTATTAGGATGTTTCCATATAGGATTGTGTTCGGAAAGCATGCCATCTCCCTATTGAGTTAGAACACTGGGCTTTGTGGGCCATTAAGAAGTTCAATTTTGATATGGCCAAAGCCGGTGACCATTGAAAACTCCAACTTAATGAGTTAGAGGAGCTCCACAATGATGCATATGAGAGCTCCAAAATTTACAAGGCTAGGACTAAGGCATTTCATGATAAACACGTTTCTCGTAAGTCCTTCAAGCCTCACCAAAAAATGTGGTTGTTCAATGTCAAATTGTGGCTGTTTTCGGGTAAACTACGGTCTCGGTGGGATGGCACATATGAGGTTATCAAAGTATTTCTGCATAGGGCGGTTGAGATTAAAAATCCACAAGATGGTACGACCTTCAAAGTAAATGGCCTAAGATTGAAACATTATGTGGATGGTATTGAGAGGGGGGAGATGATTGAGGTTGTCTATTTGACGGACCCAATATATCTTCCATCGTAATTTCTTTTAGCTGTGCCCGAACTACATCTGACGGTCTAGTATAGCCGCCTAACTATGTTTGCAATGAATTCCTAGGAGAGCAACTGAGACAGTGGAAACTTGAGTTTGAATGGCAAAGCCTAGAACGCAAAGGTTTAGAATTTTCGAGACTAAAGTCTGGTTTAAATATCCAGGGGTGTAGAAATTGCTTCAAAACCACCCCAACTTAAACTCTGTATGGAAGCCCCATAGGGCAAGTTAGCTTTAGGCACCTCGATTTTGGATACCAAATCAACCTAGTCTGTCAAATCAACCTAGTCTGTCACCATGTTGGAGAATAGGGAAAATTGCAAACATCGTTAGGGAGAAAAGTAGTATCCGTGATTTTTGCGTGAAGATTATACCTTTATTGAGCTTTTAAATGTTTTCAAAATGTTATTCTTATTTTGAATGTGAAATAAAGGTACAAGTTGGGGCGGGGATTGAATGGCTGTAGTGTTATTAAAATAAAATAAAAAAAGCAGACTGCGCGTGCGGCCCAAATGGGCACATGAGCGAACAATCCAAAAACTAGGCGCCCGAGCGGAGGGCCCAAGCGCACGAGCGACCCAACTTAGAAACCATTTTGCTTAACAACTGTTGGAGCAGCCTATTTCTGCTGCTGCCCACATGGGTGCACGGGTGGTCCATCCAAAAAAAAAAAAAAGAAATTACTGATTTCATGCAAATTTTATTTATTTGTTTATTTATTTCTTTTCCTACAAAAAAAAATGACTTCTTTAAGCCAAACCCTAGCCCTTTTTGACTATCTTTTTCTCAGCACACTCTCTTTACCTCTCATATCTTCTTCGTTCTCTTTCTCCCTCTCTCTCTAAACGCCACAAATCTATCAAACCCCACCATCACCAACTATTCTTCCCTTAACCTTCACTCGTCCTTTTTCTCACCACCACCTTACCACTGAAGCATCACCATTTTCTCTGATCGGCGATCTTCCGGTGACCATTTTTCTTGGCGGATCTTCAATCTTCTCTTCTTCATCCATTTTCTTCATACTTTTTCAAGGTAACCACATTCTTTTTGTTTAGATTTCTTAGCCCTCACTTGCAGTATAGTACTTTGGTAGTTTAATGGTAGTTTTTAGAGCATTGTTCATTATCATCATCCTAACAAAAAAAATTTAAAAATATATATAAATAAATAAATAATTATGCTGGAACCCAGAACCCGACCACCGCATGTGCGGCCAACTCTGGCACATGTGTTGTCCACCCTAAAAATTATAAAAAAAAAATAAAAAAGGTTTCTGGGCATCAAACAAGATGACCGTCGCACGTCAGGCTATCTCCGGCGCACATGCGACCCACCAAGAGAAAATAATAATAATAATAATAATATAGCTTGTGGTTGCCTATTTTGTTTAATGTAGTTGTTTAGTTTAATTATTTAGTTTAGTGGTTTCTTATTTCTTTAACTTTAATTTAATTGTTTTGTTTAGTTAGTTAGTGGTTTACTTTTTATTTCCTTTAATTTTTTATTGTATTTGATTTGATTTTATTTTCTTTTCCTCTACTAACTTATTTATTTATTTCTTTTATTCTCATATTTTTGTTTATCTTTTTTTCTTTAGTTAGTTATTTATTTTATTTTATTTTATTTTCTTTCTTTCTTTATTTTTGTTTCCTTTAGTTCTTTACTTTACCTTATCTAAGTTAACTCACTTGTCTCATGCTAACTTAGTCTAAGCTAATTTAGGGTAGCATTCAAAAAAATAAAAATAAATAAATAGTAAAAGCAATTGAAACAAAAGCAATCTGGTGGTGTTCTGACAATGAGGATTTGAGTGATTCTGCATATGCATACGATATTTGATGAGTTCTACTATAATAGTTCCACATTTTTAGTTGTGTTGGTTGTGTTATTTTGTGCAGGTATAGCTTCATCTTCACGTAGAACCCCTAAACGCCCTCGCAATGCCAACATAGTAACTAGGGATGTGCTAACTGCCTTCTAGGCTGACAAAAAAATTGCATCTGACGCACCCTTTTGACGTGGCCTTCTTCCAGCGCCACCAACCCACTACGTGGAGTGTACAACTTGAAGACCGGGGGTCTACTGGGTGTTTGCAACGTCACTGAACCAGCATATCCTCACATTGTGCAAGTAATTTATCAAAACATGTATATTAGTGACGAGGCCTCGAGAGCCTTTCTTTCCATTGTTGACAACGTAGAGTTAGTGGTCACACTAGCTTCCATTGTTGAGGTTCTAAAATGCTCAATGGGCACTATCAATGTAGAGCAATTCCCGGTGTTCACTCAGGAACTCACGATCCTAGCACTAGTGACCAAATTCTATACAGGGCGACAAGATGATGAGAACCACACCAACATCCGTCGGGCTAACTTACCACGCCGCCTCCTCTTCCTTGAGGTGGTTCTCAAGAAGAATGTCATACCTCTAGGCGACAAGGAAGAGCGGCGAGAGGACATCCTCTACGCCTTGCATCGATTTGATTCGGGTTTTGGTCAACATCCCTTTATTGATCTTCAACCAATGGCCCGTATACTGAACGAAATCAAATTGCGCACCACTTGAGGCCTCTTCGCTAACCTCCTTACAGCACTCATCAAAGGCCAAGGGACTTACCCACTCGATCCCAATGAGGTTCAGCTTTCGCCGCCAATGCTTTATGGTAAAACCTAATGGTACCAAACCACTGCTCGCATGTCGCCTCCACTAATCTTCCCCAATGCACCAGCAAATCCCAATGATGTTCCAGCTGAGCTCGTCGCCATGCCAACGCCACCGCCATTCCGCATGACGAGTGCGCAATATTAGGCTATTTTAGATAATCAAGCCGCTATTCAATAATCCATAGTTGATCTCAGGATGAACTATCAAGCATATTGGGATTACTCGCAGACAGCATTCGACCAAGTTAATGCCCGTCAACTCGAGTACCAGCAGTTAGTTACATCTATGCAAATTGACTTCTACGCATACCGAGAGTCGAGCCAGTAGCGTTTTGATAAGCTTGGCACTAGGGTTCATAATGAGGCATTCGAGACTCAGACATTGATGCATGCCTTATTCGAGCAGTACTTTCCACCACCACCAGATCCTAATCAATGATATATTGGCTATTTTTTTGTTTTGTTTTGTTTTTTAGTTTTTTATTTTTTATTTTATTTTATTTTTATTTTCTTTTTATATTGTACAGTCAAAAACAAAACAAAACAAAACAAAAATAAATAAGTAAATAAATAAATACATAAATAAATAAAATAGTGTGTGTATGTGTGTGTGTGTGTGTGTGTGTGTGTATGTGGTTCGTCCTTGCCTCGATGGATGTGCGCTTACGCCGTATGGTACAATCCTCTCTCTCTCTCTCTCTCTCTCTCTCGCTCTTATTACTATCTACTTTACAATTGCTTATATTAAGGACAATGTTGTATTCCAGTTGGAGGATGAGAGTGTTTTTATACTTACAATTCATGTTTGTACTTGCTGCACTTGATTGCATCACTTCACTTGATGTTAGCTTTTTACTAGTATGGTAGTGATATAAGCATATGTTAATTGGGTAACATAGTGGACTTGTATGAAAAGGGTTTATAGGGTAAATATTCACATGTGATATTTGCACTAGGATAGTTGTTTGTGTTTATGGTATTAGTGCACTTGTCATGAGTATGCCTTGATTCACATGAACACACTATCATAGTGATGACCTCTATATTCTAATCCCTGGTGTACGTCATTGATAATTGTTAGTGTTGCAGAAAAAAATAAATGAGTAACCTTAATTCTCACAAAAAAATAAATAAATAAAAATAAAAAACTTGACTTGTTTGGATTCGTAGCCTCTTTAACTTGAGTTATTAAGACCATAGGGGTGTCTTTACACCTAGTCCCCTAAAACCATCTGGTTTGGGAGTCATTGGCCCAATACTTGCTACATGAGTTAATTAGAAAGCTTAAGGGACCTAGACATTCCACAGATAAGGAAAAATAATTTGTTCGGATCCGTAGCCTTTTCAGCTTGAGTTATTAAACCCGTAAAGGTATCTTCACACCTAGTGCCCTAAAACCGCCTGGTTTGGGAGTCATTGGCCCAATGCTTGTTACATGGGTTGATTAGAAAGCTTAATGGATTAGGACATTGCAGAGTCGAAAAAAAATATATATTTTGAGAATTCTGGTTGCAAAAGTTTAATCTTTTCTGTATGTGTTAGGTGTTATTATGAGTTACACTAGGCTATTATTGTGATGTAGACACCCTATTTTTGACCGTCCTCAAGACTTGGACATCATCGTTTGAGCACTCGATGATCATCCATGCTCGTGTTCGTTTCGAGTTCTCGGAGGTCTCGGCTACACGTCTTGCCTCAAGATCTCTCAACTTGTCTGTTTTGTGCTTGGTTATGAACCAAACACTAGTGTTTTTGCTTCTACGGGAAGAGGGCAGCTTGTTTTCCATGCCCTCAACCCACCGGCCAAGGCTTGAGGCCATCGTCCCTGTTTTCTTTCCATCGGCCAAGTGTATTGGCCGATCGGCACTGTTTTTGGTCGGCCGGCCATTGTGTTGGTCGATCGGCCATTTTTGCTGACCGAACCCTGTTCATCTGCTTTATGCAGATATTTTGTGCCAGTTGGCACAGCCGGCATCCACAATTTCCCCCCTCCATACACGTGTATGGAGGGATTTACCCCCTTTACTTAGCTTCTCTTAGAAGCTTTGGATTGAACTTCTATAAAGAGGAAGTTCTACCTCCCTCCTCAGGGGTTCAGAAAAAATTATTCTTGAGAGGATAGATATAGTATTGTATCTATTCTTCTTTGTTTAGCCTTGTTTTGTGCCCAAAAGTGTAGTATTGTCTTACTATTGTACACAAACACACACTAGAACACCATCCTTGGTTGCTGAGGTGCTAGGAGGTTGATTTCAATGTTCTTGGGTTAGTTTGAACTCAGAAAACCTGTTGGAGCTTCCTTCTATAAGAGGTTCTACAAGGGTGAGTTCCTTGCTTTAGATTCCCCTTTCTTGCTTAAGCTTTTAGCCCTTCTTGCTTATTGTTTTAAGCTTAACTTATAACTAATAAAAGTTCTGATTTTCTTGCTTTGGAACTTTGTTTAAGATTATTTTGAAGTTTGGGGTTGTTTCCCCCCCTCTTAGGCCTTGTTAGGCATTGTTTTAGGCCATCCCTTTTGGCCATTGTTCTTGTCTTTGTATGACCTCTCTACCACTGAAATCCAGAGGATTTTTAGTGGTGGAGAGGTGGTTTTGAGGTCCTAAATAGGAGAGGGTCATCCCCTCTCCTTATTGTCTTGAATGTTAGCATAAATGGCTTGTGTTGTAGCAAGTGTGCTTAGCTTGTTTTAGCTTCATTTCAGCAAGTATTTGGTGTTATTTTGCCATGATTTACCTCTGTCCAAAGTTGGTTTAGACATACCATGCATGTTTTGTATACTTGTCATGTAATCCCACGATTTGCCTTAACATGTACCTAGCATTTAGACTACTATGCTTGTATGTTTTGGCCCACCTCCATGAAGCTTTTAGCCATGTTGTGACATGCTTAAGCTCTAATTTTGGTCTTTTTGGTCATGCTTGCATTGTTTTGTATAGCTACCATGTAATCTAGCTTGTTAGCTTCGGGTGCTCAAGTCATTAATATGCTCTATTTCGACCATTTTAGTGGTTTGGCATCACTTGTTCTGCTATTTCAGTCCATATAGTATGCTCTTATACTTGCACTTGTGACTTCTTTAATGCTTTAAAGAGTTGGTATGCCATGACTCATGAATGTGTCATCATGTATGCCACCGTGCTTAGGCATTTGGGATGCTATCTAAGTGGGTTTTTGGGCTCATTTCGGCATGCCATATCTCTGTTTCCATTGACTTAAAACATGCCATGTTTGGTTGTCTTAGGTGTAATGTAAAACCTCTTTGGTAGTCTTGCATGTCCCATGTTTTTGCCTCTTTGTTTTAGCTTGTTTTTGCCCCGATGTTTTTCAAACTAACGAAGATCGGCAAGGATGCCAAATCCCAGAAGGAAGGGAGGAAGAAAGTATCGCTAAAGAATAACTGAGTTCCTATCCACAACACTAGGGGCAAAATTCAGCCCCCATTGGATTAACTTTTACATCGTTAGCGAACAGCAGCCATTCTCCCGGATTTGAATGGCCTCGAGATCTTAAAACCATTTAACATAGACAAAGCTATACTTTTACCCTTGAGAGGCTCGCAGGGCCGAAAACCCGGAAGGGCGACCCAGGCAAAAGTTAGAGCAAGAAAAAAAAAAAAAGAAAAGCAAAATGCAAAAAAAATAAAGAAAAAGAAATAAAAAATCTTAAAAAGATTGAAGAAAAGAAAATGAAAAGAAATAAAAAGAAAAGAAGAACAAAGCTCGCAAGGTTGAAAACCCAGAAGGGCGGCCTTGGCAGAAGTTAGAGCGCAAAAGGAGAGGTTAATACCCGAGTGTACCTTAGACCCGAACTACGTAAGGCTTGATTCCCATGTTTGGGATACGTAGGCAACTTCATTCTGAAGTCCAGCCATAAACACTTCCAAATTGATTGTGTCCATGTAATGGTCTTGATCATCTTTGTCTTCTCTGAATCCGGGAGCTCGGTTGTGACCGTCACTTTGGGGACTGATTACGGTGTGCTACAGTGCTATTCAAACAGGGGGCAACTTTCCGTTGCCGTGCAGTGCCATTTACACAAGGGGCAATTTTTCATTATTTTGGATCTGAGGTTGTGCATCTCAAGAGTAGGTTCCGCGCTCATTGAGCAGTGGCCGTTTGTAAAAATAGTTTTTGAAAATTTTTAATGAAGTTGACTAATTTTCTCGAAAATTATTCTATTTTTCCAAAACTGGACCATTTATTGGACCCGAAAATGGAAAATTTTCAGTGCTCATAGCCTGACTTACATGATTTCAAATCAGAAAGTTGAACAAGTATGTTAATCTGACTCTCATATTGGTCAAAATTGTTTTAGTAGAAAGCCAAAGCAAAAAATGGTCAAAAATGATGAACTAGGGGCACAGTTGAGTCAGGCTTCCTGTCTTTTCCCCGTTGTCAATACATTTTCTAGAAAGGGCACCATACTTGCCGGAAGGGCACTCTACCTGCCAGAAAAGGACACAACGGAGGCTAACAGCAAAGGGCTGAAAGCTCTCTCATCCTCTAAGAAGTGAGACATCAAGCCAAGTGTGAAGCATGAACTGGATTGGATCAAGATATTCAACTCTCTCGTCTGGACACATCTGACCACGTCCAAACTCCCCAACAGAGCATCATCAACCGATGTCAGCTGCAGATTGGCTACACACCCAGTTGTAACGCAACCCCTCTGTGGGGGAAGTTCACCGTTGTGAGTAGAAGAAGAAGAATCTAGCAGAATGCTAGGGACACGAGCCCACAACCTCCTGATTATCCATCAACCATCTAGGGGAGGGATAAAAAAAGAAAAGAGATTGAAGAATAGAGAGATGTGCGCTGAGAGAAAAAGTGAGAAAAGGACTTTTTCCGAAAAAACAGAGCCTGAGGGCCGAGTGATGTGAGACTCACAAATGAGAAAGGGTGGGAAACCATACCCAGATAAACTGGCTCCTCGTGACTGAGAGGTCTCTCACCTTTGGAATACATCAGAGTGTCGTGTTTGTTGTGTCATTTGTCTCGATTCTTATTTTGAGTCGTTTCGAGTGTTACTCGATGTATTTAGGTTGTTTACCTTTTGTTTTTCTTTGTTGAGTCGTTTTGACTGTGGTCAGTCGTAGGCTCAATACCCGGTTGAGGACCCCTTTCTCAGTTCAATTTCAAAAATAAATCGTTTTGTGCTCAGAGTGCTGTGCCATTCTCCACGTTTGTGCAAAACAAGATTCTTTCCTTCATAAACTGCAGGGTTCAACCCAGGTCATGTGAGAATAGCCGAACAAGGACCTATCTGAAGCTATATGGGTTCTAGACTGTGAAGCAAGAGAGAAGAGGGAAAATCTAGAACATCTTAGTGTGTTTCAACTCCAGCAAATTCTGAGACTATGCTCCAGGTACATCTTGTTAGGCCTCGCCTTTCCCTGGAGTATGAGTGTATCTCGACCCCAAGTATAAGCCTGCTTCAAGTCAGAATGGTAGTCCAAGCAACACCTACGGTTTTTACATGCAGATGTTATCTCTTGCCAATATAAATGGGGTGTACCCTTTTGAGCTGAGTGTGTTGCAAAGCCTTCCGAGGGATAAATCGGAGGCACCAAAGTACATGTTTGATGCCCCCCCTACTGCATAGAATGTGCACTTTCATCTACACTTCTGTTGCATGCGCGCCGCGCATCGTTATGATTCACGCATAGAATATGCTTTCAATGTTGCATATAATATGCTTGTCTATTGCATAAAATGTGCTTGCTTTCAAATTTTGCATAGAATATGCTTTGCTTGTCTCATGCAAAAAAAATGCGTGTTTGCTTATCGAGTTGTTGCTCATTTATCTATCGAGTTGTTGCTCATTTGTCTATCGAGTTGTTGCTCATTCGTTTATTGAGTTGTTGCTCATTCATTTATCAAGTTGTCGCGATTTGTTTATCGAGTTGTTGTACATTTGCTTATCGAGTTGTATTTCATATTCTTCAAATCTTTGCTTTGCTTATCGAGTTGTATTTACACTTGGTTAGCTTATCGAGTTCTTTGTTTTGATTATCGAGTTGTTTTTGTCATTACTTGGTTCACTACCTGATTATTACGATGAAAATGCTTAATTTTCAAAAGTTCAAATCCCATTTACATTGTTGTGTAATGCGATGCGATGCATAAAATGTACAAATGTCACACTTTTTAAACAAAATAGTTGTTTCATTTCATCATGTCTTCTGCAAAAAGTACATAGTTTTGAGAAAGTAAAACTTGCCTGAGGCAGTACAAGGTGCTCAAACTACCAATAAAAAGAAAAAGTAAAGCAAAAAGAGGAGAAAAACAGCAAAGTATCTGAATAGAGCAAAAAAAAAAAAGAAGAAAAGCAGCAAATGTCTGGATCAGTATCAGTCATCTCGAGCACGAGAGTCCGTCCTGGTCCTCTTCCTGGACGAGGGTCCAGGATCACCGCTGCCAGCTCCATAGTCTGAATCTGAGCCGTCTCCGGCCTCGCCCTGGGACGATGCCGCCTCCTCGTCAGAATCATCGGGGAAGGGCTCTCGTGAACTGTTCTCAGCGCAGGTGCGCCTATGTCTGCCTCGGCTGTGGATAGTCATCCTCCGCCTGGCTCTCCCTCCTCCTCGAGCAGGAATAGATGGTCCAGCTAGAGCACCTTCCGCAGTCGGAATCTGGAATGGGGCTTGGAAAAGACAAATAGCAAATGCATCAGTCATGCTATGCAAAACAGTATATGAATGCTGTGAGCAGTATATCAGTACAAAATGCAGTGTATGAGTATAGTGTATGAATGTCGTGAGCAACGCTGTGAACAGTTTGTGGGTTACAGTGTATCAGTGTCGTGAGTGCTGTGAATCAAGTGCCGTGTTGATAGTGTGATACGTCAAATTATGTATGAAATAGATTAGGTAGCGTTTGAGACTGCGATTGAAAGAACTTACCGGGATATTGTAGATGGTTAACAAGTCGATGCACCGCTGCAACATCCCTACCGCTGAGGCTGTCAGCTTCAGGAACTGGCGAGTGTACACAACGGAAGCCTGCGAAAGTGTTGAAGTCATTAGTATTCTGCGGGATATCAAATGAATTGAAATGATTGTACATAATGCAAAGTCTAGCAGTACATACCGGGGTCGAGCCATAGACTCCGACAAGCTCATAATCAGTAGGAGAAGGAGCGAAAGGGATCTGATAAGTCTCCCCACCCTGCCCTCAGCATGTGATCGTCGTGGGTAGTGCTGGCCACTCAGCACCCCGTCCCCTCCGAGATCCACTCCTGGGCAGTGCATGTTTGTATGTGATTTTGTTCCTTATCCCTTAGCATATTGGCCACTGATTTGGGCCTATTTGAGAGCTGTCCATATTGGTTTAAGTCCATCCTTTGTATGTTGTTGCATGCTTGGCTTGAATGTTGTTACATACTCTGCCTATTGCATGTTGTTGCATGCTTAAGTTGTATTGCATTTGGCATGCCCCTTTTGTTAAGTTGCTTTGCATTTTGCATGCATTGTCCCTTGCATGGTGTTGCATGCTTGCCTCGTATGTTGTTACATGCTTGCCTATCTTTAAATGTTGTCACATGCCTTGCATATTTGCATGCTTATCTAGGTTGCATTGCATTTGGCATGCTTATTACCTTTAACCTTGTATGGCACGATCATTAACATGCTCATGTTGCACTAGTTTTGCTTGCATGTTTACATCCCTTGCCTCTTGATAAACCATGATAGAGGTTGGGGTTATTTATGGGTTTTTGTGCACATTTCATTTGACATTAAAATGCACACTTGGCTTCTTTGGCCATCATGCATTGAAATGCGTGATTGGTGGCCCGAGAGTCGAAAACCATACTCCTTTGAGCTTTAAACATGATACGGAGGGTGGTTGTGCAAAAATTTCCTTGAAAATGCATTGCCATGCTCTGTTTGTCCTCTACTGCAGCAAAATAGCATTCTGCAGGAAGATATGGCCGGCCGGCCATCCATAGTGCCAATCGACTACAAATTTATGGCCGGGAGCCTTAGAAATGGTCGATGACCAATTGCACATGGCCGGTGTTCCTATACCTTGGCCGGTGACATCCCACAGCACCTAGAAAGTGATTCAGAAGCATCCTTGAGGCTTGTGCAGTTTTCAGAGGTGCAGAGCAGTGCAAACAGAGGCAACATGGCATGGCGATGGATTTCTGAGCGAAGTTGACTGGGCATGCATGCATCCCTATTCCCGAGGCTGTTTTACTGCTTTAGCAGCTTAATTAATTTGTTTAATTAGTTAAGTGTTGTGTAATAATTAATTAGCTAGAATAGTTAGTTAATTAGTTGGTTTGTATTATTCTTTCGGTCCCTCCGTCGAGAGTGCGCAATTGTTGTAATAAGCGTGCGTGTGTGCGATGCATGTCTTCCAAACCTCCATTCCTTTCTCCTTTTTACTTAACCACTTACGATGGTTAGTTCTAGGTCATTTTCAATTAGCATCCTTATGCTATGCATGTTTGCATCATTCATCTGTATTGCATGCACCGGGCTCAGCATATCATACTAACTGCATCGTATTTCAATTCCAAGTTGAATACACGCATCGAATCGTCGCATCTCATATGCCATCTTAGAACAGCCGAGCCTATTTCTAGTTGCATTTTGTATGTGTTGCATTAGCCATCTTAACATGAATTAGGATCATGCATTGATTACTAAATAGTTCTTTATTTTGGCTCGGAGTACACTGTGAGTGCTTATGCTTTAGCATCTTGCATGTATGTGAGTGTTAACATGAAAGCATGCTTACCATGAGGCTATTTGCTTATGTGATATAACTGCTTGAATGCCTGTGGGTGAAGGTTGGATTGTTTGAATTGGGACAATTCATTGACATCCGCATTTTAACCTACTTGCGAGTAGCAAACTTCAAACCGTTTCCAAACAAACGGATATGCAATGCTTTGTTCCAAATTAGGCGATCTAGTCTATACTTGTGTGTTGTGCGCATCACATAGTAATTCTAGACTAATAACCAGAATAAGAACACATGTGTTTTCAAAAAACAAGATATCATGTTTAGTAGTGGCCGATCTTTGATCGGATGAGCGAGGGTGCTCATAGATAACCTTCCCCAATCGTACCCAAGTTCCCGAGCTGAGGCAACTTTGGTGATGACGGACACGTGGCCTTAAGCAACGAGTCAGGGTTTCCTAAATTCTCCCAAAATAAAATATTTAGGTGGCGACTCTGTATCTGGCAAAACAGGCCATGTTTGGCATTTCTTTCTTAAAAATCAGTTTTCCAAAATGATTTGCCGGATTTGGACTCTTTGGTGATTTATCAGTCTTGCATTGCACTTTGCAAGATCAGATTAAGAACCGTGACATTTTGAGTCCGAACTGTAGTAGTATGAGGCCCTCGGGGCGCGTCTACAACAACTAACAGGTTATGGGGACTGCACTTTATAGCAAGACACTGATGATGTGTTTACTAGCATTCACAGGTACAAGGGACTTAACTTTTGTAATATCGAATTATGGTTCTTACTCAATAGATTCCTTCATGCTTGTCCATTGTGCCTTCAATGACTCATCATGTCTTAATATCACAATGTAGTTAGCACATAAGTTAATTGATAGTTGGAGTAGTGTGATTACTTGTTGTTGGGTAAATGTGAATATGTTTGTGAAACCCCGAGCTTTTCGAAGCAGTATGTAGTTGAATTTCGGGGACGAAATTATTTTAAGGGGGATAGGTTGTGAAGCCCCTAAAAAATGTTTTCTCTTTAAAAACCTAATGTTTAAATTATTTGCTTAAAGTCCTCAGTTACTAGACTTATTTCGAACTAGTGTATATAATGTGTAAATTATTGTCCAACTAGTGTTCATTTAATCCAACTAGTGTTCATTTAATGCCAACTAGTGTCTTTTCATAATCCAACTAAGTGTTTATTAGTGGGCTTTAATGAACCAATAAATCCTAACTTGCCCTCTCAATTCCATGTTACACTAAGTTTTCCTATAAATTAAGCTCACCTCTCAACTTCTTTCTATGGTTCTTCCCATATCTCTCTCCATTTGTTATATAGATTTAGAGTTTAGATTAAGAATGTTTAAAGTGAGAGTAAGCATTTTCATAAAGGAGGAGAGTTATAGATTTTGTGAAACCTTACATACCTTATGGCTTAGAAGTTGGAGATTCATGAAGAAAGATCGAGATTCGAGTGTTGGAGATGGAGGAGATTGATTTGAGGTAATTTGGGTGGTATACAATATGCTTCCTCCAAATCTCTTTACAAAGAGTTGATGTTAATTACTTTCAATTTGTAATCCTCTTGATTATTGTGATCATTTGATAAATCCTATGAATCATTGTCTGTTGACACGTTTGAGTATTCTGGTCATTTGATAAATTCTATGAAGTTGTTCTGTGTAGTTAATGTTGATTTGTTTGGCTAAATGACGTGAAAATGCTCCGTACATGGGTCGAGTAGACCTTGCCAATAGCTTGGACCAATAGCCCAGATAAGCGTTTGTGCTTGGGTGAGGTGGGTGAGGCTGGTCATTGGTCATGTACCGAGTAGGACCGGGTATTTGGTTCTGGATAGATTATCATATGTCGAGTTGACTTGTTTGTGCAATTTGGTAAATTGTTTGATTATCGAATCCAATCAGTTGCGTAATTGCTAGATCTCTGTTAATTTATTTTCTGTCTGAGCCTTGTTATTCCTGTTGTATTGTATACTTCCCAAATTAATTTATTTTTCAGGTGTGGAGCAAATTTAGTGGCAGTTGGAGTTTAAGCATCTAAAGAGATTGTTTAAGTTAGAGATTCTTTTAGTCCACAACTATATATTATTTTTGGAGATTTGTATAATTTATGTTTTGGAGACATTTGAGTTAATTATTTGTGGAGATGATTTGTATATTTGGGATTATGAGTTATCTGCAATTATAAATTTGAGGTTGATTTGATGTATTAACGAGGTTGATTTGATTTATTAACGACCCGGAAGTCAGGGCGTTACAATGTTGATGCTTGTGGATATCATATCTAGAAATCCTCACGAGACTATACTCATCCACTTGGGGTAGCCTTGTGGTTAAAGGCTTGTTGCATATGCTAAATGTAATCGTGATCCCTACGAAAGTGGCTTAGAGTGTTTTATTTTTCTTATTTCTATTGTTTTGCTCGAGGACTAGCAAAATGTAAGTTAGGGGATGTGATGCAGGCCGAAAGGTATCACATTGAGGCCGCTTCAGTTACATTTATAGTCTTTGAATTTTGTTTATTTGGTGGAGATGATGTATTTTGTGCACTTGTATAGATTTGACAGACTATAAGCAAATTCAAGCAAAACGCGACGCAAAAGCATATTCTTCGTGCGAGTAGTGAAAAAATTCCTAGTCTGCCCACCTCACCGTACGTACAGCCAGGCTCTATTGAACGTGCCGCCCACCACCGCTTGAGCGGAAAGTATGGGCACTCAAGCGGCCCACCTAGGGTTGTATGTACGGTAATTCAAGTTTGTTCTACAGGGAATAAAAAGAAAAAAAGAGGCTACTCTTAGGGTTCCGAAAATTCCAGAAGAGATGAGGGGCTAGGGTTTGGAATGAGGGATTTTCAAGCTTCAAGAACATCTTTCATGGGGGTTTCATTTTCTTCCTCCTCTTCCCATTCTTCCATAAGTGACTAAGCTTCCATTTCTAGGGTTTTGATGAAACCCTAGCCAAGTAAATAGGATTTTCTTTTTGGTTTGATTATGTAATGGTTTGAACAAGTTGTATGGTATTCAATAAGTTTTTATATATATTTTCCATTATTTTTT
Source organism: Camellia sinensis (assembly GCF_055761805.1). Lineage (NCBI taxonomy): Eukaryota > Viridiplantae > Streptophyta > Magnoliopsida > Ericales > Theaceae > Camellia > Camellia sinensis. The sequence continues at coordinate 76,177,551 of NC_138970.1, forward strand.
CAAGTATTCTACTTTCTGTGATTGTTGAATGCTTTTCATGCAATGGTTTTCTATTCTTTCATATTCAAGGTATGAGACGATCCAAACTACAAGGGACGGGTTGGTTTGCTACCCTAGTTTAGAGCAAACGACTTGTGCTACTTGAGATGGTTCGTATTAATACATTGAACGTGATAATTCTCTTAATCAATGCTTCGAACTTGTAATTGCGAAGTATCATTTGGTTTGAACCGTAATATAATTGACTTTCAAATTGAAACATTATTTATGTAACTAGCGGTGAATTCATTACCTTAAGTTTTTCCAAAATCAGTAATCCCAATTTCATTTTTAATCGCTAGTTTAATTTGTTAGTATTTTAATTATCATCAGTTTATAAACAATCATCTCTTTGATCAGAATTAATTTAGGAATTTAGTAATTAAATTAGTTTAATTTCACATTTGTCCATATGAATCGATACCTTGACTTACCGTTATTCTAAGGAATTTTGTATAGTTTGGTGTTTATTTTTTGTGTGTGTAATAACCCATCAATAATTCTTCACAATTAGTTACTATTAGTTACAAAATAATTGAATATAGATATTTTCACATACTTAATTCTGTTATCAAATAGAAGCTCGATATTAATCTATCTAAAAATATTTGTATTTAAAATTTCTAATTCACATGAATGAGGGAATGATCCCCACATTATGGAAGCTGAGTTGTAAGTATGAGTTAATTAGTTGTAAATTTATCAATTCAGTACCTAATAAATTTGCAATAATTTTTATAAATAAAATAAGGTAATTTATAATACAAGTCTCCAAACATATAAATTTATTTTCTATTGTGTTTTTATTATACTTTTTAACATGATTTGGATATCGCATGTTAACAATTTTTCTTCATTTTTTTTTTTCAAAGCTTATATAATTATGTGTTTTTATTTTTCTTAATTATCAATAACCCAAGACTATACATGTAATTTTACACTTTAAAAAAGAAGAAGAATATATAAAATAAAAAAATTAGTTATAGTCAAAATAGAAAAAAATTATTTTTCATAAAAAAAAAAACTTAATTATAGCATGAATGGAGAAATGCTAATTGAAATATGGCTCTCTTTTTTTTCCCCCTTTTTTCTTTCAGGTCACTATAACAAAAAGGTTACCATGTAAATCTTCTACAAATAGTTTTCTTAAAATTTTTAATATTATTCTGCACTATGTACTAAATGTCTTGTTGATCTTTTCTCTTTATTTTTTACCAAAAAAAAAAAATGAAAATTATAAATTTTCTCATAGTGGGACCTTGCAATTTTCATTGAAAATTAGCTAAAAATTTCATTTATTGACTAAAAATAGGCATACAAAATACTTAAAATATAAAAGATAATTTGTTTGGTACATTTTTTATTTTTTTAAAAATAATTATTTCATCTGGATTAAATTGGATTTTAAAGCTATTTATTTTATTAACTAAAAGTATATAAAATAGTTAAAATATAAAAGATAGTTTATTTAGCATAATTCTTACTTCTTTTGTATTATTTGAGGCATAATTCTATTTATAAAATATTATTTTTAAATAATAAAGCAAAAAAATACGGAAAATATCTATATATGATCATTTCTTGAGCTTAAATTCAAACATTTTCTTAATAAAATTTATTTGCTTACCCAAAACATCAAGAAATAAAGAAAAAATAGCATGCATTCAATCTTTCGTCATAAACACCCATTTATTTATCATTTATACAAATATGATCAATTTTGTTATTTCTCATAGTTGCCAATTATAAAGAAAAATACAGTAAATATAACTTTGCCATCACTCAATTAATATTTTTTTTTTGACTGAAAATATATTACTTTAAATATATATAGTAAACATTTTACCTCATTTCATACCTTTAGTTATGTGTTCTTGTTTGTATGACAACAAAGTCTCGTAGCTTATCATTACCATCAACATGATCTCTGTTGTGATATGGATCTTCTTTCACAAAATATTATTATAATCAAAATAAAAAACCATTAAATAAAAGTTAATTTTTATTCAAAGGGAAATTTTTCATATTTTTAAATGTAGAGAGTTATGAAAGAGAGTTTGTGTGTGTGTGTGTGTGTGTGTGTGTGTGTGTGTGTGTGTGTGTTGTGGAAAACCTGAAAAACCTGAAAGAATGAGATAAGTCTGGACAATTGTATGTATATATATTCTGGTAATCTTGCATTGAGTTAAAGACCTTTCCTTTTTGAAATCCTTAAATCTTGGGATAAATCATGGTAATTTAAATTAAATTCTTAAATCATGGAATATATTATGGCAAATTTAAATTTGTATGGTGATAAGGGAAATTTTTTTTAAGATCCTTTATATTAAGATTTTATAATATAAAAGGACATATAATATTTTTATAATAATTAAGGTTCCTCAACATTTTCACAAAGAAAATTTGATTCATAGAAATTTTGCTCGATTTAGAGAAATTTTGGCCTCAACATAGAGAAATTTCAATTTTCACAGAGAAATTTTAAAATTTCACTAATATAATCACAGAGAAATTTGGTATGATCATAGAGAAATTTCATCGAGAGATCTTAGCTAATAAACAAATAAATAAATCTTGGACCTCTCCCACTACACAAAGTTGGAGAGTGATGTTTCACTAATTTTTCTTTATGATAATTATGTATTTAAAATTTATACTTAAATAAGCTAGCTAATAGAGGTTCTGATTTTAAAAATAATTTTGTATGAAATTTTGAAACTCTCATAATATATCTCCTTAAATGCATTCTTTTACAAAATATATAGATATATTGATAATGTCACCGTCACTATTATTTCTCCTTAATACGAAAATATATAGATACGTACCTGACAAAAATCATGTTGATCGGACATTGATAATTCCTTCATTGAATTGTATTTGTGTTCAGTTTTATATTTCAAATTGAATTTGCTATTCAATTTTTTTATATAAAAATGAAATCCGATAAAATAATTATCAATATTCGATCAAATTAATTGTTTTGCAAATATATTATAGGTAATATATCTTACAAATTAAACATCTCAAATTATCAAAATGAGTTCTAAAATAGAACTCATTAACCAAACAACAATAAATATCGTGCCTCCAACCCAATAACTACCCGGAGACGATGGAAATGTGAACAATGGGAATAGAACTATAAGAATGCAAAGAATCACAAACGTGGGGTGACAAAAACAGCCCGGAGACGATGGAAATGTGAACAATGGGAATAGAACTATAAGAATGCAAAGAATCACAAACGTGGGGTGACAAAAACAGAAACAGAGAGAGGGGGGGTGGAGGAGAGGGCACGAGTGCAAGTGGAACATTTTTAGAGGGCCATTGGCACAAAATTAAACAATGCTAACATATGCTTCTACTTTACATATAGAGGTGGATTGCAGTTAGGGTGGCAAATGAACTAAGTTGTTTATGAATAAGTTTTGCTCGTTTCGATTTATTAAGAGCTGGGCTCAAGTTGATTCGTTTAGTAAATGAGTTGAGTTTGAATTCAAATATTAGGTTCGTTTAGTAAACGAGCCAAACTCAAGCTCGCATAAGTTCAGCTCGTCAAATTCGGCACGTTTATCTTTATTTAAATTATAAAATAAATATATTATTTATATATTAAATAATACTGTTTTTTTCTAAATAATGGTGTATTAAATATTTCATCTTTTGTTTCAATTTCAGTAGGTATACTATAAGTAAGAGGATTGAGTAGATCTATTAAATTAATTCTAACTGAGCCATCATTAAATTGTTGAATGTCTTGGACATCTTGACTAGTAGACTATTTTTGATTATGTTTATAATTTTCATTGACTGTAACCCATTGATCTGAGAGAGTAATATCTTTCCATTCAATCATTTTAGGAATATTTATATTAGTATCATTACTACTACTTTGAATCAGTAAAGTCTTGTTTTTTGGACTTTTGTGTAAAGCTTGAACATTTAAATTAGTTTTAATACATTTGTAATAAACACGGTAAATTAATGCAATATTATAAACTTTTTCTTTCATATTTGTAAAAGAACCATTTAACTGAGTATTCAAAGTTAAAGCATCTAATATATGTGGATCCCTAAGACTAAGAGTAAAATCAGGAAACAGTTAAAATGAACGGGTCCTCTGTGGAGACCAGTTTCCATCATACCCATTAAACTATCATTATAATCAAGAAAACGAGCATCTTTTAAATATAATAAAACAGAAGTATTTTTACCTTGTTGAGTTAATAGTTTGATTTCAACTTGAATTAATCCTAAGTGAATAAAATTATGACCGGTTTTTAAATGACGTTTAATAGTATTAGTATCAAGTAATTGACATGTTTCCCCATGTTTTTCTAAAGCATAAACTTGTTTTAAGGTTTTAACATGAAGATTTACATGGAATGTAGACTGCATAAAAGTAGTTTTATATATTTCTTTAATCGGTAATTGTGGTATGTTCCAACTTACATCAATTTTATCATTTTGTATTTCTACATCTTCTTCATTAATTACTGGACCTTGATTAAGTATAGAGGGTAGTGTTATTGACCTAGAGATAATAGAAGAGTTACTTCTAAATAATCGACTCATTTTTTCCCTTTTTCTAAAAATAACTTACAGTGAGCTTAATAAATTATCTATACTTATCATGTTTTCACATACGATGTGTTCACTCATACCCATTCTAGGAAACCCCTATGTATTCAATACTGCCTAACCAAAGGACTTACCTAGGACCTAGGACGAAAGATGGGTGGCTAGTAACAAAGTGGAAAGACACAGATAGTTGTTGACAGATTAAGAGGATTGGAAACAATTTTTATAAAGAAAGGAACAGAGTTTGATTAAATAGAAACAACATTTTAATTAGCAACATGAATCAATTAGCAACTTGGCTCTGACACCAAAAGAGACGGAAACAGGAAGTAGCACTACAAATAATACAGAAAATAAAACTTAACTTAATAACTTAAAATAAAACTTACAATTGTTTACTGGAATGAAGCAAATGAAGCAAACAATTCTTCAAAATACATAATTTGAAAATATAAAATTACAAAAATGGCTATTTTCTTGAGGAATGAGCACTCAGATTTTTATAACTCGGCCTTATTCTTGACTAAAGAGGCTCTTTTATAGATGAAAAAAGTTACTGTGAGCCTTGTGAAGGAGTTACTATGAGCCTTGTGAAGGAATCTGACTTGGAAAAAAGCACATGGGAGTTGTCTACAACTTTCGGTGAATGACTAAAGTTGATGGCTGCCTTTGATTGTACTGAATTTGTCGGTTGGATGAATTATGATGAATGATGAATAGTAATGTTGACTTTTTGATGAATAGTGAACAGTAAATTTGACTTTTTTCATTATTCATTGCTTTCTGACGGAGGCATGTGACTGGGGGAATCAATACAGATATATATATCAGCAGCTTTTTTCAAAAGAAGAGTATTGATTGAAGTTGATAATTATAGCTATTTAGAATCCAATGACTGAATTAGGCATATGGGTCCTGAGCAACTTGAAATTGGAGCTCGTAAGGATCTTGATTGGTTGAACCTTCAGAAGAGTCAGAACCATTTGAACCTTCTTCTGAATTGTCTTCATCAATTTGTGACTTGGCTTGGGCCATGAGGAGGCGAGCAATTTGAAGGAGCTCATCTTTAGATGACTTGGACTTGACTTTGGGCTTAGCTTGAGATGATGATTGTTTAGACTTGGTTTTTGACTTTGCTTGATCAGATTTGGGCTTTGCTGAGGGCCTTGCTGACTTGGGCTTGGAAGAACTAGATGTTGGGCTTCCAAGATTGATTGGAGGAAGTTGGCTTCCTTGTGTTAATGTACCAATTGGGTTCTGCGGAGCTTTAACCATGGCAGGTGTTGGAGTATAAATATTGACTAGAAATTCTGCTTGGACTTGTTCAATGATTCATGAAATTTTGAAATTATCCCACCATTTAACAAAGTGTTGTCGAAAAATTATGTCATCAGAAATAGCATATTGCCATTTAAATATCCATGTGACTTTGTATTTGGATATAAAAATGAGCAATGTAGGGAATTTCTTTTGTTGTGGACTGAATGAAAAAACAGTAGAAAAATAGTTGATTTGTTCAATCAAAAAATAGAATGGAAGATATCATTAATAGCCCCATATTGAGTCCACCATCGGAGAAACCAAGTGGGGGAATTCTAACTTGAATTTATGATCAAAATGGAGAAACCAAGAGTGACTGTTTGACTCATTTTGATACAGGAGAACTTTGAACCAGATGTCAATATAATCATAAAAACTATATTGAATTGTATGACCAGATAAATCTCGGAGTTGAAAAGGAGGACCCCATTCATTCAAAGAGACTATATTATGAATATACAATGAATGGTTACACAATTTTACTGGTGTAAGTCCAATCGTAAATAGGCTTAATAACAATGGACTGATGATTGAATATGATGTCTTTGTAGTAGGTGATTGACTTTTCTGGATGAAAAGGAGCAAAATACCATCTAGGAGGAAAATAAGATTTGACTAGGTCAAGAACAATACGAGTATTCTTGTGACTGGGTTCTTTGAAAAAAAGATTAGTGGTATGAGATTTAACATAATCAGAACGAGCTGATTTAATAGGATTAGGGGGGTAAGGAGTAACTGACTGTGAAGAAGAGGCGAATGGGTCAGTAGCCAATGCAGAGGTATAACTAGGTTTAGGAATATTACCAAGAACTTGGTAACGATTGACTAATTCAGCATGATGGTATCTGGTGACTAACTCCGAAGGAAGAATTGGTTGACTAGAAGGAACAAGAGCCTTACTAGAAGGTCTCAAAGGTTTCTGAGCAGACATTTGTAAAATAGGTAGATTGAAATTAGCATCCACTAAAGATATCTAATTTACTCATATGATAATCAGCACAGTTAATATAATGGGCCAACAAATTACGGCGATTGCAAATGGTGTGAAATCGAATAAATTGAGCACGTTTAGTAGATTTCTTGGCTAATTTGAGGCAAGCAATGTGGCAAACAGTTTGGTGAATGAGGTTTTGATAATAGGTAACTTGTGATTTATGGTAGGAAATAAAAGAAGTTGCAATCCCTCTATCCCCCCTGTAAAAATTCTCTAATAAGAAAATCAGGAATAGAATTTTGACAACCAGATATATATTCAATATCAAATCAAAAATACTTAAAATAGATTGCCAACGGGAAAAAATTTGCTTACTAGCAAGATTTTGAACATCTTTTTCAAAAATATATTTAGCAGATTTGCAATCAACATGGAGCAAAAATTTTTGATTTAAAATATCATCTTGAAATTTACTAATATATAAAACAGTAGATAAAATCTCTTATTTAATAGCACTATAATTTTTTTGTGCTTTATTCTAGACACCAGAATGAAAACGAACAATTTGTTCGGAGGACTGAGGACTGATTTTCTGGAGAAGAATACCACCATAACCAATATCAGAAGCATCAGTTTAAATAATTTTAAATGAATTTTCAGTAGGAATACCAAGACATGGTAGTGATTTGACTTATCGTTTGACTTGTTTAACAATATCAGTATGAGTAGAAGACTAAGGAGAAGGATTATCCTTCAACCGATCAAAAAGTGGTTGACAGGTTTTTCTAAGGTCTTTGTAAAATTCAGCAATATTACTAAGTGATCCTAAGAATCTTTGTAACTGGGTTTTATCTAAGATTCCATCAGAAAATTTAGAAACAAATTCAATGGATCTACTAATAGGTAGAATTGTATTCTGCTGGATGTCATATTCTAAAAATCAGACTTTGGTTTGAAATAGTTTAATCTTAGGAGCAAAAATGACTAGACCATGAGTTTTAATGGTATAGAAAAAAGCAGTAAGATGTTTTCAATGTTCGCTAAGGGATTTAGAAAAGATAAGAATATCATCTATATAAACTATGAAAAAATGACTAAAGGGATTGAAAATATCATTCATTATATTCTGAAATTCACTAGGAGCATTTTTTAATCCAAAAGGCATGACATTACATTCATAATGACCAAAAGGTGTAGTGAAATCAGTTTTATAGCGATCTTTTGGGTGAATTTGTATTTGCCAGAATCCACTTTTTAAGTCAAATTTACTAAAAATGATGGCTTGGCTAAGTCGTTTAATTAAATCTTTTTTTATTAGGAATTGGGTAACAAATCCATTCTAAAACTTTGTTTAATGGCTTGTAATTAATTACTAATCTAGGAACTCCTCTTTCTAATTTAGCATTCTTATTAACATAAAAGGCAGGACATGACTAGAGTGACTCACTATGACTAATAATTTTTTTTTGTAGTAATTCATTAATTTCTTTTTTATACATTTCAACTAATTCATGATTCATTTGAATATGTCTAGATTTAGTAGGAATTTGTCTTTCTTTAAAATTCTTAATATATGGTAATATGACTACATGTTTTTTCTTGTGCCAAAAGGCAGTAAGTAAAGTAGCACAAATAGTTGATTCTAACTTTTGTTTAAATTGTTCAATTTGAGAAATAGTAATAGGATCAGTTAATTGTTGTTCAATTCCTTTATAATTTACTTATTCTTTAAGATATCTGATTTGTCGAGTTAATCGATTAATATTTTTAGAAATAGAACAATCTTTTAGGTTTGGGTTTTGAGGAAGATTATGGGCAACACCCTGGTGCCAGGAGAAGGCAAACTAGGGGCAAATTGGGAAGGACCCTACAAGATCACTGGTCTGGCTGGCAAGGGGGCTTACCACTTGGAGGATCTAGAGGGAAGAGCCATACCCCGGCCATGGAATGCGGCCAACTTGAAATTGTATTATTTTTAAGCTTTTTACTTTCCTCTTTTTGTAAAGCAATTTTTTGGCTTGCAAAGCAGAATGTAATTCTTTTTGTCAAATTATAGAAGTCATTTTGCATTAGCACTTGGATTATTGTTTTAATGTTACGAACCGAGATGATGTACTCCGGTTGGAAGAGTTGGTGTGTTGTCCAACTTAGAATTCCCAACCAAGATGATGTACTCCGGTTGGAAGAAGAGTCGGTGTCTTGTCCAACTTAGGATTCCCAACCGAGATGATGTACTCCGGTTGGAAGAGTTGGTGTCTTGTCCAACTTAGGACCCCCAACCGAGATGGTGTACTCCGGTTGGAAGAGTTGGTGTTTTGTCCAACTTTGGATTCCCAACCGAGATGATGTACTCCGGTTGGAAGAGTTGGTGTCTTGTCCAACTTAGGACCCCCAACCGAGATGGTGTACTCCGGTTGGAAGAGTTGGTGTTTTGTCCAACTTTGGATTCCCAACCGAGATGGTGTACTCCGATTGGAAGAGTTGGTGTCTTGTCCAACTTTGGATTCCCAACCGAGATGGTGTATTCCGGTTGGAAGAGTTGGTGTTTTGTCCAACTTAGGATTCCCAACCGAGATGGTGTACTCCGGTTGGAAGAGTTGGTGTTTGGTCCAACTTTGGATTCCCAACCGAGATGATCTACTCCGGTTGGAAGTGTTGATTTGTTCAACTTAGTTACAGCCGAAGTGGCTACTTCGGTTCATGAATTTGTCTTGTTCTGTTGAAGTGCTTAGACCGTGTTATGTATTTCGGTTCGATGAGTTATACTGAGATGTTTTGCTGAAGACAGAACTGATTACAACCGTGCATACACTTGCAAAAATTTGAATTTTCATTGATAAGAAATTCATTACAAAACGGAGGGGACAGAGCCCGGTTACATCAAAAGAGTTGATAGCAAAAATACAAAAACAAGGTAAAAGCAACCTAAACTAAGGGGGAAAGATTGGTGAACGCATCCTCGGCAGCATCAGCATCAAGGTCAATAGCTTGGCTTGCTTCTTGGGCGCCGGGCTCATCGTTGCCGGGCTGCTCGGGCACCTCGGCCTCTTCTTCCTCAGAATCTGTCTCCCCGTCCCCGTCCTCAAGTCCCTCCTCGGCCTCAGCCTGTAAAGCGCTGAAAACATCATTTGCATATGGCACAAGGTAGACCGGTAGAGAAGCTGGAGGAGGGTTGGCAAATACGTCGGTGTCAGAACTTTGGCCGAGCTGTTCGCAAGCGGATTTCCAGCCAGCCTTGAAGTATATGTCTTGTGTTGCAAAGACTTGCTTCTGGTAATTCTTCTCGGCCTCGTTGAAACCCGCGTTGTTGGCAGCCCGGCAGGCCTTCCTCTTCTCCTTCTTCAGAGTGTCAACCTCGGCCTGGAGCTCGCTATGTTTTTTCTCGGCTGCATTCAGTTGAGCGAGCAGCCTGTTATTATCATTGTTGGCCATCTCGAGAGAAGCTTTAGCCCGGCCGAGCTCGGCTTGAAGGCTTTCAACCTGGCTGGCAGTGTCATTGGCTTTCTGCCTAAGCCGGTGGATGCGCTCCAAGACCAAATGTTGTTTCTGAATGGCCTGCATAAAGAAGCAAAGTACATCAGAAAGGGGACCGAGCAAGAAGAACCGAGCAAACACTTGTGAAATATTAAAAACAACGCCGACTTACCCTGGCCATGGACTTGACTGAGGATTTCACCAGCCGGGTGTCAGGGACGTGGTCGCTGCCGACCACGTCGCCCGATAGGAGAAATGCTTTGGAGATATCGAAGGCGAGCAAATGTTCTTTGTCAGCCTTGATTGAAGCCGTCGCCGGGATGTCCTGTCCCCGGTGCTTCAGCTGAGGACGCCAAGCGGGTACGGGAGCAGGAGTTTCAGCTGGATGTTCGGTTGTCAGCTCGGCGACGAGCTCGGCGGAGGGATCTGCCCTTGGTCTCTTTCCAGCCCGGCGCGCTTCTCTGGCAGATTGCCCGGCAGCTGGAGCCGGGGACGCAAGGGCGACCACAGCGCTGCTGGATTGGCCGGCGGCTGGCGACCGAGTTATAACGCTCGGTATCTCGGCTGAGGTCGCGGTTAGAAGGTTTTTGATCCGAGATCTTTTGGCCATCTCTTGCTCGTCGGTTAACCGGATTAATGGGACGTCTGGTAGGGTTGGATCTGGAGGTGGCGAAGGAGCTCTGAGGAAGTCAGTTACTCTACTCCGGCGCGGAGAAGAATATCTGTAAGTCGGTGTGTAGCCGAGCAATTCGTTGCAGTCTTGGTGACGGTACCTAAGCACGGCCCGAATTGCCTCGACGTTGGGGAATTGGTAGTTGGCTTGCAAGGCTTGGATAGCTGCAAAAGAAACAGGGAAACCGGTTAGTTAAACTAAAGAATAAAGTTCACCGAGCAAGTTTGAGTGGCTTACATGAAGAACCGAAGTCCTTGCTTATGAACCAGCCCGGCACCTCGGCTGTTTCGTAATTGCCGGACACCCAGAAGAAATCATCATCGTGCATATCTTTATCCGGGGTGCCGGTTACGATTTTTTCCTTGCCCGGTCTTATTTTCAAGTAGTGAGCTAGGCCGTCACCGGTGTGGCCCATTGTGTATTGTCTCAATATCTCGGCTAGGCCTAAGTTGGTGCCTAGCCGTTGGTTCAATTCGTGCACGCCGTTGATTATTCTATAAGTGTTGGTGGACACCTGTGTGGGTGCCAGCCCGGTGCGGCGGAGGAACTCGGTTATAAGAGGGTTGAGCGGGAAACGAAGACCCCCTTCCACGATGGATAGCACGGTGAAGGGGCACTCCTCCCTACCCCAAGGTGTGGTCTCCTCTTCTGCGAGCTGCAGGTGGACATCGGCCGGGATGCCGTAGTCCTCCCTGAACGTAGCCAGCGCAGCCGGAGTATCCACTAGGAAGCGGAACTTCCCCATTTTTGGCCGGCTTAGTATATCCCGGCTGAGGGGTTTGGCTCTGGGTATTGGATGTTGCCCGGTCCTGAGAGCCTCAGGAATGACAGTGGTCCCCTTGGACTCTGCAGGAAAAGGATGGCAAGTGTTAAGTGTTAGCGCGGTCGCGCGAAAGGTGCTGAATTTTAGCTCGGTCATTAAGGGCGCCAAACCACCTCGGTTGTCTACTCTATCTAAGGAGCCCGGTCGCCCAAGCGGACCAGATGTTAGCCCGGTTGAACGGCCAAGCCCTTTTGTTAACTCGGTTTTCACTGGGGTTGAAACAAACATGTTGTTTGCCCGGTTTGGTTGGTTTTTTGGATCAAAAGAAGGCCCAGAGCCCGGTTCACCCCAGTTCATCAGTGTTCTTTAGAAATATGAAGAACACCAAGAACAGAGAAAGGTTTTAATACAGATTCTACGACCTATGCCCTAATATCTATGTTTTTGTACCCTAATGTGTGTAATATGAAGGAACATAGCAACAAAATGAAGATGGATTGACTTACCAGTGAGGAGTAGGACCTAATCCTTCGAGCACGAAGAATGGCAGCGAGTCTGGATGAGGATGCAAGAGCTCTGGGATAGAATGTCGAAATGGCAGTAGGAGGATTTGGAGTTCGAGCAGGGCATGTATGTATAAGCAAAGAAAACCGCCCAAATTCAAATTCTGGCAAAAACGGCGGGTTGGCTGCCCGATGACCAATGGCAGGCCGCCACGTGTCCCCATTTATGGTTTTGACAGGACTGAAGCGACGGGTTGAAAAGACGAAGAGCCAACCGAGCTACTTTCAACGAGAATAGGTCAACCGAGGAATATAACCTGTCAAATCTGCGGACAATTACGTCAACTAGCTCGGTCGAGGCTTGGCATCTTGACGACCGGAGAAACGTTATCTCGGTCGAGGTGAGTAATCCCAGTCACGCTTCCGCGGACGGAATTAAGGGGCAATTGAGAGGGTGATTTATGCTCCGGTGTTGGGCCGAGGTATAGACCGAGCAAGTTGAGGGCCCAGCAGAGCATTGGGCCGAGATGATCGACTGTTCACCCGGAGATGGGCTACCCGAACTTGGGCCGGGCAGAGTTTGGACTGTGTGCTGCCCCGGACCGTGCAGAAGCTGCTCGGCCAGGAAGTGACCGGTCAGACCAGGATGCTCGGTCCGAGGATTGTCGAGACCAGACAGACCGAGAGACCGGCGCTCGGAAAGGCGCGGTCAGCCGAGGTAGTTGACTGACCGGCGAGAAGGCCGACCAAAGGAGGAGCCCGGGCTAAGCTTTGCCGAGATGCCGCCTAGCCCGGTCCTTCATTTGGTTATCCGGTTAGGCGCTTAAGGTATGAAGCATGGTATGACCGAGGTAGGGCAGCTCGGCTGCCGAGCTCCAGCTATGCTGACAGGCAGTTGAGAGCAGGTGATGAACGGCATGGTTTATGCTGACAGATGGGATAGCAGAGCCACGTGTCAGGAGATGATAGGGAGTGGATATGGGGCTCAGAAGGTATATAAGCATGTCTGCGCCCCCCATACGCGATAGACGAATACTCTGTAAGGAATTTCTTACACTCAAACACTCTCCCTTCTCTCTATTCCCTCTAAGGTGTGTGCTAACTTGACCGTCGGAGGGTTTTTCCGGCCACACACCGCCGGGTAGCTCACCCCTATTGGCTCGCAGGTGATCGGACATCGACGGAACTTGGAGGAAAGGAATACGGGCACGCCGGAATATTTGCTCCCCGTACAATATGTATATATATATATTTTTCATCTGGTTAGCAAATTTTGTGAACTATATATATTTAGTTAATAAACACTTATAATTCACATATATATAAGTGATTATTGCTTGACCTTACCATTAATTCAATAAGAGCAGTTTTTTCTTGATGTTGTTTAGTGAGGACAGTGATTTGCATCATAAGTTTACAACAAGTACCATTATATCCTAATTCAATATCATTATCAGAAGTATCACTAGATAAATGGTAATTTGATGAGGTATTTGAGTTGGGTACGTCAGTGGAGAGTTACTAAGAGATTGATTTAACTAGAAGATTTCAAATAATTGTTTTTTAGATTCATCATTTATGTGGAGTTGATTAACCTTATCTTTTATTTTCAGGATTATTTGATGGATTGGATCGATTATCAAACAGAACATTGTCTGGATTAGTATCTTTTATATATTAAATAATATAAATAATATTTTTATTTAAATAATATAAATAATATTAAAAAAAATTATCAAGCCAAGCTCGAATTTCATTAATATTAACAAGCCAAACCGATCTCGAGGCCAGTTCCTTATCAAGTCTAGCTCGATCTTAATAAACGAACTCGATAAGTAAACGAGCCGAGCTCGATCTCAACAAAGCTCGGCTCAGCTCGTCTCGGCTCGGATCGTTTGCAACCGTAATTGCGATCTGTTCTGTACTAGCGTTGTCTTAGTCCCCAAAGTTTATTTCAACTGTTTATTTTTGTAAGATATTTTGTATATATCATTTATATAAAAATTTAAATTCATTTAATAATTATAATTTATTCAATTTATTGTGTTTATAATAAATAAATAAATAAATTGAATGGTCTATTTTTAAAAACACAATTATTCTATATTTTTTTAAGAGAAATACGATAAATTAAATAAATTATGATTATGGATCAACTTAATTTTTACATAGATAATATACAAAAATTATCTAATAAAATAAACAATTCACGTTATCAAAATATTCATGATGTTGAGAAGTGATTATGTGACTTTTTAAGGTTAAAATTCACACACACACACACACAAAGAGAACAAAATAGGTTAAAATAGTTAATAAGATAACATGTCATATCAAATCTATAATCATTTCACTTTTTCTCTCACAACATTATATTCAACTACAAAAAAAATATAACCATCTTTCCAAATGTAAAAATTTTGACCTACTAAAATAGTTAAAAATTAAAATAAGAGGCCATTAAAATGATGTCTCCCTCGGTGACTATCTTCTCAAAACTGGAACAATGCCAAGTCAAGAAGAACGCAAGTCAGAAATGTCCTCCTCCTACTACGTAGACATATTACGTAATAAGTGATTATCGCATGACCTTACCATTTTACCAATGCAAGTTTGAATGAATGGAAAAAAAAAAATATTTGAATGAATGAACTTTGCTTTTCACGTTCATTACATTTTCTTTCTAGAGACATCAACTTTGTTGACTTCATTGATGAATGAAACTCCCAAAATTCTTTGCCGTGTTAAGAAAATTTATCCCAATTTTTCAAATAAAAGTTCTTTGTATCTTGTTTCTCAAAAAATTAGACCGGTTCAGTCTAAACTGTTAACCCGCCACATGTCTTGATACATTCATCGTTAAGATGATTGTGTGAAGAACATTTACAACATGTATATACATCGATCTCATAGTTATAGTCAAATAATTATATATATATATATATATATATTCTTTTTAAAACATAGATGAAATTTGGCCAAAATTATGTAGTTACGATTATTAAGTTAATTTATTTCATAAAAACATCTACATATATACTCGTAACCTTAAAAATAATTGGAATTGATCATCAAAATAAATCATAGGATGTGCCAACAATAGAGGATTGCGCCAATTTAGTTAATAAAAAAAATGAAGACAAATCAATTTCTTTCGTTAAAATTCAAAATACTTGTTTTGCGAATTGTTTCCGTAAAATTTGCGTTCGGAATTTTTCTTTTCCCAAAATCAATCCACTTTTCAAGAAAATCAAAATGTTTTTTTTAAATTTTAAAAAATTTCATTTTACAAAAAAATTAAATAAATTATATATATATACAAAAGATGAGTTTTTTTTGTCCGAAAATTCAAAAAGGGAAACAAAGACAAGGTACAACCATTTATTTATTTTGGTGTGGACATTAGACCTTTTTTTTTTTGTTTTTGGGAACAAAGACATTAAACCAAATTGAGTTTACCTTTTCAGGTCTTTAACCGTAATAATGAAACTCATTCGGTGATAGGTCTCTTAATTATTATTACTTGTAGTATAATTGAAGAGGAAAAAAAATGAATTAAAAATTCATTTGAGATTAGTTCATTATGTAAAAAAAAAAAAACTTAAACTTAAACAAATCTTAATATTTTTCAAGTTAGACTTGTACAATTTATTATTCAGCTTAACTTGATTACATGCATTATAGAAAATAAAAAATAAAAAAACCAAAACTACTTGAGTTCAATTCATAATCTACTCGATTGAAATAGGCTCAAAATTAAACAAATTAAGTTTCAATACATTTTTTTTGAAACTTTGTTGATTATCCAAATCTCAAAGTCAGATTTCGAGTTTTCAATTCGTATTTTTTTTATTATTGTTTGTGAATTTTTTTAATATTTTGATCAAACTTTTTAAGTTTTTAGATGCATTTAATCTAGATACTCAAAAAAATAAAATATTTGTGAAGAAATATTTTAACAATTTAATAAATATAAAAAAAATACCAAAATGTGCAGACTTTTTGTATTTTATTTTATTTTTTTGGTATTTTGTAGTAATTATTTTTTTTTCCTCACGAATATTTTACCTTTTGAGTACATCTAGATTAGAGTTATCTAAAAAATAAAAAAATAAAAATCAACTAAAAATAAAAAATATAAATTGAAGACTCAAAATTTAATTTTAAAAACTACATAACTAAATATAAATTTCAACAAGTTACTGTTCTGCTCAACTCAACTCAACTCAACTCAAGTACAATCTAATGTACAATCCAATGCGTACTCGGTCTCCTTTTCATATTATTCAAATACCAATGTCATAAATTACATAAATAAATAAATAAATAAAAATGTTGCGTCACACTTGGGTTTAAATTCCTATGTTCATACACAACATGTTGAATTTAAGAACCTTGTAGTCAACTCCCCTTTCCATCACCACATAATATATATATATATATATATATAAAGACCCTTTCATGAAATGTTATATAAACTCACAAGAGAGCCCTCTGATATTTCAATCTCTTATCAAACAATCTGAGTCTCTCACACCCTCTCAACCTTCATTTCTTTATCTATCATCAAAAACATGAAGCAACAAAGCAATCCCATTTTCATTTTTGGATCTCTTCTCATTTTCCTTCTTCTCTGGCAGTTAACATCAGTCACAGCACAAGAAGTTGGTAATGGTCTAAACATACAAACAAATACATATATATATGTGCTTGCTTGTTTTCAATTCATTTGATTTTTGTTCCTTAACAATGTGTATTGTTGGTTTTGATGTATTCAATGTGTGAATTGAATGGCGTAGAGGATGAGACAGATTTTGATTATTACAAAGGAAGCGTAAAGGGTCCGGAGCGATGGGGAGAGATAAAGGAAGAATGGGCAGCTTGTAACCATGGAGAAATGCAGTCTCCCATTGACATGGCGAATCGGAGGGTGAAAATAATCAGAAAATCAAAGGAACTAGTGAAGAACTACAAGACTTCCAATGTAACAGTGAAGAACCGAGGCCACGATATAGCGGTGAGGAAAAATTACTAGCCCCCACCCCAATCATAGTTTTAAATATCGGCCCAATTCAATACTTTCTTATATTCTTTCTTTTTTTAAACCAATACAATCTCGTAGATTATGGAAATGAAATTTGCATTCAAATAGACCAATTCATAATCGATTGACAATTAATACGGCTGGTTCACATCTAATACTACTACCATAAAACTTATTTTTTTCTCCAAATGATATTAGAAGTCAGTCAGAAAAAGTGAGTCACTGATTCTGAAACAAGATACTATTATTACTGCCTGAATAATTAAACATCCAACCCGTAATCGCAATGACCCAATTGAAAGAATGGAGCTCTGCTCCATTGGCAAGACTAGGATAGAGTTGAGCCAAAAGATCCCAATTTCAGATAAATTCACAAGAAAGTGGTATTGCATCACCCAATTTTCAATGCTTATTCGTTTCCCGACCATTTGAAACCATGCCACCAATGCAATAACTAGCTAGCAGTCACTTTATATATATTTACTAGCATTAAACTCGTACTATACACAACTAATGTATATATATTTTTGACATATTAATTTTTACTTAATAAAATACAATAAAAAAATCACTGTGTAGCGTATAATAAACACAAAAGATTAAAAATTATATAAAACATTGACAATGTAATGCTAAATTATAAATCAATTAAACAAATTAAATTATTTCAAAATTAAATGCAAATCAATCCAAATAATAATGCAATTAAATATACACTAATTTTTCATCCATTTAAACCAAAAGTAAAAATAAAAAAATTTTGATGATGAAATATCATTATATTCATTTTATACAAATAACATTAATAGTCATTACTCGTTATATCATTTTAGTCAATACACTTTCAATTTAATCAATTTTGACTCTTAATTTTAGATTTTATGACTCTTAATCAATTACTCCTTCTACTATTTCCATATTTATATAGACATAAAGTTACAAAAATTTCACGTCTCTTCCAATTCCTTTTTATGTTTATTTTTTCCAATATAAAAAAAATGTACCCCATTGGCTGGTCTTCCATTCACTACTAGAAAAAACACTTTCCGTGACGAACATGTTTGGTCGCGAAAAGTACCATATTTGGTCGCTAAAACCTTTTTGCGACCAAAATACGTTGGTCGCGAGTTGGTCGCTAAAGTCTCGTGACAGATAGTTTTCTGCGACCAAAAAAGCCATTGGTCGTTAAAAGTGACCATTCGCGACCAACTTTTTTGGTCGCGGAAAGTCCAATTCATATTAGCCAAAAGGGAACTTTTAGCGACCAAAAAAAGTGACCATTGGCGACCAACTTTTTTGGTCGCGAAAAATCCAATTCATATTAGCCAATAGGAAACTTTTAGCAACCAAAGTAAGTTGGTCGCCAAAAGTCAGCGCCTTGACCCAAAAAAATTAATTCTTTTGCGCTGCCTAAGACTTGAACTCCTGACCAAGAAGTCACCATGCACCCAATGCACTCTGCCAATAACTTGCTTCTTGTTCATATTTGGTAGAGAAAATATATAACCCATAAAAATTGGGTTATATATTATTTTATAAAAATTTTAATGCCTAAACAGAAAAATAGCATGTAATTACAGTAGTATCCATTTTTTTAAAAAATTATCCCGCCATAACTTTCTGCGGCCAGCTTTTTTCTTTGGTTGCCAAAGGGTAATCTTCCGCGACCAAAAAAGCCCTTGGTCGCCAATAGGTATACTTTCCGCGACCAACTTTTTTTTTTGGTCGCCAAAGGGTACACTTTCCGAGACCAACATTTTTTTGGTCACCAAAAAGTATACTTTCCGCGACCAAAAAAGCCTTTGGTCGCCAAAGGGTATACTTTCCGCGACCAACATTTTTTTGGTCGCCAAAAGGTGATCTTCCGCAACCAAAAAAGCCTTTGGTCGCCAATAGGTATACTTTCCGCGACAAACTTTTTTTTTGGTCGCCAAAAGGTGATTTTTTGTGACCAAAAAATTGTGGTCGTCAAAAGTTAGATTTTAGTCGCAGAAAGTGGACTATTTGCGACAAAAAAAAAATAGGTGGTCACCAAAAGTCTTTTTTCTTGTAGTGATTAAAAAAATACTTAAACTAAAAAAAAATATGCACATACATACTTTGATTTTTAAAAAGCCACATGATCGGTAAAATTTTTAAGTAATTTACCTCATATTAACAGTAAAAACTCCTTTCGATTCCCCTTACACTGTAGTTAAAACTCCTTGTGATTCCCCTTGCGTCATTATTATAAAGATGCCAAGCCCAAATTTATCATCACTTTTGTTTTATCTATAGAAGGGAGCTTGGTGCTCTTATTGTGCTGGAGCTAGATTTAGCTAACAATTAAAATGATTTTTTTTTTATATTTTGTATTTATTTCATTTATACGAAACAAATATGAAAAATTTTATTAAAATTAAAATAAATAAATAAATAAGATATATACAAAGAAATTGGCTAAAATAACCCGGCAACAACTCATATTAAATATGAATATCCATCATTTAAAATATATGGATCATATTCATAGTTTAATCTCCACAATTCGCTTGTTTTTTAAGCTAAAATCTCTAAATAATTTTTTTATATTTCTATTTTTTCCCCTATACTTAAAAGAATTATGTTGTCATTATGTTTTAAAAAAATAAAAAAATAAAAAATTGAGGACCTAACATGCAACACTCTCCCCATTGTTATATCTTCTTGAACCTTTAAATATAATTATAGAAATATTTGAAGTTTGGTATATGTAACCATATATATTATGGTTCCAATTAGAATAAGGAAATTCTAAGGAAACAATATTAATAAATTTTGGTAATGATCAAGAAGATTTAAAAATTAATTTAATTTATATAAATTATATTTTGAGCTAATCATAGGATGACATGAGTATTTGATGTGTTAATTGAGGAAAATTGAGAAAACTAGAGAGATTTTCAATCTCAAAGAGGTCACAACCTTTTCATTTATATTATATAATTTATACAAAATTTCATGTCCATATGTAGGTTAAATGGACTCTTGGTGAAGCTGGATCAATTAAAATCAATGGCACTGAGTACCAACTCCATCAAGGTCACTGGCACTCTCCTTCAGAGCACTCCATCAATGGCAGAAGGTCTCTCTCTCTCTCTCTCTCTCTCTCTCTCTCTCTCTCTCTCTCTCTCTCTTATAGTAGTATTTTAGTATGTATCATCAACTAAGGAAGGAAGGGTACAATTAATGTTTGTGAATAATAATAATAGGTATGCCATGGAACTACACATGGTTCATGAAAGCCCACAAGAGAACGGAGAGACTAAGATTGCTGTAATTGGTGTCTTCTACAAGATTGGTCGACCCGATCCTTTTCTCACTCAGGTATATCAGTTTCACTATTGCTACAAATTAAAAAAATAAAAAATCACAAATGTGTCTCGGTAATACAATATTCATTCTGGTATAATATGAATTCAATTCAAAATTAATATAGGGATCACAAATCTATAGACATTTTTTTTAAATATATGAATTTGATAGTTTTTGTTGTATCTTTGACAAATTCGTCAAGTTTGAAATAAATAAATAAAGCTTGTACAAAAAAAGTCAAATAATAAAGATTTTACAAAAAAGCCAATAATGGTATTTACCAAACCTTGTCCTTTTTTTGATCTAAAGTAACTTCTAGGTGACATTGTTAGAAAATTTGTTCAGGTTTCTTAAACTATTGAATAGCCTTATTGTATAGCTCAAAAATATTTGGAACCCTTAAAATTGGGAATTTTTATGACTTTAAAATGATGTGGACTAATTATGTATTTTTATTTTTTCCTAAACCAATCACAACTGAGTGGAGTTGTGAAAATTGTGTTTTTAATGGAGAAGGATCGACGCCAATTTAGATCTTTGATTAGAGGGTATTATTTGGATCAATGGGACTTATCATGGGTCCTGTTTCGATAATTTTGAGGATATTATTTGGACCAATGGGACTTATCATGAGTCCTGTTTCAATAATCTGAACTCTTCATTATGTCGAATACTTTATATATTTTAATCACATAAAAAATTAAGTTGATCTGATAATTGTAATTTATTTAATTTATCAAGTTTTTAACTAAAAATTTGGAGTAAGAAATAAATAAAAAATAAAAAAAAACGTAGCTTTTGCTGCAAAAGTCAAGTTACCAAATCGTTTGTCATCTAATATATAAAAAAAATTAAATTAAATATCACATTGAGTTTTTTTACTCTTAAAAATTACGTTTATAATAATTTTCTCAATACATTAAATTTTTTAACTTCTAAAAAAATTTAAAAATAATTAAAAAAAACCAACCCCAGACTAGTCATACTTGCAAGTTGCAATGAATCTAGCCATATATTAAATTATTATTTTTTAAACGTGGGCAAAAATTCTGAATACTTGTTTTTTTGTTTTTTCTTTTTTGTTTTTGGTTTTTTATCTAATGGGTAGTGTTAACATTAATTTTCAGTTGATGAGGAATATATCAGATATGATTGATCAGAAAGATGAGAGACACTTTGGGATGGTTGATCCAAGAGATATCAAAACGGGTGGCAAAAGATATTACAGATACATGGGCTCGCTCACTGTTCCTCCTTGTACTGAAGGTGTTGTTTGGACCATTAATAAAAAGGTAAAACTTCTCACTATATTTTAATAAGTTCATATCAAGCCATTATTTTTATCTGGCTCTTTTCCCTCTCATAGCCAATTCAAATGACATCTTTAACATAAATTTAAACTCTCTTTAGGTGAGAACTGTTTCCAGGGAACAAGTGAAATTACTCAGAGAAGCTGTTCATGATGTAAGTAGCTACAATTGTGTTACTTTGTATAAAAAAAATGTACACAAAAATGTGCACATAGTAAAGAGGGAGTGAATCGTCTCTTTCTATTACGTGCAGATTTATGTGTAAGTAGTTAAATTTTATTGACTAATGTCACTTGTTTATAATTTTGAAATAATTGTGTATTTTAACTTAGACATTATTTTTCTAAATATCTAATTAAACTTTGTAAATAACTATTTCATTATTGTTTAAAAAAAAAAAAAATGAAGAAGAAGAAGAAGCTATATATAGAATGTAATAAGTAATTGTTGTTAACAAATCAATAGTTCAAAATTAATGAAGGCATTGACATATATTTCATGTTTGATTTCATTTCACAGTATGCAGAGCAAAATGCAAGACCACGGCAATCACTCAACGATCGAGAGATTCGCCTCTATAAGCGCTGGTAGTATCATAGAGGGAGCACATAATAACCATTCTTCTACATACACAAAAATTAATTACAGATTCAGATATGACTCTCTTGCATATGAGATGCGATCCGGTTCTATAGTCAAATTCTGTGTACTTTAAAATATTCTAAAAATAATTGATGAGAGGAGCTATCGACACATTATTGTTACTATTTATTTTTTATTTCTGGCTGGAAGATTCTTTTTTTTTTAAAAACTCTATCCATTTATTATCAATCATCTTATTAATGCTAACATTTTGGTGCTTTATTTATGTTATCCAAGTTCTTGTATTAATAATATTTACATTTTAGATTTAGTGATAAAATTGTGCATCTCTTGCCATTAACAAAAATCAAGTTCATAGTAAGGATAATAGATAGACAGTCTTTCTACTATTTTTTGGTGAAGAAGGCAATCCCCAATTGAAAATTTCTACTTATTCATAAAATTCATACAAATTCATACAAAGAAAACATGATAAGAATGATGTGATAATATTATTATTGTAAATAAATTAATCTTCAATAGTGTTTTGTTTTAAAATGAAAGGTCCATAATAAGTCACATCATTATTATATAAATTTTTTTATTTGTACAACATTACTCTTTCCAATTTAATGGCTGACAAAAAAAATATACCTTCACTAATTTAAAAAATGTGGGAACAAATTGAGACAGATAGAACTCATGCAATCAGAGACGGAACTATGAGAAGACTATAGGGAGTTATGGCCCCATATGTTTTTGTGAAAAATATGATTTGTCATGGCATTTTAAAAATATATATATCATTTTATACATAAAATGACCTCTAGTATAAAAAATACATATCTCATTCTTATCTCATCTTGTATTCTCTTTTTATTTTACACCAAAAAAAACTTTTTCATCCTATTAGAAATTACTTCTATGATATTTGAATTTTTTTATGTGTATAATGTTGGAAAAAATGATTTTTTAGTGGCTTTAATGTGAAATTAAAATAGGTCTCAACTATTGGTTGATGTAGGATTAAATGAGTTTAGATTCTTCTTTAACAAGGTCTTTAAACCACAAAAAGAATGACCAAAAATCATTAAGAATTGAATGAGAAATTGTCTGATAAAGTTGACCTCATAAATGAGGTATTGGGAATTGTGTATAGCTATCAATCACACATTGATTGTAGAGGAAAATTTTGATGGATATTTAAACCTGAAGATTATGAGTAGGGCATGAGCCCTTCGAGATATCCAAAATTTCCGAAGGAATGGAGTTATGGATGTTTCAAGGATAGGTTTGAGCCCAGACTATGGTCCAAGTTGGTTATGGAAAAATTGTTACTCGCGTGCTGCCCGAACCGGGTCGGGTCTAGGTTCATGGATCTTGGGTTTGGGCTTGAGGGTTGGCCCAAGACTATGTTCTAAGTTAGTTATGGCAAAATTGCCATACACGCGCCGCTTGAACTAGGCCGGGTCCGTGGATCGTAGATCTTGGGCTTGAGGCTTGAGGCTTGCCGGAATGGGTTAGGTTCGGACTGGGCTGGACTAGATTGGAGGTACACCAACCTAAACTTTTTGGGCCATTCTGCTGCAGATATACACACTTATGTATATAGAATATATATCTCATATTATTGTCCCATCAGTTTTGGTCCATTACACACTTGTGTATACATAATATATATCTCATAATATTGTCCCGTCAGTTTTGGTCCATTACTCTAGCATTTTTGCAAGAGTAATGAGCATTGGTTGCCAACCTTCATAGGCATTGGTTGCTGGCCTCCACTACATGGCTGGAGGTTCCTCCTCTCTCCTTCATTATGTATAAAAGGAGGCCCATCTTCCTTGGTTTGGTACAGATTTTTTGTTCTCCTATTTTAGTCTAGTCAGTCTCTATCTATGATATATTCTTTTTGTGTAAGAGAGTGCTGTCATTATCGGTTTGTCAAAATTAATATAAGGTACTTCTGCGTTAGCCAGCCTAAACCATCTTATCCTGTGAGATAGAAGTTGATGTTCCTCCAACACCCACGATAAGGTAGCTAATTTGTTTTAAGGACACTGGGTATCATACATAATTTGGTTTGATTCCTTATATTCAATATTTCGATTAAATATGTATTTCTATTAATCATCTTTCATGTTTCATGCTCTAGAATGTAATTTATCAAATATGGATTTATTTGATATTCTATTATTTAATTTAATAAATCATGAATTTATTTATTTTATTTAAATTGCATAATTTGTACAACATATAGATATAATTTATATATCATATTTGCTAGAAATTGGGCTGCCATGTGGCATGACCCTTTGAACCTTTTGAACCTTTTGAACCTGAACCTTTTGAACCTTGTCCATGTAAGTTTGAATTTTAATTCAAAACTTATTTAGATAACCATTCAGGATATCTATATCTATCATATCAATAGATATGGATAGATGGATAGATAGATATTGGTGGTTATATATCTGATTATATATTTTAAATAATATATTGATATATCAGATACGTATATCAGATACGTTATGTGGTTTTTACCCATAACCTTTTTTTCCTAGACTCTCTCTCTGACTCTCTCTCATTAAACAGCGATCAAGCCATTTTGCATTATGACTTGTGTGGATAATACTCATTTTGTAGTATCACTCCACTGCTGGGTTCATTGTTCAGATTCTGGAAGCATGTGATTTACCCGCAAGGTTCTATCACCTAAAGGTATGATCTAAATGTTTTTTCAGCTGCGTTATAATACTATGATTTACATTGGTATCAGAGCCAATATGGGTATTTTCGTATTTTTTTTATGAATTAAAATAGGTGTATAATTTTATATAAATATATACACATCAGATGCATGAAAATTAATGAATGAGGAAGATGAAGTGCATGGTTTCTGCACTTCCACTCTCATTAGCTTGAGAGTGTAAAAAATACATCATTTTTATGTTCATTAAATGCCATTTTTAAGACCATAAATGTTTTTATTTTGAAAAATAGAGTCCGACAGTACCAAAATTGAACCAGAAAACACCCTAGAAAGCGGCGTGTGAGCTGCACGCGCCTGGTGACGCCGTCAGTGGCGGCCATGCGGTGCCACTCGCTAGGCGCGCTTTCACGCGCTGCCACGCGCACGCTGTCCGCGCCCTTCCACACCCACGCGTTAAACCGCACCGCTTCAAGCCGCGCCACGTGCGCAGCCGCGCGCGCGCCATGCGTCGCTCCGCATTGAGCCACCTCGCGTCGTGTGCTGAGCCGCACGTTGAGCCGCGCCATTTTTCCTCCGCGGCTTGGCTGGCTTGGCTGCTGGTACAAAGGCGTTGTTTGTTTTGTTTTAAATTCTGAATCGCATTAAATGGTCATAATTAATTCGTTATAGCTTTGTTTTAAGCATGGTTGGTACCATTAGACTCAGAATTAAATTTTTTATCTTCTGTAAAATTTTCAAAATTTTATGAAAATAATAATAATTCATTATTTCTGCTTTAAAATGCATCTGGTGTTGCATGATTAAGTTTCTGGGGCTGAATTTTTTATTGTAGACTATTGTTGTAGTTTACTATTTACTGGTATGGTTATTGCATTTTACTAGATTCGGGAATATTTATTTCTAATTTTATGTGTGTTTATTAGTTATTTAAAATTCCAGAAAATACCAGAAAATTCTAGAAATTTTCAGAAGTGACATACTTTCTGTTATGGCATAATTTGAATATTAAATACAGCATATTGTTGTTTTTTTCCTAGAGTTTCTAGTATGTTGTAATTAGAATAGCATGATTAATTGTTATTTGTTTAAATTCCATTATTAATTGTGACATAGCATGAGTTGGTTGTGAATCTACATTATGATGCTATTGTATGGAATTAAAATTTTTTATCATGCTTTTAGACATGCCATAGTTAGTGGGAGGTTATTCGGTTCAGAGAAATCTTTGTAGATTAACTCCCGAAAACCAATATTTTGCGCATAAATTAAATTAAATTTTGGATAATTGTCACCTGTGACACAAGAGATGATTACGAGCATAGCGGATTTTCGATCTTGCGACTTGTGTAATATTGTCACTATTTAATTTAGATTTTTGTGGCAAAATTATATTATGCTAATCAAATTAATCCCAATGCGAATTTCTCTCTAAATTGACTTAGCTTATGCAAGTTAATTGGTTGACTTAGAATTAGTAGAGATGTTCAAATGTGAACAATGTAATCCTATTCTTTAGATGAGAAAAAGTCTTGGAGACTTTAGGTCAGACCTTAATTGAGCCAAAGTAAGGAAACATGACTCAAAGTCGCCGTGGTTTTGTTGCCTTGTTTGGCACAATAAAAACTAATGTGTGCGCTATGGTTAGCGGCATGCAACGTAGTTTTGGTTGACAAGTTTTGGAGTTATGAAATTATTAAGCCCTCAATAGATCTCTATATGATCTTGACTATTGAGCTGCGCAGATTGCCTTTGTAATTTGACTTGTAATGATGTTGCATCATTGGATGAAATATCATTCAAGAGTCACGTTATCCAAGAAATGCGAGCTTAAATGAGTTAGTCATTAAGTGTAAGACGAGTAGACAGTATGAGCAGTGTTTTGCTCTCTATCCAACTGTTGGGAGTGGATGGAGCAAAATTTCACGCACTTTAATAGTGTGCATTGAAGTATCACTTGAAGTTAAAAGATTAGCTTTTAGTAGTAGAAAAATCTATTAACACTAAGTGAAGAGATTAGCGCCAAGTGGTTGCAAAATCTATTAGCATTGCCAACTTGTCTTAGTCTGGACACTTTACTGTTTCCACACTTGAGTGTGAGACATGAGGAGGTGCTTCTTTGTATAATTCCTTAGCTAGGCTAATGTTTTGAATAACGTTTATCACTAAGCGCAAACGTTGCCGCATAGTCATGAAAAGGTCAAGGCCGACAAGGTTGTTATGACTCTAAGAATTTGACGCATCACTTGTAAAAGCATTGTGTTGAATTAGACTCTTTAGCCTAATCCATGCTTAAGTTACTTCAGGATCTGTCATAGATTGATAGCTTATTCTCTCCTTCTTGTGGATAGTAGAATTAATTGCAAGTAACTATGTAGCGAGAAACATAGATGGCAAGAGGAGTATCGTCATCTTTCAATTAGATGCAGTAAAGTGTATGGAGAATAAAATTAACTTGAAAGTGTAGGGGATTAGCACTTACTAATTAAATTTGCGACTTAGGCGCACTTGGTATCTCCATGACATCCTTCTATGATCTAGTGAACATGAATTAGTCATGAGTCATTACCTAGTTGGGCCTAAACCTTTAAACTTGTCTTCGAGAACTCACACATTAGAATGATTGGAATTAGTTTATGACATTGGACATAAACCGGTGGCTTGTTGTACTTAATCACATTAATGAGAAGATGACATGGATGGTTTGAGCAGGCCCTTTCAGGCCCACTCGCTTGTGACATCCTGCTCTCATAAGAATGTGTAACTTTGTTCGCAATGGTTGTGCACAAGTAAGTAGGAAAGCCGTAGAAGGTCTTTTGTATTGGCTCATTTAGTCCGCTATGATATTTGTGACTAGATATGTGTAAGGGTATGATAGCTAAGCCTCAATCTCGACACATTTATAGATTATGATACGCATCTGAGTCAAGACTATTTGATCTCCCCATAACTCAAAAGTTTTGAGATGATTTTTGACATTGCACATATGAGGTCGAGATCAATTAGATAAGAGCTTTTGTGCTTTTAGTTTTGACCAAGGTGGTGAGTATCTATTTGAGTTTTTTTTAGAAAGCTCTGTGAAGAGAAATGGATGCTTAGAAAATTGATTATTCCTAGTACTCAACAACACAATGGTGTAGTAGAGATAAGGAATTAAATATTGTTAATATTAGGTGGATAATGGCGCAAAATGTTTTCCAATTGGGAATTGCACTAGTTTGTTGCCTATGTCCCTAACTAAGTGCCCTCCATATCAGATTTTACACTCCATTTGAGTAGTGGGTTAGCGGAGAGCCATCTTATGGGCGATCTGTAACCGTTAAGCAGCTTATCTTTATTTTACTTCTCATAAGATTGCGAGGTTAAGACCTAGGGTTCTATAGCACATTATTGTATGCTGTCTTGTAAACACATAGGGTCGTGTGGCGCATTATTGTATGCAGTCATATAAACCCTTCGGGTCATGTGCATGTAGGTAAGCAGCTTTGTGGTAGTGTAACTAAGTCACATAAAGTTTTCTTAGTAAAGGTGACGTGAATAGAGTTTTGGAACTCTATAAGATAGAGAATTCTAAGCGTAGCGCTTTTATGTAGCCTAGTTGAGTATGGAAAGAAATTTCCAATATCCTAGGGACAGTGAGAGCGATGTGCCTACTAATGGATTACTCTATCAGAGAAGAATACTCTACATTCTTGGTTGTGTGGTAGCAAATGTGAAAATTTTTCACGTCATCACTGGGTGATTGAGAAGGAAACATTCATGATTGCTCCGCAAGATGATAAAGAGCCTAGGATAATGCCAAAGGCTCTAGTCCCCTGTTTTTTAGAAAGTGGATCAATGTTGCGCAGTTTAAAACAAAATCTTTGAGGATTAACCATTTCTATAATTTGGTTGACTTTCCATTATGACGCGAAACTATTCTAAAGTTATGCGTAATTTGGATAGTCATCGTTGAAGCATAAGGCTCACTAGATACCGAAAAGTTGCACCATTGAAGAAAGTGTAGACCATGAGAAGACTTCCTCCTGGGAAATGAGGATATTTTGACTTAGGCTATGATTAACATAAGTTCAGAGCATTGATTTGTGGACATTGTGACCCAACTTTCTCATTGGAGAATTGGATAAGTAAATCCGTAGGGATTTACCTTCTACTTTTATGGTGAAAAGTTCGGAGCGCAAAAAGGTTGCTAGTTCCAATAAATCTTTTACAGTCTAAAACAGTTATCCAAATAGTGGTTCTTAGATTTTGTCAAGCCATGATAGGCAAACGATGATCGATGAAGACCACTGAGGCATGATCAATGGTCGAAAAGAAGTTTTTTCCTTACTTAGTCATTATGAGCCAGGAATTTATAGGGTTGTCGCCACCTAGGGTGGGCAGTCCTCTGTTTTAGATATGATGGACATGGGTGATGTAATTTATATGCTCAGATGTACGATCCTTAGGGATTGTTTTGGGAGAATTCCTATTTTGTCTTCGATGACTTACATAAGGAATATCCTAGAACGATTCTAGATGCAAAATTGCAAACCCATTGACTTACCTATCGGTAAACGCCAGAGCCTTAGCTATTGAGTGAATCCTCAGATTGTCTTTGGGAGAAACAGATGGCCTATATTCCTTGATCTTTTCTTTGTTGTTGGGAGCCTAAAGTACGCTATGTGGGCGTATTCGGCATGATAAGTGTTATCTTTGGTAAATGGTCAACTGAGTTGTTTAGACATTCACCTTGCTCATTAGACTGTGGATAGAATGCTTTACTAGTAGTATATTAATTTGCTCCTTGTAAGATTCAATGCGCTAGTTGGGCGCATTTGCGCTAGTTAGGCGCATCCAAAATGAACGCAAATTGGTTACCAAAATATCTTTAGAGAGGTTATTGCGCAAGAGGTAGTGATCTTGAATCACTTCATGTGAGGCGCACATGGTGGATTCCGTTGTATATACTTATCGCAAGAGGTGCTGATAAAGCTTATGTTTGGAATCTAGAATTACGCAAGCTGTGGTCAAATTTTTTTTTAAAAATCGATCACTCATTTTGAGATGATGGGATGTTGACACTATTATGGTTTGTGCCATAATGATTAGCAGATGATGATGTCAGCAGACAAGATTGGCTCACTCACACGAGCAATCGCCCTTGGCGCTTGGGAACGAGCAAGGACGAGACTAGTGGTTTATTTTTATTTGGAGCCAAGAGAGGCTTAAAATTATCCACTATGTATGTCGCCTTGGTTACAACCAAGATGAGGTTGTGTTAAGGACCAAACATGGATGTTAGTACCCACTTTCCATGTTGTGCCTGTTATGATTAGCTAGATGCGAGATCTCATTTGGCGCTTAGAAGGCGAGCAAATAGAAAATTCGAGTTAGGTGCTAGAAAGCGACTAGACTAAGATCTGTACGGTGTATCGAGTATGCCGTCACTCTTTTGGAAGAGTTACTCCACCGTAACATGTATTCATACTATATGTGCTTGGCGACTGAGTAATGAGGTGAGAGAATGGATCCATGTTTCCTCACCGTGTGAGTTTTACATGTCATTATTGATATGACTTTCATTTATGTACCATTTTGTGACTTTTGACTATGTCATAAGGTAAGGGGTTGATGTTCTGCTACTTTGGTATGTTGCCTGCGGTCATGTATGATTCGGCCTTAAGGGACATCACTGGAAAAGCCGTCAATCCTAAACTAAATGGCATGAGGGCAAAGGGAAGATCATCTAGTATTACACCACTGTTGTATATTCAGTGCCGGCAACTCACATCGCTCTGTATGAGAGGCGGATTGAGTGTGAATATATTTCAAGAATTGAGAGGGTCAAACATGCTCTTTTTGAGGGATCAGAGATGTTTCTTTTTGGATTGGCGTAATTAGATGGGTCTGGGGTATATGAGACACTATTTCTGTTCTTTTTGGATTGATGTCTCTATGCTGGCTCATTTTGAGTTTTTAGTATAGAGCTCCCATATGCAGGTGTTCTCAGTAGTAGCACGGTGCATTGGCTAGTATGAGATTGTTCATTTTTTTGGGAGATTGAGATAGAGATGTGGCAATGTCATGCCAACTCATGTGCGAGTGGGAGATGTTAGAAATTGGGTGCCCATGTGGCATGACCCTTTGAACCTTTTGAACCTGAACCTTTTGAACCTTATTCATGTAATTTTAAATTTTAATTCAAAACTTATTTGGATAACCATTAAAGATATCTATATCTATGATATCAATACATATGGATAGATGGATAGATCGATATTGGTAGTTATATATCTGATTATATATTTTAGATAATATATTGATATATCAGATACGTATATCAGATACGTTATGTGGTTTTTACCCATAACCTTTTTTTTCTAGACTCTCTCTCTCTGACTCTCTCCCATTAAACAACGATCATTTTGCACTATGACTTGTGTGGGTAATACTCATTTTGTAGTGTCACTCCACTGCTGGATTCGTTGTTCAGATTCTGCAAGCACTAATTTACCCGCGAGGTTCTATCACCTAAAGGTATGATCTAAATGTTTTTCCCGTTGCGTTATAATACTATGATTTACAATATTGTACATATATGTGTACTTATGTATATGATAAAAAAATTTATTTATCTTTTAACCCCTCTGATAATAAAATCCTGATTCCATTCATGCATGCAATGGCAAAGAAATAAAGAGTAGGAAAAATCCTGATTCCTCTCACCTTTTTGAAATTACATCTCCCTCCTTAAGGTTTAAAGTTTCATTACAGATTCCCTTCTTCGGCAATTTAATTTTTTTAAATACCAATTTTTCCCTCACTGGGTAAATTACATTGATACCCCTCACATTTTAGAAATTACAATCCCCTCTCTAAGGTTTAAAGTAGCATTACCAATTGCCCCATCGGTTAGTACTAGTCGGAAAAAAAATTGTGTTATCCCAGATAAGCAACCCAAAAGAAGGGGGGATTAATTGGGTTATTTTAAAAAATTTACAATATTAAATTTCATAAACACAATATTCAGAATTTTAACAAATAAAAAATAGAATAATGATTATCAATATAAAAAGTAAGAGAGATAGGGAGAAAAAATAAATCACTGAGATTTATAGTGATTCGGCACGTCAGACCTACATCCACTCTCCAAGGAATCTCCTTGAGAATTTCTTTTCTATCAAAATGAATTAATACACCACAAAGTCTTCACCAAGCTTGTGGATTTTGCAAAGGACTTACTCTTATCTATTGAGCCTCACTCAACAATAAATGTCTCACCCTTACAAAATCTCTCACAAAAATAATGAATAAAAATAAGTGGTACTTAAACTCTCTTTTACAATAATTCTTTCACAAAGAGTAGATATGAAAGTGTAAGATCAAAGGCTACACATAGATCTGAAAATGAAAAAGCAAAATACAATATACTCAAAATTTTGGAGCATACATAAATTTTTCTCTTCAAGTTCTTAATTTTTCTCCCCACACAACACCTCTATTTATACACAAAAATATACCCACTGAAAATAGGACGCTCCTCGCTGACGTCATGGATTACATAGGTACGCTCCTTGATTCAAATAAACAACAAATGATAATTTTCTTTTCCTTTTTTATTTTGTCAAACATGGAGCCATCGATTTTGTAGATAATTTGATACAAAAATCACAACTTTCTAACTAGTAAATGATTTGCTCCATTTTTTTCTTTTTGTTTTATTATAATATCTATATGTGTGTGTGTGTGTGACATGATACAAAATTCAAACATGGAACCACCATTTTGTAGGCAATTTGATACAAAATTCACAACTTTGAAACAGACAAATGATTTGCTCCATCTTTTTCTTCTTGTTTTATTATAATATATATATATATATATATATCTGTGTGTGTGTATGCGTGTGTGTGTGTGTGTGTGTGTGTGTGTGTGACATGATATAATCAATGTAGTGTAAAAAATCTAATTGATCACGTGATGTATTCTATTTATATTATATGCATTATATATAATATTCTAATAAAATATTTGCATATATAGTAAAATTTCTTTAAATAATATTTATAATATATCTGAACATATATACTCTTTTTAAATTTTTGTAGAGATTTTATACTAAACATAACCTACCACTCCATGTGGACATATCACTTTTGTCAAATGAAGACAACTCATCAATATCAAATTTATCAAAACAATATAATCAATCAATATCAAATTTATCAAAAGTTGAATAGTGATCAGCCAAATTTTTCAAAAAGTAAATAGTAAAAAATATTTTTATTTAATTAATATTTAACAAATGTATCATACAATATATATTTTAAACAGGTAATATTTTGTGTCAAATAATATGTATATTAAAAAATCCAAATTTTGGCAAATAATAGTTTAGACATCATCAAAATTAAACAATATGATCAACAATCTCCCCCTTTTTAATGATGGCAATATTTGTATGGATTTGACACAAAATAAAAATCAAAAATTTATTTGATAATTTTGCAATATAAAATATTTAAAGCGAATGTATGTTTTTTTCCCCCTTGGACATCATCAAAATAGAATATGGAGATAGGAAACAAACACATTTGGTAAAATAATTTGAAATGCCAAAAATATAATAATGGTCCGTAGGTCTTGTCGAGATCATTGTGGGGATTTGGAGCATCTCGAGTGCACAAAATGTTGACAAACAAAAGATTGGAGCAGATATGCATCGATGATTAGATCGATGGAATGTATAAAAAGTGACAAGGATGATAGGCAAAGAGACGAAAATATCAAGTGTTGGAGAGAAAAATTTGTTTTGCCTTCTTGTGTAATTATGTCATTCCTTACCTTAGCCATCAATGGTTCGGACATGCATGAGGTGCTTGTAATGCAGGCAAATGAGAGGATACTAGTGGTGCAGGCACATGCTATTCCTGTAAATAAGGATCCTAGTGTTATTGGTAATCGAAATGATATCGATGCTATTAATAAAACTATGGCTCTTAGTACACAAGCAATGACTGCAGTTTCCAATATTGCGCAACGATTATAAGCAAGGGTACAAGAAAATCAGCAATGGAGAGATGAAGTGTGCTTGTCAAAATAACAACCGGTTAATATGTGTAAAGAGAAGAAAGAGCTAAAAAAGAAAAATGCACAGTTGGAGAATGCGGTGCAATATTATGCAACGGTTATAATGCCAAGACTCACAGAAGTCGAAAATAGAGAGAGGCATGTAAAAGAGGCTCATGAAAAATTATTGAGAGAAGTGAAACAAAAAAAAATCGGTGAAGCCTTCTGAAAACTTACATGTAATTGAGTAATATTTTCTCCTTCTGAAATAAAATTGCAAGCATTTCTCCTCCTCCTTTTTTTTATTTATATAAATTCTGTCTTTGGAAAAAAAATTGGTGGTGCAGATAAGAAGTAGTGCAAAAAATATATATATATTCTTCTAAAAATTATGCACAGAATATATACACTCCCCCTTTTTATATTTTTTTTATAACAATTGTTAATCTCAGAATATATGAGTCTCCCCCTAAATTAATGCACTAAAAATTACATAAATTTGAAGAAACAAATTACCAATCTATAATACCAAAGGCCATTAAGATCCGGCCATAAACAACTACACCAAGTGCACTAACATAAAAGGAGAAAATAAAAATAAAAACAATTTCTTCAGATAAAGTAGAAGAAATCATTATTAAATCCAAGAGAGTTTGGAGCACATACAACAAGTAAAAAAATATAACACAGTGCAAAAAGAATTTTAACATGTTGATCGGTGATGACCTTAATGATCGGAAGAAATAGAGAAGATCATGTAGATCGGTGACGAATTTTTGTAGATCGACAATGGATCTTGATGGATCAGTCACGGATCTTGATGGATCGGTGATGGAACTTGATGAATCAGTAAGGATGGTGATGCAGATTTTGGGTAGAGTAGTGATGGATCTTGGTAGATTGGTGAGGGATTTGGGTGGATGATGGTAGTGATGAAAGTGATGGATGATATTGTGGATGGTTGTAGACGATGGTGAGGATGAAGATGGTGTCGGCTGAGGATGAGAGGAAGAAAGAGAGAGCGAGAGTGAAAGAGAAAAATAGAGAGTGAGGGAGAGAACCGGTAAGAGATTGAGACAGAGTGAGAGAGAGAGAGAAAGAGAGAGAAAGAGAACATATACACATATATATATAATTATTATTTTTTTATTTTATTTATTTATTTTTAAAATTTATATTTAAATAAATATTATATTGGAGTATTCATCATACCAAGTTCAGTTCTAATAAAACAAAATTGTTCTTCATTAAGAGGCTTGGTAAAAATGTCAGCTAATTGATGATTTATAGGCACAAATTCGAGTTCAATGTCACCTTTGAGTATATGATCTCCTAGAAAATGATGCCTTATTTCAATGTGTTTAGTGCGTGAGTGCTGAATGGGATTTTTTGAAAGGTTAATGGCACTTGTATTGTCACATTTTATAGGAATATGATCATAGTGAAGTCCAAAATCTTGAAGCTATTGTTTCATCCAAAGCAATTATGCACAACATCCAGCGGCGGCAATGTATTCTGCTTCAGCAATTGACAAAGCCACTGAGTTTTGTTTTTTACAAAACCAAGAAGTGAGAGAATGTCCAAGAAAATGACAAGTGCCACTAGTGCTTTTTCAATCAAGTCTACATCCCGTAAAGTCGGCATCTGAGTAACCAAAAAGTTCAAAAGTGATTCCCTTAGGATACCATAATCCCAAATTTGGAGTGCCGATAAGATATCTGAAAATACGTTTGACTACGGTGGTGTGTGACTCTTTCGATGCGGATTGAAAACGCGCACACATACAAACACTAAACATTATATCAGGTCTACTTGCAGTAAGATAGAGTAAGGAACCAATCATATCTTGATATATTTTTTTCATCTACAGGTTTACCTTGCTCATCTTTGTCGATTTTTATTGATGTGCTCATTGGAGTTGTTGCAAGCTTTAATGATTCCATTTCAAACCTTTTGAGTAGATCCTTGATATATTTTGTTTGATTTAAATGGATTTCATCATTAGTTTGTTTAATTTGAAGACCAAGGAAGTAATTTAATTCCCCCATCATACTCATTTCAAATTCACCCTGCATATCTTTAGCAAACTCTTTGCATAAATTTTCATTAGTAGCACCAAAATAATAACATCAACATAAATTTGAACAATTAGCATATCTTCTTTTTTGATTTTTATAAAGTGTTGTATCAATTTTTCCTCTAGAAAAACCTTTGTCAAATAGAAAATTACTCAATCTTTCCGATCATGCTTTAGGAGTTTGTTTCAAGCCATATAAAGCTTTTGAGAGTTTGAAAACATGATCCGGGTATTTATGACTTTTAAAACCGGGAGGTTGTTCAACATAAACTTCCTCTGAAATGTACCCATTTTAAAAAGCACTTTTAACATCCATTTGATACAATTTGAAATCTTTAAAACATACAAAAGCAAGTAACATTCTAATAGCTTCAAGTCTAGCAACCGGTGCAAAATTTTCATCAAAATCAATGCCTTCTTCTTGATTATAACCTTGGGCTACCAATCTAGCTTTATTTCTCGTAACAACTCCGGATTCATTTGTTTTATTTCAAAAAACCCATTTTGTACCAATAACGAGATGATCCTTAGGTCGCGGGGTCAAAAACCAAACTTCATTCCTTTTAAATTGATTTAATTTTTCTTGCATTGCTAAAATTCAATTTCCATCATTTTCAGCTTCTAAAAACGATTTTGGATCAATTTGTGAAACAAATGTTAAGTTACCATAAACATTTCTAACAGAAGAACGAGTTTTTATACCTTCCGCCGCATTACCTATGATGAGGTCTTTGGGGTGGCCATGAGTATACTTCCATTCTTTTGGTAGATTTGAGTCATTTTCTAGAAGAGCATATATTTCTTGAAGTTTCTCCATTGTCATTTCTTCTTCATGTCTGCATAGTGGATTTTCTTCATTTTCTTTTATGTATATGCTCTCCATGCTTGGTTGATTTTCTATAATATCATTACTTACAAGATTCTTGGAAATAATGTTGTTAGATTCATAAAAAACAACATGCCCAATTCTTCAATAAGTAGAGTTCTTTTTGTAAATCAAAACACAAAACATGCAGCGGATAAAATGTTTAGATCATACCTTTTTGATGATAGAACCTCGTGGATAAATCACGTGCTTCTAGAAACTGATAAACCAACCCAGCAGTGAAGTGATATCACAGATTGAATATCACCCACACAAATCACAGTGCAAAGGACTTGATCGTTGTTTTTGGGAGAGAGTCAGTATATGGGTAGAAACAGATCATACGTTGTTTCTCACTTAATCACCCATAACCATATTCCAGATATATAATATATTATTATTATCTATCCATATCAGTTAAAACTGATAATATCTGTATCCTGAGTGGTTATCCTAAATAGGTTTGAATTCAATTTCAAAACCTATTTGGATAAGGTTTAAATTCAAATTCAAATGGTCATGCCACAATGTCTCTGATAAAGTTGAACCTCACATCAATGTGTTTGGTTTTGCCATGGTATTTAGGATCCTTAGCGTAAGCGAGTGCAGCCATGCTGTCACAATGGATAGTCACGGGGTCTGAAGTGTGTGTGACAACATCCAAATGCTGAAGGAACCTCCTCAACCATACGGCTTCCTGAACGGCAGATGAACAAGCCACAAACTCAGCCTCCATAGTCAATAAGGCGATACAGGATTGCTTCTTACTGCTCCAAGAAATAGCACCATCGCTAAGCATGAAAGCATATCCTGAAGTAGACTTACGCTCATCTAGGTCTCCTCCTCAGTCAGCATCACAATAGCCAACTAGATGTAGATCTGAACTCTGGTAGCAAAGTGTGTAATCTGCAGTTCCTTTAAGATATCGTAATATCCTCTTAACTGCTTTCCAATGAGTTGGTCCTGGGTTGGATTGGTAACGACTCACCAATCCGACTGCATAACAAATGTCAGGACGTGTACACATCATAGCATACATCAAGCTTCCAACAGCATTTGCATAGGGAACACAGGCCATCTTTTCATTTTCTTCTTGAGTCTTAGGACCCATATCAAGGCTTAGGCTCTCGCATTTTGCAACAGGAGTGTCAATGGGTTTGCAGCTCTGCATCTGGAATCGCTCTAGGTGATTTGTGTAGGTGATATTCAATCTGTGATATCACTTCACTACTGGGTTGGTTTATCAGTTTCTGGAAGCACGTGATTTATCCACGAGGTTCTATCATACAAAAGGTATGATCTAAACATTTTATCTGCTGCATGTTTTGTGTTTTGATTTACATTGGTATCAGAGCATAGTTAATGGATATTTTCGTGTTTCCTTTAATCATGTGTATACTTTTATATGTATATTTATACATTATACACATGAATATTTGTAGAGGAGAAAAAAATTATTTTTATCAGATTAGGAGCATAAATAAATTTTTTATGTTCATTAATGTTTTTTTTCATACCATAAATACTTTTATTTTGAAAAAAGGAGTCCGGCAGTACAAAAATCGGACCAGAAAACACCCTGAAAGGCGGCACGTGGTCTGCACGCGCCACCTGACGCCGTGAGCCGTTTCCACGCGCTCCCCGCGCATCCACGCGCTCCCACGCGCCAGATGCTCTATCGACGCGCCTGCACGCGCCCTCACGCGCGCGCCCTCCGCGCCACACACGCACGCCGTGCTATGAGCTGCGGGCTGAGCCGCGCGCCGAGCCGCGATCTGGGCCGCGTGCTGAGCCGCGTCGTTTTCCTCCGCCGGCTCGGCTGGCTTGGCTGCTGGCGTATTAGGCACTGTTTGTTTTGTTTTTAATTCTAAATCGCGTTAAATGGTCATAATTAATTCATTACATATTTGTTTTATGCATGGCTTGTACTGTTAGACTCAGAATTAATTTTTCTACATTCTGTAAAATTTTGAAAATTTTCAGAAAATATAAAATATTTTTTCTGTGTTAATAATTCATGTTTTATGCTTTAAAATGCTTCTGGTATTGCATAAATAATTTTCTGGGGTTGAAATATTTATTGTAGACTTCTGAAAGGTTTTATTATTTACTGGTAATATTGTCTCATTTTATTAGTTTCTGGATTTTTTTTATTTCTAATTTTATGTGTGTTTTTTAGTTATTTAAAATTCCAGAAAATTTCAGAAAATTTCAAAAATGATGTACACTTTTATTATGGCATAATCTGAATATTGAATACAACATATTTTTTTTGGATTTTTAATATGTTGCAATTAAAGAAGCATGATTATTTATTTATTTGAATTCCATCATTAAATAAATATAGCATGAGTTGTTTGTAAATTTATATTGAGATGCTATTGTATGGAATTTATCATGCTTTATATATGCCATAAGTAGTGGGAGATTGTTTGATTGTTTTTTGCGCATGGAATGAAATTAAGTTTTGATAATTATCACTAGAGGCGCAAGAGATGATTACGAGCATAGCAAATTTTCGATCTTGAGACATGTCTAAAATTATCATTATTTAATTTAGATTCTTTTTGCTACAAAATATTTTGTTTTGTGTTGCTATCATTAATATCCCCTGCGCATTTATTTACTCTGTATGTAGAAATGGCTGCTAAGACAGTGGTGGCAGACTTAACTAAGGGAGAGAAATTGGATGGCGACAATTATGATATATGGCGCCGTAAGATCCAATACCTCCTCAATGAGCAAGAAGTGTTGACCACACTTGAACAAGTGATGGTTGAGCCAGAGCAGGGCAATACAGCTCAACATCGTCGTGATCTTGAAGCCTTTCAGACTTGGCGTAACAAAGATCGGTGTGCGCGCTTTACTATGTTGAGCAGCATGCACAACGACTTGATTAGTGAGTTTGAGCATTGCCTGACTGCATTTGAGATGTGGGAAGCTCTCAAGCAAAAGTTTGGTATTACCTCTTTGGCAAAGCTACGTGGGCTGACTATGAAGTTTGACTCATATCAGAAAAGGGCGCATCACTCGATGAAGCAGCATTTGAGAGTCATGTCAGCCATGATACGTGAGCTTGCGGCTGCTGGGCATAATTTGACTCAAGAGCAGCAAGTATAGGCTGTGATACGCTCTCTGCCAAATTCTTAGGAGCAGATGAAGCAGAACATGATGCATAATGAGAGTGCGAAAACATTCGAAGACATATCGCGTCATTTGGAGCTAGAGGCTGAGCGCCTTGAGGCGGCTAAGTCTGATGGTTCTGCTATGGTGGTTGAGTCAAGCTCACGTAGGACTTCTCAGTTCAAACGTGGAAAAGCAAAATGTGCCCCTAAGAAGCAAGCAGCGGCTACGC
Source organism: Camellia sinensis (assembly GCF_055761805.1). Taxonomy (NCBI): domain Eukaryota; kingdom Viridiplantae; phylum Streptophyta; class Magnoliopsida; order Ericales; family Theaceae; genus Camellia; species Camellia sinensis. Next base: position 76,218,168 of record NC_138970.1, read on the forward strand.
TTAAGCCCAATGGCGCTAGAAATTTCAAGCGTAGGGGCAAGACAGGTAGTAAGAAGACAAAGGCTAAATTGACATGCTTTAACTGTAACAAAGAAGGACACTTCACTCGGGATTGCCCTGAGCAGAAGAAGGTACTCCCTTACTTAATTTCTCGCATTCAATGCTTTGTGTCTAGTCAAGCATTAATTGCTCATTCTCCTCATTTTTGGGTTGTAGACTCCGGAGCAACAGACCACATCGTGAGGGACAGAGTAGGGTTCGTTGAGTATCGCCGAGTACCTGCTTGGAGCAGAAAAGTTTACATGGGGAACGAGTCCAGTGTGGAGGTGCTTGGCATTGACACATTCAAGCTGGAAATGCGACGAGGGCGCACCTTGTATCTTCATGATGTTCTTTATGCTCCGGATATTTGGCGAAACTTAGTTTCAGTTATTAGCATGATGAGCCTTGGTTTTAGTTTTTGTTTTGAGAATAATGGTGTTAGCATTTATTTGGGAACAATTTTTTATGGTTTTGGTTATCTTTCAGATGGTTTTTTAGTTTTGGATGTGGATGATTCTAGTATTAATAAAAATGCCAATGGCTCTATTTCTAATATTGCATCTTTTTGTGATAATGATTCTATGAGATGGCATGCTAGATTAGGCCACATAGGGCAAGGCAGGATGACTAGATTGGCTAGAGAAGGTCTTTTAGGCCCACTCGCTAGAGTCACTTTGCCTACTTGTGAGCACTGTCTTGCTGGAAAGGCAACAAGGAAACCATTTGGGAAAGCCATAAGGGCATCTATCTCATTGCAACTTATTCATTCTGATATATGTGGGCCAATGAATGTGAGGGCAAGGCATGGAGCCCCTTATTTCATCACATTTATAGATGATTGCACGCGTTTTGGTCATGTCTATCTGATTTCTCACAAGTCAGAAGCATTGGATTGCTTTAGACGGTATGTTAATGAGGTTGAGAATCAATTAGACAAGAGCATTAAAGCTCTAAGGACTGATCGAGGACGTGAGTATCTATCTGAGCAATTTAAAGTGCTCTGTGAGGAAAAAGGAGTTATCAGGCAATTGACAATTCCTAGGACTCCGCAACAAAATGGTGTAGCGGAGAGAAGGAATCGCACATTGCTTGACATGGTTAGATCAATGATGGCGCAAGCTAATCTTCCAATTTCTTATTGGGGAGATGCTTTGTTGACTGCTGCCTACGTCCTTAACCGTGTGCCCTCCAAATCAGTTCGTTCCACCCCATATGAAATGTGGACTGGCAAAAAGCCTGATTTGGGCAATTTGCGGCCTTGGGATTCGGCAGCTTACATACACAACGCTTCTCATAAGTTTGGGAAGTTGAGCCCTAGAGGAAAGAAGTGTATCTTCATTCGCTATAGTGAGCATTCTAAGGGCTATGTGTTTATTGGGGAGCATCCGGATGGAAGTGTGACTGAAATTGAGTCGCGAGATGTGGATTTCCTAGAGGAGGATTTCCCTAGCAGAGGTGAGGTAACTAGAGAAGTAGAATTCTATGAGATGGAGGATCCACTTGAAGGCACACCTAGTAGCTTAGTAGAGAATGAGGAAATAATTCCTCAAGCTCCTAGGGACAGTGGGAGCGATCTACCTACCCATGGATTAGATCCAATGGATGAGGATTCTCAGGATTCTCAACTACGTAGAAGCAAACGTGGAGCTATACCCCGTCGTCGTTTTGAGATTGAAGGGGAAGCATTCATGATTGCTCCGAGTGATGACATGGAGCCTAAGAATCTCAAAGAGGCTCTCTCATCCCCTGCTAGTAAAGAATGGAGTACTGCAATGGATGAAGAAATAGAGTCTATGAAGAAAAATCATGTCTGGGACTTGGTTGATTTGCCGTTAGGGCGCAAGACTATTGGGAACAAATGGGTTCTCAAAATCAAGCGCAAGGCGGATGGTTCCATAAAAAGGTATAAGGCTCGCCTAGTGGGGAAAGGTTACACCCAACGAGAGGGTGTGGACTATGAGGAAACTTTTTCACCAGTTGTAAGGTTTGCCTCTATTCGCCTAATCCTGGCCATAGTAGCTCAGTTGGACTTAGAGCTATATCAGATGGACGTTAAAACTGCATTTCTCAATGGAGAATTGGATGAAGAGATCTATATGGATCAACCAGAAGGCTTTGTGGCAGTAGGTCAGGAGCGCAAAGTTTGCAAGCTTCAACGATCTATTTATGGCTTAAAGCAATCATCCAGACAGTGGAATCTGAGATTTCATCGAGCCATTGTTTCGAATGGGTTTACGATGATTGATGAAGATCACTGTGTGTACGTTAAGCGGTCCAAGGACATTTTTCTGATATTGTCATTATATGTAGATGACATATTATTGGCTGGAAATGACAAGGAGATGATTGTCGCCACTAAAATGTGGTTGTTCTCTACATTTGAAATGAAGGACATGGGTGAGGCGAGCTATGTGCTCGGTGTTAAGATCCTTAGGGATCGCTCTAGGAGACTTCTTGGTTTGTCTCAAGAGACTTACATTAAGACTATTCTAGAGCTGTTCCAGATGCAGAGCTGCAAACCCATTGACACTCCTGTTGCAAAAGGCGAGAGCCTAAGCCTTGATATGGGTCCTAAGACTCAAGAAGAAAATGAAAAGATGGCCCGTGTTCCCTATGCAAATGCTGTTGGAAGCTCGATGTATGCTATGATGTGTACACTTCCTGACATTTGTTATGCAGTCGGATTGGTGAGTCGTTACCAATCCAACCCAGGACCAGCTCATTGGAAAGCAGTTAAGAGGATATTACGATATCTTAAAGGAACTGCAGATTACACACTTTGCTACCAGAGTTCAGATCTACATCTAGTTGGCTATTGTGATGCTGACTGGGGAGGAGACCTAGATGAGCGTAAGTCTACTTCAGGATATGCTTTCATGCTTAGCGATGGTGCTATTTCTTGGAGCAGTAAGAAGCAATCCTGTATCGCTTTATCGACTATGGAGGCTGAGTTTATGGCTTGTTCATCTGCCGTTCAGGAAGCCGTATGGTTGAGGAGGTTCCTTCAGCATTTGGATGTTGTCACACACACTTCAGACCCCGTGACTATCCATTGTGACAGCATGGCTGCACTCGCTTACGCTAAGGATCCTAAATACCATGGCAGAACCAAACACATTGATGTGAGGTTCAACTTTATCAGAGACATTTTGGCGTAGAAAGAAGTGATCCTGGAGCACATCCCTACGAGTCGCATGGTTGCGGACCCTTTGACTAAGCCCATTGCTAGAGATGTTTATCTTACTCATGTTAGGGCTTTAGGACTACGTAGGTGGTGATATTTTTTATGTGTATTCAGTTGAACTCATTTTTGGGGATATTTATGCCATTAGTATTCATACTTGTTTCTATTACACATTTATGTTTACTACTTTTAGTAATGGTCTGTGAATTAGCATACACAAAATAATTAAATTGATGTTAGCAGGCAAGATTGGCTCACTCACACGAGCAATCGCCCTTAGCGCTAGGTAGCGAGTAAGGATGAGACTAGAAGCTAAAATTATCCACTAGCTATGTCGCCTTGGTTGGAGCCAAGATGAGGTCTTGTTAGAGACCAACCATGGATATGAGAGTACCCACTTTTCCATGATATGTCTGTTATGGATAGCCAGATGCGAGATCTCATTTGATGCTTGAGAGGCGAGCAAATAGAGAATTCGAGTTAGACGCTAGGAAGCGACTCGTGCGCTTAAGAGCGACTAGACTAAGATCTTTATGGTGTGTGAGTTTAACATCACTCTTTGGAAGAGTAACTCCACTATAACATGCATTCATACTGCATGTGCTTATCGACCCGTTAGCGAGGTGAAAGAATGGATCCCTGCTTCTTCACCGTGTGAGTCCTAAAAGTCATTTTTTCCTATATGACTTCACTTTGTGCCTTTTGTGACCTTTGACTATGTCATAAGATGAGGAGTTGATGTTCAGCTACTTTGGTTTGTTGCCTGCGGTCATGTATGATTCGGCTTTAAGGGACATTACTGGGAAAGCGGTCAATTTTAAATTGAATGATATGAGGGTGAATGGAAGATCATCTAGTTCTACATCTCTGCTCTATATTCACTGTCGACAACTCACATCGCTCTTTATAGGATGCTGATTGGGTGTGAATATAATGCGGGACCTAGGAGAGTCAAACATGCTCTTTGAGGGATTAGAGATGTTTTTGGACTGATGTAGCTAGATGGGTCTGGGTACATGAGACACTATTTCTGTTCTTTTTGGGTTGATGTCTCTATGCTGACTCATATTGAGTTTCTAGTATAGAGCTCCCACATGCAGGTGTTCTCAGCGGTCGCACGGTGCATTGGCTAGCATGAGATTGTTCATTTTTGGGGAGATTGAGATAGAGATGTGGCAGTGTCATGCCAACTCATGTGCGAGTGGGAGATGTTAGTAATGGGCGCCCATGTGGCATGACCATTTGAATTTGAATTTAAATGGTCATGCCACATGGGCGCCCATTACTAACACTTTTATTGAATACTCTATAAGTTTTACTGGACATAGAATAACCAAGAAATATAGCTTCATCCGATTTAGCATTAAATTTTCCTAAGTTATCTTTATTGTTATTTAATACAAAGCATTTACAACCAAAAGCAAGTAAGTGACTAATATTAGGTTTTCTACCTTTTCAAAGTTCATAAAGGGTTTTCTTAAGAATAGTTCTAATCATGGCACGGTTTATAACATAACATGTAGTGTTAACAGCTTCCGCCCAATAATATTTAGGCAAATTACTTTCACAAAGCATAGTACGAGCCATTCTTCAAGAGTTCTATTTTTTCTTTCAACTATACCATTTTGTTGGGGAGTTCTAGGGGCAGAAAAGTTATGATTAATTCCAAACTCAACATAAAACATAATAAACTCATCATTTTCAAATTCTTTACCATGATCACTTTTAATACTACAAATATTAAGTTTTTTTCATTTTGAATTCTTTTACAAAGTGTTGAAAAATTATAAAAAGCTTCATTTTTGTGTGCTAAAAATAATACTCATGTATATCAAGTATAATCATCAACACAAACAAGAGCATACGATTTTCTTCCTAAACTTAATGTTCTAGATGGTCCGAATAAATCAATATGCAATAGTTGAAGCGGTTTAATAGTTGAAACAAATTTTTGGATTTAAAAGAAATTCTAGTTTGTTTTTCAAATTGACATGCATTGCAAAGTTTGCCTTTTTCATAAACAATTTTTGGTAAACCAATGACTAACTCATTTTTTGAAAGCTTGGAAATTAAATCAAAATGAACATGTCCTAATCTTCTATGCCAAAGCCAACCATTATCATTTATAGTAGATAAACATTTAATGTTAAAATGAGAAGACAAATCATGTAAATCAAACACATATACATTCTCATGTTTATAACCTACAAATAAAGTTTTGTTCTCTAGGGTGTCCTCAATAGTGCAATGAGTTTTCTCAAAAATAACTCTATATTCTTTATCACATAATTGACTAATACTAAGCAAGTTATGTTTTAAACCTTCAACAAGTAAAACATTTTCAATAATAGGAGAATGATTTTTACCGATACTACCTACACCCACTACAAAAATTTCAATTTTTTGCGACGGCAAATTGTCATCACAAATTCTCAAAATGCCATTTCAAAAACTTTTTTGCGACGGCAACTGACTTTTAGTGAAGGCAAATATGAGGGTCACAACAAAGGGCGTTGCTAAAAGGTTTTAGCGACAGCACCATGTCGTTGCCTTTTTTTTGCGACAACAAAGTTTCCTTTTTGCGACGGAATTCTGCTATCAGCATTAATATGTAAAAATCTAAGATTTTTTGAGATGGCACTGTGTTGCCATCGCTAAAAGTGTTATTTGCGACGGCAAAAAATGCCATCGTGAAAGTGTTTTTATTGCGATGGGATACCTGCCATCGCTAAAAAATTATTTGAGACAGCACCACAAGCCGTCGCTAAAAAATTATTTGCGACAGCAAGAAATACCATTGCGAAAAGTTTTTTGTTTCAACTGTTGCCAATATCTTTTGCGGCAGCATTGCTTATGTCGCAAAAAAAAAAATAAATCTGGTTCTAATGTTTTTTGAGACGGTGTGGTGCTGTCTCAAAAAAAAAAAAAAACAAAAAAATTGCAATAAAATTATTAAAAATATGAAAATTACCTGTATTAAATGAAAAATAACTGAAAAAAACCAATAATTACATAATAATATAAAAATTTCAGTATAAAAATAACAATTCATTCATAATAAAAATATTCTTGCATTCATAATAACACATCAGCAAAATTATTCCATTACATAATGTTGCATAATACATATAAAAGGTTTAAATACATAATGTTGTTCACAATTCAAAATAACGTAAATCAAAAATGAAAGTTTTCCTCATGATTCTTTAGTGGGTAAAAAAAAAACAAAAGTTAGTCACAATCTTCACAAGCTTGCATTCTACAAGAAGCAAACTCCTACTCGGGAAATATTTAAAAACGAAAAATAAAAATAATTAATGAGAATATAATTATGTGTTAATATTTAAATTACAAAAGGACATAAAAAATTAACTACTATATAATTACAAAGATAATTAAGTAAACAATTTTGGCTAGAGAGAAATCTGGCTCTAACTACCAAACTCGGAACCCGATTGGAGTACCGTCTTCTCCCACAAGTCTCTCGTGTCTAGGCGGTCGTGTGTGCCAAGTTTCGTGCTAAACCGACGCCATTTGGTAATTTGGGGTGTCAACACCTCCAATTCAAATTTCTTAAGGAACTAGTTTGCCTAGACCGAAACCCGGCTCTAACTCCCCAACCGGAAACCCGATTCGAGCCCCGTCTTCTCCCACAAATCTCTCGAGCCTAGGCGGTCATGTGTGCCAAGTTTCGAGCTAATCCGACCCTGTTTGGTGATTTTGGGGCGTCAACATCTCAAATTCAAGTTTCTTAAAAAACTAGTTTGCCTAGAGTGAAATCTGGCTCTAACTCCCAAACCGAGAACCCGATTTGAGTCTTGTCTTCTCCCATAAGTCTCTCGTGCCTAGGCGGCCGTGTGTGCCAAGTTTTGTTCTAAACCGATGCCGTTTGGTGATTTTGGGGTGTCAATACCTCGAATTCAAATTTCTTAAGGAACTAGTTTGCCTAGACCGAAATCCAGTTCTAACTCCCAAACCGGGAACCCGATTCTGGCCCCGTCTTCTTCCACAAGTCTCTCGTGCCTAGGCGATCGTGTGTGTCAAGTTTCGCGCTAATCCGAAGCCGCTTGGAGATTTTCGGGCGTTAACACCTCGAATTCAAATTTCTTAATGAATTAGTTTGCCTAGACCAAAATCCGGCTCTAACTCCCAAACCAAGAACCCATTGGAATCCCGTCTTCTCCCACAAGTCTCTCATGCCTAGGCAGTAGTGTGTGCCAAGTTTCGTGCTAATCCAATCCCGTTTGGTGATTTTGGGGCGTCAACACCTCGAATTTAAGTTTCTTAAGGAACTAATTTGCCAAGAGTGAAATCTGGGTCTAACTCCCGAACCGAGAACCCGATTGGAGTCCGACCTTCTCCCACAAGTCTCTCGTTCCTAGGCGGTCGTGTGTGCCAAGTTTCGTGCTAAACCGATGCCTTTTGGTGATTTTGGGGCGTCAACACCTCGAATTCAAATTTCTTAAGGAGCTAGTTTGCCTAGACCGAAATCTAGCTCTAACCCCTAAACTGGAAACCCGATTTGAGCCTCGTCTTCTCCCACAAGTCTCTCGTTCCTAGGCTGTCGTGTGTGTCAAGTTTCGTGCTAATCCGACGCCGTTTGGAGGTTTTGGGGCATCAACACCTCGAACTCAAATTTCTTAATGAACTAGTTTGCCTAGACAGAAATCCAGTTCTAAATCCCAAACCGAGAACCAGATTGAAGTCCTGTCTTCTCCCACAAGTTTCACGTGCCTATGTGGTCGTGTGTGCCAAGTTTCGTGCTAATCCGACCTCGTTTGGTGATTTTGGGGCGTCAACACCTCGAATTCAAGTTTCTTAAGGAACTAGTTTGCCTAGAGTAAAATCTAGCTCTAACTCCCAAACCGGGAACCCGATTCGAGTCCTGTCTTCTCCCACAAGTCTCCCATGCCTAGGCAGTCGTGTGTATCAAGTTTCATGCTAAGCCGACGCCATTTGGTGATTTTGGGGCATCAACACCTCGGATTCAAACTTCTTAAGGAACTGGTTTGCCTAGACCGAAATCCGGCTCTAACTCCCAAACAGGGAACTTGTTTGAAGTACCGTCTTCTCCCAAAAGTCTCTCATGCCTAGGCAGTCGTGTGTGCCAAGTTTCGTGTTAATCTAACCCTGTTTTGTGAGTTTAGGGTGCCAACACCTCAAATTCAAGTTTCTTAGGGAACTAGTTTGCCTAGAGTGAAATCCGACTTTAACTCTCAAATCGGGAACCCAATTCGAGCCCCGTCTTCTTCCACAAGTCTCTCGTGCCCAGGCGTGTGTGTGTGCCAAGTTTTGTGCTAATCCGAAGCCGTTTGGTGATTTTGGGGCGTCAACACCTCGAATTCAAATTTCTTAAGAAACTAGTTTGCCTAGACCGAAATCCGGCTCTAACTCCAAAACCGAGAACCCGATTGGAGTCCCGTATTCTCTCTCAAGTCTCTCGTGCCTGGTTGTGTGTGCCAGGTTTCGTGCTAATTCGATCCCGTTTGGTGATTTTGGGATGTTAACACCTCGGATTCAAGTTTCTTAAGGAACTAGTTTTCCTAGAGTGAAATCCGGCTCTAACTCCCAAATCGAGAACCTGATTCGAGTCCTGTCTTCTCCCACAAGTCTCTCATGCCTAGGAAGTCGTGTGTGCCATGTTTTGTGGTAATATGACGCTGTTTGGAGATTTTGGGGCGTTAACACCTCGAACTCAAATTTCTTAATGAACTAGTTTGCCTAGACAGAAATTCGACTCTAACTCCCAAACTGGGAACCCGATTGAAGTCTCGTCTTCTCCCACAAGTCTCTCGTGCGTAGGCGGTTGTGTGTGCCAAGTTTCGTGCTAATCCGACCCCATGGGTGATTTTGGGGTGTCAACACCTCGAATTCAAGTTTCTTAAGGAACTAGTTTGCCTAGAGTAAAATCTGGCTCTAACTCCGAAATAGGGAACCTGATTCGAGTCCCGTCGTCTCCCATTAGTCTCTCGTGCCTCGGCGGTCGTGTATGCCATATTTCGTGCTAATCCGACACCGTTTGGAGATTTTGGGGCGTCATCTTCTCGAACTCAAATTTCTTAATGAACTTGTTTACCTAGACAGAAATCCAGCTCTAACTCTAAAACCAAGAACCCGATTGGAATCCCGTCTTCTCCCACAAGTCTCTCATGCCTAGGCAGTTGTGTGTGGCAAGTTTCGTGTTAATCCAATCCCGTTTGGTGATTTTGGGCCGTCAACACCTCGAATTCAAGTTTCTTAAGGAACTAGTTTGCCAAGGGTGAAATCCGGCTCAAACTCCCAAACCGAGAACCCGATTGGAGTTTCATCTTCTCCCACAAGTCTCTCGTGCCTAGGCGGTCGTCTGTGCCAAGTTTCGTACTAAACCGATGCCGTTTGGTGATTTTGGGGCGTCAACACCTCGAATTCAAATTTCTTAAGGAACTAGTTTGCCTAGACCGAAATCCAGCTATAACTCCCGAACCGGGAACCCGGTTCGAGCCCCGTCTTCTCACACAAGTCTCTCGTTCTTAGGCGGTCGTGTGTGTCACGTTTCGTGCTACTCCAACGCCGCTTGGAGATTTTGGGGCACCAACTCCTCAAACTCAAATTTCTTAATGAACTAGTTTGCCTAGACAGAAATCTGGTTCTAACTCCCAAACCGAGAACCAGATTGGAGTTCCGTCTTCTCCCACAAGTCTTACGTGCCTAGGTGGTCGTGCGTGCCAAGTTTCGTGCTACGCAGACCCCGTTTGGTGATTTTGGGGCATCAACACCTCAAATTCAAGTTTCTTAAGGAACTAGTTTGTCTAGAATAAAATCTAGCTCTAACTCCCAAACCGGGAACACGATTCGAGTCCTGTCTTCTCCCACATGTCTCTCGTGCCTAGTCAGTCGTGTGTGTCAAGTTTTATGCTATACCGACGCCATTTGGTGATTTTGGGGCGTCAACACCTCGGATTCAAATTTATTAAGGAACTAGTTTGCCTAGAATGAAATCCGGCTCTAACTCCCAAACCGGGAACCCGTTTGAAGTCCCGTCTTCTCCCACAAGCCTCTCGTGCCTAGGCAGTCGTGTGTGCCAAGTTTCGTGCAAATCTGACCCTGTTTTGTGAGTTTGGGGTGTCAACACCTCGAATTCAAGTTTCTTAAGGAATTAGTTTGCCTAGAGTGAAATCCGACTCTAACTCCCAAATCGGAACCCAATTCGAGTCCCATCTTGTTCCACAAGTCTCTCGTGCCCAGGCGGTCGTGTGTGCCAAGTTTTGTGCTAATCCGACACCGTTTGGTGATTTTGGGGCGTCAACACCTCGAATTCAAATTTCTTAAGAAACTAGTTTGCCTAGACCGAAATCCGGCTCAAACTCCCAAACCGAGAACCCGATTAGAGTCCCGTCTTCTCTCCCAAGTCTCTCGTGCCTAGTCGTGTGTGCCAAGTTTCATGCTAATCCGACCTCGTTTGGTGATTTTGGGGTGTCAACACCTCGAATTCAAGTTTCTTAAGGAATTAGTTTGCCTAGAGTGAAACCTAGCTCTAACTCCCAAACCGGGAACCCGATTCGAGTCCCGTTTTCTCCCACAAGTCTCTCGTGCGTAGGCAGTCGTGTGTGCCAAGTTTCGTGCTAATCCGAAACCGTTTGGTGATTTTGGGGTGTCAACACCTCGAATTCAAATTTCTTAAGGAACTAGTTTGCTTAGACAGAAATCCGGCTCTAACTCCCAAACCGAGGACCCCATTGGAGTCCCATCTTCTCTCACGAGTCTCTCATGCCTAGGCTGTTGTGTGTGCCAGGTTTCGTGCTAATCTGACCCCGTTTGGTGATTTTAGGCTGCCAACACCTCGAATTCAAGTTTCTTAAGGAACTAGTTTGCCAAAAGTGAAATCCGGCTCTAACTTCCAAACCGAGAACCCGATTGGAGTCCCATCTCCTCCCACAAGTCTGTCGTGCCTAAGCGGTCGTGTGTGCCAAGTTTCGTGCTAAACCAATGCCCTTTGGTGATTTTGGGGCGTCAACACCTCGAATTCAAATTTCTTAAGAAACTAGTTTGCCTAGATCGAAATCCAACTATAACTCCCAAACCGGGAATCCGTTTCAAGCCCCGTCTTCTCCCACAAGTCTCTCATTCCTAGCCGGTCGTGTGTGTCACGTCTCGTGCTAATCCGACGCCGTTTGGAGATTTTGGGGCATCAACACCTCGAACTCAAATTTCTTAATGAACTAGTTTGCCTAGACAGAAATCCAGTTCTAACCCCCAAACCGGGAACCAGATTGGAGTCTCGTCTTCTCCCACAAGTCTTACGTGCCTAGGTGGTCGTGTGTGCCAAGTTTCGTGCTAATCCGACCCTATTTGGTGATTTTGGGGCGTCAACACCTCGAATTCAAGTTTCTTAAGGAACAAGTTTGCCTAGAGTAAAATCTAGCCCTAACTCCCAAACCAGGAACCTGATTCGAGTCTCGTCTTCTCCCACAAGTCTCTCGTGCCTAGGCAGTCGTGTGTGTCAAGTTTTATGCCAAGCTGACGACATTTGGTGATTTTAGGGCGTTAACTCGTCGGATTCAAATTTCTTAAGGAACTGGTTTGCCTAGACCGAAATCCGTCTCTAACTCCCAAACAAGGAAACCGATTGAAGTCTCGTTTTCTCCCACAAGTCTCTCGTTCCTAGGCAGTTGTGTGTGCCCAGTTTCGTGCTAATCTGACCCCGTTTTGTGAGTTTGGGATGTCAACACCTCGAATTCAAGTTTCTAAAGGAACTAGTTTGCCTAGAGTGAAATCCGACTCTAACTCCCAAATTGGGAACCCAATTCAAGTCTCGTCTTCTTCCACAAGTCTCTCATGCCTAGGCGGTCGTGTGTGCCAAGTTTTGTGCTAATTCGACACCGTTTGGTGGTTTTGGGGCGTCAACACCTCGAATTCAAATTTCTTAAGAAACTAGTTTGCCTAGACCGAAATCCGACTCTAACTCCGAAACCGAGAACCCGATTGGAGTCCCGTCTTCTCTCTCAAGTCTCTCGTGCCGGGTCATGTGTGCCAAGTTTCATGCTAATCCGACCCCATTTGGTGATTTTGGGGCGTCAACACCTCGAATTCAAGTTTCTTAAGGAACTAGTTTGCCTAGAGTGAAATCCGGCTCTAACTCTCAAATCGGGAACCCGATTTGAGTCCCGTTTTCTGCCACAAGTCTATCATGCCTAGGCAGTCGTGTGTGCCAAATTTCATGCTAATCCGAAGCCGTTTGGTGATTTTGGGGTGTCAACACCTCAAATTCAAATTTCTTAAGGAACTAGTTTGCCTAGGCAGAAATCCGACTCTAACACCCAAACCGAGAACGCCATTGGAGTCCCGTCTTCTCTCACAAGTCTCTCATGCCTAGGCGGACGTGTGTGCCAGGTTTCGTGCTAATCCGACCCCGTTTGGTGATTTTGGAACGTCAACACCTTGAATTCAGGTTTCTTATTGAACTAGTTTGCCTAGAGTGAAATACGGCTCTAACTCCCAAATCAGGAACCTGATTCGAGTCCCGTCTTCTCCTATAAATCTCTCGTGACTAGGAAGCCGTGTGTGCCATGTTTCATGGTAATCCGACGCTGTTTAGAGATTTTGGGGCGTCAACACCTCGAACTCAAATTACTTAATGAACTAGTTTTCTTAGACAGAAATCCAGCTCTAACTCCCAAACCGGGAACCCGATTGAAGTCCCGTCTTCTCCCACAAGTCTCTTGTGCGTAGGTGGTCGTGTGTGCCAAGTTTCATGCTAATCCGAACCCGTGGGTGATTTTGGGGCGTCAACACCTCGAATTCAAGTTTCTTAAGGAACTAGTTTGCCTAGAGTGAAATCCAGCTCTAACTCCCAAATCAGGAACTCGATTCGAGCCCCGTCATCTCTCATAAGTCTCTCGTGCCTAGGCGGCCGTGTGTGCCATGTTTCGTGCTAATTTGACGCCGTGTGAAGATTTTAGGGCGTCAACACCTCGAACTCAAATTTCTTAATGAACTTGTTTACCTAGACAGAAATTCGTCTCTAACTCCCAAATCGGGAACCCGATTGGAGTCTTGTCTTCACCCACAAATCTCTCGTGCCTAGGCGGTCGTGTGTGCTAAATTTCGTGGTAAACCTTGAATTCAAGTTTCTCATGCCTAGCTTCTATTCTTTTGGGCTGTGCACAATTAATTTATGGTTATTCTTAGCTTAGAATGCAAATATACATTTTATGCCTGATCTTCTGGCGGTGGTGTATATGGATTCTCATCTCCTGCAGATTCCCTAAATGCCCGGTGGCCACTCGATGCATCAGGAACCTGTGATAGTCAATACATAATGTGTTAATCACATTCGAATTTTATTATATATATGTACATATATGTTGTGTGAAAATTTCACTATCAAACAATTTAATTTATATCGAACCTGTCTGTTGGGATCCACACTTGCCCCTGTGACACAAAGGCCATCATCTCAGCTCTCATCTGCTGTAAATGTGTAGAGAACTCTGCTCGCATCTCCTCCTTCAGCTACTCCCTCAACTCATCCCTTAGCTCTGCACGAACCTGCTGGGTGATTTGAACGATAGTCGATGGCTGGGTGTAGACACCCCATTTCTAACCGCCCTTAAGACTAGGGCACTACTGATGGTTTACTTGGTGAAGAAATGTGTGCAGGGAAAAAGTTCAGTTTCTTCGGCAAGGAGAGAGACAAATCTGAACTTCATATCCCTTTTAGACCAAAACAATCTTGATCAAAAGATTTTAGACCTTAAAACCCTCTCTTTTGAAATGTTATGAAAATAAAGTTTCTACAATGTTCCGACACTCGCATTTTGTTAAATGTCGCGCTTTTCGATAAACCGAGAAAGGACAAAGTGGAAATGAATGAAAGAGAGATGAAATCTTTGAAAAATATTTCAAAACACTTTGTTTAGGGGTTTGGAGTTGAAGAAAAGAGGAAAGGAAAGAAGAAAACTAGTTTGGGAGAAGTTCGGCATGAATCCGGGTAGGACCAAAACTGCGCGGCTTCACCAAAACAGGAATAACTTTTTTCACATTTGGAATTTTGATGCAAGGCTGCCACCATTGGAAATTTTACTTCCGGGGCTTCAATTTGGACACAAGAATGACCTGAAAAGGAGTCCATATGAAGGAGTTATCGCCATTGAAGTTGGACCTGGAAAGCAGAATTTTCCTGCCGACCAGAAAAACTAGCTGGCCGACCAGAAAAAGTGGCTGGCCGACCACTTTTCAGAAAAAGTGGTGGGCCGACCACTTTAACTGGTCGGCGGCCTTCCTGCATATTCTACAGGTGTTATGGATGCCAGCTGTGCCAGCTGGAGTGCACAGATTGCATCCTTCATACACGTGTATGGAGGGATTGCATCTAGTTTCAAACTTCTTCAAGAAGCTTGAGAGTTGTTTCTCTATAAGAGGGAAGGCCTCTCTTCCTTCTTAGGGTTCAAAATTTTGTGCTTGAGCTATACATATCATCTATATCTATAATCCTCCATTTCCCTCTTGTTTTGTGCCTTAAAGTGACCATTCTTCACACTTTTGTGCACACAACCTCCTATCCAAACATCATCCTTTTGTTGCTGAGGCACCTAGGACTTGTTTTTGGAGTTTTTTGACTGGTTTGAACTCAAAGAGGTTGCTGGAGTTGCAGCCTTGAAGAGGGTCATCAAGGGTGAGTTTCCAACCCTTAAATCTCCCATTTTTGCTTAAGATTTTAGCCTTATTTTCATACTTTTTAAAGCTTAGCTCTTAACTGGAAAAAGTTCTATTTTTTCATGCTTAAAAAGTTTGTTTAAGGTCACTTTTTCGTTCGGGGTTGTTTACCCCCTTTTAGGCCTTGTTTGGCCTTGTTTTTGTGCCTCTTTTGTGAGCTTTGGGACCGCCTTGTTTTTGGACTTGTCACCACTGAAATCTAGAGGGATTTTAGTAGTGGGGATGGTGTTTTGAGGTCCCAAGAAGTAGAGGGTTCCCTCTCCTTGTTGTCTTCAATACTTGTCATATTTGCCTCATATTTGAGCACCTTTGTTAAGTGTGTGTTGACCATGTCTTAGCATGTATTTGGGGTTATTTCAGCATGCCTTAGATTTGTTTTGACTTGTCTTGGTCACTCTATGCATTCCTTATACACTTGTAGTGTAAATCCCTCAAACTAGCTTTGTATGCTTCATGAAGTAGCATGTCAATCTAGCATGTTTTAGCTCCATTTCAGTGGGTTTTTGGTCATCATTTGGCATGTCATAAATCTGTCTAAAGTTGGTTTGATAGCCACTTGCATGCTTCATCTACTTGTAGTATAAATCTTGCTTACTAGCTTTGTATGCATGTTGTTTTGGCTCATCATTCTAGCATATTTTGGCTATGCTCCAACATGATTTTATTCATATTTTGGGTTTTTCTAGGACTGTTTTGGGCTTCCATGGTCATATCACTCATGTTTTGTATAGTTATAGTGCAAATGCTTTGGCTAGTCTTGAGTTTTGAGGTCCCTAGCATGCTATATTTGTGATGTTTTCATACCTTGGCATCATTTGGCATGGAATTTCAGAGCTTATATCTTTGCCATACTCTCATGTTTATCACTCTTTAATTGTATTTGAGAGTTGAGCTTTGTGTCTTGCTTGCGAGCCATCATTTGGGCATGCTTTTTCTTGCTTAGCATGCTATCATTTCAGTCCATTTCAGCCACTGTTTTGACCGGCATTAGGTCTGTTTTGAGTGCTTTAGGTCATTTGAGCATTGCTTGGTATGGTTGTAGTGTAAAGCCCTTGACTAGCTTTGTATTTTAAATCTCTTGGCATGCTTTATTTGAGCTATTTGCATGATATGCCTTCACTTTGCATGTAATTTCAGAGCATATAGACTTGCCATGCTCCCACTTTTGTCACCCCTTGAGTGCCCCTAAGGGTTGTGTTCTTGTTGCCTAGCTTGTGGACCAATATGTGTGCATGTGTGTCTTGCCTTTTGATGCCTTAGTCTTAGCATGTATGGCCACTGATTTGGACATGGTTGAGGCCTATCCATCTTGGTTTAAGTCCTTGTGCATTAAGTATGCCATGTAATTCATAGCATTGTGTATGCTAGTCGCATGTTTGCATGTCTAAGTTGCATTACGTTAGGTTGCATGCTTGAAATCGCAGTGTGCATGCCATGTTTGCTACATTGTGTTTGGGATAGGAGTTAGCCCAAACATGGGAAATGAGGGACGTTGCATACTTGAGGTGATGAAACGTGCCTCAATTCTCGGTCGCTGACACTCTTGACTATACATGATGGAGTTTTAGGCTTTACGTGTTCATATGTGCATTCATTTCATATTGAGTTGCGCAATTTGGCTCCTCGGCCATCATGCATCGAGATGCGTGATTGATGGCCTGAGGATCGAGAACTATACTCCCTTGAGCTCATGTAATGATAGGGAGGATGGTTGTGCATACATGTGTTGCAAATACTTTGCCATGCCCCTTCCTTGCCCTCTGTTGTAGAAAACCAGAAACCAGCAGCAAAAACTAGTCGGCCGACCAGATAAAGTGGCTGGCCGACCACTTTTTCTGGTTTTCACCACAAAAACTGGTCGGCCGGTGGTCTCCAAGGCCAATATCTGGTTGGCAACATCCCTACAGATTTCCAAGGTGGATTTTTATCTCTCTGGAGCTTGGTGCAAGTTTCTGAGATCCATTGCAAACAGAGGCAAATCGGGGCGTCGCGAGGGATTTCTGAACAAGGTGACTCGAGCATGCATGCATCATTTGTCATCCAAAGCAGAGCGGAGGCAGCCAACATCATATAGTTTATATGTTTATTTAATTGCTAACTTAGTTTGTTAATTAGTTAGAGTTGTGTAATAATTAGCTGTAGCTTGTTATTCATTATGTTGTTTAATAACTAGTTTAATTAGATTAGCTTAGACTAGCTAGTCGGTTCTGTATTATTCATTCGGACCCTCCTCCGAGAGGGGAATGTTGTAAATAAGTGTGCGTGTGTGTGATGCATGTCGTCCAACCCCCATTTCTTTCTCCCTTTTATTTACCAGCTTACGATGGTTTGTTTTAGGGCATGTTTCAATTAGCATCCTTATGCTCGTATGTTTGCATCCATTCATCTGTCTTGCATACACCGGGCTCAGCGCATCATACTAACTGCATTGTATTTCAATTCCTGTTTGAATACATGTATCAAATTGCATTTCACATGACATTTTCTAATAGCCGAGCCTATTTTAGTTACATTTTGTATGTGTTGCATTAGGCATTCTTGACATAGCTAGGATCATGCATTGATTTCTAACGTCGCTTTTGTTTTGGCTCGGAGTACTCGGTAAGTGTTTATGCTTTAGCATCCTTGCATGTGTGTGAGTGACTACCAAAACAGCATGCTTGCCATGAGGCTAACTGCTTATGTGATATAACTGCCTGAATGCCTGTGAGTAAATGTTGGATTACTTGAATTGGAACAATTCATTGATTGCGAGTTTTAAGCCCACTTCAGAGTGGCAAATCACCATGTTTTCTACAGCCCGCTTGAGGGTGGCAAAATCCGCATTTTAGCCTACTTACGAGTAGCAAACCGCTTTCAAAAACAAACATGAGATGTTTTGTTCCAACTTATGCTATCCAGTCTATACTGTATGCTGTGCGCATCACATAGTAATTCTAGGTTAATAACTGAAATAAGAGCACATGTGTTTTCAAAAATAAGATATCATGTTTAGTAGTGGCCGATCTTTGATTGGGCGAGCGGGGGTGCTCATTGCATGACCTTCCCCTCTCGTACCCAAGTTCTCAAGCCGAGGCAACTTTGGTGATGACGAACACGTGGCCTTAGTCACGAGTCAGGGTTTCCTAAATTCCCCAAAAATAAAATATTTAGGTGGCGACTCTGTATCTGGAAAAGTAGTCCATATTTGGCACTTCTTTTTAAAAATCGATTTTTCAAAACGATTTGTCAGATTTGGACTCTTTGGTGATTTATCGATCTTGAATTGCACTTTGTGAGATTAGATTCAAAACCATGACATTGAGTCCGAACTGTAGTGAGCCCAATGAACAAAACGGGATTTTCCCGGGACGTTCGGGCGCGTCCACACTGGGGTGTTGACTATGATGGCCTAACATCATCTTTATACACTGCTCTCCAAGGCATAGTTCTCCCGCAGTTGCGACAATATCCATGTCCGTTATGACCTATCAACTCATGGAAAATGGCATTCCTAGCCTCCAAAGTCTGACAATGCTCAGGTAGCATGGACAGTTGACGATTAAACTCATCTTGTATTGAATAAGACATACAAGTATATGTCAAATTAAGATGATTGACACACAAAAAATAAAAAATAAACTTTAAATACAATGTTAGGTGTTTGGAAACTACCAAGGTCTAGATAACCTCAGGGTCATCTTCTCTGCGTGTCATAAGCCAAACATTTATCTTATCAGTAGACTCTCCCTTATTGGTCATCTAGATTTTTTTAGAAATATGAAAATTAGAATCCAAATAATTTGCAAATATATAATGTTTATTTATATACAAAAATAAAACAATAAAATATAAACTTCATGGTGTATCTGAGCGAAAGTAGTACGTCCTGTGGTATGAGCTATGCCGTGAGCTCGCCAATTTTTAGTGTTCCTAGTTACAATTTTCTATAACAGGTTCAACAAATGTAAGTATATAAATATGATTTGTATGTTTACACATCATACATATAACTTATTTGTATATCTCAGCATCAGAAGTGTGCCAATACTCCACAAGTTCTTCCCACTAGCTTGGCACAATGTGCAAAAGAACACCATCCTTCAGATTAGGATCAGAACTTCTAGGCTTGAAATACTTAGTTTTAATCTTATTCTTGTGATCCTTCCATATGTTGTTGCAGGTTTTCATGCAGATTGGCTTCTACTCTTCTGGACATATATTCAAATTGTCCTAGAAAACACAATTTCAAAGTTCAAATAATAATAACATAATTTTGGAATTTGAATTTTTGGACAAAAATATACTTTTACCTTCACATCCTTCCAGATAGCATCAAGAATATCATCAGGCACCGTGTTCCAGTCAAGAAAAGTAAGAAGGACAATGTTACCATTCCGCATAATAATGCCAAGTTGAGTAGTTAACTTAGACACATTATCCCCTATTGGGCATAATTTTCATCAAATTGTATGTCCAACTTTGTACCAGTACCCCACTCCCTAATGCCCTTGGCACATCCTCCACCACGCCTAGTCGAGGTTGATAAAGAATTAACATGACCTGCGAGATACAATAAGAATAAACAATATGAAATGATAATAAACAAATGTAAATTTAAATAATGTTAATACAAATCGAATTCTTATACCTGAGGTGGACAGTGAAGAAGTCGAAGGGTCTGGAAAATACAATGAAAATAAACAAGTTATATATAATGAGAATAAATAAATGTATATTTAAACAATTTTCATACAAATCAAAGAAAATTTATATACCTGCGGATGGCTTATAAGATGATGACTCTAGTCGGGATGATAGCTGCTGTGGTGCCATTGATGGTGGATGCACCAATGGTAGGCGTCGAGGCTGAGTAGATGATAACTGCTGTGGTGCCACTGATGGTGGTCGATGTGGTGGCACTAATGGCCCCTTTGATGGTGTTCGCTGTAATGCCTCCTCTAATGGTGGTCGCTACGGTGGCTGGTTAGATAGTGGTGGCACTAATGGCCCCTCTAATGGTAGTCGATGTGATTCCTCCTCTGATGGTGGTGCCACTAATGTCCTCTTACGTACCACATCGGACATCATGCGTAGGGGATGATCAGGCTTCTTCTTCCTTGCCATAATAATCTGCAAGTCGCGTGACATTAATTGACATTAGAAACGTAGAGAATGGTTTTGAATCAACTATAATATGACATTAATTGAACTAATACAATTACAAAGACAAAGTAAATTAAGAAACTAATGATTAACTACAACCTTGGCCTTAATTCAATTGCTAATGTTTATTAAATATCAGTCTATTTCCACATCAATTGTTTCTCCTTCTGCGACTTCCCTCACCCAACCAACTTCTTTATCGCGGAGCATTATGTTTTCTTCTAATTGTTGGCTTATATATGGCTCGATTTCTGGATCGGTCGAATTCATATCAAATAAACCCCTTTGTGACATCTTCACCACTACTTGCCAGTTTGGTTCTAACGGGTCTGCAACATACCAAACTTGCTCTGCTTGGGATGCCAAGATGAAAGGTTCATTAGTAATTCGATCATCTCGGTACAACAAATGATTGAAGTTTACCAGCGTGCAATTGAAGACATCTTGTATCTTCCCGTGAATGTTGTCAATCCAATCACACTTAAACAACACATGCTTTTTCTCATTGGAATATCGAATCTCAACAATATCTGTCAATTGTCCATAATAGTGCACAGACCTCACATGAAGACTCTTGTCTTTTCGACTAGCATAACTTATGGTATCTGCCTTCAAAGCTACACCACAATTTTGTGTGGCTCGACGGTCATCCATAGCCTTTACTCGATACCGAAACCCATTCATTATATACCCGTTGAACCTCCTTGCCAGGTTATGAGGACCATTTGCCAATATAATAATCTCTTCAGAAAATGTGACATCACTAGCCCTTCACAAAGTTTGAACCTATTTTTAAAAAAAAAAATTGTAAAATTTAAAATGTAGTTCTACTTAGGTAAATAGAATCTATAGATTTAAATACATACATGTTCCTTGAACCAAATGTAAAAAGTTTCAAAATGTTCACGCCGAAGCTAATGATCGTCAACACGAGGTATTTTGACCTTAAGTACTTCAAGGTGTTTGCTGTGTAGATTAAAAATTTATCAATAAACAATTTGTGGTTCAAAATTCAATGAAACATAATAAAATATCGAGTGAGTGACATAACTTACTTTATGAATGGTTGAACCGCGCTTGTATTGAATAAGACATACCGATGAGCTTGTACCCAAGAAGTATTATCAAGATAAAAGCTTGTGCTTTCACCAACAGCACGACCCAGATTATCATCACCACTGTAGTTCCGCATGGGTCGACTAGATTTGGTTTCTACATCATTGAGATATTGTGCACAAAAATTCATGCATTCTTCCATAAGATATCATTTAGCAATTTAACCTTCTGGATGAGCTCTATTACGCACATATTGCTTCAAAGTAAGAAGATACCTCTCAATTGGATACATCCATCGAAACTAAATCACTTCACCCAATAATGCTTCATCAGCTAGACGTATAGGCAAGTGCTCCATTATATCAAAAAAAGTCGGAGGGAATATTTTCTCTAGATAACAAAGTGTTACGGCGATGCGATTTTGAATATATTGCAAATCCGTCACACGATTCACTTTGGAACACAATTGTCTAAAGAAATTGCTCAATTCAATCAAAGGTTCAATTACATTCTTCAGTAATGATCTTTGAATAGCCAATGGAATAAGTTGTTGCATTAGAATATGACTAGCGTGGCTCTTAAGACCCCCAATACTTCTATCATGTGAGCGCACGCGATGCGATATATTGGATGAATACCCGTCAGGAACTCTAACTTCCTTCAACACTTTCAAGAACAAATGTTTCTCATCCTTGGTCATCGTGAATTGTGCTGGTGGTAAATAAGCTTTATTCGACCCTTTTAACTGCAAATGTAAGGGTTTTCTAATATTCATTTCTTGTAAATCACGCTGAGCATTAACACCATCTTTCGATTTTCCTGCAACCCCTAATATTGTCCACAAAACATTGTCACAAACATTCTTCTCTATATACATCACATCGAGGTTGTGTCTTATTAGATTGTGCTCCCAATATGGCAGTTCATAAAAGATACTCTTTTTCTTCCAGCTATGGGTGCGATGTCCAGCTTTCTCCTTCTCTACTTGTCTCATATGCCTCTCCTTAAGGTCATCCCTCTTGTATTGGGCTAAAATACCCTTAGATTCTAATTGTAGTAGCATCTCAGTTCCAAACAACAATTTTGGTTTGAGTCTGAATTCCCGACTACCATCAAATGATACTTTATCCTTTCAGAATTTATGGCCACTAGGTAAAAATATGCGATGACCCAAGTATGATTGTTTCCTACTATGCTTCAACCAACTTGATGTAGTTTCCTTATTGCAACAAGGACATGCATATTCGCCTTTAGTGCTCCATCTTGAAAAGTTTGTATATGCAAGAAAATCACTAATTTTCCACAGTAAAGCTACATGCATTTGAAACATCTGATTTGTTGATACATCAAATGTGGAGACACCGTCATTCCCTAGTTCTTTCAACTCCTCAATCAATGGTTTTATATACACATCAATCTTGTCACCAGGTTCTTTCGGGCCGTCAATAAGCACAGATAAAATTAGAAATGGTTGATTCATGCACATCCATGATGGCAAGTTGTATGGAATGAGCATAACAGGCCAAGTTCAATGAACTATGTTCATCCTCCTGAATGGGTTAAAACCATCAGATGCTAAGCCAAACCTTACACTTTGGCAATCATCACTGAAGTCAATATTCCGATGGTCAAAATCTTTCTATGCAAGGGAGTCAGTAGGATGCCTAAAGACACCGTCATCAGTTCGTTCCTCTGCATGCATCTCATTAACTTGGCCATCTTGAATGACATAAACAACCTCTGCAACCTTGGATTTAAAGGAAAATACCTCATCTATTTTGCAGCTATTCGTTTGCCACCTTTGTTTGGACTATTTGAACCACCATCACCACTTGATTTCCATCTAGAATTGTGGCATATGACACATTTATCAAGATTGGTGTCCTCATTTCGAAACAATATGCAACTGTTGGGACATGTATCCCACGTCTCATACATGAAGCCCAATTCTGTTGTGACCTTTTCAGCTTTATAATATGAGTCCGGGAGTTTCACACCCAACGAGAACGCCTCATTCAATAACTAAAGCAACATGTCAACAGACTTGTCTATCCACTGATTATGTACATTCAGATGTAGAAGGCGAACAGTGAATGACAAAGATGTGAACTTCTGACAACCCAGATACAATTCACTTTGTTCATCTTGAAGAAGTTTGAAATACTTTGCAGTCTTTACATTTGGACCGAGTTGGGGTTCAGATGCATGGAGATCAGGCGCCTGTGGTTCATTACCCTCAACACTTGTATCGGCATGTGGATTTCCCATAGCCCCGTGTATCATTCCAACCATATCATCCCAAATGTCTAAATTAGCCAATGTTTCATTCTCTCGATTACCATGCAGAGATACGTAAGATTCCCCATGATTAATCCAATGTTTGTACTTTTTAAAAAAATCATTCAAAATCAGATGCTCCCGCACATCCTCTCGTACAAGATGGTATCGATTCTCACATTTCCTAACAGACAACTAATCATCGAACCTTCAGCCCTATTGGCGTAGGCAAACACAAGGAATTGATCAATCCCATTAATGTATTCCATCGACATCCTATTCGGCAAGTCAACCCAACTCTTATCCATCCTCTGTTCTTCCTTAAATATCTCTTCTGCACACATCCACAAAATTCATTTGGAAATTGAATTGAAACTTATTCTCTTGCACAACAATTGTTAATATGTGAGCTAGTAATTGTTTGCTACTTTCCAACCTATTTACAAGCCCTTCTATTTTATAAACAAGTATAAATTATAGCGTTGAGAAAGGTTTGGTGGTTCAATTTAAGAGTAAACCAAGACCAAATAATTACTTACGGTTGGAATCAAAACTAACCATGAAAATCTTCTAACCAAATCAAATTAAACCACTAAAATGCCATTTGAATCAGCACAACCTAGGAATTGTTTAGATGAATGTTTAGAATTAGTGCTACCACTATACAATAACACACTTGCAAAAGTGATCCTATTTCAAAAGCCACCTTCCCATTCATGTCAGTATAGTAGAACTCTCAATGAACAATCATTTTGGAAGTTCTCATTAACTGAACAATGTTTCACAAAGATAATTAAGATGCATTTGATAATAGAGAACTAATAATGCCTGATGAGTTTGACAATGCCTGAAAATAGATGCATTGGACAAAGAAAAAACTTGTGATGATACAACCTAGAAAGTTGAAGGGGAACGATATTGCATATCAACACAAACAATCACTTTTGAGCAAGACAGAAATTCTACCATCTATTGCAAGAGGCCAAAAAAAAAAAAAAAACAATTTATTTCCCTCAATTATGATTAAAATGAACCCAACAAGACCTAACAAAAACTCTTGCATTCAAATATCACCAATATTTTTATTCTAAAAAAAAAAATTCATAGAAAATGTTTTTCATTAGAAAATGCTTTCCGCTCAAACAAATGGAGTGTTAATGGCTAAAATAACTGATTCAAGCTAAACAATGTCTAATCTATGCTAGGTTTTTTTCTTCTTTACACTGATATAACATTCTTATAGCCAAACAAAACATATGAATTTAATACTCTGGTTTTTCACACGCATTTGAAGGTTCGTTACAACATAGGTTGTTTCTGTTTATAATGTTGCTGAAGAACATGACTATGAGAAACTTGAGGACAGCTCTGGGAAACGTTACACCACCTTGTATCTCAAGTTCTCCCTTAAGCCATTGCAGAGATAAACTCAAATAGCACTTCTTGTTCATGATGTGGCAAAATATCAATCCTCAGCTACATAGTCTTAAAAGTCACATATGTTGAACTTCAACCATGGAAAACAAGTTAAAGAGCAAGTGGAAAAAAAAGGAAACATTCTCAAAGCAGTATATAGTTTTAGAATTTGAAATTATCCTTCCCACTTGTTTTTATTATCCTTACCATTTTTACAAATAAAATAAAATAAAATAAAGAAAGAAATTGGTGTACCACTTGTTATTCATATATATATCCCCTGGCATGCATCAATAGATGCATCCATCTTAAATGCATATCCCCTGATTCTAATCATAAAACTTATTATCAGTACTAGCCCAACAAGTTTTCCCCTCATATCTTATTTTTTGGGTTCATAGACACAAACGCACACCCATGTAAAAAAAATTATCCAGTGATGAATATGATCCACCAAGTCATTTTTTTTTAAAGTCATCACTGTGCACAATTTGAGAATGGTCTCATCACTTCAAATTTGAGAATGGTCACCTCTAAGCACAGTTTCAAACCAATGACACCCCCAAACAACAACGGAGAAAAAAATATATTAAAAAAAAATGAGAGGGCATTGGATGTAATTAGAGAGAGAGAGAGAGAGAGAGGGAGAGGGCATACAGTCGTCACTCGTCATTGCCGTTGTCACTCGCTATGCTCGTCGTCATCATTGATAACCGTCGTCACTCACTGCTGCCTTGCTGCTAGCCGCCGTCGATCACTGTCGTCGATCACCATCAACGTCCGTCACTGTCTTAATCACCATCACCACCATCGTCATCTGTCACCGTCGTTGAAATAGTTGATGACCGTCGTTGAATTTTGGGGATTTTGCTGGTTTGGGAGATTTTGGTTTTAGAAAGATTTTAGGGACTTTGGGTTAGTTCAGAAAGGTTTAGGGATTTTGGGGAAACACATGACCGTGAATAGGCTAAAATGAGCGGGATACGAAAAATTTCATTACTTTTTGCGACGGCGTATTTAAACCGTCACAAATGATGAATCCTAACAAATAAAATGATGCTGCATCAGTAAAGACTTTTGCGACAGTAAATTTTCCCGTCTCAAAAAAAAAAAAAAAAAAATTTACGACGGTGCATCAGGCGTCGCTAATGTTTTATGTTTCTTTTATGATATATTCATTAGCGACGGGGTCACCACCGTCGCAAAAGACCATTTTTTTAGACGGTTTTAAAACGCCTTCGCAAAAGATCATTTTTTGTGACGGTACGTATATCGTCGCAAAAAGTTCCATGTTATTTGGCCTATTTTCTTGTAGTGACCTATGATTTTACCCTTATTATTGTCGCCGAAAGTCACATACCCGCCATCCTTTGGTTGAAGTGTGGCGAACATAGCTTTATTTTCGGTCATGTGCCTCGAACATGCACTGTCGAGATTTTGTCTTGGAACATACCTACAAAAATTTAATTTTTCTATTGGTACCCATATTTTCTTGGGTCCATAAAAATTAGAATTTGACACTCTTGAAATGTCCTTAGGAATCCACATCTTTTTTATTTTAGCAAAAGGATTTCTTTTAACAGGACATGAAGGTGAAATATGACATTTTGTATCACAAAAATGACATGTGAGATGAGACTGATTAAAAGATGCACGCACAAAACCATTTTTGACAGTTTTTACTTTTGAAAAGGTTTATATCCAATTCCGGCTCTTCCAAAAGTACGATTTTGATTTTTAAGAACTTTATCTAAAGTCTCTCTACCTTTAGTGAATTTGGAAAGAGTATTTTTCAAGTCTTCGGTATTTTCTTTCAAAACAATTTGCTCATTTTTTAAAGACTCATTTTCCTCTTGCAATACAACTAATGTTTTCTCAGAAATTGAAGACTCTTTTCAAGTTAAAATATCATTTTCCTTTTCCATTTTCATGGTTTCATTTTCTAAATCATTTATTTTGGAAGTTAAGAATTCATTTTCTTTTGATAAATTTGAAATCACTTTCTTTTGACAGTTACTTTTTAACCTAAGTTTCATAAATTCAGCATGTAATTCATCAAAAGTTGATTGTAATTTATTACACGTAAAAGATTCGTCATTTACCTCATCTTCGTTTCCAAGTGCCATTAAGCATAGGTTAGCAACCTCATTTTTGCAAACTTCGGTTTCTAAGTCGCTTTCATCGCTATCTTCTCCCCATGCTACAATCATGGCTTTCTTCTTGTCCCTCTTGAATTGTTTCTTAAGTTTTGGACATTCTGATTTGTAGTGTCCAGGTTTGTTGCATTCATAGTAGGTAACTGTAGCACCCGACTTTCTTTGCGCGCCCCCCTTTTGGAGAGGGCGAAAATTGGTCGTCCTACAGTTCAGACTCCTGTTACGATTCTGAATCAAATCTCACAAAGTGCGATGTGAGACTGATAAACACCAAAGAGTCCAAATCTGGCAATTGGTTTTGGAAAATCAATTTTGAATTAAAAAGCGCCAAACATGGACTGCTTTGCCAGATTACAAAGTCGCCACCTAAATATTTTGTTTTTGAGAAATTTAGAAAACCCTGACTCGTGCCTAAGGCCATGTGTCCGTCATCACCAAAGTTGCCTCGGCTCGGGAACTTGGGTATGAGAGGAAAAGGTCCTGAAATGAGCACTCCCGCTCGCCCGATCAAAGATCGACCTCTACTAAACATGATATGTTGTTTGATAAACACATGGTTCTTATTCCAGTTATTAGCTAACTTTACTATGTGATGTGCACAACATACAAGTATAGACTCAATCACGAGAATTGGAACAAAACAACTCATGTTTGTTTTTGAAAATGGTTTGAAAGTGTTACTTGCAAGTAGGCTAAAGCGCGGATTTGTCACTCTCAAGTGGGCTTAAAACATGATGATTTGCCACTTCGCAAAGCAGGCTTAAAACTCACATTCGATGAATTGTCCCAATTCAAGCAATAAAGCCTTTATCCACAGGCATTCATGCAGTTAATCAAACAAGCACTCACACTCATGCAAGTATGCTAAAGCGTAAAACTTACAGTGTACTCCATCCCAAAACAAAAAACTAGTTAGAAATCATGCATGATCCTAACTATGTTAAGTGCCTAATGCAACACATGCAATAATGCAACTAAATAGGCTCGGCTATCTAAGATGGCATATGAACGCAACATTTCGATAACATGCTTTGAAACACGTATTCAACTAGGTATTGAAATGCAATGCAGTTTGAATGATGCGCCGAGCCCGGTGCATGCAAGACAAATGAATGATGCACGCATGCAAGCATAAGGTGTGCTAATTAAAATATGCCCTAATCTAACCATCGAAAGCGGTTAAATAAAAGGGAGAAAGAAGTAGGGTTGGAAGACATGGACACACACACGCAGACTTATTACAACATTGTGTTCTCTCGGCGGAGAGTCCGAATGAATAAACGAAGCTAACTAACTGATGTAATTAAAGTAATTAGACTAATTATTACAACACTTTAACTAATTAACAAATTAATTAAATTACAAAACCATGCTAACTAATGGTAAAGCATTCAACTACAAACTACACTGCCTTAGCTCTGGTTCGGATAATGGAGGATGCATGCACTCGGTTGCCGCCCCAAAATGCCTTCCGGTTTGCTCTTTAGAGACTCTGTTTGCAGAGTGTCTCCAAGAAATTTCTGTTGAACCTTACCAAAACACTGCTGGAGAATGCACCAGTGGCCTGCCGGCCATGAGAAGCTGCTGCCGACCATATGCTGACCAAGGACGTGCACTGCCGGCCAATGATGAAGCAGTGCCGGCCACTGGTGTGGCAGTGCCGGCCACCGGTGCGCTGCAACACCAAACCTTGAAGCACAACACTAAAACAGCAAGTAAATAGCCAAACTTCTGAGCCAAAACCACTCTAAGGAGCTCTAACAAGGCCTCCAAGAGCTTCAACTCTAAGGTAGAGGTGTTTGGCTAAGGGTGATAGTGCAAATATGTAGAGAAAATACACTTTCAAACACAAAATATAGAGAGAGAGTATTCTAGAGAGAGAGAGGGAGCGATATAGCTCATCTCAAACTTTGTAACCCTTTGCATGCATATAGATTAGCTCTATATATAGGAGATACAAGAAGCCTTCAAACAAATTCATTCCTCCACATGCATGCAGATGAGCTAATCTGTGCAAACAGCTGTCAAAATAGCTACAAAAATTTCTACTGAAACATTGGTGGCTGGCAGTGGCCTCATTGATGACTGGCAGGGCATATCCCATGGTCGGTAGCCCTTAATGATGGCCGGCAGGCCATCAAGAGCATCACCATGCAAAGACCAACACATGGTCCAAATATGAGACAGAATGGGAATAGGGTCTGGAAGGATCAAACCTGGAGAATTCTGTTGTGAAAGTCGAGTACTCGACGAGCAATCAAACTTGTTGCTGGATGTACCCTGCAAGAACATCTAAGTCTTGAGAACGGTCAAAAATAGGGTGTCTACAATTGCCCCTCTTTGACAGAACTCGAAAGTCATGAAATGGCGGGAGTGAATGTCAAAGCCCAGAGATGATCCATTTTTGACAAAGCCTAAGACTCGGACAAACAATTAAGATAACAATATAGATGCGCCCGCAGGCTGGGGCAAAATGCAAATGACATGCATGATGCAAGAACATAACTTATGATTATGTAAAGAAAACTGTAATGAAGCATTTATGCAAAATAAATACAACATTTTAAGCAAACCGACAAGTTACAACAATCTCACACATTTCAAAAGAAAGAATGTAAGAAAATTATGCAATCTTCACTGCACCTCAAGTAGGAAAGGCCAAAAGTGACTGTCGAGCGTACCCGAAGTCTCAAACGAAACACCTCTTAACGTATCACACGCGAGAGAGGGAAAGGAAACACCTCTCAGCGTATCACACGTGAGAGAGGGAAAGGCAACACCTCTCAGCGTATCACACGCAAGAGAGGGAAATGAAACACCTCTTAGCGTATCACACGTGAGAGAGGGAAAGGCAACACCTCTCAGCATATCACACGCGAGAGAGGGAAAGGAAACACCTCTTAGTGTATCACACGCGAGAGAGGGAAAAGAAACACCTCTCAGCATATCACACGTGAGAGAGGGAAAAGCAACAGCTCTTGGCATATCACATGCGAGAGAGGGAAAGGAAACACCTTTCAGCGTATCACATGCGAGAGAGGGAAAGGAAACACCTCTCAGCATATCACACGCGAGAGAGGGAAAGGCAACACCTCTCAGTGTATCACACGCGAGAGAGGGAAAAGGAAGCGGTGCAAACACCGAAGGGTGGTGTAGATGTCCCCGACCATCCCAGGAGGGAATCCCGTTTTGTTCATTGGGCTTACTACAGTTCAGACTCAAATGTCACAGTTCTGAATCTAATCCCGCAAAGTGCAATGCGAGACCGATAAATCACCAAAGAGTCCAAATCTGGCAAATCGTTTTGAAAAGCAGGTTTTTTGAAAGAAGTGCCAAACATGGACTGTTTTGCCAGATACAGAGTCGCCACCTAAATATCTTATTTTGGGGGAATTTAGGAAACCCTGACTCGTGCCTAAGGCCACGTGTCCGTCATCACCAAAGTTGCCTCGGCTCAGGAACTTGGGTACGATTGGGGAAGGTCATTTCGTGAGCACCCCCGCTCGCCCGATCAAAGATCGGCCTCTACTAACCATGATATCAAGTTTTTGAAAACACATGTGTTCTTATTCTGGTTTATTAGCCTAGAATTACGATGTGATGCGCACAGCAAAACAAGTATAGACTGGATTGCCTAAGTTGGAACAAAGCATCGCATATCCGTTTGTTTTGAAAATGGATTGAAGTATGCTACTCGCAAGTAGGCTAAAACACGGGTTTCGACGAATTATTCCAACTCAAGCAACCCAACCTTCACCCACAGGCATTCAGGCAGTTATATCACATAAGCACATAGCCTCATGGTAAGCATGCTATCATGGTAGTCACTCACACGCATGCAAGGATGCTAAAGCATAAACACTTACCGAGTACTCCGAGCCAAAGAAAGAAGCTAATTAGAAAACATGCATGAATCCTAATTACGCTGAGATGCCTAATGCAACAAATGCAAAAATGTAACTACAATAGGCTCGGCTATTCTAAGATGGCATATGAGATGTAACAATCGACACATGTATTCAACTTGGAATTGAAATACAATGCAGTTAGCATGATGCGTCTAACTCGGTGCATGCAAAACAGATGAATGGATGCAAACAAACGAGCATAAGGATGCTAATTTAAACATGCCCTAAAACTAACCATCATAAGCTGGTAAATAAAAGGGAGAAAGACGTGGAGTTGGAAGACATACATCACACACACACACACACTTATTACAACATTGCCCTCCTCGGAGGGTCCGAATAAATAATACACAACTGAATGAATAACGAATTACAACTAATTATTACACGACATTAACTAATTAACAAACTAGCTAAGTAAGCATGTAAACTAAATAAATGTGACTGCCTTGGCTCTGTTTTGGATGACAATGGATGCATGCATGCTCAAGTCGCCTTGTCGGGAAATCCATCGCGATGCTTCATCTCGCCTTTGTGTGCAATTTATTTCAGAAACTTGCACGAAGCTCCAAGAGGCTGAAACTCCACTCTGGGAAGTTGTGGGAGGGCTGCCGACCAGCCAATGACATGGGAGACCGCTGCCGACCACCCCTTTGTGGTGGAGACCAAAAGGGGTGGTCGGCCGGCCAGAAAACCTGGTCGGCCAACCACTTTTTGCCCCTAGATTCTGGTTTTCTGCAACACAAAGCAATAGGGAAGCATGTCAAGGTATTTTCAACAAGTGTGTGCTCGACCACTCTCCCCGTCATAGCATAGGCTCTAGGGAGTGTAACCCTCGATCCTCGGACCACCAATCACGCATTCCGATGCATGATGGCCAAGGAGTCGGATTGCATGACTTGATGTGACATGAATGCACAAATAAGCATCTAAAGCCAACAACTCTATCATGGATAGTCAAGAGTGTCGACGATCGGAAATTGAGACACGTTTCGTCACTTTGAGTATGAAACGTCCCTCGTTTCCCATGTTTGGACTAACCCTACTCCAAACACAATGCAATGAGATGGCATACACAATGCGACTAACATGCAACCCTAAATGCAATGCAACCTAATCATGCTGGCATGCGAGGGACACATGCAACCTAGCATACACAATGCTATGGACTAAAATGACATACACAATGCACATGAGCTATATGGCATACACAATGCACACATACAAAGATGGACATACACAAAGGCATAATCAAAGCATACACAATGCGATGGTCAAACATGCAACAACATGAACCAAATGGCATACACAATGCAAGGTAGACTTAAACCAATATGAGTGGACCTCAGCCACACTCAAATCAGTGGCCATATGATGAAAATGAGACAACCGAAATACATGCAAACATGCACGAATGTAAAGAACAGATCCTAAGGCACAACATGCAACTCTAACAAAGCATGGCAAAGGATGAAATATGGCATAGAATGGCACATGATCCAGCTTTGAAATATGATGCACAATGGTCCCGAATCATGCAAACACTTCACCCGATGCATGCTAGATGGCTCGAGTACCGAAACTAGTGAAGTGCGTTACACTAGAGGTACACAAAGCAATGCACAAATGGCAAAACCAACCCCAAATAGACCCTAGGCAGGTCCAAGATAGTGGGAAATTGGTCTAAAACGATGGCTTGGAATACATTCAAATGAAGCCCATGTAATAGTCGGTAAATGAGGCATACAAGACCGACTCTCTAATGCACTTAAAGAGTGAAAATCATGGGAATATGGCATGTATATAGACTCTAAAATATGATGTGCAATGGCCCCAAACATGAAAACACCTCAGTATATGCATGCGATGGACCTCAAAACTCAAAGTTAAGCATGGATATTGAACTACAGGCATGCAAAACAAGCATCATTCGACCATGAGACCCAAAAACAGAGCTAAGGCAGTCCAAAACATCCACAAAATCAGTTTAAGGCAAGGCCAAAATATGCTAGGAAAGGCGGCCAAAACATCATGCAAAACAAGCTAGTGAACCATGACTTGCACTACAACTATATGAAGCATGTGAAGGACTACCAAACCAACCAAAAACAGAAACAAAGCATGCTAAAATATGACCTAAAACCCACTGGAACTCAGTCAACACATGCTAGAATGATGTGCTCCTTTGAAAGGCTATGCAAGGGGTTACTCTACACATGCAAGATAGACATCAAAAATGGAAAAACCACCTCTGGATAGAGGTTATGAAGGCCCTAAAACTCACTGAAAAAGGGCCTGAAATGAGGCTAGGAAGCATGCAAGTAAAGGCTCCTTTGAAAGGCTATGAAGAGGGTTACTCTACACATGCAAGAGGGACACCTAATATGGCAAAAAAAACTCTGGGTAGAGTTCATGCAGGTCCTAGAACTTATCAAAAATGGCCTGAAACTTGCTCAAGAAGTGTGTAAATATAGGCCCCTTTGTTAGGCCAACAATGCTAGTAAACAAGACAAGGGGTGAGAGGGTCACCCCTCTCTGATTTTGGGGCTCAAAACAGCATGCTAGCCACTGATTTTCAATGGCTAGAAGGCCAAACAAAGCTCACTTCAAAGGCCTAGATGCATGGCTCAAAATAAGGTGAAAACAAGCATGCAAGGGGGTAGATGGCCCCCAACAGAAAAATGACCTTAAAAAAACTTCAAGAGGAGCTCAAAATATGAATTTTTTCAGTTTATGACAAAGCCCAAATATGCCTGCAAATGGAGCTAAGATGTGATGAAAAATAATGCTTAAAATGGGGAAATAAGTGTTACCCTTGTAGAGAAGACCTTCAGCAGCTTCTGGACAAAAGTAGCAAACCTTCAACCTCTGAAAACTAGCTCCAAGGTGCTTGGATGGATGGTGGAAGGGTTAAGCTAAGGGTTGGTGTGCAAAGGGCCAAGAACTATGGAGTATTTTAGCACAAAAGAGAGAGATATAGAGAGGTGTATATTGTATACCTTAGAAACAATGTCTCGACCTTTGCAATGGAAGAGGACCTCTTCCTTTATAGAGGAGAGGGGCTAAAGCTTCCTCAAGAAGCTTAAAACCAAGCTTAAAGGTCCTCCATACACGTGTATGGAGGATTAATTCTGAGGCTTCCAGCTGGCACAGCTGGCTAACACTCAGTGAGATAAAAAATGAGAAAGCTGGCCGACCAGTTCAGGTGGTCGGCCGACCCCTTGCCCTAGTCGGCCGACCAGGTTCAAAAGGGTCAATCATCAAAAGCTGGTCGGCAGCCCTGATTGGTGGTCTTCCAGGTGAAAGCAACTCAGTGGTGGTATGGGAGACCAAAAAATATGGCTCAAAATTGAGGGAGACCACTTACCTGTCAAGAAAAATCGGCCGACCGGGGAAAGGTGGTCTCCAAGAAGAAAAGGTGGTCTCCCACCCTTGTACCACCTTCCTAACAATGAAACTAGGGTCTATGCCAAAAATGAACCAAGACGAATGGAAAACGAGGGTTCGGGGGCCAAAACGCGTAGCCGGGTGCCCCGAAAACTGACTGTTAAGCATCAAAGGTGGCGTGCGACCACAAAGGTGGTCTCTCAGGCCACAGTGTCCCTCTAAAGAGAGGAAACATGGTGTGTACCAAAAACCAGAGCAAACGGAGGTAGTTAAGCGGTCCCGAACTGAGGCACACGGCCGACGGCTCCGAAAATAAAAAACTGGTCTCCAAACGGGAACAGTGGTCTGCAACCACGAAAAGTAGCCTAAGGCCACTGAGAGATGGTCTACGAGACCTCTCCCTCCCTTCGAGAAGAGAAAACAGAACCTGGTTCGCAAACCGAGGCGAAGCATAAAAAGTCCCGAAGTCCGAAGGCAAAGCTCTCAGCCGAGACTTCGTGACCTCAGGACGAGCACAACATGCGCGATCACCGAGCGCTCAATTGATGACATATGAGTCTTAAGGTCGGTCAAAAATGGGGTGTCTACAGTTGCCCCTCTTTGACAGAACTCGGAAGTCATAAGTGACGGGAGTGAATGTCAAAGCCCAGAGACGACCCATTTTTGACAAGGCCGAAGCTTAGACAAACGGGTGAGATAAACAAGAAGTGTGCCCGCAGGCAAGCCCGCAGGCAGGGGGCAAAATGCAAAATGATATGCACCAAACCGAACGTAACTCGTGATCCTACAATGCAGCAAGCCATAATGAAGCAAATATTCACAATAAATGCAATAATTTTAAGCAAGAATGCGAGGCAAAACTGCATTTCATGCAGTAGGGATGTAAGAGAATTACAATTCTCGCTACGTCTCACACAGAGAAGATACAATACCTGTGCGGCTCGTCTGGTCGCACCAACTTCAAATGAACCGTACATACAATATCGTGCCTGCAGAAGAGAGAAACTTAAAGCACAACATAGTTAGCAACATATGTTCAACGTTATATCGAACGCAGATAAACTTGGTGTCGATGAAAAAGTGCATCGCAATGCAAGAAGAAACGTGCGCGACAATGCAAGTTAAACATGGAGGTATGACAATACCAGTGAAACGTGCATAACAATGCAAGTGATGTGCATACTAATGCAAGTGACGTGCATAACAATGCAGGATAAGTGCAACTTCAAAAGTAGGTTTCAAAGAAACCATCGAGCAAAGAAATGCAAGCTTTGGCGAGGGCAACTCAAATGCGGCCTCCGGTTTACCTCCCAGAGGGGTCATAACGTACTCAAAAAGGATACATCTTTCTCTTGACGAGTAACGATGAAACACGCATCGAAAGTTGGAGTTGAAGTTCCCACGGAGGGATTTCGCGCCGAAAAGTGCACTTTCCTTGTACTTTCTTGAGTGCCGGGGACTCCGATCACCACCAAAATTTGCAGGGAGCTCAAAGATACATTGGAGATCACCTAGGAAGGATGGCCGACCATCATAGAGTACCACCGACCAGGTTTGATGCAAGGGGGTGGTCAGCCTACCAGGAAAGGTGGTCGGCCGACCACTTTGCTAAAAACAGGGACAGTTTGGTCCTTTTACATTCGGATCTTTAAATACACATGTCCAACTCACTGTTCCTCACAACTTCAGGTCCAAAATCAGCTCTCCTTTCTTCCTAGACCATTTTCTTTCTCAGATCTGCGCTCTATACGCATTTTCCAACGCCCCATGCAAAGTTGTTTCGCGAAATCTTTCAGTTTTCTTCACTTTGGACCGATTAAAATTTGATTTCGGAGCTTCTTTCTCCATTTTCACCACTTGAGGTAAGTTTGTCTCGATATTTGGAACATTTTCTCGGGAGTTGACTTTTGTTGACTTTTTCATTTCCCGAGAGTTGACTTTTGTTGACTTTTTCCAATTTTGGCTCATTTTGCTCATTTTTGCTCCTTTTTTGCAAATTTCTTGAAATTGCGGGTCATTTTCCTCACGGCGGAGGTCCTCCAGGTGCCGGGGGTGAGCCAGACATCATGTCCTTGCCCCCGAGGATTTGGCCATTTGATCCCGATAGGTATCACCCTCGGGAGCACATCCTCCCCCCGAGTGTTTTCTATCATTTTACCGATTTTGATCGACGAGCACCTACGGATCTCCTGCTACGGGAGCCGGAGTCTCATCTCTCTCACCAAGCACGAGAGGTACGTACTTTATTTTTACATTCTCTGCAATATATTTTGCATTTCTTGCGCATTTCATGTTTTTGCTATATATGTTTATCTGCTCGTTCTGAACACACTTGCACACCATACTTCTGCTTATTTTAGCACATGTCTCACAGCACAGTATCTTGTTAAGTTGGCACACAGCTCAAGCACACGAATTTCTGAACACGCAGCTCATACTTTGATGATGAACACACAACCCACTATTTGACGGCGAACACACACAGTCCACTATTTGTGAAATTTGAACACACAGCCCAACTCTGAGATGAACACACAGCCCACTATTTCTGAAATCTAAACACACAGCTCAAA
Organism: Camellia sinensis; assembly: GCF_055761805.1. NCBI lineage: Eukaryota > Viridiplantae > Streptophyta > Magnoliopsida > Ericales > Theaceae > Camellia > Camellia sinensis. Next base: position 76,255,006 of record NC_138970.1, read on the forward strand.
CTTGTTGATTACGAACACACAGCCCACTGTTTTTTAAGTCTGAACACACAGCTCAAACACTTGATGTTGAACACACAGCTCGAACTTTGAGATGAACACACATCCCACTATTTCTGAAATCTAAACACACAGCTCAAACTTGTTGATTACGAACACACAGCCCACTGTTTTTGAAGTCTGAACACACTGCTCAAACACTTGATGTTGAACACACAGCTCGAACTTTGAGATGAACACACAGTCCACTATTTTTTAAGTCTGAACACACAGTCCAAACTTGTTGATTATGAACACACAGCCCACATTTCAATTTTGAACACACAGCTTACTATTTTTGAAGTCTGAACACACAGCCCAAACTTGTTGACGTTGAACACACAGCCCACTGTTTTTGAAGTCTGAACACACAGTCCAAACTTGTTGATTATGAACACACAGCCCACTATTTTTGAAGTCTGAACACACAGCTCAAACACTTGATGTTGAACACACAGCTCGAACTTTGAGATGAACACACAACCCACTGTTTTTGAAGTTTGAACACACAGTCCAAACTTGTTGATTATGAACACACAGCCCACTATTTTTGAAGTCTGAACACACAGCTCAAACACTCGATGTTGAACACACAGCTTGAACTTTGAGATGAACACACAACCCACTCTTCAATTCTGAACACACAACTCATACAGTTCATGTTGAACACGCAGCTCACAGCATTGTATCTGATCCAATTTGCACACAGCTCACACTTTCATTTTGAAGCTGAATACATGTGTTCATTCTGAATCCAGGTATCTTCCCGTATTACAGGAGGCTATGGCTCGATCATTGCTAGGGAGTGGTACGCGGAGCTCCCGGAGGCTGTTCGTGATCTGGTTGACCAGGCAGGGTTCAGGCCCTTCTGTACGGGGATATCACGCTATTCGGCGAGCAGGACCTTGATGGGCGCCCTCTGCAGACATCCTCGAACGCCCCGGGATGGATGAATCCCGTTCTTCCGTTCTGTTCGTTTGTGGGTCTACTACAGTTCAGGACTCTCAAATTGTCACGGTTCTTAATCTAAACCAAAGAGTCCAAATCCGGCAAATCGTTTTGAGAAAAATAGATTTTTAGAAAAGAAGTGCCAAACATGGACTGCTTTGCCAGATACAGAGTTGCCACCTAAATATTTTTTATGGGGGAATTTAGGAAACCCTGACTCGGTGCCAAAGGCCACGTGTCCGTCATCACCAAAGTTGCCTCAGCTCGGGAGCTTGGGTACGATTGGGGAAGGTCAGCTATGAGCACCCCCTCTCGCCCGATCCGTAGATCGGCCTCTACTAACCATGATATCCAGTTTTGAAAACGTTATGTGTTCTTATTCCATTTATTAGCCTAGAATTACTATGTTATGCGCGCAGCAAACAAGTATAGACCAAATTGCCTAAATTGGAACAAAACATTGCATATCCGTTTGTTTGGAAAACGCTTTGGAATTTGCTACTCACAAGTAGGCTAAAATACGGATTTCAACGAGTTATCCCAACTCAAACAATCCAACCTTCACCCACGGGCATTCAAGCAGTTTATATCACATAAGCATCTAGCCTCATGGTAATCATGCTATCATGTTAACGTTCACACTCATGTGAGATGCTAAAGCATAAAGAGCTCACCTAGTACTCCGTGCCAAAACAAGAACATGTTAGCAATCATGCATGATCCAAGTCCATGTTTAAATGCCTAATGCAACCCATGCGGAATGTCACTTGAGTAGGCTCGGCTAGTCTATAAATGACATGTGAAAATGCACAAGTAGCACGTATTCAAGTTAGATTTGAAATACTTATGCAGTTAGTATGATGCGCCGAGCCTGGTGCATGCAAGACTAATGAATGATGCACGCATGCATAACATAAGGTATGCTAAAGTAAACATGTCCTAATACTAACCATCAAAGCAGGTAAGTAAAAGGGAGAAAGAAGTGGGGATTGGAAGACATACACACACTCACGCACACTTATTACACAATTGCCCTCGCTCGGAGGGTCCAAAAGAATAATACAGTCCGAATAATGAATCAACTATCCTAGGTAATTAATTATTACTGACCCTCTAATTAATTAACAAATTAATAACAAAAGAAGGTGGCCACAGCCTCGCCTCGGGATGAGTGAATGATGCATTCTTGACTCGTCTCGCCCGGAAACTCGCTGCCATAGCACTGCTGCCTCTGTTTTTCACTGCCCTTCTCCTCAGAGAACTGCCAAAGTCCAAGGGCATGCTCTCTGGATGTTGGGGAATACCACCGACCAAGTAGAAACACCACCGGCCTCACAGGATAATCACCAGCCTCCTTTTAACCTGTCGGTTACAGATTACTGATCGGTCGGCACTGTATTTAGCCGACCGGCCAAAGCTTCCTGCAGAACCTGCAATTGACAGCAGCAGAGGGCAAGCAGTGTATGGCATGGAATTTTCAGGCAAATGTATGCATGGCCACGCCCCCTATCATGCAATGGACTCAAGGGAGCATGGCCCTTGACCCTCGGGCCACCAATTGCGCATTTCGATGCATGATGGCCGAAGAGTCAAGTATGCATTTCAATGTCAAATGCAATACACACAAAACATACAAGGGACCCAACCTCAATCATGGTTGATCAAGAGGTGAGGCAATGCACAACGATGCACATGCGACCTAAGCATGCAAGCAAACTTACAAACATGCAATGCAACTACATGGCACACACAATGCTAACAACATAACATGCACAACGCATTGAAACATGGCATACACAATGCAGGATGGACTTATACCAATGTGAGTGGACCTCAGCCACACTCACATCAGTGGCCAATAAGATGGAAATGAGGCAACCGAAATGCACACAAATATGTCCAATGCATGGACCGATCCTAAGATACAACATGCAACTCTGACTAAGCATGGAAAATGATGAAACATGGCATATGAAGATGCAAATTCCAGCACTGAAGTGTGATGCCCAATGGTCCCGAATCATGCAAATATGTCATACAATGCATGCTATAAGCCCCGAAACTCAAAACTAGGCACATATATTGACTTATAGCTATACAGAGCATGCATTATTTGACTATGAAGAACAAAGATAGAGCCAAGGCTGTCCCAAAACATGCACATTTCTAGTTGAAAGCATAGCCAAAAGATGCTAGCATGGTGGACTAAAATAGCATGCAACTTTGACTAGCGAACATGGTTTACATGGCAAGTGTGTGAAGCATATGGAATCTCACCAAAATAGCAAAAATCAGTGAACAAAACATGTGAAAATAAGCCCAAATAACCATTGAAATGAAGCCAACACATGCAAAAATGATGAGCTCCGTTAGAGGGCTATGCAAGGGATTCTTAAGCACATGCAAGATGGACACTTACCATAGCCAAATCAACTCTGAACATCAAATATGATAGTCCCAAAACTCACCAAATTAGTCCTGAAAAGGGCCTTCAAAGCATGCAAGATAGGGCCTCTTTGGAAGGCTAAAAATGACCACCAAACAAGTCAAGGTGAGAGGGGGTCACCCCCCTCTGATTTGGAGGCTCAAAATAGTGTGCTAGCCACTAAAAATCCACTGGATTTCAGTGGCTAGAAGGCCAAACCAAGCATGCAACAAGAGTTTAGGTGTAAGGCTCAAAATAAGGGACAATCAAGCATACAAGGAAGCATATGACCTCAAACAAGAAAATGCCCTTAATAAAACATGAATATGATATCAAAAGGAGGCTCTTTTCAGTTTATAACAAATCTCAAAAGTGAACACAAATAGGGCTAATCTATTATGCAAAAAAAGCCCTAAAAAAGAGATTAGAGACAAGGGACAGAAGCTGGCCCCAAATAGCAAAGAACCCTTCAACAAAGTTGAAGAGGGGCTCCAAAAAAAGCACTTTACAGTTTATATCAAGTCTCGAAAATAAACAAAAGTGAGGCTAAAACAACATGCAAGAAAAAGGCCTAAAAGAGGGATAAAGAGACAAGTGGTAGCAGCTGGCCTCAAACAGAGGAGAGCCCTTCGACAAAGTTGAAGAAGGGCTCAAAAAAATACATGTTACAGCTTTTGACCAAGTCCAAAACAGCTCACAAATAAGACTAAAATACCATGCAAAAATAGGCCTAAAAGAGGGATTAAGCACAAAGGGGGAGGAGGAGACCTCAAACAGCAAGAGGTCCTTGATCAAACATGAAAAGGGGCTGAAAATATGACTATTTACAGTTCAGGTAGGAGCCCAAAAATGTAAGCAACAAAGGCTAAGATTGCATGCAAAATAGAGCACAAAGAGAGAGAAATGAGGCTCACCCTTGTAGTTCAAACTTCCAGCAGCTTTTGGTTCGAGAAATGGTGTTCCTAACCTCTGAAAAACGGCCTCAAGTTGCTGGAATGGAGTATGGAGGTTGTAGGCTATAAGTGGTAGTGCAAAGAGGGCAAGAACCTTAGGGTTTGAAGGGTTTGGAAGAGAGAGATAGGGAGAGAGAGCTGAGAATTTTTTTTAGAGAGAGAGAGAGAGCTTTTTTCATTTTTATCTCCCCCTTCTCTTCTTCTTGTAAGAGAGTTTGATTGATATAGATATATCAATCTGCAGCCCCCCTCAGAACTCCCACGTCCAGGCATGGACTGGGGTATGGCCTGGAATGACAGTTGCCAGCTGTCTATAGAGATATCTGTTGAAAACCACATTTGGCCGGCCGACCATCAAAGTGGTCGACCGGAAGTCAAATTGGCCGACCGGCCATCACATTTGGCCGATTGAAAATCAAGGTGGCCGGTGGGCAGGAGACTTGGTCGACAGGCTACCCCCTTCCCTCAAGAACACATCCACAAGCTCTTGGTGTAACCAAGCACAAAACAGAGAAGTTAAAAGATTCTAAGGCAAGGCGCGCAGCCAAGACTTCTCGAAACTCAAAACAAACACAAGCATGGATAATCATCGCGTGTTCAAACGATGACGTCCAATTCTTGAGGACGGTCAAAAATGGGGTGTCTACAGTTGCCCCTCTTTGACAGAACTCGAAAGTCATAATAATGACGGGAGTGAATGTCAAAGCCCAGAGACGACCCATTTTTGAGAAGGTCGAAGACTTAGACAAACATGCAAGGCAAGAAAAGATATGCGCCCGAAGGCAGGGGCAAAATGCAACTGACAATGCAAGGAGCCGAACATAACTTATGATCATGCAAAGAAAGCTGTAACGAAGCATAACATGCGACAGTTTTAAGCTAGCATACACCAAACTACACTACAATGCAGAAAGGATGTAAGAGAATTATGCAATTCTCGATACGTCTCATTCGGAGAATACAATACCTGTGCGGTTCGTCTGGTTGCACCAGCCTCAAATGAACCGTACATACAATATCATGCCTGAAAGAGAAAGAAAACTTAACAGGTACAGATATCGTTAGCAATATGCATAACATGCAATCGAAAGTGCGTGACAACGCAAGTTGAGTGGGACGCATAACAATGCTGTGAAGGCACAAACACATGTAAGTAAAGAACACGTAACAACGTGCACAATGTGTATGAAGAGATTTGAACACATGTAAGCAAAGCATGCGGTCTACGCAAGCAATGTGTATGGAAACTTGAAATTGAACACATGTAAGTAAAGCATGCGGTCTACGCAAGCAATTTGTAGAGAAAGGAACTTGAAATTGAACACATGTAAGTAAAGCATGTGGTCTACGCAAGCAATGTGTATAGAAAGGAACTTGAGATTAAACACATGTAAGTAAATCGTGCGGTCTACGTAAGCAATGTGTATAGAAAGGAACCTGAGATTGAACACATGCAAGTAAAGCATGCAGTCTACGCAAGCAATGTGTATAAAAAGGAACTTGAACACATGTAAGTAAAGCATAACGCGACAACGCATGCAATGTGTATAAAAGGAACTTGAACATATGTAAGTAAAGCATAACGCAACAACACATGCAATGTGTATAAAAGGAACTTGAACACATGTAAGTAAAGCATAACGCGACAACGCATGCAATGTGTATAAAAGGAACTTGAACACATGTAAGTAAAGCATAACGCGACAACGCATGCAATGTGTATAAAAGGAACTTGAAATTGAACACATGTAAGTAAAGCATGCGGTCTACGCAAGCAATGTGTATAGAGAGGAACTTGAGATTGAACACATGTAAGGCATGCGGTCTACGCAAGCAATGTGTGTAGAAAGGAATTTGAGATTGAACATATGTAAGTAAAGCATGCGGTCTACGCAAGCAATGTGTATAGAAAGGAACTTGAGATTGAACACATGTAAGTAAAGCATGCGGTCTACGCAAGCAATGTGTATAAAAAGGAACTTGAACACATGTAAGTAAAGCATGACGCAACAACGCATGCAATGTGTATAAATGGAACTTGAACGCATGTAAGTAAAGCATAACGCGACAACGCATGCAATGTGTGTATAAAAGGAACTTGAACACATGTAAGTAAAGCATAACGCAACAACGCATGCAATGTGTATAAAAGGAACTTGAACACATGTAAGTAAAGCATAACGCGACAACGCATGCAATGTGTATAAAAGGAACTTGAAATTGAACACATGTAAGTAAAGCATGCGGTCTACGCAAGCAATGTGTATAGAGAGGAACTTGAGATTGAACACATGTAAGTAAGGCATGCGGTCTACGCAAGCAATGTGTGTAGAAAGGAACTTGAGATTGAACACATGTAAGTAAAGCATGCGGTCTACGCAAGCAATGTGTATAGAAAGGAACTTGAGATTGAACACATGTAAGTAAAGCATGCGGTCTATGCAAGCAATGTGTATAAAAAGGAACTTGAACACATGTAAGTAAAGCATGATGCGACAACGCATGCAATGTGTATAAATGGAACTTGAACACATGTAAGTAAAGCATAACGCGACAACGCATGCAATGTGTGTATAAAAGGAACTTGAACACATGTAAGTAAAGCATAACGCGACAACGCATGCAATGTGTATAAAAGGAACTTGAACACATGTAAGTAAAGCATAACGCGACAATGCATGCAATGTGTATAAAAGGAACTTGAAATTGAACACATGTAAGTAAAGCATAACGCGACAACGCATGCAATGTGTATAAAAGGAACTTGAAATTGAACACATGTAAGTAAAGCATGCGGTCTACGCAAGCAATGTGTATGGAAACTTGAAATTGAACACATGTAAGTAAAGCATGCGGTCTACGCAAGCAATGTGTGTAGAAAGGAACTTGAGATTGAACACATGTAAGTAAAGCATGCAGTCTACGCAAGCAATGTGTATAGAAAGGAACTTGAGATTGAACACATGTAAGTAAAGTATGCGGTCTATGCAAGCAATGTGTATAAAAAGGAACTTGAACACATGTAAGTAAAGCATAACGCGACAACGCATGCAATGTGTATAAAAGGAACTTGAACACATGTAAGTAAAGCATAACATGACAACGCATGCAATGTGTATAAAAGGAACTTGAACACATGTAAGTAAAGCATAACGCGACAATGCATGCAATGTGTATAGAAAGGAACTTGAAATTGAACACATGTAAGTAAAGCATGCGGTCTACGCAAGCAATGTGTATAGAAAGGAACTTGAGATTGAACACATGTAAGTAAAGCATAACGCGACAACGCATGCAATGTGTATAGAAAGGAACTTGAGATTGAACACATGTAAGTAAAGCATGCGGTCTACGCAAGCAATGTGTAAAAAGGAACTTGAACTATGGTAAGGACCAGTTATTGATGATGTTAAAATGCCAAGCACTGTAACATGGTATAATTGAAGCGATTTGTGGAATTCACAAGATACGAAAAGGATACGGGAAGGGACGTTCCTTGCGCGTACCGAGCATCGCTCATAGAAGACACGGCTTGAGGTCAACTCGAAGGCCTACTAATGTTCCGAAAGTGTACTTCCTTGCACTGTCTCGAGTAATGAAGGCGCCAAACCACGTAGTTGACCCGAACAAGGGCACGGGAGGTGCATTGACCACATGGGGAGGTTACCAGTATCAATTCCAATACTTTGCTGCCCCGCTCTTCTTTTTGCTTTACTTTCCTTTTTACTAGTAGTTTAAACACATTGCACTGCCTTAGGCAGGTTTTACCTTTTCAAAACTGTGTATTTTGCAATACACATGAGGAAAATGAAACAACCATTTTGTTCAAAATGATGTTACATTTGTGCTTCCTATGCATCGCATCGCATGGTATCACATAACAATGTGAATGAAATTGAACTTGGTTTGAAAATTGAGCATTCGCATTGTAATAATCAGATAGTGAACTGACTTACAACTCGATAAGCAAAGCAAGGAAACTCAATAAGCTAGCCAAGTGCGAGTACAACTCGATAAGCAACAAAGACTTGAAGAGGGTGAAATACAACTCGATAAGCAAATTTACAATAACTCAATAAGCAAAATGGGCGTGACGCCGCAAAATCCATCATCGGAGCGCCTTAGAAGTGGTGGCATTCTCCAAATTCTCAGCATGTTTCAACATATAAACAGCTCAGGGAGCAAAGAGGAAGACCACCGGCCACGGGAGAAAGCCACTGGCCTCAAGAAACGGCCATTGGCCAGAATCTTTAATCTATTGGCCAAAAGTGGTGGTCGGTCGGCACTATATTTGGCCGGCCGACCGTGAATGAAAGAATCACCAGAATGTTGACACCTGTCTTCCACTCAATCTTATCCCCTACAAAAGGCCCCAGCTTCGTAGTTCTTCTCAATTCAACACTGATTTGCTCGAAATGGAGGGATTTCTTGCCCAGAATCTCTCGTCCTGGATTAACAACTTGGATGGCTCGAAAAAGCTGAATTTCCGGGGTTTCGGCATAAATGCACTATTCAATCTGAGTCGCACTCTGCTACACTTTCCGTTTCTTCATGCCGCAGCGAGGTTTTGGAACCCGGTGACTCATGTCTTTAGCTTTAGCGGCAAGAGGTATGCCCTACCTTCGAAGATTTTCAAGCTTTAATGGAATCCAAGCGTGACGAGGAGATCTTACCCCAACTTAACTTTGGTCATGCTCAGACCTTAGGGCGAATGTGTGGACTCACTATGTATGACACTCGATCTCTGATTCGTGACGGAATGCTAGGTATTTCGAGTTTGATTCATCGGTTTTTGGATACCGGTGACCGCGGCGACCATCATTGGCAAGGCTTCCGGCGACATGCCCTCTGTTTGTGCATGCTATCTCATTTTTTGTTTTCCTCAGGCTCCGGGGGATCTAGCGTCCAATTGATCGAGGTTGCCCTAGGCTTGAAGGAGGGCAAGAGCTGCATTGCCATGACTCTGGCAGAGACGTTGATGGGCTTAGACGCCTTTTATCATCGAAAGACGGCCAGATTTGCGGGGAGTCCACTACTGCTGCAAGTAATGTTTCCCACCCAATCTTACATATGTATTGCTCGCATCACTCGACCCTCAAGCTCGGTTTTTCTCACAAAATCCCTCTTCTCACTTTTCTCTCATCATACTTCTCTCTATTCTTTATTCTCTCATTTTTCATCCCTTCCCAAGTGTGGTTGATGAACAAGTTGCAGGTTGTGGACTCTTGCCCAGCATATTCAGCTTGCGGCTACTTCTTCAGGCAACGTCTGGTTGACGCCCTTGATGAGGGTTGGTGGTTCGACTAGATGTGTAATTTATCTACCGACGTCATTGCTTGGCGATGCCATTGGCTCAATCTGCCGGCAATGGGCTACAGCATGTCCTGGCAGACTGGGATTCAGTTGATTGGCTTGACCCACTGTGTATTCTATTTCCCGTTCCGGTTCCGACGCCAGTTCGACCATGACCAGATCTGCCCGGCAGAGGGGATAGAGTATCCAGCTGCGTTCCCAGCCCGAGGTGCGCAGCTCGCTCGGCAGGCCGCAGCGTGGAGGACTAGAGAACTCCTGGCCCCTGCTCCTACTTTCAGTTGCACTTTTTCTGATGAGTGCTTGGATTGGCTCAATGAAGAGGCACAGGAAGAGCCTACTTTAGCATCAGAGGCTTCAACCAGCTCTGGGAGGGGGCGCAAGAACACCTGACTTGACTATGCCCCGGATTTATTGCTTTATTTAGTACTTTCACGTTTTCCTTATGAATGTAATAAAAAAGCAACTTCAATTTGTATGCAAGAGCAGGAGGACTCTATACTGAAATCAATGAACTTCGAAGGTTGTGGTACTGAAAATTTCCTGTTTTGGTCTAGAGATGGTCTTAGTTGTAAAAAGATTAATTTGAACCAAGTCAACTTTTATCAAAACTTTTCAAAACTATTTTCGATATGGATCAGAACTGGACACGCCTGAGATCTGTCACTGAGACGCACAAACTCCGGATCCCAGCAACTGGAAAGTTGCCCCTAGTTTGAATAGTACCACAGCACTGCATGGCAACGAAAAGTTGCCCCTAGTCTAAAAAAAAACATTGCACCGGAGATCATAACCAAACCCTTGAATGCTGAATAGAAAAAGATGGCCGAGACTATCAAATGGACAAAGTTGATCGGGGAAGTGTTTATGGTTGAACTCCAGGATGAAGTTGCCTACGTATCCCAAAGATGGGAATCAAGCCTTACGTAGTTCAGACTCAAGTTCACTCGAGTATTTTCACTCTCCTTTTACGCTCTAACTTTTGCCAAGGCCACCCTTTGCGGGTTTTTAACCTTGCGAGCACAGTTTTTATATTTTTCAATTTTTTCAATGCTCTAACTTTTGCCTAGGTCGCCCTTTCGGGTTTTCGGCCTAGCGAGCCTCTCAGGGATAATATTTCTTCAACTTGTCCATGTTGATCGGTTGGGAGAACTCTAGTCCATCTAGGTCCATCAAAACGACAGCTCCACCTGACCAGACTGACTTGAAGATGTAAGGACCAGTCCAATTAGGTCTGAACTTGCCCCTTGGGTCGTGGATGGGAGCTCGGTTGTCCTTGAGTACCAAATCTCCTTCCTTTAGATTCCTGGACTTAACTTTCTTGTTGAAAGCCCGGGCAATTCTGCGCTGATAACCTTGAACATGGTACAGTGCTTTCAGTCTTCTCTCATCAAAGAGCATGAGCTCCTCGAACCTGCTCTGCTACCAATCTGCTTCGGCTATTTGACACTCAGCCAATACTCGCAAAGACGGAACCTCAATTTCGATAGGTAGAACGGCCTTCATCCCATAAACCAATGAATATGGAGTCGCCCCAGTAGAAGTTCTAATTGAAGTCCGATAGCCCCACAGAGCAAACGGCAACTTATCTGGCCAGTCCCGGTAGGTTTCCACCATCTTCTGCAGTATGTGCTTGATGTTCTTGTTAGCGGCCTTAACTGCTCCGTTGGTCTGTGGCCGGTATGTGGACGACTTATGAAAAGCCACATTGTATTTCTTTAACAAATCAATCACCTCCTTCTTGAAATGGGAACCATTGTCTGAAATAATCTCGTTTGGGACCCCATAGCGGCAGATGATGTTGTTTCTAATGAATTTCGCAACATGTGAAGCCTTCAACATCGCATAAGATTGGGCCTCGACCCACTTCGTAAAGTAATCTATTGCGACCAGAAAGAACTCATGCCCATTCGACCCCTTCGGAGTAACAGCCCCGATCACATTGATTCCCCAAACTGAAAATGGCCATGGCGAAGTCATATTGTATAGCTTTGATGGCGAAATGTTCATGCGATTTGCATGGATCTGGCATTTGTGGCATCGCCGAACAAAGCCGATACAATCCTCCTCCATGGTGGACCAGTAGTAACCCTGTCTGAGGATCTTCCGCGCTAGCATTACCCCATTCATATGTGCCCCACATTCTCCTCCGTGGATGGCCTCCATCAGGGGCTTTGATTCCTCAGCTTCTGCACATAGCTTATGCATTCCCAGGTGATCTCTCTTATACAATTTGCCTCCGCAGATGATGAACTGAACGGCCATTCTTCTGATTGCCCTTTTATCCTTGGCATTTACCCCTGGCGGGTATGCTTCATTCTCCAAGAAATTCCAAATGTCATAATACCAGGGATTTTCGTCTTGAACATCATCTGTAGCAGCAATTGACTCATATGCCGGCGCAAATTTCTGGTCAATGATAACGGGACGCATCCGGACTCCGGACGGGATGTCTGTCATGGAAGATAGAGTTGCTAAAGAATCTGCGAACCTGTTGTTCTCTCTTAGTAGATGAGAAAAATTTAGCTTCTCAAACCGAGGAATTAACAAGTCCAAGGTCCGGTGATACATCATCATCTTTTCTTCTTTGACTTTCCAGTCTCCTTTTGCTTGAGACACAACAAGGTTCGAGTCCCCGATGACGTCCAACCGTCTTGCCCCTAGTTCCAGGGCTGCTTCTAAACCGGCAATGCATGCCTCATATTCTGCTTCGTTGTTCGAGACTTTGAACCAGAGTTTGAAGGCTAGAGGAATACAGGAGTTGTCGGGCGTTATCAACAACACTCCTATCCTATACCCGTACTGGTTTGACGCTCCGTCAAAATACATCGTCCTGCCAAATGGCCTTGTCTGGGAATAAGTACTCAACTGCTTCACCCCCTTCCACTGGATGATCGGCTAAGAACTCTGCCACTACTTTTCCCTTGAGTAACTTGCGCGTCACATATTTTAGATCGAATTCGGAAAGCAACAGCAACCAACGAGCTAGCCTACCCGTAAGTGCCGGTTTCTCAAAAAGATATTTGATGGGATCGAGTCGTGAAACCAACATTACGGAGTGAGCTAACAGGTAGTGCCGTAGCTTCCTGGTAGCCCATACCAAAGCTAAGCAAGCCTTCTCCAACGGTGTGTAGCGAGTATCATACTCTAGCATCTTCTTGCTCAGATAGTAGATGGCTCTTTCCACTTTGTCCTCTGATTCTTGCGCGAGCATGCAGCCCATTGTGGTCTCGGTTACTAAAAGATACAATATCAACGGTCTCCCCGGCTCTGGTGGTGATAACACAGGCAGGTTCTGTAAGTATTCCTTGATCTGTTCAAAAGCAGCTTGGCATCGGCCGTCCCATTGGAATTGCTTTCCTTTCTTCAGGAGACCAAAAAGTGGTTCACAAGTCAAGATTAATTTTGAGATAAACCGTCTTATGAATTGCACTTTACCCAGAAAGCCTCGCACCTCCTTTTCAGTCCTTGGTGGTGGCATTTCTAGAATGGCCTTGATTTTGGAAGGGTCAACTTCGATGCCCCTTTGTGTAATCAAAAACCCTAGCATTTTTCCCGCCGTAACACCGAACGTACACTTCTGAGGATTCAGCCGCAGCCGGAATTCTTTGATCCTTTGGAAGAACTTTTGCAAGGCAGTGTAGTGGCCCTTCCTTTTTTTGGACTTGACAATCATGTTGTCCACGTACACCTCAACCTCTTTATGGATCATGTCATGCAATATTGTGGTCGCGGCCCGTTGATATGTACCTCCAGCATTCTTCAACCCAAATGGCATCACTCTGTAGCAGTATGTCCCCCACGGGGTGGTGAAGGCAATCTTTTCCCAATCTTCTGGTGCCATCACTATCTGATTGTAGCCTGAGAAGCCATCTATAAACGAAAGCAAAGCATGCCCCGCTGTGAAATCCACCAACTCATCAATATGTGGCAAGGGGAAGTTGTCCTTTGGACTAGTTCTGTTCAAATCCATGAAGTCCACGCACACTCGGATCCTGCCATCTTTCTTTGGCACTGGAACAATGTTGGCCAACCAAGTCGGGTATTCGGATACCAGCAGGAAGCCTGCATCGATTTGCTTGGTGACCTCTTCCTTAATCTTGATGGCCCAGTTCGGATGAATCCTTCTGAGTTTCTGTTTGACAGGTCAGGCCTCAGGGTCAAGAGGGATCTGGTGCTGTACAATCTCAGGATCAATTCCAGGCATGTCTTCGTAGGACCACGCGAAAACATCTTTGAAATCTTTTAATAAAGCAACTAAGCGCTCGCGTTCCTCCGAAGACAACGTGGACCCGATCTGGACCAGCCGTGGGTCCTTCTCAGTACCAATATTCACAGTAGTGATTTCATCAACTAAAGGTTTAACAAATCTTTCCTGCTCTTGATCAATTAATCGTTGCAAAATCGGAGGAATTTCTCCCTTATCGTTTTCGTCAAAATTTTGAAAGTCCTGATTTAAGCAATATATCAAAGGCACAAAAAAGTACTCGGAAACCACATCCACATTATTCTCATTAAGTACTTCCAAACCGTCCGATTCTTCTGTTGCAACAGACTCAAAGAAGTAAGAAAAAGACGATCTGGACAGGACTGTGGCATCCGGGTTATCACCCCCAAGAATACCGGACTCAGACTCAGTTGAGCTGGAACCTGATTCCGACTCACAAGACTCGGTGGAATTCGATTCCGGCTCACTACCTAACCCGGTGCTGCTTGATAAAAATCCCTTTTCGTATTGCCAAACGAGAGAGGGTGCGATGGATGCATCCAAAATAGTTGATGGTAGGCCTGCAGTCGTTTCATTCCCGATCATGGACACCGAGAAGTTATCCCCCAAGCACTTCTGTTCGATCGGAGGATCTGAAAGTAGACATGCCAGTGCTACCCCCATTTCAAGTTCGGTGTCCTCAGACTCCATTTCCCCACTATGCTCAGCCTCGACTGTCGGGTCTGTCTGCTCTTCGGCAACATCATCCCCAGGTAATTGTAGGTCAAAGAAAATCTCGAATCCCGGTACGCACTTCCTCTCCGCGTTTAGCCACGGCTCCGGAAAACCATAGAATGGAAAATCTTCCCCCTCCCGGACGAAACGTCCGTTCAGGGTACCCTGGATGGGCCGATGCATCAACTCAAAAGGCTTCCCCATCTGTTTTGCTCTGGCTCTTCCAGCCATTTCCTTTCCTTTCCTTACCCAATCCTTCTTGGTGGGCAGATAACCCAGGCCAAAGGTATGAGGGTTATGTGGCACTTCGGCCAATGCTGCGACGCCCTTCCGGCCGCTCTTTCCTAACCCCATCCCGGGGATGTGTTGGAGGTTGTTCATGAAGTATACCGCTTGAGCACTGACATATATCCCCTCGTTAGCAGCCATGATATTATGTACAACCCGAGCCTCAGCAAGGGTGAAACCTGATATAAACACGTCCTCCATGCCGTGCTCAATTTCTAAGACTGGTGTAGATACCTCTGGAGGTGGGTGGATCGATGAATTTCCAAAAACAATGGCTACTCCCTTTTCATAGGGGTATTTCAGCATCTGATGCAGAGTGGACGAGACGACCTTCACTCGATGCAGCCACGGTCTCCCCAAAAGCAGGTTGAAAGTTGCCGGCACTTCTAAGACATGGAAATCTATCTCATGCTGTCCTGGCCCAACTTTAGTCTGAATTTTCACCGTTCCCATGACCTCTCTACTTGTGTTATCGTATGCCCGAATCACCTGGGCTGTTGGCACAAAGTCCGCGGTCTTCAAGCCAATTGCATAGGCAGTCCTTGCTGGACATACATTGATGGCGGACCCTGTGTTGACAAGCACCATGGGTATCCATTTGTTTCTGCACTCCATGGAGATGTAGAGTGGCTTGTTGTGGTTCGCACCCTCAGGTGGCAGTTCTTTGTCAGAAAAGGTCAACATCGGGGTAGCTCCTCCCGGAAAAACTAAGCCTACTAGCTATTCTGGCGTAGTTTCTATCGAAAGCTTTGCCTTGTCCATGGCTGATAGGACAGTTTGTATGTGCACTCGTGATGCCATAAGCAGTCCCCAGATGGAGATGTCTGCTTGTATCTTTTTTAACTGCTTTAGTATAGCCTCTTCTTCGACTTGCTTCTCTTTCTGTCTCTCAGCTTCCTTATCTTTCTCAGATGCCTCCGGCTGGTCTAGGTGCGGGGGCTTGCAATACCGCCCGCTTCTCGTCATGTGGTCGACTTCTCCAAGGTACCAGGTGTCATCGGGTTGGTTGCTCCGCCAATCTTCGTCTGTGTGGGCAAGACATAGATCATCGTCCGCCCACCACATTCCATCAGCAGCCGACAGACACCTGTCCGGCTCTGGTATGACCGTTTTCGTACTCGCGGTACCTTCCATCCCTATGCTCGCAGCATTCTTTGTTCCTAGGCACACAGCAGTTTCAGTCCCCACATGGGCCTTTGCCTTTCTGATTCTCGCGGGATCTTCAAATCTTTCCTGTTCCAACTGTATCAACACAGCTGGCTGCTCAATAATTCCTGTATTAAAATACTCTAATCCCGAGCGAAATTCTTAACATCGGCGCTCCCCAGCTACGCATTCTGATTTCCTACTACCTCGACTATCACCGGCATTCGTGCCCCTGCCGGACCTTGTCCTGGTTGGAACTCTTCTACCACATCCGGTTGATCATCCGACCACCCAGTAGCCTCTGCTGATTCCTTATAATCAAACTAGTTGACTGCTACGCCCCCTGGATCTTGGTCACTATAAAACTGGAGATTGGCGAGGTCCTCTTCCACAGCCCATCTTGGTCACTATAAAACTGGAGATTGGCGAGGTCCTCTTCCACAGCCCTTAAATCATCTGTTCCCTGTCCCAGACTATCCCCTTGGATCACACACAGTCCTCCCCCTGTTGGCAATTCCACATCTGGCCCATCCTGGCCTATTGATGAAATGTAGTCACCCGGACTATATGTCTTCTCAACACGACTCCCACATTCTGCAGACTCTGACTCAACAACCTTCTTCTCCTTTGGGATCTCCTCTCTCTTGTTCTCGATAGTCACCACCGTTGGCTTAGGTCGGGTCATGGAGATGTCCATCATGCACAAGTCGGTGTAGTCGGGAAGGAGTACCTCTGGTTTAGGCAGGTAGGAAGGAGTGATATAGATGCTAAGATCGTAAGGCACGACCCCAGTTTGGATGAAGTTGATCCTTTTAGGCGGTAGAGCTTGGTTTGCGTGGGGAGAGGGTTTGTTGTAACATTGGGTTTCTCAGGAGACAGAATCACCCCGTTATCGATGAGATCTTGAATCTCATGACGTAATCGGAAGCACAGATCGGTGTCATGACCGTGCTGTTGGTGAAATGCGCAATATTTGGCTGGGTTGTGGGTAGGGGGAAGTCTTTCTGGTAAGGGCCGCGGTTCTAGGGGCTTCAAATGCCCTTTTCTGTTTAAAACCCCCAGAGCTTTGGATAAGGGCATATACAGTGGAGTGAAGGTTCTTGTGTTTTTGGACGGGTATTTGGCTGTTTGGGTATGGCTTCCGGACGCGCTGGAGAATGGCGCAGTTGCCATGGTTCTTGGAGGGGGATTGGTGGTGACCATGCTCACTTCGGAGGCTTTTGTAGTTGTAGTTCCGCTCGGGCCTACATTAGTGTTGTGGTTGAAAGTTCTTCGGGGTTGTTCCCGGTCATTATCAATTAAGCCTTGCTTTAAGGCATCCTCAATCTGTACCCCCATTTCATGTAGATCAGAAAAGGTAGGGAAGGGGAGTACAATCATCTTTTGCATCAACTTCGGCTGAAGATTGCGCACAATCATCCGAATTTGGTCTTTGTCTGTAAGCCTTAGGGTCATCATCGAAGCCTTGGCCCTCCATCTAGTCGCGAATTCTGAGAAACTCTCTTTAGGCTCTTGCCTTGTTGTCTCGAGATCACGGGTTGTAATCTCGATTTGTGTATTGTATGAGTATTGCGTAGTGAAGGCCTCGGCCATCTCGTCCTAGTTTCTCTTGACATCATCTTCTAATTTGGCATACCATATGGCCGTCACACCCGACAGGGTTCGGCCGAACAGAGACAGCTTTTGAAGTCTGCTGAGGCCAATTGGCCTTAAGATGTCTGAAAACAATCTCAGGTGCACCATGGGGTCCCCGGACCCATCAAATCGATCAATGTACGGCATTTTGAATCTGTCAGCCAGCATCACAGCTGTGTCAGTATATCCATCTTCGATGTGAGGGATGGTCTTGACTCCCTGGGATCTCTTGAACAGCTTTTCGAGCTTGCTCAACTTTAATGCTGTGGGATCTGTCTCGAACTCAAAGGGAGAGTCCGGTAGGTTGGTGGGTGTTTTGGATAACTGGGGTTGGATTTGGGGTAGGATCGTGGGTAGAGGTGCTCCCGTGGGAATGTCTGCATCATTCTGAACATTAGCTGTTTCCCCGGGGGTTGGAATTCCTGGCGGGGGAGGAACTTGCTGCGAAGCGGATGCTCCGGTTTGCTGCTGTAACCTCACGATTAACTCTGCTTGTTCATTCATAACCGTGGCCTGCTGCTTGGCGAACTCTGCCTGTCAGACAGCATCCTGCTGCATCATTTTCATACTCTCTTGGAGCTGGCGCACCATCTCCTCTAAATTGGCCATACTGTTCTGCTCTGACTGGATTATCGGTATATGTTCCCTTTCTATGGGAAAAGCAAAATCTTGATCCCTACTGTACACAGGTGGGGTAGACAAAGCCCTCTGTACTGACTGTTGAACTGCTACCCTCTGCCTAGCTGTCCTCCGTCTAGTAACCGGGGGTAGAGAGTGGTACACTGGTTGTCTGTCTACCAGATCCTCAGATCGATGGAGTCGACGACCTCTAATCCAGAGTGCTTGGGGAATATCTACTGGGTCAGAAACAATTGTGCTCGACTACCTAGTAAAAAGACAAAGAAAGTGTACAAATAAACAGACAATTGGACAGCGTAACATCGTAAAATAAACACAACACACAGCTGGGTATCACAACAAACTGCCAACAAGCTGAATGTACTGTTCCTTAATCACTGATCACTGTTTCCAAATCGTTGCCACTAAGTTTGAATCTAATACCCGTAGATGACTAATTTCCAAAAATGCTGATGCCCGCAGGCCTGACACTCAGACTTGCGCACTGATATATGTGTTCCCTACGTAGATACACTCTAAAAACACGTAGCAAGTAAGAGAGCCAAAACACCCCTAAGTTGGGATAGGGTTTCCCTGTCCTATTTTTGTCAGGAGCTAGGGTTTCACTATGCACGCAGCAGTTTTCAAACAACCAAACATCAGGTAAGCAACCTGTCCTGGTTTGGAATAGTCACTATGGATTTCGATATGCACTAGGTTGAATGGTCGAAAAGGGTGCCCTGGTAAAACCGAGGTTTGTGTTCCCATACTGTCAGAGCCCACAACCGGTCAGCCTTATGGCATGCTTTGACAAAGTCAAGCCTCCGGCAAACCGTTCAGGAATAGCAGATGGCAAACACGGTGTCCTAGGCGCACCAATGCACATGCAATGCAAAGAAACACATAAGTGTAGTCAAAAACAGATATCATGAGTTCGAGTCAAGCTCTCAAAATCCTCAGCAGAGTTGCCAGAAACTGTAGATGTCCCCGAACGCCACAGGAGGGATGAATACCGTTCTCCCGTTCGTTTTGGGCTCACTACAGTTCGGACTCTCGAATTGTCACGGTTCTTAATCTGAACCAAAGAGTCCAAATCTGGCAAATCGTTTTGAGAAAAACAGATTTTTAGAAAAGAAGTGCCAAACATGGACTGCTTTGCCAGATACAGAGTCGCCACCTAAATATTTTTCATGGGGGAATTTAGGAAACCCTGACTCGGTGCCAAAGGCCACGTGTCCGTCATCACCAAAGTTGCCTCGGCACGGGAGCTTGGATACGACAGGGGAAGGTCAGCTATGAGCACCCCCTCTCGCCCGATCCGTAGATCGGCCTCTACTAACCATGATATCCAATTTTGAAAACGTTATGTGTTCTTATTCCATTTATTAGCCTAGAATTACTATGTTATGTGCACAACAAACAAGTATAGACCAAATTGCCTAAATTGGAACAAAACATTGCATATCCGTTTGTTTGGAAAACGCTTTGGAATTTGCTACTCACAAGTAGGCTAAAATACGGATTTCAACGAGTTATCCCAACTCAAACAATCCAACCTTCACCCACGGGCATTCAAGCAGTTTATATCACATAAGCATCTAGCCTCATGGTAATCATGCTATCATGTTAACGTTCACACTCATGTGAGATGCTAAAGCATAAAGAACTCACCTAGTACTCCGTGCCAAAACAAGAACATGTTAGCAATCATACATGATCCAAGTCCATGTTTAAATGCCTAATGCAACGCATGCGGAATGTCACTAGAGTAGGCTCGGCTAGTCTATAAATGACATGTGAAAATGCACAAGTAGCACGTATTCAAGTTAGATTTGAAATACTTATGCAGTTAGTATGATGCGCCGAGCCTGGTGCATGCAAGACTAATGAATGATGCACGCATGCATAACATAAGGTATGCTAAAGTAAACATGTCCTAATACTAACCATCAAAGCAGGTAAGTAAAAGGGAGAAAGAAGTGGGGGTTGGAAGACATACACACACTCACGCACACTTATTACACAATTGCCCTCGCTCGGAGGGTCCAAAAGAATAATACAGTCCGAATAATGAATCAACTATTCTAGCTAATTAATTATTACAGACCCTCTAATTAATTAACAAATTAATAACAAAAGAAGGTGGCCACAGCCCCGTCTCGGGATGCGTGAATGATGCATTCCTGACTCGTCTCGCCCGGAAACTCGCTGCCATAGCACTGCTGCCTCTGTTTTTCACTGCCCTGCTCCTCTGAGGACTGCCAAAGTCCAAGGGCATGCTCTCTGGATGTTGGGGAATACCACCGACCAAGTAGAAACACCACTGGCCTAACAGGATGATCACCGGCCTCCTTTTAACCTGTCGGTTACAGATTACTGGCCGATCGGCACTGTATTTAGCCGACCGACCAAAGCTTCCTGCAGAACCTGCAATTGACAACAGCAGAGGGCAAGCAGTGTATGGCATGGAATTTTCAGGCAAATGTATGCATGGCCACACCCCCTATCATGCAATGGACTGAAGGGAGCATGGCCCTCGACCCTCGGGCCACCAATTGCGCATTTCGATGCATGATGGCCGAAGAGTCAAGTATGCATTTCAATGTCAAATGCAATACACACAAAACATATAAGGGACCCAACCTCAATCATGGTTGATCAAGAGGCGAGGCAATGCACAACGATGCACATGCGACCTAAGCATGCAATGCAACTACATGGCACACACAATGCTAACAACATAACATGCACAACGCATTGAAACATGGCATACACAATGCAGGATGGACTTATACCAATGTGAGTGGACCTCAGCCACACTCACATCAGTGGCCAATAAGATGGAAATGAGGCAACCAAAATGCACACAAATATGTCCAATGCATGGACCGATCCTAAGATACAACATGCAACTCTAACTAAGCATGGAAAATGATGAAACATGGCATATGAAGATGCAAATTCCAGCACTGAAGTGTGATGCCCAATGGTCCCGAATCATGCAAATATGTCATACAATGCATGCTATAAGCCCCGACTCAAAACTAGGCACATATATTGACTTATAGCTATACAAAGCATGCATTATTTGACTATGAAGAACAAAGACAAAGCCAAGGCAGTCCCAAAACATGCACATTTCTAGTTGAAAGCATGGCCAAAAGATGCTAGCATGGTGGGCTAAAATAGCATGCAACTTTGACTAGCAAACATGATTTACATGGCAAGTGTGTGAAGCATATGGAATCTCACCAAAATAGCAAAAATCAGTGAACAAAACATGTGAAAATAGGCCCAAATAACCACTGAAATGAAGCCAACACATGCAAAAATGATGAGCTCCTTTAGAGGGCTATGCAAGGGATTCTTAAGCACATGCAAGATGGACACTTACCATAGCCAAATCAACTCTGAAAATCAAATATGATAGAAAGGGACTTCAAAGCATGCAAGATAGGGCCTCTTTGGAAGGCCAAAAATGACCACCAAACAAGTCAAGGTGAGAGGGGGTCACCCCCCTCTGATTTGGAGGCTCAAAACAGTGTGCTAGCCACTAAAAATCCACTGGATTTCAGTGGCTAGAAGGCCAAACCAAGCATGCAACAAGAGCTTAGGTGTAAGGCTCAAAATAAGGGACAATCAAGCATACAAGGAAGCATATGACCTCAAACAAGAAAATGCCCTGAATAAAACATGAATATGATATCAAAAGGAGACTCTTTTCAGTTTATAACAAATCTCAAAAGCAAACACAAATAGGTCTAATCTATTATGCAAAAAAATCCCTAAAAAAGAGATTAGAGATAAGGGACAGAAGCTGGCCGCAAATAGCAAAGAACCCTTCAACAAAGTTGAAGAGGGGCTCCAAACAAGGCACTTTACAGTTTATATCAAGTCTCAAAAATAAACACAAGTGAGGCTAAAACAACATGCAAGAAAAAGGCCTAAAAGAGGGATAAAGAGACAAGTGGTAGCAGCTGGCCTCAAATAGAGGAGAACCCTTTAACAAAGTTGAAGAGGGGCTCAGAAAAAGACATTTTATAGCTTATGACCAAGTCCAAAACAGCTCACAAATAAGATTAAAATACCATGCAAAAATAGGCCTAAAAGAGGGATTAAGCACAAAGGGGGAGGAGGAGACCTCAAACAGCAAGAGGTCCTTGATCAAACATGAAAAGGGGCTCAAAATATGACTATTTACAGTTCAGGTAGGAGCCCAAAAATGTAAGCAACAAAGGCTAAGATTGCATGCAAAATAGAGCAAAAAGAGA
The DNA here is from genome assembly GCF_055761805.1 of Camellia sinensis. Classification (NCBI taxonomy): domain Eukaryota; kingdom Viridiplantae; phylum Streptophyta; class Magnoliopsida; order Ericales; family Theaceae; genus Camellia; species Camellia sinensis. The sequence continues at coordinate 76,277,578 of NC_138970.1, forward strand.
GAGAAATGAGGCTCACCCTTGTAGTTCAAACTTCCAGCAGCTTTTGGTCTGAGAAATGGTGTTCCTAAGCTCTGAAAAACAGCCTCAAGTTGCTGGAATGGAGTATGGAGGTTGTAGGCTATGAGTGGTAGTGCAAAGAGGGCAAGAACCTTAGGGTTTGAAGGGTTTGGAAGAGAGAGATAGGGAGAAAGAGCTGAGAATTTTTTTTAGAGAGAGAGAGAGAGAGATTTTTTCTTTTTTATCTCCCCCTTCTCTTCTTCTTGTAAGAGAGTTTGATTGATATAGATATATCAATCTGCAGCCCCCCTCAGAACTCCCACGTCCAGGCATGGGTTGGGGTATGGCCTGGAATGACAGTTGCCAGCTGTCTACAGAGATATCTGTTGAAAACCACATTTCGCTGGCCGGCCATCAAAGTGGTCGACCGGCAGTCAAAATGGCCGGCCGGCCATCATATTTGGCCGATTGAAAATCAAGGTGGCCGGTGGGCAGGAGGCTTGGTCGACAGGCTACCCCCTTCCCTCAGGAACACATCCACAAGCTCTGGGTGCAACCAAGCACAAAACAGAGAAGTTAAAAGATTCTAAGGCAAGGCGTGCAGGCAAGACTTTTCGAAACTCAAAACAAACACAAGCATGGATAATCATCGTGTGTTCAAACAATGACGTCCAAGTCTTGAGGACAGTCAAAAATGGGATGTCTACACCCTCGTAGAGAGATGGTGGGACACCACCAACTCCTTCCATTTCTCAGCTACCGAGGATATGACGATGACCCCGTTTGACTTTGCTGTGCTGACAGGCCTTGACGTAGGAGGCTGGCCAATCCCCTACGACGAGGATATGGGCGAGTGGGAGGCTGCCTGGATCTATCTGTTGGGAGCTTGCCCACCGATTGACAGATCTTCGGGTAGAGTCCGATACACCTGGTTCTCCACACAGTATAGGGAGACTGTGCCCAAGACTCTCGAGGAGATTGCACAGTATGCTCGCGGGTTTTTGATTTTCCTCCTCGGGACCACTCTGTTCTTCGATAGGGGGAACACCGTTAGACTTTTTCTGCTGAGTGCTCTGCTAGACCTATCACAGGTTAGCCAGTATGACTGGGGTGGCACCGGCCTGGCTACCCTCTACTGCTACATGAGTGCGACCTCCCGCAGATGGGGGAACATAGTTGGCGGCTATTGGAGAGCCTGGGAGGTACTTTTTGCCCTCTTGATTTACATTTCTGTTTTTCATTATCTGTACACTGCACACACGGTACACTTTACATTCTGTACTTTGTATTCCGCTCTCAGCATTCTGCATTCTCTGTACATTCTACATTCACATTTTGCACTTGGCATTCTGTATTCTGATGGATATTGCCCTGTTTTCCACAGCTATGGGTTTCACGTACTTTCTGATGCTAGCCCCGGAGCTCGAGGTGGAGGTGCCTCTTACGATTCCTTACTCGCTCGTATTTGAGGGCCAGTATCGGCCGAGGGCTCGGGAGACTTTGCCCTACCTGCGGCAGTTTTTTGACACAGTGCGGACGACCGAGGTAATTCAAAACTCTCAGTTCTCCATGTTTTCATCTTTGATTCATCTCGCACATTTATGATTTCTAATTGGCTTATGCATTGGTTATCCGCAGATCACATGACAGCCCTGGGCACCCTTGGGTGGAGACACCCGATTTTAGTTTGCTGGGAGATGGGCCGCTTCTCGGTACAGGATCCTATTTGAGGGGCCCGTTGGTAGGGCCTGGTTTCTGGGGGACCATTTCTGTGTCAGACGATGGGCTACCTTGAGCAGAGTATCTCCGCAGCACCTCCGGACAATATGCGGTGCATTGAGGGACTCCCTCCCCAGGAGGTTGATTTGGCTATGCTGGGCACTGATGCAGCTCTACATTTGGGGGAGGGGGAGTACACGACCTACCGTCATACATACTTGATGCCCCCATTGATAGGTGTCTACACTCCCACTCGGAGGGCTACTGGCATGCCATCATCGAGTCGAGCCCGGGCTACAGATATCCCTTTGACTAGTAGGGCTAGCACATCAAGAGGTGGGGGTAGACTGGTTCCCCTGATTCCCCCGACTCATCAGCACGCCGGGTGGCCAGGTCTTCCGACTGAGTTGACAGGATGGCGATATGGGTCATCTTACCCGATTCTGATAGAGCCTCCTATGCCCGGTCACCGATATGTTAGTAATCCTGACTCACCACCGATATGTTCCACTGCTTTTCATTTACCACTCAAATACTTAGGCATTCATTTATTCATTGATGACTTGAGCTTGTATCTGCAGCCTCCCAGGGAGTATACGGAGGGGCTACTCAGGTTAGTAGCCTCACTCAAGGGCATGGTCCTGCGGAGAGAGGCGCAGCTATTCATTGCCGGTGTTTCAGTACTTTTTAGTTTTCTTGCATTTATCATACTTTTGTTGACATGTCGAATTCGACTATTTCACTGCATTGGTTGACTGTATGTGTAGAGCACATCTGACACACACCACATTCATATACTATATCTGCATGCACCCACTCCATGTAGTTTTCTTGCCACTGCATCTGATATATATATTGGCTAATGTATTCAAATTGCACTTTTCCTTTTCAGATGCCTCCACTACAGGCTGAGCCACAGGCCGGGCCATCTAGGCCTTCTTGAGGAGCTAGGAGAGGGGGTTCGACCCGCAGCCGAGGCGGACGCAGAGCGCCTGTCATAGAGGAGGAGTCCAGCGAGGAGGAGGAGTCTGCACATCCCCAGTCAGAGACATCCGCTGGCAGAGAGGGTGACTCTGGTTCCGGTTCCGGTAGTGGAGATGATACCGAGAAGGATTCCGAGGGCGGCGACTCCGATTCAGATGATGATGATGGTGCATAGGTTGTTCCGCAGAAGAGGACGAAGAAGGCCTCTTATTCTTATGCTTGATAGCATTGATGCAGCTGTTCTTGCTTTATTTGCCTTTTTTACTAGTAGTTGTAGCACATTGTACAGCATTAGGCAGTTTTATTTTCTGTAAAACTTGTACCCTTGTTGTAAAATGTTGTGACAAAGGAAGCATGATGGAATAAAACAGCTTTTTTTTAAAAAGTGTTGTATTTTATGTTCTCAGTATCGCATCGTATCATTTTGTACAAAAATGAGATTTGAATGAAAATTGAGAAGAATTAAATATTGCCAAGTCAGGTAGTGAACCGACACCACAAACTAAACAACTCAACTTACTAAGAAACAACAAAACCTTAGCAAGTTTACAACTTGATAAGCAAAGCTCGACAACGTTAATTAAACAAAAAGTAACAACTCACTATACAAAACTCGACAACTCGACAAAACCCAACGAGTCGATAAACAAAACAACTCAGCAAGCAAAACAATAATTCGATAAGCAAAACAACAACTCGATAAGCAAGACTTAACAACAACTCGATAAGCAAATGCATTTCGGAGAATCGGGGTAACGGAACGCATCCAAAACAGAGGGAAACGGAGACCTTTGATACTCCCAACACATGGAAATGCTAGGAACTCTCTTCTAGAGGCCAGAACAAGACCAAAGCCACACTTCTCTCCATGGCCGACCACCTAAGGAAGCTGACCGATCAGTTTCCTGTCTTGGAGACCAAAGGGGTGGTCGGCCTACCAGAAAAAGTGGTCGGCCGACCACCTAGTTTGGCAACCACCAGATTTGTGACACATGTCCCCCGAACAGTGCCTTATCCTCTATAAAGGTCCCAACTTCATGGTTCATTCATTTCATCTTAGTTTTGCATCAAAATGGAGGCGTTCCTTACTAAAAATCTCACAGCTTGGGTTGCTACTTTAGATGGCTCGGAAAAGTTGAACTTCCTGGGCTTTGGCTTGAATGCACTATTCACGCTGGGCCGTACTCCGCTGCATCTTCCTTTCCTTCATGCCGCGGCGAGGTTTTGGAATCCGGTAACACACGTCTTTAGCTTTAGCGGGCAAGAGATGTGTCCTACTTTCGAAGATTTCCAAGCTTTGTTGGAATCCAAGCGCAACAAGGAAATCTTGCCTCAACTCCGATTCGGCCACGTCCAAGCCTTAGGACAAATGTGCAGCCTCACTTTGCATGACGCTCGATCATTGATTCACGATGGGGAGCTGGACATCCCAAGCTTGGTTTGCTGGTTTTCTGATGCTGGTAACCGCGGCGACCATCAGTGGCAGGGCTATCGGCGACACGCGCTTTGCCTATGCTTGCTATCTCATTTCTTGCTTGCCCCGGGCTCTGATGGGTTTAGCACTCGCTTGATTGAAGTGGCCGAGGGCCTGAAAGAGGGCAAAAACTACATTGCCATGACATTAGCTGAGACATTGATGGGCTTAGACGCTTTTCATCGCCGGGAGACGGCTAGGCTTGCTCCTCCCACTACTATTGCAGGTAATGTTTCCCACCCCATCTCACATATATATTGCTCACATCTCTCGGCCCTTAGGCTCGGTTCTTCTCACAAAACGCTTTTCTTACTTTTCTCTCATTATACATCTCTCTATTCTTTAATCTCTCATTTTTCATCCCCCCCCCCCAGGTATGGTTGATGGACAAGTTGAGAGTAGTGGACTCGTGTCCGGTATACTCAGCTCGCGGCTATTTATTCTGACGACATCTAGTCGATGCCCGGGATGAGGGGTGGTGGTACAACTGGATGTGCAGTTTGTCCGCAGACCACAATGCTTGGCGTTGCCCTTGGCTCAATCTGCTGGCAATGAGTTACAACATGACCCGCCAACCTAGGATTCAATTGATTGGCATGACACACTGTGTCTTCTATTTTCCATTTCGGTTCCGGCGTCAATTCGGACATGATCAGACTTGCCCAAGGGGATAGAGTACCCTGCTGCATTCCCAGCCCGAGGCGCACAGCTTGCTCGGTATGCCACAACATGGAGGACTAGAGAGCTCCTGGCCCCCGCTCCCACTTTCAGTTGCACCTTGTCTGATGAGTGCATAGATTGGCTCAATGAAGAGGCACAGATTGGGCCTAACTTGGCATTAGAGGCTTCGACCAGCTCTGGGAGGAGTCGCAGGAACATCTGACTTATCTATGCCCTGGATTTATTGCTTTATTAGTACTTTTAAGTTTTCTTTATGAGTGTAATAAAAAGCAACTTCAATTTGTATGCAAGAGCAGGAGAACTCTGTATTGAAATCAATGAAATTGAAGGTTGTGGGTACTGAAAATTTTCCGCTTTGGTCCAAAAATGGTCTAAGTTGTAAAAAGATTAATTTGAGCAAAATCAACTTTTATTAAAACTTTTCAAAACCATTTTCGGAGTGGATCAGAACTGGACACGCCTGAGATCTGTCACTGAGATGCACAACCCCGGATCCCAGCAACTAGAAAGTTGCCCCTAGTTTGAATAGCACTGCACCGGAGATTACAACCGAACTCTTGAATGCTGAATAGACAAACATGACTGAGATGATCGAATGGACAAAGTTGATCGGGGAAACGTTTATGGCTGAACTTCAGGATGAAGTTGCCTACGTATCCCAAAGATGGGAATCAAGCCTTACGTAGTTCAGGCTTGGGTTCACTCAAGTATTTTCACTCTCCTTTTGTGCTCTAACTTTTGCCAAGGCCGCCCTTTGCGGGTTTTCAACCTTGTGAGCTCAGTTTCTGTAATTTCAAAATTTTCATACTCTAACTTTTGCTTGGGTCGCCATTTCGGGTTTTCGGCCTAGCGAGCCTCTCAGGGGTAATATTTCGTCAACTTGTCAATGTTAATCGGTTGTGAGAACTCTACGCCATCTAGGTCCATCAGAACGACAGCTCCACCCGACCAGATAGACTTAATGATGTAGGAGCCAGCCCAATTGGGTCTGAACTTGTCCCTAGGGTCGTGGATGGGAGCTCGGTTGTCTTTGAGCACCAAATCTCCCTCTTTTAGATTCCTGGACTTAACTTTCTTGTTGAAAGCCCTAGCAATTCTCCGTTGATAATCCTGAACATGGTACAGTGTTTTTAGTCTTCTTTCAACAAAGAGCATGAGTTCTTCAAATCTACTCTGCTACCAATCTGCTTTGGCTATCTGACACTCAGCCAGCACTCTCAGTGACGGAACCTCAATTTCAATAGGTAGAACAGCCTCCATCCCATAAACCAATGAATACGGAGTCGCCCCAGTAGAAGTTCTAATTAAAGTCCGGTAGCCCCACAGAGCAAATGGTAGCTTATCTGGCCAGTCCCGGTAGGTTTCCACTATCTTCTGTAAAAAACGCTTGACATTCTTGTTGGCGGCCTCAACTGCTCCATTGGTCTGGGGCAGATATGTGGATGACTTATGAAAAGCCACGTTGTATTTCTCCAATAAGTCAATCACCTCCTTTTTGAAGTGGGAACCATTATCTGAGATAATCTCGTTTGGGACGCCATACCGACAGATGATGTTGTTCCTGATAAACTTTGCGATGTGTGACGCTTTCAACACCGCATAAGACTGGGCCTCGACCCACTTCGTGAAATAATCTATCACGACCATAATAAACTCATGCCCATTGGACCCTTTTGGAGTGACAATCCCGATCACATCGATTCCCCAAACTGAAAATGGCCATGGCGAAGTCATATTGTACAGCTTCGACGGCGGGATGTTCATGCGGTTTGCATGGATCTGACATATGTGGCATCGCCGAACAAAGCCGATACAATCCTTCTCCATGGTGGACTAGCAGTAACCCTGTCTGAGGATTTGTCGAGCCAGCATTACCCCGTTCACGTGCGCTCCGCATTCTCCTCCATGGATGGCCTCCATTAGGCACTTTGACTCTTCAGCCTCAACGCACAGCTTTTGCATTCCAAGATGACCTCTCTTATACAGTTTTCCTCCGCAGATGATGAATTGGGCAGCCATCCTTCAGATTGCCCTCTTGTCTTTGGCATTTGCCCCTGGTGGATATGCTTCTTTCTCCAAGAAGTTCTAGACATCGTAATACCAGGGGTTCTCGTCTTGAACTTCTTCTATGGCTGCAATTGACTCGTAGGAAGGTGCAAACTTCTGGTCAATAATGATCGGATGCATCCGGACTCTAGAAGGGATGTCTATCATGGAAGATAAAGTTGCTAGTGAATCTGCGAACCTGTTGTTTTCTCTTAGTAGATGAGTGAAGTTTAGCTTCTCAAACCAAGGAATTAGCAGGTCCAAGGTCTGGTGATACATTATCATCTTTTCCTCTTTGACTTTCCAATCCCCCTTAGCTTGGGATACAACAAGGTTCGAGTCCCCAATGACGTCCAACCGTCTTGCCCCTAGTTCCAGGGCCGCTTCTAAACCAGCAATGCATGCTTCGTACTCTGCTTCATTGTTCGAGACTTTGAATCGGAGTTTAAATGCCAAAGGGATACGAGAATTATCGGGTGCTATCAGCAACACCCCTATCCCATACCCGTACTGGTTCGACGCTCCGTCAAAGTACATCGTCCAAAACTCATCTTCGATATGCAAAGTGGCCTCATTTGGGAATAAGTACTCAACTGCTTCACCTCCTTTAACTGGATGATTGGCTAAGAACTTCGCTACCGCTCTTCCCTTGACTGACTTGCGCGTCACATATTTCAGATCGAATTCGGAAAGCAACAGCAACCAACGAGCTAGCCTACCCGTAAGTGCCGGTTTCTCGAAGAGATATTTGATGGGATCTAATCTTGAAACCAGCATTAGAGAGTGAGCTAACAGGTAGTGCCGCAGCTTCCTGGTAGCCCATACCAAGGCTAAACAAGCCATTTCCAACAGTGTAGTGGGTTTCATACTCCAACATCTTCTTGCTCAGATAGTAGATATCCCTCTCCACCTTGTCACCAGACTCTTGTGCGAGCATGCAGCCCAATGTAGTCTTAGTCACTGAAAGATACAAAATCAACAGCTTCCCCGGCTCAGGCAGTGACAACAAAGGTGGGTTCTGTAAGTATTCCTTGATTTATTCAAAAGCAGTTTGGCATCGGCCGTCCCATTGGAACTTCTTTTCTTTCTTCAGGAGGCCAAAAAGTGGTTCACAAGTCAAGGTTAATTTTGAGATAAACTGTCTTATGAATTGCACTTTACCCAGAAAGTCTCGCACCTTCTTTTCAGTCCTTGGTGGTGGCATTTCTAGGATGGCCTTGATTTTGGAAGGGTCGACTTCGATACCTCTCTAGCATTTTCCCTATTGTAACACCGAATGTACACTTTTGAGGATTCAGCTGCAACCGAAACTCTTTGATCCTTTGGAAAAACTTTTGCAAGGCGATGTAGTGGCCCTCTCTTTCTTTGGACTTGACAATCATGTCGTCCACATACACCTCAACCTCTTTGTGGATCATGCCGTGCAATATTGTGGTCGCGGCCCGTTGATATGTAGCTCCAGCGTTCTTCAGCCCAAATGGCATTACCTTTAGCAATAAGTCCCCCACGGGGTGGTGAATGCAGTCTTTTCTCGATCTTTAGGTGCCATCACTATTTGGTTGTAGCCCAAAAAGCCATCCATGAATGAAAGCAAAGCATGCCCTGCTGTGAAGTCCATTAACTCATCGATATGCGGCAAGGGGAAGTCGTCCTTCGGACTGGCTCTGTTCAAGTCCCTGAAATCCATGCACACTCGGATCCTGCCACCCTTCTTCGGCACTGGAACGATATTGGCCAACCAAGTTTGGTATTCGGATACCAGCAGGAACCCTGCGTCGATTTGCTTGGTGACCTCTTCTTTAATTTTGAGAGCCCAAGTGGGATGGATCCTTCTGAGTTTCTGTTTAACAGGTCGGGCCTCGGGGTCAAGAGGGATCCGATGCTGTACAATCTCAGGATCAATTCCAGGCATATCTTCGTAAGACCACGCGAAAACATCTTTGAAATCTTTTAATAAAGCGACTAAGCGCTCGCATTCCTCCGAAGACAACGTGGACCCGATCAGGACCAGCCGCGGGTCCTTCTCAGTACCAATATTCACAGTAGTGATTTCATCAACTAAAGGTTTAACAAATCTCTCCTACTCTTGATCAATTAATCGTTGCAAAACCGAAGGAATTTCTTCCTCGTCGTTTTCAAAATTTTGAAAGTCCTGATTCAAGCAATAAATCAAAGGCACAAAAAAGTACTCAGAAACCACATCCATTCCATTCTCATTAAGCATTTCCAAATCGTCCGATTCTTCTGTTACAACAGACTCAGAAGAGAAAGAAAAAGACGACCTAGACAGGACTGTGGCATCTGGGTTATCACCTCCAGGGGTACCGAACTCAGACTCAGACGAGCTGGAACCTGATTTCGACTCAACAGATTCGGTGGAATCAGATTCCGGCTCACTACCTGACCCGGTGCTGCTTGACAAAAATCCTTCCTCGTACTGCCAGATGAGAGAGGGTGCGATGGATGCATCCAAAATGTTTGATGGTAGGCCCGCAGCCGTTTCATTCTTGATCATGGACACCGAGAAGTTATCCCCCAAGCACTTCTGTACAATCGGAGGATCTGAAAGTAGACAAGCCAGTGTTACCCCAATTTCAATTTCAGCACTCTCGGAATCCACTTTTTTACACTGCTCAACCTCAGCTGATGGGTCTGTCTGCTCCTCGGCAACATTATCCCCGGATAACTGCAAGTCGAAGAAGATCTCAAAACCTGGCACACGCTTCCTCTCCGCATTCAACCATGGCTCTGGGAAGCCGCAGAATGGAAAATCCTCCCCCTCCCGGACGAAGCGTCCGTTTAGGGTACCCTGAATGGGTCGGTGCATTAACTCATATGGCTTCCCTTCCTTCTTTGCTTCGGCTTTCCCAGCCATCTCCTTACCTTTCCTTACCCAATCCTCTTTGGTGGGCAGATAACCCAAGCCAAAGGTATGCGGGTTGTGTGGCGCTTCGGCCGATACTGCGATGCCGTTCCGGCCACTCTTTCCTAATCCCATCCCAGGGATATGTTGAAGCTTGTTCATGAGGTATATTGATTGTGCACTGACATACACCCCCTCATCAACAGCTAAGATGTTTTGGACGACTCGAGCCTAAGCCAGAGTAAACCCTGATAAGAACACATCCTCCGTGCCGTGCTCGATTTCCAAGACTGGTGTAGACACCTCCGGCGGCGGATGGATTGATGAGTTTCCAAAAACTATAGCTACCCCCTTCCCATGAGGGTATTTCAACATCTGGTGTAAGGTGGAAGAAACTGCCTTTACCTGGTGCAACCACGGTCGCCCCAAAAGTAGGTTAAAGGTTGCGGGAATGTCCAAGACATGGAAATCGATCTCGTGTTGTCCTGGACGAACCTGGTTCTGAATTTTAACAGTCCCCATCACCTCCCTGATTGGGTTATCATATGCCCGAATCACCTGGGCAGTTGGCACGAAGTCCGCGGGCTTCAACCCAATTGCATATGTTGTCCTCGACGGGCACACATTAATGGCGGATCCCGTGTCGACAAGAACCACCGGTACCCACTTACCTCTACATTCCACAGAGATGAAGAGAGGTTTGTTGTGGTTTGCGCCCTCAGGCGGTAGTTCTTTGTCAGAAAAGGTCAATGTCGGGGAACCTCCTTCTGGAAAAACCAATCCAACTAGCTGCTCTGGTGTGGTGTCTATCGAGAGTTTGGCCTTGTCCATGGCTAAAAGGACGGCTTGTCTGTGTACTCGAGAAGCCATAAGTAGTCCCCAGATAGAGATGTCTGCTTGTATCTTTTTTAACTGTTTCAACACAGCCTCTTCTTCGAGTTGCTTCTCTTTCTGTTTCTCAGCCTCCTTGTCCTTCCCGGACGCTTCTGGTTGGTCTAAATGCGGGGGCTTGAAATACCGCCCGCTCCTGGTCATATGATCGACTTCGCCGATGTACCAGGTATCGTCTAGTTGATTGCTCCCCCAGTCCTCATCCGTGTGGGCAAGACATAGATCATCGTCCTCCCACTACATTCCATCGGCAGCCAACAGACACCTGTCTGGCTCCGTTACCACTGTCCTTGTACTTCCAGTACCTTCTGTTCACATGCTCACAACATTCTCTGTCTTCATGCACACAGCACTTTCAATCCCCACGAGGGCCTTGGCTTTCCTAATTCTCTTAGACTCTTCGATTCCTTCTTGTTCCAACTGCGTCAGTACAGCTGGCTGCTCTATAATTTCCATATTCAAAGTGCCCAGATCCCGAGCAAAATTCTTAGCACCGGTGCTCTCCGGCGCTACATTCTGATCTCCGGCCCTTCCGGCCACAATTGATGTCCTTGCCCCTGCCGGGCCTTGTTCCAACGGAGATTCTTCAACAACGTCTGGTAGGTCATCAAGCCACCCGGTAACCTTTGCTGACTCTTCAAAATCAGACCAGTTGACTACCACGCCTTCTGGATCTTGTTCATTAAAAAACTGGAGGTTAGCAAAATCCCCCTCCACAGCCGCCAAGTCATCTATCCTCTGACCAAATCCATCATCCTGTATCACACAAAGCTCTGCCCTGCCGACAATTCCACATTTGGCCCAACCTGGCCTACTGACAGAATGTAGCCACTCAGACTGTATACCTCCTCAGCAAAACTCCCAGATTCCTCAAATTCTAACTCAACAATCCCATTCTCCACTGAAGTCTCCCCTATTCTCTCTTCGACAGTCACCACCATTGGTTCGGGTTGGGTTCTGGAGATGTCCAACATGCACAAGTCAGTGCAGTCAGGAAGGAGCACCTCCGGCTTGGGTAGGTGGGACGAGGTGATATTTATGCTAGGATCGTAAGACATTACCCCAGTCTGGATAAAGTTGATGCGTTTGGGAGGTGGAGCTTGGTTGTGCGGAGGGAAAGGGTTGGTTGTGACGTTGGGTTTTTCTGGAGGCACAATCACCTGTTTGTCAATGAGGTCTTGAATCTCATGACGCAATCTGAAACATTGGTCGGTGTCATGACCGTGTTGTTGGTGATATGCGCAGTATTTTGCCGGGTTATGAGAGGGTGGGAGTGGATTTGGCAATGGCCTCGGCTCCAGGGGCTTCAAGTGCCATTTTCTGATTAAAACCCCTAGAGCTTTGGACAGGGGCATATATAATGAGGTGAAGGTTCTTTGGCCTCGAGGTTGGTATTTGGTTGTTTGTGTATTGCGTCCAGACGCACCGGAGAAAGGTGTAGCTACCATGGGTTTTGGAGGGGAAATGGTGGTGACCATGCTTACTTCTGAAGTTCTATTATTTGCGGTGTTACTGGTGCCTGTATTGGTGCTGTGGTTGAAGGTTCTTCTGGGTTGCTCTCTGTCATTATCAATCAAGCCCTGCTTCAAGGCATCCTCAATCTGTACCCCCATCTCATGCAAATCTGAAAAGGTAGGGAAGGGGAGTACGATCACTTTTTGCATAAGCTTAGGCTGGAGATTGCGCACAATCATCTGGATTTGATCCTTGTTAGTGGGCCTAAGGGTCATCATTGAGGCCTTGCCCTCCACCGGGCTACAAAATCAGAAAAACTCTACTTAGGCTCTTGCCTTGTTGTCTCAAGATCACGGGTTGTAATTTCAATTTGCGTGTTATAGGAGTACTGCACAACGAAGGCCTCGGCCATCTCATCCCAGTTTCGTTTGACATCGTCTTCTAATTTTGCATACCAGATAGCGGCCACACCCGACAGGGTCCGGCCGAGTAATGAAAGCTTCTGCGGTCTGGTGAGGCCCATCGGCCATAGTATATCTGAGAACAACTGGAGATGCACCATGGGATCCCTAGATCCGTCAAAGCGGTCGATTTATGGCATTTTGAATCTATCTGGCAGCGTCACAGCCACGTCGGTATACCCGTCCTCAATATCTGGGATGGACTTTACCCTTGGGATTTCTTGAACAACTTTTCGAGCTTACTCAACTTCAATGTTGTAGGGTCCACTTCGAACTCGAACGGAGAGTCCGGTTGATTGATAGGCGTAGGTGCCTTAGACAATTGAGGAAGAATCGGGGGCGGAGCCTGCCCTGTCGGAATGTCCATCTCTCCCTGGACATTTGGTGCCTCCCCGGGTGTCGGAACTCCTGGTGGGGGAGGAGCTTGGTGCGAAGCAGATGCTCCGGTTTGCTGCTGTAGCCGGGTAATTAGCTCTGCCTGTTGGGCCATGACAACGGCCTGCTGTTTGGCAAATTCTGCTTGACGAACAGCGTCCTCCTGCATGGCTTTCATGCTCTCCTAGAGCTGACGCACCATGTCTTCCATCCCTGACATATTGCCCCCTGACATACTGTCCTGATTTATCTGAACTACCGGTGTATCTATCTCTGTAGTAGACTCGGAAACCTCAACCTGACTGTTCAAAGACCACTGATCTGGCAACCTCTGCTCGGATACACTACGTCTTCTCGACCTCCGTCTGATAACCGGGGGTAAGGAATCAAACACTGGTTGTCCATCGACCAGATCCTCAGATCGATTGAGTCGGCGACCTCTAATCCAGAGTGCTTGGGGAATATCTGCTTGGTCTGAAGCAATTGTGCTAAACTACCTAGCAAAAAGATAAATAAAGCAATAATAAGGAAATAAACAACCAGACAAACGGACAGCATAATAGCGTAAATAACACACAACACGCAGTTGGGCATCACAACACACAGTTGATAAGCTGAATAGACTATTCTCAAACACTGATCATTGTTCCCAAATTACTGCCCCCAAAACTGAATCTGAAACCCGCAGATAACTGATTCCCAAAATACTGAACTGGTGCTCGTAGGCCTGATACCCAAACTTGTAAACTGATATAGGCATTCCTGTAGAGACGCACTCTAAAAGCACATAGCAAACAAGTGAGAGCCAAAACACCCCTATGGAGGGGTAGGGTTTCTCTGTCCTATTTTGTCAGGAACTAGGGTTTCACTACGCACTCAGCGATTTCAAACAACCTATGATCGGGTAAGCAACATGTCCTAGTTTGGAATGGTCACTATGGATTCCGAATATACGCTAGGTCGAATGGTCAAAGAGGGTGCCACGGTAAAACCGGGGATTGTGTTCCCGTCGTGGCAGAGCCCGCAATCGGTCAGCCTTATGGCATGCTTCTCGAAGCGAGCCTCCGGCAAACCGTTCAGGAATAGCATACGGCAAACACAGTGTCCTAGGCGCACCAATGCAAATGCAATGCAAAGAAACACATAAGTGTAATCAAAATAAGATATCATGAGTTCGAGTCAAGTTCTCTAAATCCCCAGCAGAGTCGCCAGAAACTGTAGACGTCCCCGAATGTCCCGGGAAGGAATCCCGTTTTGTTCATTGGGCTTACTACAGTTCGGACTCAAATGTCACGGTTCTGAATCTAATCCCGCAAAGTGCAATGCGAGACCGATAAATCACCAAAGAGTCCAAATCCGGCAAATCGTTTTGAAAAATAGATTTTTAGAAAGAAGTGCCAAACATGGACTGCTTTGCCAAATACAGAGTCGCCACCTAAATATTTTATTTTGGGAAATTTAGGAAACCCTGACTCGTGCCTAAGGCCACGTGTCCGTCATCACCAAAGTTGCCTCGGCTCGGGAACTTGGGTACGATTGGGGAAGGTCACTTCGTGAGCACCCCCGCTCGCCCGATCAAAGATCGGCCTCTACTAACCATGATATCAAGTTTTTGAAAACACATGTGTTCTTATTCCGGTTTATTAGCCTAGAATTACTATGTGATGCGCACAACAAAACAAGCATAAACTGGATTGCCTAAGTTGGAACAAAGCATCGTATATCCGTTTGTTTGAAAATGGATTGAAGTATGCTACTTGCAAGTAGGCTCAAACACGGGTTTCGACGAATTATTCCAACTCAAGCAACTCAACCTTCACCCATAGGCATTCAGGCAGTTATATCACATAAGCACATAGCCTCATGGTAAGCATGCTATCATGGTAGTCACTCACACGCATGCAAGGATGCTAAAGCATAAACACTTATCGAATACTCCGAGCCAAAGAAAGAAGCTAATTAGAAAACATGCATGAATCCTAACTATGCTGAGATACCTAATGCAACACATGCAAAAATGTAACTATAATAGGCTCGGCTATTCTAAGATGGCATATGAGATGCAACAATCGATACATGTATTCAACTTGGAATTGAAATACAATGCAGCTAGCATGATGCGCCGAGCCCGGTGCATGCAAAACAGATGAATGGATGCAAACATACGAGCATAAGGATGCTAATTTAAACGTGCCCTAAAACTAACCATCATAAGCTGGTAAATAAAAGGGAGAAAGACGTGGGGTTGGAAGACATACATCACACACACGCACACTTATTACAACATTGCCCTCCTCGGAGGGTCCAAATAAATAATACACAACTAAATGAATAACGAATTACAACTAATTATTACATGACATTAACTAATTGACAAACTAGCTAAGTAAGCATGTAAACTAAATAAATGTGACTGCCTCGGCTCTGTATTGGATGACAATGGATGCATGCATGCTCAAGTCACCTCGTCGGGAAATCCATCGTGATGCTTCATCTCGCCTTTGTGTGCAATTTATTTCAGAAACTTGCACGAAGCTCCAAGAGGCTGAAACTCCACTCTGGGAAGTTGTGGGAGGGCTGCCGACCAGCCAATGACATGGGAGACCACTGCCGACCATCCCTTTGTGGTGGAGACCAAAAGGGGTGGTCGGCCTGCCTGAAAATCTAGTCGCCCGACCACTTTCTGCCCCTGGATTCTGGTTTTCTGCAACACAAAGCAATAGGGAAGCATGGCAAGGTATTTTTAACAAGTGTGTGCTCAACCACTCTTCCCGTCATAGCATAGGCTCTAGGGAGTGTAACCGTCGATCCTTGGACCACCAATCACGCATCCCGATGCATGATGACCGAGGAGTCGGATTGCACGACTTGATGTGACATGAACGCACAAATAAGCATCTAAAGCAAACAACTCTATCATGGATAGTCAAGAGTGTCGACGACCGGCAATTGAGACACGTTTCGTCACTTTGAGTACGAAACACCCCTCGTTTTCCGTGTTTGGACTAACCCTACTCCAAACACAATGCAATGAGATGGCATACACAATACGACTAACATGCAACCCTAAATGCAATGCAACCTAATCATGCTGGCATGCGAGGGATGATATGCACACATGCAACCTAGCATACGCAATGCTATGGACTAAAATGGCATACACAATACACATGAGCTATATGGCATACACAATGCACACATACGAAGATGGACATACACAAAGGCATAATCAAAGCATACACAATGCGATGGTCAAACATGCAACAACATGAACCAAATGGCATACACAATGCAAGGTGGACTTAAACCAATATGAGTGGACCTCAGCCACATTCAAATCAGTGGCCATATGATGAAAATGAGACAACCGAAATACATGCAAACATGCACGAATGCAAAGAACCGATCCTAAGGCACAACATGCAACTCTAACAAAGCATGGCAAAGGATGAAATATGGAATAGAATGACACATGATCCAACTTTGAAATATGATGCACAATGGTCCCGAATCATGCAAACACTTCACCCGATGCATGCTAGATGGCTTGAGTACCGAAACTAGTGAAGTGCGTTACACTAGAGGTACACAAAGCAATGCACAAATGGAAAAACCAACCCCAAACAGACCCTAGGCAGGTCCAAGATAGTGGGAAATTGGTCTAAAATGATGGCTTGGAATACATTCAAATGAAGCCCATGCAATGGTCAGTAAATAAGGCATACATCCCGACTCTCAAATGCACTTAAAGAGTGAAAATCATTGGAATATGGCATTCACATAGGCTGTAAAATATGATGTGCAATGGCCCCAAAACATGAAAACACCTCAGTATATGCATGCGATGGACCTCAAAACTCAAAGTTAAGCATGGATATTGAACTACAGGCATGCAAAACAAGCATCATTCGACCATGAGACCCAAAAATAGAGCTAAGGCAGTCCAAAACATGCACAAAATCAATTTAAGGCAAGGCCAAAATATGCTAGGAAACGCGGCCAAGACATCATGCAAAACAAGCTAGTGAACCATGACTTGCACTACAACTATATGAAGCATGTGAAGGACTACCAAACCAACCAAAAACAGAAACAACGCATGCCAAAATATGACCTAAAACCCACTGGAACTCTGTCAACACATGCTAGAATGATGTGCTCCTTTGAAAGGCTATGCAAGGGGTTACTCTACACATGCAAGATAGACATCAAAAATGGCAAAACCACCTCTGGGCAGAGGTTATGAAGGCCCTAAAACTCACTGAAAAGGGCCTGAAATGAGGCTAGGAAGCATGCAAGTAAAGGCTCCTTTGAAAGGCTATGAAGAGGGTTACTTTACACATGCAAGAGGGACACCTAATATGGCAAAAAAAACTCTGGATAGAGTTCATGCAGGTCCTAGAACTCATCAAAAATGGCCTGAAACATGCTCAAGAAGTGTGTAAATATAGGCCCCTTTGTTAGGCCAACAATGCTAGTAAACAAGACAAGGGGTGAGAGGATCACCCCTCTCTGATTTTGGGGCTCAAAATAGTATTCTAGCTACTGAAAATCCATTGGATTTCAGTGGCTAGAAGGCCAAATGAAGCTCACTTCAAAGGCCTAGATGCATGGCTCAAAACAAGGTGAAAACAAGCATGCAAGGGGGTAGATGACCCCGAACAGAAAAATGACCTTAACCAAACTTGAAGAGGAGATCAAAATATGACTTTTTTCAGTTTATGACAAAGCCCAAATATGTTTGCAAATGGAGCTAAGATGTGAAGCAAAATAATGCTTAAAAAGGAAAAATGAGTGTTACATTTGTAGAGAAGACCTCCAGCAGCTTCTGGACCAAAGTAGCAAACCTTCAACCTCTGAGAACTAGCTCCAAGGTGCTTGGATGGATGGTGGAAGGGTTAAGCTAAGGGTTGGTGTGCAAAGGGCCAAGAACTATGGAGTATTTTAGCACAAAAGAGAGAGATATAGAGAGGTGTATATTGTATGCCTTAGAAGCAAAGCCTCAACCTTTGCAATGGAAGAGGACCTCTTCCTTTATAGAGGAGAGGGGCTAAAGCTTCCTCAAGAAGATTAAAACCAAGCTTAAAGATCCTCCATACACGTGTATGGAGGATCAATTCTGAGGCTTCCAGCTGGCACAGCTGGCTAACACTCAGTGAGACAAAAAAGGAGAAAGCAAGCTGACCAGTCCAGGTGGTCGGCCGACCCCTTGCCCTGGTTGGTTGACCAGGTTCAAAAGGGTTAATCATCAAAAGCTGGTCGGCAGCCCTGATTGGTGGTCTTCCAGCTGAAAGCAACTCAGCGGTGGTATGGGAGACCAGAAAATGTGGCTCAAAAGTGAGGGAGACCACTTACCTGTCAAGAAAAATCGGCCGACCGGGGAAAGGTGGTCTCCAAGAAGAAAAGGTGGTCTCCCACCCTTGTACCACCTTCCTAACAATGAAACTAGGGTCTATGCCAAAAATGAACCAAGACGGATGGAAAACGAGAGTTCGGGGGCCAAAACGCTCAGCCAGGTGCCCCGAAAACTGACTGTTACGCATCAAAGGTGGCGTGCGACCACAAAGGTGGTTTCCCGGGCCAAAGTGTCCCTCTAAAGAGAGGAAACAAGGTGTGTGCCAAAAATCGGAGCAAACGGAGGTAGTTAAGCGGTCCCGAACTGAGGTACATGACCGACGGCTCCAAAAACCGAAAACTGGTCTCCAAACGGGAATAGTGGTCTATGACCACGAAAAGTAGCCTTAGGCCACTGAGAGATGGTCTATGAGACCTCTCCCTCCCTTCGGGAAGAGAAAGTAGAATTTGGTTCGCAAACCGAGGCGAAGCACAAAAAGTTCCGAAATCCGAAGGCAAGGCTCTCAGTCGAGACTTCGTGACCTCAGGACGAGCACAACATGCGCGTTCACCGAGCGCTCAATCGATGACATCTGAGTCTTAAGGTCGGTCAAAAATGGGGTGTCTACAGGTGGCATAAACATCGGAGCACATCCCAATGCTTTCAACAGTGTGTCAGTGTAAACACTGGGCATACCCGGGTGTTTCTAACCAATAGAATGTCAGTGTAGACAACGGCGTACCCAGATGTCTCTAACCAACAAGATGCCGGTGTAGACATCGGGTGTATCCGAATGTCTCTAACCAGCGAGATGAGAGAAAGGAATGGTTCTACTCGGGATTCCTCTGAATGAACTGTGCATACAATATCGTGCATGCAAAGAAAGAAACTTGATAGGTACAATGCAATACAATGCATGTCTCACATTGTAGACGTCCCCGAACGTCCCAGGAGAAATCCCGTTTTGTTCATTTGGGCTCACTACAATTCAGACTCAAATGTCACGGTTCTTAATCTGATCTCGCAAAGCGCAATGTGAGATTGATAAATTACCAAAGAGTCCAAATCCGGCAAATCGTTTTGAAAAATAGATTTTTAGAAAGAAGTGCCAAACATGGACTGCTTTGCCAGATACAGAGTCGCCACCTAAATGTTTTATTTTTGAGAAATTTAGGAAACCCTGACTCGCTGCCTAAGGCCACGTGTCCGTCATCACCAAAGTTGTCTCGGCTCGGGAACTTGGGTACGATTGGAGATGGTCAGCTATGAGCACCCCCGCTTGCCCGATCAAAGATCGGCCTCTACTAACCATGATATCGATTTTTGAAAACATTATGTGCTCTTATTCCGGTTTATTAGCCTAGAATTACTACATGATACGCACAGCAAAACAAGTATAGACTGGATTGCCTAAGTTGGAACAAAGCATCGTATATCCGTTTGTTTCAAAAAATGGATTGAAGTTTGTTGCTCGCAAGTAGGCTAAAACACGGGTTTCGACGAATTATCCCAACTTAAGCAACCCAACCTTCACCGACAGGCATTCAGGCAGGTATATCACATAAGCACATAGCCTCATGGTAAGCATGCTATCATGGCAATCACTCACACACATGCAAGGATGCTAAAGCATAAATACTTACCAAGTACTCCATGCCAAAACAAAAACTAGTTAGTAATTAATGCATGATCCTAGTTCATGTTAAGATGGCTAATGCAACACATGCAAAAATGCAACTAAGATAGGCTTGGCTATTCTAAAATGGCATACGAAATGCAACAACTGATACACGTATTTAACTCGGAATTGAAATACAATGCAGTTAGTATGATGCGCCGAGCCCGGTGCATGCAATACAGATGAATGATGCAAACATGCAAGCATAAGTATGCTAATTGAAACATGCCCTAATCTAACCATCATAAGCTGGTAAATAAAAGGGAGAAAGACATGGGGATGGAAGACATGCATCACACACACGCACACTTATTACAATTGTGCCCTCGCTCGGAGGGTCCGAAAGAATAATACAAATTAACTAACTAACAAGCTAATCAAATATTACAAAACCGTAATTAATTAACAAATTAATTAAACTACTAAAGTAGTAAAGTTACCTCGGGAAAAGGGTCAAATGCTTGCATGCTCGATTCACCTCGCTCGGAAATCCGTCGCCATGCCACATGTTGCCTTTGTTTACACTGCTCTGCACCTCTGAAGACCGCACAAGTCCTAAGGCTACTTCTGGACCACCTTCTGAGCACTGTGGAAGGTCACCGGCCAAGAGGAATAGTCACCGGCCATGGAAAAGTGGTCCTCGACCAGTTGTATAGCTCTCAGCCAGAAATGAATAGCCGGCCGGCACTAAATGTGGTCGGTCGGCCAACTCTTCCTACAGAATCCTGTTTTGCAGCAGCAAAGGGCAAACAGAGCATGACAATGCATTTTCAAAGCAATGTGTGCACGACCACCCTCCTTATCATGTTATGAACTCAAGGGAGGATGGTCCTCGACCCTCGGGCCACCAATCACGCATTTCCATGCATGATGGCCAAAGAGTCAAATGTGCAATTCAATATGAAATGAAATGCACAAAACACATAAAGGGCCCCAACATCTATCATGATTGATCAAGAGGCAAGGGATGCATGCTCAATGTTATGCAAGCTAAGCATGCAAACAAACTAATGCAAAATAAGTATGCTAGCAAGCAATATGCAATAGGCATACAACCTAAATATGCAAACATGCGACCTAGCATACACAATGCTATGGACTATATGGCACACACAATGCTATATGAACTATGGCATGCTCAATGCAACTAACCACCTAGCATACACAATGCAAGGAGTGACATGGCATACACAATGCTAACAACATAGCATGCACAACACATTGTAACATGGCATACAAGCACAACTCTCAATAGCACTTAAAGCATGGAAAACATGGGAGTATGACACAAGTATAAGCTCTGAAATATCATACCCAATGATACCAAAACATGCAAACACCTCAATATAAGCATGCAATAGGCTTCAAAACTCAAGACTAGGCATGGTTATTACACTACAAGCATACATGGCAAGTACCATTCGACCATGGGACATAAAAATAGAGCTAAGGCAGTCCAAAACGTACACAAAATCAGTTTAAGACATGGCCAAAATATGCTAGAATGGAGGGCCAAAATAACATGCAATGTAAGCTAATAAGCATGGTTTACACTACAAGCATATGGAGCATATGAGGGACCACCAAACCAGCCAAAAAAAGATTCATGGCATGCCAAAATATGACCAAATACCTATTAAAATGTGTCTAATACATGCAAGAATGAGGTGCTCCTTTGAAAGGCCATGAAAGGAGTTGTTCTACACATGCAAGAAGGACATCTAATATGGCAAAACCAGCTCTAGACAGAGCTTATGCAAGTCCTAAAACTCACCAAAAAGGGCCTGAACCAAGCTTGGGATGCATGCAAATATGGGCTCCTTTGTAAGGCCAAAAATGCAAGTAAACAAGACAATAAGGAGAGGGGATGGCCCTCTCCTTCTTAGGACCTCAAAACATCATCCCCACCACTGAAATCCAGAGTGGTGAGAAAGCCAATACAAGGTGGTCCCGAAGCTCACAAAAAAGGCACAAAAATGAGGCCAAACATGGCCTAAGAGGGGGTAGACAACCCCAAACACAAAAGTGATCTAAACAAACTTCAAAAGGAGCTCAAAATAAGACTTTTTTCAGTTTATGACAAAGCTCGAAAATGCTTCCAAGTATGGCTAAAAGATGCAGCAAAATAAAGACCAAAAGAGGGTAAAGCGTGTTACCCTTGCAGCTTCAGCCAAACCAGCAGCTTTGAGACCAAAAAACCAAACCTTCAACCTCTGAAAATGGCCTCCAAGATCCTTAGGTTGATGATGGAGGTGTTAGGATAAGAGTTGGTGTGCAAAGAGGCCAAGAGCTTCACTCTTTCTAAGCCTAAGTGTAGAGACAAATAGAGATATATGTGTATGCCTTAGCAAAAATTTTTTGGAACCTTTTCTAACGAGGGAGAGGATCTCTCTTATAGAGGAACAAAGGTCCAAGCTTCTCTTAGAAGCTAAAGCAAAAAGGGTCAAGCTTTTTGAGGAAGCTAGAGCAAAGGGGTCAAGCTTCCTCAAGAAGCGAAGAAAGGTTCAAGCTTCTCTTAGAAGCTTGGAGCAAAGGGTCAAGCTTCTTTAAGAAGCCAAAAAAAGAGGTCAAGCTTCTTGGAGAAGCTAAAAAGGGTCAAGCTTCTTGGAGAAGCTAAAAAGGTTCAAAAGGTTTAAGCTTCCTCAAGAAGCTAAAATAAAGGTTCAAAAGGGTCAAGCCTCCCATAAGAAGCTAAGCCAAAGGTTCAGAAGGGTCAAGCCTCCTGAAGAAAAGGTCTCGGCCAGAAAAAGTGGCCGATTGTTCAAAATAATGGCCGGCCGACCAAAAACAATGCCCACCGGCCAACACCTTTGGCCGGTAGCAAGAAAACAGGGCCGGTGGCCTCAGGCCATGGCCGGTGAGGTGTGGGGATGGCCAATAAGTCATTCCCTGCCCTTAGAAGCAATCACACAAGTGTTTGGTCTTCAACTAAGCACAAAACAAACAAGTCGAGAGGTCTCGAGGAAAGGCGCGCGGCCGAAACCTCCGAGAACTCAAGACGAACATGAACATGGATAATCATCGAGTGTTCAAAGCATATTCTATACAAGATAATCAATGAGGCATATTCAATACAGCATGTATGCCCTACGCAAACATGGTAATGCATATTTAATGCAACAATTCAAAATGCATGCTCTATGTAACGATGAAAGCAATGCACACTCTATTTAACGACAAAAAGCATATTTGGCAAAGTCGACTCAAAGACAACTCCAGATTTACCTCTCAGAGAGTTACAATATGTTAAAAAGGATACACCTTGTTTGTGTTGATGGGTGATGATGCTCGCATACTGAGAACTCGATTCTAGGCTTCTAAGGAGGCTTTTAAATCAAACTTTGAGCACAACTTGCATTTCTCAGAATCCAAGAACCCATATCTAAGCCAAAGAGATAGAGGAAACTGTTGGGACCATGCTGGCCACCAGGAGAGGCCGCCGGCCCCCTGCCGGCCAACAATAAAGAGGTGCCGGCCATTGATATGCTACTGCCGGTCATCGATGGCAGATTTGGGCAATTTGGTCTGTTCAGCTGTGGCTCTTTAAGTACAAGCAAAATCACTTCATTTCCTCACAACCCCTTGCACGAAAATCATCTCTCTTGCTCTCTAGGTGTTTCTTCTCTCTAGATTCGCACGCTTTATGCGTTTCCCAACACCCTAGGAACATTTTCTTCGCGAAAACCCTCTTGTTCTTTTCGATTTAAACCGATCAGAATTTGATTTCGATGCCTCTTCCGTCATTTCCACCATTCAAGGTTCATTCCCCTCGAGTTTCTCCCAAGGTTAGAACACTTTCCTGGGCTTTGACTTTCTTTGACTTTTTCCTCTCTTCTAGGGTTTGCTTTGTTCAAAGTTTCACAATTTCCCACATTTGTACTCATTTTTGCTCATTTTGCATCTATTTCAGATGGCAGATGATGTCCCACATGACGAGGCCTTCCCTGCACTTCCTTTGGTAAAGTTTGCAGCGGACTTTAAGGCCGAGCTGGAGGTAGAGCCTGAGCCATTACCGCCGAGCATACGCCCTTTTGATCCGGCGAGGTATCACCCCAAGACTCACATTATACCCACTGCGGGAGGCATCAAAGCCATCACTGACTTTGCTAAGGACGTGCCAGATGACCTGCTACTGAGAGAGCCCACGTCTCACTTGTCGACTATTGCCGTAGAGGTACGAACTTCGCTTTTTTGCCGTATTACCTTTAACTGCTTGCATTTCTTGTACTATTTTGATCTAACTACATCACATGCCTTGATCTGACTGTATTTCATACATCACTGCTTCACATTCACTGTACTTTTATCTGCACCTTCAACTATACTTTCAACTGTACCTTTAACTGTACTTTCAACTATACTTGATTTGATTGCATCTCATGCCTTAGTACAGGACGGATTCCGCTCCTTTAGAGTATATGGCACGACGACAGCCCAGGACCGGTACGATGAGCTACCAGCCAAGGTCCACGACATCATCGACGAGACTGGTTTCGGCTTGTTTTGCTCCAGCTTGACACAGGTCGTAGCGAGCCGCCCTCTCTAAGGGGCTCTCGTGGAGAGGTGGTGGGATACCACCAACTCCTTTCATTTCTCTATGACGGGGGAGATGACGACGACTCCCTACGACTTTGCCATGATCACGAGCTTAGGCGTGGGAGGTGATCCGATCCCTCTCGACCCTAACATGGGAGAGTGGGAGGCTGCATGGACCGCACTACTCGGGGCACACCCACCGATACTTCGGGTAGGCAAGGTCAGATATAGTTGGTTCAAGGAGCAGTTTAGAGGAGAGAAGCCCAAGACAGTTGAGGAGACAGAGCAGTATGCTAGGGGCTTCGTCATGTTCCTCTTCGGTACCACCTTGTTTTTGAATAGATGAAATACCGTAGGTTCGTATCTGCTGAGCGCATTAGTCGTACTACAAAGAGTTCAGTTCTACAATTGAGGCGGAGCTGACCTCACCACACTGTATGGATACATGAGCTCGACCTCTCGGATGATCAGGACCTTGATCGGCAGCTACTGGCGGGCCTGGGAGGTACACAACTTAGTTCCCCCTCTTCACTTCACGTTTTCTACTTAGCATTTCTTGCTTTACATTCTCTGTATCTGCATGTTTTCTGCCTTGCATTCGTACTTTCTGCTTTGCATTTTCTGTGTCTGCTCATACACTGTACTGATTACATTTTCCCTACAGTTATGGGTATACGCATACTTCCCGACTCTCACTCCAAAGCCTGTAGAGGAGACCCCAGTGACAATCCCGTTCTCTCGGGTATACGACGGCCAGCTCCGTCGTAGGACCTGGGAGAACTTCATGTTCTTCTGACAGTAGTTCGACACAGTCATGGCATACGAGGTAACCCAAAACAAAGCCATCTCGTTTTTCAATCAATCTTGATACACGCACATTAGCCAATTGAAAACGATTAATCATCTGTTCATTCTTTCATTTCACATCACATGGCAGCCGTGGGATGTGATATCCTCGGGGCTCAGATTCTCGTATGAGACAGCTAAGGTCGTTGCTCGCTGTCATATTCTCCTCGAGGGCCCGATTTGCCGTTCTTGGTTCTTGAACAAGCGTTTTACGCACTAGACCTTAGGACTACCTACCTCGTTCGTACCGACGGCACCCCCAGTATCAATGAGAGAGACACACAGACTTTCTGTTGAGGAGGTGATGCAGTTTATGGTAGGGCTGGAGACAGAGTACTTCCATGTAGAGGGCGACTACGCGACCTTCATCCAGACTCATCTGATGACGCCTTTGATCGGCGTTCGTGGAGCCAAGGGAGCGAGAGCTCCAACTGCGAGAGAGAGAGGCAGAGCGACCAGGTCTCGTAGGAGGAGAGATTCTGGGGAGAGGCAGAGAGCGGGATGGCCATAGCTGCCTACCTCAGTGACTTATAGGAGATGTTCTGGGGAGACTTGCCAGATCCCCATTGAGCCTGCACCAGCTGGTCATGCACTTGTCGGAGTTCGAGGCCCAACCCCGGTATGCACCAAACTTTACATTTTGCATATTTACTTCATTTCAATTATGTTGTATAGAATACTGATCCCTTCAATGCACTTGCAGGCACCCATAGAGTACAGACGAGCCTGGATCTGCTCAGCCTCTATAGGAACCCGGTAATTTCTTCAACTTTGCACTTCATATCACACAGTTTCTCTGCTGGCACATTAGCACTTCAGCGGTTCCACACTACACTGATCTGATACATTGCACTAGAACACTGCATTGATACACTGTTCTCATATACTGCCCACGGCATACATAACTGCAATCATTTATTGCTCACTGCACATTATCTTTTGCATCTAATATACATCACAACTCTAACACATCTTAACAAACTGCCCTTTTCAGATTCCTTTCGAGATGCTAACCCCATCCGGTGCCCCAGCAAGAGCAGCGGCAGGACCTTCAGTTCCTCTCCCAACAGCAAAGCGGAGAGGGAGGCAGGCTCAGGCACGCAGTCGAGGTAAAGCTAGAGGCATCCGCGGCGAGAGTGGCCCTTCAGAGCCCATTCTGGGTGATGATGATGACGAGACGAGCGAAGAGGCTGAGGCAGCGAGTCCACAGTCCGAGTCATCTAATGGGAGAGACGACAACGTCGGCTCGGATTCTGCCGGTAGTGAGGCTGGAGAGGCTGAGGAGGGTTCCATTTTAGGCTTCGATCTAGCTTTAGATAGCGGTGCCGATGGTGATAGTGCTCCAGAGTCTGCACAGCCGAGGAAGAGGATGAATAGGGCCTCTCAATCCTGAGCTGGGTGGCACCGATTTAGATGCTTTTTGCTTTGTTTTCCTTTTGTTTTTGCTTTGTTTCTCTTTTGCTAGTAGTACTAGCACTTTGTACAGCCTTAGGCAGTTTTATTTTCTTTAAAACTTGGTACTTTTTTCCAAAAAGTAACCATGATTTGAATGAAAACAACTTTGGTTTAAAAAGTGTTACATTTTACATTCTAAGCATCGCATAACATCGCACAACATGAAAATGAGATTGATTCTTTTGAAAACTACACATTTGAATTGCATTGCTCTAAGTCAGGTAGTGAACCAACTAACAACTGAAAGAACAAAACAACTCGATAAACAACAGAAATACAACTCTATAAGAAAATCACAACAACTCGATAAGCAAAGTGCATACAACTCGATAAGAAAATTGCAACAACTCGATAAACAACACGCGCACAACTTGTTGAACAAGGCTAGATGGTTACAACTTAAACAGACAGGCTCAAGCCTGAAAAGAACCAAAACTAGTCCCCGAAAGGTGCTGATAACAGAATACAACTACTGGAAACCACTGAATCTTCACACAAGAGATTAGTGAGCATGAATGGGACGCTGTCGGTCATAAGGGATGACCTGCCGGCCATCACTTTCCTCTGCCGGCCATCAGTGTGCCTATGCAGGCCATTGATGAGCCCCTGCCGGCCATCAATGAGCCACTGTCGGCCATCAATGTGCAAAACCTCCGAAACGTTGACACCTGTCCTCCACTCACTGTCTTATCTTCTATAAAGGTTCCGGCTTCATGTTTGCTTTATTTTAGCTCCATTTTTTCCCCCAAATAGAACCATTCTTTGTCGAAAAACTCTCCAATTGGATTGCGAGCTCAGATGGCTCAGAAAAGTTGAATTTTTGAGGTTTCAAGCTAAACGCACTATTCCCGCTGAGCCGTATTCCACTGTGTTTTCCATTCCTCCATGTCATGGCTAGATGTTGGAATCCAGTTACACACGTGTTTAGCTTTGGCGGACAAGAGATGTGCCCCACAATCGAAAAATTTCAAGCTTTCATGGAGTGCCAACGTGATGAGGAAATCTTGCCCCAGTCTTGTTTTGATCACATCCAAGCTTTGGGAAGGATGTGCGGGTTGACCCTACACGATGCTCGGTCTTTGGTGCACAACAGGGAGTTGGACATCCCCAACTTGATTCATCGATTTTCTAATGCCGGTGACCGCGGCGACCACTTTTGGCAAAGTTTTCGGCAACACGCCCTCTGCTTGTGTATGTTAGCCCATTTTCTGCTTGCCCCTGGCTTTGGAGGGTCTAGCATTCGCCTAATTGAAGTTGCCCAGGGCTTGAAAGAGGGCAAAAGCTGCATTGGCATAAAACAAGCCGAAACTTTGATAGGCTTGGATGCTTTCCACCGCCGGGATACAACCAAGTTTGCGGGGACTCCACTATTGTTGCAGGTAATGTTCCCACCCTTCTCACATGTGTTTCTCACATCACTCAGCCCTCAGGCTCTATTTTTCTCTCAAAACCCTTTTCTCACTTTTTCTCTCCACGTACACCTCTCTATTCTTTTATTCTTTAATCTCTCTTATTCTTCATCCCTCCCTAGGTATGGCTGATGGAGAAGTTGAAGGTAGTGGGCGCTTGTCCCGCATACTCAGCACGCGGCTATTTCTTCCGTCCTCGGCTAGTTGACTTTCCGAACGAGGGATGGTGGTGCCACTGGATGTGTAGCAAGTCTGCTGTTGACATTGTTTGGTGGTGCCCCTGGTTGGATCTGCCAGAGATGAGCTACAGCATGTCCCGACAGCCTGGTATTTAGTTGGTTGGTTTGACACACTGTGTCTTCTACTTCCCATTCCGATTCCGACGTCAGTTCGGGCATGATCAGATTTGCCTGGAAGAGGGGATAGAATACCCAGCTTCTTTTTTTATCCGAGGCTCACAACTAGCTCGGTATGCCACAGCATGGAGAACAAGAGAACTTCTGGCCCCCCTCCCAATTTCAGTTGTGCCCTTTCTGGCGAATGCGTAGCTTGGCTTGAAGAGGAGGCACAAACTGGGCCGACTTTGGCATCCGAAGCTTCCACAAGCTCTGGGAAGGGGCGCAGGAACACCTGACTATGCCCCAAGTTTATTGCTTTAATCTGTACTTTCAAGTTTTCTTTATGAATGTAATAAAAAGCAACTTCAATTTGTATCAAGAGTCAGAGAACTCTGTATTGAAATCAATGAAATTGAAGGTCGTGGATACTGAAAATTTTCCGTTTGGTCCCAAAATGGTCTAAGCTGTAAAAAGATTAATTTGAACAAAAATTAACTTTTATTAAAACTTTTCAAAAACCATTTTCGATATGGATCACAACTGGACACGCCCGAGATCTATCCTTGAGACGTACAACCCCAGATCCAACAACTGGAAAGTTGCCCCTTTTCTGAATAGCACTGCACTAGAGATCACCACCGAACCCTTGCATGTAGAATAGACAAAGATGACCAACATGATCACATTGACAGAGTTGATTTGGAAGTGTTTATAGCTGGGCTTCAGAATGAAGTTCCCTACGTATCCCAAAAATGGGAATCAAGCCTTACGTAGTTCGGTTCAAGTTCACTCGTCTATTAACACTCTCCTTTTGCGTTCTAACTTTTGGCAAGGCCGCCCTTTCTGGGTTTTCAACCTTGCGAGCTTAGTTTATCTATTTTCAAATTTTTTTTGCTCTAACTTTTGCCTAGGTCGCCCTTTCAGGTTTTCAGCCTAGCGAGCCACTTAGGGATAGTATTTCTTCAACTTGTCCATGTTGATCAGTTGGGAGAACTCTAGGCCATCTAGGTCCATAAGAACGACAGCTCCACCCGACCAAATAAACTTGATGATGTAGAGACTAGTCCAATTAGGTCTGAATTTTCCCCTAGGGTCCTGAATGGGAGCTCGGTTGTCTTTGAGCACCAAATCCCCTTCTTTCAAATTCCTGGACTTAACCTTCTTGTTGAAAGCCCTGGCAATTCTTCGTTGATAACCTTGGACGTGATACAGTGCTTTCAGCCTTCTCCTGTCAAACAGCATAAGTTCTTCGAATCTTCTCTGCTACCAATCTGCCTCAGCTATCTAGCACTTAGCCATTACCCGCAGTGACGGAACCTCAACTTCGATAGGTAGAACAACCTCCATCCCATAAACCAAGGAATACGGAGTTACCCCAATAGAAGTTCGAATTGATGTTCTGTAGCCCTAAAGAGCAAATGGCAGCTTATTTGGCCAGTCTCTATAGGTTTCCACCATCTTCTGCAGAATATGCTTGATGTTCTTGTTGGCGGCCTCAACAGCTCCGTTGGTTTGCGGCCGATATGTGGATGACTTATGAAAAGCCACATTGTACTTCTCCAACAAGTCGATCACCTCCTTCTTGAAGTGGGAACCATTATCCGAAATGATCTCATTCGGGACTCCATAGTGACAGATAATATTGCTCCTGATGAACTTAGCAACATGCGATGCCTTCAGCACTGTGTAGGATTGGGCCTCAACCTACTTTGTAAAGTAGTCTATCACCACCAAAATGTACTCATGCTCGTTCGATCCCTTCGGAGTAACTGCCCCAATCACATGAATCCCCCAGACTGAAAATGGCCATGGCAAAGTCATGTTGTACAGCTTCAACGGCGGAATGTTCATGTGGTTTGCATGAATCTGGCATTTGTGGCATCGCTGAACAAAACCAATACAATCCTCTTCCATGGTTGACCAGTAGTAACCCTGTATGAGAATCTTTCGAGCCAGCATTACTTCACTTATATACACTCTGCACTCTCCTCCGTTGATGGCCTCCACCAGGCGCTTAGATTCTTCATCATCAACACACAGTTTGTGCATCCCAAGATAACCCCGTTTGTATAGTTTACCCTCGCAAATGATGAACTGTGCAACCATTCTTCGAATTTCCCTCTTATCTTTGGCATTTGCCCCTGGCGGATAAGCCTTATTTTCCAAGAAGTTCCAGATGTCATGATACCAGGGGTTCTGATCTTGTACTTCATCTATGGCAGCAATCAACTCGTAGGCCGATACATACCTCTGTTCAATGATGATTGGACGCATTCGGACTCCCAAAGGGATGTCTATCATAGACGATAGAGTTGATAAAGAATCTGCGAACCAGTTGCTCTCTCTTAACAAATGAGTGAAGGTTAACTTCTCAAACCTGGGAATTAGAACGTCCAGAGTTTGGTGATAGGTTTTCATCCTTTCTTCCTTCACCTTCCAGTCTCCTTTCGCCTAAGACATAACCAGGTTCGAGTCCCCAATGACGTCCAACCTTTTTGCCCCTAGTTCCAAGGCGGGTTCTAAGCCAGCGATACATGTCTCATACTCTGCCTCATTGTTCGATGCTTTGAACCGGAGTTTGAAAGCTACGGGTATGTAGGAATTGTTGGGTGCTATTAGCAACACTCCTATTCCATACCCATACTGGTTAGACCCTCCGTCAAAGTACATAGTCCAGACCTCTTCTTCAAGCTGTAGAATGGCCTCGTCCAGGAACAGATATTCTACTCATTCATCTCCCTATACTGGGTGATCGGCTAGGAACTCCAATACTGCTCTCCCTTTCACAGACTTGCGCGTCATGTACTTCAAATCAAATTCAAAGAGGATAAGCAACCAACGGGCTAGCCTACCCGTAAGTGTTGGTTTCTCGAAGAGATATTTGATAGGATCTAATCTCGAAACCAGTATTACAGAGTAAGCTAACAGGTAGTGCCTCAACTTCCTAGTAGCCCATACCAAGGCCAGACAAGCCTTTTCCAACGGAGTGTAGCAGGTCTCATATTCCAGCATTTTCTTGCTCAGGTAGTAGATAGCCTTTTCCACTTTATCCTCAGAATCAATGGTTTCCCCGGCTCTAACGGCGACAACACAAGTGGGTTCTGTAGATACTGCTTGGTCTGTTCGAAAGCAACTTGACACCGGTCATCCCATTGGAACTTCTTTTCTTTCTTCAAGAGACAAAACAGTGATTCACAAGTCAAGGTTAATTTTGTAATAAACCGTCTTATGAATTGCACTTAACCTAGAAAGCCTCGCACCTCCTTTTCAATCCTTAGTGGTGGCATTTCTAAGATGGCCTTGATTTTAGAAGGATCGACCTTAATGCCCCTTTGTGTGCTCAAGAACCCTAGCATTTTCCCTGCTGTAACGCCAAAAGTACATTTCTAAGGATTCAGTCGCCACCGATACTCTCTGATCTGTTGGAAAATTTTCTTTAAGGCGGTGTAGTGGCCCTCTCTTTCCTTGGACTTGACAATCATGTCATCCACATACACCTCAACCTCTTTATGGATCATATCATGCAAAATCGTGGTTGCAGCCCGTTGATATGTAGGCCCAGCATTATTCAAACTGAACGGCATCACCCTATAACAGTAGGTTCCCCACGGGGTAGTGAAAGCAGTTTTCTCCCTATCTTCAAGTGCCATCAAAATCTAATTGTAGCCTGAAAACCCATCCATGAATGAGAGCAGTGCATGCCCAGTAGTGAAGTTCACCAATTCGTCAATTTGTGGCAGAGGAAAGTCATCCTTCGGACTAGCTTTGTTCAAATCTCTGAAGTCCACACATACCCGAATTCTGTCATCCTTCTTCGGCACTAGAACTATATTGGCCAACTAAGTCAGATATTCAGATACAAACAGCAACCCTGCATCAATCTACTTGGTGACCTCTTCTTTGATTTTCAGAGTCCAATCCGAGCGGATCCTTTGAAGCTTCTGCTTAACAGGTCGGGCCTCTAGGTCAAGAGGGATCCGGTGCTGTACAATCTCAGGATTGATTCCAGGCATGTCTTTGTAGGACCACGCGAAAACATCTTTGAAATCTTTTAATAAAGTGACTAAGCGCTCGCTCTCCTCCGAAGACAACGTGGACCTGATCTGGACCAGTCGCGGGTCCTTCTCAGTACCAACATTAATTGAGGTGATTTCATCAATCAAAGTTTTTACAAACCTCTCCTGCTCTTGATCAATCAAATGTTTTAAAATCGGAGGAATTTCTTCCTCGTCGTTTTCATCAAAGTTTTGAAAGTCCTGATTAATGCAATAAACTAAAAGCACATAAAAGTACTCAGAAGCCACAGCAGCACTATTCTCATTAATAACTTCCAATTCGTCTGATTCTTCGATTACAACATACTCAAAGGAAAATGAAAAAGACGACCTGGACAGGACAGTGGCATCCGAGTTATTAACCCCAAGAATACCGGACTCTGACTCAGACGAACGAGAATTTGATTCCGACTTCACAGACTCTGTGGAATCAGATTCTGGTTCGCTACCCGACTCAGAACTACTTGATAAAAAACCCTCCTTGTATTGCCAGACGAGGGAGGGTGCGATGGATGCATCTAGAATGCCAGAATAAGGGCCCATAGCCGTTTGATCCCCAATCATGGAAATAGAGAAATCATCTCCTAAGTACTCCGGGGTGATCTGAGGATCAGAGAGTAGACAAGCCAGTCCTATCCCCATCTCGAGTTTTGTGCCCTCGGACTCATCCTCCTTGCGCTGCTCAGTCTCAACTGGTGGGTCAGTTTGCTCTTTCGCAACTTCATCCCCCGGCAACTAAAGGTCAAAAAAGATCTCGAAGCCGAGCAAGCGCCGCTTCTCTGAATTCAACCATGGCTCCGGAAAGCCGCAAAACGGGAAATCTTCCCCCTCCTGGACAAAGCGTCCATTCAGGTTTCCTTGGATAGGTCTGTGCACCAGCTCATAGTGCTTCCCGGCTTGCTTAGCCTTGGCTCTTCCGGCCATTTCCCTTCCTTTCCTTGCCCAATTCTCTTTGGCAGGCGAGTAACCTAAACCAAAGGTATAAGGGTTGTGTGGCACTTCGGCCAATGCAGCGACGCCCTTCCGGCCACTCCGTCCTAATCCCATTCCAGGCATGTATTGAAGCTTGTTCATGAGGTAAATCGATTGCGCACTGACTTACAGTCCCTCATCAACAGCCAGCAGATCTTGTGCTACCCGAGCCTCAGCTAAGGTGAATCCCGACAGAAAGGCATCCTCCACGCCGTGTTCAATTTCCAAGACTGGTGTAGAAACTTCTGGCGGTGGATGTATCGAAAAGTTCCCAAAAACAATTGCTACCCCCTTCCCGTGGGGGTAGTTCAGTATCTGGTGTAAAGTAGAAAAGACAGCTCTTACCTAGTGCAACCACAGCCACCCCAGTAGTAGATTGAAGGTGGCTGGAATATCTAAGACATCAAACTCGATGTTCTGCTGCCCCGGGCCAACCTTAGTTTTGATCCGTATCGTCCCTATCACCTCCCGACTGGTGTTATCATAGGCACGGATCACCTGGGCTGTTGGTGCGAAATCTACGGGCTTTAACACAGTAGCATAAGCCGTTCATGACGAACATACATTGATCGCGGATCCCATATCAACCAGAACAACCGGTATCCATTTCTCCTTACACTCCATAGAGATATACAACAGCTTGTTATGATCAGAGTCCTCAGGCGGTAATTCTTTGTCTGTGAAGGTTAAAGTCGATGTAGCTCCACTCGGGAAAATCAACCCCACCAACTGCTCGGGCGTTGTATCGATCGAAAGCTTAGCCTTGCCCATGGCTAAAAGGACGACTTGTCTATGAACTCTTGAGGCCATGAGCAATCCCCAGATGGAAATGTTTGCTTGAATTTTCTTTAACTGCTTCAACACAACTTCCTCCTCTAGCAGTTTGTCTTTCTGTTTTTCTACCTCCTTGTCTTTCCCTAACGCCTCTGGTTGGTCCAAATGTGGCGGCTTGAAGTACCACTCCGAGTCATATGGTCGACCTCCTCGGTGTACCAGGTGTCATCTGGTTGGTTCTGACCCTAGTCCTCGTCAGTAGAGGCAAGACGTAAGTCATCGTCTTCCCACCACATCCCATCGGCAATCGATAAACAACTGTCCGGTCCCGCTGTAGCTATTCTTGTGTTCTCAACACATTCTGCCGCCTCAGGTGCCTTGGATTTTCTAGCCCTGTTATCATTCTCGATTCTATCCTGCTCAAACTGCCTCAATGCGGCTTCCTGCTCCGTGTTTTCTGTACTCAAATTGCCCAAGTCCCGAGCAAAATTCTCAGCATCGGTGCTTTTTGGCAATGCCTCCTTGTTCTCGGCCATTCCAGCCACTGTAGATGTTCCTGTTTCTGACAGTTCCTGCCTAGGTAGGGATCCCTCATCGATATCAGGCTCGTCACTGAGCCACCCTATAGCATCTGTTGCTATGTTCGCATCAAACCACCCAACTTGCACATCCCCCAAGTCTTGCTCATCAAAGAACTGAAGGTTGTTGATATCCTCCTCAAGGTTGGCTAGATCATCCAACCCTTGACTCAGTCCATCCTCCTGCACAACATGTACCTCCATCCCAGTTGGCAACTCCACCCCTGGCCTAGCTTGATCAACTGGCAAAATATAACTGCATGGGTTGTATGCTTCCTCAGTTATGCCCTCAGATCCCTCAGGTTCTAAACCATCATTCCCATTCTCCTCCAAGGTCACCCCAGTCTTGTCTTTGACAGTCACCACCACTAGTTTAGGATGGGTTAGGGAGGTGCTCATCATGCACAAATCCATGCTTTCAGGGATGAACACCGTCGGCTTGGGTAGGTGGGAGGGAGTGATGTATATGCTATGGTCATATAGGATGGCCATGGTTTGGATTAGGTTTATCTACCTGGGTGGAGGGGGGGTTGTTATGTGGTGGGAGAGCGTTTGTGGTGGCATTTGGCTTCTCGGGAGGCACAATCACCTTGTTGTCAATGAGATCCTAGATCTCATGACGCAGTTTGAAGCAGAGGTCAGTGTCGTGACCGTGCTGCTGGTGAAAGGTGCAATATTTGGCTGGGTTATGTGTGGGAGGGAGGTTGTTTGGCGATGGGCGTGGTTCCACAGGCTTCAGATGCCTCTTCATAATCAATACCTTCAAGGCCAATGATAAAGACATATAGAGTGGGGAGAAAGTCCTCTGACCCCGGGGTGGATTTTTTGCTGACTGCGAGCTGGTTCCGGATGCATCGGTGAAGGGTGTAGCTGTTTTTGGCATGGTGGTGACCATGCCAACGTCAGAAGTTCTTATGGCTGCACTATTACCTGTAGCTGTATTCGAACCGCGTGTAAATGCCTGCTTGGGCTGCTCCTTCTGCGGTCAATCAGACCTTACTTTATAGCATCTTCAATCTGTACCCCAATCTCATGCAAGTCAGCAAAGGTGGGAAGGGGTAAGACGATCATTTTTTGCATCAACTTTGGTTACAGGTTGCTCACAACCATCCTTATCTAATGTTTTTCGGGTGGCCGAGTTGTCATCATGGTGGCCTTGGCCCTCTATCGAGTGACAAGGTCAGAAAAGCCCTTTTTCGGCTCTTGCCTGATTGCTTTGGGTGTTGTAAGCATATTGGGCGATGAAGGCCTCGGCTATCTCCTCCCAGCTCCTTTTCACTGAATCCTCCAGCTTGGTGTACTAGATGATCACAATACCCGACAGGGTCCGACCAAAAAGGGAAAGCTTCTAAAGTCTAGTCAAGCCCATCGAGCGCAGAATATCAGAAAACAACCTCAGATGAACCATAGGATCGCCCGAACCATCAAAGCAATCTCTGTGAGGCATCTTGAACCTGTCCGGCAATGTCACCGCCGAATCCATGTAACCATCCTCTATGTCGGGGATTGAGTTAACTCCCTGAGCTCGTTTAAACAGCTTTTCAAGCTTGCTTACTTTCAAAGCAGTAGGATCGAACTCAGATTCGAACGACGTGTTTGTTGGGAAGGCCGGTGCTTTTGAAATCTGTGGTAGGACTGATGGTGGGACTGGCCCTGTTGGAATGTCCATATTCTCCTGGACGGTAGCTGTATTCCCGGGTATTGGAACCCTAGGTGGGGGTGGGGGTGGGGGTGGATGCGAAGAAGATGCTCCGGCTTGCTGTGGTTGCTGCTGTTGTTGAAGCCTAGCAATTAATTCTGCTTGCTAGGTTACAAACTCTGTCTGACGAGCTGTAACCTCCGCCTGGCAAGCAACATCCTGCTACATGGCCTCCATGGTCTTCTGGAGTTGATGCACCATTTCCTCCATACTGACTGTAAAGTGTTGATCTATCTGAACAGGTGTATATTCCCTCTCTGAGGTAGAAACAGAAAACTGAGCCCTACTGCGCACAGGTGAATCAGATAGCGACCACTGTACTAGCGACTGTTGTACTGGTGATCGGTGCCTAACTGCCCTCCATCTTGTAACCGGGGGTAATGAAGCAAACACTAGTTATTCGTCAATAAGATCCTCAGATCTGGAAAGCCTTCTACCTCTGGTCCAGAGTGCTTGGGGGGTATCTGCCTCGTCGAAAGCAATGATGAAATACTACCTTCTAAAAAGATGAATAAAGCAAAAAAAGGAAACAACAATCAGAAAACGGACAACATTTCGACTTAGATAAAGACAACACACAGTTGATATCATAAGTTGAACAATCTGTACTCAAACACTAATTTCTGTCCCCAAATATTCTGCCTCAAAACTGATACTGTCAAACACTGATACCCTCAAACACTGATGTCCTCAGATAGATACCCTGACTTGTAACTGATACATACATTCCCTATAGAGACACACCCTTACAGCACATATCAAGCAAGTGAGAGCCAAAACACCCCTATGGTGGGGTAGGGTTTTCCTATCCTGTTTTGTCAGGAGCTAGGGTTTCACTACTCACGCATGCAGTTTCAAACAACCCACATTCGGGTAAGCAACCTATCCTAGTTTGGAAGAGTCTCTATGGCTTCTGATATGCAACTAGGTCGAATGGTCAAAAAGGCTGTGTAGACACCCCATTTTTGACCAACCTTAAGACTCAGACGTCATCGATTGAGCGCTCGGTGATTGCTCATGTCGTGCTCGTTCTGAGGTTACGGAGTCTCGGCTGAGAGCCTTGCCTCCGGACTTCGGGACTCTTTTGTGCTTTGCCTCGATTTGCGAACCAGGTTCTGTTTTCTCTTCCTGAAGGGAGGGAGAGGTCTCGTAGACCATCTCTCAATGGTCGTAGGCTATTTTTCGTGGTCGTAGGCCACTTTTCCCGTTTGGAGACCAGTTTCTGATTTTCAGAGCCGTCGGCGGCGCGCCTCGGTTCGGGACTACTTAACTTTCTCTGTTTGGCACGATTTTTGGCACACACCTTGTTTCCTCTCTCTAGAGGGATATTGTGGCCCGGGAGACCACCTTTGTGGTCGCACGCCACTTTCGGTGCTTAGCGGCCAGTTTTCGGGGCCTCCGGCCACACGTTTTGACCCCCGAACCCTCGTTTTGCATCCGTCTTGGTTCATTTTTGGCATGGATCTTGTTTTCATTGTTTGGAAGGTGGTACAAGGTTGGGAGACCACCTTTTCTCCTTGGAGACCACTTTTCCCCCGCAAGCTGGTTTCCTTGACAGGTAACTGGTCTCCCTCACTTTTGGGCCACAATTGCTGGTCTCTCACCACACCACTAGCTTGCATTCAATTGGGAGACCACCATTTACGGCTGTCGACCACTTTTCTTTAGTTTGGACCTTTTGAACTGGTCGGCCGACCAGGAGAAGTGGTCGGCTGACCACCTAAACTGGTCGGCCTGCCTCCCTCAGTCTTGTCTCTGTGAGTTGTTGCCAACTGTGCCAGCTGGAAAGCATAGAATGGATACTCCATACACGTGTATGGAGGATCTTCAAGCTTGTTTTTTAGCTTCTTTGAGAAGCTTTGGAGCCTCTTGGCTATAAAGGAGGGCCTCCCCCTCCTTTGTGAAGGTTCAGAATTTCCCTAAGGCATACACATATACCTCCCTCTCTATATCTCTATTTTGGCTCTAAAAGTGCACAGTTCTTGGCCTTTTTACACTACACCTCCTAGCCTAACACTTCCACCATCAACCTAAGCTCCTTGGAGGTCATTCTCAGAGGTTAAAGGTTGAGTTTTGGTCAAGAGGTGTGCTGTTTTGCTGAAGTTACAAGGGTAACACACTATTCCCTCTTTTAAGCTTTATTTTGCTTCATCTTTTAGCTATACTTGCAAGCATATTTGAGCTTTGGTTTAAGCTGAAAAAAGTCTTATTTTGAGGCCCTTAACATGTTTGTTTAAGATCATTTTTATGTTGGGGGTCATCTACCCCCTTGCATGCTTCATTTTACCTTGTTTTGAGCCATGCCTTAGAGCATTTGTGTTGGCCTTTGTTTGGCCTTTTAGCTACTAAAATACAGTGGATTTTCAGTGGCTAGCATGCTATTTTGAGTGCCAAAATCAGATAGGGGTGACCCTCTCTCTCCTTGTTTTGTTTTCTAGCATTTTTGGCCATACAAAGGAGCCCTTATTTGCATGCTTCCAAGCCATGTTTCAGGACATTTTTTATGAGCTTTAGGACTTTCATAGGCTCTGTCCAAAGCTTGTTTTTCCATACTGGATGTCCGTCTTGCATGTGTAGAATAACCCTCTTCATAGCATATCAAAAGAGCATCTCATTCTTGCATGCATTAGCCATGTTTCAGTGGGTTTTTGGGCTTTATTTGGCATGTCATACCTCTAAATTTTTCTGGTTTAGTGGCCTCTTGATTGCCTCACATGCTTGTAGTGCAAATCCTCTTTACGAGCTTACATTGCACGCTATTTTGGCCTTTGATTCTAGCACTTTTTGGCCATGCCTTAAACTGATTTTGTGCATGTTTTGTACTTCCTTAGCTCTATTTTTGAGCGTCATGGTTGAATGATGTTTGCTATGCATGGTTGTAGTTCAATACCCTTGCCTAGCTTTGAGTTTTGAAGCCTATTGCATGCGTATTTTGAGGTGTTTCCATGTTTTGGCATCATTGTGAATCATATTTCAGAGCTTATATGTATGCCATATTCCCATGTTTTCCACTCTTTAAATGTGTTTGAGAGTTATGCATGAATACCTCATTTTTGGACCATTGAATGAGCTTCATTTCCATGCTTTGCGAGCCATCATTTGAGTCCATATTTGCTACTGTTTTGGCCTGCATAGGGACTGTTTAGGGTTGGTTTGGCCATTTGAGTATTGCTTTGCATGCCTATAGTGTAATCCACTTCACTAGTTTCGGTATTTGGGCCATCTAGCATGCATTGTGTGAGGTGTTTGCATGATTCGGGACCATCTTGCATGTCACTTTAGAGCTGGAAAATATGTGATTGTATGCCATATTTCATGCTTACCATGCTTTGGTGGAGTTGCACTTTATGCCTTAGGTTTGGTCCCTTGCATTTGTGCATGATTACATGTGTGTTGTTGCTTCATTTTCATCATGTCTGGCCACTGATTTGGGTGTGGCCAGGGCCCATCCATCTCGGTTTAAGTCCATCTTGCATTGTGTATGTCATATAATCCATGTTGTTGCATGTTCGATCATTGCATTGAGTATACCTTGTTCATAACATCGCGTATGTTAGTGCATTGTGTATGCATGCCATATAATCCATGTGCATTGAGTATGAGCATTGTGTATGCCATTTGCATACTTGCATGTCATCCTTTGCATGTTTACGTCACTTAGTCGCATTACATTTAGGATTGCATACTAGAGTTGCATTTTGTACATGCCATGCCACTCTATTTGTTGCATTGTGTTTGGAGTAGGGTTTAGTCCAAACACGGGAAACAATGAATGATTCATACTCCAAGTGATCAAACGTGCCTCGATTCCCGGTCACCGACACTCTTGATCATCCATGATGGAGTTGTTGGTTTTAGTTATTTATATGTGCATTCATGTCCCATTGAGTCGTGCAATCCGACTCCTCGGCCATCATGTATCGAGATGCGTGATTGGTGGCACGAGGATCGAGGACTACACTCCCTGGAGCTTGTGCAATGATGGAGAGAGTGGTCATGGACACGTATGTTGAAAATACTCTGCCATGTCCCTTTCTCGCTCTCTGTTGCAGCAAACCGAAAACTAGCAGCAAAAACTGGTCAACAGCCTTCTGGAGCTTTGTACAGTGTTCTAGTACCAATTGCAAACAAAGGCAAATCAGGGCATCGCGATGGATTTCCTGACAAGGCGACTTGAGCATGCATGCATCCCTATCATTCGGAACAGAGCTGAGGCAGTCCATTTTGTTTAATTTGCATGCTAGTTTCCTTACTTAGTTAATTCATTAATTAATTAAGTTGTGTAATAATTAGTTTAATTAGCTAAGATTAGCTAGTTTATTCTGTACTATTCATTCGGACCCTCCGAGGAGGGCAATATTGTAATAAGTGTGCGTTTGTGTGTGATGCATGCCTTCCAACCCCACGTCTTTCTCCCTTTTATTTACCAGCTTATAATGGTTAGTTTAGGGCACGTTTCAATTAGCATACTTATGCTCGCATGTTTGCATCCATTTATCTGTCTTGCATGCACCGGGCTTGGCGCATCATACTAACTGCATTGTATTTCAATTCCGAGTTGAATGCGTGTATCACTTGTTGCATTTCATATGCCATTTTAGAATAGCCGAGCCTATCTTAGTTGCAGTTTTGTATGTGTTGCATTAGGCATTTCAGCATAGTTAGGATTCATGCATGATTTCTAAATAGCTTCTTTCTTTGGCTTGGAGTACTCAGTAAGTGTTTATACTTTAGCATCTTTGCATGCGTGCGAGTGACTGCCATGATAGCATGCTTACCATGAGGCTATTTGCTTATGTTATATAACTGCCTGAATGCCTGTGGGTGAAGGTTGGATTATTTGAATTGGAACAATTCACCAATTGAGAGTTTTAAGCCCACTTGAGAGTGACAAAATCATGTTTTCTTAAGCCCACTTAAGGGTGGCAAATCCACGTCTTAGTCTACTTGAGAGTAGCACCATCAAACCATCTTTCAAATAAACAAACATGAAATGTTTTGTTCCAACTCAAACGATCCAGTCTATACTTGTATGTTGTATGCATCGCATAGTAATTCTAGGCTAATAACCGGAATAAGAGCACATAATGTTTTCAAAACTCGATATCATGGTTAGTAGAGGCCGATCTTTGATCGGGCGAGCGGGGGTGCTCACGAAGTGACCTTCCCTAATCGTACCCAAGTTCCCGAGCCGAGACAACTTTGCTGATGACGAATACATGGCCTTAGGCACGAGTCAGGGTTTCCTAAATTCTCCCAAAATAAAATATTTAGGTGGCGACTCTGTATCTGGCAAAGCAGTCCATGTTTGGCACTTCTTTCTAAAAATTAGTTTTTCAAAACGATTTTCTGGATTTGGACTCTTTGATGATTCATCGGTCTTGCATTGCACTCCGCGAGATTAGATACAGGACCGTGACATTGAGTCCGAACTGTAGTAAGCCCCAATGAACAAAACGGGATTCCCTCCCCAAACGTTCGGGGACATCTACAGTTTCTGGCGACTCTGCTGGGGAGTTTGGACGAACTTGACTCGAACTCATGATATCTTGTTTTGACTACACTTATGTGTTTCTTTGCATTGCATTTGCATTGGTGCGCCTAGGACACCGTGTTTGCCATCTGCTATTCCTAAATGGTTTGCCGGAGGCTCGCTTTGAGAAGCGTTCCATAAGGCTGACCGGTTACGAGCTCTACCACGATGGGAACACAAACCCCGGTTTTTATCGGGGTACCCTTTTTGACCATTCGACCTAGTGCATATTCGGAATCCATAGTGACTATTCCAAAATAGAACAGGTTGCTTACCCAATTGTAGATTGTGTGAAACCGTTGCGTGCGTAGTGAAACCCTAGCTCCTAACAAAATAGGACAGGGAAACCCTCCCTCAACATAGGGGTGTTTTGGCTCTCACTTGTTTGTTATGTGCTTTTAGAGTGTGCCTCTACAGGAATGCATGTACCAGTTTACATGTTTGGGTATCAGGCCTGAGGGCACCAGTATCGGTATTTTGATAATCAGTTATCTGCGGGTATCAGATTCAGATTTGGGGGTAGTGATTTGGGAAACAATGACCAGTATTTGAGAATAGTATATTCAGCTTACATGTGTCAACTGTGTGTTGTCATGCCGACTGTGCGTTGTGTTTATTTAAGTCGTTATGCTGTCCATTTATGGTTGTTTATTTCCTTATTATTGCTTTATTTATCTTTTTGCTAGGTAGTTTAGCACAATTGCTTCCAACCAAGCAGATATTTCCCAAGCACTCTG
Source organism: Camellia sinensis (assembly GCF_055761805.1). NCBI lineage: Eukaryota > Viridiplantae > Streptophyta > Magnoliopsida > Ericales > Theaceae > Camellia > Camellia sinensis. The sequence goes on from NC_138970.1 coordinate 76,320,469, forward strand.
GACTAGAGGTCGTCAACTCCATCGATCTGAGGATCTGGTAGACGGACAACCAATGTTCTATTCTTTACCCCTGGTTGTCAGGCGGAGGTCAAGAAGACGCAGTGTATCAGTACCAAGATTTCCAGATCAGTGGTCCTTGAGCAGTCAGGTTAAGATTTCCGAGTCTACTGCGGAGGCAAATATACCGGCAGTTCAGTTAGAACAAGGCAGTATAGCAGGGATGGAGGAAATGACGCGTCAACTCTAAGAAAGTATGAAAACTATGCAAGAGGACGCTGCTCGTCAAGCAGAATTTGCCAAACAGCAGGCCGTTGTCATGGTCCAACAGGCAGAGCTAATTACCCGGCTACAACAACAAACCGGAGCATCAACTTCACACCAAGCTCCTCCCCCACCAAGAGTTCCAATACCCGGGGAGACGGCGAATGTCCAGAATATCCAGGAGGATACAGACATCCCAACAGGGCCGGCTCCGCCCCCGATTCTGCCTCAACTATCTAAGGCACCCACTCCTATCAATCAACCAGATTCTCCCTTCGAATTCGAGGTGGACCCCATGGCATTAAAAGTGAGCAAGCTTGAAAAGCTGTTCAAGAAATCTCAGGGTGTGAAGTCCATCCCGGACATCGAGAATGGGTATACGGACGCAGCCGTGACACTGTCGGACAGATTTAAGATGCCACACATTGACCGATTTGATGGATCTGGGGATCCCATGGTGCATCTGCGTTTGTTCTCAGACATACTAAGGCCGATGGGCCTCACCAGATTACAGAAGCTTTCCTTATTTGGCCGGACCTTGTCAGGTGTAGCGGCCATTTGGTATGCAAAATTGGAAGACGATGTTAAGAGGAATTGGGATGAGATGGCCGAGGCTTTTGTCGCTCAGTACTCCTATAATACACAGATCGAGATCACAACCCGTGATCTCGAGACGACTAGGAAGGAGCCTAAGGAGAGTTTTTCTGAATTCATAACCCGCTGGAGGGCCAAGGCCTCAATGATGACCACTAGGCCAACTGACAAAGATCAAATACGGATGATTGTGCGCAATCTCCAGCCTAAGCACATGCAAAAAATGATCGTACTCCCCTTCCCCACCTTTTCAGATTTACATGAGATGGGGGTACAAATTGAGGATGCTATGAAACAGGGTCTGATTGACCAAGACAGAGAGCAACCCAGAAGAACCTTCAACCGCAACACCAATACAGGCACAGGCAATGCCGCAACTACCAGAGCCTCGGAAGTAAGCATAGTCACCACCATTCCCTCCCCAAGAGCCCTTGCGGCTACACCATTCACCGGTGCGTCCGATAGCAACCCACAAACAACCAAATACCAACCTCGAGGCCAAAGAACCTTCGCCCCATTATATATGCCCCTGTCCAAGGCTCTGGGGTTTTAATCAGGAAAGGGCACTTGAAGCCCCTAGAGCCGCGGCCATTGCCAAATCCACTACCTCCCTCTCATAACTCGGTGAAATATTGTGCCTTTCACCAACAACATGGTCACGATACCAACCATTGTTTTAGATTGCATCATGAGATTCAGGATCTCGTTGACAACAGGGTGATTGTGCCTCTAGAAAAACCCAACGTCACAACCAACCCTCTCCCACCACACAACCAAGCTCCACCTCCCAAACGAATCAACTTTATCCAAACCGGGGTCATGTCATACGGCCCCATCATATATATCACCTCATCTCACCTACCCAAGCCAGAGGTGTTCCTTCCTGACAGCACTGACTTGTGCATGTTGGACATCTCCCGAACCTAACCTGAACCAATGGTGGTGACTGTCGACAACAGAATGGGAATGATTTCGGAGGAAAGGGGTATAGTGCATTCAGGGACTGAGGAATTGGAGAGCTTTGCCGAGGAGGTGTACAATCTGAGTGGCTACATTACGTCAGCAGGACAGATTAGGCCAAATGTGGAATTGCCGGTGGGGGCAGAAATTTGTGTACTACGGGGGGATAGACTTGATCAGAGGATAGATGACTTAGCAGTTCTGGAAGGGGACATTGCTGACCTTCAGATTTTCAACGAACAAGATCCGGGGGACACGACAGTCAACTGGTTTGATTTTGAGGAGTCGGCAGAGGTTACAGGGTGGCTTGACGACCAACCAGATATTGTTGAAGAATCTCAGCTGGAAAATGGCCCGTCAGGGGCAAGGACATCAATTGTGGCCGGAAAGGCCGGGAGTCAGAATGTATCGCCGGAGAACGCCGGTGCCAAGAATTTTGCTCGGGATCTGGGCATTTTGAATACAAGAAATGTTGGACAACAGACTGCATTGACGCAGCTAGAACAAGAAAGAATTGAAGACTCTGAGAGAGCCAGAAAAGCCAAGGCCCCTATGGGGACTGAAAGTACTGTGTGTACGAGAACAGAGGGTGCTGTGAGCACATGGATAGAAGGTACCGTGAGAACAAAGACAGTGGTAACGGAGCCAGACAGGTGTCTATCGGTTACCGAGGGCATGTGGTGGGAAGACGATGATCTATGTCTTGCCCACACAGATGAAGATTGGGGGAGCAATCAACCGGCAGATACCTGGTCTATTGGAAAAGTTGACCATATGACTAGGAGTGGGCGGTATTTCAAGCCCCCACACCTGGATCAGCCAGAGGCGTCCGAGAAGGACAAGGAGACAGACAAGCAAAAAGAGAAGCTACTTGAGGATGAGGCTATGCTAAAATAATTGAAAAAGATACAAGTAGACATCTCCATCTGGGGACTGTTTATGGCTTCACGTGTTCATAGCCAAGCTGTCTTATCAGCAATGGACAAGGCCAAACTCTCGATAGACACCAAGCCTGAACAATTGGTGGGCTTGGTTTTTCTGGGAGGAGGTTCCCCGACGCTAACTTTTTCTGACAAGGAATTACCACCTGAGGGCCCAAATCATAACAAACCGCTCTACATCTCTGTGGAATGTAGAAGCAAATGGATACTGGTGGTTCTTGTCGATACAGGATCCGCCATCAACGTGTGCCCGTCAAGGATGGCATATGCAATCGGGTTGAAGCCAGCGAACTTCATGCTGATAGCCCAGGTGATAAGGGCATATGATAACACAAGCAGAGAGGTGATGGGGACAGTGAAAATTCAGACCCAGGTTGGTCCAGGACAACACGAGATTGACTTTCATGTCTTGGACGTTCCCACAACCTTTAACCTACTTTTGGGGCGGTCATGGCTGCACCAGGTAAAGGCAGTCTCTTCCACCTTGCACCAGATGTTGAAATACCCTCACGGGAAGGGGGTAGCTACAGTTTTTGGAAATTCATCAATCCATCCACCGCCGGAGGTGTCTACACCAGTCTTGGAAATTGAGCACGGCACGGAGGATGTGTTCTTATCGGGATTTACTCTGGCTGACGCTTGAGTCGTGCAAAACATCTTAGCTGTTAATGAGGGGGTGCATGTCAGCGCACAATCAATATACCTCATGAACAAGCTTCAACACATCCCCGGGATGGGATTGGGAAAGAGTGGCCGGAAAGGCATTGCAGTATCGGCCGAAGTACCGCACAACCTTCATACCTTTGGCTTAGGTTATCTGCCCACCAAAGCAAACTGGGTGAGAAAAGGCAAGGAAATGGCTAGAAGAGCCAGACCAAAGCAGGCAGGGAAGCCATATGAGTTAATGCACCGACCCATTCAGGGTACCCTAAACGGACGCTTCGTCCGGGAGGGGGAGGATTTTTCGTTCTGCGGCTTCCTAAAGCCATGGTTGAATGCGGAGAGGAAGCGAGTGCCAGGTTTTGAGATCTTCTTCAACCTGGAATTATCCGAGGATGATGTTGCCGAGGAGAAGACAGACTCATCAGCTCAGGTTGAGCAGTGTAAAAATGTGGATTCCGAGAGCGTTGAAATTGAAATGGGGGTAGCACTGGCTTGTCTACTTTCGGATCCTCCGATCGTACAGAAGTGCTTGGGAGATAACTTCTCGATGTCCATGATTGGAAATGAAACGGCTGCGAGCCTACCTGCAAGTATTTTGGATGCATCCATCGCACCCTCTCTCATCTGGCAGTACGAGGAGGGATTTTTGTCAAGCAACACCGGGTCAGGTAGTGAGCCGGAATCTGATTCCACCGAGTCTGTGGAGTCAGAATCAGGTTCCAGCTCGTCTGAGTCTGAGTCCGGTAATCCTGGGGGTGATAACCCGGGTACCACAATCCTGTCTAGGTCGTCTTTTTCTTTCTCTTTTCAGTCTATTGTAACAAAGGAATCGGACGATTTGGATGTGCTTAATGAGAATGGAATGGCTGTGGTTTCTGAGTAATTTTCTGTGCCTTTGATTTATTGTATTAATCAGGACTTTCAAAATTTTGATGAAAACGACGAGAAAGAAATTCCTCCTGTTTTACAACGTCTAATTGATCAAGAGCAGAAGAGATTTGTTAAACCATTGGTTGATGAAATCACTACAGTTAATGTGGGTACTGAGGAGGACCCGCGACTGGTCCAGATCTGGTCCACGTTGTCTTCGAAGGAGCGCGAGCACTTAGTCGCTTTATTAAAATATTTCAAAGATGTTTTCGCATGGTCCTACGAAGACATGCCTGGGATCGATCTTGAGATTGTACAACACCGAATCCATCTTGACCCAGAGGCCCGACCCGTTAAACAGAAACTCAGAAGGATCCGCCCGGACTGGGCTCTCAAAATTAAAGAAGAGGTCGCCAAGCAAATTGATGCAGGGTTCCTGCTGGTATCCGAATACCCAACTTGGTTGGCCAACATTGTTCCGGTGCCGAAGAAGGATGGCAGGATCCGGGTATGCGTGAATTTCAGGGATTTGAATAGAGCCAGTCTGAAGGACGACTTTCCTTTACTGCATATCGATGAGTTAGTAGACTTCACAGCGGGGCATGCTTTGCTTTGGTTCATGGATGGATTCTCAGGCTACAATCAGATAGTGATGGCACCTGAAGACCGGGAGAAGATTGCTTTCCCCACTCCGTGGGGGACCTACTGCTATAGGGTGATGCCATTCGGGTTGAAGAACGCTAGAGCTACATATCAACAGGCCGCAACCACGATATTGCATGACATGATCCATAAAGAGGTTGAGGTGTACGTGGACGACATGATTGTCAAGTCCAAAGAAAGAGAGGGCCACTACGCCGCCTTGCAAAAGTTCTTCCAAAGGATCAGAAAATTCCGGTTGTGGCTAAATCCTCAAAAGTGTACGTTTGGTGTTACAGCCGGGAAAATGCTGGGGTTCTTGATTACACAAAGAGGTATCGAAGTCGACCCTTCCAAAATCAAGGCCATCTTAGAAATGCCACCACCAGGGACTAAAAATGAGGTGCGAGGCTTTCTGGGTAAAGTGCAATTCATAAGACGGTTTATTTCAAAATTAACCTTGACTTGTGAACCACTTTTTGGTCTCCTGAAGAAAGGAAAGAAGTTCCAATGGGATGGCCAATGCCAAGCTGCTTTTGAACAGATCAAGGAATACTTATAGAACCCACCCGTGTTGTCACCGCCTGAGCCAGGGAAACCGTTGATTTTGTACCTTTCAGTGACTAAAACTATGATGGGCTATATGCTTGCGCAGGAATCAGAGGATAAGGTAGAGAAAGCTATCTACTATCTGAGCAAGAAGATGTTGGATTACGAGACCCGCTATACTCCACTCGAGAAGGCTTATTTGGACTTGGTATGGGCTACCAGGAAGCTACGATCCCATCAAATATCTCTTCGAGAAACCGGCACTTACGGGTAGGATAGCTCGTTGGTTGCTTCTACTTTCCGAATTCGATCTGAAGTATGTGACTCGCAAGTCAGTAAAGGAGAGAACGGTAGCGGAGTTCTTAGCTGATCACCCAGTGGAAGGGGATAAAGCAGTTGAGTACTTATTCCCAGACGAGGCTATTCTGCATATCGAAGATGAGTTTTGAACGATGTATTTTGACGGAGCATCAAACTAGTACGGGTATGGGATAGGGGTGTTGCTGATAGCACCCGACAATTCTCGTATCCCTCTAGCATTTAAACTCCGATTCAAAGTCTCGAACAACGAAGCAGAGTATGAAGCATGCATTGCTGGTTTAGAAGTAGCCCTAGAACTAGGGGCAAAACGGTTGGACGTCATCGGGGACTCAAACCTTGTTGTATCCTAAGCTAAGGGAAATTGGAAAGTCAAAGAAGAAAAGATGAGAATGTACCACCAGACCTTGGACCTGCTGATTCCTCGATTTGAGAAGCTGAACTTCGCTCATCTACTAAGAGAAAACAACAAGTTCGCAGATTCACTAGCAACTCTATCTTCCATGAAAGACATATCTTTTGGAGTCCGGATGCGTCCAATCACCATTGACCAGAAGTTTGTGCCAGCCTACGAGTCAATTGCTGCCATAGAAGAGGTTCAAGATGAGAACCCCTAGTATTACGATGTCTGGAACTTCTTGGAGAAAGAAGTGTATCCATCTGGGGCAAATGCCAAAGACAAGAGGGCAATCCGAAGAATGGCTGCTCAATTCATCATCTGCAGAGGAAAACTGTATAAGAGAGGTCATCAGGGAATGCATAAGCTGTGTGTTGAGGCTGAAGAGTCGAAGCGCCTAATAGAGGCCATCCATGGAGGAGAGTGCGGAGTGCGCGTGAACGGGGTAATGCTGGCCCGAAAGATCCTCAGACGGGTTACTACTGGTCCACCATGGAGGAGGATTGTATCGGCTTTGTTCGGCGATGCCACAAATGTCAGATCCATGCAAACCGCATGAACATCCCGCCGTCGAAGCTGTACAATATGACTTTGCGATGGCCATTTTCAGTTTGGGGAATCGATATGATCGGGGCTGTCACTCCGAAGGGGTCCAATGGGCATGAGTTCATTCTGGTCGCGATAGACTATTTCACAAAGTGGGTTGAGGCCCAATCTTATACGGTGTTGAAGGCGTCGCGCGTTGTGAAGTTTATCAGGAACAACATCATCTGTTGCTATGGGGTCCCGAACGAGATTATCTCAGATAATGGTTCGCACTTCAAGAAGGAAGTGATTGACTTGTTGGAGAAATACAACGTGGCTTTTCATAAGTCATCCACATATCGCCCGCAGACCAACGGAGCAGTTGATGCCGCCAACAAGAACATCAAGCGTATTTCACAGAAGATGGTGGAGACCTACCGGGATTGGCGAGATAAGCTGCCATTTGCTCTGTGGGGCTACCGGACTTCAATTAGAACTTCTGCTGGGGCGACTCTGTACTCATTGGTTTATGGGAAGGAGGCTGTTCTACCTATCGAAATTGAGGTTCCGTCATTACGAGTACTGGCTGAGTGTCAGATAACCGAGGCAGATTGGCAGCAGAGCAGATTTGAGGAACTTATGCTGTTTGATGAGAGAAGGCTGAAAACACTGTACCATGTTTAAGGTTATCAACGAAGAATCGCTAAGGCTTTCAACAAGAAGGTTAAGTCCAGAAATTTGAAAGAAGGAGATTTGGTGCTCAAAGATAACCGAGCACCCATCCATGACCCTAGGGGCAAGTTCAGACCCAATTGGACTAGTCCCTACATCATTAAGTCTATTTGGTCGGGTGGAGCTGTCATTCTAATGGACCTAGATGGCCTAGAGTTCTCACAGCCGATCAACATGGACAAGTTGAAGAAATATTACCCCTGAGTGGCTCGCTAGGCCAAAAACCCGAAAGGGCGACCTAGGCAAAAGTTAGAGCACAGAAAATTCAAAATTATAAAAACTGAGCTTGCAAGGTTGAAAACCCGCAAAGGGCGGCCTTGGCAAAAGTTAAAGCGTAAAAGGTGAGGGTTAATACACAAGTGAACCTGAGCCTGAACTACGTAAGGCTTGGTTCCCATATTTGGGATACGTAGGCAACATCATCCTGATGTTCAGCCATAAACTTTTTCCCGATCAACTTTGTCCATTTGATCATCTCTGTCATCTTTGTCTATTCAGCATTCAAGAGTTCGGTTGTGATCTCCGGTGCAGTGCTACTTAGACTGGGGGCAACTTTTCAGTTGCTGGAATCCGAGGTTGTGCATCTCAGTGACAGATCTCAGGGGTGTCCAGTTCTGATCCATGTTGAAAATGGTTTTGAAAAGTTTTAATAAAAGTTAATTTTGTTCAAATTAATCTTTTTACAACTTAGACCATTTTTGGACCAAAGCGGAAAATTTTCAGTACCCACAACCTTCAATTTTATTGATTTCAATACAGAGTCCCCCTGCTCTTGCATACAAATTGAAGTTGCTTTTGGTTACATTCATAAAGAAAACTTGAAAGTACTAATAAAGCAATAAATCTGGGGCATAGCTAAGTCAAGTGTTCCTGCGCCCCCTCCCAGAGCTGGTTGAAGCTTCTGACGCCAAAGTGGGCCCAATTTGTGCCTCTTCATTGAGCCAATCTATGCACTCATCAGACAAAGTGCAACTCAAAGTGGGAGCGGGGGCCAGGAGTTCTCTCGTCCTCCATGCTGTGGCATACCGAGCAAGTTGTGCACCTCGAACCGGGAATGCAGCAGGGTACTCTATCCACTCTGGCGGGCAAGTCTGATCATGGCTGAACTGGCACTGGAACCGGAAAGGAAAGTAAAAAACGCAGTGCGTCAGACCAATCAATTGAATCCCAATCTGTCGGGACATGCTGTAGCTCATTCCCGGTAGATTGAGCCAAGGACAACACCAAGCAATGCGGCCTGCAGACAAATGGCACATCCAGTCGAACCACCATCCCTCATCAAGGGCATCGACTAGGCGTCGTCAGAAGAAGGAGCCACGAGCCAAGTATGCTGGGCAGGAGTCCACAACCTGTAACTTGTCCATCAACCACACCTGGAGAGGGATGAAAAACGAGGGATTAAAGAATAAAGAGGTGTACCTTGAGGGAAAAGTGAGAAAAGGGTTTTGTGAGGAAAACCGAGCCTGAGGGCCGAGTGATGTGAGTAATATATATGTGAGATAGGGAGGGAAACATTACTTGCAGCAGTAGTGGACTCCCCGCAAATCTGGTTATTTCCCGGCGATGGAAAGCATCCAAGCCCATCAGTGTCTCGGCCAATGTCATGGCAATGCAGCTCTTACCCTCCTTCAAGCCTTGGGTAACTTCAATCAGACGAACGCTAGACCCACTGAAGCCTGGGGCAAGCAAAAAGTGAGATAACATGCACAAGCAAAGGGCATGTCGCCAAAAGCCCTACCAATGATGGTCACCGCGGTCACCGGGATCAGAAAAACGTTGAATCAAGCTAAGGATGTCCAATTCTCCGTTGCAGATTAGAGACCGAGTGTCGTGCATAGTGAGCCCACACATTCGTCTTAAGGCTTGAGCATGGCCGAAGCGGAGTTGGGGTAAGATCTCCTCGTTGCACTCGGACTCCATCAAAGCTTGGAAATCTTCGAAGGTAGAACACATCTCTTGCCCGTCGAAACTAAAGACATGTGTTACCAGATTCCAAAACCTTGTCACGGCATGGAGAAAGGGAAGATGCAGCGGAGTGCGGCTCAATGTGAATAGTGCATTCAAGCCGAAGCCCCGGAAGTTTAGCTTTTCCGAGCCGTCTAAAGTAGCAATCCAAGCTGCGAGATTTTTGATGAGGAATGCCTCCATTTTGATGCAAAACTAGGATGAAATGAAAGAACCACGAAGCTGGAACTTTTATAGAGGATAAGGCACTGTTTGGGGACACGTGTCAAAAATCCGGTGGTCGCCAAACCAGGTGGTCGGCCGACCACTTTTTCTGGTAGGCCGACCACCCCTTTGGTCTCCAAGGAAAATAGCAGGTCGGCCAGCCCGTTCTGGTGGTCGGCCACGGAGAAAAGTTGGTCTTTGTTCTGTTCCTAGTTTCTAGAAGAGAGATCCTAGCTTTTCTATGCGTTTGGAGTGTTGAAGGTCCGAGTTTACCTCTGTTTCGGATGCATTCCATCGCCCGGTTTGTCCGAAATGCATTTACTCATTCAGTTGTTGTTCTTTGTTTATCAAGTTGTTGTTTAGTTTGTTTATCGAGTTGTTGTTAAGTTTTGTTTATTGAGTCGTTGCTTATCGATTCGTTGAGTTCCGTATATCGAGTTGTTACTCTTTGTTTAATCAACATTGTCGGGATTTGCTTATCGAGTTGTAAACTTGCTAAGGTTTTGTTGTTTCTTAGTAAGTTAAGTTGTTTAGTTTGTTGTGTCGATTCACTAACTGACTTGGCAATTTTCGATGCTCAATTTTCATTCAATCTCATTTTTGTGCAAAATGATGCGATGCGACGCTAAGAGCATAAAATACAACACTTTTTCAAAAAGCTGTTTCATTTCATCATGCTTCCTTTGTTACAACATTTTACAACAAGGGTACAAGTTTTACAGAAAATAAAACTGCCTAATAATGTACAATGTGCTACAACTACTAGTAAAAAAGGCAAATAAAGCAGGAACATTTGTATCAGTGCTCTCGGACTCAAAATCGGGAGGCCCTCTTCATCCTCTTCGCCTAAGCAGTCTCTGCAATACCTCTACCAGCACCATCGTCTGAATCGGAGCTATCATCCTCGGGATCCTCCCTGACATCACCTCCACTCTTAGAACCAGAACCGGAGCCCTCCTCTCTCTCTGTGGATGTCTCTGACTGAGGATGCGCTGACTCCTCCTCACTGGACTCCTCGTCATCTATGACGAGTGCTCTGTGCCTACCTCTTCTGCAAGACGAGTCCCCTCTCCCAGCTCCTTGAGAAGGCCTGGATGGCCCGGCCTGTAGTGGTGGCATCTGAAAAGGACAATTTGAGTGCATTAGCCAACATGTATATCAGATGCAGAGACAAGAATGCTACATAGAATGGGTGTATGCAGATACAATGTATGAATATGGTGTGTGTCAGATGTGCTCTACGCATACAGGCAAGCAATGCAGTGAAATGGTTAAATACAGCATGTCATCAGAAGTATGATAAATGAAAGAAAATTGAAAAATACCGTAACACCGGCGATGAACAGTTGTGTCTCCCTCCGCAAGACCATGCCCTCCAGTGAGGCCACCAATCTGAGCAGACCATCAAAATACTGCCTGGGAGGCTGCAGATACAAGCTCAAGTCATCAATGAATAAATGAATGCCTAAGTATCTGAGTGATAAATGAAAAGCAGTGGAACATACCAGTGGTGAGTCAGGATCACTGACATATCGGTGATCGAGCATAGGAGGCTCTATTGGAATCGGGTAAGATGACCCGTATCGCTATCCGGTCAACTCGGTCGGAAGATCTGGCCACCCAGTGTGCTGATAAGTCAGGGGAATCTGTCTAGCCCCACTCCTCGATGTGCCGGCCTTGCTAGACAAAGGAACGTCTGCAGCCCGGGCTCGAGCTGACGATGATGCACCAGCAGCCCTCCTAGTAGGAGTACGGACACCCATCAGTGGGGGCATCAAGTACGTATGGCGGTAAGTCGCATACTCTCCCTCCTCCGTGTGCAGAGTTGCATCGGTACCCAACATAGCGACATCGACCTCCTCGGGAATGAGTCTCTCAGCGGACTGCATGTCATCTGGAGGTGCTGAAGGGACACTCTGCTCACGGACGCCCATCGTCTGGCGCATGAAGCGATCTCCCAGAAACTAGGCCCTACCAACTGGACCCTCAAACAAAGTCCCATACTGAGAAGAAGCCCATGCCCCCGGGAACTGGAAACGGATATCTCCTCCCAAGGGTGCCTAGGGCCGCCAAGTGATCTGAGGATAACAAGTGCATAAGCCAATCAGATGTCATAAATATGCGAGATGAATCAAAGCTGAATATATGAAGAACTGAGAGTTCTGAAGTACCTCGGTCGCCCGCACCGTGTCAAAAAACTATCGCAAGAAAGGCAGAGTCTCTCGAGCCCTCGCCCGACATCGACCCTCAAATACGTGAGAGTAAGGGATCGTAAGAGGCACATCTACCTCGAACTCTGGGGCTAGCGTCGAAAAGTACGCGTAAACCCATACCTGTGGAAAATAGGGCAGTGGCCATCATAATACAAAATATACAGAAAATACAGAGTGCTGAGTGCAGAATGTAGAATACAGAATGTGAAGTGTGCCGTGTGCAGTGTACAGATAATGAAAAGCAGAAATGTAAATCAAGAGGGCAGAAGGTACCTCCCAGGCTCTCCAGTAGCCACCAACTATGTTCCCCCATCCGCGAGAGGTCGCACTCATATAGCAGTAGATGGTAGCGAGGTCGGCGCCACCCCAGTCATACTGGCTGACCTGTGATAGGTCCACCAAAGCACTGAGCAGATACAGTCCAACTGTGTTCCCCCTGTCGGAGAACAAAGTGGTCCCAAGGAGGAACATCAAAAAACCTCAAGCGTACTGCTCTATTTCCTCAAGAGCCTCGGGCATACTCCCCCTATACTGCACGGGGAACCAAGTGTACCTGACTTTGCCCGAAGATCGGTCAATCGATGGGTGAGCTCTCAACAGATAGATCCAGGTAGCCTCCCACTCACCCATATCCTCGTCGTAGGGGACCGGTCGGCCAGCCACATCAAGGCCAGTCAGCATCGCAAACGGGGTCATCGTCATATCCCCGGTAGTTGAGAAGTGGAAAGAGTTGGTGGTGTCCGACCATCTCTCCATGAGTGCCCCCATCAAGGTCCTGCTCGCACGGTAGCGAGATAGCCCCGCGCAGAAGGGCCTAAATCCTGCCTCATCCACCATGTGACGAACGGTCTCTGGGAGCTCTGCATACCACTCCCTAGCAATAATCGAGCCATAACCTCACGTAGAGCGAGAGGGTACCTGCATTCAAAATGAACAGATGTATTCAGTTTCAGAATGAAATGTATAAGCTGCGTGCAAATGAAATGAATGAGCTGTGAGTTCAAAAGTGAAATGTAAGAACTGTGTGTTCAATATGCGCTGCATGCAAATGAAATAAGTGGGCTGTGTGTTCACCTCAAAAGTTTAGGCTGCATGTTCAACTTTCAAAAACTGTGGGCTGTGTGTTCACCTCAAGAGTTTGGGCTGCGTGTTCAGATTTCAAAGACTGTGGGCTGTGTGTTCACCTCAAGAGTTTGAGCTGCGTGTTCAGATTTCAAAAACGGTGGGCTGTGTGTTCACCTCAAGAGTTTGGGCTAAGTGTTCAACTTTCAAAAACTGTGGGCTATGTGTTCACCTCAAGAGTTTGGGCTGCGTGTTCAGATTTCAAAAACTGTGGGTTGTGTGTTCACCTCAAGAGTTTGGGCTAAGTGTTCAACTTTCAAAAACTGTGGGCTGTGTGTTCACCTCAAGAGTTTAGGCAGCGTGTTCAAATTTCAAAAACTGTGGGCTGTGTTCACCTCAAGAGTTTGGGTTGCGTGTTCAACTTTCAAAAACTGTGGGTTGTGTGTTCACCTCAAGAGTTTGGGCTACGTGTTCAACTTTCAAAAACTATGGGTTGTGTGTTCATAATCAAGAGTTTGGGCTGAGTGTTCAGATTTCAAAAAAATGTGGGCCGTGTGTTCACCATCAAAAGTTTGGGCTGCGTGTTCAACTTTCAAAAAAGTGGGCTGTGTGTTCACCATCAAGAGTTTGGGCTGTGTGTTCAACTTTCAAAAACTGTGGGCAGCGTGTTCACAATAAAAAGTATGAGCTGCGTTTTCAGAAATTCGAGTGATTGAGCTGTGTGTTCAAAATGCAAACAGAATGCTATGTTATAGACTAAGTGTTCTGAACAAGCTGTGTGCCCACTCAACAGAATTTTGTGCTGTGAGATATGTGCTAAAATAAGCAGAAATATGGTGTGCAAATGTGTTCAGAACGAGCGGATAAGCATAAATAGCGAAAGTATGAAATGTGCATGAAATGCAGAATACATTGCAGAGAATGTAAAAGTGAAGTACGTACCTCTCGTGCCTGATGAGAAAGATGAGTCTCTGGCTCCCGCAGCAACAGATCCGCAGGCGTTCGGTCATCAAATTTAGTGAAATGGTAGAAAGTGGCCTAAGGAAGGACGTGCTCCTGAGGATGATACCTCTCGGGATCAAACGGCCGAACTCTCGGGGGCAAGGACATGATGTCCGGCTCACCCTCGGCACCTGGAGGACCTCCACCATGAGGAAAATGACCCGCCATTTGAAGAAATCTGCAAAAAGGAGCAAAAATGAGCAAAATGAGCCAAAATTGAAAAAAGTCAACAAAAGTCAACTCCCGAGAAAATGTACCAAATGTCGAGACAAACTTACCTCAAGTGGTGAAAATGAAGAAAGAAGCTCTGAAATCAAATTTTAATCGGTCCAAAGTGAAGAAAACTGAAAGATTTCGCGAAACAACTTTGCGTTGGGCGTTGGAAAACGCATATAAAGCGCAGATCTGAGAGAGAAAATGGTCTAGGAAGGAAGGAGAACTGATTTTGGCCATAAGGGTGTGAGGAATAGTGATTGGGACTTGTGGATTTAAAGAAACAATTGTAAAAAGACAAAACTGTCCCGGATTTGGACAGGTGGTCGGCCGACCACCTTTCCTGGTAGGTCGACCACCCCCTTGCACAAAACCTGGTCAGTGGCCTCCCTAGGCGATCGGTGGCCCTCCTGGGTGGTCTCCAATGACTCTTTGTTCTCCCTGCAAATTTTGGTGGTGATCGGAGTCCCCGGCTCTCAAGAAAGTACAAGGGAAGTGCATTTTTCGGCGCGAAATCCCTCCGCGGGAACTTCAAATCCAATCCTCGACGCATGGCTCATCGTTACTCACCAAGAGCCAGGTGTATCCTTTTTGAGTACGTTGTGACCCCTCTGAGAGGTAAATCGGAGGTCGCGTTTGAGTTGCCCTCGTCGAGGCTTGCTTTTCTTTGCTCAATGTTTTGTTTCAAACATGCTTTTGAAGTTGGGCTTATCCTGCATTGTTATGCACGTCACTGGCATTATTATGCGCATCGCTTGCATTGTTGTGCACATTTCACTAGTATCGTCATACCTCCATGCTTAACTTGCGTTGTCGCGCACGTTTCTTCTTGCATTGCGATGTACTTTTTCATCGGCACCATGTTTGTCTGCGTTCGATATAGCGTTGAACATATGTTGTTAACTATGTTGTGCCTGTTAGATTTCTCTCTTTTGCAGGCACGATATTGTATGTACGGTTCATTTGAAGCTGGTGCAACCAGACGAACCGGACAGGTAGTGTATCTTCTCCGTGTGAGACGTAGCGAGAATTGTAATTCTTTTACATCCTTACTGCATGAAATGTAGTTTTGCTTTGCATTCTTGCTTAAAACTGTTGCATTTATTGTGAATATTTGTTTCATTACAGTTTGTTGTTTTGCATGATCATGAGTTATGTTCGGCTTTGTGCATATCGTTTTGTATTTTTCCCCTGCCTGCGGGCACGCCTGCGGGCCCATCTCTTATTTATCTCGCCTTGTCAAAAATGGGTCATCTCTGGGCATTGACATTCACTCCCGTCACTTATGACTTTCGAGTTCTGTCAAAGAGGGGCAACTGTAGACACCCCATTTTTGACCGACCTTAATACTCAGACGTCATCGATTGAGCGCTCGGTGATTGTGCATGTTGTGCTCATTCTGAGGTTACGAAGTCTCGGCTGAGAGCCTTGCCTCTGGACTTCGGGACTCTTTTGTGCTTTGCCTCGGTTTGCGAACCAAGTTCTATTTTCTCTTCCCAAAGGGAAGGAGAGGTCTCGTATACCATCTCTCAGTGGCCGTAGGATACTTTTCGTGGTCATGGGCCACTTTTCTCGTTTGGAAACTAGTTTCTGATTTTCGGAGCCGTCGGTCGAGCGCCTCGATTCGAGACCGCTTAAATTTCTCCGTTTGGCACGGTTTTTGGCACACACCTTGTTTCCTCTCTCTAGAGGGACATTGTGGCCCGGGAGACCACCTTTGTGGTCGCACACCACTTTCAGTGCTTAGCAGCCCGTTTTCGGGGCCTCCTGCCGCGCGTTTTAACCCCCGAACCCTCGTTTTGCATCCGTCTTAGTTCATTTTGGCATGGACCTTGTTTTCATTGTTTGGAAGGTGGTACCAGGGTGGGAGACCACCTTTTCTCCTTAGAGACCACTTTTCCCCCGCCAGCCGATTTTCTTGACAGGTAACTGGTCTCCCTCACTTTTG
The DNA here is from genome assembly GCF_055761805.1 of Camellia sinensis. Classification (NCBI taxonomy): domain Eukaryota; kingdom Viridiplantae; phylum Streptophyta; class Magnoliopsida; order Ericales; family Theaceae; genus Camellia; species Camellia sinensis. The sequence continues at coordinate 76,336,525 of NC_138970.1, forward strand.
GGCCACAATTATTGGTCTCCCACCACACCACTAGTTTGCATTTAATTGGGAGACCACCATTTAGGGCTGCCGACCACTTTTCTTGAGCTTGGACCTTTTGAACTGGTCGGCCGACCAGGGGAAGTGGTCGGCCGACCCTGGTCGGCCGACCACCTGAATTGGTCGGCTTGCCTCCCTTAGGCTTGTCTCTGCGAGTTGTTGCCAGCTGTGCTAGCTGGAAGGCACAGAATGGATCCTCCATACACGTGTATGGAGGATCTTCAAGCTTGTTTTTTAGCTTCTTTGAGAAGCTTTGGACCCTCTTGGCTACAAAGGAGGGCCTCCCCCTCCTTTGTGACGGTTCAGAATTTCCCTAAGGCATACACATATACCTCCCTCTCTATATCTCTATTTTGGCTCCAAAAGTGCTTAGTTCTTGGCACTTTTACACTACACCTCCTAGCTTAACACTTCCACCATCAACCTAAGCTCCTTGGAGGTCATTCTCAGAGGTTAAAGGTTGAGTTTTCGTCCAGAGGTGTGCTGTTTTACTGAAGCTACAAGAGTAACACACTATTCCCTCTTTTAAGCTTTATTTTGCTTCATCTTTTAGCTATACTTGCAAGCATATTTAAGCTTTGGTGTAAACTGAAAAAAGTCTTATTTTGAGGCCCTTAATATGTTTGTTTAAGATCATTTTTCTGTTGGGGGTCATCTACCCCCTTGCATGCTTCATTTTACCTTGTTTTGAGTCATGCCTTAGAGCATTTGTGTTGGCCTTTGTTTGGCCTTTTAGCCACTAAAATCCAGTGGATTTTTAGTGGCTAGCATGATGTTTTGAGTGCCAAAATCAGAGAGGGGTGACCCTCTCTCTCCTTGTTTTGTTTTCTAGCATTTTTGGCCTTACAAAGGAGCCCTTATTTGCATGCTTCCAAGCCATGTTTCAAGCCATTTTTGATAAGTTTTAGGACTTGCATAGGCTCTATCCAAAGCTTGTTTTTCCATATTGGATGTCCATCTTGCATGTGTAGAATAACCCTCTTCATAGCATATCAAAGGAGCATCTCATTCCTGCATGCATTAACCATGTTTCAGTGGGTTTTTGGACTTTATTTGGCATGTCATACCTCTGACTCTTGCTGGTTTAGTGGCCTATTGATTGCCTCACATGCTTGTAGTGCAAATCCTCTTTACTAGCTTACATTGCATGCTATTTTGGCCTTTGATTCTACCACTTTTTGGCCATGCCTTAAACTAATTTTGTGTATGTTTTGGACTGCCTTAGCTCTTTTTTTTGGGCCTCATGGTCAAATGATGTTCGCTATGCATGGTTGTAGTTCAATACCCTTGCCTAGCTTTGAGTTTTGAAGCCTATTGCATGCGTATTTTGAGGTGTTTCCATGTTTTGGCATCATTGTGAATCATATTTCAGAGCTTATATGTATGCCATATTCCTACATTTTCCACTCTTTAAATGTGTTTGAGAGTTATGCATGAATACCTCATTTTTGGACCATTGCATGAGCTTCATTTTCATGCTTTGCGAGCCATCATTTTAGTCCATATTTGCTACTGTTTTGGCCTGCATAGGGACTGTTTGGGGCTGGTTTGGCCATTTGAGTATTGCTTTGCATGCCTATAGTGTAATCCACTTCACTAGTTTCGGTATTTGGGCCATCTAGCATGCATTGTGTGAGGTGTTTGCATGATTCGGGACCATCTTGCATGTCACTTCAGAGCTGGAAAATATGTGATTGTATGCCATATTTCATGCTTACCATGCTTTGGTGGAGTTGCACTTTGTGCCTTAGGTTTGGTCCCTTGCATTTGTGCATGTTTGCATCTGTGTTGTTGCATCATTTTCATCATGTCTAGCCACTGATTTGGGTGTGGCCGAGGCCCATCCGTCTCGGTTTAAGTCCATCTTGTATTGTGTATGCCATATAAACCATGTTGTTGCATGTTCGATCATTGCATTGAGTATACCTCGTTCATAACATCGCGTATGTTAGTACATTGTGTATGTATGCCATATAATCCATGTGCATTGAGTATGCCATTGATTAGTTCACAGCATTGTGTATGCCATTTGCATGCTTGCATGTCATCCTTTGCATGTTTACATCACTTAGTCGCATTACATTTAGCATTGCATACTAGAGTTGCATTTTGTACATGTCATGCCACTCTATTTGTTGCATTGTATTTGGAGTAGGGTTTAGTCCAAACACGGGAAACGAAGAATGTTTCATACTATAAGTGATCAAGCGTGCCTCGATTCCCGGTCACCGACACTCTTGACCATCCATGATGGAGTTGTTGGTTTTAGTTGTTTATATGTGCATTCATATCCCATTGAGTCGTGCAATCCGACTCCTCGGCCATCATGCATCGAGATGCATGATTGGTGGCACGAGGATTGAGGACTACACTCTCTGGAGCTTGTGCAATGATGGGGAGAGTGGTCATGCACACATATGTTGAAAATACTTTGCCATGCCCCTTTCTCGCTCTCTATTGCAGGAAACCGGAAACCAGCAGCAAAAACTGGTCAGCAACCTTCTGGAGCTTTGTACAGTGTTCTGGGACCAGTTGCAAACAGAGGCAAATCGGGGCATCGCGATGGATTTCCCGACAAGACGACTTGAGCATGCATGCATCCCTATTATTCGGAACAGAGCTGAGGCAGTCCATTTTGTTTAATTTGCATGCTAGTTTCCTTACTTACTTAGTTAATTTGTTAATTAAGTAATATTGTGTAATAATTAGTTTAATTAGCTTAGATTAGCTAGTTTATTCTGTACTATTCATTCAGACCCTCCGAGGAGGGCAATGTTGTTATAAGTGTGCGTGTGTGTGTGATGCATGCCTTCCAGCCCCACGTCTTTCTCCCTTTTATTTACCAGCTTATGATAGTTAGTTTAGGGCACGCTTCAATTAGTATACTTATGCTTGCATGTTTGCATCCATTTATCTGTCTTGCATGCACCGGGCTCGGCGCATCATACTAACTGCATTGTATTTCAATTCTGAGTTGAATGCATGTATCAGTTGTTGCATTTCATATGCCATTTTAGAATAGCCAAGCCTATCTTAGTTGCAGTTTTGTATGTGTTGCATTAGGCATTTCAGCATAGTTAGGATTCATGCATGATTTCTAAATAGCTTCTTTCTTTGGCTTGGAGTACTCGGTAAGTATTTATACTTTAGCATCCTTGCATGCGTGTGAGTGACTGCCATGATAGCATGCTTACCATGAGGCTGTTTGCTTATGTGATATAACTACCTGAATGCCTATGGGTGAAGGTTGGGTTATTTGAATTGGAACAATTCACCAATTGAGAGTTTTAAGCCCATTTGAGAGTGACAAAATCATGTTTTCTTAAGCCCACTTGAGGGTGGCAAATCCACGTCTTAGCCTACTTGCGAGTAGCACTATCAAACCATCTTTCAAATAAACAAACATGAAATGTTTTGTTCCAACTCAAACGATCCAGTCTATACTTGTATGTTGTGTGCATCACATAGTAATTCTAGGCTAATAACCGGAATAAGAACACATAATGTTTTCAAAACTCGATATCATGGTTAGTAGAGGCCGATCTTTGATCGAGCGAGCGGGGGTGCTCACGAAGTGACCTTCCCCAATCGTACCCAAGTTCCCGAGTTAAGGCAACTTTGCTAATGACGGACACGTGGCCTTAGGCACGAATCAGGATTTCCTAAATTCTCCCAAAATAAAATATTTAAGTAGCGACTCTGTATCTAGCAAAGCAGTCCATGTTTGGCACTTCTTTCTAAAAATCAATTTTCCAAAATGATTTGCCGGATTTGGACTCTTTGATGATTCATTGGTCTTGCATTGCACTCTGCGAGATTAGATACAGGACCGTGACATTGAGTCCAAACTGTAGTAAGCCCCAATGAACAAAACGGGATTCCCTCCCGGGACGTTCGGGTACGTCTACAGGGTGCCTCAGCAAGACCACCTAATATACCTCTCATTCTTAACACCGAGAAGTGAAAGGGGGATCAAATGGTATAGCGGTAGTCCAGATCCAAGGTTTGTGTTCCCATCGTGGCAGTGCCCGCAACCGGTCAGCCTTATGGCAAGCTTTTCCTAGTAAGCCTCTGGCAAACCGTTCAGGAATAGCAGATGGCAAACACTGTGACATAAGCGCACCAATGCAAATGCAATGCAAAGAAATACATAAGTGTAAATAAACCAACATATCATCAGTTTGAGTCAAGTTCTCTAAATCCCCAACAGAGTTGCCAAAAACTGTAGCACCCGACTTTCTTCGCGCGCCCCCCTTTCGGAGAGGGTGCGAATTGGTCATCCTATAGTTCGGACTCCTGTCACAGTTCTGAATCTAATCTCACAAAGTGTGATGTGAGGCTGATAAACACCAAAGAGTCAAAATCTAGCAATTGGTTTTGAAAAATCAATTTTGAATGAAAAAGCGTCAAACATGGACTACTTTGCCAAATTACAAAGTTGCCACCTAAATATTTTGTTTTTGGGAAATTTAGGAAACCCTGACTTGTACCTAAGGCCACGTGTCTGTCATCACCAAAGTTGCCTCGACTCGGGAACTTGGGTACGAGAAGGGAAGGTCCTGAAATAAGCACCCCCGCTCGCCCGATCAATGATCGGCCTCTACTAAACATGATATGTTGTTTGATAAACACATGTGTTACTATTCCAATTATTAGCTAACTTTACTATGTGATGTACACAGCATACAAGTATAGACTCAATCACGAGAATTTGAACAAAACAATTCATGTTTGTTTTTTAAAAAGGTTTGAAAGTGCTACTTGCAAGTAGGCTAATGTGCGGATTTGCCACTCTTAAGTGGGCTTAAAACATGATGATTTGCCACTTCGCAAAGCAGGCTTCAAACTCACATTCGATGAATTGTCTCAATTCAAGCAATAAAGCCTTCATCCACAGGCATTCATGCAGTTAATCAAATAAGCACATAGCCTCATGGCAAGCATGTTAAACATGGCAACACTCACACTCATGCAAGTATGCTAAAGCGTAAAACTTATAGTGTACTCCAAGCCAAAATAGAAAACTAGTTAGAAATCATGCATGATCCTAACTATGTTAAGTGCCTAATGCAATACATGCAATAATGCAACTAAATAGGCTCGGCTATCTAAGATGACATATGAATGCAACACTTCGATAACATGCTTTGAAACACGTATTCAAATAGGTATTGAAATACAATACAGTTTCAATGATGCGCCAAGCCCAGTGCATACAAAACAAATGAATGATGCACGCATGCAAGCATAAGGTATGGAAATTGAAATATGCCCTAATCTAACCATCGAAAGCGATTAAATAAAAGGGAGAAAGAAGTAGGGTTGGAAGACATGCACACACACACGCACATTTATTACAACATTGTACCCTCTCGACGGAGGGTCCGAATAAATAAGCGAAGCTAACTAACTAATCTAATTAAAGTAATTAGACTAATTATTACACAACAAATTGAATAACTAGAAAACAACTTACTAATTATTACAACACTTTAACTAATTAACAAATTAATTAAATTACAAAACCATGCTAACTAATAATAAAGCATTCAACTACAAACTACACTGCCTCAGCTCTGGTTCGGATAATAGAGGATGCATGCACTAGGTTGCCGCCCCGAAACGCCTTCCGGTTTGCTCTTTAGAGGCTCTGTTTGTAGGGTGTCTCTAAGAAATTTCTGCTGAACCTTACCACAACACTGCTGGAGAATGCACCAGTGGCCTGCTAGCCATGAGAAGCTACTGTTGGCCATCTGCCAGCTGCCGGCCAATGATGAAGCAGTGCCGGCTACTGGTGTGGCACTACCGACCACTGGTGTGCTGCAACACCAAACCTTGAAGCATAACACTAAAACAGTAAGCAAACAGCCAAACTTCTGAGCCAAAACCACTCTAAGGAACTCAAACAAGGCCTCCAAGAGCTTCAACTCTAAGGTAGAGGTGTTTGGCTAAGGGTGCTAGTGCAAATATGTAGAGCAAATACACTTTCAAGCACAAAATATAGAGAGAGAGTATTCTAGAGAGAGAGAGTGAGAGATATAGCTGAGCTCAAACTTTGTAACCCTTTGCATGCATATAGATGAGCTCTATATATAGGAGATACAAGAAGCCTTCAAACAAATCCAACGCTCCACGTGCATGTAGATGACCTAATCTGTGCAAACAGCTGTCAAAATATCTACAAAAATATCTGCTGAAACATTGGTGGCCGACCGGCCATCAGTGGTGGCCGGCAGTGGCCTCATCGATGGCCGGCAGGGCAAAGCCCATGGCCGGTAGCCCTTAATGATGACTGGCAGGCCATCAAGAGCATCACCATGCAAAGACCAACACATGGTCCAAATATGAGACAGAATGGAAATAGGGTCTGGAAGGATCAAACCTGGAGCATTCCGTCGCGAAAATCGAGTACTCGACGAGTAATCAAACTTGTTGCTGGATGTACCCTGCAAGAACATCCAAGTCTTAAAAACGGTCAAAAATGGAGTGTCTACAGTAACTTCAAATTTTTTTGTGATTTTCTCCCTTTTGAAAATCCCTATTATTGAAATCTCTTCTGAAAAATTTTCACACACCTTGTTTCTTTTTCACAAACCTTTTGAACTTCCTAGTGATGAATGTCATTTCCTCATCATCATCTGAGTCATCTTCTTCATCCTCTTGCGGTTTCGAGGTGGATTTGAAGGCTATTCATTTCTTCTTGTTGTTGTCCTCCTCTTCTTTTCCTTCTTGCATTATGAGAATTTTCTTTTCCTTTTTTGTTTTGTCAAACATGGAGCCACCGCTTTTGTAGATAATTTGATACAAAAATCACAACTTTCAAACAAGCAAATAATTAGCTCCATTTTTTCTTCTTGTTTTATTATAATATGTGTATATATATATATATATATATATATGTTTGTGTGTGTGTGTGTGTGTGTGTGTGTGTGTGTGTGTGTGACATGATATAAAATTCAAACATGGAGTCACCGTTTTGTCGGCAATTTGATACAAAATTCACAACTTTCAAACAAGGAAATGATTTGCTCCGTCTTTTTCTTCTTGTTTTATTATAATAATATATATATGTGTGACATGATATAATCAATGTAGTGTAAAAAATCTAATTGCTCACGTGATGTATTCTATTTATATTATATGCATTATATATAATATTCTAATCAAATATTTGCATATATAATAAAATCTCTTTAAATAATATTTATAATAGATCTGAACATATATACCCTTTTTAAATTTTTGTAGAAATTTTAAACTAAACATAACCTACCACTCCATGTGGATATATTACTTTTGTCAAAAGAAGACAACTCATCAATATCAAATTTATCAAAATAATATAATCAATCAATATCAAATTTGTCAAAAGATGAATAGTGATCAGTCTAATTTTTCAAAAAGTGAATAGTAAAAATATTTTTATTTAAATAATATTTAACAAATATATCATACAATATATATTTTAAACATATAATATTTTGTGTCAAATAATATGTATATTAAAAAATCCAAATTTTGGCAAATAATATTTTAGACATCATCAAAATTAAATAATATGATTAACAAATTCATTGAAAAAAAAAATTAATTGGAAAAAAAATTAATTGAAAAAAAAATTAATTGCAAAAAAAATTTGATAGTAAAATTTTTAAATTTCTGTTTAAAAACCAACGTAAACTCATTTTTTGAATTTACTTTTTTTCCTCAAATTTACAAACTGAAACAACAATTTATAAACTAAAAAAATTATCAAACAAGTTTTTATGGCAGTTTTTAAAAGTTTTTTAAATATAAATTGAAAACTGAAAACAAATGGTTATCAAACCGGTCTTAGATAGTAAAAATGTCGTAAAATTAACAAATAATTAAATAAGTTACCAACGTAAGAAATGACTTATCAAATAATTCTTAGGCTATGTATGTAATAAGGATTCTAGTTCAGATGCAAAAGCCACGGCTTCAACAGCTTCCGATATGGCTTATTCAGCAGTCAAGAACAGAGCTTCAGTTGTGGTGTCATGTAGTCAGTTAGGAATTGGTTAGCTAGTTGTTAGGAGTTAGTTACACTGCTAGGAGTTAGTTATCTACTTAGATCAGCAGTAGTTTACCTTCTATAAATACAGCTTGTATGTACTATCAAGATTGATAATAAGACATGCATTTTCCACATGGTATCAGAGCATTGAAGCTCTCACGAGCATTCTTGGGTTCTTGATTTCAGTTTCTCAGTTCTTCCAAGATTCTTCAAATTTTCTCAATCATTCTTCAAAATTCTTCAATCTTCTTCAATGGCTACCTCAAATGCTCTTCCCTCAAATCTTAGTCTTCTCATTTCAAATCTCAATTCCTTCATAATTGTAAAGCTGGATTCTTCAAATTTGATCATTTGGAGGAGTCAATTTCTCAATATTTTGCATGCTACAGATTTGCTAGGGTTTGTTGATGGTTCTCATCCTTCTCCACCATTAACGATTACAAATGTAGATGGAACCATAACCGTTAGTCTAGAGTTTCTGCAGTGGAAACAAATCGATGCACATCTATTGAGTTGTCTATTAGCTGCACTCACACCTGTGATTTTCTCTTCTATTTTGCATCTTCAACATAGTGCAGAGGTTTGGCAAGTTCTGTCAAAACGATTTACTACATTGTCTCGCAGTCATATTCATCAACTGAAAAATCAATCGACTAACATGACCAAGATTTCTCAGCCAATTGAAGAGTATCTGAGTCAGATTAAAGAGTTAGCTAATCAACTTGCTTGCCGCTTCTCCTATAGATGCAGAAGATCTAGTTCTTCTTACACTTAATGGTTTACCTGAAGAATTTGATACTTTCAAAACCACAATCCGAGCCAGGTCAGAAGCCATCTCTATGGAAGAACTTTCATCCCTTCTATGCTCAGAATCTGTTCACATTCATTCTAAGATCAAGAAAATTAATGCTCATAAACCTTCAGTTGCATATGTTGCTTCTCGTGGTTCTTCTCAGGATTTTTCTTCTCGAGGCCGATCTTATTTCAAAGGTCACAGAGGTGGTTCTCGACATGGCTACCAAGGCCATTTTTCTTCTAGAGGCAGAGGTGGACAATCATCCAGCAGTCGAAATCACAATTTAATTTGTTAGATTTATGGAAAAACTAATCACCCAACTCTGGAGTGTTGGCATCGATTGGATGGCAATTATTCTGTTCAAAATCAACAGTGACAGCAATTTCCAAATCAGTTAAGGCAATCTTCAGCACAGACATCTTCTGTTTATTCTTCCTATCAGCCTTTATCACAATCATCATCTGGTTTTTCGAACACCAGAGCTTTTGTGGCCTCTGCTTCCTCTCCACTTCTGTATGATTCCTCCCCTTGGTATCTTGATTCTGCTGCATCTGATCATATGACTCATGATTTATCTCAGTTGAGTCTTCATCAACCTTACCAAGGAACTGATCACATCACTGTTGGTAATGGTAATTCTATTCCTATTCTTCATACTGGCAAGGGTATTTTACCTACTCCACATCATACTTTTAAACTCAACAAAGTCTTGCACACTCCTATTGCTTCCAATCTTGTGACTGTGCACAAACTTACTAAAGATAATAGTTGTACAATCACTTTTTATGATTCTTTCTTCATTGCTCAGGACAAGCACACCAAGGAAATCCTACGCAAGGGACTTAATTCACATGGTTTATATCACTTTCATGCATCCAAGCCTTTTTCTCCTGCTGTTCCACCTTCATCATTTCATTCTCATAATGCATTCTACAGTTCAACTACTAATAAAGTGTCTGCCACTGTTTGGCACAAGTGATTGGGGCATCCATCATCTCTCAAGTTCAATAAGCTCAAACAATTTCTTTCTTCCACTTGTATTAAAGTCAAGGATGATGAATTTGCTTGTGTTCATTGTTGTGTAGCAAAAGTCATAGATTACCTTTCGAATTGTCTAACTCTACTATTCAAAAATTATTTTCTCTCATTCACAGTGATGTATGGGGACCTTTTTCCCCTTCTCTTTCTGGTTATAAATACTATGTACTCTTTGTTGATGAATATAGCAAATTTACTTGGCTTTATCCATTGTGTTACAAAAGTGAAATGTTTGATAAATTTGTAGAATTCACAGCATATGTTGGCAATCAATTTTCCACTCACTTGCAAATTTTTCGCACTGATGGAGGTACTGAGTTTGTTAATTCATCTATGGCTCAATTCTTCAACTCTCATGGTATTCTCCATCAAATTTCTTATCCCTATACACCTCCTCAGAATGGAGTCTCTGAGCAAAAACATAGACCCATCACTGAGACTGCCATTGCACTGCTTCACCACTTTTCTGTTCCTATTAAGTATTGGTTTGATGTCATTTCTGCAGCCACTTATCTGATTAATAGAATGCCTAAGTCTAAGGCTCATCATTCTTCTCCTTATGAATTATTGTTTCACAAAGCACCTGATTACTCTTTTATGCGTGTGTTTGGATATTAATGTTTTCCTTGGCTTAAGCCACACACTTTTCATAAACTTCAACCTAAATCTACTTTGTGTGTCTTTCTTAGTTATTATCCTTCTTACAAAGGATATAGGTGTCTCGATCCTTCCTCTGGTAAGGTTTATCTGTCTCGCTCTATCATATTTCATGAAAATATTTTTCCTTTTGCCAATATTTCTCCTTCTACTTCTCAGACCTTGTCTATGATTCAGTCTTTTTTCTGGTCTCCTTCTCCTTCTCCAACTGTGGATCATCACTCTTTCCCTGTTAGCTCACTGCCTTTTTCTTTTTCACTACAACCAGCTCTCATATCTCCTTCCTCCTCTTCCTCTTTACCTTCTTTAGCATCTCCTCTGCCACTACACTGCAGTCTACTGTGTTTTCATAACCTACATTAACTAAGTCTATCCAGTCTGCACTACCTCAGTCTGTTTCTTCTTCTCTACCATCAGGCCCAATTTCTTCTTCTACTCCCACTCCTACTCCTATTTCTTCCATTTTTATTGATTTACCTCTACCTCCTCCTTCTTCTAATTGTCATTCTATGATTACTCGCTCTAAAGCGCATCCTCAAGTCTTTATGTGTAAAAAATATATGTATTATTGATTGTTGTTTTTTGATACATGATTGTTGTATATTACAAATGGTGAGTGGCTCATTATATAGGAGAGGGTGAGAGTAGTAGGTGAGGAGTAGGTGAGGAGTAGGTGGTGGTAGGTGATGGTAAATTGGTGGTAGGTGATGGTAAATTCTAACAGCCCCCCGCAAACTCAAGGAGGATAGAAACTAACCAACTTGAGTTTGAAGAGAGGAACAAAATAAGAAAATACATAAAAATAAAAAAGGATAGGAGACACTGTATGTTCGTGTCATAACGGTGTAGAGGACACTGGATGGCGGTGTCAGACCGATGTAGAAGACAGTTTATGGGGTCATGTCGGACCGTTGTAGAAGACAGTTTACGGGGTCATGTCGGACCGTTGTAGAAACTAACCGGAATCAATGTCGGGACAGTTTACAGAGTCTTGTCGGACCCTTGTAGAAACTAACCGGAATCAATGTCGGGACAGTTTACAGAGTCTTGTCGGACCCTTGAAAAAGCTAACCGGTATCAAATGTCGGGACAGTTTATAGAGTCTTGTCGGACCCTTGGAAAAGTGGCACCCTCAAAAGGTGTGCCCAATTTTGTCAAAAGGCGTGCCATCAAAAGGCGTGCCCAATTCATCAAAAGGTGTGCCGGACATGATGGCAAGGCACGTGGGCGCCTTGGCTTGCGTGCCCGTTTGTCGGCTGGTGGTAAGATGCGCGCGATGCGCGTGGCTGCCTCGGCTATAAGACAGAGGCTGAGGCTGAGGCAAAAAACCTGCGAGAGATATTCTGAGAGAGATTTCTGAGAGAGATTCTGTAACACTCTGTTTTCTGAGAGAGAATTCTGAGAGAGATACTGTGTAACACTCTGGTGCCTAGAAAATGGCTTCATCGTCTTCCCGCGGGCTGGTCACCCTCTTTTCCGACCTCAACGAGTCAACGAGAGAGAGAACTGGTGCGGTGGCACTGGAAACTCAACCAAGCGCCCCGGAGTTTGCTCCGTTGAACTTTCCGATGCGGTCGGTGGAGCAAAGAATGGCAGTGCAGTCAGATGTGGAGGCCAATCAGTATACTTTGAAGGCATGTGTGGAAAGCATGACGGCGGTCACAAATTTGTCGAACCGGCTGCAGAGTAGGACAAATGAGGTGCAGCATGTAAACGCCCAACTGGCTCTGCTCCAACGCATGTATAAGGATGCGCGAGCAGAGATAAGTGTGCTAAAGGCGGAAAACAAGGAGCTGAAGCGGAAGGCCACCGTGATGTTCCGATTTGGAGGGCCGCCATATGCTGCAGTGGAGGAGCAGGGAGTAGTGATCATGCCCAGTGGAGTGGGAAACACGGAGGCAACACCGGCAAGGGCCGCCCAGGATGGAGGCAAAAAGAAGAGACCGGCGGCAGAGTAGGTCAGTGGGTGGCCCGTCTGCAGAAAAGAAAACAAAGCTGCTGTTGTTGTAATTTTATTTTATTTTATTTTATTTTATTTTTTTGTTTTTTTGTGTGTGTGTGTAAAATGTGGATCGGGGTTGATCCCGATATGAATAAAATGAGTGTATTGTGCAAATTTGTAAATTGGTTGCAATTTTTTTTTTTTTTTTTTTTTTTTTTTTTTTTTTTTTTTTACAGTGCAAAAAAATAAAAAGAAAATAAAAGAAAGAATTAATAATAATATATTTAAAAATAATAATAATAATAATAATAATAATATGTTTAAAAAGTGGGGCGGTGGAATAAATGAAAAGCCACACCACTCAAAAAAAGTGAAAAGCCACACCAAACCCTTTGCAGCGTGATCAACTGGACAAAATATGTTGGGTCTTAGGGCACCCCACTCAAGAAAAGTGTAACGTGGGTTTGGTGGAGACATAAAATAGGGTGATGGGGAAAGAGAGTGTGTGTGTAGGAATCTGCTGGGTGTAAAGGTCCTACCCGTGGGTGTGATGAGTGGGTTGTGGGAAAAAATAAAGAAAAGAAAAGAAAGTAAAGTGAGAGAGAGGAATGTCTATGCAAGTGTTCTGACTCTTCTCAAAAACAAAAAAAAAAAAACAACACAGCAGGGGCTGTCCCTTGGGGGGTGCACGGGCATGTATGGGAAAGATGGTGTGGTGGGAGAATATAACCGCCTGCATCACTCTCTCTCGCTCTCTACCGGGCGTTTCTCTCTCCAGTTTCTCCCCAATTTGACAGCGACGGAAGACGAGAGAGATAAGAGAGCAAGTAGAGCTCCGATCGATCAACCATGGCCTCCTCCAAAGACCGCGAGACCTTCGTCTACATCGCCAAGCTCGCCGAGCAAGCCGAACGCTATGACGAGATGGTGGATGCGATGAAGAAGGTTGCGAATCTGGATGTGGAACTGACTGTTGAGGAGAGGAACTTGATGGAGCAGAAGGAGGAGTCTAAAGGGAACGAAGTGAACGCCAACCAGTGGCGGCGGCGAGGCGTAATTTTCCGGAGTACTTGGTCGGTGAAGGCGGCAGAGGCCACCGTGATCGAGACTTGTCGGCGGCGTTGATAAGGAAGAAAGCGATCGAGGTGGGTGCTAGGGTCGATGCACTCGCACTCGAGACTTCCATGACTGTTCACCACCACGATAAACCTTCCTCTGGATTCAAACCCTTCTGGTTTGAAGAGAAGCCTGACTTGAGTAAGAAACCCGAACCCGAAGACCCGGATGCCGATGATGACTGGTGATTGGTGGTGAGTCCAGATATAATATTATATATATATATATATATAAGAATGTATTACTCTGCTATTTGCTATCTGCTAGGATGCAGTAATGTCGGTCTGACGATAGTGGAGAACAGTGAGGTCGCCGCCGGGGCAGTAGGGGACGGCCCAACCTAACAACTGGTGGGTCTCGAAGGATCCGAGAAGGGTGGGGAGGAAGGAGTGGGTCGGGTTGGATAAGCGGGGTGAATGTATGTGTAGAGGTCCGGCGGGCGGCCAAGGCGAGGCTGCCGCCCGCCGGTGAAGCAGAATTACTAGGTTCTCAACCTTGCTCTGATACCATGTAAAAAATATATGTATTATTGATTGTTGTTTTTTGATACATGATTGTTGTATATTACAAATGGTGAGTGGCTCATTATATAGGAGAGGGTGAGAGTAGTAGGTGAGGAGTAGGTGAGGAGTAGGTGGTGGTAGGTGATGGTAAATTCTAACATTATGGCTTCTTCTTCCTCCTTTTCTGACACTGAGCTATCTACCTATCAGCAAGCTCTCAACTCCCTTGTTTGGCACACTGCCATGTTGGACGAATACAATGCTCTTCTTCCTTAAGGTACTTGGTCTTTGGTTGCTTTGTCTGCTTCTAAGTCTGCTATCAGCTGCAAATGGGTATTCTGCATTAAGCGCAATTCTGATGGTTTTATTGGTCGTTATAAAGCTCGTTTGGTTGCAAAAAGGGTTTCTCCAACAAGAGGGCATTGACTATACTGAAACTTTTAGCCCCGTTGCCGAACAACCTACTATTCGCATCTTCTTGTGTGTAGGGCTGAGCAAGGAATCCGTGAAATCCGTAATCCGATCCAGTCCAGTCCAATCCGATAGGTTTGGATTGATTTTTTGAATCCGTGGTTCGGTTCCGGATTGAATAATTAAAAATCCGTAGTTCACGGATTGGTTCCGGATTGAATCCCACGGTTCCGAATTGGAACCGATCCGGACCGTATACAAATAGTCTATATTTTTATTATACATCCTCCCCCATAGTATCTTTTCTCATTCTATGTAAAATCTAAACTCAAACCTAAAATCGTATAATATCTTCTTTTATTACTTTTGTTTGTTAGTTTTAAGTTTTAATTTGCAATGGTCTAAATACTTATGGTGAAACCAGTTTTCTTATGGTTGTTTAAATTCTAGAACAGTATGTCGTTATTATAGAAAAACATGTTGCTATTATGGAACTAATATAGCGCTATGTTTATATTTTTATGAAATTCAAGTGTTATATATATATTTTTGTTATTTAATTATGTGAATTCGTAGTCCTAAACCGATCCAATCCGTATTTAAATGGATTGGTTCGGATTGGTTCCATGATTTAAACGGATTGGATTGGTTCCAATTTTTTAGGAACCGTAAATAACGGATTGGCCCTGGTTTTATCCCAATCCAGTCCAATCCGGACCATGCTCACCCCTACTTGTGTGTGGCTCTGCATTATCACTGGCCTCTCAAGCAACTAGATATTAGTAATGCCTTTCTACATAGTACATTGGAAGAGGAAGTCTACATGACACAGCCTCCAGGCTTCACTAGTCCATCTCATCCCACTCATGTTTGTCTCTTAAAGAAGGCTCTCTATGGTTTAAAGTAGGCTCCTCGCGCCTTGTATTCTACATTCTCTATTTTTTTACTGTCTCAAGGTTTTCTTAATAGTCAGTGTGACAATTTCTTATTCATTCAAAGGACTTCTTGTCACGCCCCAACCCGCCCATATAAGGTTGGGCATGACTAGCCTGACGACGGACTCAAAATTCAATAATTATATGATATGGGGCCTGAACGGAAACGATTATCAATTTAAAATAACATCCATTGAGCTAACGCTTACATACCAGGATCACAAAACATTCCACCAAATAGCCCAACACATAATGAACATACCCATAAGAAACGATTGTGCGTATACATACATACAATCCCATCCTCGTAGTTGGGGGGTATAACTAAAGCATTGGTAGTAAAAGTTATAGATGTCTTACTATATTGACAAAAGCCAGTGACCAATACTATGAGCAAAGAAAGGAACTACACGAAAATAAACAAGCTTCATCCAGTTGTTTGGACACTGCGGGGATTGACAAAGAAAAGCTACCAAGGCTGGACTAGGACTGACTTCCAAGCTGATTACCTACAGAGGCAGACATAACACGGAGTGTGCAGGGCTCAGTGAATAATAGCAATATAAGGAGGTTAGGTGAATAAACATAGCCTTGGAGAATATAAATATACATATAACAAACCAACCATAAATAAGTCTTATCCATACTATATTTCAAAACAGCCTTAGGCCCGCATGTAATAGAAAACGACCTCAGGCCCAGACGTAATATAGAACGGCCTCAGGCCCAACATAACGACAGCTGTCCAGAGCAATATAGGGAAGATGGAACATCGACATGTCTCCATCTCCCTTGGCATAGAGCCATTAGTCATATACAATTCATATCATTATAGGGTAGATGGAACATCGACATGTCTCCATCTCCCTCGGCCTTAGGGCCATGAGTCATAAACAATTCACATCATAATGTACTCCATTGCAGTAAACATAATTTGTATCAATAACATACATGGATCCTAGTGGGACTCATCGCACTACACCATTCACAATTAGAGACATCTAAACCATGGTACAGTGACTCCAACATGCCAATTATTATCAAGGTATAATAATTCATAGACAGAAATGCAAGAGCAACTATATACATCATTACACTATTAGTACTCACAGTGATGGGCTTCCGGTAGTAATGGGACGATGTCCTCACCTTCCTCTATTTAGATCTTTCCACACTCAGTGGCTTATAACTAAACGGCCTCGGGCCCATCATTAGCAAAGCAGAATGACCTCAAGTCCATAAAGATATCATTGTTCAATATCGCACATAAGTTTTCCGATTGTTCATCATGAGGCGACATAGTTAGCTTACAAATAATAGAACGCCATTAATAGTTATCAATGATAAATGAAATATGTCGTTACAGTACTATTACTCATAGTGATGTGGCGGAGGGTTAGTTCTCTCATGTATGTGACCTACACACACACACGAGGCACTTATAAGTTAGTCACTTTACTTTGTAACCCATATCTGATTCGTTCCATTCACATTCAATTACAAGCATTTTAAAAGTGTTAAGCACACATTTTAGCAATCCCAGAAGATCAAACAGCAGAAAAGGAAGACACCGATTTTCTCCCCTTGGGCCACACGTGCGGTAGTCCCCTCCGCACGTACGGGAAGGTGGGCTGCACGTGTGGTAATCCTCCCCCGCACTTGCTTTTATTTCAGTAGCTTAACTTTGAAATCCCCTATTTTTCGCACGTGCGGCCGTGACCCCCGCACGTGCAGTGGTGCTTCCTACATGTGCGGCCGTGACCCCTGCATGTGCGGTCGTTATCCCTGATTTGTGCAATCCGATCCAAAACACACACCCAACTAGGTTACAACATCTCAAGGCACAAAATAAGGGAATTAAACTCAACATGATGATATAACACTACAATAACATGAATCAGAAGCTCAATTAGGTCTTTAATCCCTTCAATTTCATAAACAAAACTCAACATTCTTGTATTTGATTATATTTGATATATTTGGTCTTCCATATATATACACCATCATCTAACCACATGGATGAGTTCAACATGCAAAACTAAAAGCAAAGTGTAATTCCCCTCCATATAGCTCAACAATTCCAAATCAACTAAACATAAAAGACATTATACACAATTAACACACACTTATTCTATATTATAAACCCTAACTTACATAATCAAGAGAGATTCTTACTCAAGTCTAAGAGAGGAGTTCGTTGAAGTGAGATATTTTTACCTTAAACTCAATTTTCTACAAATCTTCTCAATTTCCAAATCCTCCTTCTTGTTGAGATTCTCTCCCCCTTGTTCTTCCTCTCTCACTCTCTCTCTTCCAGGAGATATTTGTTTTATAAAATGACAAATGGCTAAGGAAGGAACTTAAGAGGGTTTATTAAAAGTTGACTATAATTTAATCAGTTTAATCATTACGAGTCAGATTTTTTACAAAAATTCAGATTATAAACTAAAAATCATGCTGATCACAATTATAAAGTCAATTTCGGATTATCGAGCTTCTGAGGCTTTCAATTACTGATCCAAATATTTCAATTGTAACAGATTTTGCACATAATCAACAGATATAAGTCCATAACCATATAATTCACACAATTAAGCTTAATTTCACATGGAATTTCACATTAAACACATAATATGAGACTGAAAGCATACCGGAAAACATATAAGAAGATCGGGTTATTACACTTCTTCCACTATTACTCTTCTTCTTGTATATGTTGATGACATTTTGGTTACTAGAAATAGCTCTTCTCATATTCAATCTCTTCTTGCTCAAATGCATATTGCCTTTGCCATGAAGGAGCTCGGGGATATTTTCTATTTCTTGGGTATATCTATACAAGCTTATGGTGATTTCTATTTTTCATCTCAACACAAATATGCTTCTGATATCCTCATTAAAGCTGGTATGACCACTTGTAAGCCTTGCAATTCCCCTGTGTCAGTTAAGCCTTCTCTTGCTCCAAATTCTGATCTTCCATTTGATCAACCTGAGCTTTATCGCATTGTTGTTTGTGCACTCCAGTACCTTACCATCACCAGGCCTAACTTGTCTTTCGCTGTTAACCAAGCTTGTCAATACATGCATGCTCCCACTATTGCTCATTTTGCTGCTGTCAAGAGACTGTTACAATTTGTCAAAGGGACTTTAGCTCATGGGCTCACTTTCAGCCCTTGTTCTTTTGAACTTCATGCCTTCTCTGACTCGAACTGGGCTGGTGATGTTCTAGATCGTCGCAGTTCTTCAGGCTACTGTGTGTATCTTGTGTCCAACCTTATTTCTTGGTCTACTAAAAAGCAATCAACCATCTCAAGATCCTCAACCGAAGCTGAATATCGCTCTCTCGCACACACCACAGCTGAACGTACTTGGTTAACAATGTTACTCCGTGAACTTCAACTTTACTCTCTCATTCCTTCTTTACTTTGGTGTGACAACCTGTCTGCTATTGCCTTGGCTTCCAATCTGGTGTTTCACACTCGTTCTAAACATATTGAAGTGGATTGTCACTTCATTCGTAAAAAGATTGCTACTAAACAGCTACTTCTTAAATATGTTCATTCTCTTGATCAAATTGTTGATATCTTCACAAAGCCCCTCTCAGTTTCACAATTTAACTATCTTAAAGCCAAGCTTCTGGTCTCTCCCTCTACCATCAGCTTGCACGAGGGTGATAAGGATTCTAGTTCAGATGCAAAAGCCACAGCTTCAGCAGCTTCCGATATGGCTTATTCAGCTGTCAAGAATAGAGCTTCAGCTGTGGTGTCATGCAGTCAGTTAGGAATTGGTTAGCTAGTTGTTAGGAGTTAGTTACATTGTTAGAAGTTAGTTATTTGCTTAGATCAGCAGTAGTTTACCTTCTATAAATACAGCTTGTATGTACTATCAAGATTGATAATAAGAAATGCATTTTCCACAGTATGGTTTGATTTTTAAATTTTTTTTTAAATAATTAAAAATTAAAAATTAATTTGGTTAAGAAATAAAAAATAAAAAATAATTATCATTTAAGGGTAAAAAATAATTATCATTTTAACTTTTGGACAGGTTATATACATACGTTTGGCTGTTTCAATTTAATTTGT
The DNA here is from genome assembly GCF_055761805.1 of Camellia sinensis. Lineage (NCBI taxonomy): Eukaryota > Viridiplantae > Streptophyta > Magnoliopsida > Ericales > Theaceae > Camellia > Camellia sinensis. The sequence goes on from NC_138970.1 coordinate 76,356,085, forward strand.
AAAATATTATGTCTAACCACTCGAAAGATAAAAATTATATAAAAATGATGATTATTTTTTATTTTTTATTCTTAACCAAATTAATTTTTAATTTTAAAAAAAAATTCCAAAAATCAAATCGTACATAGCCTAAATTTTTTTTGATAAATCATTTCTTACGTTATTAACTTATTTAATTATTTGTTAATTTGACAACATTTTTATTATCTAAAGCCTATTTGGTAACCATTTCGTTTTCAGTTTTTAATTTATATTTCACAAAAATTAAAAAAACTGTCATAAAAACTTATTTGATAATATTTTGGTTTATAAATAGTTGTCTCAGTTTGTAAATTTGAGGAAAAAACATAAATTCAAAAAATGAATTTACATTAGTTTTTAAATAGAAATTTAAAAATTTTACTAATAATTTTTTTTTTCAATTAATTTTTTTTTCAATTAATTTTTTTTCCCAACTAGTACTAACCGAGTGGACAATTGGTAATGTTACTTTAAACCTTAGGGTGAGGATTGTAATTTCTAAAATGCACGGGGTGTTAATGTAATTTATCCAGTGAGGACAAAATTGGTATTTAAAAAAATAAATTGTTGAGGGAGGAATATGTAATGAAACTTTAAATTTCAGAGAGGGAGATGTAATTTTTAAAAAGTAAAGAAAGAACTGTAATAAATATAAATCTCAGAAGATGTCAGTTTAATTTACCCCTAAAATTTTCATTAAAACTAAAAGACATCAAATATAATTAATTGTCAAAAAATAATAATACTTGACAGTTGATAATGTTTGACACATGTGCTTTTAATTGTACCATTGTACGGGGTTCCTACTTGGAAGTTCACGCTTGGGCCAACAACTCCCAAATCGGAAGTCGGTGATTTCATTTCGTTTCTCCCCAAGCGTGGAAAAATTTTAGGTAACCTAATGAGAACATGAAATACTGTTTGGCTTAGTAAACATGTGATATGTGTCATATTATATTTGAATTATATAATTTTTTTTGTAGTTTTTATTTTTTTTAATTTTAATAAGATTTATCCAGTTTAATATAAACTGTCTTGATATACTTAAATTTTTTTCGAACAAAATAATTGGCTCAATTGTTCATGTAGTTATCTTTTGGGATAATAATAAAGTTAGAAAAATTTAGAATTTAAGAGATTGCGACTATTTCTTTATAATCTAATTTATTAATTCACTAATATCCTATCCTTTGTTAAGAAAATTAAAAAAAAAAATTCAAAATTATCTCTCTTTTTTATTGACATAAGTAAAATCATTTGCTCGTAAATACTTGAAAGAAAACCAAAGGAGTTAAATATCTTTCTTAGTGAAAAATATCACAAGCCGTCATACATAAAAGACCTTTTGAAGCATGTCATAAATGCTTTCACTAATACTATTGATTTTAAAAATTTATTAAATATTATACACTTGTGAGTTGTAATTTGACCAATTATTCCAACTGAGCTGTCCCTGGCTGGTGGTGATAGGACCCACCAGGATTTCTAGAATTCTAAAGTATGTTTGTGTTTTGTGTGTACAAGAACTAGTAGTTGCCTTTGTGAATATAATTATAAATAGAGAGGACTGTCTCTAGTTTAGGTTTGGAATAGTTTCTGTTAGGTTTTATTCTTGACAATTTCGTTTGACAAAACTTTTTTTAGTTGTATTTATTTTCGCACTTTTATTTCAGTGAGGCTATGAGTATTTAGATGCGAATTCAACCCGAATTGTGCTTTTCAGAGAAGTTTGTGATGCTAATACTTTCAAGATTGTCACTTCGCTGATTATGACGGGGATCGAGCTGCCCGGTCAGCTCGCGGGGGTTCAGGGGGTAGCGCCCCTTGACGGGTCCGGGGCAGCGCCACGACGGGGTCGAGGGGCAGCGCCCCCGAAGCAAAATGCAAAAATGCATTCAAAATTGCCTGTCCGCTCGAGCGGACATACCCGCGCTCGAGCGGAGAATCCCTGGTTCCAGCAGTTTTGGTCGCCTGCAAAAGTACTGAGATGTGTGATTTCGCGCTCGAGCGGCCTTTCTGGCGCTCGAGCGGACCTCTGTTATATCACGCGCATATTTTGCTGAAGACGCTCGAGCGGGCTGTTGGGCGCTCGAGCGGAGATCACGGGACAGATTCTATAAATTCGCGTGTTGGATCAGATTTTAGGATTACTACTCCAGATCTTCTTTTTGGTTTCTAGGGTTTATATATGGGGATACTTTGTGAGTTTTCTTTGATGTTTTATTGAGTATTCTACTCATGGTTTAAAAGAGAGTACATCAAAGATTTTTGTTTGCTATACAAAAGAGAGAGTTGTTCTTCGGTGGATTCTGAAGAATTCGAGCCTGAAGCTTTGGTAGATTCCGGGGTGGCTCATCGTAAAGACAATTCCGAGGTGAAGATGGGGTTGGAAGAGGCACATAGAGGTTGGTTCAATTAGGCGTTGTGGATTCGCTAGGTAATTGAGAGTATACCTGTGTAATTCCTTTAAATCTTCTTAGTGGATTGTTCTTGTAGCTGTTGCCCGTGGTTTTTTTATCACAGTTGGAGGTGTCCAATTGTGATTTTTTCCACGTTAAATCGTTGTCTCTTTGTCTTGATTGTTTGATTGGGATTGTTATATTCTGCTTAAAATTGATACATAATCACAAATCAACATCTAGAGGATTTCTAGATTTTTCAGTTTCGGTTCAGTTTAGTTTATTGGACTCACTTTTAAGTTTTTTTTTGATAAGTTGAATTGATCATATTTTAGGATCTGTCGAGTATATTATTTCATAAGCAACCACATCAATCGGATAACAGATAACAAATATTATGTATTCGAATCACTTTTGTCTAAAAAAAATAGACGGTCAGAAAATTAACTGTTCATAAAAAATTGATTCAAATACATAGAAACCGTTATCTGGTCGACGTAATTTTTTACAAGGATAATGTATCCAACAAATCCTAAAATACAAACGATTTGAATTATCCAAAAATAATTCAAAAATAAGTCCAATGGCCCATACTGGACCCTCCAGTCCACCATATGGACTGGAGGCAAGCCACCGCCAATTATAAATATGTTAAAAAGATTTCAATTGATGCATCGAAGTATAATATTTTCTTAACGACATTTTCAAAATTAAGATCGATGAAATTCTGCATATGATTGCCAAAAATAATAAATGATAAATTATACTTTATATTTTTACACTTTTTATCAAATCCCATTTTACTTCAATATTTTACATACAATAATGTGAATAATTTGGAGGCTTTTAAGCGAAAAATAATCTGGCACAAATAATATGTTTATATTTATTTGGGTGACGTTATATATATATATAGGGAATAGATTATCCCCAGTCTATTATGTGAATTGGATCGTCTTATTTGGGTTCATGGGACCTACCATGGGTCCTATTTCATTAATCTGAATCATTTAATATATAGAATTCGTCGAGTATTTTATACTTGCAAAACATTATATTGATCGGATATCGATAGCTACTTGATCAAATCAGATTTGTATCAATAATTTATTTTGAAAATCATATTTATCATTGACAGAAATATAATTTGATCAAGTGGCTATCAATATCTGATTAACGTGATTTTTTATAAAGATGAAGTACTTAGCGAATTCTACACATTGAACAGTTCGAATCATCAAAACAAGACATGTGGTGAGCCTTCGAGAACGCAACAATACGTTCCAGTCAGATCTCAAATTAAAGAAAAACCTACCCATATATATATATATATATAATATTTGAAAAGTTTGATTTTATTTACATCCTCGTATAAATAATACACACTTTTTGATTAGTAAAAAATAATAAAATCTACAATTATAAACAGAGCCAATACACCTTTTAAATATAGAATTTCTTGTTTTGGATCATTCAAAATTTATGTATTATTGACACATTCAAAAAATATATGTCAATAAATTCATTTTCATGGTCAGGCATGACATCTGTAACCGACAGTAACAACTTTTTTCTTTATCAGCAAACAAAATCATACAAACTAAAAAATAGAAAAAGAATCTTTGTTCCTAATGACGTGGAGGTAATCCAGATGGTGCTAAGGTGGTGTGCATATGTCTCTTCTTGGAAGCTTACAATTTTATTATAAAAATGTTTACCTTCTGTATGTTCATTATATTAATATCAAATATGAGCGGTGAATTCTTGTAAATTAACGTAATGTAATATATGAAATGATAAAAACTTTATACAAATCAAATTATTATAATATTTAAAAATAAATATATGAAAATATTTTTAGAATAATTATATTTGATGTGATATTTTATATTACAATTACAATTTTTATGTGATAGACCCAGGGAAAAAATTAGTGTTGCTACTTAAAACAAAAATAAAAAAATAAAATAAAATAAAGAGGATAAGATTTTATGAGCTCATACCCGAATACAATCACCACGATATTACTTAAAATTTATAATAAATTAATGGATCCAAACCAACCCGGTATTGAGTAAAAATTTAAACCATTAATAAATTAAGTAAAAAATGAGTGATTAGTGAATTTCTTTCTTCTTTTTTTTTCTAAACAATGGGTAATTTTATTTTTTTTTGAGACCCCTGATATTATGATTTTATAAAATAAATGATATGTAATATTTTCATAATGGTTGGGGTCCTTCAATATTTTATGAAGAAAATTTGACACAAAAAAATTTCGCCTCAACACAAATAAATTTTAATTTTTACAGAGAAATTTCTTTAATTTGACAGAAATTTCATTTCTTATTTTGCCTCTCTTCTCCGTTTGTTCCATAAATCAATCCACCATTTCACCATTGGAAGTATACTGTAAGGCCATGTTTGTTTGGGTGGACATGAGCTTGGGATTGGACTAATAGTCCAATAAATTATTAACCCGATGTTTGGTTAAACAATTGAAGTACGGACTAATTATTTTAAACTTGACTATTAGTTAAGATAGAATACTTAATCCAACGGATTCGTACTCCTAAAACTATTAGTCATGAGAATGTTAATGCAATCCGTCCAAATAAACATGACCTAAGTGTCCTCTCAATCCGATTGGTTCTCACATCAATTGTGGCCTTATTCTAAGATTGACAAAAAAAAAAAAAAAAAAAAAAAAACAAAACAAAACAAAAAAAACGCAGTCCATTCTTCTGTCAACCAGGAGTACAACGAAGCCAACCATATTCCATAATCATCATTCACGCCCCTAGACGCGCCACAGGAATCTCCACGACTGGTTCTTCCCGTTCTCCCACTCTCTGCGCGTGTGCCAGGTGTAGGCGTCTCTCTATCCTAGCGCCACTGCCTTACTCGGCTTCCCTATGCTATGTGCCACCGTCCACAGCTTCTGCCTCAGCCGTTTTCCTTCGGCTTCTGCATCGCCTTTGCAGGCTCTCCCTCTGTCAGCTCGCCCAGCCGTGTACTCCCTAAGCCGCCGTCTGCCAGTCTATTCTTTATTTCTTTATTTTGTATTTTTTTTACGATTCTCTTATGTTTCTGTTTTGCAAAAAATAAATAAATAAAATAAAATAAAATAAATTAGCATGGATCATTTTGAGACTTCTCAACCAATTTTTGTTGTCTTTAATTGCTCTAATTATGTTCTTTGAGCCCAAAGTATGCCTAGTTTTATCAAGGGTAAGAAACTTCGACGTCTTATTACTAGTGACACTGTCAAACTCGTTCGTGAAGCCACTGAAACTATTGCTAAGTATGAGGAACGTCTTGATTGGGACAACAAAAATCATCAAATCATCAAATCATTACATGGTTTTGCTATACTTCTTATGTCTCTATCCATCTTCAATTTAGTCGCTTCAACACGGCTAAAAAAATCTGAGATTTTCTAAATACCTGTTACAGCACAACTGATCTAGCTCACCAATTTCAACTCCTTAGCCAACTTCATCATACGCGTCAGGAGTCTGGTCAATCAATAAGTGCCTTTCTCTCTCAGATGTATGGTGTTTGGGATCAATTATCTCTTTCTGAACCCAATTGGAAATGTTCGGATGATATTGAGCTTTTTACCACCTACCGTGATGGCCAACGTCTGATTCAATTTTTGACGGCCCTTAAAAAAGATTTTGAGTTTGTTCGTGCCTCTCTCATTCACTGCAACCCTCTTTCCATCTTAGAGGGTGCCATTTCTGAGCTTCTTTCTAAAGAAACTCGCCTCAGATCTCTCAACCCTCCATCCATGGATGTTGCTCTTACTACATCTCACCAGCCTGGTTGCCCCTTAATTCTTGACTTATGCTCCTACTATCATAGTCCACTACATGCTCTGCTCCATTGCCTTATTCGTGTCTGCAAATGGTGTCACAAAATTGGTCCTGGTCACTATTAGCAGGAGTGCTTCGAGAACCCGCATCGCCAGTCCCGTGATCAACGTCCTCAGGGTGGCTCTTTTGGACGACCTTTGGTACACCATAAGTCTAAATCTTCCATTGTTGCTGTCACTGACTCATTCTCGACTCCTAAACATTCTCCATCCTGCACTCTTCATGACATCGAGTCCATTGTCAAGCAAGTTCTCTCCACATCTGATACACATTTTACTGCCCTTTCCGTCACCTCTTCATGGTTTTTGGATTCTATATATTGAAATCATATAACCCCTAATCATACTATTTTTTTCCTCCACCACGTCTATTTCTACTACTCCTGTCGTTTTCACTGCTAATGGGCCTCCAATGCATGTTAGTCATATAGGCCATGTCTCGACATCCATTGTTTCTTTTCTTTATACATATCTAATTCCTCATCTTACTCTTAATCTTATTTCTATTGTGCAACTTTGTGATCTTGGGCTTATTGTTCTTTTATCGTCTTTTGGTTGTGTTACGCAAGACCCGCAGATGGGACAGACTCTTAGGATCGACTGCAAAACTGGTTGTTTATACAAGCTCATTCATTTTCAAATCCCTTCTCAGCCTTCTCTTTTTATACCTGTTATTTCCGCATCTGCACACTCTTTTCTCAGTTTATGGCATTCTTACTTCGGTCATGTGTCTTTTGGTCGATTACGGTCTTTTATGTCTAGTGTTTAGTTAGGTCATGTCACTAATGAAACAATAGATTGTTTATCTTGTCAAACAGCCAAACAACCTGCTTTACCTTTTAATAAAAGTGATTCCATGACTCATGCCCTTTTTTATCTTATCTACTCTGATCTTTGGGGACCTTTCTCACACTTTACCATGGAGGGATCTAGGTATTTTGTTATCTTTGTTATTGATTTTACTTGATTTATCTGGATATTTCTTGTGAAAAATCGTTCTAAACTACAACAACACTATTACAGTTTTGCCCACATGGTTAAAACCCAATTTTCTAGCACATTCAAAAAAAAAAAAAAAAAAAAAAAAAAAAAAAAAAATTCTTCATGCCGACAATGCCCAAGAATATAAAGAAACAAATCTTTTTACAATTTCTTCGTGACAATAGCACTCCGCTTGTCCTAGAACCTCTCAACAGAATAGTCGGGCAGAGCATAAACATCGTCATATCCTTGACACTGTCCGTGCTCTCTTAATCTCTACCTATTGTTCTAAGCATTTTTGGGGTGAGGCTGCTCTCACTACTATATACACTGTCAATTGAGTTCCTACTCTTATCATTTACAATCAAACCCCGTATGACCGTCTCTATGGTTAGCCACGTGCTTATAGTAATCTTCAGGTATTTGGTTGTGCATGTTTGGTTTTATTACAGCCCCATGAACGTACCTAATTAGACCCTTGAGCTCGTCTTTGTTGCTTCTTGGGTTATGGGATTGAACATAAAGTTTATCGATGTTGGGATCCTCTCTCTAAATGTCTTCGTGTGTCTCGTCATGTTGTCTTTTAGGAAGATAAAATGTTTTCTTCCATGTCCAAATTTCACATAGATATTTCTCCCACTACATCTTTTTTTACTAATCCCATCGTTCCTCTATTTGATGATGAGCTCGATACAGGCACTACCACTGAGCAAAACATTGGCTCGATCCCTCTTCTAACCCCTTCTACCGTGTCTGGCCCTCTTGATAGTTTTGTACCTCCATCTATTGATCCTACCACTTTTATTGAGTTCTTTACATCTATTGACTCTCTTAAGCTCCTTCTTGAGCCTTCAAATGCCTCTCTTCACCATTCTACTTGAGTAAAAGAACTTTATGTCTGTCTTCGTGGTTATCATTGTTATTTTACTATTATCTCTCACCATGAACCTTAATTCTATCGTGAAGCTAGTTCTAACACTCTTTGGCAGCAATTAATGGCAGAAGAGTTACAAGCCTTAAATCAAGCTGGCGCATGGGATATGGTTGATTGTCCTCCTAACAAACCTCTAGTTGGTTATAAGTCGGTCTACAAGATCAAGAAATGTTCAAATGGGACTATTGAACGTTACTTAGTTGCCAAAGGCTTCACACAAGAGTATAGAATTGACTATGAAGAGACTTTTGCTCTTGTGGCTTGTTTCACTTCCATTCATAGTTTACTTGTTGTTGCTACAATTCAGAAATGACAGTTATTTCAAATGGATGTCAAAAATGCTTTCTCGAATGGAGATCTTCAAGAAGAGGTTTATATACAGCCGTTTCCTAGCTATACTCATTTGCCCAATAAAGTCTGTAAGCTTCGTCGAGCCCTCTATGGCCTCAAACAGTGGTTTTCTAAATTCAGTTTTACTGTTCAAGCATTTGGCTTCTCCCCTAGCTCTTATGATTCTACCCTCTGTATCCGTAAGTCTCAATATGGTCCTGTCTTCTTCTCCTTTATATGGGTGATATGATTATCACCAGTAATGACATTAATGGCATATCTACACTCAAATAGTCTCCTAGTCAACATTTTGAGATGAAGGATCTAAGTCTACTCAAATATTTCTTAAGCCTTGAGATCTCAGCGGACCCTGATGGCTATTATCTATCTCAAGCCAAGTATGCTTCTGATCATTTTACACAGGCTAGACTCACTAACAGTAAGACTGTTTCTACTCCTCTCAAACCTAATGTTTGCCTCACAACCTTGGATGGTACACCCATTCCCGATGTTAACATGCATCGACAATTAGTTGGTAGTCTTGTTTATCTCACCGCCACTCGCCCAGACATTGCGCATGTCGTTAATCTTATTAGCCAGTTCTTGTCAGCTCTTCGATCCATACATTATGCTACGATGCTTTGTGTCCTCCGCTATGTTTAGGGTACTTTATTTCATGGTCTTCATTACACCTCCCAATCTGCACTGTCATTACGTGCCTATTCTGATGCTGATTGGGTTGGAGATCGTACTAATTGCCATTCTACTACTAGGTTTTGCTTCTTTTTAGGGAATTCTCTTATTTTTTGGCATAGCAAGAAACAAACCTTGGTATCTCGCTTGAGTACTGAATTTGAATATCGTGCTCTTGTTGACACTACTTAAGAGCTCATTTGGCTTCAATGGTTGCTTACTAATATAGGTGTTCCTCTTCTAGTTGTAACTCCTCTATACTATGACAATCGAAGTGTTATCTAGATTACTCACAATGATGTTTTTCATGATTAAACTAAATATATAGAGATTGATTGTCATTTTGTTCACAAACATGTCACACAAGGCATTGTTCACCTCCTTCTGATTTCCTATGCTGGCCAAATTACTGACATCATTGTTGACATCTTCGCCAAAGCATCCACTAGGGTGTTTTCAAGATTTGATTTTCAAACTCAACTTGGCATCTACCATGTCACGTTGAGTTTGAGAGTGGATGTTAATATATAATATATATTATATATTCTGTAAATATTCTTCATACATACATATATATATATATATATATATATATTGTGTACCTTTACCTTATATAGAATAGACTCATCTCATTTAGGAATTGTTTGATTCACTTCTTTGTATAGCTTCTCAAGGTTGCAGTCTTGTATTGATTCAATACATAGTGAAATATACAAATGGTGGTGGTATATGCACTAATTAGTGTACTAACTAGTATACTAACATTAGTTATGATATTATTATTGACCTTACTTGTTATATATGTGGAGAAGTAGTTTGGAAATATTCTTTGAATCCAATGGGACGCTCGAGATCCTCAGCTAGCTACCTGAAAAGAAATGAACACTCCGGTCGGGGGTGCCGGAATTAGCACTCCGACGGACAAGTCAGTGTGTACTCTCTTGTTTACTTCTATCTTAAGTTAAGCTTCTTAGTTCTCACGTACCTCCCTTTGGTTGATGCCCTTCTATTTATATCTCTTCTTGGGCGTCAAGGTTGGGCCCACCTTTAATCCATCGTGTAACTATTTACTCGGCTCCTTTTGTTGCAAACCACTCTTCATTCGACTCCTTGTTCAACTAGTCATGTAGCCGATTAGGATACTTCTGGATTTGTATAAGAAGGGGCCGAATACGATGTATATATCTCGACTCTCTAAGTTCAGTTATTCGGCCTCTTTGCATCCCCCAATACTCGGCCCCCACAATTGCCCCCCAAACATTCCACTAACAACAGTTAGCTGGTGTGTTTGGTTTCGAACTCGAAAAGTCAGAGCCGAAATTCAGCGGCCAACCTCATTCCAACGCGAATGTGAGAGCTCACAGGCCTTTCGATCATCATTACAACTTCTCGCCCCTTTGTACGCTTCTTCCATTTATTGTGATTTAAAATTTTGTTGTCTTTTCAAATGCGTACACATTTTTGAATACTTAAAGCTCTTGGTGTGCCTTTCGATTCACCTCTGCAACCTCCTTTTATCCCTCATTGTCTTCTCCGCCTCTTGTAAGTTCTCTTCCTCTCTACTTCGAATCCTTTTTCCTGGTTTGTTTTTAGTTTAGCGTACTCCATAGACTGATAAAAATGGCAAAGCATCTGAAAGACCTCCTTTCTGCGAATCGAGCCTCTAGCTTTCGACACCATTTTTCCATCCCTTATGACGTTCGTTCGCCATTTTTCCATCCCTCTCCATATCAAGGATGTTGTCTGTCACTCGTGACAGACAGCACCCTTGATATGGTGAGGGCTGATGAAAGCACAATCGTCTTCCCTCTCTTATCAATTGTAGAAGGCAGAGTCTATTTCCCCCTTCACCTATTCCTTAGGGCCGTCCTTCGCCATTGGAGTTTAATCCCTTCCCAACCTAATGTAAATTTTTTTTGAATCATAATGGGGATCATAGAGTTAAACCGCCGCCTTAGGATTAATCTCAGCATACCTGCTATTTGGCATTGTTATGCCTTGGCCAAATCTTCTGGCCGGCATGGGCACTATTTCCTTAGGGCCAAGGACACCGACCATGAATTAGTGACTATGCTTTCCAGCTCTGGCAAGTGAGTCAATGATGTCATGGTCGTTGTTCGAGGTAACTGGAAATTCGACGAAAGTGAGGACCGCCTAAATCCTATTCCTAGACGGAGAGGTGAACCAGGTGGCCATATAGCTCCTTGCGTTTATCTTTCTTATATTTACTCGACTTTATTTTTGCGGTCTCATGGTTTTATTTGTGCAGGAAACGATTTGAAGAAAGTTTTGGTTTCAACCGACGACACCATTCTTGCAAAAATTAAAGTCACGCTTCAATACTTTGGCCATCCAAGCCTTCAAAAACAAGGGAGGGCGGCCCATAATCTTCTTCGATACGAGCCGATGTATACGACTTTTTCGACGGCAGAAAGCATCCCAGTTCCGAGGGGCAAAGAGTTTCTTGTTGTCCTTATCTTAACCAATTTCAAAAACTTGGGGCAAGTTGGTTTGGATGGATCCGATTCGGAGCAGGCGGAGGTAGCTGAGAAGGTCGCTAAGGAGTCAAACCAATCTGAAGCCGAAGTAGACGAGGCTTTGAAGTTGGCCTTTGAGGAAGCCGGTCTCACTTCATCCAACCCTCCGTCCACCTCAGACTGAGGGGACGTTTCCTTCGACGCAATCTTTATAGGTTTAGAAGACCTTCCCGGCACGTACCCTGAGGACATGGCTGGGTTGTCACTCGCACAACTTGCCAATAAGAAAAACGCCGAAAGAATGGTCGCCCGGCGGAGAGCCGAGGCCATTCGATTGGAAATTCCACCCGCTGTCGATGTTGAGCCCTCCCTGTCTATTGTCGAGGAAGAGACGACTCAAACCCAAACGGTTAAGTCGGAGCGGGTAGAGCAGGCGAATTAGGAGAAAAGAGGGGAGAAACGCCCCACCGACAAAGAAGTTGAGTCTGCTGAAGAGCAAGTCGATAAACAGCCGCGCATTGAGGAATCAGATTTGTTTGTTCTGTTCACTGTTCAACCAAAGATAAGGAACATGATGATTTCCTCTAACACATCGGCTTTAAAAGACCTGGTTGTGGCCTTGAGCATGGCCTCTTCGATCTCCTTGCCGTTTGACCGAGCCGTATTTCGGGCCGAGCCAGATCTGTTGTCGATCGCATTAACCACTCAGTCGGCTTTATTGGTACGTGCTTTATATGCAGTCTTCCGCCTAAATACATATATTTTTAATATTATTTAACTCTATTTTCTTATTTTGCAGATGGTGGGCAAGATAGCTGAAATAGGCCGCCGTCAACATGACGCTATAGAACAGATCGCCTTGCTAAAAACTGATGTTGAAAATGAAAAGAGCAAGGCTATGGAAGTCTCTCAGAGAGCCGATTCCGAAGTGACGAAAGCGGCGGAGGAACGTGCGAGGGCCGACTCTGAGGCCGAGAGCACGAGGAACTCCGACTAGTTAAGGTTGTCTGCCGAGGACAAGGCCAAAGCGAGTGAGGACGTGCTCCAGCTAGCCATTGAGGTGATTGCCAAGTTGGAAGCCGACTTGGAAGAATCGAAGAAGGCGAAGGAAACAGCCGACTCCGAGGTTTCCAAAGCGTTCCAGGCTGGACAAGAAGCCGCCTTGGAGAACTATGCGGATGAAGTGCCCAAATTGGAGAACCGGGGCTTCAAACATGGCTGGCTCAAAGCCCTTGTTGCCGCGAATGTGACATTGGCCCAGCCAATTCCATTCGAGCAAGTGGACGTTGAGCCGCTGGCGTCTGACCCTAAGGATTGACTAGGATGACATTTTAATTTTTGCTAGGCATCTTCCATGCAAGGTTGTAGCTTTTTGTTTAATAGATTTCTGTTAGTTTAAAGTAGTTTTCATGTGTAAAATGGCTACTAGTTGTACTCAATTTACTAATGAAAATTCTCTTTGCTTGAAAACTTCCTTTGCACTTTGCTATTGTTTGTGCTTAATTTTTGATATTGATGAATAGTGTTGCTTTTTACTACTGTGGATAAAATAACTGTTGTTTACTGTGCTTGCTAGCTATCGATCCAATAAGATGTAGGATTATGAGGTGAGTGAATTAAACATCCGTGAACACCTGCCGATTAGATAACTCTATCTTGGCAATTTAGTAATTTATCCGTCTTTCAATTTATCCAAACAAGTGAAACGGCTCAGAGCCTCATCGTATGGTTGATTAGCTTTATGAACCTGCCCTTGCAGTGACCACTGCATGAACTAGAACACCAATTACTATTAGTTCATGGAGTGGCTGTGGCATACGTAGATCAGCGCCGGACTTAGATATTTGCTCGGTCAGATTAATAAATCTACCATTGCCTAGCCAATATATTAACTAAAAACACCGAATACTATTAGTTCATAGAGTGGCTGTGATACTCGTTAATCGGCACCGGGCTTAGATATTTGGCCGATCAGATTAATAAATCTACCCCTGCCCCAGCCAACTTATGAACTATAAACGCCGAATACTATTAGTTCATGGAATGGTTGTGGCACGCATAGATCGGCACCAAGCTTATATATTTTGCCGGTCAAATTAATAAATCTGCCCCTGCCGCAGCCAATGTACTAACTGGAGACGCCGAATACTATTAGTTCATCGTGTGGCTGTGGTACGCGTAAATCGGCACCGGACTTAGATATTTGGCCAATGAGATTTATAAATCTACCCCTGCCTAAGCCAATGTATGAACTATAAATGTCGAATACTATTAGTTCATGGAGTGGCTGTGGCACGCGTAAATCAGCACCGGGCTTAGATATTTTGCCGGTCAGATTAATAAATCTACCCCTGCCCTAGCCAATGTACGAACTGGAGACGCCGAATACTATTAGTTCATGGTGTGGTTGTGGTATGCGTAGATCGGCACCGGGCTTAGATATTTGGCCGATCAGATTAATAAATCTGCCCCTGCCTCAGCCAATGTATGAACTATAAATGTCGAATACTATTAGTTCATGGAGTGGCTGTGGTACACGTAGATCGGCACCGGGCTTTTGAAGTTTAGCATTAATGAAATCGCCTCAGGGGTACTGCACCCGTTAGGGATAAATGGGGTGAGTTCTTCGCGCCCGTAAATGCCATTAGTGTGTTCAGACTCAATTTAAACCAGTCTATTGAGGAAGGTTAGATAAGTGAGAATGTCAGGTAGACTATTCTTCAACAGCAGAGGAGAAGGGAGGACATTGGCTGAGCTGGATACAGAGATGAGTCGCAGTGGCAAGCCTATGGGCACGGGAAGTAGGACGTTGAGGGAACGGGAAAAACGTTAGTCCCCACGTCATCGAAGTAGATCACCCAGAAGGGAAAAATAGCAACGGGGTAGTTTCCCTCGACCGCAACCAAGAAGTGAATCCGATGCAACATTGCGACCGTTGAGTTTTGCAGTTTTTGTGGGGAATAAACCGACGACAGAAGCGGATTCAATTGTTCACGACCCAGGTGTGGCAGTCAAGTTCGCTCGACAGATTTTTCCACCAGAAGTCCAGCAGTTGACAGTCGGTCGACAAGATTTCGAAGTGTTTCGAGAGGGTATCCACAGAGCAGTGAAAGGGCTGTATACCGCCTATGAAATTGGCATGTGTCTATGTGCTGCGTGGCGAAAGATAGAGTAGAAGAACGAACGAATTCGAAACTTGGAGGCTCGCGAAGAGAAGGTTGAGCGTGAGCTAAGAAAGGCCAAAATTACCGAGCCAGGTGCAGTTGGCGAATCTAACCCAGTCGTGGAGGAAAGGGTGACCCAATGGCTAATAAGTCATGCGATTGCCGATCGAGATACAGCAAGCATGTTTGTAGTAGAGACGGCAAGCTCTAGGGCTTATGAGAAAGGCTTCCACGACGGTCGAAAAGTCCGGATAGACAAGACCAAGGAGAAACTCGCCGAGGAGGTATGTCGATGCGAGAATCGGGGTTTCAGGCATGGGTAGATCAAGGCTCTCCAAGTCGCAGAGGCTCTCCGAGAGGTAGGCGTTGAATCAGCGTCACCGTTATACCAACGTCATCATTTTCCCTTGGCATTTTCGAAATAGAAAAGAGTGACGACGAGTGTGATGCCGAATAAAATTGAACTTATTGTAAACGCTCTAACATAGATTGGGCTCAAATTACGTATTTATTGGTTAATTTAATAAAACACCCTGTTTTAAATGTTTGCATGTTTCAATTTTTGTCAACAACGCGTGCTTTTTAACCGTAATATTCATGAGAAGCACGCCAAATCTGGATTATTATTCGGCCCAAACGCATCCTGCGAGGATGGGGCTCCGAATTCGGAGGCTTTTTTACCTTGGCCAATCGCGATATCCATGAAGGGCGCTCCGAATCCGGAGTTTTCTTCGGCCCAAACGTGATATCCACTAAGGGCGCTCCGAATCCGGAGTCTTATTCGGCCCAAACGTGATCTAAACGAATGGGGCTCCGAATTCGAAGGCTTTTTTTTATCTTGCCAATCGTGATATCCACGAAAGGCACTCCGAATCCAAGTCTTATTCGGCCCAAACGTGATATCCACTAAGGGCGCTCCGAATTCGGAGTCTTATTCGGCCCAAACGTGATCTGCATGAATGGGGCTCTGAATTTGGAGGCTTTTTTATCTTGCCAATCGTGATATCCATGAAGGGCACTCCGAATCCAGAGTCTTATTCGGCCCAAACGTGACCTGTACGTATGGGGCTCCGAATTCGGAGGCTTCTTTATCTTGGCCAATCGTGATATCCATGAAGGGCGCTCCAAATCCGGAGTCTTATTCGGCCAAATGTGACCTGCACGAATGGGGCTCCGAATTCAGAGGCTTTTTTATTTTGCCAATCGTGATATCCACGAAGGGCGCTCCGAATCCGGAGTCTTATTCGGCCCAACGTGACTTGCACGAATGGGGCTCGAAATTCAGAGGCTTTTTTTATTTTGCCAATCGTGATATCCATGAAGGGCGCTCCGGATAAGGCTCCGAATTTAGAGGCTTCTTTATCTTGGCCAATCGTGATATCCACGAGGAGCGCTCCGAATCTGAAGTCTTATTCGGCCCAGATATGACCTGCACAGATGGGGCTCCAAATTCGAAGGCTTCTTTATCTTGGCCAATTGTGATATCCACGAAGAGTGCTTCGAATCCAGAGTCTTATTCGGCCCAAACATGACCTGCACGGATAGGGCTCTGAATTCGGAGGCTTCTTTATATTGGCCAATCGTGATATCCATGAAAGGCGCTCCGAATCCGGAGTCTTATTCGGCCCAAACGTGACCTGCACGGATGGGGCTCTGAATTCGGAGGCTTTTTTATCTTGGCCAATCGTGATATCCACAAAGGGCGCTCTGAATCTGGAGACTTTAAACGGAAGACCATTGAACTGATTTGCACAATAAGAAAATAGGAGACTTTGCATTGCAAAAGTGAAATCTGTACATGGTGAATCATTTAAAACAAGTATCATGCCCCACAGGTCGGGTTTAATGATAGAATTTACGCTGATGCATGAAATTCCAGGGGGGTGGCAGACTCCTCCCAGACATGTCTTTGAGCCGATATGCCCCTGTTCCCGGGATTGAATCGATTTGGTAGGGGCCGTCCTAGTTAGGATCCAATTTTTCATCAGCCGGATTCCTGGAAGCTGGAAGCATTTTCTTCAAGACCAATTTGCCTGGTACATAGCGGCGTGGCTGAACACATTGATTATACGACTTAGCAAGCTGTTGCGGGTACCATGCCATGGATGCAAGGGCACAGTCCCTTCGTTCTTCGATTAGAGTCAAATCCAAGGCCAACATCATGTCATTTCAACCCATGTCAAAAAAATTTTATTTCAAGGTTGGGAGGCCAATCTCCAAGGGGATGATTGCCTGCGTTCCGAAGCATAAAGCGAACGGTGTTTTCCTAGTGGACCACCTCGGAGTAGTGCGATGAGCCCACAGCACACTCAGCAATTCTTTGACCCATCTACCTTTAGCTTTCTCCAGCCTCTTCTTGATGCCGTCCAAAATGGCTTTGTTGGAAGCTTCAGCTTGGCCATTACTCTGTGAATAAGCCGGGGTGGAGAAATAAGGCCGAATACCATACTTGCTGTACAGTTCTCAATAGACACCGCAATCAAACTGGGTTTCATTGTCTGAAATAAGTGCTCTTGGAATGGCGAATCGCGTTATGATATTTCTCTATACAAAAAGCTTCACATCAGTATCTCGAATGTGCGTTAGTGCCTCCGCTTCTACCCATTTTGTGAAATAATCTATCGCGACAATCAAAAATCGCTTGTTGCCGGGGGCGCGAGGCAATGGTCCGACGATGTCAAGTCCGCATTGGGCGAACGGCCAAGGACTGTGTAGACGTCCCCGAACGCCCCGGGAGGGACGAGCTCTCTCGTTCCGTTCGATATTGGGCTCACTACAGTTCAGGACTTTAAAATTGTCACGGTTCTAAATCTGAACCAAAGAGTCCAAATCCGGCGAATCGTTTTGAGAAAAACAGATTTTGAAAGAAGTGCCAAACATGGACTGCTTTGCCAGATACAGAGTCGCCACCTAAATGTTTTATTTTGGAGAAATTTAGGAAACCCTGACTCGTTTGCCTAAGGCCACGTGTCCGTCATCACCAAAGTTGCCTCGGCTCGGGAACTTGGGTACGATTGAGGAAGGTCACTTCGTGAGCACCCCCGCTCGCCCGATCAAAGATCGGCCTCTACTAACCATGATATCTATTTTTGAAAACATTATGCGTTCTTATTCCAGTTATTAGCCTAGATTTACTATGTGATGCGCACAGCATACAAGTATAGACTGGATCGTCTGAATTGGAACAAAACATTTCATGTTTATTTTTTAAAGTGGTTTGATGGTGCTACCCGCAAGTAGGCTAAGACATGGATTTGCCACCCTCGGGTGGGCTTAGAAAAACATGATTTTGCCACTATCTAGTGGGCTTAAAACACACATTTGATGAATTGTTCCAATTCAAATAACCCAACCTTCACCCACAGGCATTCAGGCAGTTATATCACATAAGCAATTAGCCTCATGGTAAGCATGCTATTCATGGCAGTCACTCACACGCATGCAAGGATGCTAAAGCATAAAACTTACCGAGTACTCCAAGCCAAAACAGAAGCTAATTAGAAATCTATGCATGATCCTAACTATACAGAAGTGCCTAATGCAACACATGCAAAAATGCAACTATGGCAGGCTCAGCTATTCTAAACATGGTATATGAAATGCTACAGCTAACATGTATTCAACTTGGAATTGAAAATACAATGCAGTTAGTATGATGCGCCGAGCCCGGTGCATGCAAAACAGATGAATGAATGCAAACATGCTATCATATTGTATGTTAATTGAAACATGCCCTAATCTAACCATCATAAGCGGGTAAATAAAAGGGAAAAAGACGTGGGGTTGGAAGACATACATCACACACACGCACACTTATTACAACATTGCCCTCGCGCAGAGGGTCCGAAAGAATAATACAGTCCCAAATAATACAATCTGAATAAATAATACAGTCCAAATATGTACAAAAATCCTAATTAATTACCAAATTAACTAAGAAAACAATAAACTGGCATGCAAGCCAGGGACTGTCTTGACTCTTCTTCAGATGATAAATAATGCATATCCGGGTTGCCTTTGCACGGAAATCCACTGTGATGCCCCAATTACACTACTAGAAAAATGATTATTTGCGTCTAATTTTTTGCGACTGATTATTTAACCGTCGCAAAAAAAATTATTTTTTATATTAAAATCTCATTTTACCCCCCCCCCCAAAAAAAACCACAAAAAAACAAAAACATAAAACGTGACCTATGTCCATTTTTTCCTAATTTGCCAAATCTGAACTCCCTTCTTCTTCTTCTTCTTCTTCTTCTTCTCTCTCTCTCTCTCTCTCTCTCTCTCTCAAAATCTATCTCGCTCGACTCTTTCTTTGAATCTCCACTCTCTCACTCGAATCTCATTGTCTCTCTCGCTCGACAGTGAAGATTTGAAGATTTGATTTCAAAATTTGAAGATTTGAAGATGCTGTTGATGAAGATTTGAAGCCAAATATTTGAAGATTTGAAGATTTGAAGATGCTGTTGAAGAAGATTTCGATTGATTCATAATCGAGATTCATAATCGGTAAGCCTAAATACTTCTCTTTGTCTTTCTCTGTAACGTTTGACACATCTTCATCGATTCATCTTCATCGCTCGAATCTTACTCTCTGTAATGACACATCTTCATCGCTTAATTTGTAACATGTAAATTGAACATGAATTACTCTATGTAATGGTTGATTAATCTGTAATCTTCATCTTCATGGCTGCTACATGTGCTTTGAATATCAATCAGACATGTTCTATTTAGGAAAGAAAAAATTCTAGATCTAATATTTTTTTAACTCTCGTTTCTGTCATTACAGGTCAAGCCCAAACCTAACTCAGCTAGCGTATAAGGACTTCTGAGAGACTTAATGTTGACAGTTATTTCATTGATTTAAGGTTAGACAACGACCTCAATGCCTTCATTTCAAACTAATCGATGCGTGTTTTCTCACTATCTATAATTGAGTTGTAGGATTTTAAATTAGTTTTAGCATGATTGGATTGATTGATTGTGATTAAATTAGTTTTGTGAGCAAGCATTGTTAGGATAGACGTTCTCACTTAGAAGCGTGCTTATGAGATAAGCCATGGGGCACTCATGTTAGTTTTCAAGTCCAAATTTGAAAGCTAAAGGTAATCTGAATTGAAAATGAAATCTTACACACTCTCTCTCCCCCTCATTTTCTTCATTTGATGTCAGAAAAGCTTCAAAGTTTTAGTACACCATTGCTACACATGAGCATGGTGCTGAATATAAGATGATCATAATATTATTACCAATTAATCATAACTACTTTTCATTTTTTAATATTCATTATTAAACCAGTAAAGAAAGACTAGCATTTAGCAAAAAAATATTAAAGAAATTGCTTTCCATTGAAGCAGGGGATAATGTTATGACAAACCTTAAGAACAGGAAACCAATTAATAATACTTAACCCTAGCTTGATCTCTCACACTCATGGTTTCAAATATCAGGTAATATGGTATTCATACAATTTGTTATATTAGTCAAAATAAAAATCATTCGCGATACTTAATTTCCACTACACATAATTGCCCTTAAAATCCACTGGACTTCTGCTTATAAGTGTTAGATCACAGAACAAATAGGTTACTTACAGGACCATGAGCATCATAATTACAGATACATATACATGTTCTAAGAATTTGGTTTGCTGAAAGAGGTGGACACCCACTTTATATGCATGAAATGGTTACCCTTAAACTTACCATAGTCCAGATACATATAAATGGACACCCACATTTTCGTGTTGGACAATCCAAGCTTTTACCATAGTCCAGGTGATAGACCCTAAATGGGAAAAGTAGATATAAAAGAGAAATGTTTTTTTTTTCCTGTGATAAATAGATATAAAAAGGAAATATAACCAACTGCTAACCAGACTGCAATATAAATCAATCCACATGAATGACGGGACTAAGATTTCTAATACCAAAAATTAGGAAACTATATCTTTAATCCTTGTATTTTGATGTTACATAATGACATCACCTGATATAATAAGAAATATATGGCACCCATCATGATTTGTGCTTTCTTTCAGAATAAAGAGGAAACCAAATAATGGAAGAAACTTTGGTCCAACTTATAGAAGGTTGGCCAAAGTAGTTGCCTAAGGACTTTCACTGTTTAGTTAACAGATGGCCATACTTAACGAATTTAGACGTTCATTTAAAACTAAATCCTCAACCCAAACAGAGGTGCTTCCAGCATGGTGAAAATCAAACTCACCAGCGACATCATGCTTACACAAATAATAAGCTTAATCACAAATTCAAAATTAGAAAAAAGAGGTCATGCCAGCTCTTTTTTAGTTTCTCAACCAAGTGTTTTCCATTAAGATTTGATTAAATCTTCAAACTTTAACATATGTTTCATTATAATTCTCCAGTCACTCACTGTTAAAACTTGAATAATTCTAATTCCACATAATCGATCACAGAACCAAACATAACTACTCTCTAAGTGAACTTATTAAATCTATAGGTTCCCACATATAAAAGAGTTGTGTCTGATGAAATTTACGTGGACGAACTGTTAAAAAACTTTGGACAAGTGTGAGGGTATGTGAGCACATTTTAAGGGTATTAGAAAGAAAAAATTATATGATAAATTATACTTTTCACCTTCTGTTTTTCACACAAATATCATTGAAGTCTTCAGAACTTAATTGCTACAATTAAATAATATTGCTCCATTTAATTTTGATTTCTATAAGACCATGTCATCACCTTATACTGACCAACTTTCCTTCAATCATATCCCTTATCAGCCAAGTTGGTAATTCAAGGCAATAAAATTTTCCTTTTGTTCTAAAGTCTGAACAAATTCTTGATGGACTGAACACAACACACATGATAAGCTCCATTTAACTTAGATCTCCACACAAACCCTATCAAAGTTATAAACTGAACTTTTAAATGAAATGCATTAATAATTACATGATTTAAGGTTGATTACTTCGATCTAATCTTTATATTTTTGCTTTCCAATAATGATACATTATTTATTTTCTTAATTTACAAAATATTCTTAAACCCTTGTCAAGTCTGGAGTTTGATGTTTATTTGGAATAAACAGGTGTGCCAACCTTTATTTGTGGTTGTGGGACATAATCTTCGAAACCTATTTTCCATATGTGGTTGAAACAGAGGAACTTCCAGAAAATCGTTCTTTCAGGAATGGTGAAGCAGATATAGATAGAGTAGTACTCTGACCCTCTTTGCTATGTACTCCAAATAAGAAGTGTTCATTTTTCAGAGACACATATTGTTTGAGTTTTACAATAATTGTAATAGTAAAACTTATAAATGTGGAAACAGAAATAATTTTCAAAGTATGGAATTCTCGGTGAACAATTTAGATAACATGTAATCCTCAGTCTTTGAATGTGTTGCTGGAGCCTTGAGCCTATTTGGGCTGAGATTCCGTAAATTCTTTTATCCTAAATTCTCAAATTGATGCTAGGTTACTTCCACCCTTATCGTACCATAGGAGTTAGTACCCTTTATGGGACTTGTATGCGAAACTAGATGAAGACGATCTGGACAAGAAGTGAAATAATTAAATTTTGGGTTATAGACTATAACGGCTATTAGACCTGAATTTTTATAGGTAAAGCGTGTATACTTCTTAATTTCCACTCAAGAAAGTTACAATGATTCCAAGTTCGCATAATAGAATGTTCAACATACTTCACACATTAAACTGCAGGAGTAGAATCAAATTTTTTTATTTGTATATTGACGGTGTTCAAAACAAGAAAATGATCTACAATTGAATCAATATTGAAATTTTAACTTATCAAAGAAACAAAGAACTTAATAGATTAAAACAGAAAAGAAACTCAAAATTGTGGATTACTCTATGAATCGGTATGCCAAAAAATTGGTTAGGTGAGAGAAGGAATAGAAGGAGCAACAATTGATGTTGATGAAGATGGTTGAACTTCATTTGTGATTGTTGAGGAAGAGGGTTGAACTATACTCCGTGTTTCTTATGTTTCTATTATTTGCAAATAAGAAAAGTTTAAATATTGTTAAAATGTCTCGTGCTTAATTGCTGAATTTGTGATAAATTTATATATGTTTATGTGTTGTTCTATTATCAAGTGTAGAATTTCATAAAAATTTTCTTTCTTTTTATAATAAATGTTTACTTACTGTGGTGGTTGTTTTTTATTCAATTACAATGTCGGTTCTAATAGTTACGAGCGTAGGAGACATCGTTGTGGACTTGTATACGGATCTCTGTTCTTTGAAATGGCCAATGCAATTGAGAGGGAAATCACTACCTTGCAATTGAAAGTATGTTAACACATTATCAATTTGGATATATACATATGGAAATTATTAACACATTATACTAACATATTGTAGGTGTCAGATGCATCTAGTGGGCAGCAAGCTTCAAAAGAAAATGAATAGGTATGCCACTCTACTATATTTCTGCATGTATTTATTTTATATATATATATATATATAACTAAAGATAAGACTATGCATATATATATATACACATCTATACACACATGTTTTATAACATCTAGAAAATCAAGAAAAAATAATAAAAATTCAAGGTTTGGTTAGAGAGGTAATAGAACTTACAGCCCAGTAATGTTCATTGCTAATGTTCCACCCTCCTGTATATTTCTTGAACCCATTAAGAGGGTCTTTCCTCTCTGTCCTCTTTGCAGCCAAAACCAGAGATGATGATGATGATGAATTCAGAGGAGATATAATGAGTCCCTCCTCAAGAAATCTTTTGCTCCCCAAAAAAACCACCTCACCATGCTCTTCCCCTGAAAAATAGAAAAATAGAAAAATAAGAAAATGGGTGTGACAAACAAAATTCCAAAAACTATACCATATATATAGCAGCTAAATTTCCAGCGTTACCTGAAGTGGGTAGTGTTTGGAAGGTGGGAAAGTCAAGCTCTCCCTGCGAGAAGGTAAAGAGAAAGGTGGTAGTGGTAAGAAGAGAAAACAACAGTGACTTGTAACATGACATTGTGTGATTTCTAGGCTTCTAAGCTCTGTTTCTCTTCAATGGGTTGTACTGAGCTGAACAACTTAACTCTTTAGCACAGAGAGAGAGAGAGAGAGAGAGAAATGTGAGGTTGGGTTTTTTTTTTTTTAAAGATTGATAACAGTTGTGAGGTTGGGTTTAACTGTTGGAGAAAAGGTATGGTGTTAGTGGTACAATTATTGACCCAACCCCATGATTAGGGGATGAAAGTTCAAATTCTAAGTTTCAAAATGTTAATAATTTCTATTACTATAAATATCTCTTAAGTTTCTAAAAGATAATCATGCTTTCAAGTTTCAACATTTGTTTTTGTGTTTGATTTGTTTAAGCAGTTTCAACTTGGTTCACCCAAACCAGTGGGTCGGTTGATTTGTTTAAGCAGTTTCAACTTGGTGGTTTTGTCTATTAGGCTGTGTTCACCCAAACAATTTTGTGCATGCATGAACAAAACTTTTTCTATGGAGCTGATTCTTTGTTACTAATATATTGATGTATATTTTTGCAGGTAGTGTTGAGGGAGTAGTTGATATGATTGAGTGGGTGATATTGAGAGTTAAATTCAGTTTTTTTTTTTTAGTACTTGAATCTATTAGTATTTTGTATAAATACTTTTAAGGATGGTTGATGGATATTTGTTTTGTGTGTATAGAAGTTTATATTTTGTATGCACATTTTTTTTTTTTTTGAAGAAAGATAATTTTGTTGAGGGAAGTGATGGAAAATAATACATGTGTATTAGAATTTTTGCAAATATCACTTTATATTTATTGTATATACTACTTGAATATATATATATATATATATGAGAATATAGGTTGCTAAAACATTGTAGGTATTTTATTTATTTATATTTTTTTTGCGACGGTAACAAGATGGTCGCTAATACATTGTAGGTATTTTTTTAATTTTTTTGCGACGGCAAAATATTAGTCGCGATAAGTAGATTAGGCGGTCGCAAATAGTTTGCGACTGCTATTTTGCGGTCGCAAAAAGTATTTGCCACCCCCACATTCGCGACCCCCATTTGCCGTCGCATGGGCCGTCGCAAAAAGTCTTTTGCGACTGTTTTTTATTATTTGCGACGGTTTATAGCGGTCGCAAAAAGTGGTTTTTTTAGTAGTGTTAGCCTCTGTTTTGCAATAATTTTTTGGAAAGCACGCCAAGCCCCGGAAGACTGCTGATTTTTGATTTGCTGCAACAGAGAGCAGGAAAGAGACATGGCAATGTATTTTCACAAATGTATGCATGCTTCGATCCTCGTGCCATCAATCACGCATCTCGATGCATGATGGCCGAGGAGTCGAATTGTACAACTCCATATGAAATGAATGCACATATAAACACAACAAAACCTAAACTCCATCATGGATAATCCGGAGTGTCGGTGATTGGGAATTGAGACACGTTCCGTCACTCGAAGTATAAAACGTCCCTCGTTTCTCGTGCTCGGGCTAACTCCTATCCCAAGCACAATGCAATATGCATGACATGCATGAACGCAACTAATATACAACCTAGCATGCACAATGCTATGAAATGGCATACACAATGCACGATGTAACATGGCATACACAATGCTCTAACATACAACCTAGCATACGCAGTGCTATGAAATGAAATGGCATACACAATGCATAATGGACTTACACCAACATGAATGGACCTCAGCCACACTCACATTAGCGGCCATTAGATGAAAATGAGACAACTCAAAATGCGTGCACACATGCACGCAAACCGAGGACCGATCCTAAGGCACGAATGCCACTCTAACAAGGCATGGCAAGGCACGAAATATGGCATACAAACATGCAAGTTTTAGCACTGAAATGTGATGCAAAACAGCCCCGAAACATGGCAATATGGTACCCGATGCATGGAATGAGACCCGAAACATGAAATTAGGTACATGGAATGACCTATGGCTATGAAAAGCATGCATTATTTGAACATGAAGTGTGAAGATAGAATCAAGACAGCCCCAAAACAAGCATATTTACAGTTTTAAGCAAGGCCAAACAATGGACACAGATAGGGCTAAGTTAACATGCAAAAATGGCCCCAAAAGAGAGATAATGAAGCAAGTAGCAGCTTCTGGCCCTAAATGGCCAAGAGCCCTTCAACAAAGTTGAATAGGGGCTCAAAATGAAGCACTTTACAGTTTACAACAAGCCATGAAAACTGACACAAGTATGGCTAAACTATTGTGCAAGAAATGGGCCAAAAAGGAGACAAAGAAGCAAGTGATGGTTTCTGGCCTCAAACAGAGGAGGGCCCTTCAACAAAGTTGAAGAGGGGCCCAAAAAATGGTGTTTTACAGCTAGTGACCAAACCCAAAACAGTGCACATGCAAGCTTAAAAAGCTATGCAAAATAAGGCCTAAAAAGATGTTTAAACACAAGGAGCAAAAAGGGAGCTTCAAAAATCAAAAGTCCCTTAATCAAACATGAAGAAGGGGTCAAAATAAGGCCATTTACAGTTCGGACCAGAGCCAAAAAATACAAGCACAAGGGGCTAACAAAGCATGCAAAAAAAAGGCCAAAAGAGGGATAAAGAGGCAAGTGACAAAAGGAAGCCTCAAACAATGAAGAGCCCTTCAACAAACATGAAAAGGAGCTCAAAATAATGCTATTTTCAGTTAGGGTCAGAGCCCAAAAATGTAAGAAAGTATGACTTAGATATAGAACAAAATAAAGCACAAAAGAGGGAAAATGAAGACTCACCCTTGTAGACCAAGCTTCAACAACTCTTGGCTTGAGTTTGGTGGCTCCTTAGCCCTGGAAAACAGCTCCAAGTGGCTGGAATGGATGGTGGTGGTGTAGTGCTAGGTGGTGGTGTAGAAATGGTGTAGGGTTTGGGAGGTTTTGAGGGTTGGAGTGTAGAGGGAGAGAGATACAATGTAGGAGCTTAAAGCAAATTTTTGTAACCCTCAAAACACAGCTGGGGGGCCTGCTATATAGGCAAAAGTGTGGGAAAAAAAAGGGGCAAAAAAGGGGGGGAAATGAATTCAAGTTTCCCCCAAAAAGTGTCGCTTCCCAAGCCTATCACGATAACCACAAGCATAATCTAAAAAAGGTTATGTTGTTTCGTCTTCAGCATCGCCATGTCCCCTTCCCCCTTCTCCTTATGAACTCTCACCTCTTTGCAAGTTCCTACCACCTCTGCTATTTGCACTCCCTTTCATGAATCGTGTGGGCATGTGATTTTTTTTTTTAAAGAAATCAACGATAATAAATGAGGGCAAATTGAGTTGTAAGGGAGTGTCTTGACCTTCACTCCTTTATATAGTTGTTTATGAACGTCATTGCCATGTGCTCATATTCATGTCACTTAGAAATGATGACATGGCACATATTCCATATTCCAATAACTGATGAGAAAGACACTGTAAGGAAAAACAAAGAAAATAAATGCCTCTACAGAAAGTCACATAACATGACAATCCCACATATACCAACAAGGGATGAGTTATCACTGTAAGGAAAAAATAAAGAAAAGCTGTTGCACAAAGTCACATGACATGGCAAGCCATCTGCATATATCAACAACAGACGAGTTGTCATTGTAAGGAAAAAACAAAGAAAATTAATACCTCTGCCCAAAGTCACTATTGCCATGTGACTTTGTGAATTTAATAAAAATGGAGAGGGGTGTTAAAAAGGCAACTATAATTTTAGGAAACATAACTCACTCGCATGTTCAATGTGACTACTCATTGTTTCAAAAAAACATAACTTTGTCCGAAGTTACAATAGCCATGTCAATGGAGCATATCATTGTGGAATGAGGGGTGTCCGAAAGGCCACTACAACTATTTTGATTATTTATTAAGTCTGTTAAAATAATCTGGGGGGAAATAAAATACATATTTGTAATGTACCTAGAGAAAGGGTCAAGGTCGGCTGTTTATCTAGGGTTTAGGTGGCCGGTCGGCCTTCCCCATGGCCGGTCGGCCAAGGGTCAAAAGGGTCAAAGAAGATTAATGGCCGGCCATGCCAAAAAAAGGGCCTCTCATCTGTGCACAACACAACCATGTGGTCAAAAACTGGAGAAAGTAAACCAGGAGAGAGAAAAGCCCACTTTTATGAGGGGTTCAAAAGGGGCACACACAATTACTGGCCGGCCATGTGATATTGGTGGCCTCCCAGGTGTGTACAACACAAATATGTGGTTTAGGGCTGGAAAAAGTGGCCTTAGGGTGGTCAACATTGGCTTTCAAGTGAGAAAAACGGGCGACGGAGGGCGATGGAGGAATAAAACTGGTTGTCAGAGCAATTGCTGGCCTCCCACCCTTCTATGACCTTCTTAACAATGAAACAGAGGTCCCTGCCAAAAATGAGCCCAAACCGATGCAAAATGAAGGTTCGGGGCCGAAACACGCAGCCCGAGGCCCCGAAAACTAACTGTTAGGCACCGGAAGTGGTGTTCGACCACAAAGTTGGTCTCTCGAGCCACAGTGTCCCTCAAAATGGAGCAAATAAGATGCATGCCAAAAATCGGAGCAAACGGCGGTGGTTAAGCGGTCCCGAACCGAGGCACACGGCCAACGGCTCCGAAAAATCGAAAACCGGACTCCAAACGGGCAAAATGGCCTACGACCATGAAACGTGGCCTACGGCCACTGAGAGATGATCTTCGAGACCTCTCCCTCCCTTCGGAAAGAGAAAATAGAAAAAACTGAGCCTGGTTCGCAAACCGAGGCAAAGCATGAAAGAGTCCGGAAGTCCGGAGGCAAGGCTCGCAGTCGAGACTCTGAAACCTCTGAACGAGCACGATATGCAACATCACCAAGTGCTCAATCAGTGACGTCTGAGTCTTAAGGTCGGTCAAAAATGGGGTGTCTACAGTTGCCCCTCTTTGACAGAACTTGAAAGTCATAAGTGACGGGAGTGAATGTCAAAGCCCAGAGACGACCCATTTTTGACAAGACCGAAGACTTAGACAAACAGGTGAGATAAACAGAGATGTGCCCGCAGGCAGGGGGCAAAATGCAAAATGGTATACACAAGGCCAGATGCGACTTGATGATCATGTAAATGCAGCAAGCTGTAATGAAGCACATATTCGCAAATAGATGCAACAGTTTTAAGCAAGAATGCAAAGCAACAACTACATTTCATGCAGTTAGGAATGCAGAGAATTATTCAATTCTCGTCGCGTCTCACACGGAGAATATACGATACATGCGCGATTCGTCTGGTCGCACCAGCCTCAAATGAACCGTACATACAATATCGTGCCTGCAAAAGAAAGAAACTCAACAAGCACAACATATCTAACAACATATGTTCAATGTGATATCGAATGCAGACAATCGCGGTGTCGATGGAAAAGTGCAACGCAATGCGGGAAGAAACGCGCGTGACAACGCGAGTTTAAGCATGGAGGCTCGATGATATCAAAGAGACGTGCATAACAATGCAAGCATGTGCATGAGAATGCAAGTTATGTGCATGATAATGCAGAACAAGCGTAAACCAGGATGTATATTTGTCACAAAACAATGAGCAAGGAAATGCGCGTTTCGGCGAGGGCGGCTCGATCGAGGCCTCCGGTTCACCTCCCGGAGAGGTTACAACATGTTCAAAGGGATATATCTCACTTTCGATGAGTAATGGTGAGACACGCATCGGAAGTTGAAGCTGAGGTTTCGGCGGAGCGATTTCGCGACAGAAAGTGCACTTCTCTTGTACTTTTTCAGGTCCCGGGGACTCCAATCTTCCCCAAAATTTGCAGGGACCTTGGGGGGCATGTGGGGAACACCACCGGCCATCTTTATTGGGAGAGGGAGGCCACTGGCCAGTTTTTGAAAAGGGAATGGCCGGCCTGCCAGAAAATGTGGCCGGTCGGCCACTTAGCCCAGATTCGGGGCAATTTTGTCTTTTCAGCCTCTTTTTTTTTAAATACACTCATCCAAACACTTTGTGCTCACAAGTGCAGCTCCGAAAACATCTCCTCTAGCTTCCCAAACCATTTTCTCCCTCAGATCTCTGCTCTATACGCGTTTTCCAACGTCCCATGCAAGTTGTTTTCGCGAAATCTTTCAGTCTTAAGCACTTTGAACCGATTAAATTTTGATTTCGGGGCTTCTTTTCTCATTTTCGCCACTTGAGGTGAGTTTGTCTCAATATTTGGAAGATTTTCTCGGAAGTTACTTTTGTTGACTTTTCATTTTCCGAGAATTGACTTTTGTTGACTTTTTCCATTTTTGGCTCATTTTTTTGCTCATTTTTGCCCCTTTTGCAGATTTCCTGGAATGGCTGGTCATTTTCCCCACGGTGGAGGTCCTTCGGACGCCGGAGGTGATCCCGATATCATGGCTCTGCCTCCGGGGGTTCGACCTTTCATACCCGAGAGGTATGACCCATCGGCACACATTCTTCCGCGGGCTGTTTTCTATCACTTCACCGATTTCGACGAGCGAGCACCCGGGGATCTCCTTCTGCGGGAGCCAGAGTATCACCTCTCCCATGAGGCACGAGAGGTATTTACTTCATTCTTACCATTTCTGTAACATATTATGAATTTTTCATGCATTCTGTTTGCATTCTGAACACACGGTTCAATTACTTGAATTCCTGAACACTCAGCCCATAAATTGGTTGTGAACACACGGCACACACCGGTTGAGGGTTGAACACGCAACCCACACATTGATTTTCTGAACACATAGTCCGAATTGAAGATGAACACGCAGCACACACTGATTGAGAGTTGAACACGCAGCCCAAACACTGATTTTCTGAACACATAGTCTGAATTGAAGGTGAACACGCAGCACACACTGATTGAGAGTTGAACACGCAGCCCAAACACTGATTTTCTGAACACACAGCCCAAATTGAAGGTGAACACACAGCACACACTGATTGAGAGTTGAACACGCAGCCCAAACACTGATTTTCTGAACACACAGCCCAAATTGAAGGTGAACACGCAGCACACACTGATTGAGAGTTGAACAAGCAGCCCAAACATTGATTTTCTGAACACACAGCCCAAATTGAAGGTGAACACGCAGCACACATAGTTGAACACGCAACCCAAACACTGATTTTCTGAACACACAGCCCAAATTGAAGGTGAACACGCAGCACACACTGATTGAGGGTTGAACACGCAGCCCAAACACTGATTTTCTGAACACACAGCCAAAATTGAAGGTGAACACGTAGCACACACTGATTGAGAGTTGAACACGCAGCCCAAACACTGATTTTCTGAACACATAGCCCAAATTGAAGGTGAACACGCAGCACACTTACTTTACTTTGCACGCAGCCTATTCATTTTGAATGCAGGTGACTTCTCGCACTGTGCGGGGATATGGCTCTACCGCGGCGAGAGATTGGTACGCCGAGCTCCCGGAGGCTGTTCGGGATTTGGTTGACTTTGCGGGGTTTGGGCCCTTCTGTACTGGGCTATCTCGTTGTCCTGCCAGGAAGATGTTGATGGCCGCCTTGGTGGAGAGATGGTAGGACACCACCAACTCTTTCCATTTTTATGCCACGGGGGGACTTGACTATGACCCCGTTTGACTTTGCTATACTGACTGGCCTTGACATTGGAGGTTGGCCCATCCCTTACGACGAGGACATGGGCCAGTGGGAGGCTGCTTGGATATATTTGCTGGGGGTTTGCCCGCCTGTTGATAGACCTTCGGGGAGAGTCCGATACACCTGGTTCTCTTCCCATTTCCGGCGGGTGGAGATGGAGCCCAGGACTCCTGAGGAGGCAGCACAGTATGCCCGCGGCTTTCTGATGTTCCTCTTCGGGACCATTTTGTTTGCCGACAGGGGGAACACTGTTGGGCTTTATCTGTTGAGTGCTTTGGTGGACCTGTCACAGGTCAGACGGTATGACTGGGGTGGCGCCGGCTTGGCTACCCTTTATTGCCACATAAGCGCGACCTCCCGCGAACGGGGGGACTTACTTGGCGGCTATTGGAGAGCCTGTGAGGTACTTTCTGCCCTCTTAATTTATATTTCTGCTCCTCATTACTTGCACATTGCACACACGGCGCACTTTATACTCTGTATCGTGCACTTTGCCCTCAGCACTTCGTATTCTGCTTTGTTTTCCGCAGTTGTGGCTCTATGTGTATTTCCCGATATTGGCCCCGGAGTTGGTAGTAGAGGGACCTCTCGTGACCCCGTACTCACTTGTATTTGAAGGCCAGCACCGGCCAAGACCTCGGGAGTCTCTCCTTTATCTGCGGCAGTATTTCGACACGGTGCGGTCGACGGAGGTATTTCAGAACTCTTAGTTCTTTCTGTTTTCATCTTTGATTTGTCCTGTACATTTTCGATTTCTGCTTGGTTTATGCGTCTATTATCCATAGATTACATGGCAGCCATGGGCGCCTTTAGGTGAAGGTCTTCGATTCCAGTTTGCCGGAGGGTGGGGTGCCTCCCGGTACAGGATCCTGTTCGAAGGGCCAGTTGGTAGGGCCTGGTTTTTGGGGGACCGCTTCTTGCGTCAGGTTTGGGGGTACACTTCTCAGGACCCTCCCTTAGCACCCCCAGTCGATATGCGGATTGTTGATAGGCTCCCTTCCCGGGATGTTGTTAGTGCTATGCTGGGTACTGATGCTTTGCTACATCTTGAGGAGGGGGATTACGCTACTTACCGTCACATATACCTGATGCCTCCATTGATGGGAGTTCGTACTCCGACGCTGAGGCCTGCTAGCATGCCATCTTCGAGCCAGGCCCGGGCTCGGGCTGCAGACGCCCCTTCCACTAGCAGGGCTGGCACATCTAGAGGTGGGGTTGGATTGGTTCCCCCGATTCCTCCGACTTATCCTCATCCTGGATGGCCGGACATGCCGACCGAGTTGATGGGGTGGCAATATGGGACTACCTCTCCGATTCCGATCCCGATAGAGCCTCCGATGCCCGGTCATCGATATGTCAGAGACCCCGACTTACCACCGGTATGTTTTACGGCTTTGATTCATTACTCAGATACTTGGACGTTCATTCCTTTACTGATACCCTTGCCTGTGCATCTGCAGCCCCCTGTTGAGTACATGGATCAGGTGCTCGAGATGGTAGCCTCACTTGAAGGGATGGTCCTGCGGAGGGAGGCACAGTTGTCCATCATGGGCTTCCAGGTACCCTTTAGTTTTCTAGCATTTATCATACTTCTGATGATATGCTGATTTCTACGGCATTGATAGGCTATTTGTGTAGAGCACATCTGACACACACCTCACTTATACACTGTGTTTACATGTACCCATTTCATGTAGTTTTCTTGTATCTGCATCTGATGTACATATTTGGACTGATGTATTTAAATTGAACTCTTTATTCTCAGATGCCCCCGGTATATGCTCAGCCGCAAGCCGGGCCACCTGGGCCTTCTCGGGGAGGTGGACCATCCGGGCCTTTTCGAGGAGCTGGGCCATCTGGGCTTTTTTGAGGACCTAGGCCATCTAGGCCTTTTCGAGGAGCTGGGCCATCCAGACCTTTTCGAGGAGCTGGAGGGGGGTCATCTCGTAGACGTAGAGCACACATTGTAGAGGAGGAGCCTGGTGAGGATGAAGAGGAGGAGGCTGCAGATCGTTAGTCGGAGACATCTGCTGACAGAGAGGACGGCTCCGGTCTTGGTTCCGGGAGTGGAGGCGAGGCTGAGGGAGATCCCGAGGATGACGACTCCGATTCAGATGATGAGGATGGCGATGGTGGCGGAGAGTCTATTCCGCAGAAGAGGACGAAGAGGGCCTCTTATTCCTGCTCTTTAGAGCACAAATGCGGTTGTTTCCTGTTTCATTTATCTTTTTGCTAGTAGTTGTAGCACATTGTACATTATCGGGCAGTTTTATTCTTGGTAAAACTTGTGCCTTAGTCTGTAAAATGTTGTAACAAGTGAGACATGATGGAATGAAATAGCTTTTTTTAAAAAAAGTGTTGTATTTTAAACCCTTAGCATCATATCGCATCATTTTGCACCATAATGAGATTGAATGGAAATGTGCATTGTGCAGTTTGCCAAGTCAGGTAGTGAACCAACGCAACAACTTAACTTTCTAAGATATAACAAAACCTTAGAAAGTTTACAACTCGATAAGCAAAACACAATAGCGTTGACAGCTCAATAAACAAGACTCAAACAAAAATTGCTTAAACAAAGAGTAACAACCCAAAAACATGAAACACGACAGCTCGACAAACAACTCGATAAGCAAAACGACAACTCGATAAACAAAACTTAACAAAACAAAGTGTACTTCGGACGATCTGGGCAATGGAACGCATCCGAAACAGAGGGAAATAGAGGCCTTCGACACACCCGTTGCATGGAAATGCTTGAAACTTTATGTTGGAGGGTAAAACAGGGCTAAAGACACACATTGGAGCATGGCCGGCTACTTTTGGGAGCCGGCCGGCCAGATTTATTGCAAAGGGGAGGCCACCGGCCAGGTTTTGAAAAAAGAAATGGCCGGCCTACCAGAAAAGGTGGCCGGCCGGCCACTCAGCTCAGCAACCGTCAAATTTTTGACACTTGTCCCCCGAATAGTGTCTTTTCTTCTTTAAAAGCCTTAGCTCCGTGGTTCATTCAATTCATCTTAGTTTTGCACAAAAATGGAGGCGTTTCTCGTTGAAAATCTCACAGCTTGGATCGCTTCTCTAGATGGTTTGGAAAAGTTGAACTTCCGGGGTTTCGGCTTGAATACGCTGTTCACGCTGAGTCGCACTCTGCTGCACCTTCCTTTCCTCCATGCTGCGGCGAGGTTTTGGAACCCGGTGACGCATGTCTTTAGCTTTGGTGGGCAAGAGGTATGTCCAACTTTTGAAGATTTTCAAGTTTTGATGGAATCTGAACGTCATGAAGAGATCTTACCCCAGTTCCGCTTTGGCCACGTCCAAGCTTTAGGGCGGATGTGTAAACTCACCGCGCATGATGCTCGGTCTCTGATCTGTAATGAGGAACTGGATATCCTCGGTTTGATTCATCGCTTTTCTGACGCTGGTGGCCGCAACAACCATTATTGGCAAGGTTTCCAGCAACACGCCCTTTGCTTGTGCCTGCTGTCTCACTTTCTGCTTTCCTCGGGCTTTGGCGGATTTAGCATTCGTCTGATTGAAGTTGCTCAAGGCTTGAAAGAAAGAAAGAGCTGCATTGCCATGACCTTGGTCGAGACACTGATGGGCTTGGATGCTATCTATCGCCGGGAGACGACTAGATTTGCTGGGAGTCCACTGCTGCTGCAGGTAATGTTTCCCACCCAATCTTACATATGTATTTGCTCACATCACTCGGCCCTCAGGCTCGGTTTTTCTTACAAAAACCCTTTTCTCACTTTTCCCTCACCGTACACCTCTCTATTCTTTATTCTCTCATTTTTCATCCCTCCCCAGGTATGGTTGATGGACAAATTGCAGGTTGTGGACTCTTGCCCAGCCTACTCAGCTCGAGGCTATTTCTTTCGACAGCGCCTAGTCGATGCCCCTGATGAAAGGTGGTGGTTTGACTGGATGTGCAATTTGTCTGCAAGTCGCATTGCTTGGCGTTGTCCTTAGCTCAATCTCCCGGCAATGAGCTATAGCATGTCCCGGCTGATCGGGATCCAGTTGATTGGTCTGACCCACTGTGTGTTCTACTTTCCGTTCCGGTTCCTGCGCCAATTCGGTCATGATCAGATTTGCCCGCCAGAGGGGATTAAGTACCCAGCTGCTTTCCCAGTCCGAGGTGCACAGCTTGCCCGATATGCTACAGCATGGAGGACTAGAGAGTTCCTGGCCCCTGCTCCCACTTTCAGTTGCACTTTGTCTGACGAGTGTTGGGACTGGCTTAATGAGGAGGCACAGGTCGGGCCCAGCTTGGCATCAGAGGCTTCGACCAGCTCTGGGAGGGGGCGCAGGGATACTTGACTTGACTATGCCCCGGATTTATTTCTTTATTAGTACTTTCAAGTTTTCTTTATGAATGTAATAAAAAGCAACTTCGATTGTATGCAAGAGTAGGAGAACTCTATTTTGAAATTAATGAAATTGAAGGTTGTGGTACTGAAAATTTTCCGCTTTGGTCCAAAAATGGTCTTAGTTGTAAAGAGATTAATTTGAACAAAGTCAACTTTTATCAAAACTTTTCAAAACCATTTTCGATATGGATCAGAACTGGACACGCCTAAGATCTGTCACTGAGATGCACAACCCCGGATCCTAGCAACTGGAAAGTTGCCCCTAGTCCGAATAGTACCGCGACACCGTGTGGCAACGGAAAGTTGCCCCTAGTCTGAATAGCACTGCACCGGAGATTGCGATAAATGCTGATGGATAAAGATGACTGAGATGATCGAAATGGACAAAGTTGATCGGGGAAAAGTTTATGGCTGAACTTCAGGATGAAGTTGCCTACGTATCCCAAAGATGGGAATCAAGCCTTACGTAGTTCAGGCTTAGGTTCACTCAAGTATTTTCACTCTCCTTTTACGCTCTAACTTTTGTCAAGGTCGCCCTTTGCGGGTTTTCAACCTTGCGAGCTCAGTTTTTATATTTTCCAATTTTTTGTGCTCTAACTTTTGCCTAGGTCGCCCTCTCGGGTTTTCAGCCTAGCGAGCCTCTCAGGGGTAATATTTCTTCAACTTGTCCATGTTGATTGGTTGGGAAAATTCCAGGCCATCTAGGTCCATTAGAACCACAGGTCCATTAGAACCACAGCTCCACCTGACCAGATAGCTTTGATGATATAGGGACCAGTCCAATTAGGTCTGAACTTGCCCCTTGGGTCGTGGATGGGAGCTCAGTTGTCCTTGAGCACCAAATCTCCTTCCTTTAGATTCCTGGACTTAACTTTCTTGTTGAAAGCCCAGGCAATTCTGCGCTGATAACCTTGAACATGGTACAGTGCTTTCAGTCTCCTCTCATCAAAAAGCATGAGTTCCTCAAACCTGCTCTGCTGCCAATCTGCTTCGGCTATTTGACACTCAGCCAATACTCGCAATGACGGAACCTCAATCTCGATAGGTAGAACGGCCTCCATCCCATAGACCAATGAATACGGAGTCGCTCCGGTAGAAGTTCTGATTGACGTCCGGTAGCCCCATAGAGCAAAGGGCAGCTTATCTGGCCAATCCCGGTAGGTTTCCACCATCTTCTGCAGTATGTGTTTGATATTCTTGTTGGCGGTTTCGACCGCTCCGTTGGTTTGCGGTCGGTATGTGGATGACTTATGAAAAGCCATGTTGTATTTTTTCAACATGCTAATCACTTCCTTCTTGAAGTAGGAACCATTATCTGAAATGACCTCGTTCGGGACCCCATAGCGACAGATGATGTTATTTTTGATAAACTTCGGGATGTGCGACGCCTTCAACACCGCATAAGACTGGGCCTCAACCCACTTTGTGAAATAATCTATCGCAACCAGGATGAACTCATGCCCATTTGACCCCTTCGGAGTGACAGCCCCGATCACGTCAATTCCCCAAACTGAAAACGGCCATGGCGAAGTCATGTTGTACAGCTTCGACGGCGGGATATTCATGCGATTTGCATGGATCTGACATTTGTGGCATCGCCGAACAAAACTAATATAATCCTCCTCCATGGTGGACCAATAGTAACCCTGTTTGAGGATCTTCCGTGCTAACATTACTCCGTTCATGTGTGCACCGCATTCCCCTCCATGGATGGCTTCCATTAGATGTTTCGACTCTTCGGCATCAACACACAGCTTATCCATTCCCAGATGACCTCTCTTATACAGCTTACCCCTACAGATGATGAACTGAACGGCCATTCTTCTGCTTGCCCTTTTATCCTTGGCATTTACCCCCGGCGGATATGCTTCCTTCTCAAAGAAGTTCCAAATGTCGTAATACCAAGGGTTTTCATCCTGAACCTCATCTATAGCAGCAATCGACTCATAGGCTGGCACAAATTTATGGTCAATGATGTCTATCATAGAAGATAGAGTTGCTAAAGAATCTGTGAACCTGTTGTTCTCTCTTGGAAGATGAGCGAAGTTTAGCTTCTCGAACCTAGGAATTAACAAGTCCAAGGTCTGGTGATACATCATCATCTTTTCTTCTTTGACTTTCCAGTCTCCTTTTGCTTGAGACACAACAAGGTTCGAGTCACCGATGACGTCCAATCGTCTTGCCCCTAATTCCAGGGCTGCTTCTAGACCGGCAATGCATGCCTCATATTCTGCTTCGTTGTTCGAGACTTTGAACCGGAGTTTGAAGGCTAGAGGGATACGAGAATTGTCGAGGGATACGAGAATTGTCGGGTGCTATCAGCAACACTCCTATCCCGTACTCGTATTGATTTGACGCTCCGTCAAAGTACATCGTCCAATATTCATCGTCGATGTGCAAAATGGCTTCATCTGGGAATAAGTACTCAACTGCTTCACCTCCTTCGACTGGATGATCGGCTAAGAACTCTGCGACTGCTCTTCCTTTGACTGACTTGCGTGTCACATATTTCAAATCGAATTCGGAGAGCAACAGCAACGAACGAGCTAGCCTACCCGTAAGTGCCGGTTTCTCGAAAAGGTATTTGATGGGATCCAGTCGTGAAACCAACATTACGGAGTGAGCTAACAAGTAGTGCCGCAGCTTCCTGGTAGCCCATACCAAAGCTAAGCAAGCCTTCTCCAGTGGAGTGTAGCGGGTCTCGTAATCCAACATCTTCTTGCTCAGATAGTAGATGGCCCTCTCCACCTTATCCTCTGATTCTTGTGCGAGCATGCAGCCCATTGTAGTCTCAGTCACTGAAAGGTACAATATCA
The DNA here is from genome assembly GCF_055761805.1 of Camellia sinensis. Classification (NCBI taxonomy): domain Eukaryota; kingdom Viridiplantae; phylum Streptophyta; class Magnoliopsida; order Ericales; family Theaceae; genus Camellia; species Camellia sinensis. The sequence goes on from NC_138970.1 coordinate 76,394,733, forward strand.
ACGGTTTTCCCGGCTCTGGTGGCGACAACACGGGCGGGTTCTGTAAATATTTCTTGATCTGTTCAAAAGCAGCTTGGCATCAGCCATCCCATTGGAATTTCTTGCCTTTCTTCAGGAGACCAAAAAGTGGTTCACAAGTCAAGGTTAATTTCGAGATAAACCGTCTTATGAATTGCACTTTACCCAGAAAGCCTCGCACCTCCTTTTCAGTCCTTGGTGGTGGCATTTCTAAGATGGCCTTGATTTTTGAAGGGTCGACCTCGATGCCCCTTTGTGTAATCAGAAATCCCAGCATTTTTCCCGCTATAACACCGAACGTACACTTCTGAGGATTTAGCCGCAACCGAAATTCTCTGATTCTTTGAAAGAACTTTTGCAAGGCGGTGTAGCGGCCCTCTCTTTCTTTGGACATGACAATCATGTCGTCCACGTACACCTCAACCTCTTTGTGGATCATGTCGTGCAATATTGTGGTCGCGGCCCGTTGATAAGTAGCTCCGGCATTCTTCAACCCAAACGGCATTACTCTGTAGCAGTAAGTCCCCCACGGGGTGGTGAAAGCAGTCTTTTCCCGATCTTCAGGTGCCATTACTATCTGATTGTACCCTGAGAAGCCATCCATGAATGAGAGCAAAGCATGCCCTGCTGTGAAATCCACCAACTCATCAATATGCGGCAAGGGAAAGTCGTCCTTCAGACTAGCTCTGTTTAAATCCCTGAAATCCACGCACACCCGGATCCTGCCATCCTTCTTCGGTACTGGAACGATGTTGGCCAACCAAGTCGGGTATTTGGATACTAGCAGGAAGCCTGCATCGATTTGCTTGGTGACCTCTTCTTTAATCTTGAGAGCCCAGTCCGGGCGCATCCTTCTGAGTTTCTGTTTGACAGGTCGGGCCTCGGGGTCAAGGGGGATCCGGTGCTGTACAATCTCAGGATCGATCCCAGGCATGTCTTCGTAGGACCACGCGAAAACATCTTTGAAATCTTTTAATAAGGCGACTAAGCGCTCGCGTTCCTCCGAAGACAATGTGGACCCGATCTGGACCAGCCGCGGGTTCTCCTCAGTACCAATATTCACGGTAATGATTTCATTCGTTAAGGGTTTGACAAATCTCTCCTGCTCCTGCTCAATTAAACGTTGCAAAACCGGAGGAATTTCTTCCTCGTCGTTTTCATCAAAATTTTGAAAGTCTGAGTTTATGCAATAAATTAAGGGCACAGAAAAGTACTCAGAAACCACAGTTACTTGATTCTCATTAAGCATATCCAAATCGTCCGAATTCTCGGTTACAACAGACTCAAACGAGAAAGAAAAAGACAACCTGGACATAACTGTGGCATCCGGGTTATCATCCTCAGGATTACCAGACTCAGACTCAGTCGAGCTGGAACCTGATTCCGTCTCACAAGATTCGGTGGAATCAGATTCCGGCTCACTACCTGACCCGGTGCTGCTGGACAAAAATCCCTCCTCGTACTGCCAAGTGAGAGAGGGTGCGATAGATGCATCCAAAATAGTCGCTGGTAGGCCCTGTAGACACCCCATTTTTGACCGCCCTTAAGACTTGGGCACTACTGATGGTTTGCTCGGTGTTGAGAGATGTGCAGGGCAAAGAATCAGTTTCTTCGGCAAGGAGAGAGGCAAATCCTTCAAAACACTTTGTTTAAGAGTTTGGAGTTGAAAAAAAAGAGGAAAGGAGAGGAGAAAACTAGTTTGGGAGAAGTTCGGCATGAATCCGGGTAGAAGCGAGTCGAGCAGCCCTCGCTGAATCGGGCTTATCTATCTGTACACTTGGATTTTAGCTATGGGGCCACCACCGTCGGAAAGCTTACTTCCGGGGCTTCACTTTGCACTCAAGAATCTCCTAGAGCCAAGTCCGGGTGGGGGAGATATGATCAGTTGAAGTCGGGCATCATCCCGGTTGGATCGAGTCTGCGCGGCTTCACGGAAAAGGGCATAACTTTTTGCACAGGAGGAATTTTGATGCAAGGTTTGCGCCATTGGAAAGCTAACTTCCGGGGCTTAAATTTGGACACCAATCGGCAGTTTTTTGACCTTACCGGCCATCCACCGGCACTATATTTATCTGGCCGGCAATTTAGTGTGCCGACCGGCACTTTATTTTGCTGACCGGCAATTTTTGCTAGCCGACGACCTTCCGGAGCATTCTGCAGATTGAGTGGATTCCAGCTGTGCCAGCTGGAATGCACAGAATCGATCCCCCACGTGCATGTGTGCTTGTTTTGCACCTTGTGAGCCTTTGAACCCCTTAACCTTCTAGAAGCTTGAACCTTTTGGCCAAGCTTCTTGGAGAAGCTTGGCCAGCTGTTTTAGCTTCCTCTAGAAGCCTTGCACCCCCTTGAACCCCTTTGACCCTTTCCCTTTACTTAGCTTGTAAGTTAAAGGCTTCCCTTGCCTTATATAAGCACCATTCCTCTCCCTTTGTCTAGGTTAGAGATTTTTAGGACAAAAAAACCTGAGATATACCATGTATATCTGATATACATACATACAAACCTCCATCTCTCTCCATATCTCTCTCATTCAACCATCAAACACCCTTGTTCTTGGGTCATTTCTTCATCAACTCATAGCACAAGGCATCCAACGCCCATTCCAGCAGCTTGAGGCTATCCTCCAGATGTTAAAAGCTCCCAAACCCAGTCCAAAGGTTGCTAAAGATTGGCTCTACAAGGGTGAGTCCCACTTTCCCTCTTTTGTGCATTTTCTTGGCCTATATCTTAGCCCCTTGTGGTTACATCTTTGGGCTCTGACCCAAACTTCAAATCATCATATTTTGAGGTCCTCTTCATGTTTGATTGAGGACCTCTTGCTGTTTGAGGATAGTAGCTAGCACTTCCTTCTTTATCTCTCCTTTAGGCCCTAATCTTGCATGTTATTTTTGGCCTATGTGTAATCTGTTTTTGGGCATGTAGTAAACTGTAGATAGGCTTATTTTGAGCCCTTCTTCAACATTGAAGAAGGGCTCAACACTGTTTGGGACTTCCATGTTGTACTTCCCTTTATATCCTCTTTTTGGTCCCATTTTTGTATGTCTTGGCAGCCCCTGATGTTGCTGTTTTTGGACCTTTGTCCGAACTAAAAGTGGCTTTATTTTGACCCCCTTGTCATGTTTCATTAAGGGTCTTTGGCTGTTTGATGAATATTTTGTGTACTTCATGTTATAGCCCTCTTATGGCCTTAATCTTGCATAAATTGTTTGCCATGCTTGTATCTGTTTTTGAGCCTTGTCATCTACTGAAAAACATCATATTTTTGGTCCCTCTTCAGTGTTGTATAATGGTATTTTTCTGTTTGGGTTTTTCATCTACCACTTGCTTCATTACCTCCCTTGCGGAGCCATTTTTGCATGCCATTGTTGCCCTATCTTTGCTTGTTGTTTGGCCATGACTTGTACTAGAAACATGCTTATTTTGAAGCTGTTTTGCTTCTGTCTTCATGCTCCATGTCCATATTGTGCATGCTTTGTATAGCTGTAAGCCATTTCGGGTGCCAAAAGTCCATGTTTCGGGACTATTCCATGCATCGGGTGTGTTTTCGCCTCATTTCAGGGCTGTTTTCCCCCACATTTCAGTGCTGAAATCCCATTGGCATGTTTGCATATCATTTTCCGTGCCATTGCATTGCATATGCCATTGCCTCGGTTTGCGTGCCCGTGCGCATGCATTTCGAGGCACTTCATTTTCATCCATCGGCCTCTTATGTGAGTGTGGCTGAGGCTCTCTCATGTTGGTGTAAGTCCATGTTGCATTCTATATGCCATCTTAGCCATTGCATTGCATATGCCATTGCCTCGGTTTGCGTGCCTGTGCGCACGCATTTTGAGGCACTTCATTTTCTTCCATTGGCCACTGTTTTGGGCCTAACTAGAGCTGCCTAATTCATGTTTAAGACCATCCTTGGCTTATTTGCATGCATCATCTTGCATGTTTGCTTGTATCGGCATGTTGCATCCTTAGCTCGTATGCCTAAGTTGCATTGCATCTTGCATGCATCACCTTGCCTCTTGAGATGAGTATGATAGAGGTTAGGCCCCCTTGTGTGTTTATTTGGTTTGCATGCATTTTGAAATTGAAGTTGCACACTTGATTCCTTGGGCCACCATGCATGGAAATGCGTGATTGGTGGTCCGAGAATTGGGGCACATCCTCCTTTGAGTCATTAACATGATAAGGAATGTGATTGGTGCATAAATTGTTTGAATTACATTGCCATGCAAGATTTTGCCCTCTGCTGCTGTGAGTTGCAGGTTCTGCAGGAATTGATTGCCGGCCGGCAGTATTTAGTGCCGACCGGCAGTCAATAGATGGCCGGTGGATCTATTTTGTGCCGGTGACTAAATGCTACTGCCGGTGGAAATTCTGGTCAGCCGATGATATCCCCCAGTGTCCTGAGAGGCATCCCTGAGACTTTGGCAGTTTTCAGAAGAGCAGAGCAGGGAAAACAGAGGCAAACTACGCATGGCAGTGCGATTCCGAGCCAGTCCCGAGCATGTGTTGCATCTGGCCCTCGCCCCGAGGCGATTTACTGTTTTTCTTTAGTTTAGTTAATTTGTTAATTAATTAAGCAATTTGTAATATTTAATTAGCTTGCGTAGTTAATTAATTTGTATTATTATTTTGGTCCCTCCGAGTGAGGGCGTGTCTGTAATAAGTGTGTGTGCGTGGTGTGCATGTCTTCCAACCTCCACTTCTTTCTTCCCTTTTATTTACCTGCTTATGATGGTAGATTAGGGCACATTTATTTTAGCATACCTTATGCTATGCATGCGCGCATCCATGCATTTGTATTGCATACATTAGGCTCGGTACATCACGCTAACCGCATTTGTATTTCAAATTCTAAACCGAATATGTGATAATTGTGCATTTTCACATACCATGTTTAGGGCTAGCCGAGCCTGCCTAGATCACATTTTGTATGCGATGCATTAGGCACTTAACATGGACTTGGATCATGCATGTTTGCTAACAAGTTCTTTGTTTTGGCATGGAGTACTATGTAAGTATTTTAATGCTTTAGCATATCGCATGAGTGTGAATGTTGCCATGACAGCATGCTTAACATGTGGCTAGATGCTTATGTATTAAACTGTTTTGAATGCCTGTGGGTGAAGGTTGGATTGTTTGAGTTGGAAAAAACTCGTTGAAATCCGTATTTTAGCCTACTTGCGAGTAGCAAATTCCAAAGCATTTTCAAACCGAACGGATATGCAATGTTTATTTCCAAATTAGGCAATCTAGTCTATACTTGTTTGCTGTGCGCATAATATAGTAATTCTAGGCTAATAACGGGATAAGAACACGTAAAGTTTTCAAAAAACGGATATCACGGTTAGTAGAGGCCGGTCTTCGGACCGGGCGAAAGGGGGTGCTCATAGCTGACCTTCCCCGATCGTACCCAAGCTCCCGAGCCGAGACAACTCCGGTGATGACGGACATGTGGCCTTCGGCACCGAGTCAGGGTTTCCTAAATTCTCCCATAAAAAATATTTAGGTGGCGACTCTGTATCTGGCAAAGCAGTCCATGTTTGGCACTACTTTTTCAAAAATCTGTTTCTCAAAACGATTTGCCAGATTTGGACTCTTTGGTTCAGATTAAGAACCGTGACACAAATCGAGTCCGAACTGTAGCATGAGGCCCGCGGGCGCTGTTACAGGCCCGCAGCCGTTTCATCCCCAATCATGAAAATCGAGAAGTTATCCCCCAAGCACTTTTGGTCGATCGGAGGATCTGAAAGTAGACATGCCAGCGCTACCCCTATCTCAAGTTCGGTGCCTTCGGAATCTACTGCCTTACACTCCCCAATCTCAGCTGATGGGTCTGTCTGTTTTTCGGCAATATCATCCCCGGGTAGTTGCAGGTCGAAGAAGATCTCGAAACCTGGCATGCACTTCTTCTCCGTGTTTAGCCATGGCTCTGGGAAGCCGCAAAACGGAAAGTCCTCCCCCTCCTGGACGAAGCGTCCGTTTAGGGTACCCTGAATGGGCCTATGCATCAACTCAAAAGGCTTCCCCGCCTTCTTTGCTCTGGCTCTCCCAGCCATCTCTTTACCCTTCCTTATCCAGTCCTCTTTGGTGGGCATATAACCCAAGCCAAAGGTATGAGGGTTGTGTGGCACTTCGGCCAATGCTGCGACGCCCTTCCGGCTGCTCTTTCCCAATCCCATCCCGGGGATGTGTTGAAGCTTGTTCATGAGGTAGACGGATTGAGCACTGACGTGCACCCCTTCATTCACAGCCATAATATTCTACACCACTCGAGCCGCAGCCAAAGTGAACCCTGATAAGAACACATCCTCAGTGCCATGCTCGATTTCCAAGACTGGTGTGGACACTTCCGGCGGTGGATGGATTGATAAATTCTCGAAGACAATAGCCACCCCCTTCCCGTGAGGGTACTTCAACATCTGATGTAAAGTGGAAGAGACTGCCTTTACTTGGTGTAACCACGGCCGCCCCAAGAGTAGATTGAAGGTTGCGGGAACGTCCAAGACATGGAATTCAATGTTGTGTTGTCCGGGACCAACCTGGGTCTGAATTTTGACAGTCCCCATCACTTCCCTGCTAGTATTATCATATGCTCTGATCACCTGAGCAGTCGGCACGAAGTCCGCGGGCTTCAACCCGATTGCATACGCTGTTCTGGCTAGGCAGACATTGATGGCGGACCCGGTATCAACAAGTACCACCGGCATCCACTTGCCTCTACATTCCACGAAAATGTAGAGGGGTTTGTTGTGATTTGTGCCCTCAGGTGGTAGTTCTTTGTCTGAAAAGGTTAATGCCGGGGAACCTCCTCCCGGAAAAACCAGCCCAACCAGCTGTTCTGGTGTAGTATCTATAGAGAGTTTGGCCTTGTCCATGGCAGATAAGACAACCTGTCTATGTACTCGCGAGGCCATAAGCAGTCCCCAGATGGAGATGTCTGCTTGTATCTTCTTCAGCTGTTTCAGTACAGCTTCCTCTTCGATCTGCTTCTCTTTCTGTCTCTCGGCTTCTTTGCCCTTCCCAGATGCCTCGGGTTGGTCTAGGTGCGGGGGCTTGAAGTATCGCCCGCTTCTTGTCATGTGATCAACCTCACCGAGGTACTAGGTGTCGTCTGGTTGATTACTTCCCCAGTCTTCGTCTGTGTGGGCAAGACATAAGTCATCGTCTTCCCACCACATTCCGTTGGCATTCAAAAGGCACCTGTCTGGCTCAGGCATGTTTGTACTTACAGCACTTTCAGTCTCCATGCTCACAGCATTCTCTGTTTTTGTGCCCACAGCACTTCCGATCCCCTCATGGATTTTGGCTTTCCCGGTTCTCTCAGAACCCTGTTGTTCTACCTGCGTCAGTGTAGTTTGTTGTTCAACTTTCCCTGCATTCACAATGCTTCTGTCCTGAGCGAAATTCTTTGTACCGGCGCTCTCCGGCAATGTAATCTGACTTCCGGCCCTTCCGGCCACAGTTGATACTCTCGCCCCTTGTAGACACCCCATTTTTGACCGACCTTGAGACTCAGACGTCACCAGTTGAGCGCTCGGTGATATTGCATATTGTGCTCGTTCAGAAGTTTCAGAGTCTCGACTGCGAGCCTTGCCTCCGGACTTCCGGACTCTTTTGTGCTTTGCCTCGGTTTGCGAACCAGGCTCCGTTTTCTCTGTTTCTCTTCTCGAAGGGAGGAAGAGGTCTCGTAGATCATCTCTCAATGGCCATAGGCTACGTTTTGTGGTCGTAGGCTGTTTTGCCCGTTTGGAGTCTGGTTTTCGATTTTTCAGAGCCGTTGGCCGTGTGCCTTGGTTCGGGACCGCTTAACCACCTCTGTTTGCTCTAGTTTTTGGCATACATCTTATTTACTCCCTTTTGAGGGACACTGCGGTCCGAGAGACCAACTTCGTGGTCGAACACCATTTCCGGTGCCTAACAGTCAGTTTTCAGGGCCTCAGGCTGCGCGTTTCGGCCCCCGAACCTTCATTTTGCATCGGTTTGGGTTCATTTTTGGCAGGGACCTCTGTTTCATTGTTAGAAAGGTCGTAGAAGGGTGGGAGGCCAGCAATTGTTCAGACAACCAGTTTTATTCCTCCATCGCCCTCCGTCGCCTATTTTTTCTCACTTAAAAGCCAAAGTTGACCACCCTAAGGCCACTTTTTCTTGCCCCAAACCACATATTTGTGTTGTACACACCTAGGAGGCCACCAATATCACATGGCCGGCCAGTAATTCTTTCTGACCCTTTTGAACCCCTCCTAAAAGTGGCCATTTCTCTCTCCTGGTTTACTTTCTCCCGTTTTTGACTACATGGTTGTGTTGTGCACACATGAGAGGCTCCTTTTTTGTTATGGCCGGCCCTTAATCCTCATTGACCCTTTTGACCCTTGGCCGGCCGGCCATGGGTAGAGCCGACCGGCCACCTTCAACCTCAATAACCAGCCGGCCTTGCTCCTTACTGCAGGTACAGTTCAAATATACATTCTGTTTCCCCCCAGATTTTGTATCCGGGGGGGCAGCATTTTGGGAGAAAACTTGAATTGTTTTCTCCCCCATTTATCCCCCTCTTTTCCACCCTTCTTTGTCTAAATAACAGCAGCTCCAGCTCTATTCTGAGGGTTACAAAAATTCCCCCCAAGCCTCTTGCCTTGTATCTCTCCCTCTCTACATCCTAACCCTCAAAACCCTTAAGTTCTTACACCATTTCTACACCACCACCTAACACCACACCACCACTCCATTCCAGAAGCTTGGAGGGCCTTCTCAGAGCTTTGGAGGCACCTTTTCTCAAGCCAAAAGGCTGCTAAAGTTTGGTCTTCAAGGGTGAGCAACATTTCTTCCCTTTTAAGCTTATTTTTGTATCCTTTCTAAGCCATACATGCTTGCATATTTGGGCTCCGACCCTAAATTAAAATAGCCTTGTTTTGATGTATTTTTCATGTTTGTTTTAGGGTCCTTCCATGTTTAAGGTCCCTAGCTACCACTTGCTTCATTACCCCTCTTGTGTGCCTATTTCTTGTGTAGTATTTTTGGCCTATGTGTAAACTGTTTTGAGCTCTGTCATAAACTGTAAAGTGGCTTATTTTGATCCCTTCTTCAACATTGTTTAAGGGATCATCACTATTTGAGGCTTCCATTTTCCGCTTGCCTTTATATCCCTCTTTTGGCCTTATTTTTGCATGATTTGTTAGCCCTCTTTTTTTGCATTTTTGGACTCTGGTCCAAACTGTGAATGGCCTTATTTTGACTCCCGCTTCATGTTTTATCAAGGGTCTTTTGCTGTTTGAGGCTTCCTTTTTACACTTTGTGTTTAAGCCTCTTTTTAGGCCTTATTTTGCATAATATTTTAGGCTTGCTTATGCACTGTTTTGGGCTCGGTTGTAAACTGTAAAGTGTTTTATTTTGAGCCCCTCTTCAACTTTGTTGAAGGGCTCTTAGCCATTTAGGGCCAGAAGCTTCCACTTGCTTCATTACCTCTCTTTCGGGGCCATTTTTGCATGCTAGCTTAGCCCCATTTGTGTTCATTGTTTGGCCTCACCTAAAACTGTAAATATGCTTTTTTTTGGGCTTCCTTGAATCTTTCTTCACATTTCATGTTCAAATAATGCATGTTTTGTATAGCTATAGGCCAATGCATATACCTAGTTTTGTGTTTCGGGTTCATTCCGTGCATCGGGTACCATATTGCCATGTTTCGGGGCTGTTTTACATCGTATTTTGGTACTGAAATTTGCATGCTTGTATGCCATATTCCATGCTTTGCCATGTCTTGTTAGAGTGGCATTTTGTGCTTTAGGATCGGTCCTCGGTTTGCGTGCATGTGTGCACGCATTTCGAGTGTCTCATTTTCCATGTTTGGCCTCTTATGTGAGTGTGGCTGAGGTCCACTCATGTTGGTGTAAGCCCATATTGCTTGTGTATGCCATTTCATTTCATAGCATTGTGTATGCTAGGTTGTATGTTAGCGCATTGTGTATGCCATGTTACCTCGTGCATCGTGTATGCCATTTCATAGCATTGTGTTGTTAGGTTGTATCTTAGTTGCATTTCATGCATATCATGCATATTTCATTGTACTTGGGATAGGAATTAGCCCAGGCACGGGAAACGAGGTACGTTTCGTACTCCGAGTGACGGAACGTGTCTCAATTCTCAGTCGTCGACACTCCGGATTATCCACGATAGAGTCTAGGTTTTGTTTTGTTTTTATGTGCATTCATTCTATATTGAGTTGCACAATTCGACTCCTCTGCCATCATGCATCGAGATGCGTGATTGGTGGCACGAGGATCGAGGAATGCATACATTTGTGAAAATACATTGCCATGCCCTTTTCCTGCTCTCTGTTGCAACAAATCAAGAATCAGCAGTCTTCTGAGGCTTGGCGCATTTTCCAAGAAATCATTGCAAAACAGAGGCTAATTGAGGCATCGCAATGGATTTCCGTGCAAAGGTGACCCGGACATGCATCATCCATCATCTGAAGAAGAGTCAAGGCAGTCCCTGGCTTGCATGCCAGTTTATTGTTTTCTTAGTTAATTTGGTAATTAATTAGAATTTTTGTAATTATTTGGACTGTAATTATTTGGGACTGTATATTATTTTATTCGGACCCTCTGCCGAGGGCACAACTGTAATAAGTGTGCGTGCGTGTGATGTATGTCCTCCAACCCCACGTCTTTCTCCCTTTTATTTACCAGCTTATGATGGTTAGATTAGGGCATGTTTCAATTAGTATACAGTATGATAGCATGTTTGCATTCATTCATCTGTTTTGCATGCACCGGGCTCGGCGCATCATACTAACTGCACTGTATTTTCAATTCCAAGTTGAATACATGTTAGCTGTAGTATTTCATATGTCATGCCTAGAATAGCCAAGCCTGCTATAGTTGCACTTTTGCATGTGTTGCATTAGGCATTTCTGTATAATTAGGATCATGCATGGATTTCTAATTAGCTTTTGTTTTGGCTTGGAGTACTCGGTAAGTTTTATGCTTTAGCATCCTTGCATGCGTGTGAGTGACTGCCATGATAGCATGCTTACCATGAGACTAATTGCTTATGTGATATAACTGCCTGAATGCCTGTGGGTGAAGGTTGGGTTACTTGGATTGGAATAATTCACCAAATGTGTGTTTTAAGCCCACTAGATAGTGGCAAAATCATGTTTTCTAAGCCCACCCGAGGGTGGCAAATCCATGTCTTAGCCTACTTGCGAGTAGCACCATCAAACCATTTTCAAATAAACAAACACGAAATGTTTTGTTCCAATTCAGGCGATCCAGTCTATACTTGTATGCTGCGCGCATCACATAGTAAATCTAGGCTAATAAACCGGAATAAGAACACACAATGTTTTCAAAACTAGATATCATGGTTAGTAGAGGCCGATCTTTGATCGGGCGAGCGGGGGTGCTCATAAAGTGACCTTCCCCAATCGTACCCAAGTTCCCGAGCCGAGGCAACTTTGGTGATGACAGACACGTGGCCTTAGGCAAACGAGTCAGGGTTTCTTAAATTTCCCCAAAATAAAACATTTAGGTGGCGACTCTATATCTGGCAAAGCAGTCCATGTTTGGTATTTCTTTCAAAATCTGTTTTCTCAAAACGATTTGTCGGATTTGGACTCTTTGGTTCAGATTTAGAACCGTGACAATTTGAGAGTCTGAACTGTAGTGAGCCCAATATCGAACGGAACGGGGAGCTCATCCCTCACCGGGGCGTTTGGGGACGTCTACACCCCTGCCGGGCCCTGTTGAAATTCTACAACGTCTGGTTGATCATCTAACCATCCAGTAACTTCTGCCGACTCCTCATATTCAAACCAGTTGACTGCCGCATCCCCTGATTCTTGGTCACTGAAGAACTAGAGGTTGGCAAGGCCCTCTTCTACAGCCGTCAGATTGTTCGTTCCTTGTTCAAATCTGTCCCCCTGAATCACACATAGTTCTGCTTTTTCTGGCAGCCCTACACTTAGCTCAGATTGGCCCACTGACAGGATGTACTCACTTGGGTCGTAGGTTTCCCCAGCAAAGTTTCCAGACTGCTCAAACCCTGTCTCAACCATTCCATCATCCTCAGCAACCTCTGTTACGCTGTCTTCCACAGTCGCCACCACTGGCTCAGGTTGGGTTGTAGAGATGTCCAATATGCACAAGAAGTCAGTGCAGTCTGGAAGGAGCACCTCCGGCTTAGGTAGATGGGTAGGAGTAATATAGATGCTAGGATCGTAAGACATGACCCCAGTCTGGATAAGATTGACTCTTTTGGGAGGTGGAGCTTGGTTGTGTATAGGGAGTGGATTGGTTGTGACGTTAGGTTTCTCTGGAGGTAGAATCACATTTTTGTCAACGAGGTCTTGAATCTCGTGACGCAGCTTGAAACATTGGTCAGTATCATGACCGTGCTACTGGTGATATGCACAGTACTTAGCTGGGTTGTGAGAGGATGAAAGTGGATTTGGTAATGGCCTCGGCTCTAGGGGTTTTAGATGCCCCTTTCTGATTAAGACCCCCAGAGCCTTAGACAAAGGCATGTACAGTGGGGTGAAGGTTCTTTGGCCTCTGGGCTGGTATTTGGTGGTTTGGCTATTATTTTCGGATGCACCGGAGAAGGGTGTGGCTGCCATGGGCCTTGGAAGGGGAGGGGGAATGGTGGTGACCATGCTGACCTCCGAAGCTCTTGCGGTTGCAGCGCCACTCGGGCCTGCGTTATTGTTGCGGTTAAATGTTCTCCGGGATTGCTCCCTGTCCTGGTCAATCAGACCTTGCTTCATCGCATCCTCGATTTGTACCCCCATCTCATGTAGATCCGAAAAGGTGGGGAAGGGGAGTACAATCATCTTCTGCATCAATTTTGGTTGGAGGTTGTGCACAATCATCCTGATTTGGTCCTTATCAGTGGGCCTCAAAGTCATCATTGATGCCTTCGCCCTCCATCGAGTTACGAAATCTGAGAAAGTTTCTTTGGGCTCCTGCCTCGTTGTTTCGAGATCACGAGTTGTAATCTCGATCTGGGTATTGTACGAGTACTGTGCGACAAAGGCCTCGGCCATTTCATCCCAACTTCTTTTTACCTCATCTTCCAACTTCGCGTACCAGATAGCGGCCACACCCGACAGGGTTCGACCGAACAGCGAAAGCTTTTGTGGTCGGGTTAGGCCCATTGGCCGCAGTATATCTGAGAATAATTGGAGGTGGACCATGGGATCCCCGGATCCGTCGAAATGATCAATCTGCGGCATCTTGAATCTATCTGGCAATGTTACGGCCACATCGGTATATCCGTCCTCGATATCCGGAATAGCCTTTACCCCTTGTGATTTCTTGAAAAGCTTCTCGAGCTTGCTCAGTTTCAGAGCTGTATGGTCTATTTCGAACTCGAAGGGAGAGTCCGGGTGGTTGGGTGTATGGGTCTTGGACAGTTGAGGCGGAAGCGGGAGCGGAGCTGGCCCCGTTGGAAGGTCTGTGTCCTCTTGGATGTTCTGGACATTGGGTAAGGTGTTCTGGGTGTTTGGCAGGACATTCTGGACAGTTGGTGTCTGCTCTGGTAACGGGATCCCTGGTGGGGGAGGAACTGGATCTGAGGTTGACGCTCCAGCTTGCTGCTGGAGCCGGGTAATTATCTCCGCCTGTTGGGCCATGATTGCGGCCTGCTGCTTAGAGAATTCCGCTTGGTGGACAGCATCCTCCTGCATTTGCTCCATGCTCTCTTGGAGCTGACGCATCATTTCCTCCATTCAGGCTACACTCTGCTGATCCTGCTGACTGACTGGTATGTGTATTTCTATGGCAGAAACTAAAACCTCAGCCCGACTGTTCACTGCTAGGGTAGACCACTGTTCTGGTAACCTCTGCTCAGACACACTGCGTCTTCTTGGCCTTCTTCTGACAACTGGGGGTAGAGAATGAAACACTGGCTGTCTGTCAACCAGATCCTCGGATCGATTGAGCCGACGACCTCTTGTCCAAAGTGCTTGGGGAATATCTACTGGGTCGGAAGCAATTGTGCTAAAACTGCCCCTAGTAAAAAGATAAATAAAGCAATAAGAAAATAAATAAACAGATAAACGGACAGCATAACAGCTTAAAGTAAATACACAACACACAGCTGGGCATAACAACACATGGTCGATAAGCTGAATACACATTGTCCTCAAACATTGATCATTATCCCTGAATCATTGTCCCCAGAGACTGAATCTGATACCCGCAGATAACTGATTCTCAAACACTGACTGATGCCCGCAGGCCTGATGCCCTAACTACTAAACTGGTGCCCGCAAGCCTGATGCCCAAACTTGTAGACTGATACATGCATTCCTATAGAGACGCACTCTAAAAGCACATAGCAGACAAGTGAGAGCCAAAACACCCCTATGTTGGGGTAGGGTTTCCCTGTCCTATTTTGTCAGGAGCAAGGGTTTCACTATGCACGCAGCGGTTTCAAACAACCTACAATCGGGTAAGCAACCTGTCCTAGTTTGGAATGGTCACTATGGATTCCGAATATGCACTAGGTCGAATGGTCAAAAAGGGTGCCCCGGTAAAACCGGGGTTTGTGTTCCCATACTGGCAGAGCCCACAACCGGTCAGCCTTATGGTCATGCCTTGAAAAGACAAGCCTCCGGCAAACCGTTCAGGAATAGCATATGGCAAACACGGTGTCCTAGGTGCACCAGTGCAAATGCAATGCAAAGAAACACATAAGTGTAGTCAAAACCAGATATCATGAGTTCGAGTCAAGTTCTCTAAATCCCCAGCAGAGTCGCCAGAAACTGTAGACGTCCCCGAACGCCCCGGGGGGGACGAGCTCCCCCATTCCGTTCGATATTGGGCTCACTACAGTTCAGGACTCTAAAATTGTCACGGTTCTAAATCTGAACCAAAGAGTCCAAATCCGGCGAATCGTTTTGAGAAAAACAGATTTTGAAAGAAGTGCCAAATATGGACTGCTTTGCCAGATACAGAGTCGCCACCTAAATGTTTTATTTTGGAGAAATTTAGGAAACCTTGACTCGTTTGCCTAAGGCCACGTGTCTGTCATCACCAAAGTTGCCTCGGCTCGGGAACTTGGGTACGATTAGGGAAGGTCACTTCGTGAGCACCCCCGCTCGCCCGATCAAAGATCGGCCTCTACTAACCATGATATCTATTTTTGAAAACATTATGCGTTCTTATTCCGGTTATTAGCCTAGATTTACTATGTGATGCGCGCAGCATACAAGTATAGACTGGATCGCCTGAATTGGAACAAAACATTTCGTGTTTGTTTATTTGAAAATGGTTTGATGGTGCTACTCGCAAGTAGGCTAAGACAAGGATTTGCCACCCTCGGGTGGGCTTAGAAAAACATGATTTTGCCACTATCTAGTGGGCTTAAAACACACATTTGATGAATTATTCCAATCCAAGTAACCCAACCTTCACCCACAGGCATTCAGGCAGTTATATCACATAAGCAATTAGCCTCATGGTAAGCATGCTATTCATGGCAGTCACTCACACGCATGCAAGGATGCTAAAGCATAAAACTTACCGAGTACTCCAAGCCAAAACAGAAGCTAATTAGAAATCCATGCATGATCCTAACTATACAGAAGTGCCTAATGCAACACATGCAAAAATGCAACTATAGCAGGCTCGGCTATTCTAAACTTGGTATATGAAATGCTACAGCTAACATGTGTTCAACTTGGAATTGAAAATACAATGCAGTTAGTATGATGCGCCGAGCCCGGTGCATGCAAAACAGATGAATGAATGCAAACATGCTATCATACTGTATGCTAATTGAAACATGCCCTAATCTAACCATCATAAGCGGGTAAATAAAAGGGAGAAAGACGTGGGGTTGGAAGACATACATCACACACACGCACACTTATTACAACATTGCCCTCGCGCAGAGGGTCCGAAAGAATAATACAGTCCCAAATAATACAATCTGAATAAATAATACAGTCCAAATATGTACAAAAATCCTAATTAATTACCAAATTAACTAAGAAAACAATAAACTGGCATGCAAGCCAGGGACTGTCTTGACTCTTCTTCAAATGATGAATAATGCATATCCGGATTGCCTTTGCATGGAAATCCACTGTGATGCCCCAATTAGCCTCTGTTTTGCAATAATTTTTTGGAAAACGTGCCAAGCCCCGGAAGACTGCTGATTCTTGATTTGCTGCAACAGAGAGCAGGAAAGGGGCATGGCAATGTATTTTCACAAATGTATGCATGCTTCGATCCTCGTGCCATCAATCACGCATCTCAATGCATGATGGCCGAGGAGTCAAATTGCACAACTCAATACGAAATGAATGCACATATAAACACAACAAAACCTAAACTCCATCATGGATAATCCGGAGTGTCGGTAACTGGGAATTGAGACACGTTTCGTCACTCGAAGTATGAAACGTCCCTCGTTTCCCGTGCTCGGGCTAACTCCTATTCCAAGCACAATGCAATATGCATGACATGCATGAACGCAACTAATATACAACCTAGCATGCACAATGCTATGAAATGGCATACACGATGCACGATGTAACATGGCATACACAATGCTCTAACATACAACCTAGCATACGCAATGCTATGAAATGAAATGGCATACACAATGCATAATGGACTTACACCAACATGAATGGACCTCAGCCACACTCACATTAGTGGCCATTAGATGAAAATGAGACAACTCGAAATGCGTGCACACATGCACGCAAACCGAGGACCGATCCTAAGGCACAAATGCCACTCTAACAAGGCATGGCAAGGCACGAAATATGGCATACAAATATGCAAGTTTCAGCACTGAATTGTGATGCAAAACAGCCCCAAAACATGGCAATATGGTACCCGATGCATGGAATGAGACCCGAAACATGAAATTAGGTACATGGAATGACCTATGGCTATGCAAAGCATGCATTATTTGAACATGAAATATGAAGACAGAATCAAGACAGTCCCAAAACAAGCATATTTACAGTTTTAAGAAAGGCCAAACAATGGACACAGATAGGGCTAAGTTAACATGCAAAAATGGCCCCAAAAGAGAGATAATGAAGCAAGTAGCAGCTGCTGGCCCTAAATGGCCAAGAGCCCTTCAACAAAGTTGAAGAGGAGCTCAAAATGAAGCACTTTACAGTTTACAACAAGCCACGAAAACAGACAAAGTATGGCTAAACTATTGTGCAAGAAATGGGCCAAAAGGGAGACAAAGAAGCAAGTGATGGTTTCTGGCTTCAAACAGAGGAGGGTCCTTCAATAAAGTTGAAAAAGGGCCCAAAACATAGTGTTTTACAGTTATTGACCAAACCCAAAACAGTGCACATGCAAGCTTAAAATACTATGCAAAATAAGGCCTAAAAAGAGGTTTAAACACAAGGAGCAAAAAAGGAGCTTCAAACAGCAAAAGTCCCTTGATCAAACATGAAGAGGGGGTCAAAATAAGGCTATTTACAGTTCAGACCAGAGCCCAAAAATACAAGCACAAGGGGCTAACAAAGCATGTAAAAATAAGGCCAAAAGAGGGATAAAGAGGCAAGTGACAAAAGGAAGCCTCAAACAATGAAGAGCTCTTCAACAAACATGAAAAAGAGCTCAAAATAATGCTATTTTCAGTTAGGGTCAGAGCCCAAAAATGTAAGAAAGTATGGCTTAGATGTAGAACAAAATAAAGCACAAAAGAGGGAAAATGAAGACTCACCCTTGTAGACCAAGCTTCAACAACTCTTGGCTTGAGTTTGGTGGCTCCTTAGCCCTGGAAAACAGCTCCAAGTGGATGGAATGGATGGTGGTGGTGTGGTGCTAGGTGGTGGTGTAGAAATGGTGTAGGGTTTGGGAGGTTTTGAGGGTTGGAGTGTAGAGGGAGAAAGATACAATGTAGGAGCTTAAAGCAAATTTTTGTAACCCTCAAAACACAGCTGGGGGGGCCTGCTACATAGGAAAAAGTGTGGGAAAAAAAAAGGGGGAAAAAAGAGGGGGAAATGAATTCAAGTTTCCCCCTAAAAGTTGGCCCCCTGGATACATAATCTGGGGGGAAATAAATTACATATTTGTAATGTACCTGGAGAGAGGGTCAAGGTCGGCTGCTTATCTAGGGTTTAGGTGGCCAGTCGGCCAAGGGTCAAAAGGGTCAAAGAAGATTAATGGCCAGCCATGCCAAAAAGAGGGCCTCTCATGTGTGCACAATACCACCATGTGGTCAAAAACTGGAGAAAGTAAACCAGGAGAGAGAAAAGCCCACTTTTAGGAGGGGTTCAAAAGGGGCACACACAATTACTGGCCGGCCATGTGATATTGGTGGCCTCCCAGGTGTGTACAACACAAATATGTGGTTTAGGGCTGGAAAAAGTGGCCTTAGGGTGGTCAACATTGGCTTTCAAGTGAGAAAAACGGGCGACGGAGGGCGATGGAGGAATAAAACTGGTTGTCAGAGAAATTGCTGGCCTCCCACCCTTCTACGACCTTCTTAACAATGAAACAGAGGTCCCTGCCAAAAATGATCCCAAACCGATGCAAAATGAAGGTTCGGGGGCCGAAACGCGCAGCCCGAGGCCCCGAAAACTGACTATTAGGCACCGGAAGTGGTGTTCGACCACGAAGCTGGTCTCTCGAGCCACAGTGTACCTCAAAAGGGAGCAAATAAGATGCATGCCAAAAACCGGAGCAAACGGAGGTGGTTAAGCGGTCCCGAACAGAGGCACACGGCCAACGGCTCCGAAAAACTAGAAACCGGACTCCAAACGGGCAAAATGGCCTACGACCACGAAACGTAGCCTATGGCCACTGAGAGACCTCTCCCTCCCTTCGGAAAGAGAAAACAAAGAAAACAAAGCCTGGTTCGCAAACCGAGGCAAAGCATGAAAGAGTCCAGAAGTCCGGAGGCAAGGCTCGCAGCCGAGACTCTGAAACCTTTGAACGAGCACGATATGCAACATCACCAAGCACTCAATCGGTGACGTCTGAGTCTTAAGGTCGGTCAAAAATGGGGTGTCTACAAACTGGTTATAAAGCTTAACTCTTTAGCAGGCAGATGGGTTAAAGGACAAAACTTCTAGCACTGTTCACATTTCTTCACGTAACATTCGACATCAGCTCTCATTGTCGGCCAATAATACCCCTGTGTCACAGCTCAATGAGCCAAAGAGTGCCCGCCAGAGTAGTTATCACAGCTACCTTCATGTTTTTCAGTCAAGAGTTCCTCGACTTCATCTGGATAAATGCATTCTAGGTATGGACCAGAAAGGGATTTTTTGTAAAGTTTTCCTTGCAGATCCAAGTAGTATCACAAGGCATTATTTCGTAACTTGTGTGCTTCTTTCTTATCCGACGGGAGCTGTTCGGAAGACAGGAATGCAGCAATAGAGTCCATCCAACTCGGACCTGACTCTATGACATTGATCTGGACATCCTCTAAAGGGCCAATGCTCGACTTAGGGATGAAACCCATTTCAATTGTCCGTTTAATCTCTGAGTTAATGGCGGAGGCTAGGCAAGCCAGGGCGTCTGCATGTGTGTTCTGATCACGGGTTATTTGGTTCAATTCATGATGATCAAATTTTTCCAGTAAGGAATTTTTCATTGTCATGTAAGCTACCATACGGTCGTTTTTGGCCGTGTACTCCCCTTTTACCTGATTGATGACTAGTTTTGAATCGCAAAATATAAGCAAACGCTGAGCACCCAGGAGATGTGCATTCCGTAATCCGGTTAGCAGGGCTTCGTATTCGGCCGCATTGTTCGATGCTTCGAAGCTGACTTTGACAGCCTGCTCGATTATTGCTCCTCGGGAGCCATGATTACTACTCTGGCCCCACTGCCCCATTGGTTGGACGATCCATCACAGTACAACTGCCAAATGTCCCCAACATAAATTCTCCAGTTTGGTTTAAGTCGAGTTTGATCAGACTTGAAGTCGGCAAGAACTTGTCCCTTGATTGAGGTTTTAGGAAGAAACTGAATATCGTACTGGCCGAGTTCAAGAGCCCACTTTGAAACGCGGCCTGATGCTTCTGCACTATGGAGCACTGACCGGAGGGGGTAGTCCGTTAGCACCCTGATGATATGTCCTTGAAAGTAATGCATCAGTTTTCTTACTACCATGACGAGGGCTAGGATGAGTTTTTTCAACGGAAGGTAACGTGTTTCGGCGTCAACTATTGCCTTGTTCTCATAATACACTGGACGCTGCTCTCCAAGCTCGTCCTTTATCAGTACGGCGTTGACGACCCAGTCGGAAACTACTAGATATAAAATCAGCGAGTCACCTGCCGAAGGTGTTGTCAAATGGAACTGATTGCAGGTAAGCCTTCAAACTGTTGAAAGTGGCTTCGCACTCAGAGGTCCATTCAAAAGCTTTACCCTGCCGTAGGGTATGAAAGAATTGTCGGCAGCGATCTGTGGAACAACTGATGAACCTGTTGAGTGCGGCGACCATCTCCATTAACTTTTGAACCTCCTTCACCGAGCGAGGGGAGCCAAGTTCCTGGGTTACTGTGATTTTCCTGGGGTTGGCTTCGATTCCTCGGTAGTTGACAATGTAGCCAAGGAATTTTCTAGATCCGATCCCAAATGTACATTTGGAAGCGTTCAACTTCATTTTGTACTTGCGTAAAATACCGAATGTCTCTTCCAGATCGGCTAGGTGAGTTTGCTCTTCTTTGGATTTGACCACCATATCGTCAATATACACTTCCATAGTACGGCCGAGTTGCTCCTTGAACATAGCAGTGACTAGTCTTTGGTAAGTTACCCCTGCATTCTTCAGCCTAAAAGGCATAACCTTATAGCAATAGGTTCCTCTTAGGGTGAGGAATGTAGTTTTGTCTTGGTCCTCCAGATGCATGGCAATTTGATGGTAGCCTCTATAGGCATCGAGGAAGCTCATACGTTGCCGTGGCGTCGATGAGTTGGTCAATTCTGGGGAAAGGAAAACAATCATTGGGACAAGCTTTATTTAAGTCTGTGAAGTCCACACAGATACGCCAAGTCCCATTCTTCTTCTTTACAACCACAATATTCGACAACCATGTAGGATAGGTCACTTCTCGAATTGCCCCAACATCAAGCAGTCGGTCAACTTCTTCGACAACGGCGGCAGTGTGTTCTGCAGCTAACTGCTGACTTTTTTGAATAATCGCCTTACAGTTGGGGTTGACATTTAAACGGTGTTGAAAAACAGATGGATCTACCCCCGACATCTCATACGATGTCCATGAAAATACATCAAGGTTGTTGAGTAAGAATGTAATTAGTTGTTGCCTATCGATTTTATTCAAGGATGCGCCGACCATGAAGAACTTGTCAGGATTCCTGTCAATTTCAACTCGATCCAGGGCTTTCATGGCCTTTTCATTTGGGTGCCGTCCAACATCGTTAACGCTCTCTCGATCTGGCACCTCAATAGAATTCACTTCCAGTTCTCTTGGTGTCTTTACGGCAAGAAGATAATATGCTTGTGCCGATTTCTGGGAACCAGGGATTTGTTCAATGCTGTGTTCAGTCGGGAAGCGGAGCAGTTGTTGATAGGTGCTTGGTATGGCATGCATAGCGTGCAGTGAAGTTCGTCCCATGATGAGATTATACGGCGAAAACAGCTTGACAACCAAGAAATCCACATCTACTGTTCGGGAGCCCGCTCGAACTGGTAGTGTGATTTTGCCCAACAGGTATTCTGGATTAGCGTTGAAACCGAATAACGGATTAAGCTGGAGACAGGTCTGACTCGGTGAACCCAAGTTTGATGAAGGTCTTGTAGTACATGACTTCTTAAGTACTCCCTTGGTCAATAAGAACGCGTTCAACGATGAATCGGCTTACGCGTAGTTCAATGCCCAATGGATCAATATGGGGGAGCGTTACGCCAATCAAATCAGAATCGTCGAAGGTAATACTCGGAGCTTCATGGGCCGTTTGGCTGGTGTGACTTGCTTTTGGGGGTCAGGATTTGACTGAATTGTATGAATCGCAGATGCGGTCGGTAAGCTACATATCATATGGATTACGCCGAGTGGAGGTGAATCATGCCTTAAAGTTATTGCTTTGGTTGTGTTGTGTTTGCAGACGTATTGCTTAAGCTGACCGTCTTGTACCAATTCCTCAAGGTGATCCTTCAACGCATAACTGCTCTCGGTATCATGACCGTAGTCCTTGTGGTATTTGCACCGCCTATCTCATCTCCTCGTGTCGGGAGGTCCCACCATTTTGGATGGCCATTTGAAGAATGAAAGGTGTTGGACTTTAGACATAACCATGCTAATCGGCTCTGACAACTCTGTATACTTCTTGTCTGCGCACCTTCTATCTACTTGAAGTTGTTCATTAGCGCGATGGGAACATTGGTCATTTGTTCGACACAAATCCCGTCTCTTGTCTTGTTTAGCCCGATTCCGTGGTTCAAGGCTCCGTGATGGTACAGAATTTATCGGCTGAACAATCTCAGAGGGGGCCGTCTTGTTGGTCTTGTTCCCGGCTTTAACCCGCAGAGAGTCATCTTCCACTTTGTAGTATTCCTCGACTTTCTTGATCAATGACCAAACTGTCTTGGGGGGCCTTCTAGTCAAGGAACTGTGGAGGGCACTATTAGGATGCAACCCCATTTTAAGGGTGATGATGGCCATAGAGTCGTTACAGGCGTCGTCCACAAGATTAAAGCACTCCCAATAGCGTGCCGAATACGCTTGTAAGGTTTCCCTTGGTTGGATTTGCATTGCCCAGAGGGAGTTGGCTTGCTTCAACTGGACCTCATTGGTCATGAATCTTGCCCTGAAGGATTTCTGCAATTGATGGAAGCTCTTAATCGACGCCGGTTCCAACTTGTAATACCACTTGATGGCCAATGGTCCCAAACTGCTCGAAAATATTTAGCACATGAGAGCCTCGTCGTCTGCATGTAGCGTCATAGCTTGCTTATAATGACGGATGTGGTCAGTGGGATCCGATTTTTCGTCGTATTGGGTGAACGATGGAGCCTTGAACTTTTTGGGTAGTACTACCCTTACAATCCGTCGCACAAAGAGGTCATGTTGGTCCTCTTCGTTTGAATCATTTCTTCTTCTCTTACTCCGTGCACACGGACTTCCTTCAGAAGAACTAGAGACTTCGACTCGCCCCTTCTTTTTGGGTTCCAGGAATAATGAGTCAGAATCACTACCACTATCTTGTCTCCGAACTCGAGATCATCGACCATCCTTTCTTAGGGGTTGTAGAAGATCTTGGCGTGCGGCCTACTGGGATTTTGCCACCTCCAAGGCCAAATCCTGTCGAAGGCGCTCGTTCTCAGCCATCATGTTTTCCAACCTCTATTCGTTTTGTTTCGCCTGATCCATTATCGTTTGCATTGTTTCATCAGCTGAATCGAAGTTCAAGGCTCTTCGTGCAGTAATATTTTCTGGTCCCAGCATGGTGCTTGGAGTGGTGTTGACTCGTGGCATAAGGTTGTCAGCGACTACCGGAGGATCTTCCGTCACGCCCGCCATGGATGTGCTAGAGTATTCCCACAGACTGCGCCAATTGTGGAGAAGTGGTTTGAAAATAGTCTTTGGATCCAATGGGACGCTCAAGATCCTCAACTAGCTACCTGAAAATGAATGAACACTCCGGTCGAGGGTGCCGGAATTAGCACTCCGTCGGACAAGTCAGTATGTACTCTCTCGTTTACTTCTTTCTTAAGTTAAGCTTCTTAGAGTGTGTTTGTTTTGAGGGATTATTCCATGGGATTGGAATATTAGTTCATCCGGACTAATAGTCCATTGTTTGGTTCAATTTTTTTGCTTCGGATAAATAGTCCCCCCGGACTATTAGTCCCTCGCATGAGGTATTATTGTATCCTAGGGGGGAGGGTGAGATTATTTTCATGGGATTGGTATCCCATGGGACTAATGTGTGAAATGTCCATTTTATCCTCATGCTATTATTTAATAAACAATTGAAAAGGAGTAAAATAGTCTTTTGAACATTTATAAATTATTTTTTTAGTGTTGTTAATTTAAAATTATATATTAAATAAAAAATATAAATTATAAATTATAAATTTAATTTAATTAAAAATAATAAATTATAAATTATGGCCTTATAATTTTTTTAGCGTTGTTAAAAAATTAAATTTATATATTAAATAAAATTATTTTTTTAGTGTTGTTAATTTAAAATTATATATTAAATAAAAAATGTAAATTATAAATTATAAATTAAATTTAACTAAAAATAATAAATTCAAAATTATGGTCTTATAGATTATATTTTTAGTGTTGTTAAAAAATTAAATTCATATATTAAATAAAATTATTTTTTAGTGTTGTTAATTTAAAATTATATATTAAATAAAAAATATAAATTATAAATTTAATTAAATAAAAAATATAAATTATAAATTTAATTTAATTGAAAATAATAAATTAAAAATTATGACATTATAAATTAAATTTTTTTAGTGTTGTTAAATTATAAATTATAGATTACAAATTTAAAATTATTTATTAAATAAAAATTATAAATTACAAGGATAAAATAGTATTTTAAACTTTTATCCTTATCCAGTCTGTCCAACTAAGGGGTTGTTTGGGGTGTCCTAAATAAGTGTACTTTTTGTCTTTTTGGACTAAAAAATTGAGGAAGAAAATATGGATGTTTGGGTTAACTTTTTAACTTTTTATGGAAAAATATGTAATAAAAAATTGTAAAAATTGATTTGTAGGGAAAAATTAGGATTGAGAGTTGTGCAGCCGTAATTGTTGACTTTTGGTGAATAGTGTTAACTTTTTAACTTTTTAAGTAACTTTTTAACTTTTTGACTTTTTTGTAATATGCCAAACTTGACCTAAATATTGGATTCACTAAAAATAGTTCAATTCAAACATCTAATCCCATGACTAAACAAACATAAGATACAAATCCAGTCCAACCAAATAGTCCGAGAATAATATATCTCAGGACTAACAGTCCAATGGATTACAATCCCCCCTTATCCAGTCCGTCCAAACAAACACATCCTTAGTTCTCACGTATCTCTCTTTGGTTGATGCCTTTCTATTTATATCTCTTCTTAGGCCTTAGGGTTGGGCCCACCTTTAATCCACCGTGTAACTATTTACTCGGCTCCTTTTGTTGCAAACCGCTCTTCATTCGGCTCCTTGTTCAACTGGTCATGTGGCCGATTAGGATACTTCTGGATTTGTATAAGACGGGGCCGAATACGATGTATATATCTCGGCTCTCCAAGTTCACTTATTCGGCCCCTTTGCATCCCCTAATACTTGGCCCCCACAATATAAATTATAAATATCAAAAATCTCTTAAATTATATCACATCATCAATTAGTATATTAGTTAGTACACAAATTAGTCCATATAACATTATTCATATCAAATAATAAGATAAAATTATAAAAATAAATAATTATTGTAACAGTACTGTTAATTTTAAATTCTTAGCATTGACCTCCAAGAATCTATATATAATTTTTATAATTTTTCTCATTTGAATCAACCATTCAATGGGATTTTCGATTTGAAGTTTCCAGAACATCTTGGTCAGATAGTTTGTGCCATTGTATATAAATGATTCAACCAGTGCAAATGTGTATACAAAGAAAAATGGTCAAGATCTGGTTTGTTACAATTATTTGTCTTGGAAGGAGCAATATGTTATGTTAATATGTAATACATACTATATATATTAATGTCAATTATTATTCTCTCTCTCTTCTCTTATTTGTCAATAAAAGAAGAGAGAGCGGAAAACGTTTTGTATTATAAATAATACTATATACATTAATTAATATATTAACTAATGTATCAATAATTATAGCATTAGGTGATCAGAGTGATATGACATTAAAATGTGATCGGTGTATCATTTATTGTAAAATTAATTCACGAGACTTTCACCTAAATTATTACTAAAAAAATTTAAAAGAAAAAGTAGACTACAGTGACAAAATAAGGTTCTGAGCAGAAAATTTTGAATTTGTTTTTTCAGTTTGTTGACCAAAGATTATTCTTCCTGTTTATTTTATATGTTACAATGTTTCTAGGTAAACTTGTCTCTTGTAGGTTTCAAAATGTGGTACAGAATCAAATGTAAGGAGTTCAATGCAATCACAAAAAGACCAGATGACATGATTTTTTGAAATTTGAAATTTGTATGATATAAGTTACACTCATAAGGAAATGTATTTTTTTAAATATATAATTGTTATTTCAATTCATTGTGCCGTTTTGGGAACCAAAATAAAAAATCACGTTTTTGTCAAAATGTTCAAAAACGCAAATGGCAAAAACGCAGTAAAATTGGTTTGGGAAGTGCCAAAAACGCAAGTGTGAAATTACAAATTGGGGCCTATGACAAAAAATAAAAAAATAAATTTCTTATATTGGGTAAGAATATTTTGGTCATTTTAATTTGATTTGACACCATAAATAAATATTAAACTAAAAAGCCAAAAGCTAGCTTTTTATCAACTTCTCAAATCACTTTTCAAAAAGCTAAAAAGCCTGGTAAAAAGTAAAAAGCCAAAAGCTAACTTTTTACCAACTTCCCAAATCCCTTTGTCTTTGCATTTTTCTGATAGAAAACGACAGATATATTTTGATTCTCGAAAAAAATAAACAAAAAACTTATTTGGTTCTAATTTTCTGAAAATTAATTTTTTAAATTTTTTTTTGTATTTTGTGTTTTTAGTAAATGTTTTTAATATTTTAACCAATTTTTTTATTTTTTAGATACACTTAATATACATAAAATTAAAAAGTATAATATTTGAAAAAAAAAATCTATAAAAAAATACTAAATACCAAAATATAAATAAAATAAAATAAAATTCAGTACATTTTTGTATTTTTGTGTATTTATAATTTTTAAAATATTATTTTACAAATATTTTACTTTTTACGTACATGTAGGTTAGGTGCATTTTATAAAGTAAAAATTATGCTTAAAATATTAAAAAAAATCACTAAAAATAAAAATAAAAAATATAAAAAGTAAAAAATTTAATTTTTAGATAATTAAATTCAGAAAAATAGAATCAAACAAGTTAAATAATTGTTGGTCAAGCCAACTCTGTGTCACCAGTTACGTAGTATTAATTTGTATCCATATGCATGATGTATAGTATGATATCTTCGCAAGCAGAAACAGGTAATGCCAAGTCAAATACAACCCATGTCAGAAATCGCTTCCTACTACATAAAAGCCTCCTCTTCAAATTTTGGAGTATATTAATAATTCTCTAATAAGTCATCATTAACATTAATTTACTTAAAACTGTATAAAAATATTGAGATTATACTTATCTTAATTTTTATTTTTTATTTTTGTGGACTATGGTTAATAGAAGAGTTATAATTCACATAAGTCATTGTTCCATGACCTCACCATTTTGCCAATGCAAATATGAATGAAAGAACGTACTTTTCTTGTTCTTGACATTTGATTTCTAGAGAGATCAACTTTGTTGACTTGATTGATGAATGAAAAGTTCCTTAAGTTTTCTAAACTAATTGAAGTTTTGTTTTGTTATGCTTTTTATTTTGGGCCGGGCTTCCCCTAGTCCCAAATCAGATTAGAAGGTGTTGTTGAGCCTGCGGGGCCCATCACAGGACCTGTTTCAATAATCTAAACAGTTCAATGTGTAGAACTCGTCGAGTACTATATGTCTGTAAAAAAATTACATTAATCGGCTATCGATAGTTATGTGATCAAATCCGTTTTGCATAAAAAAAAATGGACGTTGAAAAAATAAACGGTTGACAGAAAACTGATCCGTTGAGATAGCTATTGATACCTGATCAACGTGATTTTTAGTAGATATATAGTACTCGACGAGTTCTACATATTGAACGGTTCAGATTATTGAAACGGAACCCGTGATTGACCCTCACGAACTCAACAATACCCTCCAACCCTATCTGGGACTAGAGGGATGCCAGTGGCTTTATTTTTATATTATTATTACTATTATTTTATTTGTAAGAAACTCGAATTGGATATTGTCTCCAATTTGTTAAAAAATTGACCCGCTCATTCTAAACTTGGATCAATTCTCCTCAAAAATTATCAAAGCTAATGATCAAAATAAGTCACGTGATGGTCCGACAAAAGAGGATTGCGTTGATCTAGTTTTTGACAAATTGGAAACAAGCTAGAAAATTCAAAATGCTTGTTTAGCCAATTATTTTCGAAAATTGCAATTTGAAAAAATTTCAAAGGTCACTTTTCAAAAATATAAAAAAGTTGTTTTTGAAATTTTTAAAAGTTGTTTTGCAAAAATAAATGAGAACTGTAGAAAAATGTTGAGTATTGGCTCTCCTTTTCTTTTGTTTTTGAAATTTTTAAAAGTTGTTTTGCAAAAATAAATGAGAACTGTAGAAAAATGTTGAGTATTGGCTCTCCTTTTCTTTAGTTATTTTTGTTTTAAAAAATACGAAATGAAAAACAAAGTAAGCAAAGGGACAACCATTTATTTTCAGGTCTTTAACCCTATTTGTTAGTTTATTATTGTATCATGTTAGTGTTAGTTTATTATTGTATAGTGTTAGTTTATTATTGTATACAGGTTAGTGTATATCAGTGCTATTAGAATATGATAGTTTATTATTAGTGTCAGTCATAATGAATGTTCCCATTTGCTTTCTTCTTTCGGTGCTAATTGGTGGCACCCTATGTAGCTTTTCCTCTCTATAAAAGAGAGTGTAAATCTCCTTGTAATACACACAATAACTAAATAATTCAGTGGCTATTTCTCTCTCTCTCTCAATCCTCTATCACTCTCTCAAATTATTGTTTCATGGTATCAGAGCGAAGAGTCCCATCGAGAGGAGTGAGACGAATCTGAGGATCAACCGGAGTAGAGGCAGTTTTGCAATCAGTAAGACCAGCTCGAGCCAGAAGATCGGATGCATATTTGGCCTGGGACAAATAGGAACCAGTAGAATCATGAGAGACTTCAAGGCCTAAGAAGTAGTTAAGAGTACCAAGGTCCTTCATCTCAAACTGTTGGTGGAGAAATTGTTTGAGGTGGAGAATACCAGCTTTATCATCACCAGTGATAATCATATCATCCACATACAGAAGAAGAAGAGTAGTACCATGAGAAGTAGTCCGTATAAAAAGAGCAGAGTCATAGGAGCTAGAGGTGAATCCGAAGTCATGAATGGTAGAACTGAACTTAGCAAACCAAGCACGAGGCGCTTGCTTGAGACCATAAAGAGCACGCTGTAGTTTGCAAACCTGATGAGGTTGAAAAGTGGACCCAGGTGGAGGTTGCATGTAGACCTCTTCAAGAAGATGACCATTGAGGAAAGCATTTTTGACATCCATCTGAAAGAGCCCCCAGTGGCGAGCAGTAGCAACAGCAAGTAAACTGCGAACAGAGGTAAGCCGAGCAACAGGAGAGAATGTCTCCTCATAATCAATGCCATATTCCTGGTTGAAACCCTTGGCAACAAGACGAGCTTTGTAGCGTTCAATAGAGCCATCAGAATGTGTTTTGATTTTGTAAACCCATTTGGAGCCAATCGCAGTCTTGCCAGGAGGAAGATCAACAAGATCCCAAGTATGAGCTTTGTCCAAGGCATGG
Organism: Camellia sinensis; assembly: GCF_055761805.1. Classification (NCBI taxonomy): domain Eukaryota; kingdom Viridiplantae; phylum Streptophyta; class Magnoliopsida; order Ericales; family Theaceae; genus Camellia; species Camellia sinensis. The sequence goes on from NC_138970.1 coordinate 76,424,323, forward strand.
AGTTCATCAGTCATAGCTTGCTGCCAAAGAGGATTAGTACAAGCCTCACGATAGGAGGTAGGTTCATAAGTAGAGAAGGCAGCAGATCCAACAATATAATCACGAAGATGGATAGGAGGTTGAGTTACCCGGCGTGGTCGACCCGTAGGAGGATCGGTGGGAGGAAGAGTCGGTGGAGAAGGAGGTGTGGCAATAAGAGGTAGACCTTCAGGTAGAGCAGGCTGGACAGGATCAGGGGTGAGCAAGGGCGTCTCGATGGAGGAGGAACTTGTATCAAAATCAGCAGAGAAAAGATCGATGGAAGGATTAGTAAACAGTGCAGTAGTGGAAAGTCCGGGTAAGTGAAAAGAGGATAACGAGGAAAACATTTGGTGTTCCCAGAAAACGACATGGCAGGAGATACGAAGACGTTTAGAGAGAGGATCCCAACAGCGAAAGCCTTTATGTTCAATGCCATACCCAAGAAAGCAACAAAGACGAGAGCGAGGTTCAAGCTTGGTGTGTTCATGGGATTGAAGTAGAACAAAACAAGCAGAGCCAAAAAACCCGGAGATTGGCGTAAGGAGGGGGAGTGCCATGCAGACGTTCAAAGGGAGTTTGATTATGGATGACAGGGGTAATAAACTATCATATTCTAATAGCACTGATATACACTAACCTGTATACAATAATAAACTAACACTATACAATAATAAACTAACACTAACATGATACAATAATAAACTAACACTGATAATACTCTTTATCGCCAGCTCGTCGGCAGTCTTGTCTATCTCACAGTCACTCGTCCTGACATTGCCTATGCTGTTCACATTGTCAGTCAGTACATGTCGGCTCCTCGCACTCCCCACTATACTGCTCTACTCCGTATCCTTCGCTACCTCAAAGGCACTATGTTCCATGGTCTTCACTTCTCGGCTTCTTCCTCTCTTGACCTACGTGCCTTTTCCGATGCTGATTGGGCTGGGGATCCTACGGATCGACGCTCCACCACGGGATTCTGTTTCTTCTTACGGGATTCTCTTCTTGCTTGGTGTAGCAAAAAACAATCCCTCACTGCCCGCTCTAGCACCGAAGCTGAATACCGAGCTCTTGCTGATACTACTCAGGAACTTCTCTGGCTTCGCTGGCTCCTTACTGATATGGGTGTTTCTTCATCTGCTCCTACCCCTCTCTACTGTGACAATCAGAGTGTCATTCAGATTGCTCACAATGATGTTTTTCATGATCGCACCAAACATATTGAGATTGATTGTCATTTTATTCGCCAGCATGTCACCTGTGGAACTGTTCATCTTCTTCCTATTGCCTCAGTCGATCAACCCGCTGATATCTTCACTAAAGCTCATCCTCCTGGCCGCTTTCATGATCTTGTTTCCAAACTCAACTTGGTTGATGCTTTCCCTCCTTGAGTTTGGGGGGGGGATGTTAGTTTATTATTGTATCATGTTAGTGTTAGTTTATTATTGTATACAGGTTAGTGTATATCAGTGCTATTAGAATATGATAGTTTATTATTAGTGTCAGTCATAATGAATGTTCCCATTTGCTTTCTTCTTTCGGTGCTAATTGGTGGCACCCTATGTAGCTTTTCCTCTCTATAAAAGAGAGTGTAAATCTCCTTGTAATACACACAATAACTAAATAATTCAGTGGCTATTTCTCTCTCTCTCAATCCTCTATCACTCTCTCAAATTATTGTTTCACTATTAATATGGAACTCATTATTTGAGGGGTCCCTTAATTATTGTTGCTTATAGTAAGTTCATGGATGCATAATATCTATAACATTTATTCTTCTATTATTTAAAAATTTTAATTGAGATCTAGTAGTTATGTAAACCTCTAAAATTTCAATATATCTTACAAATTGTTATGTTTCAAATGAAATTTGAATAATTTTTTACTAGAATTAATTTCATTTTATGTATTATAAAAAATTAAATTATTCAAATTTAGCTTGTGATTATTTTGATTAAAAATCATATGAGATCCAGTCAATACCAATCTTAATAACATTTTGACAACTTTGTTGATAAATAAATTAAAAATCACTTGTTATCAATTTTGTTTTTTTATTTTTAAAAGTTAAGGACCCACTCAACTTTGCACTAATTTTTATAACAACTTTCCAAATAATATAAGACTGATAATTTTTTTTGTTATTTTAATTTAAATTAATCGTTATTTTATATTGAAAAATACAAAATGAAAAACAAAGTACGCCAAGGTACAACATTTTATTTTATTCGGTGAGGCATTTATACAACCAAATTGACCTTACCCTTTCAGGTCTTTAACCGTATTAATGGAATTCCACCTGAGCGGTCCTTAATTTTTGCTGCTTGTAGCATAACATAAAAAGCTAGGGTCCAGAATTCACTCACAATGAGTCCGTGTGGTGGAGATTACATTAATAAATTAGAAGATTTATAAGTGAAATGAATTTGAACAATTGATCTGAACTATTTAATATATAGAGCTTGTTGAGTATTTCATGTTTGTAAAAAATCATGTTGATTGGATATCAGTAGCCACTTGATCGGAACACATTTTTGTTAACAATTTATTTTTAAAATCATATTTGTCATTGACAAAAATATATTTTGATCAAGGGACTACATATATTCGATCAAAATAAATTTTTTTCACACATAAAGTACTCGAAGAACTTTACACATTGAACGGTTCGGATCATTGAAGCGAGAGACCCTTAGTAAGTCCTACAAACGCAACAATACGATTCAGTCCACACAGTGAACTAGAGAGAAGCCTTTCAATTCTTGATAAATTTTGAGTAAATAATTCTGGATTTATAGTCTTTTTTATAGCAAAACAATATATAGAAATTTATGTGGGAGTATGTACCATATGCTCTCAGTTAATTATGATTAATTGTTTTGACAATATTTTTGTTATGATAAAAAAAAAGTTTTTAGTTATACATTATATTGTGTTTATTTACATCTCTTTTTTTAGTTATAACTTATAAAGAATTTGAGTATGACATTTGTGATAATCAATTATGCAAATGTCATAACTTATACTATAACATGACCGTCTATGGAGAATCAAGATCTTTTGTTCCTTTTTATACTTCTTTCTTTGTTCACTTATATTTTATTGGTTTGTGCAATTGTCCATATTAGCAAATAGGGGTGTAAATTTGACGCGGCTTAGCCCATGTTGGGTCTCACGGGCTTCTGCCAAAATTCGGGTCGAGCCAAGGACCAGAAAATTTGGCCCAAGCCCAAGCCCAAGCCTATGGGGTATTCGGTTCGGTAGACTTGGACGGGCTTGACCAATTTTTTTGTTTTTTATTTTTATTTTTTCTATCAAAATTTTATTATTTTCTACTAAAAAAGGCGTTAGGCCTCAGGCAGGCTTTGAGTGTCTTAAGCAGACTGGGCTTCAAAATGATGGCCCAGGCCCACAGGTTGGGCTTGGGCCCGGACCATAGGCCGCCAGTGGGCTTCGGGACGCCTATGAGCCGCGAGCCATTTTTACACTCCTATCAACAAAAATGGTATTACAAACTTATAAAATTTAAGGAGACATAGAAAGATGCATAAAAGGGAATAGATGATTTGGATTGCATTATATATATATATATATATATGTATAATATTTTTAATAGGAGAAAGATTTTGGAAGGTTGTTATGAGTAAATTACACTTTGTCCCTTTTATGTTTGAGCATTTTTTTAATGTGGCCCTTCAAGTTTGTTTTTTCCTACTTTTGCCCATCATATTTCAAATTATTCACAATTTACTTCTAAATCTTATTTTTGGTTCAAAATTAGACAAAAAAAAATATCATATTAACTATCACATAATTTTAAAAATATATTATTATATTGGAGTTTGAGTTTGTGTAAAATGTGTTTAATAAAATATTTTTTTGCCATATGACTTTCAATCTATCATTTTTTTATCTCATTTTGGACACAGGTTAAATTTTAGAGTAAATTGAGAAACATTTGAAACATGAAGAATCAAAGTAAGAAAAAATAAACTTAAAAGACCAAAGTAAAAAAATGGATAAACATAAAGGGACAAAGTATAATTTACTCTTAAAAAATATGCAATAAGTATGATTTTAAAGATAAACTGTTATTTTTTTAAGATAATGTTATCCAATCTCATGAATTTGATATATATTTTTTATATGAATAAAATATTCAAAAAAAAATTAAGAGATAAAATGTTCAGATTATCAAGGTAGACTTTGAATATATCTGCATCCCTTTAATTGGATCCTTTAATCCAATTTTTGAACTGGACGGAAGCTTCATCTAAGATTTTGGGTAAATTACAAATATACTTCTGATGTTTATTTAAAGTATAGATTGTCTTCTATAATTTGACAAATTGCAAATACCTCTTTATCATAATTTTTTATTTAATAGAATTAATTTAAAAAAAATGAAATTCATAATTGCTTTTCTATACAATAATAAAATTATCTAAATTAATTGAAACATATTTCTAACATCATTAAAAATTATTAATTGACTTCATGATTTATTAATAAAAGGACAATTTATTATGAAATTAGAAATCTCAAAAGTGAAATATAATTTCTAAAATAAAAAAAATAATTCATATTTTAATCGAATCAGGTTGTATTTGTAATTTACCTAATTTTCCATCAATCTTGAATACTCGTTTACCTTTTTCTTCAACTTTTACTTTTATTTTTGTTATTTTTTATGTTCAGCTTAGCTTACTCGTTTTCCTTTTCATACTATTCAAATAACAATTTTACATTAAAATAAATAAATAAATAACATTGTGGGCACACACTTTTATTTATATATATTTCTATGTTCACACACTACATGTTGAATTCAAGAACCTTGGAGGAAACTCCCCTTTCCATCACCACATAATATAAATAAAGACCCTTATGTGCAGTATTATATATAAAGACATAAGAGAGGCCTCTGATCTTACAATCTCTTATCAAACAATCTGATCAATCTCTCACACCCTCTTTCACCTTCAATATACTTCACCCATCAAATTCAAACATGAAGCAACAAGGCAACTCCATTTTCATTTTGGGGTCCATTCTCATTTTGCTTCTTTTCTGGCAAACAACATCAGTCAAAGCTCAAGAAGTTGGTAATGGCCTACACATATATATGTGCTTGATTGTTTTCAATTCATTTGATTTTTGTACATTAGCAATATGTATTGTTGGTTTTGATGTATCCAATGTGTGAATTGAATGGTGCAGAGGATGAGAAAGAGTTTGATTATGTCAAAGGAAGCGAAAAGGGTCCGGAGCGATGGGGAGAGATAAAGGAAGAATGGGCAGCTTGTAACCATGGAGAAATGCAGTCTCCAATCGATATGGTGAATAGGAGGGTGAAAATAATCAGAAAATCAAGGGAGTTAGTGAGTAATTACAAGCCTTCCAATGCAACTGTCAAGAACAGAGGCCATGATATATCGGTGAGGAAGAAATTACAAACCCCCCACCCCAACCATAGTTTTGAATATGAGCCCTCCAATGTGATTGATCTTCATTTGTTTACAGAAGACATGCATTCATGTTTTTGTTACATGGGTTGTTGAAGTAACTAGCTACATTTTTTATATATATACTAAATTTCATGTCCATATATGTAGGTTCAATGGACTGTTGGTGAAGCTGGATCAATTAAGATCAATGGCACTGAGTACCAACTCCAACAAGGCCACTGGCACTCCCCTTCAGAGCACTCCATCAATGGCAGAAGGTCTCTCTCTTTCTCTCTCTCTCTCTCTCTCTCTCTCTCTCATAGTAGTATTTTAGTATGTATCAACAACTAGGGAAGGAAGGGTACAATTAATGTTTGTGAATAATAATAATAGGTATGCCATGGAACTGCACTTGGTACATGTAAGCCCACAAGAGAACGGAGAGGATAAGATTGCTGTTATTGGGGTCCTCTACAGGATTGGTCGACCTGATTCTTTTCTCTCTCAGGTAATCATCTTCATTATCAAACCTCACAAACATGGGCAGAGCATGATGTCAAATGACAAATCTTTTTTTCTTTTTCTTTTTTTTTTTTTTCCCCTTAAACTTTTACTACTCGTCAAATATGAACTATGAAAATCTTGTAAGCTTGTCAGGGAAATCAATAATGACATTCACTAAACCTTGTCCTCATTTTGACCTGAATTAATTTCTAGGTGACATTTTTTAGAAACATTGGTTAGATTTGGTCATGTTTCTTACACCACTTTACTTTGTGTTGATTAATTTTTTTTTTTTTTTTTAAAAAAATAGGACAAATTATACTGGTAGTTCCTATATTTTGTTTCTTACGTCATTTTGGTCTCTATACTTTCAATTGATTTAATTTTGATCCTTAATTTTAGATTTTGTCTTAATTTGATCCAATTGATAATGTCGTTAGTACTTTTGATAGAAAATTATCACTGAATTAGCTGAAGTTAACTCACTGACTTGAATAAATTTATAATTTATTTGAAGTTAACTCACAAATATCACTTGTGTCCATATTTGCTATTAAAAAAAAAATACTAAGAGTTGTAATCAATTTAATCAAATTGAAATAAGTAATAAATTCAAGGTTAAAATCAAGCCATTTGAAATTACAATGACTACGGACATAATCTGCCCCAAAAAATGATGTATAATTTAGATTCTAAGTCTTATATAATTTTATTTCTTTTTTGTTTTTTTTGGTTTCTAATGGGTTGTGTTAACTTTGATTTTCAGTTGATGAGGAATATATCAGATATGATTGATAAGAAGGAAGAGAGACACTCTGGGGTGATTGATCCAAGAGAAATTAAAATGGGTGGCAAAAGATATTACAGATACATGGGATCACTCACTGTTCCTCCTTGCACTGAAGGTGTTGTTTGGACCATTAATAAAAAGGTAAGGCTTCTCATTAACCTTTAAAGTTCCTAACTAGCCATAGCTTTTACCTGGTCCTTTTCTCTTTCAAAGCCTGGACAATGACATCTTTGACCAAAATTTCAATTATTTTGAATTAGGTGATGACTGTTTCAAGAGAACAAGTGAAGTTACTCAGAGAGGCTGTTCATGATGTAAGTAGTTATAATTGTGTTATAGAAAATTTACACAAGTATGAAGAAAATAGAGAGCGAGGGAATTTTGTGTTGCATCCTCTCTTTCTATTTTACAAATTTTTGTGCAAGTAGACTATTTTAAGAATTTTATTAACGAATGTTCTAAACAAACTTTGTAACATGTTTGAAATTGTTGTGCATTTTTTCATGATAGTGCGTGCTATAAAAATGTACAACCGTTTTAAATTTCATTAACAAAGACTTTTTGTGCGCTCGTTAACTAAACAATTTTTTCCCCAAAATATCTAATTAAACTTTGCAAATAATTACTTCATTACTGATAAAATAAAAAATAAAAAACTATACATTTCAATAACATATTTTGAAAATATCTCAAAAATGAAGTATAGGATATAGATTCAAATTTGGTGTGATGCGGAATACATTCAAAATAAATCTGATCTGCACATTTTGTTTTCAAAATACTTTTTTGTTGATTTAATTTATGATATATAGAGTATAATAAGTAATTATTGCTTAAACTTGTTATGATTATGTTTCATATCAATAGTTCAAAATTAATGAAGGCATTGACATATATTTCATGATTGATTTCATTTGCAGTATGCAGAGGAAAATGCAAGACCACTACAACCACTCCACGATCGAGAGATCTACCTCTACAAGCGCCCATAGTTTCTAATAGAGAGCATAAATACAAGTAATTGATGAAGACAAAGAGTTATTAATACACATTATTGTCAACATCCACCTCTCATTTGTTATTATTACTTTTTATTTTTATATTTCTAGCTGGAGGGCATGAATACATAGAACAAGACTAGAATGGACTTTTTTTGTTGTGAACTCTGTCCATGTATTATTATCATTCTTTCTCATTTTAATGAAAACATTTTGGTGCTTTATTTAGCCGTGTTATCCAACTTGTGCTATTAACCATATTTACATTATAGATTTAGTGGGCATTAACAAAAATTTAAGTTTAGATATGCCTTTGCATAACAAATCGAGTTTCAATAAGCCAAATCCTATTGTAATTTTTTGCTCATACTGATAAAAGTCACTAATTCGGCCCCCTATTTTGTGGCACTTACTAGTTAGTTTTTCGAAAAATGTTTGTTTGGCAACGTTTTAATTGATTAAAGCTCTAGTCTTGTAACTAAAGAGATATAATAAAAAGAATTTCTTTTTTATTTTTTATTTTATTTTATTTTATTTTATTTTATTTTATTTTTTTTTGTTTTTTTTGTGAAGAAGGCAATTCCCAGTTTAACATTAGCATTGCTTGTTCTAAAATATTAAATAAGAAAAGAAAAAAAAAGTATTAAACTCAAGCCGAGATCAAACATTTATTTTTAAAGAAATGAGTCTGGTTGAATTTTTGGACTAGGAACTAATTGCCCTACAGTTATCTTAAAAATGTAGGGACCAATTGAGATAAAGATTACAGCTCTTCTAATGGCCGAGAAATGAAGGGCATGAGAGAGCATATGTGACCATCTTCTAATCACTTCAAAAATACTCGATTTTGTAATGAGGATTTTTTTTTTTAAGATCCTTGATATTAAGATTTTATAAGATAAATGATATACAATATTTTCATAGTAGTTAAGGTTTCTTAATATTTTCATAAAAAAAATTCGACTCAGAGAAATTTTGCAATTTGCAAGCCAACTTGCAAGCAAGTTGCCATGGCCAAGTTACCAAATTGTTCCCAAAACTATGTATAAATAGGGATTCAAGAAGGGAACAAGTCATCAAGTGAGTGAGAAGCAAGAACAAGCAAGTGAAGAGCATAAAGCCTTTACCAAGAGTGTTAGAAAGAGAGTGAGTTTAGTGAAAATTTCGCTACCATAGACTTAGGCGATATGCCGAACCACATAAATCTTTGTGTGTTCTTTGTTTGGTTTCTTGTTTGTGTTTGTTCGTGGGCCTTGGGCACAACAAATTGATATCAAAGCACCCAGGTTGCGAAAAAATTGCTCCAAAGCTCTATTTTTTGAATCTGCCATGAAACCAACTTTGTCCGACCAAACTTTTGAATACACCAATTAACAAACTCAATGCACAGTTAGTAGAAGAGTTTGAAATGAAGGATCTTGGAGAAGGAAAGAAAATTCTTGGTATGGAGATCAAGAGAGATAGGAAAAAGGGTATAGTTTGTCTGACACAAAATCAATATTTAAAAAAGGTGCTAGACAAATTTGGTATAAATAGGAAAACAAAAGTTGTGAGTACACCATTGGCCCATTATTTCAATCTTCATGTTTCGATGTCTCAGAGCACAGAAAAAGAGCTCAAGCATATGGCTCAGATTCTATATATCAATGTAGTTTGTGCATTGATGTATACTATGGTGTGTACAAGGCCTGAAATCTCACATGCTGTTAGTATGGTGAATAGGTATATGCATGATCTATGAAAAGGTCACTGGCAAGCAATGAAATCGACCCTAAGGTATATACATGGCACAATTGATTTGGGATTGAAGTTCTAGAGAGATAGCAGGCCTGGACAAAATCTGATTGGATATGTGGACTCAGATTATGCTAGTGTCTTGGACAAATGTTGGTCGACAGCAAGGTATTTGTTTACCTTGCTAAAGGACCTGTAAGTTAGAGGTGAACGCTTCAGTCAACAATGACTTTGTTTACTATAGATGCAGGGTACATGACAGTAACAGAAACATTCAAAGATGACATTTGGTTACATAGATTGGTTGAGGACTTGGAGATTATACATGAGCAAGTGGAGGTTTATTGTGACAGCTAGAGTGCCATTTGTTTAGCAAAAAACCAAGTCCATCATTCCCGCATCAAGAATATTGATGTCCAGTTCCACTTCGTCCGAGAAATAGTAAATGAAGGAGATGTTTTGCTTCAAAAGATTGGTACTGCAGATAATCCTACAGACATACTCACTAAGGTGGTATCAGGGATCAAGTTCAAACACTTCTTGGACTTCACCAATATCTCTCGACAGTAAGTACCTTCAGGTACAATGCAGTGGTCACTAAAGTTTAATGGAGAATCCTCACCAAGATAGAGATTTGTTGAATATAGTTAACTCAATTGTGTTAACACATTGAGTTAACTCAATGAGTTGGCTCAGATAAAAGAGCAAGTGGGCAAGTTGCATATTCTAGAAGCTTACTAACTTCTTTGCATAGATTTTGGAGAGGCAACTTGCAAGCCAACTTGCAAGCAAGTTACCATGGCCAAGTTACCAAATTATCCCCAAAACTTTGTGTATAAATAGGTGTTCAAGGAGGGAAAAAATAATCAAGTGAGTGAGAAGCAAGAGCAAACAAGTGAAGAGCATCAAGTCTTCACCAAGAGTGATGGAAAGAGAGTGAGTGAGGTGAGGTTGAGAGAGAGAAATAGCATTGCAATTTCTCTATTCAGTTTAGTGAAAATTCTGCTGCTTATGGACATAGGCGATCTAATGAACCAGGTAAATCTCTGTGTGTTCTTATTTGGTTTCTTGTTTGTGTGTTTATTTTTAGGCCTTGGGCGCAATAGGAACAGCGAAGGCGATAAACGGTAAAGGAAGAACTGAAATGCCATTGAGAGATCTCTGTACTTAGACTATTGAAATCAAGATTCTTGGGTTTGAAATCTTCTTCGACCTATAGCTACAAGATAGTGATGTCGAGAAAAATGTTGAGCCAAGTGCTGATGCTAAATAGAGCATGAAAAGTGACTCGAACAACAGCGAGCTTGGAGTAAGGGGAGCACTGGCATGTCTCCTCATAGATCCTTCGGTTGACTCAGAGAACTTGGGAGATAACCTTACCATCTCCATGATCGGGGACCAACCGGGTGTGAACTCAAAGCACCATCTCTTCTCTAGCAACTAGAAGAGGGCTACCTGTCTAGTTCTGAGTCGGGTGATAGGCTAGAATCTGATTCTGACTCTGATTCCACAGAGTCTGTGGAGTCAGAATCAGATTCTGGTTCTTCTGAGTCCGAGTTTGGTATTATTGGGGGTGATAACCCGGATGCCAAGGTCTTGTCCAGGTCCTCTTTTTCTTTTGCTTTTGAGTCGGTTGTAATCGAAGAGCTGGACCTTATGAATGAGAATGTTGCTACTGATTCTGAGTATTTCTCTATGTTGCTTGTTTATTACATTGACCAAGATTTTCAGAATTTTAATGAAAACGAAGATGAAGGAATTCCTTTGGTTTTGAAAAACTTGATTAATCGAAAGGAGGAGAGGTTTGTGAAACCTTGTGCTGATGAAATCATTGCTATTAACATAGGTACTGAGAAGGATCCGCGTCTAGTTCAGATCGGGTCCATGTTGTCTTCGAAGGAGCGCGAGTGCCTAGTCGTTTTATTAAAAGATTTCAAAGATGTTTTCGCGTGGTCCTACAAAGACATTCCTGGAATCGATCTTGAGATTATACATCATCGGATCCCTCTTGACCTCGAGGCTTGACCCATCAAGCAAAAGTTACAAAGAATCCATCCGGATTGGGCATTGAAAATCAAAGAAGAGGTCACTAAGCAAATCGAGGTAGGTTTCTTGTTAGTATCTGAATAACCAACTTGGTTGGCCAACATCATCCCAGTGCCAAAAAAGGATGATAGAATTCGGGTGTGTGTGGACTTTCGAGATTTGAACAGAGCTAGTCCGAAAGACGACTTTCCCTTGCCGCACATTGATGAATTAATGGATTTCACTACGGGTCATGCATTGTTACCCTTCATGGATGGATTTTTCGGGTATAACTAGATTATGATGGCGCCCGAGGACAAAGAGAAAACTGTATTTACGACACCGTGGGGTACCTACTACTATCGGATTATGCCGTTTGGGCTGAAGAATGCCAGGCTACCTATCAGAGGGTTGCAACCACTATTTTGCATAATATAATCCACAAAGGGGTCGAGGTGTACATGGACGACATGATTGTCAAATACAAAGAAAGAGATGACCACTACACCACCTTGAAAAAATTCTTTCAACGGATCAGAGAATACAAACTGAGGTTGAATCCGCAGAAATGTACTTTCGACGTGATAGAAGGGAAAATTCTGGGCTTTTTGATCACACAGAGAGGCATCGAGGTAGATCCTTCCAAAATCAAGGCCATCCTAGAAATGTCACCACTAAGGACTGAAAAGGAGGTGCGAGGCTTTCTGGGAAAAGTGCAATTCATAAGACAGTTTATTTATAAATTAACCTTGACTTGTGAACCACTATTTGGTCTCTTGAAGAAAGGAAAGAAATTTCGATGGGATGATCGATGTCAATTCGCTTTTAAGCAGATTAAGTAGTACCTTCAGAATCTTCCTATGTTGTTGCCGCTAGAGCTGGGGAAACCTTTAATTCTATACCTGTCGGTCACAGACATAATAATGGGATGCATGCTTGCTCAGGAATCTGAGGATAGGGTGGAGAAAGCCATCTACTATTTGAGCAAGAAAATGTTGGATTATGAGACCCACTACACTCTGTTGGAGAAAGGTTGCCTAACCTTGGTATGGGCTACCAAGAAGTTGAGGCACTACTTGTTAGCTTACTCTGTAATCCTGGTGTAACAGCGCCCGCGGGGGGCCTCGCGCTACAGCTCGGACTCGACTTTTCGCAGTCACGGTTCTTAATCTGAACCAAAGAGTCCAAATCTGGCAAATCGTTTTGAGAAACAGATTTTTGAAAAAGTAGTGCCAAACATGGACTGCTTTGCCAGATACAGAGTCGCCACCTAAATATTTTTTATGGGAGAATTTAGGAAACCCTGACTCGGTGCCGAAGGCCACATGTCCGTCATCACCGGAGTTGTCTCGGCTCGGGAGCTTGGGTACGATCGGGGAAGGTCAGCTATGAGCACCCCCTTTCGCCCGGTCCGAAGACCGGCCTCTACTAACCGTGATATCCAATTTTGAAAACGCTATGTGTTCTTATCCCATTTATTAGCCTAGAATTACTATGTTATGCGCACAGCAAACAAGTATAGACCAAATTGCTCAAATTGGGACAAAACATTTCATGTTTGTTTAAAAAAAATGGTTTGCTACTCGCAAGTAGGCTAAAATGCAGATTTTGCCACCCTCAAGTGGGCTTTTGGAAAAGGTGGTTTTGCCACTATCTAGTGGGCTTAAAAAAAATCGCAGTTTTAACGCATTATCCCAATTTAAGCAATTTGACCTCCATCCACAGGCATTCAAGCAGTTTATCTCATGTAAGCACTTAGCCGCATGGCAGGCATACTATTATGGCAACATTCACACGCATGCTGGATGCTAAAGCAAAAATACTTACATTGTACTCCGTGCCAAAACAGTAAACTAGTTAGCAAACATGCATGTCCTAGTTCATGTTATTTTGCCTAATGCCACACATACAAGGTGCAATTTTAGTTAGGCTCGGTTAACCTAGATATGGCATACGATATGCAACCAACTAATTCATGTATTTAATTTTGGAATTTGAAAATACGAATGCGTTTAGCATGATGTACCGAGCCCGGTGCATGTTAACAGATGCATGAATGCACGCATGCATATCATAAGGTATGCTAATTTCAAAATGCCCTAATCTACCATCATAAGCTGGTAAATAAAAGGGAAGAAAGAAATGGGGATTGGAAGACATGCACACACTCACCCACACTTATTACATGTTTACCCTCACTCAGAGGGCTCGAATTAATATTACAGTCCCAAAATAAAGAATAAATAAAATTATTACAAAATTTCCTAATTAATTAAAAAAAAGGAAGCAAAAGAATAAAGAGGGTGGCCACAGCCTCTGCCTCGGGGCGCGCAGATGATGCATGCTCGAATCCGTCCTGCCCGGAAAACCCGTACTATGCTCTTATCGCTTCTGTTTGTACTGCCTTGTCTTTCTGAAAAAATTCCAAAAGTGCTGGAGCAAGTTCCTTGCATTCTGCAGAGCACCACCGGCCAGACAGAATCGCCACCGGCACTCCAAACTTCCTGTCGGCACTTTATCAGGTTCATCGGCACTCCAGATAGTGCCGGTCGGCACTAAATTCTGCCGGTCGGCAGAAACTTCCTGCAACAGACAATCTGACAGCAAACAGAGGATAGGCAGTGCATAGTATGGAGTTTTTGGGCACATGTAAGCATGGTCTTACTTCTTATCATATTTCGAACTCAAAGAAGCACGACCTTCGACCTTTGAGCCATCCAAGGTGCATGATGACTCAATGGATCAAATTTGCTATTTGATATGAAAATGCATGCAACAAATAACGTGAAAACCGGGGCCTTATCAAATTGGAGTCAAAGGTCCCGATGACCGGGGATCAAGGCACATTACGTCACTTGAAGTACGAATGGTCCTTGACTCCCGCACTTGGTTTGACACCCCAAACCAAGTAAATGCAATGCATGCAATGCTCACAAGCCTCAAATGTGTCATACCACCAAGATGTAAAGCACAACAAACATTATGCTATCAACATGACAAATGTACAATGCTAAGCATGCAAGGTACCAAAATGGTGCAAACATGGACCAAATTGACTATGGGATCGATGTGCTACACAAAGTTTAATGGAACAACTATGCAACAAACATGGAGCAAGCACGCAAGAGGGCTAAAAAAAATGGCAAATGGACAGACCCTTTTCCTCCTCAAAACAGTGACCAAAGGTGCTTAAAATGGTAGGCAATCAACTCATGTTAAAAAGCAAATTCAAGGTCCCAAAGTTAAGACACAAAAGGAGACAACTCACCCCCATTATCATGACCACTCATGGCATGATCAAAACAAGCAAAAACAGGATCTATGCATGCAAAAATAGGACCCAAGAAGCTCCTAGTATGGCAACTAAGATATCCCCCATGAAGCAAACACACTAAGGCTCATTCTTAGGCATAAAGGGGACACATCTTCAAGGCATGAAAGAGGCCATGCATGCACACATACAAGCATGATTCTTGGACTAAAATATGACCCATAGATGATGCCAAATCAAGAGGGTAAACACAACCATGCATGCTAGAGGTCAAAATACTCAAGGCATCCAAGCCAAAATACAAAGCAACTCTAACAAACATGCTAAATATGACCAAGTTGACAACCAACAGATTTTAAACATGGAAAAACAATGCTAAATGCTCCATGGAACCAAGCCAACACACACAAAAATCATGGCCTAATCATAGGGTGTGCTTTTAAGCAAAATGGAGCGATACAAAGCAAATATCACAAGCATGCGAGAGGGCCCAAATCCGACCAAAAAAATAGAGATTATGTAAGACCTAAGATGCCTAAAAAAGTACTGAAATGAAGCCAAGAAACAACAAGCACGCATGCTATCCTTTTGAGCCCAAAAAAGCAAGTAAACAAAACCATAAAGGGAGAGGGGTGTCCCTCCCCTATGCAAGACTTCAAACCAACTTTTTTGACACTAAAATACACTGATTTTTGGTGATCAAAAGATCAAAATGCTGAAGTGAACAAAACCTTATCAAAAGGGCACCAAAATAGGCCAAACAAGGCCTATGAGGGTGAGTTTGCAATCTAACCACAAAGAGACCTCAATGAAAGTGTTAGAGCAGGAAAATATGAACCTTTTTTATGTTATACACAAGAGCTAAAACAGTAAACAAAATAGGTAGAAAACCGATGCAAGTTTGGGGAATAAAGAGGAAAATGCTCACCCTTGAAGAACCCTTGAAGAGCAAGTGGTCTAGCCTCCTTCTTTGGATCAAAACCAGTCCAAAACTCAAGAAACAACTCCCCCAAGTCCCTCAATCTCGGACTAAGGTGTGATAGTGTGTGTAATGGTGCAAAAGTAAGGTAAAACACACCTTTTGGGCCAAAAACCACACACAAAGGAGGGGGAAGAGGGAGATATAGAGATAGAGTGTATCTATATTGTTAAGGGCTGGTTTTTGCTTCTAAGAGTCTAACCTAGAACCAAGAGGGAAGCCTCCCTCTTATAAGGATCCCTCTTGCAAAGCTTATTCAACAAGCTTGGCTAGAGGGAAATCCCTCCATACACGTGTATGGAGGGGAAAGGAGTTGGTGCCAGCTATCACAGCTGGCACAAAATATCTCCATAAAGTGGAGGAACAGTGGTCGGCTGCCCAAAAAAACAGTGCCGACCGGCAACATATTATGCCGACCGGCAATAAAGTGTGCCGACCGGCAAACAAAATTGCCGATGGAAGAAAAAGACCAGCCGGTGGCCTCCAGCCACTGCCGGTGGTGTATGGGGATGTCTCACAAGGCATTCCCTGCCCCTCTAAGGCAAAACAAAAGTGTTTGGTGCAAAAACCAGACACTAAACAGTCGAGTTCGGGGATCTTGAGGCAAGGCGCGCGAGCCGAGACCTCCGGGAACTCCAAACGAACACAATCATGGATGATCACCGAGTGTTCAAACGGTGACGTCCAAGTCTTGAGGACGGTCAAAAATGGGGTGTCTACACCTGGTTTCGAGATTAGATCCCATCAAATATTTCTTTGAGAAACCAGCGCTTACAGGTAGGCTAGCCCGTTGGTTGCTTCTCCTCTTCGAATTTGATCTCAAGTATGTCACCCGCAAGTCGGTCAAGGGGAGAGCTGTAGCGGAATTCCTAGCAGATCACCTAGTAGAAGAGGATGAAGTGGTAGAATACATGTTCCCAGATGAAGCCATTCTGCAAGTCGAGGAAGAGACGTGAACAATGTACTTTGACGGAGCGTCTAATCAATACGGTTATGGGATAGGTGTGTTGCTGATAGCACCCGACGACTCCCATATACCTTTAGGCTTCAAACTCCGGTTCAATGTGTCCAATTACGAAGCAGATTATGAGGCATGTATCGCTGGTTTAGAAGCCGCCCTGGAATTAAGGAAAAAAAGGTTAGACGTCATTGGGGACTCGGATCTAGTTATTTCTCAAGCAAACAGAGACTAGAAGGTCAAAGAAGAAAAGATGAAGGCTTATCACCAGACCTTGGATGTTCTGATTCCTAGGTTTGAAAAGTTGACTTTCACGCATCTACTGAGAGAGAACAACAGGTTCGCTAATGCTTTAGCAACTCTATCTTCTATGGTAGACATCCCACTAGGAGTCTGGACGCGTCCGATTATCATTAAGTAGACATACATGTCGGCCTATAAAACTATCGCCGCAATAGATGAAGCGCAAGACAAAAACCATTTAATACAAATTACATTATGTTCATTTTATACAAATTACATTAATACTCTTTATATCATTCTGGTCCATGTACTTTCAATTTAATTAATTTTGACTCTTAATTTTAGATTTTATGACTCTTAATCAATTACTCCTTCTACTGTTTTCATATTTATATAGACCTAAAGTTACAAAATTTTCACGTCTCTTTCAATTCTTTTTTATTTTTTTATTTTTTTCCAATATAAAAAAAATGTGCCCCATCGGCTGGTCTTCCATTAAAAAAATACTTAAACTAAAAAAAATATACACATACATAATTTGATTTTTAAATAACCACGTGATCAGTAAATATTTTTAAGTAATTTATCTCATATTGACAGTAAAAACTCCTTTCAATTCCCCTTACACTGTAGTAAAAACTCCTTGTGATTCCCCTTGCGTCATTATTATAAAGATGTCAAGCTCGAAATTATCATCGCTTTTGTTTTATCTATAAAAGGGAGCTTGGTGCTCTTGTTATGCTGGAGCTAGATTTAGCTAGCAATTAAAATGATTTTTTTTATATTTTGTATTTATTTCATTTATACAAAAACAAATATGAAAAAGTTTATTAAAAAAATAAAGATATATACAAAGAAATTGGCTAAAATAACCCGACAACAACTCATATTAAATAGAGAATATGAATATCCATCATTTAAAATATATGGATCATAGTCATAGTTTAATCTACACAATTCGCTTGTTTTTTAACTTAAAATCTTTAAATAATTTTTTTTATATTTCTATTTTTTTCCCCTATACTTAAAAGAATTATGTTGTCATTATGTTTTAAAGAAGAAAAAAAAAATTTGAGGACCTAACGTGCAGCACCCTCCCCCATTGTTATATCTCTTAAACTTTTTAAATATAATTATAGAAGTCTTTGAAGTTTAGTATGTATAACTATATATATTATGGTTCTAATTAGAATAAGGTAATTTTAAGGAAACAATATTAATAAATTTTGGTAATGATTGAGAGGATCGAAAAATTAATTTAATTTATATAAATTATATTTTGAGCTACTTATAGAATGACATGAGTATTTGATGTGTTAATTCAAGAAAATTGAGAAAATTAGCGCGATTTTCAATCTAAAAAAGGTCACAACGTTTTCACTTATATTATATAATTTGTACAAAATTTCATGTCCATATGTAGATTAAATGGACTCTTGGTGAAGCTGGATCAATTGAAATCAATGGCACTGAGTACCAACTCCATACTCTCCTTCAGAGCACTCCTTCAATGGCAGAAGGTCTGCCTCTCTCTCTCTCTCTCTCTCTCTCTCATAGTAGTATTTTAGTATGTATCATCAACTACAATTAATGTTTGTGAATAATAATAATAGGTATGCCATGGAACTACACATGGTTCATGAAAGCCCACAAGAGAACGAACAGACTAAGATTGCTGTAATTGGGGTCTTCTACAAGATTGGTCGACCCGATCCTTTTTTCACTCAGGTATATCAGTATGATTAAGATTTAGTTTCACTATTGCTACAAATAAAAAAATAAAAAATCACAAATGTGTCTCGGTAATACTATATTCATTCATTCTGGTATAATATGAATTCAATTCAAAATTAATATAGGGATCACAAATATATATACATTGTATATATATGAATTTGATAGTTTTTGTTGTATCTTTGACAAATTCGTCAAGTTTGAAATAAATATAAATAAAGCTTGTACAAAAAAAAGTCAAATAACAAAGATTTTACAAAAAAAAGTCAATAATGGTATTTACCAAACATTGTCCTTATTTTGATCTAAACTAACTTCTAGGTGACATTGTGTCGTTTGAAAAGCGAGTTGGTTTTTGGACTTTATGATTTTTTTGACTATTCTAACTTGGGTTAAAAAGTTTAGTTTGGGAAGAGCTTTTTTATTTTTTTTGCTTTTTTGACTTTTTTTTGTGAGAGAATAATGTAATTATTATGAATTGGATGTAATGTTTTGTTTATTGTGGCTAAAATAACCTATTTTGTCTTTTATGACTAAAATAGCTCCAAACCTATCCAAACCCACTTGCCAAACTTAATTGTTAGAAAATTTGTTCAGGTTTCTTAAACTATTGAATAGCCTTATTGTATAGCTCAAAAATATTTAAGACCCTCAAAATTAGAGATTTTTATGATTTCAAAATGATGTGAACCAATTATGTTTTTTTATTTTTTTACTTTTTCTTAAACAAATCACAAGTGAGTGAAGTTGTGAAAATTGTGTTTTTTTAAGAGCCTATAAAATTGTTGTGTTTGTTGAAGCAACCAATACAATAAATACACCACATGACTGTTGGGTATACCTCTTTATTGGAGTGTGGGATCCAATTGATTTTGGAAAAAGAGTTTAATTTGGTTTAGTATTAATTATAATATATTTTTATATATTATATTTAATTTTATGGAGACCCAATTCAATTTGGAAACAACTAATGGTTTGATAAAAAAACCCTAGATGCACAATATATGATTGGTATTATTTTTCCCAAAAGAAAAAGTGCAGCCGTTTTTGCTTGGGAAGTTGCAGCACGTTTTTGATCAATTGATTGGTGAGAGTGCTTGGTAATTTGTTGGGGTTCAGTTGGTATTGATTGTTGCCCTGTTTGACTTGGTCAATCCAAGAATTGGTGCCATCAAATTCAAGAATTTGTGCTTTGCTTTGCAACTCTGTTTCGGTTCTGCTTTGAAGGTCTACATTGAAGTTTTTGATTTGGGTTAATTATTTTGGATCTTTTTCAATTCTGATTCTGAAAATTTTGGTTCATCAATTTGGTGAGGTCTTTCCTCTTGTTTATTTGTGATTACTTGGAATTCACCTAAGAGTGGTTTTGTGAGACCATTCGTGTCTTGTTTGTAATCGTTTGGAAACTCTTTGGTTAATAGTGGAATCGGATTTCGATCCCGTGGACGTACCTCACATTGAGGAAACCACGTAAAAATTCTTGTGTTACATTTGATTAATTTTTCCGCATTAGTTTTTATTCCCATTAATTGATTTACTTGCGGGGAATCATAGATTTTCCTAAACAACTGATATTAGAGCTTACGGTTTGTTTGAGTTTATTTATTTGTGTAAATCAATGGAAGAGAATGTGGGTCGTATGTGTAGCTTCAATGGAAGCAATTGGGTAACTTGAAAAATTAAAATGGAGGACCTATTATTTTGTAAAGATTTGTATGGACCCATTGAGGGTGATAGTGGCAAACCTGAAGGTATGAAAGATGAAGAATGGAAGAGGCTTAATCGAAAAGCCGTTGGTGTTATCCGTCAATGGATTGATGACAGTGTATTTCATCATGTTGCTACTGAAACTTCAGCACATGATTTATGAAAAAAATTAGAGAGTCTTTATGATAGAAAATTAGTTGGTTCCTCTCATTCAGAAGCATTTGTTGTGAGAGGCCGAAGTAAAACAAGGGGGAGGAGTAAGACTCCTCATGGTCGTGATCAAAGCCGTAACAAATCAAAAGATGATTTTTTTTTCAAAGAAAGACATTGAGTGCCATTATTGCCATGAGAAAGGGCACATGAAGCGGGAATGCCGAAAGCTCAAGAATAAGAAGAAAATGCGTGACAAAAGTGTGGACAAGAAGCAAGAAGACACAATGGCAGTTACTACCGATGATCTCATGGTCGTTTGTGAAGATGATTGTATCAATTTTGTGGGCCAAGAGAGTAATTGGATGATTAATTCTGGTGCTTCTTTTCATGTGACTTCTCGAGTTGATTTCTTCACTACCTACACCGAAGGAGATTGTGGTTTTGTTCGAATGGGTAATGAAGGTCTGTCCAAGATTATTGGCATAGGTGATGTTTGCTTGGAAACAAATTTGGGCTGCAAGTTGTTGCTTAAAGATGTGAGACATGTTCCCGACATTCGCCTCAATTTGATCTCTACTGGAAAGCTAGATGATGAAGGCTTCAACAACAAATTTGGTGATGGAATATGGAAGCTCACAAAGGGTTCTTTGGTGGTGGCTAAGTGCAAGAAGACTCATATACTTTATTCGATGCAAGGAAAAATTTGTAAAGGTGTTGTCAATGCACTTGAAGATGATACTTGTACCGAATTGTGGCACAAGCGGCTTGGCCATATGAGTGAAAAGGGGCTGCAAGTTTTGTTCAAGAAAGTGCTTCTACCCGATTTGAAAAGTACACATCTCAAAACTTGTGTTCATTGTTTGGCGGGTAAACAACATAGAGTTTCTTTTCATAAAAATGTTGCTTCTAGAAAAGAAAATGTTTTGGAGTTGATTCATTCGGATATTTGTGGTCCTTTAAAAGTTAGAACACATGGTGGTGCACTTTATTTTGTTACTTTCATTGATGATTATTCAAGGAAAGTTTGGGCTTTTTTACTAAAAACTAAAGATCAAGTTCTAGAAGTATTTAAGCGTTTTCAGGCCATGGTTGAAAGAGAAACAGGGCAGAAATTGAAGCGCATCCGATCAGACAATGGTGGTGAATACGTTGGGCCATTTGATGAGTATTGTCGCAGCCAAGGTATTCGGCATCAAAAGACAGTTAAGAAGACTCCTCAACAAAATGGCGTTGCCGAGAGGATGAATCGCACCATTGTGGAAAGAACAAGGTGTTTGCTTTCACAAGCTAAATTGCCAAGATCCTTTTGGGGTGAGGCATTGAAGACAACGGTTGATGTAATCAATTTGTCTCCTTCCTATCCTTTGAATGGTGATGTTCTAAAAAGAGTTTGGACCGGCAAAGATGTGTCTTATGAGCACTTGAAAGTGTTTGGTTACCGAGCTTTTGTTCACATTCCAAAGGATGAGAGGTCCAAGCTTGATAGTAAGTCAAGACAATGTATTTTTCTTGGCTATGGGCGTGATGAATTTGGGTATAGCTTGTGGGATTCGGTCGACAAGAAAGTCATTCGAAGCCGTGATGTTGTGTTTCTTGAAGACCAAACAATTGAAGACTTTGGCAAAGGTGATCAACCGGAGCCAAAAACTAGTGATCTCATTGACATGGATTCATCTCCTTCATCTTCAATTGATGATGAAAACGAGAGAGATGTGCAGTTACCTATTGAAGATGTAGAGGATGATGCTAATCCTAATGAAGTTAAGCTAGAAATTAAGGAAGAGCATCCAACTCAAGAACTGCCACCACAACTTGAGTTGAGGAAATCTACAAGGGACCGACAACCTTCAAGAAAGTATCCTCCCAATGAATTTGTGTTGATTTTCGATCAAGGGGAGCCTGAGAGCTACCAAAAAGCAATTGAGCATGCAAAGAAAGGTGATTGAAAAAAGGCCATGGAAGAGGAGATAAACTCCTTACTTGAAAATCACACCTATGACTTAGTGAAGTTGCCTAAGGGGTGGAAAATTCTGAAAAATAAGTAGGTTTTCAAATTGAAGAATGATAGTAAGAATCTGAGGTACAAAGCACGTCTTGTTGTGAAAGGGTTTGGGCAAAAGAAAGGTATTGACTTTGATGAGATTTTCTCGCCGGTTGTAAAGATGTCTTCTATTCGGGTTGTACTTGGCATGGCTGCAAGTATGAACCTTGAAGTTAAGTAACTTGATGTGAAGACCGCATTTCTTCACGGTGATCTTGAAGAAGAAATTTACATGGTGCAACCAGAAGGTTTTGTGGAGAAAGGGAAAGAGAAATTTGTTGGCAAATTGAAGAAAAGTTTGTATAGCCTCAAGCAAGCCCCACGGCAATGGTACAAAAAATTTGACTCTTTCATGATGAATAATGGTTTTTCTAAAACCACGTCGGACCATTGTGTGTTTGTGAAAAATTTCCCGGATGGCAAATTTATTATTCTTTTGCTTTATGTTGATGACACGTTAATTGTGGGTCAAGATTCTACCATGATAAACAAGTTGAAGTTAGAGTTGAGTAAATCTTTTGCTATGAAAGATTTGGGACCGGCAAAGCAAACACTTGGTATGAAAATTGTTCGTGATCGCAAAGAGGGGCTGATTTGGTTGTCTCAAGAAAGCTACATTGAGAAAGTTCTTGAGAGGTTCAACATGAATAAAGCAAAGCCGGTTGGTTGTCCACTTGCGGGTCACTTCAAGCTTAGTTCGAATCAATGTCCTACAAGTGTGAAAGACAAGGAAGAGATGCTGAAAGTTCCTTATGCTTCAGCAGTTGGTTCTTTGATGTATGCCATGGTTTGTATAAGGCCGGATGTTACTCACGCCGTTGGTGTAGTGAGTCGGTTTCTCTCTAATCCGGGTAAAGAACATTGGGCAGCGGTAAAATGGATTCTAAGGTATCTTTGAGGGACTTCGAAGTTGTGTTTGTGTTTTGGGGATGGTAAGCCGATGCTTGATAGGTTCACGGATCCTGACATGGCCGGTGATATTGATTCTAGGAAATCTACTTCGGGTATTTGATGACTTTTGCAAGGGGAGCTGTGGCGTGGCAATCTAAATTACAAAAATGTGTTGCTCTCTCAACTACCGAAGCTGAATTTATTGCCATTACAAAAGCTTGCAAAGAAGAGTTATGGTTGAAGAAATTTTTGCAAGAATTGGGTTTGAAGCAAGAAATGTATGTACTTTATTGTGATAGTCAAAGTGCTATTCTGTAACGCCCTCAAAAAAATACATAAAACCCAACATTTCAAACATGCATTGATACAAAAGAAATCAACCATTTCTATTTATCAGAGTAATTCTTACAACTGTATTACATGTTAACAACAAAAGCAAATGCCCTATGGGCTTACAGCTTTCCAAGTTAACACTTGGATACAAAAAGAAGAGTACTAACTCAATACATATTAAGCCCTTGGCTGGAATTTACATGTAATACATCAAAATAAACAAAAGAGTCTTCAACTCTCATTATCATCCAAGCTACGTCCTTGGAGGTGGCATACTACCTGTACCTGAAAATAATGTCCCATAAAGGGTGAGCCAACGCCCAGTAGAGATATGCTAAGCATAGCATGAGCAATACCTAAGACATTAGTAATTGATAAATGTTCAATTTTCGTAAACCAATTCATAACCCATTTCCATCTCATGACCACTACGTTCATGTTTCATTTCAGTTTCCATTTCTTATCAATTTCACAATTTACATCAATGGCTCAGAATCTGGCCAACCACTTATATGAGACAGTGACTCATATTAAACATTTCCCATTATCACAATAGATAAACATACTAGTTGTATCAGCATCTCAACAGGTAAGCATACAAGCTGTACCCACATTTCAACAGATATGCATATTAGCTATATCAACACTGCCAATGACAAGCATATGAGCTGTATCAACACTTCCAAGGATAAGCATATGAGCTATATCAACACATTATCTGACAAGCATATGAGCTGTATCAGTGGAGTCCATCCCCTATCTCCTCCCAAACAACATCCGGTTTAGAGGTCCATCCCCTATTTTCCCCTAAACCGTGGAGTACATCCCCTATCTCCTCCCACACACACAATGCATATATACACAAAGGTCATATACACAATCAATCAATACATAACGTTAATGTATTCTATCAACCCTCATATTCTATGACATATCCAATTGATTAGTTTTAGTTTGCCTAATCATCATGCATTGTCTACAACAATCAAAACTACCCTCCACCGGTAGCCCAAGCAATTATTTCTAAACAAATAATAAAAGCTCCAACAGATAAAATATCAATGTTTTCAAAAGTGAGCGATTTATAAATCCAACTCCATCATTTCACACCATAATGAGCCAATTTCATTATTTCCAACTCAATTTCATAAGTTCACAATTTTTCCAAATTAATTATACCAATTAATTTTAAACAACAAATTAGGGCTTTTACCCCCAACTCTCGATATTAACCCAAAGGTTCAAATATCACCAACCAACAACAATATCATCATTTTGAAACCCAAAATACATATTATGAGCCCAAAATCATAAAACCCTCTTTAACACATTTTGAAACCCTAAGTCCCAAAATCAACCATTTAAACAATAGGCTCAAAATCTAGGTTAAAACCCATAAGAGTGAGTAGGAATCCCTACCTCAAAAGATGAGACCCAACGAGGAAGATGGTGAAAACGAAGTTGCTCCAAACCACGAGTTTCTTGGATCAAAAGATAGCCCTCGACGATCAACAACCTTTTTGTAAAGGCCAAAGGTGAGGAAAACACCTTAGCTAGGTCAATATCTAGAGAGAAGGCGAGGTTTTAGAGAGAGAGACTCTCAAATGGCTGTAGACGTCCCCCGAACGCCCCGGGAGGGTGAGTCCCGTTCTATTCATTTGGGGTCACTACAGCTTAGGACTCTCAAATTGTCACAGTTCTAAGTCTGAACCGAAGAGTCCAAATCCGGCAAATCGTTTTGAGAAAACTGATTTTTGAAAGAAGTGCCAAACATGGACTGCTTTGCCAGATACAGAGTCGCCACCTAAATATTTTATTTTTGGGGAAATTTAGGAAACCCTGACTCGGTGCCAAAGGCCACGTGTCCGTCATCACCAAAGTTGCCTCGGCTCTAGAACTTGGGTACAATTGGGGAAGGTCACTTTGTGAGCACCCCCGCTCGCCCGGTCAAAGACCGGCCTCTACTAACCATGATATCTATTTTTGAAAACTTTGTGTGTTCTTATTCCGGTTATTAGCCTAGGTTACTATGTGATGCACACAGCATATAAATATAGACTGGGTCGCCCGAATTGGAACAAAACATTTCATGTTTATTTATTTGAAATATGGTTTGCTACTCGCAAGGAGGGTTAAAACATTTGATGATTTATTCCAATTTAAGTAACCCAACCTTCATCCACAGGCATTCAGGCAGTTATATCACATAAGCAATTAGCCTCATGGTAAGCATGCTATCATGGCATTCACTCACACGCATGCAAGGATGCTAAAGCATAAAGCTTACCGAGTACTCCAAGCCAAAACAAAAGCTAATTAGAAATCCATGCATGGATCCTAAGTATACAGAAATGCCTAATGTAACACATACAAAAATGCAACTATAGCAGGCTCAGCTATTCTAAGATGGCATATGAAACGCTACAACTATCATGTATTCAATTTGGAATTGAAAGTACAATGCAGTTAGTATAATGCGCCGAGCCCGGTGCATGCAAAACAGATGAATGATGCAAACATGCTGTCATACTGTATGCTAATTGAAATATGCCCTAATCTAACAATCATAAGCAGATAAATAAAAGGGAAGAAAGACGTGGGGTTGGAAGACATACATCACACTCACGCACACTTATTACAGTTATGCCCTCGCAGAGAGGGTCTGAATAAATATACAGTCCCGAATAAAAGAATATTACAGTCCAAATATTACAGATTCCTAATTAATTTAATAAATTAAGAAAATTGTAAAACTGGCATGCAAGCCAGGGACTGCCTTGCTTTTGATGGATGATGCATGTCCGGGTTGTCTTGCGCGGAAATCCACCGGGATGCCCCAATTAGCCTCTGTTTAGCAGTTATTCTTAAAACGCGTGCCAAGTCCCGAAAAGTTACTGATTCTTCATTTTGCTGCAACAGAGAGCAGGAAAGGGGCATAGCAATGTATTTTCACAAATATATGCATGCCTCGATCCTCGTGCCACCAATCACGCATACCGAGGCATGATGGCCGAGGAGTCGAATTGCACAACTCAATATAGAATGAATGCACGTATAAACACAACAAGAACCTAACTCCATCATGGATAATCCGGAGTGTCAGTGACTGGGAATTGAGACACGTTCCGTCACTCGGAGTACGAAACGCACCTCGTTTCCCATGCCCGGGCTAACTCCTATCCCGAACATGATGCAATATGCATGATATGCATGAATGCAACTAAGATACAATCCTAACATACACAATGCTATGAAAATGAGATGCCTCGAAATGCGTGCACACGGGCACGCAAACTGAGAAAATGACAGAATGCGATCTAAGATACAACCTAGTATGCACTATGCTATAAAAATGAGATGCCTCGAAATGCGTGCATGCGGGCACGCAAACCGAGAAAATGACATACGCAATGCAAATGACATGGAAATATGATATGGACTTATACTAACATGAGAGAGCCTCAGCCACACTCACATAAGAGGCCGATAGATGAAAATGAAGTGCCTCGAAATGCGTGTCCACGGGCACGCAAACCGAGGCAATGGTATATGCAATGCAATGGCATAGAAATGGCATATAGAATGCAACATGGACTTATACTAACATGAGAGAGCCTCAGCCACACTCACATAAGAGGCCGATAAATGAAAATGAAGTGCCTCAAAATGCGTGCACACGGGCACGCAAACCGAGGCAATGGTATATGCAATGCAATGGCATGGAAATGGCATATAGAATGCAACATGGACTTATACTAACATGAGAGAGCCTCATCTACACTCACATAAGAGGCCGATAGATGAAAATGAAATGCCTCAAAATGCGTGCACACGGGCACACAAACCGAGGCAATGGCATACGCAATGCAATGGCATGGAAAATGATATGCAAACATGTTAATGGATTTTCAGCAATGAAATGTGGGGGAAAAC
This sequence comes from Camellia sinensis, assembly GCF_055761805.1. Lineage (NCBI taxonomy): Eukaryota > Viridiplantae > Streptophyta > Magnoliopsida > Ericales > Theaceae > Camellia > Camellia sinensis. The sequence continues at coordinate 76,452,085 of NC_138970.1, forward strand.
AGCCCCGAAATGAGGCGAAAACACACCCGATGCATGGAATCTCTCCCGAAATGCAAATTAGGCGCATAGAATGAACTACAGCTATACAAAGCATGCATAATTGGTACATGAGATGAAAAGACAGAAGCAAGGCAGCCTCAAACTAAGCATTTTTACAGTACAAATCATGGCCAAACAGTAAGCAAGGATAGGGCAACAATGGCATGCAAAAATGGCCCTAAACATGAGATTATGAAGCAACTCATAGCTGCTAACTCGAAATAGGTTAGGGCCCTTCAACAACATTGAAGAGGGGCCAAAAATAAGCCACTTTACAGAACTTTAAAAACCCTAAAAACAAACATAGATATGGCTAAGCTCTTATGCAAGAAAAAGGGCCAAAAGGTGCCAAAGAGGCAAGTGGTATATGCAAAGCCCAAACTGAAAAATTCCCTTCTACAACATTGAAGAGGGACCAAAAATATGACTATTTACAGAACTTTAAAAACCCCAAAACAGTATACAAACATGCTAGAAATGCAATGCAAAATGAGGCTCAAAAGTGGCTATAACACAAAGTATACAAAATATTCATCAAACAGCCAAAGACCCTTAATGAAACATGAATAATGGGCCAAAATAAGACTATTTTTAGTACTGTAAAAAGGCCAAAAACCGAAGCATGATAGGCTGCCAAAACATGCAAGAAAAGGGGACCAAGGAGGGATATAACATGAAGTAGCATATGGAGGTCCCAAACCATGAAAGGCCCTTAATAAAACATGAATAATGGACCAAAATAAGACTATTTTTAGTACTGTAAAAAGGCCAAAAACCGAAGCATGATAGGCTGCCAAAGCATGCAAGAAAATAGCATTTAAGGAAGATATTGAAGCAAGTGCAAGATGGGGGGCTCAAACAGGGTTGAGCCCTTAAGAAAAAGTGAAAAAGAGCTCAAAAGAATGCCACTTTCAGTTATGGCCGGAGCTCAAAGCAAAAAGCATATATGGTTAAGAAATGTTGCAAAAATAAGCTCAAAAGGGGAGAAATGGCAACTCACCCTTGTAGACCACTCTTTGGTTTCTTCTTGGACCAAGTTGCAGCACCTTTTGCCTCTGAGAAACCCTCCTTGATGCTGGAAATGGAGTGGTGGTGATGGTGTTAGGTGGTAGTGAAGAAAAGGGGATGAAACTTGGGTGTTTTAGGGTAGAAAATGAGAGAATGAGAGGGGATATAATGCAAGAAGCTCAAAGGATTTTTTTCTAACCCCTAATACAAGTGCTGACCCCTGGTTATATGGAACAAAAAGAGGGTGTAAAGGTGGGGAAAAGGAGGGGGAAAAGGAGGCAAGTTTTCCCCCAAAAAATATCCCCCGGATTGAGATATTTTCTGGGGGATACAGCTATACAGCTGTAAAGTGTGTTTTGTGAGGAACATGGCCGGCTGGTTTTTGGACTTGCAGGTGGCCGGCCGGCCACCCCCCCTAGCCGGCCGGCTAGGGGTCAAAAGGGTCAAGTTCAGTTAGTGGCCGGCCACCACAAAAAGATGGCCTCCCAGGTCTCCTCATCACAACCCTGTGGTTCGAATTTGGAAACTCTAAAACAGGAGGGAGAACAAGCCATTTTTAGGAGGGGTTCAAAAGGTTCAATTGGATTTTCTGGCCGGCCATGAACTTTTAGGGTCCTCCCCTGTGTGTACAACACAAATATGTGGTTCAAAGTTCAAGTAAGTGGCCCAAGGGTATTCAACATTTCCTCGGAAGGAGGGGTTCAAAAGGGTCAAGAAACATTAGTGGCCGGCTACTAACTTTTAGGGTCCTCCCATGTGTGTACATCACAAATATGTGGTTCAAAGTTCAAGAAAGTGGCCCAAGGGTGTTCAACACTAGCTCGGAAGTGAGAAAAACGGGCGTCGGAGGGCGCCGGAAGAGCAAAAACTGGTTGTTGAAACAATTGCTGGCCTCCCACCCTTCTACGGCCTTCCCGGTGATAAAATAGAGGTACCTGCCAAAAATGAACAAAAACCGATGCAAAACGAATGCTCGGGGACCAAAACACGCAGTTCGGGGTCCCGAAAACGGGCTGTTAAGCACCGAAAGTGGCATTCGGCCACGAAGTGGGTTTCTCAGACCCCAGTGTCCCTCAAAAGGGAGCAGAAAGGAAGTATGCCAAAAATCAGAACAAACGGAGATGGTTAGGCGGTCCCGAACCGAGGCACATGGCCAACGGTCCCGAAAAACCGGAAACCGGACTCCGAAATGGGCAAAATGGCCTGCGGCCACAAAATGTAGCCCACGGCCACTGAGAGATGGTCTACGAGACCTCTCCCTCCCCTCAGGAAAAGAAACAGAGGAAACCGAGTCTGGTTCGCAAACCGAGGCGAGGCACAAAAAAAAGGTTCGGAAGTCCGGAGGCAGGACTCACGGCCGCGACTCTGAAACTTCTGAACGAGCACATTATGCAACATCACCAAGCGCTCAGTCGGTGACGTCTGAGTCTTAAGGTCGGTCAAAAATGGGGTGTCTACAATGGCCTTTTCGGAAAAGTAAGAGAAAGAAAGGATGAGAAAAAGTGATTTAAAACTGCCTCACAGCCAACTGATATACGACATTCCCGCTCGAGCGGAAAACACAACGCTCGAGTGTCAAGAACAAAAACTAGGTCCGCTCGAGCGCAAAAAGACCCGCTCGAGCGCCAAGACAGAAGAATAAAGTAAACCCGCTCGAGCACGAAAACCAGTCCGCTCGAGCGTAGATTTCCTGCTCCCAGAACTTACAACCAAAGGTACTACCCGCTCGAGCGCCAAAGTACCCACTCGAGCGCCACCGCTCGAGCGTAGAGAAACCCGCTCGAGCGTAAAAATCACACCTGCAGAAGTTTTGCAGGGACACGAAAATACTGGGGTTGTGCAATCCCCGCTCGAGCGCAAGAAGACCCGCTCGAGCGGAACGCCTAAAAATTGGGTAACAAGGAATTGAAACTAAGGCCTAACCAACCTGTAATAACCCTGCCCAAAACATCCTAAAACTCAATCAAGCGGAATTAAGGGACGACACAAGATAGATACAACTACCAGCCTCTCGGAATCGAGTCCGGAATACAACAGAACAGCAAAGGGACAACCTCCCCCCCTTAAAGAATTTCGTCCTCGAAATTAAACACAAGTTTTTCAAAAACAATATTTTCTCAATTCTTAACAATATTACAACAGAATATTAAACAACCCGACCCATTACCGGTCAATCCCATCTCTTTTCAAGAGGCAAAACACATCATTTAAAACAACTTGCATTATCAACATGCATTTCTTTGAAATTTACCAATTTCAACTCATTTTCCACAATTCAATCATGCATGCAACATTATCATCATGCTTGCATTCCCACGATACATTGAACATATGCAATGTTATACAAATTTCCATTAACCAAAACATTCACAATGTTTTACAACTTAAGACATACACAATGCTCTTAAAGTTCAACAATATTACAGAATTTCATTATAAAATTACACATCAACAAACATGTCCGGATACTTCTCACGGACTTCCAACTCACGTTCCCAAGTGGCTTCCTCCACTCCGTGATGTTTCCACAAAACCTTTACCAAGGGAATGGTCTTGCCTCGCAAGACTTGATCCCGCCTATCCAAGACCCGCACCGGTCTCTTCTCATACGAAGCATCCTCATCTACCTCCAAGTCGGTCCAATCTAACACATGGGATGGATCCGGCTCATACTTCCGCAGCATACTAACATGAAAGACGTCATGAACCCCGGACAACTGTGGTAGCAAAGTCAAACGATAAGCAACTTCCCCAATCCTCTCGAGGATCTCAAAGGGACCAATAAACCGAGGAGATAACTTCCCACTCTTCCTGAACCTCATCAAACCTCACCTAGGTGATATTTTCAAGAAGACATGATCACCTACCTCAAACGCCAAAGGCCTCCTCCTACGGTCAGCATAACTCTTTTGGCGACTCTGGGCTGTAACAAGCCTCCTACGGATAAGCTCAACTTTCTCCGTCGTCTCCCTAACCAACTCCGGACCCAACAAAGGTGCATCACCCACCTCGGCCCAACACACTGGAGACCTACACGGTCGACCATACAAGGCCTCGAACGGTGCCATGCCGATGCTAGACTGAAAACTGTTGTTGTAGGCAAACCCTACCAATGGCAAGTGCCTCTCCTACGTCCCACTGAAGTCTAGGACACACCCTCGAAGCATATCCTCAAGGATCTGAATAGTACGCTTGGACTGCCCGTCAGTCTGAGGATGATAGGTCGTACTAAAGGTCAACTTAGTGCCCAAAGCACTCTGCAAACTCTGCCACAACCTAGCAGTAAAACGAGGATCTCTATCTGAGACGATCGTCACTGGGACCCCGTGCAATCTCACTATGTCCCGAATATACAAGTCGGCGAGATGATCTACCGAATCTCTCACGCGTATAGGAATGAAGTGCGCTGACTTAGTCAACCGATCTACAACCACCCAAATGGCATCACTACCCCGCTGAGTCCTCGGAAAACCTACAACGAAGTCCATAGTGATATGCTCCCACTTCCACTCGGCAATAGGCAAGGGTTGCAACAAACCCGTTGGCCTCTGATGCTCGGCCTTCACTTGCTGGCAAGTAAGGCACTTAGACACGAAAACAGCTACATCTCTCTTCATACCCCGGCACCAAAACTGGCGACCCAAATCCCGATACATCTTAGTGCCTCCCAGATGCACCGCAAGACATGAATGATGGAACTCTCGGAGTACTTCCTCTCGACACGATTCCGGCACACACAGACGATCTCGGTATCTCACACTCAGGTCGGGATACACCGTCAAACCCTTCTCAGCCTTTCCATTTGAGATCTTCTCTCGGAAGGACTCTACCTCAAGGTCACCTCTCTGTGCCTCTAACACTCGAGTCACGAGTGTAGGCTGCGCAATAATAGAAAACAAGGCCGCAGCCTCAACTGATTCACCCAGAAGCAAGTCAAACTCGCCAAGTACACCCAACATCCCCCATTCCCGGATGGCTATACAAGCTACGTCACTAATGGATTTCCTACTAAGGGCATCGGCCATAACATTGGCCTTTCCCGGGTGATAGTGCAACTCAAAATCATAGTCCTCAATGAACTCCATCCATCTCCTCTGCCTCAAATTCAAGTCCCTCTGAGTAAACAGGTACTTCAAACTCTTGTGGTCCGAGAACACCTCGAACCTCTCACCATAAAGGTAGTGCCTCCAAATCTTCAAGGCAAAGATCACTGCTGCTAACTCTAGGTCGTGTGTAGGGTAATTCTTCTCGTGTATTTTCAACTGACGTGAACCATAAGCTACCACTTTCCCCTCTTGCATCAACACACAACCCAAACCCTCTCGTGAGGCATCACAATAGACTGCATAACCCAACCCTCTCTCCGGAATAATCAAAACTGGAACGGTGGTCAATCTAACCTTCAACTCTTGGAACGACTTTTCACAAGTCTCACTCCATACAAACTTGACCCCTTTCCGCGTCAATCTAGTCAACAGCGAAGCTAGCCTGGAGAAATCTTTCACAAACCGACGGTAATACCCAGCTAATCCCAGAAAACTGCGGATCTCAAACACACTCTTAGGCTGTACCCAGTCTTGCACCACCTCTACCTTGGATGTATCAACAGACACCCCTTTCCCGGATACCACATGGCCTAAGAATTTCACCTCTCTTAGCCAGAATTCACACTTCCCAAACTTGGCATATAGCCTATGGGCTCTAAGCAACTCAAGCACCACTCTCAAGTGTTCCTCGTGCTCCTCCTCAGAAGGCGAATAGATAAGAATGTCGTCCACGAAAACGACTACAAAACGGTCTAAGAATTCCCGGAAGATCCAGTTCATCAAATCCATAAAGACTGCCGGTGCATTGGTAAGCCCGAATGGCATCACCAGAAACTCATAATAGCCATACCGCGTACGGAATGCCGTCTTTGGAATATCCTCCTCCCTGACCCTCAACTGGTGATAACCCGATCTCAAGTCTATCTTGGAGAAACAACGGGAACCCTTCAACTGGTCAAACAGATCATCTATACGGGGCATAGGGTACTTATTCTTGACCGTAGCCCGATTCAACTTCCGATAGTCTATATACAGTCTCAAGGCACCATCTTTCTTTTTAGCAAAGAGGGCCGGTGCTCCCCACGGCGAAACACTAGGGCGAACAAAACCCTTATCTAGCAATTCCTAGAGCTGAACTTTCAACTCAATCAACTCTGCTGGAGCAAAACGATAGGGTGCCATAGAAATCGGCGCTGTGCCGGGCACTAAATCAATAGAGAACTCTATCTCTCGGTGAGGTGGCAAACTAACGAGATCCTCGGGAAAAACATCCGAATACTCACAAACCACCCTCGGTAAAACAATCTGGGTCTCGTCACACTCACCACTCATAAAGCTAGCAAGTAGACCACTAAGCTTATTCCGCCCTCGCGGATCATACATCGGTGGCAACACACTACCAACCCGATCCCCCAGGAAATGGAAACACTCTCCGCTCAAGGTACAAACCGTGACCCTCTGGCGGTAGCAATCAATAACAACCCGGTATGACGATAGCCAGTCCATACCCAAAATAACATCAAAACCCTTCATGGGCATGACCACAAACGGAAAAGGAAGCCTATGGTCGGCGACCTCTATATCACAACCCCTAACACCTTGTTTCAAGATCAACTCACCACCAATAGGCGATACCACACATATAAGAGATGCTAACTGTGCTAACTCCAATTCCAAAACAGATGCAAATGCAGCAGATACAAAAGAATGAGATACACTCGTATCAATCAATACACTAGCAACCGAGTTGCAAAACAGAAAGGTACCTCTCACTACTGATGGAGTCGGTACTAGGTCCTGCGCGGTAACAGCATACACGCGCCCTGTAGGCCCCTGATCTACCTGCTCACCTCTAGGAGCAAAAGACTGCTGCACTGACTGGGATGACGAAGCTCCCGAATTGGCCCTCGAGGCCTGCACAGACTGAGCTGGCTGATAACTCTGCGTCTGCCTAGAACCAAACGCTCCTGAAGTAGCACTCAACTGTGGGCAATACCTCTTCAGGTGCCCAGGCTGACTACACTGATAGCAAGTCAAAGGCTGGCCCCTGCCCTGACTCTGGCCTTGAGGTCTAGCTGAAGAAGAAGCAGCTCGCTGACCCCCTCCCTTCTGCGGGCAAACCGAAGACTTGTAACCCAGCTGGCCACACGCAAAACAAGTCAAGCCTCCCTGACTACTTCTCCCAGAGCCCGTACTCAGCACTAAAAAGGTCGATCTAGCCACACCACCCTGAGACTGTTGAGGGTTAGAACCCCTCTGTCTCCTGCCGTCACCTTGACCATCATGGCTCCTCTTAGAGCCTCTCTACCCCTCATCTTCCTCCTGCATCATAATCTCCCTATGAGCAGCAGCATCCACCAAACGTCTGTACTCCCAGATAAACGACCCTCCAACCCTCAGCTTGAGCCCACGCCTCAACTTCCGCTCAAACTCAAAGCAACGGCGTTCCTCAGACGCCACCAGTTCAGGTGCAAACCTGGACAGACTAGTAAAAGTAGCCTCAAACTCGGCCACTGACAAGCCCTGCTGTTTAAGCTGGCAAAACTGCTCCCTCAGCTTCTCCCTCGCAGCTGAAGATAAAAACTTCTCCTGGAAAGCATTCACAAACGCCTCCCATGCACCACCAACACGGCCTTTCTCGTACTTCCACCATTGACCTGCATCTCCCTTCAGCTGGAAGGATGCCAGGGTCACCTTCAAAGCCCCGTCCTCGATGCCCAGCATCTCGAACGTCTTCTCCATCTGTTCCAACCACTCGTCAGCCTTAAGTGGCTCCTTTGGATCCCCAACAAACTCATCCGGATTAGACCGGAAGAATTCCCTCTTCAAGAAAGAAGACCCTGCCTCAGCAACCTGATTCTCAGCTCTGAGAATCCCCAAAGCTCCTGCTATCTCTTGGACCAAGGCGCCCATAGCCTGCTGACCCGCTGGCTCGGCCACGTTGGCCTGACCAACTCCCTCCTGCACTGCCGGAACATCATCCGGTAGAGATACCTCATGCCTGCCATGCCTACCACGCCCTCGTCCTGACATCCTAATAAAGGTAACCAAGACTATTAGCAAATTCACAAATGTGCCGAAGCTATAACACTCGCGTCCTAATGCATGGACAACTGTAATTCACTCCACGTAAGCACATAAACATATAAGCACTTACGAATTTCATTTCCGAATAATGATAGTCCCGAGGCGTTACTAGAGTTCCGATTAGAAACAGCATTGATCAAGTGCCTTTCCAACAAGACTCACAGAAACTCAATGATCCAATCAACATCCTATAAACTAAATCCCATACCCACATTGTCGCATAAGCATGTTATCAATTAAGCACATAGCATATGACACTACATCTAAGTCTCTATCAAGCGAGACAAACCCATTGTGATCCTAATCACTTCCCACGTACCCAAAGTATTCGAACCCGGTACGCTCTGATACCAAGTTGTAACGCCCTCAAAAAAATACATAAAACCCAACATTTCAGACATGCATTGATACAAAAGAAATCAACCATTTCTATTTATCAGAGTAATTCTTACAACTGTATTACATGTTAACAACAAAAGCAAATGCCCTATGGGCATACAGCTTTCCAAGTTAACACTTGGATACAAAAAGAAGAGTACTAACTCAATACATATTAAGCCCTTGGCTGAAATTTACATGTAATACATCAAAATAAACAAAAGAAAGAGTCTTCAACTCTCATTATCATCCAAGCTACGTCCTTGGAGGTGGCATACTACCTGTACTTGAAAATAATGTCCCATAAAGGGTAAGCCAACGCCCAGTAGAGATATGCTAAGCACAGCATGAGCAATAACTAAGACATTAGCAATTGATAAATGTTCAATTTTCATAAACCAATTCATAACCCATTTCCATCTCATGACCACTACGTTCATGTTTCATTTCAGTTTCCATTTCTTATCAATTTCACAATTTACATCAATGGCTTAGAACCTGGCCAACCACTTATATGAGACAGTGACTCATATTAAACATTTCCCATTATCACAATAGATAAACATACTAGTTGTATCAACATCTCAACAGGTAAGCATACAAGCTGTACCCACATTTCAACAGATATGCATATTAGCTATATCAACACTTCCAATGACAAGCATATGAGCTGTATCAACACTTCCAAGGATAAGCATATGAGCTGTATTAGTGGAGTCCATCCCCTATCTCCTCCCAAACTACATCCGGTTTAGAGGTTCATCCCCTATCTTCCCCTAAACCGTGGATTACATCCCCTATCTCCTCCCACACACATAATGCATATATACACAAAGGTCATATACACAATCAATCAATACATAATGTTAATGTATTCTATCAACCCTCATATTCTATGACATATCCAATTGATTAGTTTTAGTTTGCCTAATCATCATGCATTGCCTACAACAATCAAAACTACCCTCCACCGGTAGCCCAAGCAATTATTTCTAAACAGATAATAAAAGCGCCAACAGATAAAATATCAATGTTTTCAAAAGTGAGCGATTTATAAATCCAACTCCATCATTTCACAACATAATGAACCAATTTCATTATTTCCAACTCAATTTCATAAGTTCACAATTTTTCCAAATTAATTATACCAATTAATTTTAAACAACAAATTAGGGCTTTTACCCCCAACTCTCGATATTAACCCAAAGGTTCAAATATCACCAACCAACAACAATATCATCATTTTGAAACCCAAAATACATATTATGAGCCCAAAATCATAAAACCCTCATTAACACATTTTGAAACCCTAAGTCCCAAAATCAACCATTTAAACAATAGGCTCAAAATCTAGGTTAAAACCCATAAGAGTGAGTAGGAATCCCTGCCTCAAAAGATGAGACCCAACGAGGAAGATGGTGAAAACGAAGTTGCTCCAAACCACGAGTTTCTCGGATCAAAAGATAGCCCTCGACGATCAACAACCTTTTTGTAAAGGCCAAAGGTGAGGAAAACACCCTAGATAGGTCAATATCTAGAGAGAAGGCGAGGTTTTAGAGAGAGAGACTCTCAAATGGCCTTTTCGGAAAAGTAAGAGAGAGAAAGGATGAGAAAAAGTGATTTAAAACTGCCTCATAGCCAACTGATATACGACATTCCCGCTCGAGCGGAAAACACAACGCTCGAGCGTCAAGAACAAAAACTAGGTCCTCTCGAGCGCAAAAAGACCCGCTCGAGCGCCAAGACAGAAGAATAAAGTAAACCCGCTCGAGCGCGAAAACCAGTCCGCTCGAACGTAGATTTTTTGCTCACAGAACTTACACCCAAAGGTACTACCTGCTCGAGCGCCAAAGTACCCGCTCGAGCGCCACCGCTCGAGCGTAAAAATCACACCTGCAGAAGTTTTACAGGGACATGAAAATACTGGGGTTGTGCAATCCCCGCTCAAGCACAAGAAGACCCGCTCGAGCGGAACGCCTAAAAACTGGGCAACAAAGAATTGAAACCAAGGCCTAACCAACCTGTAACAACCCTGCCCAAAACATCCTAAAACTCAATCAAGCGGAATTAAGGGACGACACAAGATTGATATAACTACCAGCCTCTCGGAACCGAGTCCGGAATACAACAGAACAGCAAAGGGACAACCGGGATTGCTATAATTCACTTGAGCAAAAATTCTATCTTTCATTCGAGATCGAAACACAATGATGTGAGATACCATTGGATTCGTGATGTGTTCGATTCGAAATTGTTACAACTCGAAAAGGTTCACACAGATGATAATATTTCAGATATATTGACTAAGACTTTGTCGAGGGATAAACATTTGAAGTGTCGAACTTTGGCAGGTATGGTTGATATCTCCACTTAAGTCGGTAAGGGGAGAATTGTTGGGTATACCTCCTTATTAGAGTGTGGGACCCAATTGGTTTTGGAAAAAGAGTTTAATTTGGTTTAGTATTAATTATAAAATATTTTTCTATATTATATTTAATTTTGTGGAGACCCAATTCAATTTAGAAACAACTAAGGGTTTGATAAAAAAACCCTAGATGCACAATATATGATTGGTATTATTTTTTCCAAAAGAAAAAGTGCAGCCGTTTTTGCTTGGGAAGTTGCAGCACGTTTTTTATCAATTGATTGGTGAGAGTGCTTGGTAATTTGTTGGGCGTCAATTGGTACTGATTGTTGCCCTGTTTGACTTGGTCAATCCAAGAATTAGTGCCATCAAATTCAAGAATTTGTGCTTTGCTTTGCAACTCTGTTTCGGTTCTGCTTTGAAGGTCTACATTGAAGGTTTTGATTTGGGTTAATTATTTTGGGTCTTTTTCAATCCTAATTCTGAAAATTTTGCTTCATCAATTTGGTGAGGTCTTTCCGCTTGCTTATTTGTGATTATTTGGAATTCACCTAAGGGTGGTTTTGTGAGACCATTCGTGTCTCGTTTGTAATCGTTTGGAAACTCTTTGGTTGATAATGGAATCGGATTTCGATCCCGTGGACATACCTCACATTGAGAGAATCACGTAAAAATTCTTGTGTTGCCTTTGATTTAATTTTTTCGCATTAGTTTTTATTTCCATTAATTGATTTATTTGTGAGGAATCATAAATTTTCCCTAACAACGACTTTGTATTGGTTTATGATACAAATATAAAATTTAATATAATAATAATGGAGAGTATCGACTCCAATTCAGATCTTTGATTAGAGGGTATTATTTGGACTAATAGAACTGATTATGAGTACTGTTTTGATAATCTGGACTCTCCATTATGTCGAATACTTTATATATTTTATTTACATAAAAAATTAAGTCGATCTGATAATTGTAACTTATTCAATTTATTAAGTTTTTAACTAAAACAATTTGGAGTAAAAAATAAATAAAAAATAAAAAAACGTAGCTTTTGCTGCAAAAGTCAAGTTACCAAATCGTTTGTCATCTAATTAAAAAAAAATTAAATATCACATTGACTTCTTTTACTCTTAAAACTTACTTTTGTAATAATTTTCTCAATACATCACTACTAGAAAACAGGACTTTTGAGTCGGCAGCGTGCCGTCACAAATAGCGTATTTGTCGACGCAAAAACTTTTTGCGACGACGTTTCGACGGCAACTCAAGGGACGAAAATGGTGGCGTCGGCAGATTGCCGACTCAAAAAGTGGTTAAATGTTTTAAAAAATTTAACTCATAATTTTCTCATTGAGGCTCCCAAGTTTCGAACACACACCATTTGGACAATTTGACCCGAGGTCACCGCACTAAATCCACTTCACCACCATACCTCTTTCAGATATTAAACGAGATATATATTATTTATAGTATATACACTCAATATTAATATAAAAGTATATGTATAAATAAATATATTTATTAAATATAATCAAGTAAATATATATATATCTTGGCTATAAATTTTTTTTTTTTCCTACGGCATCAGTTGTCAACACAAAAAGGTCTAATTTTTTGCGTCGGCACAAATTTGCCAACGCAAAAGGTCTATGCCGATTCAAAAGGTCTATCTTTTGCGTTAGTAAATTCAACCGACTCAAATAATGCTATCAAATATTAATTTTTTGTGTCGGCCAACGGTGTCGACGCTAAAGGTTTGGTATTTGAGTCGGTAACTCTGTGCCGTCTCAAAAAGGCTACCTTTTGCGACGGTAAAATTTGCCGACTCAAAAAACCGACTCAAAAGGCCCTTTCTTTGGTAGTGCATTAAATTTTTTAAATTCTAAAAATATTTAAAAATAATTGAAAAAAACCAACCCCAGACTAGTCATACTTGCAAGTTGCAATGAATCTAGCCACATATTAAATTATTATTTTTTAAACGTGGTCAAAAATTCTGAATACTTGTTTTTTTGTTTTTTGGTTTTTGTTTTTGGCTTTTTATCTAACGGGTAGTGTTAACATCAATTTTCAGTTGATGAGGAATATATCAGATATTATTGATCAGAAAGATGAGAGACACTTTGGGATGGTTGATCCAAGAGATATCAAAACGGGTGGCAAAAGACATTACAGATACATGGGCTCACTCACTGCTCCTCCTTGCACTGAAGGTGTTGTTTGGACTATTAATAAAAAGGTAGAACTTCTCACTATATTTTAATAAGTTCATGTCAAGCCATTATTTTTATCTGGCTCTTTTCCCTCTCATTGCCAATTCAAATGACATCTTTGACATAAATTTAAACTATCTTTAGGTGAGAACTGTTTCGAAGGAACAAGTGAAATTACTCAGAGAAGCTGTTCATGATGTAAGTAGCTACAATTGCGTTACTTTGTATAAAAAAATGTACACAAAAGTGTGCACATAATACAGAGGGAGTGAATCGTCTCTTTCTCTTACGTGCAGATTTATGTGTAACTAGTTAAATTTTGTTAACTAACGTCACTTGTTTATAATTTTGAAATAATTGTATATTTTAACTTAGACATTATTTTTCTAAATATCTAATTAAACTTTGTAAATAACTATTTCATTATTGTTTTACGGAAAAAAAAAATGAAAGAGAAGAAGAAGCTATATATAGAATGTAATAAGTAATTGTTGCTAACAAATCAATAGTTCAAAATTAATGAAGGCATTGACATATGTTTCATGATTGATTTCATTTCACAGTATGCAGAGCAAAATGCAAGACCACGGCAATCACTCAACGATCGAGAGATTCGCCTCTATAAGCGCTGGTAGTGTCATAGAGAGAGCACATAATAACCATTCTTCTACATACACAGAAATTAATTACAAATTCAAATATGACTCCCTTGCATATGATATGCGATCTGGTTCTATAGTCAAATTCTGTGTACTTTAAAATATTCTACAAATAATTGATGAGAGAGGAGCTATCAACACATTATTGTTATTATTTATTTTTTATTTCTGGCTGGAAGATTTTTTTTTTTTTTTAAGATCTCTATCCATTTATTATCAATCATCTTATTAATGCTAACATTTTGGTGCTTTATTTATGTTATCCAAGTTCTTGTATTAATAATATTTACATTTTAGATTTAGTGATAAAATTCTGCATCTCTTGCCATTAACAAAAATTAAGTTCATAGTAAGGACAATAGATAGACAGTCTTTCTACTATGTTTTGGTGAAGAAGGCAATTCCCAATATTAATAATTCTATTTATACATAACATTTATATAAAAAACACATGATAAGAATGATGTGTTGGATTAATCTTCTGTGTAAAATAAATAATTTGAAACAAATCAAATAAATAAAAATAAATTAGTTACAGAATTTATTTTACCGAAATGTAAAAGTACAAAAAAATCAAGTCGAGTGTGTGACACTCTATCCTTAAGACAGATTCGCCCCGCTACGGTGCTTACAGATAAATGACGTCTATCTCCCAAGATACAATGATTTTCACAAATTGTAGTAGCACTCCAAACAATCTGTATGGCAAACTGTTAACACCATAAATCTGTAATTTTTATTATTATTTATTATTTATATAATTGCAGGACACGTGGCATCCTCTTATTCATTTGGAAGTTAAAAGAAGTTATAGAGATAATGGAGAATATGGAGGACAAAGTGGATGAGTGGAATGACACATGGCAAGACAAGAATGAAGATGGAAGAAATGGGTAGTTACTAAGTAGTTATTGCTGTATTTTTTCTTCTATAAATAGCCATTAATGGCTACATTGTAAAGGATCCAGAACATAAATCAAAGACAATTGATTTCAATATTTCTTGTCATTTTCCTTATCTTAGGAGTAGTTTAACATAGATTTATATTTCGAAGCATTTATTTCCAGCATTTCCATTTCGAAGCATTTTATGCACTTTCTTTTCGAAGCATAGGAGTAGAGGTAAGTAATTATTACTTCGATTGTTCACTCAATCATCTTTCTCCGCCCCTTTTTCTTCTTTTACTTTTTCTTTTCTCTACACTTGGCAAATTTGAAGTCCTCTTCGTTGAGGCAAAAGAACCGTCAACGCAATCGCTTGATAATTGGCTTGAATTTAATCTGTAAGGATTTTTCAATCCTTGCTAGCACGCTCGCATTTATGATATTTTCCTTCGTAGGAAAAATAAGCCAACATTTTTTGGCACGCCCGGTGGGACTGCCAAGTGTAAGAAATGACAAACGATTTGGATTTCGCCATTCGAACTTGTCAATATGAAATATATTGGCGTGAAAGAGAAATTTTGGATCTTCAAGAAGAGATCCATTTTCTTGATGAAACAAATTTTCATCCCTTACAATATTATTTGGTGGAAGAAAAAAGACACCATGTAATTGGAGAAATTCATCAACTTGATATGGAAATTCGCCAATGGAATGACGAGTTATCAACTCTCACTACCAAGTCTTTAACTGAGGCCTTAATGGGCGGAATTGGTGAATTTTTTCAGAATTTTTTCATGGTTAAAAATAGCAAAAGCAAAGAGTTGATTTCATCAATGGCTCGGGGGGTTCAAGAATCCGTTTTTAAAGAGCCAAATTATGAAATTAACACAACGAAAGAGCATGTTCTTGAGCCAAATTTGGCTAAGAATGATGTTCCATGTATGACTCGGGGGGTCCAAAAACCAAATTTTAGAGAGTCAAGTCATGAAAATAATATATCTATGGGTGATTTTCATAAGCCATTAATGGCTAACATGGAAAAACAACCCACTTTGCCAAATAATTATGAAAACCTATTCGGCAAAAGTCATGTTTTTAAAACAAACATGGTCAAGAATAATGAACAAGCCACTGTTCATGAATTCAAAATTTTTGATATTTTTCAAAATGTCAAAAAGTATAAATTTTCATGGTCACACTATACCATGACTTTTGGTGTTCAAAATCCTTTTTGGATTTGTGGTTCACATCAAAATATAATTATGATGATGTGGCTAATAAAATTAACAAATTGTTCTTATGAGTTCGAAACACTAAGAACAAGGGATGACCATTTAAAATGCATGAACTTGGCTAGAAAAAGCCTGTGCATTTAAATAAATGGTTGAGAATGGCTTATCTTTTCAAATTGATGGCCAGTTGTTTGTATGTACACAATCAAAGCATCGAAGATACATTCGAAGCATCAAGAGTTGTTTCGAAAGTTGATTACTTCACATTCGAAGCTGTATAAAGCTTTGAAGATACATTCGAAACATCAAGAGTTGTTTCGAAGGTTGATTACTTCACCTTCGAAACTGTATAAAACTTTGAAAACTTTCGAAATGTGTACATCTCTTCAAATATATGTAAAATGATAATTAATTAGTTGTCGAATAATGCCTGTTTTTTGCATCATAAGTTGGCTCGAAGAACAACAGTTTTGGTGTCTTCGAAGAATTAATAATTGGTTCGAAACACAAAATTAATATTTTCATTAATTATGTGTGAACCAGAACATATAAGTTTTGAATAAACCACAATGGTTGGCCAAAAACAGCTTCGAAAGCCGTTTTGCCATAATTTTGTAAGCTTCGAAGCACTCTATCTTGCATCAACAACAGCTTCGAAGAAATAATAATGGTGGTTGTGAACCTTCGAAGCTTTGTCGAGTATTTTTGATGATGTAATTCGTCTTTGGTCGGTTCCATCGACCTTCGAAGAATGATTTTGGTCCTTTATATCACTTTCGAAGCTTGTTACTGGTAATAATTCAAGTCATCTTGTCATAATTTCATACTCATTCGAAGCACTTTATTGGTGTTGTTACATCATTCGAAGCACTTTGCTGCTTAGGTTAGTCATGTGCTTGGTTCGGCCCTTCAAAAATTCAAATAAACATCATTTTTAAGGGCCGCGGGGGGTAATGTTAACACCATAAATCTGCAATTTTTATTATTATTTATTATTTATATAATTGCAGGACACGTGGCATCCTCTTATTCATTTGGAAGTTAAAAGAAGTTATAGAGATAATGGAGAATATGGAGGACAAAGTGGATGAGTGGAATGACACATGGCAAGACAAGAATGAAGATGGAAGAAATGGGTAGTTACTAAGTAGTTATTGCTGTATTTTTTCTTCTATAAATAGCCATTAATGGCTACATTGTAAAGGATCCAGAACATAAATCAAAGACAATTGATTTCAATATTTCTTGTAATTTTCCTTATCTTAGGAGTAGTTTAACATAGATTTATATTTCGAAGCATTTATTTCCAGCATTTCCATTTCGAAGCATTTTATGCACTTTCTTTTCGAAGCATAGGAGTAGAGGTAAGTAATTATTACTTCGATTGTTCACTCAATCATCTTTCTCCGCCCCTTTTTCTTCTTTTACTTTTTCTTTTCTCTACACTTGGCAAATTTGAAGTCCTCTTCGTTGAGGCAAAAGAACCGTCAACGCAATCGCTTGATAATTGGCTTGAATTTAATCTGTAAGGATTTTTCAATCCTTGCTGGCACGCTCGCATTTATGATATTTTCCTTCGTAGGAAAAATAAGCCAACATAAACAAAACCTATGTTCTAAACTCTCTGAAATTTTTTCCTATAAAACTAATATGTAGAATAATGTAAAGAAAGCAAAAATTCAAAGCAACAAGAGAATTTCTGAATACCAAACTGCTGGAAATGATGTTAGTATTTATAGGCAAAATAGGTGACCTTTAGATCTGTCCGAATAGGTGCAAAAGGGATGAACATATCTGTTTTCAAACTGGAACAGGTACAGTTAGAAACTGAACAGATCTGCTAGCAGTTTTGGACAGATAACTGCTAGGCAGTTTAAATTTGTTAAAAACAGTTTATCTGTTATGGAATTCGGACTTGGAAGAGGCATAATTTTTGGACAAAAAATTTGAATCCAAATTGGAATTAATTTCATTTTGAAATTCAAATAATTTCCTGC
Organism: Camellia sinensis; assembly: GCF_055761805.1. Classification (NCBI taxonomy): domain Eukaryota; kingdom Viridiplantae; phylum Streptophyta; class Magnoliopsida; order Ericales; family Theaceae; genus Camellia; species Camellia sinensis. Next base: position 76,469,993 of record NC_138970.1, read on the forward strand.
TCAAAAAAATTAATGTTATAACCCACTCGGACTGTTGTGGCGCGCGCGTGTAGTGGTTTGAGCCAAGGTTCAATTTGTCCATAACTCCTCCGTTTTACAAACTTGGGGTGCCCCTTGGAGTCCAACCCAAGTGTTGCCACCTAAAATTTATATACACACATAAGTTCTCTTAAGTTTCCAATGTGGGACAAGCCTTACAAGGAAACCCACATTAAATTCTATAATTGTCCATTCCATGAACCCGAAAACGATATCAACTTCACATTCACTCATAAATGGTTTTGACGAACCGTATTCACCGTATGACTTACCATGCGGCAAGAAACACGTCACCTCTTTGGACCCACCTCAAAAGACGCGTGGACCCCACTCAAATTTGGACTCAAAATTGGCCTAAAATAAGCTTATAAAAAACCATAAATTCCAATAATCCCCCACATGAATGAAATTTGACGGAGAGAAAATGCAACAACATGATCTAATTACAGAGAGTACAGAAAATGAAATTTTTTTTGCATAGGATAGGTAGCTTTTAGCTTTAAACACTCCCTTGTGAGACACTATCAGATTTACTAACTAACCAGTAAACATGATGTCTTGAACTGTTCAGCCATTTGTGTAAACTAAGACAATAAAACTCACATAGTATATTACCAGACACAGTTTAGTTCACACTATTGTGTTCATTTTGGCCCTGAACAACCTAGTGTTTCATGAGTGCTCTAAAGAATTGTAGCCCTTCATAAATCCCATGAACCAGCTCAGTTCACACTCACATAAGTGAATCTTATCAAGAGTATCCTGCCATACTCCATTAGGTATTCCTAAATATAAGAATCATCAAAAGTATTACGTAACCTAAAACGCTGTAGAAATTACTATTTCATCATAGAAATGAGTAGGAGTTTGACTCCCCAGTGATCCTTGTAAGTCATACACAACTCGGTTGTCCCTTTGAAGCTAGATCTTGGGATCTCCAGTCAACTAGGTTGGGTTGCCGTTGTGGTAACTCTTATTTAATAGGCTTAAGTCCCATTCCCCTCGATGAATTCTCAACTAACTCTCCTGCTAACCCTTTGGTTAGTGGATCCGCTATGTTGTCTTTAGACTTCACATATTCAATAGAAATAATTCCATTAGAGAGTAGTTGTCTTACGGTGTTATGTCGATGATGAATGTGTCGCGACTTACTGTTGTACATATGACTCTATGCTCTATCTATTGCTGATTGACTATCACAATGTATGCATATAGTAGGCACCGGTTTTGGCCACATTGGAATATCTTTAAGGAAGTGGCGAAGCCATTCTGCTTCTTCCCCAGCTTTATCTAAAGCTATAAATTCTGATTCCATTGTAGACCTAGCAATGCAAGTCTGCTTGGAAGATTTCCAAGATACAGCCGCCCCACCAAGAGTAAAGACATACCCATTGATGGATTTTGAGTCTCTAGTATCCAATATCCAATTAGTATCACAGTATCCTTCGAGTACTGTTGGATATCTAGTACAATTAAGTCCAATGTTACGAGTAAATCGGAGATATCTTAGAACCTTTATAATAGCTTTCCTCTGTTCTACTACTGGATTACTCATATATCTACTTAATTTACTTACTGCATAGGTTATATCTGGGCAAGTGTAGTTCATCAAGTACATTAAGCTTCCAATAATTTGGTCATACTCTAATTGAGAAATACTGAACATTCTTAGAAAGAAACAAATTAACATCCATAGGTGTTCTAGCAAGATGATCATCATCTTTGCTAAATTTGTCAAGTATTTTCTCAATGTAATGAGATTGTGATAAAGCATATCCGTCTGATGTTTTGGTAATTTTCATACCAAGAATTACATCAGCAATGCCCATGCCTTTCATGTCAAAATGTTTATTCAATATTTTCTTTGTAGTTTTAATAATGTCATTGTTATTACTTATAATAAGCATATCATCCATATAAAGACATACTATAACATAACCTTTGTTTGTGTTTTTAATATAAACACATTTGTTACATTCATTAATTTTGAATTCATTTGACATCACTGCTTCGTCAAATTTCCCATGGCATTACTTTGGCGCTTGTTTTAAACCATATAATGATTTATCAATTTACACACTTTCTTTTCTTTTCCTGGAATAGAAAATCCTTCTGATTGTTCTATGTAAATTTCTTCATTTAACTCACCATTTAAGAAAGTGATTTTCGCATCCATTTGATGAATTTCTAGATTGTACAATGATGCAATAGCAATTAGCATTCTAATGGATGTTATTTTAGTAACCGGTGAGTAAGTGCCAAAGTAATCAAGATCTTCTTTTTGTCTAAAACCTTTGACCACAAGTCGTGTCTTATATTTGTCAATTGATCCATCCGCTTTCATTTTTCTTTTGAAAATCCACTTGTACCAAAGAGGTTTACAACCTGGTTGCAAATCCACTAATTACCAAGTATGATTTTGCAGGATAGATTCAATTTCGCTGTTTAAAACTTTTTTCCATAAAAAAGTTTCAGGACTGGACATAGCTTCTTTGAAAGTTAAAGGCTCATTGTCTAACAAAAATGTTAGAAAATCTAGAGTAAAAGATTTTGAGGTTCTAGCACATTTACTACGCCTAGGTTCCTTTTCTCATTTTGATCTATTTCTTGCTATTGTTCTTAATTATGACTAGTAATAGCATCATAAGATTTTTTATTAGTACTAGTCTCTTGTCCAGTTTTATTTGGAAACACATGTTCAAAGAAAGACGCATCTCGAGATTCAATAATAGTATTTGCATGCATTTTAGAATGTTCTGACTTATGAATAAAAAACCGATATACACTACTATTCTTAGCATAACCAATGAATATGCAGTCAACTATTTTAGGACCTATCTTAGTCTTTTTAGGACTAGGAATAGTTACTTTAGCCAAACACCCACACACTTTTAAATATTTATAGGATGGTACTCTCCCATGCCACAATTCATAAGGTGTTTGATTTACTTTCTTTTGGGGTACTTTATTTATAATATAATTAGAAGAAAATATTGCTCCCCTCCACATGTTCTGAGGTAATTTAGAACTTATTAGCATGACATTCATCATTTCTTCTAAAGTCTTATTTTTCGTTTTAGCAATTCCATTTTGCTGAGGTGCGTAAGGAGCGGTAGTTTGATGAATTATGCCATATTCTTTACAAAACTCACCAAAAGGTGATTCATATTCACCACTTTTATCACTTCTAAGTTTTTTAATTTTCTTACCAAGTTGATTTTCAACTTCATTCTTGTATTGAATGAAAGTTTCCAAAGTTTCATCCTTGATTCGAATTAAATAAACATAACTATATCCAGTATAGTCATCTATGAAAATGATAAAAATATTTTTTCCCACCTCTAGTTTGAATTGATTTAAAATTACAAATGTCACTATGAATTAATTCAAGTGGTTTCGTACTTCTTTTAATTGAATAAAAAGGAGTTTTGGATAATTTTGACTCAACACAAATTTCACATTTATGATTTAAATCAATGTCAAATTTAGGTAAACATTCCATATTAATTAATCTATGCAAAGATCCATAATTAACATGTCTATGTTTACCATGCTATAAATTTGAAGACTCAGGCAAGTAAGAAGAAGATATATTTTTATTAATAACAGAGGGTACAACAGTCATTGCATTCATTTTGAAAAGGCCATCAAACATGTAACCTTTCTTACATACATCCCATTTTTAGTAAGTACAAACTTGTCACTTTCAAAAACTAGCATAAACCTATTTTTACTCAACAAAGATCCGGAAATAAGGTTCTTGCGAATGTCCGATACATGCAGTATATTGTTGAGAGTGAGTTCCTTTCCAGATGTCATTTTCAGAATAATCTTTCCTTATCCTTCAACTTTGGAAGTTGAGGAGTTGCCTATAATACGTTGTTCACCATTATCCACTATAGAATGAGATGCGAACATCTTTTTGTCGGCACAAATATGGCGAGTAGCACCAGTGTCCACCCATCATTCTTTAGAATTTCTGACAAGGTTTTCCTCGGAAACAACTGCAGAAAGATTTATGTCATCTACACCACTGAAAATTTTGTCCACTTCAGTCATATTGACTTGAGCAAGCTTCTTACTTGATCTTCCTTTGCCTTTGAGCTTGTTACGACAATCTTTGGCCCGATGTCCCTCTTTGTGACAGATGTAACATTTGCCATTAAACTTGTACTTTTTAGTTTCTCCTCCTTTAGAGCCTTGTGCGGAACTTTTTTTAAAAAAATTTCCGTTTCTTGGCTTTTAAAGCATGTTTCACCACATTTGCCTTTGACTCTATTAGATGCTTACTAGCCCGCTTCTCTGAATTGCGGTTGTGATACCCCTGTTTCGTAGTATACTAATTGGTCCTTAATTTGAGTATGATTATGTGTTTAGCATGATTTTATGTGCCATTATGTGAATATTTGTGATTTTGAAGTCTTATCTGTTCACCGTAGGAATATCTGTCTGAATAATCTGTTTTGGAAATTAAATTGAAGGCCTTATCGGCCACGGAACCCGAAATTGATTACGCCATTGTGATTGGCATAATTTTTAAAGTCTACGGTGAAATTTAATTGAAAATTGATTCAGGTCAGATTAAATTGATTTAATTGATGAATTGAGTACCCAATTATTTTATGTTGAAATAATATGTGAGAGGGGCTATTATAACCTTATTAAAACCAATTCCTTCCCTTTACATTGATTTTGGCTAATCAACTCTAAGAGAAGAGGAGGGCTGACTATTAGAGAGAGGGAGGGGAGAAAAAAATCTAAGTTTTGCTCTTGATCCTTGAATGCCTTGAAGATAACACAAGAATTGCCATAGATTGTGAAGATTAAACTCCTTGGTGAGTAGTTCATGTAAATTTTTAGCTATCATTTTGTGAATTCAAGGTTGAAAGAGGGTCTAGAGCATGGAATTGTTTGATCATAAGGAAATTGAGTTGAATTTGTTATAATGGAGACCCATATATGCATCCATGTGTGTGATTGTCTTGAATATTGCATGTTTTGAGCTCAAAGGGGTATGATCTATGTAAATTGTAGTTGAAACTCATGTTTTGATCACTAATTGTGCATCTAAGTTGAGAATGTGGCTAATTCGTCACATGCATGTACAAATTATGAAGACATGGGCTTGAATGTATGAATTTGTTATGTTGGATTGAGTTTGATGGGAGATTGGGGCATGCATGTGAATTAATTGTGAATTGAGCTTCGTTGGGTTGTGAATTGGGGTTTGCATCATGTTAGTATGATTATATTTGAGATTTGAGCCATTGCATGCAAGTAATGTAGCTGGAAAATCGATTTGAAGCTCAAGAACACAACCTGGAATTTCCAGAATTTTGATTTTCGCTCGAGCGGGGGAAGGGCCGCTTGAGCGGAGAAATCGTGCTCCCAGCACTTTTTGCAGAATTGGATGTACGCTCGAGCAGGATATCTCACGCTCGAGTGGGGAGTTTTTGTAAACAGGCATTCCGCTCGAGCGCCCTAACTCACGCTCGAGCTTAATTTTGAAGTAACCAGTACTTTTGCAGGCCTCTTGGGTTCGCTCGAGCGGGGGAGTCCACGCTCGAGCGGAGACCCTGTTCTCTGAAATTTTATATGCTCGTTCTGTGTTTTGTTTTCCGTTCTCTTTCACTTGTAAGTACTCTTAGGCATGTGTTAAGCATTGTAAATGAGTTAATGAGATAAGAATAAAGCCTAAAGAGGAATATGTGAATTAAAGAACAGGTTGAATTGATAATGACCCTTTTGTGTTCATGGAATGTGTAGGGTCAAGCTCTAGAGCGAATCCACAAGCCGATCACTGTGAGTAATATCGATATTTGAAAGCTTGTCAACGTCCAATTGTTATTTCCCTTATAAGCTTTATGAGTTGCTAATTGAGATTGTGGACAAAAGTTTGACATTATAGAAATGAATGGATCGAAGGTCGTTTTGATAGAAATGAATGGACCGAAGGTCGTTTTGATAGAAATGGACGGACCAAAGGTTGTTTTGACAGAAATGAATGGACCGAAGGTCGTTTTGATATAAATGAATGGACCGAAGGTCGTTTTGATAGAAATTAATGGACCGAAGGTTATTTTGACATGAATGAGTGGGCCGAAGGCCATTTTGACATAAATAAATAGACCTAAGGTCGTTTTGACACGAATGTATGGGCCGAAGGCCGTTTTGACGTAAATGAATGGGCCGAAGGCCGTTCTGACATAGATGAATAGGCCGAAGGCCATTTTGACATGAATGGAAATCTGATTGGGCCAAAGGCCAGTATGTTTGGAACTAGTCATTTGATCTGAATTTTGTATAAGTGTATATATGTTAAGCAGAAATATGCATTGGGCCCAAGGCCATTCGGAGCATGTTGTTCTTCATATTGCTTATGTAATTTATGTATTCGATATTATTCACTGGGCTATCGCTCACGCTCATTCATGTGTTTGTAAGTGAACCGAGAGAAGTCCAAACCCAGCCCTAGTGAAGTCTGCCAAGAACAACATGAGTTTTGGAGAGTAAGCCTTGTGTCTCACGTACGAGACCCATCCTTGCCATTTTGTTATGTATTTATAGTTTGTCTTGTTGGCAAGGACTTTGTGTACATTTGTATATAGTTTTCATATGGGTTGACTCAGTTTGGATGATCCTGTCTGTAAAGGATTTTGTGATACTGTACTTGTTGTGGGTTATTAACGTATATGAGTATGGTTTGTTTTGTAGTGCATATAAGTACGGCTCTATGGACAAAGTTTTTGATTATTGCTTCTGTTTGGCCATTTTACTCTGTCGAGTTATGTCTATTTTGGTTTAAGGCCGTAGGTGATCTCAGGATTACTGGCCGGTTACGTCCTTAACCCATAGGGGCGGGTTCGGGTCGTGACAGCGGTTGTCCACATCAATCCTCAAACGCACAATCAATTCTTCCAAAGTCATTTTTTTTGCGCTTATGTTTGAGGTAGTTCTTGTATTCCTTCCGGCCTGATGGTAATTTTTCAATTAACGCAACAACTTGGAAGGATTCACTTAGAGACATGCCTTCTGCATGAATATCATGCAGAATGAGTTAGAGATCTTGAACTTGGTTGATCACAATCTTAGAATCAACCATCACAAAGTCTAGGAATTTGCCAACCACAAATTTCTTTGAGTCAGCATCTTCTGTGTTTGTACTTTTTCTCCAAAGACTCCTAAAGTTCCTTTGCCATTTTGATAGGACTGTAGACGTTACACAATGTGTTGTCAAGTTTGATCAAGATGTAGTTCCGGCAAAGAAAATTAGCATGTTTCTAGACATCAACCGCAACAACCACTTGCCGGTCGGTTTCATCCTCGTTCAGAGTAGAAACATCCTCACGTAGAAAACAAGCCAAGTTCAAAGTTATAAGATAGAACAACATTTTATGTTGCCATCTTTTAAAATCAGTTCCTAAGAACTTCTCTGGTTTCTCACCGTGATTGATTGGCACAGTCACAACAGGAGAAGAGGTTGGCACAATTGCAGCCACCATACTTGTACTTGTCTGAGCATTAGTTTATCCAATTTTAGTAGCCATGAATTCTAAATTATAAAACAAAATTAGAATTAGAATTTTATAATACGCAGAAAATTTAAACCAAAATCACAGAATTAAAATTCTATAAAAAAATAAAAGAAATAAGAATTGTAACTTTTATTTCCAATTAATTTGAAAATAAAATAAAATTTTATTTAAACAAATTAATTCCACACAGAATTTTTTTTTTTTGGTAACACTTCAAAAATTAAAATACTAAAAACAGAATTTTAATTAATGAACATTAAGAAATTATTTCTGAAAACCAAAATTAATTTCTGACCAACATCACAAATAAATATTCTTAATTGTTAATGACACCAATATATTATTATTAGTTGTCAAAGAAAATAAACGTATATTACTACTATTTGTCAAACAATGTATTACTGCTATTTGTTTTTCCAACCAGAATATTATTTTATTAAACCACAGAAAAAAAAATTTGTAAGAAGAAGAAAGAGAAAAGGAAATAAACGAAAAATTCTGTATAAATAGAATAATTCGAATCTGTCTTAAGATTATTGGATCAATCTTCTATGTAAAATAAATAACTTGAAACAAATCAAACAAATAAAAATAAATTAGTTACAGAATTTATTTTACCAAAATGTATAAGTACAAATGGATCAAGTCGAGTGTGTGCCACTCCGTCCTTAAGACAGATTCGCCCCATTACGGTACTTACGGATAAATGGCATCTATCTCCCAGGATACAATGATCTTCATAAATTGTAGTAGCACTCCAAACAATCTGTACGACAAACAAAACATGTGTTATAAACTCTCTGTAATTTTTTCCTATAAAACTAGTATGTAGAATAATGCAAAGAGAGCAAAAATTCAAAGCAATAAGAGAATTTCCGAATACCAAACTGCTGGAAATGATGTAGTATTTATAGGCAAAATAGGTGACCTTTAGATCTGTTCGAACAGGTGCAAAATGGATGAACAGATTTGTTTTTAAACTGGAACAAATAGTTCGAAATTGAACAGATTTGCTGGCAGTTTTGGACAAATAACTGCTGGGCAGTTTAAATCTATTAAAAATAGTTTATCTGTTGTGAAATTCGAACTTGGAAGAGACACAATTTGAATAGCTTATCTGTTGTCAAAAGAGTTTATCTGTTGTAAAAAAAATTGTGAAATTCGGACTTGTGAAAAAATTTTCAAAAGAGTTTATCTGTTGTCAAAAAATTGAGTTTATCTATTTAAAAGAGTTTATCTGTTGTCAAAAGAGTTTATCTATTTAAAAGACACAATTTTATCTGTTGTGTTTATCTCTTTTTAATTTTCAAAAGAGTTTATCTGTTTATCTGTTTAATCCATTCGGACTTCTGAAATTCGGACTTGGAAGAGACACAAAATTTGAATTAATTTCATTTTGAAATTCAAATAATTTACTGCAAGAATTTGAAAAAATTCAAATAAATTTTGTCCAAAAAATTAACCCGACCCAGCTTGGCGGTAGCAACGTGCGTGTGGTGGTTTAAGCCAACGTTCAATTTGTCGATAACTCCTCCCTTTTACAAACTTGGGATGCCCCTTGGGACCTAACCCAAGTACTGCCACCTAGAATTTATATACACACATAAATTCTCTAAAGTTTTCAATATGGGACAAGCTTTACAAGGAAACTCACATTTAATTCTATAATTGTTCATTCTATGAACCTGAAAATGATGTCAACTTTCCATTCACTCATAAATGATTTTGACGAACCGTCTTCACCGTGTGACTTACCATGTGATAAAGAACACGTCACATCTTTGGACTCACCTCAAAAGACGTGTGAATCCCACTCAAATTTGAACTCAAAGTTAGCCTAAAATAAGCCTATAAAAAACTATGAATTTCAACATGATGTGATAATATTATTATTATAAATAAATTCATCTTCAATAGTGTTTTGTTTTAAAATGAAAGGTCCATAATGAATCACATCATTATTATATAAATTTTTTATTTATATAACATTACTCTTTCCAATTTAATGACTGACAAAAAAAAATATATATATATATATATACCTTCACTAATTTCAAAAATCTGGGATCAAATTGAGCCAAATACAACTCATGCAATGCACTGGCAAAGAAATGAAGGGTAGGGAAACGTCCAGAGAAACCATACAATATGCACGTTTTAAAAAAAAAAAATAATTCTATAAATACTAAAATTTTTATTAAAAATAAAAGACATAAAATATAATTAATTGTCAAAAAAACATTTTTCAAAAAATTTTACTTTCTTGTTTTCTGTATTTTTTTTTATTTTTATTGAATTTTTTAAAATATTTTAAGCAATTTTTTTTTTAAATTTTTAGACACCTAATATAAATACACATAAAAAACATAATTTTTATGAAAAAAATATCTTACAAATTTACTAAATACCAAAAATATCAAAAAAAAGAAAGAAGAGAATTTAGTATATTTTTCATATTTTTATGTATTTATTAATTTTTTAAAATATTTTTTCATAAATTTTTTACTTTTTTAGATACACCTAAATAAGGTGCATTTAAAAAAATAAAAAAATACTTAAAATTTTAAAAATATTCACTAAAAATAAAGAAATACAAAAACTAAAAAAACTTAATTTTCAAAAACTTCAAACTAAACCCACACAATAATACTTGACACTTCATAATATTTGACACGTGTGCTTTTAATTGTACCATTGTAGGGGGTCCTCCTTGGAAGTTTAAGATCGGGCCAACAACTCCCAAAAAGAATGAGTGGGTGATTTCATTTCGTTTCTCCACTAGCGTGGAAAATTTTAGGTGACCTAATAATGAGACATGAATTACTGTTTGGCTTAACAAACATGTCATATGTGTCTTATTATATTTGAATTATATCATCTTCTTTCAGAGATTTTTATTTTTTTTATTTTAATAAGATTTGTCCGGTTTAATATAAATTATCTTGATATACTTAAATTTTTCTCGAACAAAGTAATTAGCTCAATTATTTATGTAGTTGTCTTATGGTATAGTGATAAAGTTAGAGAAATTCATGATTTAAGAGATTGTGATCTTTTCTTTATAATCTAATTTATTAATTCACTAATATCCTATCCTTTGTTAAGAAAATTAAAAAAAAAAAAATTCAAAATTTTCTCTCTTTTTTATTGACATAAGTGAAATCCATTACTCGTAAATATTTGAAAGAAAACCTAATGAGTTAAATATCTTGTTAGTGAAAAATATCGCATAAGCATGTTATAATTTTTTTTCACTAACACTATTGTTAAAAAATTATTAAATATTATACACATGTAAGTATTGTAATTTGATCAATTATTCCAACTGAGCTGTCCTTGGCGGGTGGTGATAGGACCCACCAAGACTTCTAGAATTCTAAAGTATGTTCGTGTTTTGTGTCTATAAGAACTAGTAGTTGCTTGTGTTTAGTGGAGAGATTCAAGGGTGAATTTAAAAAATAAAAAAGAAAAGGGGTATAAAATTTAATAAAATATAAGTATGTTTTATTTATATTTTACTTATCTTTTTATTTTTATTTTTAAATCTCTTCTTAAATTTTTTAACTAAACACAACATTAATGAATATAATTATAAATATGTTAAAAAGATTTCAATTGATGTATCGAAGTATAATATTTTCTTAACGACATTTTCAAAATTAAGATTAATGAAATTATGCATATGATTGCCAAAAATAATAAATAATAAATAATATTTTATATTTTTACACTTTATATCAAATCTCATTTTGCTTTAATATTTTATACATAATAATGTGAATAATTTGGAGGTTTTTAAATAAACAATAATCTGGCACAAATAATATGGTTATATTTATTTGGGTGACCTTATATATATATATATATATATATAAGTAGTAGATTCTCTCCAGTCTATTATGTGAATTGGACCAGGCTATTTGGGTTCATGGGAACTACCATGGGTCTTGTTTTGTTAATCTGAATTGTTCAATATGTAGAACTCGTTGAGTGTTTCAGTCTTGAAAAAAATCACATTGATCGGATATCGATAACTACTTAATCGAATCAGATTTCTATCAATACTTGATTTTGAAAATAATGTTTACCGTTAACAGAAATATGATTTGATCAAGTGACTATCAATATCTAATTAACGTGATTTTTTATAGAGATGAAGTACTTGACGAATTCTACACATTGACAATTCGGATCATCAAAACAAGACCTGTGCCCTCATGAGCGCAACAATACGTTTCAATCCGATCTCAGATTAAAGAAAAGCCTGTCCATATATATATAATATTTGAAAAGTTTGATTTTATTTACATACTCATATAAATAATACACACTTTTTGATTAGTAAAAAATAATAAAATCTACAATTATAAACAGAGGCAATACACCTTTTAAATGTAGAATTTCTTGTTTTAGATCATTCAAATTTTATATATTATTAACACATTCAAAAAATATATGTCAACAAATTCATTTTCATGGTCAGGCATGACATCCGTAACCAACCTAGTAACAACTCTTTTCTTGATCAGCAAACAAAATCATACAAAATAAAAAATTGAAAAATAATCTTTGTTCCTAATGACTTGGAGGTAATCCAGATGGTTCTAAGGTGGTGTGCATATGCCTCTTCTTGGAAGCTTACAATTTATTATAAAAATGTTTACCTTCTGTATGTTGATTATATTAATATCAAATATGAGTGGTGAATTTTTCTAAATTAATGTAATGTAATATATATTTTTTTAGATAGGAAAAGTAATTACAAAGAAGAGGGAATCTCAGAAGCCACCAACACTATTAAAGAGGGAGGAACTTCCTCTATCCAAACATGTAATGAATCAAAGTCAAAGACTAACCTACTTAAACAATGATCCACAAAATTGCATTCTCTATTAACATATTAAACCGATGAAGAATGAAATTACAAGAGAAGCGCCTGAGCCACACCCACGTAATGACCATAACAAGTTAAATTTTTCGCCTTTTCCTAAATTGCAGACACCACGTTTAGAAAATCTCCTTCAAGGTGAATATTATCCAAACCCAAATCATACCCAAATTGAAGCGCTTTAACTGCACCCAATGCTTCCACACAACCCACATCCTCCAGATAATGAACTCGCTCAGCCATAGAAGCAATAACCGCCCCATTACTATCGAGAACTACAATCCCAAGCCCAGCAATTGCTCGGGTCTTCCGAACCGAGCCATCAAAATTCAATTTAAACACACCCTCTTGTGGCACAACCCACCTTCGTCCCTGCACACGATGCACTGGAATTTAGTTGCATTGTTGAGCTTGAGCATACTCTGTTACGCACTTCTCAGCAAAAGACACAATCTCATCTATGATCCTTGCCTTATTGTCAAAAATAATTGAATTTAGCTGATTCTATAAGCCCCAGCAAATAGTAAAAAATAAATTCATCAATTCCATATCATGCTTTGCCATAAGATTGCAAGCCCGGTCAAAGCAATTGGTAATAGGCATAGAATTGATAACCATAGAAATCGAGGTGGACATCCAAAATATTTTTAATATCATACTTTGCCATGTAATATATGAAATGATAAAAACTTTATACAAATAAAATTATTATAATATTTAAAAATAAATATACGAAAATATTTTTAGAATAATTATATTTGATGTGATATTTTATATTACAATTACAATTATTATGTGATAGATCCGGGGAAAAAATTAGTGTTGCTACTTAAAACAAAAATGAAATAAAGAAGATAAGATTTTATATGAGCTCATACCCAAATGTAATCACCACGGTATTACTTAAAATTTATAGGATAAATTACAAACACACTTTTGAAATTTACTTAAATTACAAATTATTCCTATGGTTCAAGAAATTACATTATATCCCCTAAGGTTTCTAATTTCATAATAAATAGGTCATTTTATTAATAAATCATTAAGTTAATTAACAATTTTTAATAATGTTATAATTTTATTTCAATTAATAATTCAAATAATTTTATTATTTTATAGGTGAATATATAGAAATTTTACTTTTTCAATTAATTTTGTTAAATAAAAAATTATGACAGAGAGGTATTTGTAATTTTTCAAATCATAAAGAGCAATTCGTATTTTGGGCAAATCTCAAAAGATGCATTTGTAATTTACCCAAATTTATTATAAATTAATGGATCCAAACCGACCCGGTATTGAGTAAAAATTTAAACCATTAACAAATTAAGTAAAAAAATGAGTGATTAGTGAATTCATTTCATTTTTTTTTCTAACACTGGGGATTTTTTTTTTTTTTTTTTGGGAACGCCAGATATTATGATTTTATAAAATAAATGATATATAATATTTTTATAATAATTGGAATCCTTCAATATTTTCATGGAAAAAATTTGATACAAAAAAATTTCACCTCAACACAATTTTTTTTTAATTTTCATAAAAAAATTTCAAAACTTCTCTAAGTATGTTGACAGAGGAATTTCATTTCTTATTTTGTCTCTCTTATCTTCTCTGTTTGTTCCATAAATCAATCCACTATTTCACTATTGGAAGAAGACTGTAAAGTGTCCTCTCAGTCCGATTGGTTTTCTCCCATCAATTGTGGCCTTATTAAAGAAAAAGATAAAAAAAGACCTTCTTCTGTCCACCAGGAGTACAACGAAGCCAACCATAATCCACAATCATCATTCACGTGCCTAGACGCGCCACACGAATCTCCGCGACCAGTTCTTCCCGTTCTCTCACTCTCTGCATGTACGCCACGCGTAGGCATCTCTCTGTCCTAGCGCCGCTACCCCACCCGGCTTCCCTAGGCTGTGTGCCACCAGCCACGGCTTATGCCTCAGCCGTTTTCTTTCGACTTCCGCATCGCCTCAGCAGGCTCTCCTTCTCTCGGCTCGTCCAGCCGTGTACTCTCTAAGCCGCCGTCTGCCACTCTATTCTTTATTTCTTTATTCTGTATGTTTTTTACTATTCTCTTATGTTTCTGTTTTGCAAAAAAATAAAAATAAATAAATAAAATAAAAAATAAAAAATTAGCATGGATCATTTTGAGACTTCTCAACCAATTTTTGTTGTCTTTAATGGCTCTAATTATGTTCTTTGGACCCAAAGTATGTCTAGGTTTATCAAGGGTAAGGAATTTTGGCATCTTATTACTAGTGACACTGTCAAGCCTGTTTGTGAAGCCATTGGAACTATCGCTAAGTATGAGGAATGTCTTGATTGGAACAACAAAAATCATCAAATCATTACATGGTTTCACTATACTTCTTCTGTCTCTATCGATCTTCAATTTAGTCGCTTCAATACGGCTAAAGAAATCTGAGATTTTCTAAAGACCCGTTACAGCACCACTGATCTAGTTTACCAATATCAACTCCTTAGCCAGCTTCATCATATGCGTTAGGAGTCTAGTCAATCAATCAATGCCTTTGTCTCTCAGAATTATGGTGTTTGGAATCAATTATCTCTTTCTGAACCCAATTGGAAGTGTTCAGATGTTATTGAGCTTTTTACCACCTATCGTGACGACCAACGTCTAATTTAATTTTTGATGGCGCTTAGAAGAGATTTTGAGTTTGTTCACGCCTCTCTCCTTCATTGCAACCCTTTTCCCACATTAGAGGGTGCATTTGTGAGCTCCTTTTATGAAGAAACTCGCCTCAGATCTCTCAACCCTCCATCTATGGATGTTGCTCTTGCTACATCTCACCAGCCCGGTTGCCCTTCCATTCCTGACTTATGCTCCTACTTTCATAGTCCACTACATGCTCTGCTTTGTTACCTTATTTGAGTGTGCAAATGGTGTCACAAAACTAGTCATGGTCACTATCAACATGAGTGCTTCAAGAACCCCCATCACCAGTCCCATGATCGACGTCCTCAGGGTGGCTCTTTTGGACCACATCTAGTACATAATAGGTCTAGATCTTCCACTGCTGCTGCCACTGACTCATTCTCGACTCCTGAACCTTTTCCATCCGACACTCTTCATGACATCGAGTCCATTGTCAAACAGGTTCTCTCCATTTCTGGTACACATTTTATTGTCCTTTTCGTCACTTCTTCATGGTTTTTGGATTCTACATGTTGAAATCATATAACCCCTAATCCAACTTTTTTTTCCTCCACCACGTCTACTGCTACTACTCCTGCTATTTTCACTACTAATGGGTCTCCAATGCATGTTAGTCATATAGGCCATGTCTCTACATCCACCGTTTCTTTTCTTGATACATATCTAATTCCTCATCTTACTCTCAATCTTATATCTATTATGCAACTTTGTGATCTTGGGCTTACTGTTCTTTTATCTTCTTTTGGTTGTGTTACGCAAGACCCTCAGATGGGATAGACTCTTAGGATTGGCCGCAAAACTGGTTGTCTATACGAGCTTATTCATTTTCAAATCCGTTTTCGGTCTTCCCCTCCTATACCTGCTATTTCCGCATCTGCACGCTCTTCCCTCAGTTTATGGCATTCTCGCCTCGGTCATGTGTATTTTGGTCGATTACGGTCTTTAATGTCTAGTGGTTAGTTAGGTCTCTTCAAATAGCCAAACAACCTGCTTTACCTTTTTATAAAAGTGATTCCATGACTCATGCCCCTTTTGATCTTATCCACTCTAATGTTTGGAGACCTTCCTCACACTCTACCATGGAGGGATCACTACAAGAAAAAACACTTTTGGCGACCACCTTTTTTTTTTTGGTCGCAAATAGTCCACTTTCTGCGACCAAAATTTAACTTTTGGCGACAACAATTTTTTGGTCGCGGAAAATCACTTTTTGGCGACCAAAAAAAAAGTTGGTAGCGAAAAGTATACCCATTGGCGACCAAAGGCTTTTTTGGTCACGGAAGATCACCTTTTGGCGACCAAAAAAAAAAGTTGGTCACAGAAAGTATACCCTTTGGCGACCAAAAAAAGAGTTGGTCACGAAAAGTATATTATTGGCGACCAAAGGCTTTTTTTGGTCGCGGAAGATTACCCTTTGGCGACCAAAAAAAAAAGTTGGTCGCGAAAAGTATACTATTGGCGACCAAAGGCTTTTTTGGTCGCAGAAGATCACCTTTTGGCGACAAAAAAAAAAAGTTGGTCGCGGAAAGTATACTATTGGCGACCAAAGGCTTTTTTGGTCGCGGAAGATTACCCTTTGGCGACCAAAAAAAAAAGTTGGTCGCGGAAAGTTATGGCGGGATAAATTTAAAAAAAAATGATACTACTATAATTACATGCTATTTTTCTGTTTAGGCATTAAAAGTTTTATAAAATAATATATGACCGAATTTTTATGGGTTATATATATTTTTTGTGGAATATGAACAAGAAGCATGGTGATGGCAGAGGGGATTGGGTGCATGGTAACTCCTTGGTCACGAGTTCAAGTCCCAAGTAGCACAAAAGAATTATTTTTTTTGGGTCAAGGCGTTGACTTTTGGCGACCAACTTATCTTTGGTCGCTAAAAGTTTACTTTTGGCTAATTTGAATTGGACTTTCCGCAACCAAAAAAGTTGGTCACGAATGGTCACTTTTAGCGACCAAAGGCTTTTTTGGTCGCTGAAAACTATCTGTGATGAGGCTTTAGCGACCAACTCGCGACCAACATATTTTGGTCGCGAAAAGGTTTTAGCGACCAAATATGGTACTTTTCGCGACCAAAATGTTGGTCACAGAAAGTGTTTTTTCTTGTAGTGGATCTAGGTATTTTGTTATCTTTGTTAATGATTTTACTTTGGATATTTCTTATGAAAAATCGTTCTCAATTGCAACAACACTATTATAATTTTGCCCACATGGTTAAAACCCAATTTTCTAGCACTGTCAAAATTCTTTGTGTTGATAATGCCCAAGAATATAAAGAAACAATTTTTTTTACAATTTCTTCGTGAGAATGGCACTCTTTTCTCACTTCTCTTGTCCTAGAACCTCTCAACAAAGTAGCCAGGCAGAGCATAAACATCGTCATATCCTTGACACTGTCCATGCTCTCTTAATCTCTACCTCCCGTCCTAAGCGTTTTTTGGATGAGGCTGCTCTCACTATTGTATACATTATCAATCAAGTTCCTACTCTTATCATTCACAATCAATTCCCGTATGAGTGTCTCTATGGTTAGCCACATGCTTATAGTAATCTTCACGTATTTGGTTGTGCATGTTTTGTTTTATTACAGGCCCATGAATGTACCAAATTAGACCCTCAAGCTTATCTTTGTTGCTTCTTGGGTTATGGGATTGAACATAAAAGTTATCAGTGTTGGGATCCTTTCTCTAAATGTCTTCTTATGTCTTGTTATGTTGTCTTCTGGGAAGATAAAATGTTTTCTTCAAAAGGATAAAAAGAATTATTTTGGCTTACCTATGAATGAGGTAGAGCCTTATATATATATAATGAAACAATATTATAAAATAGGAAACGAACAAAATAGGAAACGAAGATAATAAATCTGTGATTGACATAATCACAGATTTTATATACACTACCATAATTACAATATTCACTATTTCCTAATTTAATACTACCATAATTATAATATCACTATTTCTTAATCCCAACACTCCCTCTCAAGCTAGTGTGAAGATATTCTTAAACGCAGCTTACCGATAGACGACTAGAGTAATGTTGGGCCTACAGACTTGGTGAACATATCTGCTAACTGCTGAGAAGAAGAGACAAATGATGGTCTCACAATCCCAATCCTACCCTTCTCTCGAATAAGATATATTTCAACCTTTATATGCTTAGTACACTCATGTAGGACAGAATCAAAAGACAGCATAATAGCAGATTTATTGTCACAAAACAAGGATGCAAGAGCAGTCTCCTCAAATCCCAACTCCGCCAATATAGAATGTAGCCATAAAATCTCGCAAGTGCCTTGTGCCATAAGCCATAGAAGGTACAAAAGCCAGGAGTAGAACACCTATCCATTCTAGACCCTGCATAGTCAGCATCAATAAAACAAGAGAGTCCAAATTGAGGATCAGCTATAAAGAACAATCCCAAGCCAGAAGAGGTCTTCAAATATCTCAGGATATGATGAACCACATCAAGATGTTCTGTACGAGGTGCATGCATGAATTGGCTAACCACACTAACCTCAAATGTCATGTCAGGTCTAGTATTAGTTAGATAGATGAGACGCCCAACAAGACGCTGATACATGCCTAGGTTCTCTAGTAATTCGCCTGACTCTGATGTGAGCTTGACTTTGGGATCCATAGGAGAAGAAGCAGGTTTACACCCCAACGTACCAATATCCTTAAGTAAGTCAAGAGTGTACTTCCTTTGAGATGAGGAGATAAATTGTCATAAGTAAGCCACCTCAATCCCTAGAAAATACTTGAGATTTCCCTAATCATTAATATCAAAGGAGTGTCCCAAATCCCGTTTTACTTGATCAATACCTATAGAGTCATCACCAGTGATAATGATATCATCCACATAAACTAACAAGACTATACACTGACTTGTGGAATTACGACAGATGAAGCACGTATGGTCTGAATGGCACTGAACAAAGCCCATGAAGATGATGACTGAGCTAAAATGACCAAACCAAGTGCGTGGAGACTGCTTCAAGCCATATAAAGACTTGTGCAGTCGACATAATTTCCATGAATACTCCTCCTCAGCTCGAGAAGATCCCCATGTAGAAAGGCATTCTTGATATCAAGCTGATGAAAGGGGCTAAGAATTGGATGCGGCAAGGGAGATGAGTAGACGAATAGATGTAAGCTTGGCAACAAGGGCAAATGTGGCACCAAAATCCTTGCTAGGAACTTGAGTGAAGCCCTTGGCCACTAAGTGGGCCTTATGACGGTCAATGGCGCCATCAGGTAGGTACTTCATAGCAAAGACCCATTTGCAACCCACGGTACTCTCGCCAGAAGGTAAAGAAACCAAATCCCAAGTATGATTGTGTTCTAAAGCTGTCATTTCAGTCTATATGGCTGCCACCCATTTTGGATTCTAAAGGGCCTCGAACACAGATCAAGAAATAGACTCGGACTCAAGCTTGCCAAGGAAATAATGATATGAGTATGAAACCTTGGCATATGAGAGAAACTGGGAAATGGAATGATCAGTACTACATAGATAATCCCAACGGTTGAGGAGATGTCGATCTCGAGGAGGATTACGATGAGGAAGGGAATGCGATGTATGTAAAAGAGAAGAATCACCTAACCCAAGAACCGGAGAGGTAGCAGGAGGAGGCTGAGCACAAGGGTGGTGAGAGTATACATGCAAGAGAGAGGAAGAAGGCAAAGGTAGAGGATGAAAAGGGGGGGGGGGGGAAAGGACAACCTCATCTGCAATCTCATCCAAAATGGAGACCAGGTAAACACTCGGAGTATTTGAAGAGGAAACCTGCAAAGGGGGGTTAGGACTAAAAAAAAGTGAAGATCCTCACAAAAAGTAACATCCAGAGTGTGATGAAAGTGACGAGACACAGGATCAAAACATCTTTACCCTTTAGACATGGAGGAATACCCTAGAAAGATACAACGAATAGACATGTCATCTAACTTAGTGCGAGTGGGACGGCGGTCCTGAACAGAACATGTACACCAAAAAAATACAAGGTAAAAGAGGAAAAAATGATAGTATTAGGCATAAGAATATGGAATGGGGTAAGGCCATATAACACACGACTAGGAGTCCTATTAATGAGATAGACAACAGTAAGAATAAATATGTGCCAATAAGACTTGGGCACATGCATACCACAAAGAAGACAACATACAACAAACATAATATAACGGTTTTTACATACAGCCACACCATTTTGTTCAGGGGTCTGAGGACATGTAAGTTGTTGAAGAATACTCGTTCGATTAAGGTGGGAACGGAACTTGTTGGAGATGTATTCCCTACCATTATTAGAACGGATGTTCGTAACATCTGTACGAAATTGTGTCTTAACCATTTGCAAAAACTGAACAAATATGGGAAATACATCAGACTTGCGGCGAAGTAAATAGATCCAAGTGCACCTAGTGTGATCATCAATAAAAGTCACATAATAACGATGACCAGAAAAACCAGAAACATGAGAGGGGCCTCAAACATCAAAATGAATAAGGTCAAAAGGACTAGGGGCTCGTGTCATATGTGGTGTGTAACTAGTACAGATATGTTTAGATAACTCACAAGTAACACAATGAAATTTAGAATCCTTGCAAGCTTTATTAAATAAAGGGTAAAGTTGACATAAATATTGAAAGTTAACATGACCCATACGGGCGTGCCATAACTCTAAAGTTTGAATAGAAAAAACACAAGATATAGAAGTAGGCAAAACAGACGCCTAAAAATTAGCTAAAGTCGAAGGTTGGTTCGGTGGATCCCCAAACTAGTATAGCTTGTCTCGCTTATATCCCTTACCAAAAATCCACTTTGAACTTTGGTCCTATAAAAGATATGAAGAAGGGAAGAAGATAACAACATAGTTAAAGATTTTGGCAAGACGACTAACAGATTAAAGATTATAAGCAAACTTGGGAACATGCAACACATAAGATAAAGTGATAGCAAGGAATAAAAACACAGCACCCTTATGTTAGACAGAAGAGCAAAGACTATCAGCAAAACACATAGATGGGGCAACAATGGTGGGTTCAGGAGAGGAAACAAAAGAAAACTCACCAGTCATATGATCAGTAGCCCTAGAATCCAGAATCCATGAAGGACTAGCAAAGATGGCAGTAGAGGATGATGGACCAAGAAAATGAGTGGTAAGAGACCCAAGTTAAGCCTAAGCTGACCAATTTGAGTCTATAACTACTGTAGATTAGGGACATTAGAAGACTCAGAAGCAGGAGTAACTTCTATCAAAGCACTAGTGCGAGCAGAGCCAGAACCATGTTGAGCAGGACCACGGGAATGGGAAGGGCATTGCCTCAACTCAAGATGAAGTTTGAAACAACGGGCTTTGACATGTCCAAGCGCACCACAATGACGACAAGTAACAGAATCGGTAATACTCCAAGAACTAGAACTCGCAGCAAGAGCCATCTGATCTACTAAAACTGGAGGGACTGAAGGAACACTAGGCTGAACCAATCGCCGGCGACGCTCATCACTGTCAATAGTAGCAAAAGCCTCATAAAGAGATGACATGGGTGATATGTTTAGAATTTGAATTCAAAGATATTCAAATTCAGAGTTTAACCCCATGAGAAATTAATAAGTGTGCTGTCGGGCAAGCCTTTTGGATATAAGGCAGGCAGCTGTTGGTGGAAGGTTAGTCAAAGGCTCATATTGAGCAAGTTCCTCCTAACGAGCCTGAAGATATCCAAAGAATTTAGCGACAGAAAGGCTAAGAGAGGACTAAGAGGCCCGAGCTATATCCTGGTAAAGCTCGAAGATATGGGCATCATTGTGAGCATGAGCGTATATTTATGACAATGCGTGCCATAAACTCGGAACTATATCGTAATAAAGAAACATATGATAAATCCGATCTTCCATGGAATTGAACATCCATCCCAATATAGTGTAGTTATCGATATCCCACTACGCATGTATAGGGTCTGTCACAGTTGGCGGGGTAATAGTAAATAAAAGCCAATGAGCCTTCCCCTTTCCCCTAAGATAGAGTTTAAGGGAACGGCTCCAAGAAGTAAAATTTTTCCCATTCAACACCACACTTGTAATACGATGAACATGAGTGATAAAAAAGAGAAAAATTAGAACCAACACGAATACATTTGGTGGGTACATCAGAAGAGACAATAAGAGATGGCTCAGTCATGGTGGAAGAATATGGGTTGAAAAACACACAAAATCACAACAACAATGGCTGAAATAATGCAATAAGCTAGAAAAAACTCAACGACTTATCTAAATAAATGCTACCGAACAAATTCAGTAGCCCAATGAATCAAGAAGACAGAAAAATGTGCCTAAAACATCAGCACAACACCCCAAGAAGGGGAAAAGGGACCTTGGACCACCCTAGTGGTCAGTAGCAAATAGGTCTCGGCAGGAGTGTAGGAGACTTGCCGAAGGGAAAACAGGGAAGAAAAAACGCTGTTGAGTGGTCTAGAAGGTATGGATAGGGTTGTCGGTGGCTAAGAGAGGAAAAAAAAAGGCTATCGGTGGTGATAAGTGGGACTAGGTGGTGCCAACAGAGGGAGAGGAGGGCTAGGGTGACTAATTTTTGGCTCTAATACCAAAAATGATGAAAAGAATTGTTTTGGCTTCCCTATGAATGAGGTAGAGCCTTGTATTTATAATGAAACAATATTACAAAATAGGAAACGAACAAAATAGGAAACAAAGATAAAAAAAAGGCATTAAATCTGTGATTGACATAATTATAGATTTTATACACACTACTATAATTATAATATTCATTATTGTATACACACTACCAAAATACAACTCAATAAACAAAGCAAAAATAGCTCAAACACAGATATATACACTTGCTAAAACCAAAAGACTCAAAACAAGATCTCAAACAACAAAGATCAAGACAAAACCAGGTTGCTAACACTGACCCATAAGTGGACGGCCGGCCACCACTTATGGACGGCAGGCCAAAAAAGGTGGACGGCGGACCACTAATGCAAGGATCACCAGATTACTAATAGTTGGCCTCCACTCACAGCCTTATCTTCTATAAAAGGTCCTTCTTCGTGATTTCTTCTCTAGAACCTCATTTTAGGTGTTGTTTCCTCCACAAATAGAGATATTCCTTGCCGAGAAGCTCATGGATTGGATAGCAACTTTAGACAGCACAGAAAAGGTAAATTTTTAGGGTTTCAGCATAAATGCACCTTTTTCGTTAAGCCATACTCCACTTTTTTTTTTTTTTCATTCCTCCATGTCACGACCCGATGCTAGGACTCGATTACGCATGTATTTCACTTTGAAACACAAGAAATGTGCCCGACTCTTGAAGAATTTCAGGCATTGATGGAAACCTAGCGAGATGAGGAAATCATGTCTCAGCCCCATTTTGGCCGCGCCCAAGCTTTGGGACGGATGTGTGGGCTCACTTTGCACGAAGCTCGATCTTTGGCCTATGACGGAGAACTAGACATACCCAGCTTGATTCATTGATTTTCTAATATCGGTGACAAAGGCGACCTTTTTTTGTGAGGTTTTCCGCAACATGCCCTCTGTTTATGTATGCTTGTTCATTTCCTACTTGCCCCTAGTTACGGTGGAACCAGCATTCGGTTGATCAAAGTGGCCCAATGTCTAAAAGAGGGTAAAAGCTGCATCGTTTTGGCCCTGGCCGAGACCTTGATAGGCGTGGATCCTTTTCATTGGCAACAGACTACCAGGTTTGCGGGAAGTCGATTACTTCTTCAGGTATTGTTTCCCATCCTTTCTGATATGTGTTTCTCACATCACACAGCACTCATGCTCTATTTTTCTTTCAAAGTCCTTGTGGGAGCCGAATAATTTTGGATCAACAGGAGCGGACCAATCCGGTCCAGAACATAACTTCTATTCGGCGTTGACCCTATCCAATTTTGGGGCCGAATAAAAGAGCTGACATTCCTGCCAGTGAAACAAGGGCCGTGTAGAAGTACATGGCAAGGACTAGGAGTGGGCCAGGCCCCAAGGACCCTAGAGAATACTATAAATACAAGATCTTCAGTCCTAAAGATGCAGGTGAGAATTACTATGCTTAGCTTAGAATACAAACTTCTTCAAGTGTAGATACTAACTTGCCCGTTGGAGTGCTAATTCCGGCACCCCCGACCGGAGTGTTTATTCTTTTTCAAGTGACCATAAGAGGATCACGAGCGTTCCCCAGGATCCTGAAGAGTATTTCCAAACCACTTATCCACAATTGGCACCATCTGTGGAAACACTCAAGCACATCCATGGTGAGTGTGACGGAAGATCCTCCGATAGTCACTATCGACCCTATACCTCACGATGAAACTACTCCAACAAACTTGCTTGGACCAGAGACTATCGCCACACGACGAGCCTTGAATTTTGCCTCACCCTCGACTTCGGAGCACGAGGCAATGCAGGTGATCATGGAACAAGCAAAGCAAAATGAACAGAGGCTGGAGAACATGATCGCTGAGAACGAACGTATTCGTGAAGATTTGGCATTGGAAACGGCGAAGTCCAAACAAGCTGTGCGCCTAAGTACGGAACGATCTCCGAAGGCAGGTGGTCGACAACCTCGAGCATGACAAGACACTGATAGCGACTCCGACTGACTATCTCCAGAGCCCAGGAAGAAGGGACGACATGAAACCACTAGTTCTTCCGAAGAAAGTCCCTGTACAATGCAGAAGTGAAGAAGGAAAAGTTCGAACGAAGACCAACACGACCCTTTCGTACAACGGATCGCAAAGGCTGTGCTACCAAAGAAGTTTAAAGCACCGTCGTTCACCCTGTACGACGACAAATCAGACCCCACCGACCACATCCGCCACTACAAGCAGGCCATGACATTGCATGCAGACGACGAGGCCTTCATGTCCCGAATATTTCCCAGCAGTTTGGGACCGTTGGCGGTCCGGTGGTATTATAAACTGGAGTCGGCTTCGATCAATACCTTCCACAAACTATAGAAATCCTTCAGGGCCAGATTCATTACTAGCGAAGTCCAGCCAAAGCAAGCCGACTCCCTCTAGGCAATGCAAATCCTGCCAGGAGAAACACTAAGAGCTTATTCGGCGCGATATTGGGAATGCTTTAACCTTGTCAATGACGCTTGCAACGACTCCATGGCCATTACTGCCTTCAAAATGGGACTACACCCAGATAGTGCCCTCCGCAGTTCCTTGACTAGAAGACCCCCCAAAACAGTCTGGGGGTTGATGAAGAAAGTAGAGGAATACTGCAAAGTGGAAGACGATGCCTTGCGGGTTAAAGCCGGACACGTGGTCAACAAAACGGCCCCTCCCGAAATCGCTCAGCCAATAAGTTCCACACCACCTCAAAGCCCTGAACCACGACAGCAGGCTAAACGAGACAAGAAACGGAATTCTCACCGATCCAGCGATCGATGCCCACACCAAGCCAATGAGCAACTGCAGGTCAATAGCAGGCGCATAAAGCGCGCCGACAAGAAATATACGGAGCTGTTAGAGCCAATCAGCTCAATTATGCCTAAGATCCAACATCTTCCATTCTTCAATGGCCGTCCAAGATGGTGGGACTCCTGACACGAGAAGGCGGGACAGACGTTGTGAATATCACAAAGATCACGGTCATGATACGGACAACTGCTATGCCTTGAAAGACCACCTTGAGGAATTAGTCTAAGATGGTCGGCTCCAGCAACACGTCCGGAAAAGCACAATCAAAACTGTCGCCCTTCGGCAGGAGTCACCTCCCCTCGGCGTTATACATATGATATACAGTCTTCAAACGCCACGTACCTTGCATGCAATCCGTTCATCCCCCCAGGAGTAACACGCACAAACGAAACAGCCCCACCAAGCGCCGAGCATTATCTTCGACGATTCCGATCTTATCGGCATAACACTCTCCCATATTGATCCATTGGTCATTGAACTACATGTGAACCGGTTTACCATTGAACGCGTCCTCGTTGGCTGGGGGAGCACTTCGGAGGTCATGTATTACGAGACCTTCATCAAACTCGGCTTCAACGAATCAGACCTGTCTCCGGCTCCTCATCCATTGTTCGGCTTCAACGCGAATACGGAGTATCCGTTGGGGAAAATCACATTACCCGTTCGGGCGGGCTCCCAAACGGTAGAAGTGGAATTCCTGGTCGTCAAGCTCCCTTCGCCGTATAACCTCATTATCGGGCAGACTTGGTTGCATACTATTCGGGCCGTACCAAGCACCTATCATCAGCTACTACACTTCCTAACCGACCACGGCGTTGAGCAAATCCGGGGTTCCTGGCAATCCGCACAAGCATGCTATCTCATTTCTAGAAAGACACCAACGGAGACGCGGGTCAACTCCATTGAAGCGTCAAATCGAGAGTCTCAATGAAGTCGGACGGCTTGGTGATAAGAAGCCACGAAAACTGTAGGCGATACCGGTAGCAGCTTCTCAAGATGTCTGATCAATGCATCCAGCTGCACCGCTGCACACCGATAAAGTTGCCCCTGAAGGTATTTTTGGACGATAGAAGGCTGGTTGATGGAGAATTAGGCACGCGGCCTTGCTCCTAACGCACTAGCGTGAGTTCTATCATAAAACCCGACTTATGGGAATGATATTGGTTCTGAGCGGCTCACCATGTACACTTTCCACTTCTGTAATGCAAAGATGCTTGTTTACTGACTCTGCAATCCAGTTCTAAAGCCTCCGGATTCAGAGCGCCCTTCGTGGATGGCACGATTGGCCAAATTAAGTCTCTGGATTCGGAGCCCCATCGGCGCATGACGTCTTCGGGTAAAGCCTCCAGATTCGGAGCGCCTTTCGTAGATGTCACGATTGGCCAAATTAAGTCTCCAGATTCGGAGCCCCAACGGCGCATGATGTCTTTGGGCCGATAAAGCCTCCGGATTCGGAGCCCCATCGGCGCATTACGTCTTTGGGCCGATAAAGCCTCTGGATCCGGAGCGCCCTTCGTGGATATCACGATTGGCCAAATTAAGTCTCCGGATTCGGAGCCCCATCAGCGCATGACGTCTTTGGGCCGATAAAGCTTTCAGATTCGGAGCGCCCTTCGTGGATGTCACGATTGGCCAAATTAAGTCTCCGGATTCGGAGCCCCATCGGCGCATGACGTCTTTGGGCCGATAAAGCCTCCGGATTCGGAGCGCCCTTCGTGGATGTCACGATTGGAAAAATTAAGTCTCCAGATTCGGAGCCCTATCGGCGCATGACGTCTTTGGGCCGATAAAGCCTCCGGATTCGGAGCGCCCTTCGTAGATGTCACGATTGGCCAAATTAAGTCTCCGGATTCGGAGCCCCATCGGCGCATGACGTCTTTGGGCCGATAAAGCCTTCGGATCCGGAGCGCCCTTCGTGGATATCACGATTGGCCAAATTAAGTCTCCAGATTTGGAGCGCCCTTCGTGCATGTCACGATTAGCCAAATTAAGTCTTCGGATTCGGAGCCGCATCGGCACATGACGTCTTTGGGCCGATAAAGCCTCCGGATTCGGAGCGCCCTTCGGGGATGTCACGATTGGCCAAATTAAGTCTCCAGATTCGGAGCCCAATTGGTGCGTGACGTCTTTGGGCCGATAAAGCCTCCGGATTCAGAGCGCCCTTCGTGGATGTCACGATTGGCCAAATTAAGTCTCCGGATTCGGAGCCCCATCGGCGCTTGACGTCTTTGGGTCGATAAAGCCTCCGGATCCGGAACGCCCTTCATTGTAACGCCCTAAAAAAAAATAGCATTAAACCCAACAATATAGACATGCATTGATATATAAAAGCTCCACATTCTTCTATTCATCAGAGTTCCATTACCAAAAAGTATTACATGTTAACGACAAGAGCAAATGCCCTACGGGCTTACAGCTTTCCAAGTTAACACTTGGTTACAACAAAGGAGTACTAACTCATTTACACATTAAGCCCTTGGCTTGAATATACATGTAATACATCAAGAAACTAAATAACAAAAGGTCTGCCCGCATCTAGCCTCCCAAGCTATGTCCTTGGAGGTGGCATGCTACCTGTACCTGAAAATGATATTCCCATATAGGGTGAGCCACAGCCCAGTAGAGATATGCTAAACACAATATGAGCAATGACTAAGACATTAGTAATTGATAAATGTTCAATTTTCATAAACCAATTCATAATCCATTTCCATTTCTTATCGATTTCATAGTTTCCATCAATGGCTCAGAACCTGGCCAACCACTTATATGAGACAAAGACTCATATTAAACATTTTCTATTTTCTTACAATAGATAAACACACAGGTTATATCAATATTTCAACAGATAAGCATATTAGCTA
This sequence comes from Camellia sinensis, assembly GCF_055761805.1. Taxonomy (NCBI): domain Eukaryota; kingdom Viridiplantae; phylum Streptophyta; class Magnoliopsida; order Ericales; family Theaceae; genus Camellia; species Camellia sinensis. The sequence continues at coordinate 76,498,454 of NC_138970.1, forward strand.
TACCAACACTTCCAATGACAAGCATATGAGCTGTATCAACACTTCCAATGACAAGCATATGAGTTGTATCAACACATTATCTGACAAGCATATGAGTTGTATCAGTGGAGTCCATCCCTTATCTCCTCCCAAACAACATCCAGTTTAGAGGTCCATCTCCTATCTTCCCCTAAACTGTGGAGTACATCCCCTATCTCCTCCCACACACACAATGCATATATACACAAAGGTCATATACACAATCAATCAATACATAACGTTAATGTATTCTATCAACCGTCATACTCTATGACATATCCAATTGATTAGTTTTAGTTTGCCTAATCATCATGCATTGTCTACAACAATCAAAACTACCCTCCACAGGTAGCCCAAGCAATTATTTCTAAACAGATAATAAAAGCTTCAACAGATAAAATATCAATGTTTTCAAAAGTGGGCGATTAACAAATCCAATTCCACTATTCTACCATATAATGAGTCAATTTCATTATTTCCAACTCAATTCCAAATATCAACACTTTTCCCAAATTAATTATACCAATTAATTTACACAACGAATTAGGGCTTTCTCCCCCATTTTCCAATATTGACCCAATGGTCCATATATCGACAACCAACATCAATACCGCTATTTTGAAACCCAAAATACTCATTTTAGAATCAAAATAATAAAACCCTCTTTGACATTTTGAAACCCTAAGTCCCAAAATTTCCCAACTTCAACACTTTATCAAAATCACCAAAAATCTATGTTAAAGACCATAAAAGTGAGTAGGAATCCCAACCTCAAATTCGGAGCCCAAGAGGAGAAGATGTAGAAAACTAAAATGCTCCAAACTCCAAGATTCACGGATCAAAATGAAGCCCTCGACGATCAACACAACTTTTACAAAGGGCAAAGGGAAAGGAAGTACTCTAACTAGATCAAACCCTAGAGAGAAGGGAGTTTCTAGAGAGAGAGGCTCTCAAAATATCTTTTTAGAAAGTAAGAGAGAGAGAGAAGAAGTGTAGAAAGTGATTCAAAAATGCCCAGCTGCCCTCTGTTATACGACATTCCCGCTCGAGCGGAAAACACAACGCTCGAGCGTCAAGGACAAAAATTTTGGACATGCTCGAGCGCAATAAGGCCCACTCGAGCGCCAAAACACAAGAATAAAGCACTCCCGCTCAAGCGCGAAAACCAGTCCGCTAGAGCGTAGATTTCCCCCTTCCAGAAGTTATACCCAGGAAGTACTACCCGCTCGAGCGTAGAAATCACATCTGCAGAAGTTTTGTAGGAACACGAAATACTGGAGGTATGCAATCCACGCTCGAGCGCAAGAAGACCCGCTCGAGCGGATCGCCTGAAAACTGAACAACAAGGAATTGAAACCAAGGCCTAACCAACCTGTAACAACCCTGTTCAAAACATCCTAAAACTCAATCAAGTGGAATTAAAGGACGACAACAAGATAGATGCCACTACCAACTTCACGGAACTGAGTCCAGAATATAATAGAACAGTAGAGGGATAGCCGGGATCGCTATATTCATGGATATCATGATTGGCCAAATTAAGTCTCTGGATTCGGAGCGCCCTTCGTGGATGTCATGATTAGCCAAATTAAGTCTCCGGATTCAGAGCGCCGTTCGTGGATTTCACGATTGGCCAAATTAAGTCTCCGGATTTGGAGCCCCATCGGTGCATGACGTCTTTGGGCTGATAAAGCCTCCGAATTCAGAGCCCCATCGGCGCATGATATCTTTGGGCCGATAAAGCCTCCGGATTCGGAGCACCCTTTGTAGATGTCACGATTGGCCAAATTAAGTCTCCGGATTCGGAGCCCCATCAGCACATAACGTCTTTGGGCCGATAAAGCCTCCAGATTCGGAGCGCCCTTCTAAAATGAAAACATTTACACATCTAAGCAGGGATATGTAGGCTGAAACCAGTACAATCGCATGAACAAGACAAAACGTGCCAACATTCAAAGTAAGATGCCCAAATCAAACATACAAAAGTTCAGAATGAGATAAACTTTTAGAATGAAACATTTTATTCAATTAAACGGTAATTACAAAAAATGCCATCCGCATTCGAAGCATTACAATATCTATTCTCATACGACATCACGCTGTACAAGCGGTAGTGCCAAATCAATGCCCGCTGATCAGAGGGCACCCACAACTTGAAAATGCTTTGATCTGACTGCGCTTGAGTCCACGATTCACCCCAAGGAGATAATCGCCCTAGAGGCGGAAACCTTTGGCACCATAGACAACGTCAAGGCCAAGATCCAAGACAAGAAAGGAATTCGCCATGAAAACAGTAATACTCAATGGCCGCAGAGCTACATCGGCCCCATTTCTTAGCCGCGGTTGCGGACAACTTCGCCATCGCTGTTTCTCCTTTCGAGGTGATCCGCTTTGATGACTTAAAGGCTGATATTTCTTGAGCACCCTGCCTCCTGTGCGAGTGTTTTCCCCACTGCGACTCGTCACAATATCAGACTTAACCAGAGTCCAAGCTTCTTCCCTACTGAAGAAAATCTTCATTCGACGATCACACTTACGTAACCCCACGCAGCAAAATCGTTCTAAAACGAGTCTGTGCACAGAAGCGCAGTCACTAGAGCAACAAATCCAATTCATTTTATTTCTAAAATCTTTGCAGTGGCCCCGAGGCGATTTCATTAACATTGAACTCCAAACGACGGATGCCGAGCGACATTTTCCGCAGCCACTTCATGCACTAATTTTTGCTTTGTTAAAACGGCCTAAATTATATAAACGACAATTATGGGTGAATGCCTTGAAGTCCATGTACTAGCTGGGGCAAGGCCAGATTTATTAATCTAACCGGCCGAGCATCTTGGCCCCATGTCGATCGATACGTGCCACAACCACTTCATGCACTAATTTCTTCCTTATTAAAATGGCCTAATTATATAAACAAAAACTATAGATGGGCCGACTGTCTTCGGAGTCGGTGCCCCATCGGCGCATGACGTCTTTGGGCTGAAAAAGCCTCCGGATTCAGAGCCCCATCGGTGCACGACGCCTTCAAGCCGAAATGGCCTCTGCAGAAAATACGCGTGTGCCGAATAAAATTTTCAACGAAGTAAAGTTGGAATAAAATGAGTACTAATATAAATAACAAGTACGCTACATATTGAGAACTAAGCATTTTATTAAATTTGGCGAATAAATACATAATTTCACTTTCAATCTACGCAAGCATTACAAGGATTTCTTGGGTTCGGCGGCTTCTTCATCATCGCTCTTCTCAATTTTGAATGCGGAGAAGGGAAAATCATTCTGTTGATACAACGGAAACGCCGAATCCAACCCTCCCGATTGGAGACTCGCAGCTTGCCGAAGTGCCTTTATTCAACCGTGCCTAAATCCACGATTTTCACATCGGCAAACTTCTTCGACGAGTTTCTCCTTGGTCTTCTGAATTCCGACCTTTCGGCCGTCATGGAAGCCTTTTTCATAGGCGGTACCCCTCGCAGTCTCGATCGCGAACATGCTAGCCGTATTACGATCGGCGATTGCATCCCTAATCAGCCTTTGAGTAACCCTCTCTTCAACAACCGGATTGGGGTGGCTGGTTGATTGGGGCCTGCCAGACTTGATTTTCCTTAGCTCGCGCTCGGCATTCTCGGCGCGAGCTTCTAACTTCCGAATGCGTTCATCTCTCTGTTCTATGTTACGGTGAGCGGCGCGGAGACACATGCCGATCTCATAAGTCGTGTACAGTCCCCTCACCACCCCATGAACGCCTTCACGAAACACTTTGAAATCCTGTCGACCTACCATCGACTGCTAAACTTCGGGCGGGAAAATCTGTCGAGCAAACTCAACTGGCACATTCGGATCACGAATGATCGAGTCCGCCTTTGTCATTGGCCTATTACCCACGAAGACTGCAAAACTCAATGGGCGAGGAGTCGCGTCAGGTTGCCTGCCAGAACCAAGCTGAGGAGACTTACGTTGTGGCTGTTTGTCCCTCCTGGGCGACCTACTCCGACGACGAGGAGATTGGCGCCTCTTTCGATCCCTCGAAGTCCTACTGCCCGTGCGTGAAGGTTCACCGCTTCGACTCATAGCTCCTCCCAGCTTAGCTAGAGTCTTCGCTTGCGCCTTTGTTGTTGAAGAAAAGTTTATTTGACATTTGCACTTGTTCAATCTTCCTCAAACAGCTGGACTGAAATGCTGAATGAGCACATAAATAGGACCCTCGTTCACGAAGTACATGCCCATTTATTCCCTACGGGGGCAGCACCTCCGAGGCAATCCCCTCAATGTTGAAGCACCAACTACCCAGCGCCGAACGAATCATATGCCCCAATCACATCTATTCGGCGTTCTACGATCGGGAACCCGCTGGGGCAAGGGAAGATTCATCAATCTAGTCAGCTTAAGTGCCTCAGCTGTTCCCCGAATCGATGCCTCAATACAAGGTTCTTATGGACGTGTTATTCGGTGTTCTACGATCGTGAACCCGCTGGGGTAAGGGCTGATTCATCAATCTAGTCGGCTTAAGTGCCCCAGCCGTTCCCCGAATCGATACCTCAACACAAGGATCTTATGGACGTGTTATTCGACGTTCTACTATCACGAACCCGCTGGGGCAAGGGCAGATTCATCAATCTAGTCAGCTTAAGTGCCCCAGCCGTTTCCCGAATCGATGCCTTAACACAAGGTTCTTATGGACGTGTCATTCGGTGTTCTACGATCGCGAACCCGCTGGGACAAGGGCAGATTCATCAATCTAGTTGGCTTAAGTGCCGCAGCCATTCCCCGAATCGATGCCTCAACACAAGGATCTTATGGACGTGTTATTCGGCATTCTACGATCGGGAACCCGCTGGGGCAAGGGCAGATTCAAATCTAGTCAGCTTAAGTGCCCCAGCTGTTCCCCGAATTAATGCCTCAACACAAGGTTCTTATGGACGTGTTATTCGGCGTTCTACGATCGCGAACCCGCTAAGGCAAGGGCAGATTCATCAATTTAGTCGACTTAAGTACCCCAGCCGTTCCCCGAATCGATGCCTCAACACAAGGATCTTATGGACGTGTTATTCGGCGTTCTAAGATCGTGAACCCGCTGGGGCAAGGGCAGATTCATCAATCTAGTTGGCTTAAGTGCCCCAGCCATTCCCCGAATCGATGCCACAACACAGGATTCTTATGGACGTGTTATTCAGCGTTCTACGATCGCGAACCCACTGGGGCAAGGGCAGATTCATCAATCTAGTCGGCTTAAGTGCCCTAGCCGTTCCCCGAATCGATGCCTCAACACAGGGTTCTTATGGACGTGTTATTCGACATTCTACGATCGCGAACCCGCTGGGGCAAGGGCAGATTCATTGTTTTAATCAGATCGCTAAGCTCAGTCGGTTTGTAAGTCTGCCGTCTCACGTAGTCTTGGAATTTTGTCCTAACCACTGATTCTCCTAATTGTCTACTCATACAACAAACAATACGAGAAATATCTTGGAAGCATATGAAATTTTCATTCATAAATTGGGCCCTAACAGTGGACATTTTACATATGAAAATCCAACACAAATGAAAATTTACTAAACAAAAACAGACATTGAAATCGAAAAAACCTAACAAAACTAGAATGTCTCCCAAATCAAGTCTTAGGGTCAGACTCAAGCAGCTCAACGTCTACTTGCTCGTAGGGAATTGGCGTGGCCAATGTAACTCTAGCGGCAGCAAGGGCTGTGAGCCAGCCGTGTTTGAACCCCCGATTCTCGAATTTGGGGACTTCTTCTACATAGTCCTTAAAGGCGTAGCTCTTCCCAGCCTCAAACGCCGTCGAGGACTCAAAGTCGACTTTCTCCTTAGCCTGCTTCAACTCTCCAAACTCGGCCTCCAGCTTGGCAAGCGCCTCCTTGGCTAACTTGAGCGACTCCTCGCTCGCATTTGCCCTCTCCTCGGCGTCAGCCCTGAGTTGATCAATAGTTTTGGCTCTTTCCTTCTCAACCTCGGCTCGCGCGCTTTCCATCGCGGCTCTCATTGCCTCGAACTCTGCCCTGCTCCTTTGACCCTCGACTTCAGATTGCAAACGGCCAATCCTTTCAACAGCGTCATGCTGGCGGTGGCCCAATTCTACGATCCTTCCAACCGTCTGCAAAACAAAGGATCGTCATGTACCAAGAAACATCAAATGCAAACCAAACCAAAGATTCAGTCACGTACCAGAAAAGCCGACTGGGCGGCTAATGCTATTGTCGCCAAATCTGGCTCAGCGCGAAACGTCGCCTTGTCAGCTGGCAAGGAGACCGAGGCAGCCAGGCTTAGTGCCACAGCTGCATGTTTCAGAGCTGACGCTTCAGAGGAGATCGGCATATTTTTTTTATCGTTGGCTCAATAACAAAAGGAGCAACCACATCCGACTCCTCCAAGCGTGGCCGTTTGTCCAAGGGGCCCCCTTCGGAGCTGTCCTCACCCTTAGCACCTCGTTTTTCACCCTGATCCTCTGAAATCGGCCGAACTTCTGTAATCGGGAGCTCGACATCCTTTTTCGTCTCGGCCACGATAGCGTGAGCCGTTTCTTCTACAATAACGTGAGCAATAGATTCAGTCGGGACAAGTCCGAAACGGAGGGCTACGGCCTTTTGTCAGGCGGCCATGCGTTCGGCATTCCTTTTTCGTGCCATCTGCGTAAGATTATCCCCGGCCATATCCTCAGAGAAATCGCCTAGAAGATCTCCCAAGTTTGTAAAGATATCTTCGGCGTCCCCTCGGCCTGATGTAGACGGAGGATCAGGAGAGTTCAACCCGGCTTCCTCAAAGGCCGAATTAATGGCTTCGTCAACCTCCGTGACCAACTCCTCCGGGTCCTCGGCGATAGGTTCGGCAACTTGTCCTTCCACGTGCTCAGAATTAGACGATTTGAGGCCAATCTGCCTCAAGTTTTTGAAGCTGGGAAAGATGAGGGCCGTCAGTTGGTTATCGCCTCGCGCGATGGGAATATTATCTGCCGCCGAGAACGTCGTGTAGGTTGGCTCGTACTGTGAGAGAATATGGGCTGCCCTCCCTTGTTTTTGAAGGTTTGGACGACAGACGAACTGTAGCGCGGTTTTAATTTCTGCAAGTACAACTTTGTCGTCTGAAGTCAACACTCTCTTCAAGTCGCTGCCTGCGTAGACAAAACGATTAGGTGAGCTAAAGTGCCGAATACATGCATATGTAAGTAACAGAAACAGTGATTTGGTCGGCCACCTGGTTCTTCTTTTTGCCTCGGCACAGGATCTAGGCGATCTTCCCCTTCGCCGAATTCCCAATTACCGCAGACAACGACCATCACGTCATCGACACACTTGCCAGAGCTAGCAAGCATGGTCACTAAGTAGTGGTCAGTGTCCTTGGCTCTAAGGAAGTAGTGTCCCAAACGGCCAGTAGACTTGGCTAGGACATAACAGTGCTGAATGGCAGGAATACCTAAATTAACTCTAAGACGCCGATTTGTCTCTACAATGCCCATTATGATGCGGAAGAAGTTCACATTGGGCTGGGAAGGAATGAGACCCTAGTACCGAAGAACGGCCCTCAAAAGTGGGTGAAGAGGAAAATGGACGCCGCCCTCAGCAATTGATAGGAGAAGAAAGACGATTGTGTTCTCGTCTTCCCTCACCATATCAGTAGTGCTGTCTGTCAAAAGTGACAGATGGACGTCGTCAGGGATGGAGAAGTGGCGTTGAAAGCCGGAGATCGATCCGCAGAAAGAAGCTCCTTCAAATGTTTCGCCATTCTTGCCGACTCAAGAATTACGAAAAACTAAAAGCAGATAAAGAGGGGGGATCAAAAAATGTAGAAGAAGAAAACTTACAGGAGGCGAAGGAAAGATTGAGAAACAAGGGGTTGCAGAAGCCGCGGAATGCAGGAGTCCCACTGGAAGACGAGCCAGATATCTTCGAGTATTCAGAGCATACATTCGAAGAGACAAATTCAAATCGCATTAAATGGAGGCAGCGTACGAAAGGGGCAGGAAAGCGTTATAATGACCAAGAAGCATGTACGCGTTCTGACATGCATCGGGAAGAGGAATAACTGCCGAATTTCTAACCTCCAGACTAGAAGCCAAACATGCCGACTAACTGGTGCTAGCGGGGTGTTTGGGGGGCAATTGTGGAAGCCAAATAATTTTGGATCAACAGGAGCGGACCAATCCGGTCCAGAACATAACTTCTATTCGGCATTGACCCTATCCAATTTTGGGGCCGAATAAAAGAGCCGGCATTCCTGCCAGTGAAACAAGGGCCGTGTAGAAGTACATGGCAAGGACTAAGAGTGGGCCAGGCCCCAAGGACCCAAGAGAATACTATAAATACAAGATCTTTAGTCCTAAAGAGGCAGGTGAGAATTACTATGCTTTGCTTAGAATAAAAGCTTCTTCGAGTGTAGATACTAACTTGCCCGTCGGAGTGCTAATTCCGGCACCCCCGACCGGAGTGTTTATTCTTTTTCAGGTGACCAGAAGAGGATCACGAGCGTTCCCCAGGATCCTAAAGAGTATTTCCAAACCACTTACCCACAGCCCTTACCTTACTTTTCTCTCTACGCACATTTCTCTATTCTTTAATCTCTTTTATTTTTCATCACTTCCCAAGTATGGCTCATGGATAAGCAAAAGGTGGTGGACCCTTGCCCCGAGTATTCAGCTCAAGCTTATTTCTTCTGCCAACGACTAGTGGATTTTCCCAATGAGGGATGGTGGTGCAACTGGATGTGCAGCAGATCTGCATCTGACATAGCTTGGCGTTTCCCTTGGCTTAATTTGATTGAGATGAGTTGTAGCATGACTCAGTGGCCTGGCATATAGTTGATTGGCTTCACGCACTGCGTGTCCTACTTTCCCTTCTAGTTCAGATGCTAGTTCGGGCATGACCAGACATGCCTTAAAGAGGTGGTAGAGTATCCGGCTTTATTCCTCGATTCGTGCTTCATACTTGGCTAGGTATCACACTGCTTAGAGGACGAGAAAGCTTCTGGCCCCTGCCCCTAGTTTTAGTTATGCCCTTTCTGGCGAGTGCTTGGCTCGGCTCGAGGATGAGGCACAAGTCGGGCCAACTTTGGCTACAGAAACTTCCGCAAGCACGAGTAGATGACATAGGAGCACCTGACTTGCCTATGCCCCTAATTTATTAGTTTGACCTTTCTTTTCAAGTTTTATGATGTGAAAGCAACTTTGATTTGTATCAGAGAGTTGGAGAACTTTATGTTGAAATCAATGGAATTAAAGTTGTGAGCACTAAATTTTTTTCTTTTGGTCCAAAAATGGTCTAAGTTGTAAAAGGTAAAATTTTGAATAAAATCAAATTTTATTAAAACTTTCCAAAACCATTTTCGAAAATGATCACTGTCTGACAACCACGGGATCGATTTTCAAGATGTACAACCCTAAATCGAAAGATCATAACTGCCCCTAATTGAATACCATTATTGCTCTACATTGTAACCAGCTCTTCTTCCTAAAATGAATATCACAACCGAGCTCTCAGATAATGGACAAAGATGACCTGATCAGACACATGGACAAGGCAGTTGAGTTGGAGATAGTCATGGCCGAACTTCAGGATAAAGTTGCCTACGTATCTCCAAAGATGTGAATCAGGCCTTATGTAGTTCAGTTCAGGTTCACTCGTGTATTAACTTTCTCCTTTTGCGTTCTAACTTTTGCCAAAGTCACCCTTTAGGGTTTTCAATCTCGCGAGCTCAGTTTTTCTTTATTTCTAATTTTTCAATCCTCTAACTTTTGCCTAGGTCGCCCTTTCGGGTTTTGGGCCTAGCGAGCCTCTCAGGGTAGTATTTCTTCAACTTGTCCATATTGATCGACTGTGAAAATTCCAGGCCATCTAAGTCCATGAGAATAATTTCCCCTCTTGACCAAATAGCTTTGATGATGTAAGGACCAGTCCAATTAGGTCTGAACTTGCCCCTAGGGTCATGGATGGGAGCTCGGTTGTCTTTCAGCACCATGTCTCCCTCCTTGAGATTACAGGACTTAACTTTCTTGTTAAAAGCCCTGGCAATTCTGCGCTGGTAGCCCTAAACATGATACAATGCTTTTAGCCTTCTCTCATCAAATAGGATTAACTCCTCAAATCTGCTTTGTTGCTAGTCTGCCTTAGCTATCTGACACTTAGCCATAACTCGCAGCGACAGGACTTCAATTTCAATTGGCAAAACGACTTCCATCCCGTAGATGAGAGAATAAGGGGTTGCCCCTATAGATGTCCAGATCGAAATTCTGTAGCCCCAGAGTGCGAATGGCAATTTATCTGGTCAGTCCTTACAGGTCTCAACCATCTTTTGTAAGATATTCTTGATGTTCTTATTAGCGGCTTCAACAGCTCCATTGGTTTGTGGCATGTATGTAGATGACTTATGAAAAGCCACGTTGTATTTCTCCTGCAAGTTTATCACTTCTTTCTTAAAGTGGGAAGCATTATTTGATATGATCTTGTTCGGAACTCCGTACCGGCAGATGATATTGTTTCTGGTAAATTTGGTCACATGCGATACCTTCAACACTGCATGGGACTGAGCTTCCACCCACTTTGTTAAGTAATCAATCGCTACCTGTCTCGATCCAAATCCGCGCCTGTAGGTTTAGCACCATGACCAGTCAGTAATTCGTGGATTACCAAAGGCCTCTGAACAGATTAGCAAATAATAAAGGGCTGTGGAAGCGATAATACAAAATAGGCAAGGTCCAATGAGCTGTGATAACGTACATGGGATAGAACATTTCAAAACTTATTTATATACACATAAACATGCCAGTCCAGATACACAATATTTACAAGGTATTTATAGAATGTACTTCCCAAGACCTAACTTTACAGAGCATACACAAAGACTAGCATGAATACAAAAACAACCATGGCTTAGGCTTCATTCGGAACCTCCTCGAGAGGCACAACGGTTGGCTGACAAAACAGAACAGAAGGCCATCAATTCTGGCCCTGGTCACACGCCGGCTCACCTACATACATAATATAAACTGTGAGCTAAAGCCCAGTGAATAACAACAGAGTAAAGGATTTAATGAATGATGTCCGTCACAGAGTTAGAAATCAAATTCTTATCAGAATAAATTCATATACATATTCATAATCATTTCCATATTCAGATTTCGCATAAAATCATACGTGGTACATCCCTTAGCGTTAACAAATCCGATGGCCCATAAAGGGACGGCCTTGAAGGCATTCTGATGACTCATGTGCACAGAGACGTTTCTGATGACCCATAAAGGGACCTGATGACCCATAAAGGGACGCATATCATATGATGCTAAGGATGCCACGAATAAACTTTAGAATTTTGGACAACCATTCATTCATTTCAAACATAGCATAGCATTTCAGAGAACTAATTACTTCGTATCATAATATTCAGAAAATACTTAACATTGAACATAACTTTACAAAGTTATTACCCACAGATGATTGATAGCCCTAACTAGATGGTAAGGCGGCCCTTCACTTGTTCTGAGGCGTGTGACCTACATGAACATACATACGAACACACACTTGAAATACACGTTCGAATTGTACATAACTTACGTCGTTTGCTCTTAGTGTGTTTCTAACCCTTAATCCTCATTATGGGGTCTTAAACATGGCTTAGAAATGCCTAGGATGGAATAAGGATGCAAGAATGCGTTAGAAAACATTTCTCAAGATTTGCTTAAAATAAGGTCCACGCTTGAGCGTGGCTTCCCTCGCTCGAGCGGACATGCAGACAATGAAGCTTCGCTCGAGCGTACTGTAAACTCATGGAAAAGTGTTGGATGCATGATTTTCACGCTCGACGGGCGCTCGGCCTACGCTCGAGCGTGAGACTCAGAACCTCGCTCGAGCGTGGATTCCCTCGCTCGAGCAGACTGTAAAACATAAGAACTTCTGGGTATATGCATTTCACGCTCGAGCGTATACTTCCATGCTCAAGCGGAGTGTACGTACTCAGGGTTCACGCTCGAGCATAAAGTCCCACGCTCGAGTGTGGATCAAATTTCTGGAAATTCCAGATTTGATCACCAAGCTCAAATTCGACCTTTGAAGCATCAAACTCAATTTTCTGGGCCCAAAACTTTAGAAAACACTTAACAACTCATAGAACAACATGTTTAAAAGATCATTTCAAGAAATCATGCTCCAAAAGGATATCAATTTTGCACAAACTCAACTTAAATTCAAAATCAATTGATGAACATCACATGCAAGTACATTTTTGAGCTAAGGCTCTTCAAAACATTATCAAATGCTACCAAATCACATGAAACTCATTGTGTTTCCAAAATCAGAATAGACTCAACACATGCATGAAGGAATTCTTGAAATAAATCTCTAAAATGCCATGAAACATGCATGCATGCATGAATTCATTCTTAATTCCCAACCTTTAATTCAATTCACATGTTAATTCACCTACATAACTGATTTCAAGCATTAATCAACTAAATTACAAGGCTAGAGACTAACATTCTTACCTGAAGTTCTCAATTCCTTATGGTTAGAGATGTTCTTGAGCAAACTACCAAGGTCTCCTAGCAATTTCTCCTAATCCTCAAGCTTGATCCCAATTCCTTCCCTCTCTCACTCGCTCCCACGTTTTCTTCCTCTCAAAGCTCAAGTGTGGTTAAGAATGACTAAAGGAGGTGAGTGGGGCTCAATTAACCTAATAAGTGGTAATGGCTCACAAATAAACAAATGTCATTATTTTAATCAAATTTAATCGTTCCGAACTGAATTTTAATTAAACCTACCATAAAATTCTATAAATTCTAACTAGTACATAAATCAAGTCAATTTCTGATTCGAATGCCGTTAAGGCTTTCAATTCGCAACCGAAATTAAATCGTGAACAGATCTTTCTACGCCTAACAGATATAAACACAACAATGCAACACACACATGCATTTTAATTCAAGATTCAACTAAATTTCTAATTAGGCATAATTAATCATGGACTAGCGTTAATCAGAGGTTGGGGTTGTTACACTACCAAGATATATTCATGCCCATTCAACCTTTTTGGCGTGACTGCACTGATAACGTTGATTCCCCAGACTGAGAAAGACCATGGTGAAGTCATGTTGTAAAGTTTTGATGGCGGAATATTCATGCGATTGGCATGAATTTGACATTTGTGACATCACCGCACAAAACCAATACAATCCTCCTCCATGGTGGACCAATAGTAACCTTGCCTCCATAAAGCGCTTCGACTCCTCTTCTTCCACACACAATTTATGCATTCCCAGATGACCTCTTTTATACAACTTACCTCCACAAATGATAAATTGGAGGGCCATTCGCTGTATTCCCTATTTGTCCTTGGCATTTGCCCCTGGTGGATACACCTCATTTTCTAGGAAGTTCCAAATATCGTAGTACTAGGCGTTTTTGTCTTGCACTTCATCTATTGCGGCAAGAGTTTCATAAGCTGGCTTGTATTTTTGTTCGATGATAATCGGACGCATCCAGACTCTAAGTGGGATGTCTACGATAGAAGATAGAGTTGCTAAAGCATCATATTGTTCTCTCTTAGTAGATGCATGAAAGTCATTTTTCAAACCACGCAATCAGAATATCCAGGGTCTGATAGTAAACCTTCACCTTCTCTTCTTTGACTTTCCAGTCTCCATTTGCTTGAGAAACAACTATGTTCGAGTCCCCAATGACATCCAATCTTATTACCCCTAATTCCAGGGTGGCTTCTAAACCAGCAATACACGCTTCATATTCTGCTTCATTGTTGGACACCTTAAACCGGAGTTTGAAGGATACACCTATCCCATAACCGTACTGATTAGACGCGCTGTCAAAGTACATCGTCTAAGTTTTCTTTCCAACTTGCAGAATGGATTTATCTTGGAACAAGTATTTCACTACCCCGTCTCCTTCTACTGGATGGTCTGCCTCCTTGACCGACTTACGGGTGACATATTTGAGATCAAATTCGGAGAGAAGGAGTAACCAACGAGCCAACCTACCCGTAAGCGCTGGTTTCTCAAAGAGATATTTGATGGGATCTAATCTCAAAACCAGGATGATAGAGTGAGCTAACAAGTAGTGCCTCAACTTCCTGGTAGCCCATACCAAGGCTAGGCAAGCTTTCTCCAAAGGAGTGTACCGGGTCTCGTAATCTAACATTTTCTTGATCATGTTGTCCACGTACACCTCCACCTCTTTGTGGATTTTGTCATGCAGAATGGTGGTCATAGCCCTCTGACAGGTAGCTCCAATATTTTTCAAACCAAACGGCATAACTCGGTAGTAGTAGGTACCCCACGACGTAGTGAATGCGGTTTTCTCTCTGTCCTCGAGTGCCATCAGAATCTAGTCGTACTCGAAAAACCAATCCATAAATGATAGCAATGCATGGCCCGCAGTGAAATTCACTAACTCATCAATGTGCGACAGAGGAAAGTCATCATTCGGACTGGCTCTGTTCAAGTCCTAAAAGTCTACACACACCCGAATTCTACCATCCTTCTTCGGCTCTAGGACGATGTTGGCCAACCAAGTCGGATACTCAGATACTAAGAAGAGACTTGCCTTGATCTGCTTGGTGACCTCTTCCTTGATTTTCAGTGCCTAATCTGGACGTATTCTACGCAGCTTCTGCTTGACTGGTCGGGCCTTGGGGTCAAGAGGGATCCGATGCTGTACATTCTCAAGATCGATTCCAGGCATGTCTTCGTAGGACCACACGAAAACATCTTTGAAATCTTTTAACAAAGCAATTAAATGCTCGTGCTCCTCCGAAGACAACATAGACCCAATCTGGACCAGGCGCGGATCCTTCTCAGTACCCACATTAATAGCAATGATTTCATCAGCACAAGGTTTAGCAAACCTCTCATCCTCTCAATTAATCAAGTTTTTCAAAGCCAGGGGAATTTCTTCCCCTTCATTTTCATTAAAATTTTAAAAATCTTGGTCAATGCAATAAACCAACGGCAGAGAAAAGTACACATAATTTGCAGAGTTCTTATTCAAAAGGTGCAGATGTTCGGTTACAAACTTAAAAGAAAAATTGAATGAAGACCTAGACATGACTTTGGTATCTGGGTTACCATTCCCAGAAATACCAGACTCCGACCCATAAGAACTTGAATCTGATCCCGACCCCACAGACTGAGTGGAATCAGATTCTAGCTCATCACCAGATTCAGAACTGGACAGATAGCCTTCCTCCAGCTGCCAGATAAGATATGGTGCCCTTGATGTATCCAAAATGCCAATGGTTGGGTTCACACCCTGTTCTTCCCCAATAATGGAGACGGTAAGGTTATCCCCCAAGTTCTCTAGGCTAGTTGCAGGATCTGTTAGGAGACTAGCCAGTGCTGCCCCTACTCCAAGTTCGCTGCCATTTGAGTCACCTCCCATGCTCTGTTCAGCTTTGATGCCTGGTTCAGCCGTTTCCTCATCATCACTATCCTGCAGCTGCAGATCAAAGAAAATCTCGAACTCAAGGACACGTTGATTTAAGGAATTCACCCAAGGCTCGGAAAAGCCACAAAAAGGGAAATATTCTCCCTCTCGAACAAAATGGCCATTCAGTGTCCCTTAGATAGGCCTATGGATGAGCTCATAGTGTTTTCCGGCTTGTGTGGCTTTGGCTCTGCCTCTCATTTCTTCTCCCTTCCTGATCTAGTCCTCTTTGGTGGGCACATAACCCAGTCTAAAGGCATGTGGGTTGTGTGGCACATCTGTCAATGCCGCAATGCTTTTCCGATCACTTCTCTCGAGTCCTATTCCTGGAACATGCTGCAGTTTGTTCATGAAATAGATATATTGGGCGCTGACGTACATGCCTTCTTTCGCGGCCAGAATGGTCTGCACTACCCGGGCTTCAGCCATACTGAATCCCGAGAGGAATACATCTTCGTCACCATCGTTGATCTCCAGCACTGGTGTAGTTACCTCTGGCAGTGGATGGATATATGAATTCCCAAAAATAATCGTTACTCTTCCCCCATGAGGGTACTTCAACATCTGGTGAAGAGTTGAGGAGACGGCCTTTACATGATGCAACCAAGGCTTCCCTAACAGTAAATTAAAGGTAGTCGACACATCTAAGACATGGAACTCGACCTATTGCCCAGTTGGGCCCACCTGGACTTTGACTTGCACTGTGCCCATCACCTCTCTACTTGTATTATCATATGCCCGTATTACTTGGGCTGTGGGAACAAAGTCCGTTGGTTTAAGGCCAATTGCATAGGCGGTGCGAGAAGAACAAACATTGATGGCCAAACCAATGTCTACCAACACCACCAGCACCCATTTCTCCTTGCACTCCACAGATATGTGCAAGGGCTTTTTATGAGCCAAGCCCTCTGGTGGAAGCTCTTTGTTAGAGAAAGTAAGGGTTGGCCTTGCACCATTTGGAAAGATCAATCCCACAAACTGCTTGGGCGTGGTATCAATGGACAATTTAGCCTTGTCCATTGCCGACAATACTGCCTATCGGTGTACCCGAGAGGCCATGAGAAGACCCTAGATGGAGATGTCAGCTTGGATTTTCTTAAGCTGTTTCAACACTGCCTTTTCTTCTAGCTGTTTCTCTTTCTGTTTCTCAACCTCTCTATCTTTTCCAGATGCCTCTGCTTGATCTAGGTGCGACGGCTTAAAATACAGCCCATTTCTCGTTAGATGGTCTATTTTTTCAACATATCACGTGTTGTCCGGAAGGCACTCGCCCCAGTCTTCGTCGGTGTAGGCCAGATACAGATCATCATCATCCCGCCATTCACTCTCAGCAGCCGACAAACAGTTGCTCGGCTCTGCTCATATCACCTTTACATCATAGGCATTCTCCACAGGGTGTTATGAAATTACAGTTTCTTGGCCGTCTTCAATCCTTTCTCATTCAAACTACCTCAGTGTAGCTTCCTTCCGTATCCACAATGCTCACAGTGCCCACTTCTTGGGCTAGGTTTTCCACACCAGCATTCTCCGACAGCTTTCCTTTCTCATCGGCCCTTCCGGCCACTACAGTGATCCTTACTTCCTTTCCCTCTGGTTTTATTTCAGCTTCTTCTTTCTTATCTGGCTCATCACTCAGCCATCCAGAGTTGTCAGTTGATCCGTTCAAGTCGAACCAGCCAATATGTACATCTCCCTGATCCTGCTTGTCAAAGAACTGTAGGTTATCCAAATCCTCCTCGAGTTCTGCCAAATCATCTAACCCCTGGTTAGGGCCATCTTCTTTGACCACATTGATGTCTATCGAGGTCAGCAGCACTAATTCAGGCCTGATTTGACCAGTTGACACAATGTAGCAACGTAGATCATATACCCTATTAGATAAGTCGTCAGGACACTCAGTACCTTCCTCTAATATCGACTCCCTTTCCACTGTAAGCATCACCACAGGTTTGGGTGAGGGTTGGACGTGTCTATCATGCACAGATCTGTGATTTCTGGAATGAACAACGTCAGTTTTGGTAGGTGGGAGGGGGTAATATATATGCTGGGGTCATAGGGGTTGGCTAGTGTATGGATCAGGTTGAGATTTCGAGGTGGGGGGACTTGATTATGGGATGGGAGTGGATTTGTGGTCACGTTTGGTTTTTGAAGTGGAACGATCACCTTGTTGTCAATGAGATCTTGAATCTCATGACGCAATCGAAAGCATTGGTCGGTGTCATGACCATGCTGTTGGTGAAACGCGTAGTATTTTGCGGGGTTGTGTTTGACTGGAAGAGAATCAGGCAATGGGCGGGGTTCTAATAGTTTGAGGTGCCCTTTCTTGACTAGCACTTTCATAGCTTGATACAGGGTTATATACAGTTGGTTGAAAGTCCTCTGGGATCGGATAGGGTTGGACGATGTTTGTGAGCTTATGTTGGCAAATGGGTCGACAGTCTTGGTTGTGGAGACAATGCTTACATCTAATGGTCTTGCAGCTGTGCTACCACTAGCAACA
Organism: Camellia sinensis; assembly: GCF_055761805.1. Classification (NCBI taxonomy): domain Eukaryota; kingdom Viridiplantae; phylum Streptophyta; class Magnoliopsida; order Ericales; family Theaceae; genus Camellia; species Camellia sinensis. The sequence continues at coordinate 76,516,403 of NC_138970.1, forward strand.
TTGGAACTGCGAACAAACGGCCTCTTTGTCGGCTCCTTCTTATCTATGATAAGCCCCTATTTCATGTTGTCTTCAATTTGCACCCCCATTTCATGGAGTTTTGTAAATGTAAACAGAGGTAGGATGACTATCTTTTGTAGTAACTTGCCGTGTTGATTCGGACGACCATCCCGATCTGATCCTTCTCGGAAGGCCTTGTGGTCATTATCGAGGCCTTAGCTCTCCACCTTGTCACAAATTCAGAGAAGCCCTTCTTCGGTTCTTGGCGTGTTGCCTCGAGATCACAAGTTGTAACCTCGATCTGTGTATTGTACGAATACTGCGTAATGAAGACCTTGGCCATCTCCTTCCAATTCTGTTTAACAGAGTCTTCTAACTTGGCGTACCATATGGCCGCTATACCTAACATGGTATAGCCAAAGAGAGACAACTTTTGTAGTCTAGTCAGGCCCATCGGCCGCACGATGTCTGAAAATAGCCGAAGGTGAATGTAGACCGCCCAAACTCCACTCCGTACGCGAGGGCACGAATTGTAGTTCTAGCTACTATAGCTTAGACTCCTATCACGGTTCTGAATCTAATCTCACAAAGTACAATGTAAGACTGATAAATCACCAAATAGTCCAAATCCGGCAAATCGTTTTGAAAAATTGATTTTAATCAAAAGCGCCAAACATGGACTGTCTTGCCAAATTTCAAAGTCGCCACCTAAATATTTTGTTTTGGAAAATTTAGGAAACCTTGACTCGTGCCTAAAGTTACGTGTCCGTCATCACCAAAGTTGCCTCAGCTCGGGAACTTGGGTACGAGAGTGGAAAGTCCTGAAATGAGCACCCCTGCTCGCCCGATCAAAGATCGGCCTCTACTAACATGATATGTTGTTTTTGAAAACACATGTGCTCTTATTCTAGTTTATTAGCTAACCTTACTATGTGATGCGCACAACATACAAGTATCGACTCAATCACGCGGATTGGAACAAAACAACTCATGTTTGTTTTCGAAAATGGTTTGAAAGTGCTACTCGCAAGTAGGTTAAAGCGTGGATTTTCCACCCTTAAGTGGGCTTAGAAAAACATGATTTTGCCACTTCAAGTGGGCTTAAAACTCACAATCATCGAGTTGTTCCAATCCAGGCAATCAAGCCTTCATCCACAGACATTCATGCAGTTAATCACTTAAGCACATAGCCTCATGGCAAGCATGCTATCATGGTAGTCACTTACACACATGCAAGGATGCTAAAGCATAAACACTCACAGTGTACTCCAAGCCAAAAAAGAAGCTAGTTAGTAATCATGCATGATCCTAGCTATGTTAAGATGCCTAATGCAACACATGCAAAATGCAACTAAGATAGGCTCGGCTATTCTAAGATGTCATGTGAATGCAACTTGATAACATGTATTCAAATTGGTATTGAAATACAATGTAGTTTGTATGATGTGCTGAGCCCGGTGCATGTAAAACAAATAAATGGATGCACGCATGCGAAGCATAAGGATGCTAATTGAAAATGACCCTAAACTAACCATTGAAGCGGTTAAGTAAAAGGGAGAAATAAATGGGGGTTGGAAGACATGCATCACACACACGCACACTTATTACAACAGTTGTGCCCTCTCGACGGAGGGTCCAAATAATAAGCTAACTAGCTAATCTAAGCTAATTAAACTAATTATTACAAATCACAACTAACTAACTATTCCTAGTTAACTAATTAGTTATTGCAACACAAATTGATTAGTTAAGTGCATTAACTAATTAAGTACAAAACCAAAGCATTTGCTAGCTAAGCAAAGCAGTTAAGTAAAGAAGTAAAAAGAGGTCCTCGGGGCGAAGGGTGCATGCATGCTCGGTCGCCTCGTTCGGAAATCCATTACTATGCTCCAACTTGCCTCTGTTTGCATTTGATCTCAGAACACTGCACAAACCTCCAGATGGCTTCTACTCCATCATGGAGACCTCCAGGAAGGCTGCCGACCACTTAATGGTGGTGTAGACCACTTGTAGACCACTTATACATGTTATAGACCAGAAAAAGTGGTCCGCCAGCCACTTTTACTGGTCTACCGACCAGAAAATTCTGCCAACTCCAGTTTGCTGCAACAGAGAACAAGAAGGGGCACGGTAATGTATTTGCAAGATATGTGTGCACAACCACCCTCCCTATCATTTCTTAAGCTCAAGGGAGTGCGGTTCTCGACTCTCGGGCCACCAATCGAGCATCGCAATGCACGATGGCCGAGAAGTCAAGTTTGCACAATTCAATGTCAATGAATGCACAAATAACACATAAGGGCCTTAATGCATGATCAAGAGGGTCGGCGACCGAGAAATGAGGCACGTTTCATCACTTCAAATATGAAACTTCCCTCACTTGTCGTGTTTGGATTAACACCCTATCCAAACATAATGCAATGCAACATGATCAACTTATCAATGCTAATGGCATCCAAACAAAATGCAATGTATGCACATGCAAACAACATGCAATGTAACAGCATGCAAACAACATGCAAATACAATGCAATGCAATCAATCATACAAACAACATGCTATTCTACCAATGCTAGGATGGCATGCCTAAGATTCTATCATGCAAACAATACATGCATGGCAAGTTTAGAAGCTTAAGGCATCAAAACTAGGAAAGAGCATCTCACAAGAGGCTTGCAAAATAATGCTCAATGGACTTAAACCGAATATGGACAGACCTAAATCATGCCAAAACAGTGGCCAAAATGCTATGAAAGGATGGTATGAAAGTCAAGATGGTGATGCTCATGCAATGGCTCATCGACTAAGCATAAGAGGACAACTCTCAAACATGATCAAGAAGTGACAAACATAGAAGTGTGACAACACTATATGCTCTGAAATCAGGTGTGAAATGATGCCAAATCATCCAAACAATACAAGCATGGCATGCAAGAGTCCTTAAGCATGAAAGCTAGCAAAGGGGACTACACAAGAAGCATGCAATACATGACACAAATGATTGAACCAACCATAGATAGAGCTCAAATAGGTCAAAACAAAGACCAAAACATGCTGAGATAGGAGCTCAAAAGTCTAAGTATGCATGTATACAAGTTAGACCATAAGCAAGGCACAAAGGCATAACCCTTAAAAGCACTCAAAGAGTAAAAGAAGTGAGAACGTGGCAATGCTATATGCTCTAAAATATCATGATAAATGATGCCAAATCATACACATGTCACAAATGAAGCATGCTAGGAGGCTAAAAGCTTGAAACTAGCATAGGCACTTGCACTATAGCTATGCAATACATGAACCCTATGGCCAAGACAATCCAAAACAGTCCTAGAGCATACCAAAACAATGTTAGAAACATGCTTGAACAGAGCCAACATATGCTAGAATAAAAGGCATGAAACATGGAGCATACAAGGCCAAAGAGGAGGATTACACTACACCTACCAAAACCAAGCATGAGATGACTTCACCAACAAAAATCAGAGTTGTATCATGGCAAAATAAGACCCAAAACACACTGAAATGGTACCCCAAAAAGCTAGGCAAGAAGGCATACATATTGGCTCATATTTAAGGCATAAAGCACAACCCCTCCAAAGCATTGAAAGAGTGAAAGATGTAAGGACATGGCAGTGAAACATGCTCTGAAATCATATATCAAATGATGCCAAATCATGCAAATATCCCAAGCAATGCATGTTAGTGATTTGGAAACTCAAAGCTAGTGCGCAAGAATGCACCATGGCTATACAAAGCAAGGCATGCATGACCAAAACAACATAAAATAGAGCTTAATCATGGTAAAACATGAGTAAAAGCTTCCTGGAGTAGAGCCAAAAGCATGCTAGAATGATGGTCCGAAGCATGATGCATGTTAGGCTAATAAGGAGGATTACACTACAAGTGCAAGGAGCATGCAAGAGGTAATCAAACCAACCCTAGACAGAGCTATAACATGCTGAAATAATGCCTAAGACATGCTAAGATGGAACCAAAACAAGCTTAACAAACATGCTACTTTGATGAGCCACAAGTACAAGCAAACAAGAGAAGAGGAAGGGGGACAACCCCCTCCTATTTAAGACCTCAAAGCACAATTTCCACCACTAAAATTCTTCTGGAATTCAGTGGTGAAGAGGCCAGTTAAAAGTGATCACAAAGGCCTAAAGTTATGGCTCAAAAGTCGAGCAAATAAGGCATGCAAGGGAGTAGACCACCCCCAACACCAAAGAAGCCTTAAACAAACATTTCAAGCACTTAAAATCAAAACTTTTTACAGTTGAGAGCTAAGCCAAAATAAGCATGCAAAGGTGACCTAGTAAGCAACTACAACAAGGCTTTAAAAGGATTAGAGACTCACCCTTGAAGAATCAAAGCAAGACAGCAACTTCTGAGGCAAAAACCAAGCCTTGAGCGCCAAACAAACCTCCAAGAACCTCAGTCCAAGATTGAAGGTGTTTCACTATGTGTTTGTGTGCAAAAGTGTGAAGAAAATGCACTTTCAAGCACAAATATGGAGCAGAGGAAGAAACATAGAGATAGAAATATATGTATCACTCTAAGTAAAAATTCTGAACCTGGAGAAGGAGAGAGAGCCTCCCTCATATAGAAAACCATGCATCAAGCTTGTTCAACAAGCTTGAAGCTTGAATCAATCCCTCCATACACGTGTATGAAGGATGCTTTCTGTGCCCAACAGCTGGCACAGGTGGAATGGAAAATATCTACAGAAAGTGCAAGAAAGCTGCCGACCAATTGAAGTGGTCGGCCAGCTACTTGCACTGGTCGGCCGACCAAAGAAAGTGGTCTGCAGGGAGACCAAGTGGTCGGCAAGGGGGAGGAGTGGTCTGCACAAAGAAAGCAAGGTGGTGGCATGGCTGCCGACCACTTTAGGTGGTTCAAAGATCACCAAGACCAACTGGCCGACCAGAAAACTGGTTGGCAGGCACAAAAAGTGGTCTACAGGGGGAGAAACTAGTCTACACCTCTATTCCAACCTACAGGCAAAGGAAAACAAGGTTTGGTTTCAAAAAAAAATAAAAAATGATGCAAGACAAGAGTCCGCGAGGTAAGGCACGCAGCCGGAAACCTCGAAAACTAGTCTACAGGCACCAAAAGTAGTCTACGAGAGGGAAAGGTGGTCTACGGCCACAAAAAGTGGTCTACAGACCTCTGTTTCCCTCTAGGCAAAGGCAATAAGGCATGGTCCAAAAATCGGGCCAAGAGGAGGATGCTAAGAGGTCCCGAGACAAGGCGCTTGGCCGAAGACTCCGGAAACCAGGAACTAGCCTACAAGATGGAAAAGTAGTCTACGACTACAAAAAGTGGTCTACAGACCTCTCTCTTCCCCCAGGCAAGGTCAACAAGGCATGGTCCACAAACCAAGCCAAAACACAAAGAGTTCAGAGGCCCGGAGGCAAGGCACTCAGTCGAAAACTCTGAAAATTCGAAACGAGCACAAACATGCGCGATCATCGAGCGCTCAATCGATGACGTTTGAGTCTTAAGGTCGGTCAAAAATGGAGTGTCTATAGTGAACTATATGATCTCCGGAACCGTCAAAACGGTCAATGTACGACATTTTAAACCAATCTGGCAATGTCACTGCAAAATCGGCATACCCGTCCTCTATGTCTAGGATGGAGTTAACCCCTTGTGCTCTTTTGAATAACTTCTCTAGTTTATTGACCTTGAGTACAGTTGGGTCAACCTCAAACTCAAACGGAGCCTCAATATGATAAACAGGAGTTTTGGAGGCTTGTGCTGGGATTAGCTCTACTGGATTGCCCTAATTTTCTTGGACATTGGCAGCATGAGCGGTGGCTCTGGGTGCTGGGATACCCGCAGAAGGTGCATGGGATGCAGAGGCCGCAGTCGGCTGTGGTTGTTGTTGTTGTAGTCTGGTTATAACCTCGGCCTGACGGGCTATGACCTCGGCCTGGCGAGCCGCATCCTGTTGTAAGGTTTCAACTGTCTGCTGCAAATGATGTATCAACTCTTCCATACTGACTGGGGGATACTGTGCCATTGAAATAGGCGAGTGATCTCGTGCTGGGCTAAAAGTAGATGAATGTTCCCGAACCTAACTGGACACAAGTGAATTGAGGGGTGACTGCTGTAAAAACTGAACTGATGAATTCTACCTGATTCTCCTCCATCTTGTAACCGGTGGGAGTGAGGTAAACACGGGCTGTCCCCGAACAAGGTCCCTGGCTTTGCAAAGTCTTCTGACTCGAGTCCAGAGTACTTGGTGGATATCCGAACTTTTTGAAGCTATGGTGTTAAAGTACCTAGCAAAAGAAATAAAGCAGAAATAGCAGTAATCAGAAACCGTATAGCACCTCAACTAATGATGTTATCAACACAGACATGATCACAATTGGAGGACTATACTCCACACTGAATTTCGTCCCCAAAAAAGATACCAAACTTGCAACTGCTATGCATATTCCTGTACAGTTTCACTCTAAAGCACATACTAGTTAAGCGAGAGCCAAAACACCCCTATGATGGGGTAGGGCTACCCTGTCCTAGTTTCGTCAAGAACTAAGGTTCACTATTCAAACAAAGCAGTTTTCATGCAATCTTGCATTTCAGGTGAGCATCGTGTCCTAGTTTGGAACAGTTTCTATGGCTTTACTATATGCAACTAGGCCGATGGGTACTTTAGCAAGATTACCTAATATACCTCTGCACCTAACACTGAGAAGTGAAAGGAGGATCAAACGGTACAGCGGTAGTCCAGATCCAAGGGTTGTGTTCCCATCATGGCAGAGCCCACGACCGGTCAGCCTTTTGGCAAGCTTTTGGGCAAGCCTCCAGCAAACCATCCAGGAATAGCAAATGCCAATCACAGTGACTTAAGTGCACCAATACAAATGCAATGCGAAGAAACATATAAGTGTAGATAAAATTTCATATCATGAAATTCGAGTCAAGTTCTCTAAATTCCTCAGCAGAGTTGCCAGAAACTATCGCTCGACTTTTCAAGCTCCTTTCGGAAGACGAATAAGCCCTACAGTATCGGACTCTTGCGGTTCTAAATTTGATATCACAAGTGCAATGTAAAATAGATAAACACCAAAGAGTCTTAATCCAGCAAATCTTTTGAAAAATCGATTTTGAATCAAATTGCCAAAAATGGACTGCTTTGCCAGATACAAAGTCACCACATAAATATTTTTGAAAAATTTAGGAAACTCATGACTCGTACCAAAGGTCATGTGTCCGTCATCACCAAGATTGTCTTGGCTCGAGAACTTAGGTACGAGAGGGAAAGGTCATGAATTAAGCACCCCCGCTCACTCGATCAAAGATCGGCATTTACTAATCATGATGTGATTCTTATTTACATTATATGCTTTTGTTTCGATTATTAGACTAACTTTACAATGTGATGCGCACACATACAAGTATAGACTAATTTGCAAGAATTTGGAACACTTGATCTCATATTTTGTTTTGAAAATTGTTTCGAATATGTACCACTTGAAAAAGTGATCGCATATGAACATTACTCAAATTATTCCAATTCAAGCAATTAGCCTCCATCCACAGGTATTCAAACAGTTTATCACTTAAGCACTTAGCCTCATGGTGAACATGCTAAACATGGCAACATCAACATACAATGCAATATGCTAAAATAAGTAAAAGCTCACCTAGTACTCCATGCCAAAAAAGATGACAGAGTTAGAATAATGCATGATCCTAACTATGCAATATGACTAATGCAGCGCATACAATATGTAATTACTAGAGTTGGCTACTAATACGGCATATAAATTAATTTGATAACATGCGGTTTAAGCAAGTATTCAAAGAAGTGTAAGCAATAACAATACAAGTTAGACTGATGAACCTAGCCTCGGTGTATGCAAGACAATGGATACAAGGCATGAGAGATGCTAAACGAAACATGATGCCCTAAAACTAACCATCATAAGCATGTAAATAAAAGGAAAAAAGACGTGGGGTTGGAAGACATACACATTATAACAATTGTGCCCTCGCGTAGGAGAGTCCAAATAAACTAACTAGCTAAACTAATTAACTAACTATTACAAAACGAATTAACTAACTATGCTAGCTAGTTATTAAAACATCACAACTAATTAACTATTCTACCTAATTATTACAAATTGGAACTAACTAATTAATTACACTAATTAATTAATTTACAAAATTATAATTAGCTAACTAGTTAATTACAACATGAATACAAAATGAAATAAAGTAACTAAATTAACTAATTAGTCCCAGGAAGCGAGGGATGCTCATGCATGCACAGATTTCTAACCGAAAAGCGCACTGTTCTACTGTCAGAATGCTTCTGTTGCATAGTAGAACATCTTTCACCTCAGTCTCTGCTCTGTTCTATTCCAAAAAAGCTGCTACTCAATTTTACAAAAGTGGCCGGCAGGCCAGAAGTGGTGGCCGGCCGGCCACAAATGGTAACTTGCCGTCTAGAAACAGTGGCCTGCAGGGCACTGAATCTTGGTTCTTCCTGCTACAACAGAAAGCATACAGAGAACAAAATAGTGTATTCTCAAGGTATGTTTGTACACCTTACCCCTCCTTATCATCAAAACAGCTCAAAGGAGTGGCAAGCTCAATTCACAAGGCATTAATCGATGCAATTTCATTGCATGATAGCCTATGAACCAAGGTGTACAAGTTCAATAAATGCAACATAAAAGACTCTCAAACCTCATCCCTATCATGGATTGATCAAGGGAATTGGTTGACATCGACTCTTGAGCCATTTACATCACTAACGAGTATGAAACGACTCAAGACTCAATGGGATCAATTAACGTCCGATTGAACCCAAGTTGATTTTATTATATTGCATCACTTTTTAATCCTCATTTTATTACTCCATTTTAATTACCAACCATTCTTTAACCAATTGAGTCCAAAAGTGAGCTTTAAGTCCTCTAATGGAAAGGAGGGCCAAACTAAGAGTTGTTTTAGGCATGAGAGAAGTGTCACGCAATTGGCAATAAACCCCCAAAGGGATTAAACCATTAAGCACAAGACCTCAATCTCAAATTTAAACAAACAAGTAACTTGAAACAACTTTCAAAACAAAGAAAAAGCCAAGAAATGAGAGAGGTTGCAGACGTGATTAACGGTGATCACAAGTATAAAAAGTTTGAAATAAACACTATCAACTCAAATAGGTTGGTGGCCAAGGCCTAAACCACTAAGCCTATGAGGATAATCACACTACAAGTATGCAATACAAGGCTCAAATACAATTAACAACCAAAAAAACCTAAAACATGCTGGAATTAAGACAAAAAAATCTAGAGCAATAAGCTAAAATATGGAGCATGTTAAGCTAGTAAGCAAGCATAAGGAGGGGAGGCTACCCCCTCCATTTTTGGAACTTCAAAACATGTTTTTAGCCACTGAAAAAGTTCTGAGATTTAGTATAAAAAATCTTTAAAAAAGTGGACAAAGATGTGGGAAACACAATGGGAAAAGCCTAAGAAACCCCTCTACCCCTAATGGCCTTAAACCACAAGTTTCAGCCCAAAAATACAGAATATAAACAGCACAAAAACCGTCTAAAAACAGTAGACAAAATAGTAAACAAAGCAAAGCAACAAGCCAAGACTTATACCTCTTAAAGAGGAGAACTCTTTCCAAGTGTTAAACTAACACTTACACCCTCAAGAGCTCAAAGTAGGCTCAAAAGTACTTCAGCTCAAATACCATAAGGTTTGGTTTAGAGTGTATAGGCAAAAGCTTGCAAAAACTTAAGAATTTGTAAGAGAGAGAGAATTATGTTGAGAGAGAGATAATTTTGCTCCAAAATGTTCATCCCTCAAAAATGAAAGAGGAGGTCTCTTATATATAGAAAACAATGAAACTCCCTAAAAAATATCAATACACACACGTGTAGGCAAGTATATGTATCTGTGAAAACAGCTAGCACAGCTAGCCAAAATATCTACAAAAATACACTTGAGGCTGGAAGGCCACTAATGTCGGCTCATAGCCCACATTTGTGGCCGGCAGCCCACAGTGGTGGCCGACAGGTCCCGAGATTTTCTAGGCTTGAAAAATTATGGTTTTGGTCCAAAACAAGGCAAAAGGTGTGTAGGGTTTGAAGGCTCACAGCTGTGGCATTCTGCTGAGGACTTCGAGCACTTAACAAGCATATACAACTTCATCATTGGGCGCGCAAGCGATGGTGTCTAAGTTGTAAGGGCGGTCAAAAATGGGATGTCTACAGTAAGAAACAAACCTTGGTATCTCGCTCGAGCACTGAATCTGAATATTGTGCTCTTGTTGACACTACTCAAGAGCTCCTTTAGCTTCAATGGTTGCTTACTAATATGGGTGTTCCTCTTCCAGTTGTCGCTCCTCTATACTATGACAATCTGAGTGTTATCCAGATTGCTCACAATACTGTTTTTCATGATCGAACTAAACATATAGAGATTGATTGTCATTTTGTTCGCCAACATGTCACACAAGGCACTGTTCACGTCCTTTCTATTTCCTCTACTGGCCAAATTGCTGACATCATTGTTGGCATCTTCACCAAAACATCCACTAGGGTGTTTTCAAGATTTGGTTTTCAAACTCAACTTGGCCTCTACCATGTCACATTGAGTTTGAGAGTGAATGTTAATATATAATATATACTATATATATATATATATTAGATATAATATATATTATATATTCTGTAAATATTCTTTATACATATATATATATATATATATATATTTATTTTTACCTTATATAGAATAGACTCATCTCATTTAGGAATTGTTTGATTCACTTCTTTGTATAACTTCTCAAGGTTGTACTATATAGGCTTATTTTGGGAAGATGGTAAAAAAAATTTTTGTTGGCTTTTAACCAAGTTTTTGGTTTTTTTAGACAAATGATTTGGAAAATTAGTAAAAAGTGACTTTTGGTTTTTTTGATTAATATTTGTTTATGATGTCAAATCATAATAAAATGACCAAACTACCCCAATTTAGTTTAAAATATTTACAACTTCACCTATGTAACACATTTTGACCAATGAGGGATAGAACTATAATTTCACCATTGGCTAAAAACCAACTTCCCAAATAAAAAAAAAATTCAAAAAAGCCAGCTTTTAATTTTGTTACAAACAAAAAAAAAAAGTAACTAAAAAAAGTCAACTTCCCAAAACAGGCCATATATTGGTAGTCTTTGTTGATTCAATACATAGTGAAATATACAAAACGTTTTTCTCTCTCTTCTCTTATTGTGTTATAAGAGAAGAGAGAGAGAGAGTAATAATTGACATTAATATATATAGTATGTATTATATATTAACATAACATATGGTTCCTTCGAAGACAAATAATCGTAACAAACCAGATCTTGACCATTTTTCTTCGTATACACATTTGCACTGCCGCCAAACATTTGGTTGTATCATTTACATACAACGGCACAAACTATCTGACCAAGATGTTCTAGAAACTTCAAATCGAAAATCCCATTGAATGGCTGATTCAAATGAGAAAAATTATAAAAATTATATATAGATTCTCAGAGATCAATGCTAAGAATTTAAAATTAAGAGTATTGTTACAATAATTGTTTATTTCTATAATTTTATCTTATTGTTTGATATGAATAATGTTATATATATCAATTAGTGTATTACTTAGGGTATCAATTGATGATATAATATAATTTAAGAGGTTTTTAGTATAATTTAAGAGGTTTTGATTTTTACAATTTGTATAATGAGTGGGATCAATAATGATATCATAACTAGTATTGGTATACTAATTAGTACACTCATTGATCCATGTAGTACCACCGATTTGATATATATGTCCAATTTGTAGCACTGTAGGTGGTAAGCGTGCACTACAAAAAAACTAAGATTTTAGGGACTAAAATTTAAGGACAAAATTATTTTTTAGGGACCAAATAATTTTGTTACGAAAAGTTTCGTCATTATATTTTTAGCAATAAAAATTGGACATTAGTGATGAATTATTATCCTTTTGGAACCAAATTTTTTGTCTCAAAAAATAAGCCATTTTGAAACCTAATTATTTTGTCCCTAAAAGTCTATTTATTAGTGACATTTTCAAAATTTTGTTGCTAAATGCCTTATTTTTTACTTTTTCAAGACGACCTTTTAGCGACTATCCTCATGACGGCGGAAATTGATTCCTAAATGTCTTTTAATTCACGGAGACTATGTTTCGCTTAAATTATTTGTAAATCAAAACACAAAACATGCAGCGGAATAAAGTGTTTAGATCATACCTCGTTTGATCCAAAACCTCGTGGATAAATCACGTGCTTCCATACTCAATCAATCAATGCCAGCAGTGGGGTGATATTACAATGGTGAATATCACCCACACAAACCACAGTGCAAAATGACTTTGATCGTTATTTTTGGGAGAGAGTCAGTATCATGGGTAGAAACAAAACATACGTTGTTTCTCTCTTGGTTACCCATAACCATATATCATATATATATTATATTTATCTCATTTATCCATTGGTTAAATGAGATAATATCTGATATCTATATCATCTATCCATATCATGATATGATAGATATATATCCTGAGTGGCTCATCCAAATAGGTTTGAATTTAAATTCAAAACCCATTTGGATGAGGTTCAAAAGGTTCTAAGGGTCATGCCACATGGGCGCCCAATTTCTAACATCTCCCACTCGGACATGAGTTGGCATGACACTGCCACGTCTCAATCTCAATCTCCCCAAAAATAAACAATCTCATACTAGCCACTGCACCGTGCGACTGCTGAGAACACCTGCATGTGGGAGCTCTATACTAGAAACTCAAAATGAGCCAGCATAGAGACATCAACCCAAAAAGAATAGAAATAGTGTCTCATATACCCCAGACCCATCTAATTACACCGGTCCAAAAAACATCTCTAATCCCTCAAAAAGAGCATGTTTGACCCTCTCAATTCTTGCAATATATTCACACTCAATTCGCCTCTCATACAGAGCGATGTGAGTTGCCGGCAGTGAATATACAACAGTGGTGTAATACTAGATGATCTTCCTTTTGCACTCATGCCATTTAGTTTAGGATTGACCGCTTTCCCAGTGATGTCCCTTAAGGCCGAATCATGCATGACCGCAGGCAACATACCAAAGTAGCAGAACATCAACCCCTTACCTTATGACATAGTCAAAAGTCACAAAAGGGTACATAAATGAAAGTCATATCAATAATGACTCGTAAGACTCACACGGTGAGGAAGCAGGGATCCATTCTCTCACCTCATTACTCGGTCGCTAAGCACATATAGTATGAATATATGTTACGGTGGAGTAACTCTTCCATAAGCTAAATCAATTTAGAGAGAAATTCGCATTGGGATTAATTTGATTAGCATAATATAATTTTGCCGCAAAAATCTAAATTAAATAGTGACAATATTACACAAGTCGCAAGATCGAAAATCCGCTATGCTCGTAATCATCTCTTGCGCCACAAGTGACAATTATCCAAAATTTAGTTTAATTTATGCGCAAAATATTGGTTTTCGGGAGTTAATCTACAAAGATTTCTCTCAACCGAATAACCTCCCACTGACTATGGCATATACAAAGCATGATAAATTCCATACAATAGCATTTTAATGTAAATCTACAAATAACTCATGCTATATTTATTTAATAATGGAATTCTAATAAATAAATAAATAATCATGCTCTTCTAATTACAACATATTACAAACCCAAAAAAATATGCTGTATTCAATATTTAAATTATGCCATAACAGAAAGTACATCATCCTGAAATTTTCTGGAATTTTCTGGTATTTTCTGGAGTTTTAAATAACTAATTAAACACACATAAAATTAGAAATAAAAAATCCAAAAACTAGTAAACAGAAACAATATTCAGATTATGCCATAATTAAAATGTACATTGTTCTGAAATATTCTGAAATTTTTCTGAAATATTCTGGAATTTTAAATGACTAATAAATACACATAAAATTAGAAATAAAAAATCCAGAAACTGATAAAATGAGACAATATTACCAGTAGATATTAAAACATTTCAGAAGTCCACAATAAAAATTTCAACCCCAGAAAATTATTTATGCAATACCAGCATCATTTTAAAGCATAAAAAATGAATTATTAACACAGAAAAAATATTTTTTATTTTCGTAAAATTTTCAAAATTTTAAAGAATGTAGAAAAATTAATTCTGAGTCTAAGGGTACCAACCATGCTTAAAACAAAGCTATAACGAATAAATTATGGCCAATTAACGCAATTCAGAATTAAAAAACAAACAAACAGAGCCTTAGAGCCAAGCCAGGCGGGAAAAACGGCTCGGCTCGGCTCGCGGCTCAGCGCAACTCGGCTCAAGGAGCGGCTCGTCGCGCGGCTCAGCCGCGGCTCGGCGCTCGGCTCCAGCCATCGGCTCGGCGCTCGGCTCCAGCACGCGGTGCGCGTGCGGGCGCGGACGGCGCGCGTGCGTGGACAGCGCAGCCGACGCGCGCGTGACAGCGCGTGGGCGCGCGTGGCTGCCACGCGCCGCCTTCCAGGGTACTGACTGGTCCGATTTTTGTACTTTCGGACTCCTTTTTCCAAAATGAAATCATTTATGCTCTTAAAAATGACATTAATGATCATAAAAATGAAATATTTTGGATCTCACTATCTTTTATAAATATACATATGATAAAAGAAAGCACGAAAATATCCATTAATGGCTCTGATACCAATGTAAATCAAAACACAAAACATGCAGCGGAATAAAGTGTTTAGATCATACCTCGTTTGATCCAAAACCTCGTGGATAAATCATGTGCTTCCATACTCAATCAATCAATGCCAGCAGTGGGGTGATATTACAATGGTGAATATCACCCACACAAACCACAGTGCAAAATGACTTTGATCGTTATTTTTGGAAGAGAGTTAGTATCATGGGTAGAAACAAAACATACGTTGTTTCTCTCTTGGTTACCCATAACCATATATCAGATATATATTATATTTATCTCATTTATCCATTGGTTAAATGAGATAATATCTGATATCTATATCATCTATCCATATCATGATATGATAGATATATATCCTGAGTGGCTCATCCAAATAGGTTTGAATTTAAATTCAAAACCCATTTGGATGAGGTTCAAAAGGTTCTAAGGGTCATGCCACATGGGCGCCCAATTTCTAACATTATTAATAGCAAAATTTAAAAGAAAAGTAGACTACAATGACAAAATAACACTACAAGAAATAGGGGTTTTGGCGACGTTTTTTTAACGGCGTTTTCTTAAACGTCATTTTTATTAATATTTAACGACGTTTTAAAAACGTCGCATATTTGTTTAATTAAAACGACACCGTTTTATGATCAAAGGCGTTTAAAAACGCCTTCAAATGCGGTACGTCACACGCGCTTATTTTGAATCTGATAATAAAGCCTTTGTAAACCCTTAGGTCTTCAGACCTCTCAATCCTCTCTAACCCTTATCCTCACGTCGCCTCTCTCTCAATCCTCTCTAAACATTGAATCTCACATTCAAATCTCACAGATTCACCAATTTCGAAGCTCTACCTCCACCGCCATCTGCACCGGCGAGGTAGCGAGATTCATCGATTCACCGATTCAAATCTCACAGATTCACCGATTTCAGATCGATCTGCATCGCCACCGCGATTTCGATTCAGATCGGTCTGCACTGCCACCCCGATTTCGATTCTCTCTCTAGATCTCTCTCTCAGAGATTCATCTTTGATTTCATCTCAGAGCGATTTTGATTTCTCTTCTCTCTCAATTTCAAAGCTCCACCGCCACCACCATCTATGCAAGCTTCCATGGCTTAGCACCTCATCTTCTTATCTCTTCTACTTTGTATATACATATACATATATGTATATTTATCGATTCTCTCATGTACATACACGTATCTGTATAGACACCGATCGATAATGGAGCAGAGCTTCTTCGATTTGATCTATTTTCTACACTGCCCAGGCCTCGCCGAGACATTCCTTGACGCTTTACTCTCCTCAGTCCCGATTTGGCTCGCTGTCATGATCGGCCTTGTTATCGGTTGGTCCTGGCGCCCTAGGTGGACCGATTTGGCTCACTGTTATTCCTCAAGGATTTTTAGTTGTTAATGATATGATATGAATGTTTTCAGCTGATTTACCCGCTAGATAAATTCTAATTCTGAGCAGTCTGATGTTCAGAATTTTATTTGTTGGATAATCATAAAGTTGGCTTTCACCTTATTACATGGAGTCTAAATGTTGTCATTTTTGGATTTGTAGACTGTTGTTCATCGAAGTTTTGCAGTAGTAGATAATCTTGGTGAAGTTTCTGCAAACGCACAGGTTATAGATTTCCTATCATATGCAGTGTATTGTGCTTTGTATCTTATTTATATAACTGAAATGATCTTTGGTTGGGTTTCAGATTCAAACAGTGTGCTTCGATAGCCTTGGTCTTATGCTTGCGCCTTGAACATTTTGTTCAGAAACAATCTAAGGTTTTTACTTTTCATCTTCAGATTTTAAATAAGTTCCATAGTGCCACTGTTAATCTTCATCAAATTGATATTCTATGATCATCCCAGCCTTTTGTGATAGCTAAGTTGACCATATTGTACATCTTACTGCTGCAATTCAACATTGTAGAATTCTTTTCCCCTGTTTACATTATATTGCAATATGTTTAATATTGATTAGTTTGCTAAAAATTTCTATTTTATATAACCTGTGCTCCCCATGAATATGTGATTGAAAGGTATAAAAAATTTATGACTTTTTAACTGATGTGATGTATCCAATTTGCTGATGTGATTATGGCACTTATGCTTTACTTGGCTCCCTAACTGATAATTTTTCATTAATATGAAAGGTTGCAAGCAAGTTTGCCTTTTGTTGTGCCCCCAATCTTCTCAGCAATCGACCTCATTGGAGTTTATCAAGGTTTGAAGCATGTTCATCTGCAGACATTAACTAAGGTTGGTCTTTTATGCTTGTACTAAACTAACAATCATTCTATTGACATTATTGGGTGTGTATATGAGAACTTCAATGAAGGTGTTTCTCCCATAGGTAAGTTCTACTTTGTGTTTTTATGTTCTGCAGCTCCAATAACAAATAGGAGGAAAACCTTGGAAGAGATAGAAAGATAGGCCAAAATTTGAGTTTATGATAGGCCAAAATTATTGTTAAGATGATGGGTAGAAATTTGTAGTAGTTATATAAATAGAATCAGACGATGGTTTGAGTTGGGACCAATTTAAAATTCAGTCTGTCTATTGGTTAATTTGGGTATTGACTTAAATTTGATTTTTTCCAAACAGCGAAACAATTTGCCGTAAAAAATGGCTTATCGGAGACCGTTAAGATATACGGTAGCTATGATTAGTTGCTGGACGATCCACGGATTGATGATGTGTACCTGCCTTTGCCAACTAGCCTTCATGTGCAGTGGGCAGTCTTGGCTGCTCAGAAGAGGAAGCATTTGCTGATGGAGAAACCGACGGCTCTTGATGTGGAGGAGCTTGATCAGATATTGGATGCCTGTGAATCCAACGGTTTGCAGTTCATGGATGGGACTATGTGGTATCATCACCCAAGAACTGCTAAAATGAAGGAATTGGCATCTGATCCTCTGCTTTTTGGACAACTCAAATAGGTAATTTTTGTTGTTTATTTTATTTATTATTTGCAGTGTATTGCAAAACAATCAATCACTGATTCACTGATCATATTCAAGATTTGAGAGTATTGTCCACCTGAATGCTACCCTTTTGTGAAAATAGCTTGCCTATCTTGAATAATGCCACTGGTCTTTGACCTGTTTAGTTTTTTTGGTTTTTAATAATTTCAAAATTAAATAACTATGGATAACTTTTTTTCTCAAATTACATTAAAGCATGTTCGGAAATCATATATTTTTTTATTACTAATATTTTTTTACTTGAATATACATTTGAAGAAAAAAAAAATGTAGTTTAGATGATGTTGTGTCAGGCTGATTAGCAATCGCATTTTAATGTAATTTAAGAAAAAAGTTTATCCATACCCCAGTTATTTAAATAAATAAATAAATAAATAGAAGGTCATTTAGGTTGGCTCTATCAATTCCATGATTACTATTCTTATTGATTTGAGAGCATTATATCAACATGTTGAGTTCGGGCTCTGGTAGTACTAAATAATTATTTATTGCGTACAAACTTTATTCATGATTTGCCCATTATTATAAAGGCCAGCTCCAAATTCATTTCCTTTATAATCAATTATGAGAAAGACCGACAGATATTCAAGGGGTTGACTTGGTGATCTGAGCCTCTACATCTAGTGCATCTCACTAGGAGCTTAGGACTTTGATTCTACACACATACATATGTTTTTTTTCGTTCTATTAGTTTGAGTGTTTTTTTCCCAATTCTGGGAATTACTAACAGATAATAACTTAAAACTGTACCAACTAGTCTGCTTAATGAGAATTAAAAGGCATATTGATCACTTCATTGTAATTGAATAGTATCCACGTGTTAAAGAGTAAGAAGTGCATTAGAAATTGTTGGGGGTTTATTCAGCAAAATGGCAGCCATCTTACAAAATGGTTATTGTTACTATTGTTGTAAGATACTAAGATGCATGTTTCTCAAAAAATTTCCAAGAATGTGTTTACACCTATTTTTGCTGAATATCAAATGATTTTAACTTGAACAGAATGTTATCTAGATTAGTGATTAATCACACCATTGGTTGTAGAATTGGTCTGTATAAGAATTGCCAATTCATGTTCCACAGTGTTCTTTTCCCTAAATTTCACAGATATAACATGTATGAATTTATGATCAATGATTTGTTAACAAACACTTCTCCCACAACAATTCCTTCTCACTTAAGGTTTATTAGGTTTCTCCGTAATTCTTCACAGACCAGAGTAATTTTTAGAAGTTTTATCAGCAAGTTCTAAGTTAACAATCAGTAATCACATTTTGATGGATCCTTTTGATATGCTACCTGTTGGCTCGTAGAGACCTACCATCCACTACACGGCTGCTCTATGTACAAAGCTAGAGAAGTCAGTAGTCTTTATTACCTATTAGTTACTCATTAGTGAACTTTCTTCCGAATTTTTATCACGTCCTTGCTCCTTATTGTTTTTATCTAACAATTAATTCATCCATATTAAACTGTGATAGAGGACATCACTTATATGTGTTCCTTGAAAATTCAGAATTCGGGTCATTATCTTCTAGCTAATGCTTTCATAGTTTAACCATGTTCTGCAAGTTAGTTAATTGATTTTGATAGGGACATGTGGGGCTACGTATCTTTAGGTTACTTCAAGCAGGTGAACTTTCTGATATATTTGTGAATATGTTGCTACTGGTTTTCCTCTGCTAGAACTTATGTTTTTTCAAGTTCAAATGTCAAGCAGATAACTAAGGCTGGTGAGATTGGGTCCTCGACTATGCCTCATAAAGTAAATCCCATTGATTTTGAACATAGTGAGGGCAATCTTGGGAAGGCTAATGGAGGTCTATCCCATTTAAGCATAAAATTACCTATTTCTCGTTGGCAGGTAGACCTCTCTCTCTCTCTCTCTGACTTCTTTGCAAAGATATATGAAAGCTCCATTTTGAGTAAACATTGATTGGTAGTTTTTAGGCACCAAAAGTGCAGAATGTAAGATTATATGTCGCTGGGCAATTATGATTTCCTTACCATATTTGCAGATCCAAGTCTGTATAAGCCAAGCCCAGTAAAAGGAAGGATTTTGCTAATTGTTAATAGTTTTGGTCATCTTATTTTAGTGGTGATAGAGTGAGACATGCTAGAAAGCATGCTAGTAAGTAAGTTTAGCTTTTATTTTAATAAATAAGATTTCCAGTTCAGAATTTATCTGTACTGTCTTCTGTATCGGAAACCTGTTACGTAACCATCTAAAATTGTCTTCCTGAACCAATATATTGTGAACATTCATGTTGTTTTATATGTGGGTGTGTATATATAATAATTATTTGACTTTAGATTTTGAATGTTTCATATAAGATAATAAACAAATATATGATACTATACTAATAAAATAATGGTCAATTTTGCAAATTTTAACAATTCTGCATAAAAGAAAAGAGTAACAATAAATAGTAGATGTGGTGCAATTATATTGTGAAGAAAACGTGATCTTCCTATTCCTTTTTCTTTTTCAGATCTGTATTTGACCGTGCTTTTGCTTGTCATATGCTGTCCGGTGGGCCAAAAACAGGGGTTCATTCATTTCTTCCCATAATCAGTTCAATGCTTTGAAATGTATTACTTACATTGGTTGGTCCCACACTCAAGAAAATATCACTAGGCAATACTGATTTAAAAAAACCTAATCCATCCATCTTAACATAGTCTAGTGTCATTTTTCAAAGTCAAACTGTTTAATTGTTTTCGGAAATTTTTTCTAGAAGCACACAATATAATTTTTCGGAAATTTTTTCTAGAAGCACACAGTATAATTTTTCAAAAATACTTTAATTGTTTTCCCTTGGCCGCTTTCCCTCGGTTACTTTATAGATTAGAAGTCGGTACGAGTCAGCATAAAAACAAAAGAAAATTAGGATTCTTACTTAAAGAGCCAGATCATGATTTTTAAGGGGGTTTTTTTTTTTTTTTCCTTCTTTTTCTTTAGTAATAACTGACAGCCCATTCGTGCTGTTTATGATAGTGTTACATATGAATACTGAATTTCCAACAAACCTAAAGAATTAGAAAAGAAAAGGAAGACATCTTTAGATGGCGGTTGAATGGAATTGTCTTGAAGATGTCCTTTTCCCATTAAGTGTCTTGAAAAGAAAAGGAAGACAATTACTCTGTCATCCCTTATTGCCCCTAGATTGGTTAGTCTATTTAACTAGCATTACATGTTTAATGCGTTGGATTCTGATTACTGGGTCTTTTATTTATTTATTATTAATTTTATGTTTGATTTCCTTGTATTATTTTTTATCACAGAGTTGAAAATTTGTCTAAACATAGATTGTGATCCTATTCCTCTTAATTCATAAGTCTCTCTCTCTCTCTCTCTCTCTCTCTCTCTCTCTCTCTCTCTCTCTCTCTCTCTCTCTCAATTACTATGCAAATGCCTTTGACCTGCATTAGATGTTTGTGGAGGTACCCATCATAACTATTCCTTCTTCTAATCTTTTATACTGACCAGATGTAATGCCCCACTATTTCTTGTAACCCCTTGTAAACTATGTTGGATGTTACTATAATGCAGCAATACTATAGTTTATGTCATGGATTTAGCGCATTCCTTAAATTTCTTCCGCATTCATTTTTTATTAAACTTCAATTTTTTGTTCCCTTGGAAATTAAATTATAACTGACGTTTAGATTTAACACTTTAACTACTTCCAAAATGGAAGCAGCGAAATGTGGGACTGGCATGGAGAGGGTTATTGTCTCCAGAAGGAAACCAATCTGGGTGAGCCTTGCTTTGCTTTTCGCTTTAATGTTAAGTCAAGATATTTGGGTAAAGTTTTGATGTGGAACGGGTTTATTGTTGTGAGCAGACATATCTGTCCTACATGTTTGACGAAACAACACCTGTTAAGGCCTGTGGGGATTTGGCTTACCATGTTGCTCACAATGGTAGTTTTATACTTTACTAAAATGTTTCGACATTTGCTAGCTTTTAATGCTTGTTCGATTTGAAGGACACTGTTTTTTATCTGGAAAAAAATGAATTGCAGTAAACATGGACAAGGAATTACAGCAATGCACGGAGATGTCTTCACAAGTAAAGAGACGTCGAATGCTGCAGTTTGACAATGAGATTTTGGGTTCCCCTCTTTGCAATGAGGAGATATCATCTGTCTTCTTAAAATCGAAGGTTTGTGCAAGCCTATTTCCTCGTGGAAAATGTTACATGATACATCTTTTGCTGTTCTTGGGGAAAAATTCTACATAGTGGTCTTATTTTGGTTTCACACAAAAGATAATTGTTGAGATACATGTTCTGTTGTATATTGACAATTATATGACTTCTATCTTTTGGAAGGGAAACAAATTTATCATCCACCACATATCAAGATAAATTATTTTATGATATCAACATTTTGTCAGGGGATCATTATTGGTCAATGATCATTATTGGTCAATGCAACTTCTGAACTAGTTTAGATTTGGGTTTCACCTAATTAATTTGTTCTTGCTCACTTCATTAAGGAAGTTTCAAACACTTGCATTTATAATCAAAGTTTCAGTTGAAATTACGTTTTAGTATTAATTTGTGTGATTGAATCAAGTTTCACAAAACCATTGGATCACTCTTTTTTGGTTCTTTGATTAGGAGAGAGAAGATTCGCTTGAAGAGGCTTTATCTGATATGTCGCATTAGGTGTCTGGTTTTGAAGGTTTGTCCTGTAAAGTTCTGTTCTGAGATGAATAGGTTCTTAACATTCATACATGTTTTTTTTTGTCTTGCTTGTTATAATGTGCTTAACAGAGGAAACATCTGCAACTGGTCACGAGGGCCTGGATCAGTCATCTGAGGTAAAAGGTTGGTGTATGATAAAATCCAGTCCTCCGCCTTGGAAGTCAGCTCAACTTCAGTGTAGAAGGTTGGTGTATGATAAAATTTTACATTAATTTTTAGTTGGTCACAACTAAAACTCACAAATCCATTTCGGAAATCTAGATCTAAAAGACAACATTGAATTAATGTTTAAAAAGCCATACTAATTGTATATGTCAGGTAGAAATCTTAGTCTGAAATTGATGAATAATTCAAATGCTATTTTTTTTTGTCTGAAATCTATACTAAACCATTGGAACAGCTTAGCTCAGCTAACTCTAATCCTTAAGTTGGATATGCCCAGTAGTTGCAGGAATGCCATCAAGGATTTATCCGTTGGGTTAAGCTTGAAAGCTCAAACATTGAGTGTTTATATTTAAGAGCTCTTCCTTCCATGCTATTGGAGAATATAGAGAAGCGGTATTAGGGATTCTTTTTCTTGATTTTCTCATTTAAACTACTGGGCATCATGCTCAATTCTTCTTTGCTTTGGTTTACTAAATTTCATTTTATGATAAAGGTGAAGGATTATGATGCAGAAAATTACAAATTATATGAAGAAGTTGGAGAAGGTGTCAGCGCCACTGTTCACCGGGCTCTCTGCATTCCTTTGTGTTGACTGGGATTTGGGAATGTATCCTGCTCAAAATTGTCTTTGTTGTACATGAACCTATTATGATTAATTGAATACGAATCCCTATTCTGCAGTGTAATGATGTGTAATATGCTTGACTATTCCATTGCATCTGCATGTGCAAGCAAATGACTTAACCTATTTTTTCTTTTTATTTTTTGATTGTGTTTGTTGTTTGATTTTGGTTCAGACACAATCATGTAATGTTTATTTAGTCAATATATTGAAGTAGCTGTAAAATTTTATTCATATTATTGTTATTTTTCAGCTTTATTACAGGTATGTTTTTTAGTTAAATATAACAGATTCAGAACAATTTTTTTTTAAAAAAAAGAGCTATAACGGCGTTTTTTCAAAACGCCACTACAGTGCCAAGGGACATTTTTTTTTAAAATAAAAAAATCTATCACGGCGTTTTAAAAACGTCGCTAAATATTGGATGACGTCATTTTATCATTATTTATCGCATTTAGCGGCGTTTTTAAAAACGCCGCCTATACTAATTTTATGACGTTTTTAAAGCGTCATAAACTTATAGCGACGGCCGCGTCCTCGACGTTTGGTGATAAGCGTCACTAAAGGAATTAGCGGCGTTTTTCAAACATATAGCGGCGTTTTTAAAACGCCGCTAAAAGTCATTTTTCCAGCAGTGTAAGGTTCTACGCGGAAAAATTTGAATTTGTTTTTTCAGCTTGTTGACCAAAGATCATTCTTCCCGTTTATTTTATATGTTACAATGTTTCTAGGTAAACTTGTCTCTTGGAGGTTTCAAAATGTGGTATTGAATCAAAAGTAAGGAGTTCAATGCAATCACACAGAAGACCAGATGACATGATTTATTGAAATTTGAAATTTGTATGATGTAAATGACAGTCATAATGAAAGGTGTTTTTCTAAATATATAATTGTTATTTCAACACATTAATCCCTTTGCCTTTGCATTTTTCTAACAGAAAACTATAGATATATTTTGATTCTTGAAAAAATAAACAAAAAACTTGTTTGGTTCTAATTTTTTTAATTCAATTTTCTGAAAATTGATTTTTTTTTAATTTTTTTGTATTTTGTATTTTTAGTAAATATTTTTAATATTTTAACCATTTTATTAACTTTTTAGCACGTTTAATATAAATATAATTAAAAAGTATAATATTTGTGAAAAAAATCTATAAAAAATATACTAAATATCAAAATATATATAAAAAAAATATG
This sequence comes from Camellia sinensis, assembly GCF_055761805.1. NCBI lineage: Eukaryota > Viridiplantae > Streptophyta > Magnoliopsida > Ericales > Theaceae > Camellia > Camellia sinensis. The sequence goes on from NC_138970.1 coordinate 76,540,838, forward strand.
AGATTTAATACATTTTTGTATTTTGTGTATTTATTAATTTTTTAAAATATTTTTTTACAAATATTTTACTTTTTAAATACATCTAGATTAGGTGCATTTAAAAAGTAAAAATTTTGCTTAAAATATTAGAAAAAATTTACTAAAAATAGAAAATATATAAAAAGCAAAAAAAATTAATTTTTAGATAATTAAATTCAGAAAAATAGAATCAAACAAGTTAAATAATTGTTGGTCAAGCCAACGCTGTGTCACCAGTTGCGTAGTATTAGTTTGTATCCATATGCATGATGTATAATATGATATCTTCCCAAGCTGAAACAATTAACGCCAGGTCAAATACAACCCAAGTCAGAAATCCCTTCCTACTACATAAATGCCTCCTCTTCAAAATTCTTACCAATATTTTTTGGAGTATATTAATAATTCTCTAATAAGTGATCTGTAATATTAATTTACTAAAAACTATATAAAAATATTTTCAGATTATACTTATCTTAATTTTTAGTTTTTCTTTTTTTTTTTATCTTGTTAACGAGTTTTGTGGACTATAGTTAATAGAAGAAATATAATTCACATAAGTCATCGTTCCATGACCTCACCATTTTACCAATGCAAATATGAATGAAAGAACATACTTTTCCTGTTCTTGACATTTGATTTCTAGGGAGATCAACTTTGTTGACTTGATTGATGAATGAAAAGTTCCTTAAGTTTTCTAAACTAATTGAAGTTTTGTTTTGTTATGTTTTTTATTTTGGGCCTGGCTTTTCTCTTGTCCCAGATCAAATTGAAGGATGTTGTTGGGCTCGTGGGGACCTATCACGTGACCCATATCAATAATCCAAACTGTCAATGTGTAGAACTCGTCAAGTACTATACGTCTGTAAAAAAATCACATTAATCGGATATCGATAGTTACGTGATCAAATTAGTTTTGTATAAAAAATTAAAAAAAAAAGATTCACATTAATCGGATATCGATAGTTACGTGATGAAATTAGTTTTGTATAAAAAATTAAAAAAAAAATAGATAGTGAAAAAATAAAGGGTTGACAGAAAACTGATCCGATGAAATAGTTATTAATATCTGATCAACATAATGTTTTAAAGGCATACAGTACTCGACGAGTTCTACATATTGAACAGTTCAGATTATTGAAACGGGACCTGTGATGGACCCCAACAGGTGCAACAATACCCTCCAGTCCGATCTGAGACTGGAGGGAAGCCGGTGCAATTATTTTTATTTTATTATCACTATTATTTTATTTGTAAGAAACTCAAATTGGACATTGTCTCCAATTTGTTAAAAAATTGACCTGCTCATTCTAAACTTGGATCAATTCACCTCAAAAATTATCAAAGCTAATGATCAAAATAAGTCATGTGATGGTTCGACAAAAGAGGATTGCGTAGATCTAGTTTTTAACAAATTGGAAACAAGCTAGAAAATTCAAAATGCTTGTTTAGCTAATTATTTTCGAAAATTGCATTTTGAAAAAATTTCAAAGGTCACTTTTCAAAAATATAAAAAAGTTGTTTTTGAATTTTTAAAAATTGCTTTTGCAAAAATAAATGAGAACTATAGAAAAATGATGTGTGCTGGCTCTGCTTTTCTTTAATTATTTTTGTTTTAAAAAATACCAAATGAAAAACAAAGTAAGCAAAGGTAAAACCATTTATTTATTTGGGTTTTTTACTGGTCGGTCCTACGTTTTACACTTATTCCCCTCTTAGTCCTGAGTTTTGCTCTTGTGCACCAACAGGTCCTGAGCCTTTTTTTTTTGTACCATTTTATCCCTCCCTTGTTTTGGTACGTTTCTGTTTGAATTTTCCATCAAAATATTGTGTTGTGAGTATGGGTTTGTGATTTGGATTTCTGTGGAACTTCACGATTTGCTAATGTATTATTGTGGAGCTTTGTAATTTGTGATTTCGCGCTTGGTGTATCTTCGCGATTTGTGATTTGCGATTGCGTGCTTGGTGAATCTTCCTATTTGTGATTTCGCGTTTGGTGTATAGTTACATTTTTTGATTTGCGATGTTGTGGAGTTAGGTCGACTGGTATGTTTGATTTTGATTTCAATTTCAATGTTTTGGTTCTTTTTAGTTTGAGTTGGTGATTTTGATTTTGAGGTGATATTGTTGTTACTCTATTGTTTCTGTTGCGATTGAATTTGTCTTTTGATCATGATATTGAAAGCTTTGAGATATGTATATGTAATGAATTTTAGATTTTTCTTTTTTTTTATTACGAAATTGTTTTGATTGAATACAGGTGTTGGTTTGTTATTTTGGGGGTGTTGTTGGATTAACTTTTTCAACAGTGATGAATTTATCAGTGAGTATGGGAATATGAGATGAAAATGTTGCATAATGTAATGGTAAGATTCAAATCAAGTTATCATGTCTAATAAGTGTAAGCCTTATTCACTGTTCTTGGTCTTTGGTGGTGTTAACTGTTAAAGTTATCAGTGTTGGTTTTTGGATGTGTTTTGAGTTGGTTGATAATTTTATCACTGTATTTGATTTTGTTTTAGGGTGTTTGAGTTGTTTCCTGAAATATAATTGTTGTTTATTGCAAGATTTATAATGATGGAGAATTGTTTGTTTCTTATGTGCAAGTTTAGAGGTGTGACATTGGTTATCAAGTATAATGATAGATTTAATTTCAAGGATTTAATATATAAATTGTGTACAAAGTGGAGTGAGTTAGTTGGTAGTTCTTTGAATATATCGTATTCAATGCCTAGACATTCTTGTTGTGGTCTACAAAGTGAAGAGGATTTGGAGGTTATGGTTGGACTGACACTTTCTTGTGATATTCACCGTATTGATGTTTTTGTAAAATGTTGTTCTTTAGGTGAAGGTTATATGATTTGTGATGGTGAAGCTAGTAGTAGTAGTAGTAGTAGTAGTAGTAGTAGTAGTAGTAGTAGTGTTGTTTGTGAAACTGATTTTTCGCCTTCATTTTATTCAAATCAACGGAAACCTTTGCTCTCCGATTGGTGGGTTAATTGTATGAAAGGAGTGGGACAAAGGTTTGCTCAAGGAGTTGTTGAATTTCGAGATGCGTTGCCAAAGTATTCTATTCATACTTATGGATCTTCTTTTCGTACAATTAAACATGCTAGGATGACTTCAAGTATGATTGGTAGGCTAATTTCAAGTGATATTCGTAATAAGGCTTTGACATCGGCTAGTGAGGTGGTTTGTCATTTCAAGAACCATTATGGAACATAAGTTTCTATCGGCGAGCTTGGATGGGTGTTGAAAAAGCAAGGGGTCTTGTTTTTGGTGACTATTCATCATCATTTGATGATCATCGTTGGTATGTTGATGCCACTAATGATTATAATCCGGGGAGTGTTTTTGATATGGAATTTGATGTTGATAGTAAAGGAAGACATTTCAAATGCTTGTTTTTCGCTTTTGAGGCATATATTCATGGTTTTAAGTATTGTCGGCCTGTGTTGATGCTTGATGGAACTTTCTTGAAAGGAAGACACAAAGGTTGTTTATTGGCTGCTACGGCAAAAGATGATAACCAAGGTATATTCTGTGTCTATTTGTTGTTATTATTAAAACAGTGATAATTCTATCATTTTTGTTACTGGAGAGTGTTGATTATTGAGTATGGTCAATCTATTAGTGATAAATTTATGCTGTATACTTTTGTTAAATTTTTATATTTATATAGTGATAAATTTATCTATGGCTGGAGCTATATGTTATATACTTTGTGTTTTGATTTTCTTTTTGTAATTTTTTTAATTTGTTATTGATAACGTGTATATATATTTTGTTTGTAGGTTTATATTCGTTATGTTTTGCGATTGTTGATAGTGAAAGTTATGACAGTTGGCATTGGTTATTGTCAAAGTTATTAGTTATTTTGACTCCGGAGAGGGATATTGTGTTTGTTACTGATTGACATGGAGGTTTCCTGAAAGCTTTAGCCGTGGTTTTTTCATTTTCTTCTCATTCTTTTTGTCTAATGCATTTGAAGACAAACTTGAAGACTTATTTGTCAGTGAAGAGTCGTGAATCTAAAGAGTATTTGATTACTCTTTTTAGTAGATGTGCATATGCTCCTACTACTGAGTTGTTTAATGAGCTATTTGAAGAATTTAAGGGTCGTTGTGGTCGTAGTGTTGAAAAGTTTCTTGAGGATTTGCCTAATAAGTGTTGGTGTAATGCTTATTTTCAAGGCAAGAGGTATGGTGAAATGTGCACAAATACTGTGGAATCTTTTAATTCATGGATTAGGGATGAACGCCATTTGTTTTCAACTAGTCTTGTTGATACTATACGGGTGAAACTAATGGAGCAATTTTCAAGAAGGAGAGAAGTTGGGAATAAGTGGAATCGTATTGTTTGTCCTTTTGCAGAGAAAAAATTGGAAGAAGCTTTTAATGATACAAAAGCATGGATAGTTAAGAAATGTAGCGATGACATTTATGAAATCCAATTGGATCATTCAGTTGTGGTTGATATTGGGAAACGTTCTTGTTGTTGTCGATTGTGGGAAATTGATTCTTTTCCTTGCAAACATGGTTTTTGTGCAATAAAGAGGAGTGAAAAGGATCTGAATTGTTTTCTTGATGATTACTATCGTGTTAGTAGTTATTGTGATTCTTATTCACATTCTATCTATTCAGTTCCTAGTATGTGAAAGCCAAATGTAGTTGTTGATAATGACGTTGTTTTACCTCCTCTTTGTAAGAGACCAGTTGGACGTCCAAGAATAGAGAGAATACCTTTTAAGGGCAAAATCAAAAGAATTAGGTGCAGTAGGTGTGGAAAGATGGGAACTCATAAGCGAAAGACATGTAAAAAAGCTTTGCTTTAGTTGTATTGATTTTGATTGAATTACTTTGTTGAGAGTTGAGAAGTGTTACTTGCATTGAATGATTGAGTATTTTTTGAAAGATGTATCATTTTGGTACTTGCATTGAATGATTGAGGAATTTGTTGAACAGAAATTATATTTTTTGCTGATATTTTTATAGGATTAAGTTTCACAGATTTATATTATTTGATTTGAGTTAAATGTAGTTGCTGTTTTTGGTGTTTTATACAGTGATAAATTTATCACTGGTTGGTTTGGACAAGTTGGTGGATTATTTTTTTGTAAGAATGATAAATTTACCATTATCTGAAGGAAGCAATCAAGCATTAATGGGGTTCCTGAATTTTGTTATTTTCAAGAATGATAAATTTATCACTGATTGTATGGGAAGAGTTGACGGTTCATTACATTTATGTCAGTGGTTGATAAATTTATCACTGTCATATCCAAGCAAATGTTTTTTTTACAGGGATAAATTCATCACTGGCTTAAACTCAACAAAAATAAATTGATGTCACTAGTTATACATGTTTTTAGTTTTTCTGTGCCTTGATTAATTCAAACAAGAATACTTCCTTGCTTGTTAGATAATGCATCCCTCAGAAACACAAATAATTTGTGCACTAAATTTATAATGACATATGCTAAACCTCTTTCCAGTTTTTTTCCCTTCACACTGTACCTTATTTACTCTTGGTTGATTGCTGATAAAAGGAGAAGAAAGAAAATGAATATATATATCTACACATATATCCTTTTTTCGTCTTTTGTTGTTTCTGAGTGATTTTATATAGTGGATGTCTTTTATGAGATTCAAATAACAGTAGATTTGAGATTCAAAGTTTGAATACGGTTTTTCCCATAAGTCTTTCAGCATTCAAAGGAGTAGATCTTTGTATATTACTTACTTATAGGAAGCATTTTTTGTCTGGAGTTATCTACTTTTTTCACGAAAATTTTCACAATACAAAGTTGTAGATCAAATCTCTAGAATACATAATTGTACATCTGTTTTGTTAACTGCTTGGCAAAGAAAAAAAATTTAGATCAACTACCATGTTTATCTGGTTTAGCAACAAGTTCTCAATCTACATACTGTTTTGTGGTCACTCAGAAGCAAGCTTTGGATGTTTGAGTTGTTTAACTGAAGTATCAAATGGTTTTGATTATTCAGAAATCACCAAGGATGGTATGTTCTTACATTCATTCTCAAACTTAGGAATATCTACAAATTGTAACAGTATTTTAATTTCCAATTTGGACAATGTAATAGTGTTTGTGTTTTAATTTTTAATTTTGGTAAATTTTTTATTATTTTTTATAATGTTTTGTTTGCTTGAATTGGGGAAAAAGAATGAGAGAGAGAGAGAGAGAGAGAGAGTTGCTGGTTTTTTTGTTTGAACAGTGGTAAATTTATCGGTATTCATAATGATAAATTTGTTGAAATAGTGATAAATTTATTAGTGTAAACAAAACACTATAAAAAAATAAATTTATCATTATAGTGACTCTAAACCTGTTATTAACCTTTAAATTCGATACAAATAATCAAATTAGAATCAATATTTTGAATGAAATTTGCATAACAAGACTGATATCAAAAGCCAAATCTGGTAACAATATGGCTAAAAAAGACTGAATGTTTCATTGAAGCAAATTTGACATTGTAACAACCAAGCACTGTCCATAACTTTGACATTGTAACAACCAAGCATTGTAATATTCATTGGAGCAAAGTAAGAACCAAAATCATCAAAATACAGGTAACACTGTAACAACCAAACAAGCAAAATGTATGAAGTCATCAATGTTCCAGATCTGTTGATTATTGCAGAGGCAAGTCATCAATGTTTTCATCAACTATTTGTTGTTGAGCAGCTTGTTGGTTAGTCAAGAAGATAGTTAACATATCAACTCTCAATTGATTGCATTTTTCCTTAGAAAAAGTAGGCATTATGTTGTTTTTGGAAACATATTGCCTCATGATATACCAAACAATGATTCCACAATCAAGCCTGCAAAAATATTTTGAAATCAAAATATTATAATTTAGTTTCGTTGCTTTTTTTATTTTTTATTTTTTATAACAGTGTTTTGTTATTGATAAACTTACGACGTGCCTTCTTGTTGTGGGTTGTTGATGACGCTCTCTGTCTCCTGTTGAAATTTATCAGGGTTGATGAGAGTTGGCTTCTCATCCTTTATGTACTTGTCAATAATCTCTCTCTACAACATATACATTTGTATAATTGTTCTATTAGAAAGTCAGTTGAAACAATTAATGAGAAACCATGGATTTAAAGAATGATAAATATATTACTGTATAAATTTTTGATGTATAATTAAGCATGGATCAGGATTGATGTATTGGATGAATGGTAAGTTTGATAGTGAAAACATTTTTACCACTTCATTTGTTGCATTGAAGTGTCGATCTTTAGACGTTGCTCCCTTTGGTCTCATGGAATTGTAGAATTTCCATGAACCTTCTTCAATGTCAAGGACAAGTATTGTCCAATGAAAATTTTGGTGGATTGGAAAGAGAAGGTATCTTGCTTTCATAGCTTCAGGCATCAATTTGTTCAGCATTCTCTTTCTTGCTTCCTCATCTTTTGTTATCATCAAGTGCTAACCAATATAAATAAAAGAAATAATGTTAATTTAACTTTAAACTTTTTCAAATTAAATAGGTGGCGAGTATGAAACTTTTTGTCAATGTGATCAAAATTTTATCAATCCATATCAAAATTTATCACTGCATTGCAAAATGCATCTATACTACATATAAAGGGAACACATCTATTGGTGTCTTGAGGCCTTTTTTTCTCTTCCATGGAAAATGGATCTTTATATCCCCTAATATATCTATACTATTATTCTCTTTCATTCTGTAAATATTCATAGATGATCTGTAATAGGCTATATATCCATACTGCTTATTTCAGGTATACTCATGTGAGTGTGCGCATCTACTAATATATATATATATATATATCATGATTCTCTCCATTCTATAGTTGTAATGAAAGATGTCCATTACTTAATAAATTACATCAAACAAGAGCTCTATGAGGCTTCACCACTAACAAAATGAAAGTGAACTATGTCCTGCAACATCATAGCATGTAATCCAGCGATTTCAATTTCAACAGATCTCAATATTTGTTGAAGTTCTCAATATCATATGTAGTAGTTTCAAAAACCCAAAAAAGTGCCCAGAATTTGTAATCAAAGACTGGGATTTACTCATACTGTGGCGCCACAATAACAAGGTCAAAATATACAACAGTGATTACAAAATCTGAGTCAGAAATTCTGGTTTAGTTTGCTTGACTTTTTGTTTCACATGTCAAGATTTGAATTAGGAAACAGGGCCAATTCAAGAGGGAAGGTAGTGTCATATGTTTGAAACTAGTTACTCAGTTAAGCAAACAGTGGTTATACACTGATAAAAAACAAAACAAGTGTTGTTCCTCAGTTAAGTAAATTAGTTACTTACATGGCAACTTGAAATAAATATGAATGATGTTCCTTGTTTTTGTGCCAGCAAGTGTTCTGCATACGCATAAACAAGGAATTAATATAAATCAAACACTAAAATGTTATTTTAATGAGTTACAAATTCAACTTACAATGCCTGCCAAATCTTGACCCTTCAATATTTTGTCAATGTCATTTAAGTAGACATAGGTTGCATGGTCAGTCCCTTGCCACACTGGCTGATCTCTGAAAAAAAGGTTATTAGTGTTGGAATAATAAATTTATTAATATTTTGGAATATTTGATACTTATAAATTCAATACGAGTTAGTGATAAACAATCAGCAAAAGTGAACTACAGGAGTCAAGAGAGAAGATTGTTACTTTTTCTTTGTATTCGCCCAATGTGCAATGAGATTTTGCCTTGATTTTTTTGGTCGGATGTTGAAAATTTTGTTTGAAGTTTTCAATTTCTTCATTGCAGGCTGTTCTTGTGTGTGTTGTTCTTCCGAGTACTTGTTTGCCTCAGCCAAGGTTGCAGTTCTCTCATGGAGTATCTTGATTTCTTCATCTTTCCTTTGCATTTGATTTTTTGTAGTTTTCTGTTGATCTTGCATTTCTTTGTTCAGCTTCTTGAGTTGCTGCTGCAGGTTATCATTTGCAGTTTGAAGGATGTCCCTTTCCATTTGTAACCTTTCCATTTTGAGCATATCGTTTTCTATCTTCTGAAAAACAAGTACTTCTACCAGATTTGGATCCACTTCAGGCTCTTTGTCAACTTTATTTCCTTTACTCTTTTGTGATTCAAAAGGTACTGTTTTCCTGTTCTTTTCAGGGCATATTTTGTGTGGAATTAGTTCCCATGTTTCATGTTTGGATTTGTCTTGAATCAATGTTTGTTCTTCTTTTTCAGAATTTTCAGTTTGATTTTGTTGCTGAAAATCAGCATCTTCATCCTCGTCTTCATCTTCATCTTCATCTTTATCCTTAATTTCTCCTAGCAGCATTCGGTATATTTTTTTATCTTCATCTATGTGCTTCAAATTGTTCTCATACATAGATGAAAATTTTAAAAATGAATGATATGATACAAATTTCAGATATAAATTTCTCATAGCAAATTTTATCACTCAATTAGGAAAATTAAACAAATCTATGATTGTTATAGCAAATTTTATCACTGAACTAGGCATAGTAAGCAAATCTGTCATTGTATAGCAAATTTTATCACTGAATTAGCAAAAGCAAGCAAATAAAGTAAATATAAGACAAAATGTCTAATTCAATTCATTTTTACGGATAAATTTATCAATACAGAAACCTAATAAATTCTAGTCGAATATAAAGTAACACAAATAAAGTAAATATGAAATAAAAGTCATGCATAGTAGACAAATAGAAAAACATTCACTGCATAAAAGAATTTATCACTTCATTAGGTATACTAAGGGAAATTTGTCACTCAATTAGGCAAATTAAATAAATTTATTAGTGTGAACAAAAATTTATCACTGCATAAGAAATCTATCATTTGTTTAAACAAACCAAAGGTTAGCATTGCATACCACAATATCTTTTAGATCTTACAAGGATGAACTTGCTAATTGTTGTCCCAAACGTGTAATGTTCCATTTAGCAAATCTTGAGATTGCATTATTGGCATTGGGTTTGATGGTGCTTGTGTGTTCGCATATCCAATACTGTTAAAGACAAAAAAATTGTTATAAACAAGTATTTAGTAAACGTAAATATTATAGTTCATAAGTTATAAGTGAGGTATTTACTTACCAATACGACCATCACACATCCGGACACTTTATCAATTTGATTGATGTTTCTTTCTATTGATTTTGTGAGTTGTTGCTTTGCTGCGTCGCACCAATCATAAGACTTCATTTTGTCAATATCCTCAAGATATTTCATGAACCCCCAACCAATTGTAGTGTCAGTATCAGGATATAATAACAGCAAGCAAATCAAGAGGTACACAAGCCTCACAACATCTTCTCTATCTTCTTTCTTGTTGCTTCTCAAAAGTTTGGTTATCAACTTTTGGATTAAAGCACTTGTCATTCTATTCTCTCTTATTTTCCTTCTTTTTACCAAATCTATGTTATCTGTTCTTCCATATACAAGATTCATCTTCTTTTGTCCACATGAAATCCCAAAAATTAACTTGAAATCATTTCTTTTCAACTTTAGCTTCTTCCCTCTAATTTGAAATGTGGTTCCATCCATTTGGTATGTTTGCAAGATTTTTGCAACCACATTATCATATTTCATTGAATCTGTTTTTTGCACCTTCGTCTTTGACAAAATGTCAACTAGAAGGAAGAAGGGAGTCTTTTTCAATATTTGGAAATGCTCCTTTTCAAGTTTTGTGGCATTGGAGAATCTGATGAGTGATAACATGTTTGAGCGGTACACATACTTTGCTTCATGGTCATGAATTTGATCATTTCTTGTTTTTCTTCCCTCTATTTTCTTCTTGCCTTTCGGTTTGTGCTGCTTTGGTTCTTGTTTGTTTTGTTGGCGCTTGGTTCTTGTTTCTGCTTGTTTCTGTTGTTGGTGTTTGGTTATTTTTTCTTTTTATTCTCCTTGTTTTTTGAGGTTCATTTGCAGGTTCATCCTTCTGCTGTCTCTGTCTTTTCTTCATTTGTTGCTATTTGCTTGTTGTTTCTATTGTTGTTGTTTCCTTTTTGTTATCTTGTTACTTTTTTGTCTCTTTGTTGTCTTTCTCTTACTGCTTTTGTGTTTTTGCAGTTAAAGATCTTCTTTCTGGCATAGATAATCTCATAAGAGAGCTCACAACATCTATATGAAAGAAGGATATCAATGAAGTAGGCAAACCATGCAAAATTTATGGATATATAACAAAATTTATCATTTAATTAAGCAAAGAAACACTAATAAAACTTGAATATATTCATAATTCCTCCGTATTCATTTTGTTAGCTAGAAAACAAAATAATTCAAACAATCAAAGAAGAATAAGAAGAATTATGACAAAATTTATTACGTAATTAAGCAAACAAAGCTTATAGAGTGAAGGGTGTTAATAATGACCAGCAAAACAGACCACTCAATTGAGTTGGGTCAGATGCATGTGGTAACAGTTGGGAAGGAATTCATTGCACCAATTCACGTGTGACATCTATATAAGTTGTTATTCTGTTTTACCTTTAATGCATTGTTGTTGTTTCCTTATTCTTTCTTTTGCTTCTACTTGTTTTTCAGGTTCATTTACAGGTTCATGCTTCTGCTGTCTCTGTCTTTTGTTCCTTTCTTGCTGTTTGCTTATTGTTTCTGTTCTTGCGGTTTCCTCTTTGTTATCTTGTTGTTCTTTTGTCTCATTGTTGTCTTCCTTTTCTCGCTTTTGTCTTTTTACAGTATAAGATCTTGTTTCTGGCCTAGATAATCTCTTACGAGAACTCGCAACATCTATATGAAAGAGGTATATCAATGAATTAAGCAAACCATGCAAAATTTATGGATATACGACAAAATTTATCATTTAATTAAGCAAAGAAACACTGATAAAAGTTGAATATATTCATAATTCCTCTGGATTCATTTTGTTAGCTAGCAAACAAAATAATTCAAACAATCAAATAAGAATAAGAAGAATTATGAAAATTAAGCAAATTTATCACTGAGGCAAATTCAGTGATAAAAAAGAAAAAGAAGAAAAATAGACTGAGGCAAATTCTTCCCCAAAAGAGATCAAATTTGTTTAAGTTGGTGAGTCTATTGACTATTGTGTCAATCATCTTCGACCTACATCAAAATTTTGCAAATGTATCCCTACATAGAAATGGAGATGAATGTGTAAGTAATAAACTTATCAGTTGGTTTGGTATGTGAACCGAACTTATGAGTTGGTTTGATAAACTTATTAGTTGTATATTTATTTATGTATCTATTGTTACTATTATCTATACTATCTATACTATTATATTATGTGAGCCCCCTATATTAGTTTGTTGAAGCTTTTGCCATGTGGCATTTACATAATTTAAAAAAAAAAACTACTCAAATTTTACTTGATGTCAGTTACTCTCTTATGGGAACAAATAGTTACAGAACCACACCCTATAGTATGGTTTAATTATCAAATCTATAAATTGATTTGAGTTCTACAATAGAAAAAAGGTTTATCAGGGGAGATGCCTTGATTTGATGCACACTATAAGGTAAAAGTATTGCAAGGCTTCTATTTGTAGGCTACATTAGCAGCATAATTTGTATATTTAGGTTTGATAAAGATCATTGAGTAATTTTTTTCTATTGACAATTGGTATTTCAATTGTTAGTACATATGTATACAGTTTAAGCTATTTCTTTTAGTAGAATTTTAGTATGAAAATTTGCTCAAGCAACCATTATTCAATAAAAAAGAAAAAAATAATAATATCAATTATAAAAATTTTACCAAAATCGATCAAATGTTAAACAAAAATCACACAAAAAATTAATCCGTAAGATGTAAAAAAATTGTAGTTTTTGAGAAATTGGATATAGTGTAATAAAAAAATAAAAAATAAAATAAAATATATCAAAAGAAGGATGCAAGTTATTATCAATCAAATATTAAACAAAAGTCACACAAAATTTAATCTATAAAAAATTACACACATGTAGTGTGTGCACCGTTCTAGTTACTATTATATATGTGAACAACTCATTTTAATCTCTTGAACCCACTCCTTACTTTAATTTCTTGAACCGGCTCCCTCCTTTTTTGTTAACTGAATTTTTTTTGTATCAAAAATTAAAAAATATATATTTTAAAATGAACCTAATTTTGAACTTGAAAACCAACACCCTTATCACTTGATCAACAAACATTTCACATATTCACAAGTTTTACTTTTTGAAAATGCCCTAATATTGTTGAAATTTGCAAGTTGTAATTGACCCGTATCTAGGGTTTTTGAAAATGTGTTTAATTAGGGAGAGAAATAAGGGTTTCAGTTGCTTACGTTTTACAAGCATGTTTCGTCGAAATTTTTGTTCGAATCGGCTGATTTGGTGTTCGAATCGCCTGAGTTGTATTCGCTGTTGCGCCTGAGAATGGAAGGGTTTCGCCGACAGTGGAGAATGAGAAAGACAGGGCTTGAATCGCGTGACTCAAGCTTTTGTTTCCCCTGTCTGGCAAATATATTATACTACAATAGTACTTTTTAAAAAAAAAAATTTATCGGTGATAATTTTATCAATGGCAAATATCTTGGTACAATAGTAAGATATTTCGAGTTTTGCAATTTATTTTCAATTTAAATTGTTCAACATTTCAGTTTAGAAAATGCTTCAGCATTCTCATATTCATATTCAGATGAAATATAAACATATTATATTTGGTATTGAAATGAAATATTTGTAAAACTTATTAAAAAAAATTTAAAAAAAAAATTACATTAGCTATCAACTTAAAATTAATAAAACCTGATTCTTAAATATTAGTATTTTGCATTGTAAAATTATAGTATGATCTTTCAACATTCTTGAGCTCATGTGTAACTCATTATAAATAATTTTTTTTAAATTTTTTTTTACGAATGTATTCTAAACCTTTTATTAACCTTTAAATTTAACACAAATAATCAGATTATAATCAATTTTTTGAATGAAATTTGTATAAAACAAGATTGATATCAAAAGTCAGATTTGGTAACAAATGACTAAAAAAGATTGAATGTTTCATTGAAGCAAATTAAGAACCAAAATGATCAAAACAATGTAATACTGTTTGTGTTTTAATTTTTAATTTAGGTAAATTTTTTATTATTTTTTTATAGTGTTTTGTTTACTTGAATTGGGAAAAAAGAATGAGAGAGACAGAGAGAGATGGAGATGGTACAATAGTACTTCTTCTTCTTTTTTCTTTTTTTATCAATGGCAAATATCTTGCTACAATAACAAGATATTTTGAGTTTTGCAAATCATTTTCAGTTTAAATTGTTCAAAGTCTCAGTCTAGGAAATGCTTCAGTGTTCTCATCTTCAGATGAAATATAATACATGAGAACATTCTTGAGCATTCTTGAGCATTTTATAAACATGAGAACACTCTTGAGCATTCTTGAGCATTTTAATAATACTTAATTCTTAAATATTAGTATTTTGCATTGTAAAATTATAATATAATTTTTCAACATTCTTGAGCTTACTACAAATAATTTTATTTTTTTACAAATTTATTCTAACTGTACTTATATCTTTTTTTTTAAAATTTTACAATGATCAAAACAATGTTATAGTGTTTGTGTTTTAATTTTCAATTTAGGTAAATTTTTTATTATTTTTTATAGTGCTTTGTTTAATTGAGGTGGGAAAAAAGAATGAGAGAGAGAGAGAGAGAGAGAGAGAGAGAGAGAGAGAGGTGCTGGTTTTTTTGTTTGAACAGTGATAAATTTATCAATGTTCACAGTGATAAATTTGTTGAAATAGTGATAAATTTATCAGTGTAAACAAAACACTATAAAAAAAATAAATTTATCAGTATAGTGATTCCAAACCTGTTATTAACCTTTAAATTTGACACAAATAATCAGATTATAATCAATTTTTTGAATAAAATTTAAATAAAACCAGACTAATATCAAAAGCCAAATCTGGTAACAATATAGATAAAAAAAGACTAAATATTTCATTGAAGCAAATTAAGAACCAAAATGATCAAAACAATGTAATAGTGTTTGCGTTTTAATTTTCAATTTAGGTAAATTTTTTATTATTTCTTATAGTGATTTGTTTAGTTGAGTTGGGAAAAAAGAATGAGAGAGAGAGAGAGATAAAAAAATTCTTATAGCGATTTGTTTAGTTGAGTTGGGAAAAAAGAATGAGAGAGAGAGAGAGAGAGAGAGAGAGAGAGAGAGAGAGAGTGAGAGATGTTGGTTTTTTTGTTTGAATAGTGATAAATTTATAAGTGTTCACAGTGATAAATTTGTTGAAACAGTGATAAATTTATCAGTGTAAACAAAATACTATAAAAAGAAATAAATTTATCAGTATAGTGATTCCAAACCTGTTATTAACCTTTAAATTTGACACAAATAATCAGATTATAATCAATTTTTTGAATGAAATTTGTATAAAACCAGACTGATATCAAAAGCCAAATCTGGTAACAATATGGATAAAAAATACTGAATGTTTCATTGAAGCAAATTAGAACCAAAATGATCAAAACAATGTAATAGTATTTGTGTTTTAATTTTCACTTTAGGTAAATTTTTCATTATTTTTTTTAGTGTTTTGTTTAAGCAAATCCATCATTGTTATAACAAATCCATCATTGTTTAATTGAGTTGGGAAAAAAGAATGAGAGAGAGAGGTGCTGGTTTTTTTGTTTGAACAGTAATAAATTTATCAGTGTTCATAATGATAAATTTGTTAAAACAGGGATAAATTTATCAATGTAGTGACTCCAAACCTGTTATTAAGCTTTAAATTGGACACAAATAATCATATCATAATCAATTTTTTGAATGAAATTTGCATAAAACAAGACATATATCAAAAGCCAGATCTGGTAACAATATGGTTAAAAAAGACTGAATGTTTCATTGTAGGAAATTTGACATTGTAACAACCAAGCATTGTAATATTCATTAAAGCAAAGTAAGAACCAAAATGATTATAATCTTTGTCCCAAATTATTCAAACATTATTGTTATTGTCTATTGTGTCCCAAAACTCCTTATCTTCAAGCACCGCTTCTATTGCCTCATCAATGATTTGTTGGGTGTCAGTCTGTTGGTTAGTAAACAAAACATCTATGATATCTGCTCTGATTTGCTGGCACTGCTCCTTTGTTAAGTTAAGAAATATGTCTTTGTTACAGACATATTCTCTCATGAGGTAACAAACTAAGACGCCACAATCAAATCTACGATGACATTGGAAAAACAAAGTTAGTAGTCATCAATGATAATTTTATCAATGTAATGTGTTTTGGTTTTCAGAAACTTACGAAAGATCAACTTGTTGGGGACAATTCATTGCAATTTCTGTTTCTTCGTGAAACTTGTTACCTTCAATGACTTTGGGATTGTGATGTTGAAGGTATTTTTCAATAACCTTTCTCTGTAAAATATATTAATAATTAATTGGTGTTTGACAAATAAATGCATAATAAAATTTGATATAGACAAGGAGAATGGATGATATCATAATAAAATTGGTGTTTTACCACTATGTTTGCCTCATTTAAGTGGTTATCTATTTCTATGCTTGGTCTCATTGAATTGTAAAACTTCCAAGAGCCATTTTCAGTATCGAGTACCAACAACGTCCAATGTTTTTCATTGAAAATTGGGAAAAGAAGATATCTTTCGTTGACAGCTTCTAACATCATTTTGTTCAACAATTGATTTGTTTTTGCCTCATCCTTTGTGGTGAACAAATACTATGTTTTGCAAATATATTAGTTTTGATTACAATGTAATTCGTTAATGGTAATTTTATCACTATAACACTGGATGAATGAAAACTCATGCACTTGATATAGACTAGGGGAATGAATGATATCGTAATGAAATATATATATATATATATAATTTATTTACATGGCATGATGTAGTAAATATATATATATGTTGTTCCTGCTTGCGAGCTCAGGCTAAACTTTAGTTTCGGTTGCTCTTCTGTCATTAAGATTTCCTTGTAGGCATTTATTGCCTGTTTTAAAAACAAAAGCAAACAAGGTTAATGAGAGAATTATTATTTGCTATTACAATTGATATATGCACAAATAGGGATTTGATTTTACATTTCCAGAAAGTTCTTCACATTTGAATATTTTGTCAATATCATTCAAGTGCAAATAGCTGCCTACTTCTTTTCCTTGTAAGATTGGATAACTGCAAATGTGAAAATAAAATTTATCACTGTATACCAAAATTTATTGCTCAATTAATGAAAGAAAGGTTAGGGGAACAAATTGAGCATCAAATTTTACTTGATGTATCAAATCCCAACAATGAACTGAAGTACAGAACATAAACACAAATGCCTAAATAATTTGATACCACAGATGAGACATCATAAAGATTAGCAAAATATATCACTCCACCAAACAAATTAAGTAAAATTTATCACTATGCAGCAAATTTTATCCCTGTATATCGAAATTTATCAATGAATGAAGTAAACAACGGTTATACATTGATAAATGCATGACTATATACTAAAATTTAGATTCTAAATTTGGAAATTTTAGGACAAAATCATGTTCTTACTTGCTGGTTTTTGTTGCCCAAAGACTACTGAGTTTCATCCTTGATTTCTTTGGCAATTTGTGAAATACTGGATAGGAAGTGTCAATTTCTTTTGTTGGATGTTGATGTTGTGTCTGCTCTTCTTTTCTGGTCTTTGTACTTTCTTCAACCATTGGTTTTACTTCATCAACTGTCTTGTTTGCTTTGGTTGTCTTTTCATTATGTACCAAAAATCTGGATCTTTGTGCTCTTTTCTTGTTTCTCTATTTTTCATCCTTTTTATCATTGAGCTCACAAGAGG
This sequence comes from Camellia sinensis, assembly GCF_055761805.1. Taxonomy (NCBI): domain Eukaryota; kingdom Viridiplantae; phylum Streptophyta; class Magnoliopsida; order Ericales; family Theaceae; genus Camellia; species Camellia sinensis. The sequence continues at coordinate 76,558,690 of NC_138970.1, forward strand.
CGATTTTTTGGGAGTGGTGGCTTCAACTTCAACTGCGATTTGTTCTTCTTGACTGTCCAGGTAGACATTTGATTCAACCAACATTGCAATTCTCTCATTAAGTAGCACTATTTCCACATCTTTTACTTCCATTTGTGTTTTTGCCTTCTTGCTCTGTTCTTCCATTTGTTTATTGAGCTTTATGAGTTGGTCCCTAAGCTCATCATTTTCTGCTTGGATTCTTGCGTTCTCCATTTCTAGCCTTTGGATTATCAACACATTCTCTTCTAGTTTCTGAAAGGTATGTTCATTAATTTTGACATGGTAGAGATTTGTTTCAAAGGCAAGTTTCCTTTTTGCTTTCCTCTTTTCAGCCAGTGTTTGATGCTTGAATCCCGGTGAAGTTGTTGGACCAACTTTATGTTTGATCATTGTTTCTTCTTCATCATTTTCTAGCTCCTCAAAAGAAAGCTCATTTCTTTGCACATGAACCGGACCTTCTTCAGTTTCATGCTGAAAGTTGGCTTTCCTTCTTGCATTCTTTTTTTATTGTAATGTTGTTGTTTTCCTCTTTTTTCGAGCACGTGTTTGATGCTTGGGATTCGGTGAATTTCTTCCTGGACTGAGACTGAATATCTTTTTGATAATTGGTTCTTCTTCCTTTTCAGATAATTCAGTCTGCTCTTGTTCCTCAAAGTTACATTCTTCATCTTCATGCTCATCTTCTGTTTGTGGTTGCAATTGTTTGTATATGTTCTGTTCTTCAATTGTGTCTTTCAAATTGCTCTCCTACATGAATGAAAATTATTAAAAAGAATGATATGACACAAAGTTAAGTAATAATTTATCATTCGGTGATTCAAATTTATAATAAGACCAGTGATTTGGCTCGTGATAACAAGTTTTATCAGTGAATTAGCAACATTAAGCAAAATTTATCACTCAATGAAGCTAACTAAAGAAATTTATAATTGTGAGCAAAAAGTTATTAGTCCATATCAAAATTTATCGCTGCATAGCAAAATTCATCACTCAATTAAAGAAACAAAGGTTATACACTGATAAAACTTGTTTCTTGAATAATTTCCTAGCATAGATGAAATGCCTAAATAATTTTCTACCAGAAATGTGACACCATGAAGATTAAGAAGAATTTATTAGTCGAGCTAAAATTTATCACTGCATAACAAAATCTAATATTTATTTAAACAAAACAAAGGATATCAATGGATACCTCAATATGTTTCAGATCATGCAATGATGACTTTGCCAATTGTTCTCCCAGATGTGTGATGTTCCATTTTGCAAATCTTGGGATTGCGTTCTTGTCATTTGGTTTGATGATCTTTGTATGCTCACATATCCAATACTGTTGATGACAAAAAAAGTGTTATAAATTAGTATTTAGTAAATGTAAATATTATAGTTTATAAGTTGTAAGTGAGGTATTTACTTACCAATAAGATGATCACACATTCGCACACTCTATCAATTTGGTTGATGTTGCGTGCTATTAATCTTGTAAGATGTTGTTTTGCTGCACCACACCAATCATAAAACTTCATTTCGTCAATATCCTTGAGGTATTTCATGAACCCCCAACCAATTATTGTCCCAATACCCGAACACAACAAAAGCAAACAAACCAGGAAGCACACAAGCCTAACAACATCTTCTATATCTTTATTGTTGTTGCTTCTCAAAAGTTTCATTATCAACTTTTGGATTGAAGCACTTCTCATTCTGCTCTCGGTTATTTTCCTTCTTTGCACCATAGTTACCTCATTTTTTTCTTCCGTATGCAAGATTCATCTTCTTCTGTCCACATGCAATCTCAAAAATTAACTTGAAGTCATTTCTTTTCAACTTTAGCTTCTTCCCACCAATTTCAAATGTGGTTTCATCCACTTGGCAAGTTTACAAAATATTTGCAACCACATCATCATATTTAATTGAATCTCTTCTTTTAACATTGTTTTCACTCAATGTATCAACTAGAAGTGAAAAAGGTGTCTTTCTCAATAGTGTCAAATGCTTCTCTTTGAGTTTTGTTGTCTTGAAAATTTTGATAAGAGATTGAATGTAGGAACGGTAGACATACTTTGCTTCATTATCATGTATCTGTTCAGTCCTAGTTTTTCTTCCATCAATCTTTTTCTTCCTTCTTGCTTTGTGGAGCTCTGTAGCTTGTTTCAGTCGTTGCTGTTTGGGCTCCTCATTGTCAATGTTAGATTCAGGTTTAACTTCTAGTTGATTTTCACTTTTATTTGTTGTTGGCTCTATAATAAAATCAACTTTTTCAATATTTTTCTTCTTTGAGAAACTTGTTTCTCGATGACATAATCTTTAACGATGACTGGGAACATCTGTACAAAAACTTTGAGCATAAACATTGAAAATTAAGAAGAATTTTATCACTGAACTAGGCAAACTAAGAAGAATTTATCACTCTATTATGCAAATTAAGCAAATATATAACTGGATAGCAAAATTTAGATTCCAAATTGCAAAAGAACATGAAGTATCATGATGAAGATAAAAACAACTGATAATTTATCACTCAATGAGGTAAAGTAAGTAAATTTTATCACTTGATTAAGCAAAGTAAGCAAATCCATTATTATAACAAATTTTATCACTCGATTAGGCAAATTAAGTAAATCTATCATTGTTATAACAAATTTTATCACTGAATTAGACAAAGTAAGGAAATTCGTCATTGTATAGCAAATTTTATCACTCAATTAGGCAAAGTAAGCAAATCTGTCATTGTATAGCAAATTTTATCACTGAATTAGTAAAAGTAAGCAAATGCATCATTGTATAGCAAATGAACATAAATATGTGATTATTATGAAGTTGAATATCACTCATAAATTAATACTGTATGGTACAGATTGAAAATAGCTTCAAGTCGAATTTTATCACTCAATTATAGTTATGAAAGAAGAAGGGAAGCGAATCCATCGTTATAACAAATTTTATCGCTCAATTTGGAAAATTAAGCAAATCTATCATTCTTATAGCAAATTTTCTCACTGATTTGGGCAAAGTAAGTAAATCTGGCATTATATAGCAAATTTTATCACTGGATTAGCAAAAATAAGCATATCCATCATTGTATAGGAAATGAACATGAAGATGTGATTATTATGAAGTTGAATATCGCTCATAAATTAATACTGTATGGTACAGATTGAAAATAGCTTCAAGTCAAATTGTATCACTCAATTATAGTTATGAGAGAAGAAGAGAGACAAATCTATCATTATAACAAATTTTATCACTCAATTAGGAAAATTAAGCAAATCTGTTATTCTTATAGCAAATTTTATCACTGAATTGGGCAAAGTAAGCAAATCTGTCATTGTATATCAAATTTTATCACTGAATTAGCAAAAGTAAGCAAATTCATCATTGTATAGCAGATGAACATGAAGATGTGATTATTATGAATTTGAATATCACTCATAAATTAATACTGTGTAATGCACATTAAAAATAGCTTCAAGTCGAATTTTATTACTCAATTATAGTTATGAAAGAAGAAGGGAAGCAAATCCATAGTTATGAAATAAGAAGAGAAGCAAATCCATCATTATAACAAATTTTATCACTCAATTAGGAAAATTAAGCAAACCTATCATTCTTATAGCAAATTTTCTCACTGAATTGGGCAAAGTAAGCAAATATGTTATTATATATCATATTTTATCACTGAATTAGCAAAAGTAAGCAAATCCATCATTGCATAGCAAATGAACATGAAGATGTGACTATTATGAAGTTGAATATCAATCATAAATTAATACTGTATGATACACATTGAAAATAGCTTCAAGTCGAATTTTATAACTCAATTATAGTTATAAAAGAAGAAGGGAAGCAAAGCCATCATTATAACAAATTTTATCACTCAATTAAGAAAATTAAGCAAATCTATCATTCTTATAGCAAATTTTCTCACCGAATTGGGCAAAATAAGCAAATCTGTTATTCCATAGAAAATGAACAAGAAGATGTAATTATTATGAAATTGAATATCACTTAATTATAGTTATAAAAGAAGAACAGAAGATGAATACGACTCACGTTTGATTCGCATGTTTGTTGAAGATGAACTAAATAGGGAATATAGATTGAAACGGTGGAAGATTTGCTGGGGATCTGTTCGGAATCTGTAATATCCTTGTTCTGTAGTATGCTAATTGGTCCCTAACACGAATATGATTATGTGTTTGACATGATTTTGTGTGCCATTATGTGAAAATATGTGGTTTTGAATTTTTATCTGTTCACCGTAGGAATATTTGTTTGATTGTCTGCTTTGGAAATTAAATTGAAGGCCCTATCGGCCACTGAAACCGAAATTGGTCGCGCCATTGTGATTGGCATAATTTTTAGAGCCCACGGTGAAATTTAATTAGAAATTGATTCAAATCAAATTAAATAGATTAAAATAATGACTTAGTGCTCAAATATGTAATGTTGATAATTATAATTGAGGGAAATTGTATATAGTGGGGCACTAAGCACCCAACCCCTCTCTTTATGTTCATTTGGCTGATTTTAACTCAAGAAAAGAGAGAGAGGGCCGGCTAAAGAGAGAGAGAAAGGGAACAATTGAAGATTTGCTCAAGAAGCTTGAATAATTTGAAGACCAACTCAAGATTTAACCATAGTTTGGGAGGATTAAAGCTCCTTGGTGAGTAATCCATGAGTTCTAGTTGTAAATTTGCAAATTCAAGGTTGAATGATGATAAAGGTCATGAATTGAGTTGTTTTTGTTGAATTTGAAGTCAATAGGTGCATGCATGTAGAAATGGTTATGAATTTCCATGTTTGGGCATAAAGTATGTAATCCGTGTTGATTTTTGATTGAGGTCCATGTATTTGATCATCTCCTCACCAATTAAGTTGAGGATAATGAGTATCTCCCACATGCATGGGCAAATCATGGAGGTATGAGTCTTGCATGTTTGAAATTAGTGTGTTGGTGATGAGTTTGAGTCAATTTGGAACATGCATGTGAGTAATTCATGGAATTGAGCTTCATAATGTTGTGAATTGGTATTTGTATCATGTTAGTACATGTATATGCGAAGTTTGAGCTGAAATTATGTGTTTAGAGCCTTTGAATACTAAGTTGAAGCTCAAGAACATATTCTGGAAAACCCAGAAAATTTGATATCCGCTCGAGCGGGGAAACCGCCGCTCGAGTGTGAATTTCGTGCTCCTAGTATTTTTGCAGACTTGGATGTCTGCTCGAGCGGGGAGCTATGTAGACAGACCTTCAGCTCGAGCGCCAGACTTCACGCTCGAGCGTAATTTTGATGCATCCAGCACTTTTGCAGACCTTATGGGTCCGCTCGAGTAGGGAAGTCCACCCTCGAGCGGGGACCCTGTTTTCTGAAATTTTGAAAAGGCATTCTGAGTTTCGTTTTCCGTCCTCTTTCACTTCTAAGTACTCTTAGGCATACATTGAGCATTATAATTGAGTTAAAGAGATAAGAATGAAGCCTAAAGAGGAAAATGTGAATTTGGAACAGATTAAATTGTTTGTGACCCTTTTGTGTTCATGGAATGTGTAAGGTCGAGCTTTAGGGCAAACCAACCAACCGATCACTGTGAGTAATATCTTAACAAAGATATCTGAAATATGTTGTTGTCCAAATTACTTACTTCTATGTAAGTTTTATAAGTTCGTTGATTCGATTGGTGGACAATGTTACTATGCTAAATGAATGGGCCAGAGGCCAGTTTGATCTGAATGATAGAGTGAATGGGCCAGAGGCCGTTTTGACAAGAATGAATGGATGGGCGAGAGGCCGTTTTGACATGAATGAATGGGCCAGAGGCCGTTTTGACATGAATGAATGGCCCAAAGGCCGTTTTGATACGAATAAATGAATGGGCCAGAGGCCGTTTTGACATGAATAAATGAATGGGCCAAAGGCCAGTTTGATACGAATAAATGAATGGTCCAAAGGCCAGTTTGACATAAATGAAAATACGAACTGGGCCCAAGGCCGTTTGAAGCATGTTGTTCTACATACCGTTTGTATAACTCCTTTATTTGATATTATTCACTAGGCCTTCGCTCACGCTCATTCATGTGTTTGTAGGTGAGCCAAGAGGAGTCCAAACCCAGCCCTAGTGAAGTCTGTGGGGAACAACAAAGGTTTTGAAGAGTCAGCCCTTGCGTCTCATGCACGAGACCCGTCTTCGCCTTTTTGTCATTCTATTTTATTTTGTCATATGGGCGAAGTCTTTGAATATGTTGTATATAGTTTTCTTGGGTTGACTTAGACTTATATGATCATGTATGTACAGAACCTTGTGTAGTACATATTTTGTCGTGAGTTATTAATATGCATATGTATAGTTTGTTACGATGTGCATGTAAGCACAGCTCTATGGATAAAGTTTTAAACTGCTTTCGTTTAGGCCCCCCATTAACTCTGTTAACATACATTTGGTCTGGTTTGAGGCCGTAGGTAATCTCATGATTACTGGCTGGTTATATCCTCAACCCATGGGGGCGGGTTTGGGGTTGTGACAGAGTGGTATCAGAGCACGAGTTAATAACTCACACACTTGTCCAAAAAAGTAATAAGCGTCTAGAAAAGATCTAGGATGCATTCATGTGATAAGTATGAATTTGGAAGCATCGAGAATATGCCTAACCGTTTTGATATGAACGATTATGTGCTATAAGTTTGTGAATTGCTTGCATTGCAATTGTTTGAATATGTGTGCTTTCTAATATATGCATACCTGTGAATCTTTTGTACAAAGAATAATGTAAGTTTAATCAGATGGTGAGAACAAGAGGTGATGAGATAGAGGAGTCTTCTACTGCCAGAATAGATAGAATGGAAAGGTTGATTCAGGAAATAGCAGAGACATTGAGACAACAACAAGAGTGGCAATAACCACACCCTCCACCTCCACCTCCACCTCCGACACCTCATGTGCCAGATAATCAGAATGACGATCGGATAATAGCATTCACCAAAGAATTTAAGAAAATGAAACCACCATAGTTCCACGGGGGATTGGATCCATTGAAAGCCGAAGCATGGGTCCTTGGCATCGAAAAACTATTTGAAGTGTTCCCGTGCTCGGAGACACAGAAAGTGCTTCTAGCCACCTTTATGCTAGAAGATGAGGCAAGAAGATGGTGGATTTTAATGCGTGAAAATCATAAGGATGTTGACTGGGCGAAATTTTTGGAAATCTTCTATGATAAGTACTTCCCACAATGCGTTCGGGACAGGAAGGTGTCAGAGTTCATGGAACTTAGGCAAGACAGTATGACTGTAGCCGAGTATGAGGCCAAATTCACTGAATTGGTCAGGTTTGCACCACATGTGATTGACACTGATTATAAGAAAGCGAGGCATTTTTAAGGTGGGCTTCGAAGCGACATTTTAGAAAGGGTGAATGTCTTGAAGCTAGAAACCTACATCGGAGTGCTAGACCGGGCCATAATATCAGAAGCTAATATAGCTAGACAAACTAAACCAACAACTGACTGGAAAGGCAATAAAAGGCAAGGTTTCTTCTTAAAGAAGAAGTTTTTGAAAAAGCAAAACACAAGCTCCTCAAATACCTCAAGTTCTTCCCAAGACACAGCTCCTATGTGCAATATTTGTAGCAGAAAGCACCGTGGAGTTTGTTACCGTGTGTCAGGAGCATGTTTCAAATGTGGAAAACAAGGGCATATGGCCTGAGATTGTAATCAGAATGGTGGAAAGCTAGCTGCTAGCTCAACTGCATCGATCCCGAAGCCGGGAAATACTTTGAAGTCTGCTACCACTGGGGATACCGTGAGACAGGGGACAGTTTTAGCGCTTGTTCCGGGCGATACACGGAATGCCAACGCAGTTGTCTCAGGTACCATTTCTATATGTAATCAAGATGCATTTGTGTTAATTGACTCTGGGTCAACACACTCATTTGTAACATGTGGATTTGCATCTAGACTGAATAGACCTTTAGAATTACTGTCATATCTGCTATGTGTGTCTGCTCCATCTGGGGAATCTGTATTGTGTGAATCTATATACCGGTTTTGTGATATGCATGTTGAGGATGCTATCCTATATGTAGATTTGTTACCCTTGAACTTTAGGCATTTTGATGTAATTTTGGGCATGGATTGGTTGACCAAATATTGTGCCACCATTGATTGTGTGACAAAACGGGTTGTGTTTAAACCACCAGAACATAAGGAAATTGTGTTTGTGGGTAATGGGGTAGTGCCCCCACCTTATTTGATATCTGCAATGAAAGCATATAAACTGATCAGGAAAGGGTTCCAGGGTTATTTGTGCTATGTGTTGTCTGAACAATCTGTGAATGTTGAATTGAATGATATCCCTATTGTTAGAGAATTTCCAGATGTGTTTCCAAATGAATTACCAGGGGAATTGGTAGATAAGGAGATAGAGTTTACTATTGAAACTGTGCCAGGCACCCAGCCCATTTCTAAAACTCCCTACAGAATGGCTACTGCCGAAATGAAAGAATAGAAAGAACAATTGCAAGACCTGCTTGACAAGGGGTTTATTCGACCTAGCACTTCGCCTTGGGGTGCACCAGTATTATTTGTGAAAAAGAATGATGGAACCCTACGCCTGTGTATCGATTATCGGGAATTAAACAAGGTAACAATAAAGAACAAATATCCCTTACCCATATTGATGACTTATTTCACCAGTTGCAGAGATCATAGGTGTTTTCTAAGATTGATTTGAGGTCTGTGTATCATCAGTTGAAAGTCAAGGCAGAAGATGTTGAGAAAACCGCATTCAGAACGAGGTATGGACATTTTGAGTTTCTTGTTATGCCATTTGGAGTGACTAATGCTCCGGCAGCATTTATGGACTTAATGAACCGAATTTTTAAAACCTACCTTGACGAATTCGTTATGGTTTTTATTGATGACATTCTGATATATTCTAAAGGTAGACTTGAACATGAACATCATTTGAGAACTGTCCTACAAATACTTCGAGAAAGGAAATTATTTGCTAAGCTAAAGAAATGTGAGTTTTGGTTGGATGAAGTTGTTTTCTTAGGGCATGTTATCAATAAAGAAGGGATTTCAGTGGACCCACAGAAAATAGAAGCAATTTTGAATTGGCCCACACCGACGAATGTAACAGAGGTCCGCAGTTTCATGGGCTTGGCCGGGTACTACAGGAGATTTGTGAAGGACTTTTTGAAATTAGCTGTGCCTCTTACCCAATTGACACGAAAAAGGCAACCGTTTGAATGGAACGACGAAAGAGAAGCTGCCTTTCATGAATTGAAAACAAGATTGACAACTGCACCAATTTTGACACTACCTTCAGGTACGGAGAATTTTGTAATTTTCAGTGATGCGTTTTATAAAGGTTTGGGTTGTGTGTTAATGTAGAACGGAAAGGTTATTGCTTATGCCTCCCGATAGTTGAGGCCACGCGAGAAGAATTATCCAACACATGACCTAGAATTGGCCGCAGTTGTTTTTGCTTTGAAAATCTGGCGGCATTATCTGTATGGAGCAAAGTGTGAAGTCTACACGGATCACAAAAGTCTGAAATACTTCTTCACGCAGAAGAAGTTGAATATGCGACAGAGGAGATGGCTGGAACTGATAAAGGATTATGATTTAGAGATTCAGTATCACCCCGGGAAAGCTAACACAGTTACTGATGCTTTGAGCAGAAAATCAACGGGGAGTATGGCTTGTTTGCTTACTGAACAACAAGAGATCTTGCAAGATTTTGAGAAGTCTGAAATTGAAGTAGTAATGTGTGAACATGGTGGATTGATAGCCGCTTTTGCAGCTGAGCCGGCAATCATTGATGAAATCAAACATAAACAGAAAGAGGATGAATTCCTCAAGAAGGTGATAAATGAATTTGAGACAAGTTCGAAAGCAGAGTTTGGCATTGTAAATGAAGGGTTGAGATTTCGAAACCGAATGTGTGTCCCAGACATTCCGAAACTAAAGAAGAGGGTTTTAGATGAAGCCCACAAATCAGCGTTTGCTATGCATCCGGATAATAATAAAATGTATCGGGATTTGAAACAAACCTATTGGTGGCCTAAAATGAAGAAAGAGATTGCAGAATATGTGTCCAAGTGTCTTCAATGTCAGCAAGTTAAGGCTGAACATCAGAAACCAGGCGGTCTACTTCAATCTCTCCTTATTCCTGAATGGAAGTGGGAGCATGTGACTATGGATTTCGTTGTTGGCTTACCTCGGACTTCTCGAGGTATGGATTCTATTTGGGTTGTAGTTGATAGACTGACTAAATCTGCACATTTTCTGCCAGTTAGAACTACGTTTAATGCTTATAGACTGGCTACCATTTATGTTGATGGGATTGTTCGTTTACATGGAGTTCCGGTATCTATTGTGTCGGATAGAGATCCGAAATTTGTGTATAGATTGTGGAAAAGTTTGCAGGAAGCCATGGAAACAAAACTAAGGTTCAGTATTGCATTCCACCCACAGACAGATGGACAATCAGAGCGAACAATACAGACTTTGAAAGATATGCTTCGGATATGTGCTTTGGATTTTCAGGGGAGTTGGGAAGACTATTTGCCACTTGCGGAATTTGCTTATAATAACAGCTTCCACTCCAGCATCGGTATGGCACCATACGAGGCTTTGTATGGTAGAAGGTGTAGATCACCAAATTGTTGGACAGAGGTCGGGGATAAAGCTTTACTTGGGCCTGAAATTGTGCAAGATACTTTTGAGAAAATCAAAACTATTCGGCAAAGGCTCAAAACAGCTCAGGACGAACAAAAGAACTATGCAGACGTTCGAAGAAGACCTCTTGAGTATGAGGTTGGTGACCACATGTTTATCCGTGTGTCCCCAATGAAAGGCCAAGTCAGGTTTGGAAAGAAGGGCAAGTTGTCGCCCCATTACATTGGGCCGTTTCAAATTCTGGAAAGGCTTGGTCCAGTTACTTATAGAGTTGCTTTGCCACCAGAATTCGAACAAATCCATAATGTGTTTCACGTGTCGATGTTGAGGGGTTACCTCTGAGACCCGTTTCATGTGATTGATTATCACTGGGTAGCTATTGATGAAAATATGGAATACGCTGAATGGGCGGAACGAATCGTTGACCGACAAGTGAAACAACTGAGAAGCAAGTCCATCCCAATGGTGAAAGTGGAATGGAAAGAACACTATGGGACGAATGCCACGTGGGAAAAGAAGGATGAAATGCGACTGCACTATCCACATTTGTTTCCCGACGAAGGTAAATTAAGTTTGGAGGACCAAACTTCCTAAAGGGGGCAAGATTGTAATATCCTTGTTCTGTAGTATGCTAATTGGTCCCTAACATGAATATGATTATGTGTTTGACATGATTTTGTGTGTTATTATGTGAAAATATGTGGTTTTGAATTTCTATCTATTCACCGTAGGAATATCTGTTTGATTGTTTGCTTTGGAAATTAAATTGAAGGTCCTATCGGCCACCGAAACAGAAATTGGTCGCGCCATTGTGATTGGCATAATTTTTAGAGCCTACAGTGAAATTTAATTAGAAATTGATTCATATCAGATTAAGTAGATTAATATAATGACTTAGTGCTCAAATATGTAATGTTGATAATTATAATTGAGGGAAATTGTATATAGTGGGGCACTAAGCACCCAACCCCTCTCTTTATGTTCATTTGGCTGATTTTAACTCAAGAAAAGAGAGAGAGGGCCGGCTAAAGAGAGAGAGAAAGGGAACAATTGAAGATTTGCTCAAGAAGCTTGAATAATTTGAAGACCAACTCAAGATTTAACCATAGTTTGGGAGGATTAATGCTCCTTGGTGAGTAATCCATGAGTTCTAGTTGTAAATTTGCAAATTCAAGGTTGAATGATGATAAAGGTCATGAATTGAGTTGTTTTTGTTGAATTTGAAGTCAATAGGTGCATGCATGTAGAAATGGTTATGAATTTCCATGTTTGGGCATAAAGTATGTAATCCGTGTTGATTTTTGATTGAGGTCCATGTATTTGATCATCTCCTCACCAATTAAGTTGAGGATAATGAGTATCTCCCACATGCATGGGCAAATCATGGAGGTATGAGTCTTGCATGTTTGAAATTAGTGTGTTGGTGATGAGTTTGAGTCAATTTGGAACATGCATGTGAGTAATTCATGGAATTGAGCTTCATAATGTTGTGAATTAGTGTTTGTATCATGTTAGTACATGTATATGTGAAGTTTGAGCTGAAATTATGTGTTTAGAGCCTTTGAAAACCAAGTTGAAGCTCAAGAACATGTTCTGGAAAACCCAGAAAATTTGATGTCCGCTCGAGCGGGGAAACCGCCGCTCGAGTGTGAATTTCGTGCTCCTAGTATTTTTGCAGACTTAGATGTCTGCTCGAGCGGGGAAGTTCACGCTCGAGCAGGGAGCTATGTAGACGGACCTTCAGCTCGAGCGCCAGACTTCACGCTCGAGCGTAATTTTGATGCATCCAGCACTTTTGCAGACCTCATGGGTCCGCTCAAGCGGGGAAGTCCATGCTCGAGCGGGGACTCTATTTTCTGAAATTTTGAAAAGGCATTCTGAGTTTCATTTTCCGTCCTCTTTCACTTTTAAGTACTCTTAGGCATGCATTGAGCATTGTAATTGAGTTAAAGAGATAAGAATGAAGCCTAAAGAGGAAAATGTGAGTTTGGAACGGATTGAATTGTTTGTAACCCTTTTGTGTTCATGGAATGTGTAGGGTCGAGCTCCAGGGCAAACCAACCAACCGATCACTGTGAGTAATACTTAACAAAGATATCTGAAATATGTTGTTGTCCAAATTACTTACTTCTATGTAAGCTTTATAAGTTCGTTGATTCGATTTGTGGACAATGTTACTATGCCAAATGAATGGGCTAGAGGCCAGTTTGATCTAAAGAATAGAGTGAATGGGTCAGAGGCCGTTTTGACAAGAATGAATGGATGGGCCAGAGGCCGTTTTGACATGAATGAATGGGCCAGAGGCCGTTTTGACATGAATGAATGGGCCAAAGGCCGTTTTGACACGAATGAATGAATGGGCCAGAAGCCGTTTCGACATGAATAAAAAAATGGGCCAAAGGCCAGTTTGACATAAATGAAAATATGAACTAGGCCCAAGGCCGTTTGAAGCATGTTGTTCTACATACCGTTTGTATAACTCCTTTATTTCATATTATTCACTGGGCATTCGTTCACGATCATTCATGTGATTGTAGGTGAGCCAAGAGGAGTCCAAACCCAGCCCCAGTGAAGTCTATGAGGAACAACAAAGGTTTTGAAGAGTCGGCCCTTGCATCTCACGCACGAGACCCGTCTTCGCCTTTTTGTCATTCTGTTTTATTTTGTCATGTGGGCGAAGTCTTTGAATATATTGTATATAGTTTTCTTGGGTTGACTTAGACTTATATGATCCTGTATGTACAGAACCTTGTGTAGTACATATTTTGTTGTGAGTTATTAATATGTATATGTATGGTTTGTTACGATGTGCCATGTAAGCACAGTTCTATGGACAAAGTTTTAAACCGCTTTCGTTTGGCCCCCCATTAACTCTGTTAACATACATTTGGTCTGGTTTGAGGCCGTAGGTAATCTCCTGATTACTGGTCGGTTATGTCCTCAACCCACGGGGGCGGGTTTGGGGTCGTGACAGAATCAGAATATAGATCGAAACAGAGGTGATTTCTTTGGAAACGATGGAAGATTTAGGGAAAATCTCTTCGTTTGTTTCGATTTCCAAATCACAAATTGCCTCAGAATGGTTTCCAAATCGCCTCAGAATAGTTTCTAAATCAAAACAATTGAGAAGGAGCATGTGTGTCACGCGCTCAGGGGAGAGCTCGTGATATCTTCTTTGCTTCACGCGTGTGGTGTGACATTGAGGGTTAAAATTGAAAACTGAAATAGGGCAGGACTTGTTGGGTATTAATTTGTTTTCATGGGACCGGCTGGTAAGTCCCCTATTTATTTTTGTTGAGGGTGATCAAACTTTACTTTTTTAGGTCTGTAACCCTATTAATGGAACTCACTATTTGAGGGGTCCCTTTATTATTGTTGCTTATAGTAAGTTCATGGATGCATAATATCTACAACATTTATTCTTCTATTATTTAAAAATGTTAATTGAGATCTAGTAGTTATGTAAATATCTAAAATTTCAATATATCTAACAAATTGTTATGCTTCAAATGAAATTTGAATAATTTATTACTAGAATTAATTTCATTTTATGTATTATAAAAAATTAAATTATTCAAATTTAGCTTGTGATTATTTTGATTAAAAATCATATGAGATCCAGTCAATACCAATCTTAGTAACATTTTGACAACTTTTTTGATAAATAAGTTAAAAATCATTTTTTATCAATTTTATTTTATTTTTTTTAAAAAAAGGTAAGGACCCACTCAACTTTGCACTAATTTTTATAACAACTTTCCGAATAATATAAGACTGATAATTTTTTTTGTTATTTTAATTTTGATTTATTGTTATTTTATATTGAAAAATACAAAATGAAAAACAAAGTACGCCAAGGTACAACATTTTATTTTATTTGGTGAGGCATTTATACAACCAAATTGACCTTACCCTTCCAGGTCTTTAACCGTATTAATGGAATTCTAGCTGAGCGGTCCTTCATTTTTGTTGCTTGTAGCATAACAAAAAAGCTAGGGTTCAGAATTCACTCACAGTGAGTACTTGTGGTGGAGATTATATTGATAAATTATAAGATTTATGAGTGAAATGAATTTGAACAATTGATCCAAACCGTTCAATATGTAGAGTTTGTCGAGTATTTCATGCCTGCAAAAAATCACATTGATTGGATATCAGTAGCCACTTGATCGGAACACATTTTTGTTAACAATATATTTTTAAAATCATATTTGTCATTGACAAAAATATGTTTTGATCAAGGGACTACAAATATTCGATCAACATAATTTTTTTTCAGACATAAAGTACTCGAAGAACTTTACACATTGAACGGTTCAGATCATTGAAACGAGACCCTTAGTAAGTCCCACAAACCCAACAGTATGATTCAGTCCACACAGTGCACTGGAGAGAAGCCTCTCAATTCTTGATAAATTTTGAGTAAATAATTCTGGATTTATAGTCTTTTTGATAGCAAAGCAATCTATGGAAATTTATGTGGGAGTATGTAACCATCTGCTCTCAGTTAATTATGATTAATTGTTTTGACAATATTTTTGTTATGATGAAAAAAAAGTTTTTAGTTATACTTATATTGTGTTTAATTACATCTCTTATTTTAGTTGTAACTTATAAAGAATTTGAATATGACAGTTGCAATAATCAATCATACAAATGTCATAACCTGTACTATAACATGACCGTCTATGAGAATCAAGATCTTTTGTTCTTTTTTATACTCCTTTCTTTGTTCACTTACATTTTATTGGTTTATGCAATTGTCCATATTAGCAAATAGGGGTGTAAATTTGACCCAGCCGAGCCTATGTTGGGTTTCGCCGGCTTCAGCCAAAATTCGGGTCGGTCTAAGGGTCAGAAAATTAGGCCCAAGCCCGGGGGGTATTCGGTCCGGTAGATTGGACGGGCTTGAACAATTTTTTTGTTTTTTATTTTTATTTTTTCTATCAAAATTTTATTATTTTCTACTAAAAAATGCATTGGGCCTCGGGCGGGCTTTGAGTGAGTCTTAAGCAGGCTGGGCTTCAAAATTATGGCCTAGGCCTAGGCCCAGGGTCACGGGTTGGGCTTGGGCCCAGCCCATAAGCCGCAGACGGGCTTCGGGCCGCCTAGAGGCCACGAGCCATTTTTACACTCCTATCAGCAAAGATGGTATCACAAACTTATAAAATTTAAGGAGACAGAGAAAGATGCATAGAAGGGAGTAGATGATTTGGAATGCATTATATATATATATATATGTATAATATTTTTAATCTTAACAGGAGGAAGATTTTGGAAGGTTGCTATGAGTAAATTGCACTCTGTCCCTTTTATGTTTTAGCATTTTTTTAGTGTGGCCCTTCAAGTTTGTTTTTTCCTACTTTTGCCCATCATGTTTCAAATTATTCACAATTTACTTCTAAAACTTATTTTTGGTTCAAAATTAGACAAAAAAATATCATGTGAACTATCACATAATTTAAAAAATATATTATCATATTGGAGTTTGAGTTTGTGTAAAATGTGTTAATAAAATATTTTTATGCCATATGACTTTCAATCTATCATTTTTTATCTCATTTTGGACATAGGTTAAATTTTAGAGAAAATTGAGAAAAATTTGAAACATGAAGAATCAAAGTGAGAAAAAATAAACTTAAAAGACCAAAGTGAAAAAATGAATAAACATAAAGCGACAAAGTATAATTTACTCTTAAAAAATATGCAATAAGTATGATTTTAAAAATAAACTGTTATTTTTTTAAGATAATGTTATCCAATCTCATGAATTTGATATATTTTTTTTATATGAATAAAATACTCAAAAAAAAAATTAAAAGATAAAATGTTCGGATTATCAAGGTAGACTTTGAATAAATCTGCATCCCTTTAATTGGATCCTTCAATCCAATTTTTGAACTGGACGGAAGCTTCATCTAAGATTTTGGGTAAATAACAAATATACCTCTGAGGTTTAAAGTATAGGTTGTCTTCTGTGATTTGAAAAATTACAAACACCTCTTTATCGTAATTTTTTATTTAACAGAATTAATTAAAAAAATGAAATTTATAATTACTCTTCTATACAATAATAAAATTATCTAAATTAATTGAAACATATTTCTAACATCATTAAAAATTATTAATTTACTTCATAATTTATTAATAGAAGGACAATTTGTTATAAAATTAGAAATCTCAAAAGTGAAATATAATTTCCAGAATAAAAAAAAATAACTCATATTTTAATCAAATCAGGGTTGTATTCGTAATTTATCTAATTTTCCATCAATCTTGAATACTCGTTTACCTTTTTCATCAACTTTTACTTTTATTTTTGTTATTTTTTATGTTCAGCTTAGCTTACTCGTTTTCCTTTTCATACTATTCAAATAATAATTTTACATTAAAATAAATAAATAAATAACATTGTGGCCACACACTTTTATATATACATATTTCTATGTTCACACACTACATGTTGAATTCAAGAACCTTGGAGGAAACTCCCCTTTCCATCACCACATGATATAAATAAAGACCCTTATGTGCAGTATTATATATAAAGACATAAGAGAGGCCTCTGATCTTACAATCTCTTATCAAACAATCTGATCAATCTCTCACACCCTCTTTCACCTTCAATATACTTCACCCGTCAAATTCAAACATGAAGCAACAAAGCAACTCCATTTTCATTTTGGGATCCATTCTCATTTTGCTTCTTTTCTGGCAAACAACATCAGTCAAAGCTCAAGAAGTTGGTAATGGCCTACACACATATATGTGCTTGATTGTTTTCAATTCATTTGATTTTTGTTCCATACCAATAAGTATTGTTGGTTTTGATGTATTCAATGTGTGAATTGAATGGTGCAGAGGATGAGAAAGAGTTTGATTATGCCAAAGGAAGCGAAAAGGGTCCGGAGCGATGGGGAGAGATAAAGGAAGAATGGGCAGCTGGTAAGCATGGAGAAATGCAGTCTCCAATCGATATGGTGAATAGGAGGGTGAAAATAATCAGAAAATCAAGGGAGTTAGTGAGTAATTACAAGCCTTCCAATGCAACTGTCAAGAACAGAGGCCATGATATATCGGTGAGAAAGAAATTATAAACCCCCCACCCCAACCATAGTTTTAAATATGAGCCCTCCAATGCAATTGATCTTCATTTGTTGACAGAAGACATGAATTCATGTTTTTGTTACATGGGTTGTTGAAGTAACTAGCTACATTTTTATATTTATACTAAATTTCATGTCCATATATGTAGGTTCAATGGACAGTTGGTGAAGCTGGATCAATTAAGATCAATGGCACAGAGTACCTACTCCAACAAGGCCACTGGCACTCCCCTTCAAAGCACTCCATCAATGGCAGAAGGTCTCTCTCTCTCTCTCTCTCTCTCTCTCTCATAGTAGTATTTTAGTATGTATCAACAACTAGGGAAGGAAGGGTACAATTAATGTTTGTGAATAATAATAATAGGTATGCCATGGAACTGCACTTGGTACATGTAAGCCCACAAGAGAACGGAGAGGATAAGATTGCTGTTATTGGGGTCCTCTACAGGATTGGTCGGCCTGACTCTTTTCTATCTCAGGTAATCATCTTCATTATCAAACCTCACAAGCATGGGCAGAGCATGATGTCAAATGACAATCTTTTCTTCTTCTTTTTTTCCTTAAACTTTGACTACTTCGTCAAATTTCACACATTATATCAACTATGAAAATCTTGTAAGCTTGTCAGGAAGGGTAATGTTAAAAATACCAAATAATCAAATGTCTCAAATAGGTGTGAATCACAAAACACACAAACGTGAAACATTTAGTCATTTATTTGATAGAAAATTTAGAACTTTATAGCATTTTCCTTCAATAATGACATTCATTAAACCTTGTCCTTATTTTGGACTTAATTAATTTCTAGGTGACATTTTTTGGAAAAATTGGTTAGGTTTGGTCATGTTTCTTAAACGAGGAATAGATCCTTCTGTACATTGCCCACCCAGTTTGTCAAAGCAACCAACTATATTCATTGGTTGGACTTGGTCATGTTTCTTACACCACTTTACTTTGTATTGATTAATTTTTTTTATTTAAAAAATAGGACAAATTATATTGGTAGTCCTTGTATTTTGTTTCTTACGTCATTTTGGTCTCTATACTTTCAATTGATTCAATTTTGATCTTTAATTTTAGATTTTGTGTCAATTTGATAGAAAATTATCACTGAATTGGTTGAAATTAACTCACTGACTTGAGTAAATTTATAATTTTGCTCTTAAAAATATCATAAATATCACTTACGTGCATATTTTCCATAAAAAAAAATAAAAAAAAAATACTAAGAGTTGTAAGCAATTGAACCAAATCGAAATAAGTCATAAATTCAAAGTTAAAATCAAGCCATTTGAAATTATAGTGACTACCGTCATAATTTGCCCCAAACAATAATGTATAATTTAGATTCTAAGCCTTATATAATTTTGTTTCTTTTTTGTTTTTTTGGTTTCTAATGGGTTGTGTTAACTTTGATTTTCAGTTGATGAGGAATATATCAGATATGATTGATAAGAAGGAAGAGAGACACTCTGGGGTGATTGATCCAAGAGAAATTAAAATGGGTGGCAAAAGATATTACAGATACATGGGATCACTCACTGTTCCTCCTTGCACTGAAGGTGTTGTTTGGACCATTAATAAAAAGGTAAGGCTCCTCATTAACCGTTGAAGTTCCTAACTAGCCATAAGCTTTTACCTGGTCATTTTCTCTGTCAAAGCATGTACAATGACGTCTTTAACCAAAATTTCAATTATTTTGAATTAGGTGATGACTGTTTCAAGAGAACAAGTGAAGTTACTCAGAGAGGCTGTTCATGATGTAAGTAGTTACAACTATGTTACTTGTAATTTACACAATAGTCGCATCCTCTCTTTCTATTGTACAAGTTTTTGTGCTAGTAAACTCTTTTAAGAATTTTGTAAACGAATGTTCTAAACAAACTTAGTAGTAACATGTTTGAAATTGTTTTATATTTTTTTCACAATAGTATGTGCAATAAAAACGTACAATCATTTTAAATTTCATTAACAAAGGCTTTTTTGTTCACTCGTTAACTACACAATTTTTTCCCCAAAATATCTAATTAAACTTTGCAAATAATTACTTCATTACTGAAAAAAAAAAAAAAAAAAAACTATACATTTCAATAACATATTTTGAAAATATCTCAAAAATGAAGTATAGGTTATAGATTCAAATTTTGTGTAATGTGGAATACATTCAAAATAAATCGGATCCAAACATTTTATTTTCAAATTACTTCTTTGTTGATTTAATTTATGATATATAGATTGTAATAAGTAATTATTGCTTAAACTTGCTATCATTATGTTTCATATCAATAGTTCTAAATTAATGAAGGCATTGACATATATTTCATGATTGATTTCATTTGCAGTACGCAGAGGAAAATGCAAGACCACTACAACCACTCCACGATCGAGAGATCTACCTCTATAAGCGCCCATAGTTTCTAATAGGGAGCATAAATACAAAGAGTTATTAACACACATTATTGTTACCATCCACCTTTCATTTGTTATTATTACTTTTTATATTTTATTTCTAGCTGGAGGGCATGAATACATAGAACAAGATTAGCATGGACATTTTTGTTGTGAACTCTCTCCATGTATTATCATTCTTTCTCATTTTAATGAAAACATTTTGGAGCTTTATTTAGCCGTGTTATCCAACTTGTGCTATTAACCATATTTACATAATAGATTTAGTGGGCATTAACAAAAAATTAAGTTTAGATATGCCTTTGCATAACAAATCCAGTTTCAATAAGCCAAATCATATCATAATTTTTAGCTAATACTATACCAATCTGACAAAAGTCACTAATTCGGCCCCTATTTTGTGGCACTTACTAGTTAGTTTTTTGAAAAATGTTTGTTTGGCAACGTTTTAATTGATTAAGCTCTAGTCTTGTAACTAAAGAGATATGATAAAAAGAATTTATTTTTTATTTTTTTGTTTTTTTGTGAAAAATGCAATTCCTAGTCTAAACGTTAGCATTGCTTGTTCTAAAATATTGAATAGAAAAGAAAAAAAAAAAAGTATTAAACTTAGGCCGAGATCAACCATTTATTTTTAAAGAAATGAGTTTGGTTGAATTTTTGGACTAGGAACTAATTGCCCTTCAGTTATCTTAAAAATGTAGGGACCAATCGAGATAAAGATTACAACTCATCTAATGGCAGAGAAATGAAGGGCAGGAGGAAGCATATGTGACCATCTTATAATCACTTCAAAATACTCGATTTTGTAATGAGGATTTTTTTTAAAGATCCTTAATATTAAGATTTTATAAGATAAATGACATACAATACTTTCAAAGTAGTTAAGATTCTTTAATATTTTCATAGAGAAAATTCGACTCAGAGAAATTTTTTCCCAACTCAAAGAAATTTGCAATTTGCAAGCCAACTTGCAAGCAAGTTGCCATGGCCAAGTTGCCAAATTGTCCCCAAAACTGTGTATCAATAGGGGTTCAAGAAGGGAACAAATCATCAAGTGAGTTAGAAGCAAGAACAAGCAAGTAAAGAGCATGAAGCCTTCACCAAGAGTGTTAGAAAGAAAGTGAGGTAAGGTTTGGAGAGAGACAAAGCCTTATAATTTCTTTATTCAGTTTAGTGAAAATTTCACTGCCGTAGACTTAGGCGATATGCCGAACCACATAAATCTTTGTGTATTCTTTGTTTGGTTTCTTGTTTGTGTTTGTTTGTGGGCCTTGGGCACAACAAATTGATATCAAAGAACCCAGGTTGCGAAAAAATTGCTCCAAAGCTTTGTTTTTTAAATCTGTCATGAAACCAACTTTGTCCAACAAAACTTTTGAATACACCAATTAACAAACTCAATGCACAGTTAGCAGAAGAGTTCGAAATGAAGGATCTTGGAGAAGAAAAGAAAATTCTTGGTACGAAGATCAAGAGAGATTGGAAAAATGGTACAGTTTGTCTGACACAAAATTAGTATTTGAAAAAGGTATTAGATAAATTTGGCATAAATGGGAAAACAAAAGTTATGAGTACATCGTTGGCCCATTATTTCAAGCTTCGTGTTTCGATGTCTTAGAGCACAAAAAAAGAGCTCAAGCATATGGCTCAAATTCCATATGCCAATGCAGTTTGTGCATTGATGTATACTATGGTGTGTACAAGGACTGAAATCTCACATGCTGTTAGTATAGTGAATAAGTATATGCATGATCTACGAAAAGGTCACTGGCAAGCAGTGAAATGGATCCTAAGGTATATACATGGCACAATTGATTTGGGATTGAAGTTCTAGAGAGATTGCAGGCCCAGACAAAATCTGATTGGATATGTGGACTCAAATTATGCTAGTGACTTGGACAAATGCTGGTCGACAACAAGGTATTTGTTTACCTTGCTAAAGAACCTGTAAGTTAGAGGTCAATGCTTCAGCCAACAATGACTTTGTTTACTATAGAGGCAGAATACATGGCAATAACAGAAAACATTCAAAGAAGCTGTTTGGTTACATAGATTGGTTGAGGACTTGAAGATTGTACAGGAGCACGTGGAGGTTTATTGTGATAGCTAGAGTGTCATTTGTTTAGCAAAAAATCAAGTCCATCATTCCCGCATCAAGTATATTGATGTCCAATTCCACTTCGTCTGAGAAATAGTAAATGAATGGGTTGTTTTGCTTCAGAAGATTGGTGCTATAGATAATCCTGTAGACATGCTCACTAAGGTGGTATCCGGGATCAAGTTCAAACACTTCTTGGACTTCACCAATATCTCTCGACAGTAAGTACCTTAAGGTACAATGCAGTGGCCACTAAAGTTGAATGGAGAATTCTCACCAAGGTAGAGATTTGTCGAATAGAGTTAACTCAGTTGTTTAACACATTGAGTTAACTCAGTGAGTTGGTTCAGATTCTAGAAGAGCAAGTGGGCAAGTTGTATATTCTAGAAGCTTGCTAACTTCTTTGCATAGATTTTGGAGAGGCAACTTGCAAGCCAACTTGCAAGCAAGTTACCATGGCCAAGTTACCAAATTATCCCCAAAACTTTGTGCATAAATAGGGGTTTAAGGAGGGAACAAATCATCAAGTGAGTGAGAAGCAAGGGCCTTGGGCAAAACAGGAACAACGAAGGCGATGAACATGGAGGAAGAATTGAAATGCCATTGAGAGATCTCTACACTTAGACTACTGAAATCAAAATGATGTTCCCAAATCCTAGTCTGTTGGACCTCTTTGCTTGGCTGAGCTACCACAGGTCGAACTCGAACCTCTCTGGAAACCACCGTGGGTGCAATGGCTACACCAAAAGCTAGCTTAGGGATGCTTTGTTCTCTACATTGCATTTGGGTCTGAAGCCGAGATATCATCGGAACAGTTCAATGAGATCAAAACTAGGTTGGAAAAATCAAAAGTGAATTTTTTGTGGTTGGGAGGAGGAATGAATTAGAACTTGGTGATGGGTTCGAAGAGAAAGTAAAAAAGAGTGGAATGGTGGTGAGAGAGTGGGTGAACCAAAGAGAGCTACTAGAGCACGAGAGCGTTCAAGGGTTTCTAGTTCACTATGGTTGGAACTTAGTGTTTGAGAGTATATACGTGGAGGTTTCGATACTGAGGTGGCCAATGATGAAGGAGTAACACCTGAATACGAGGATGGTGGTGGAGGATATGAATGTGAAGTTGAGGGTGGAGACATGGAATGGGTCGATAAGAGAGTTTGTGAAGTGGGAAGTCTTGAAGAAGATGGTGAACGAGTTAATACTATGGAAGATGAGGAAGAAGGTAAAGGAGGTAGGTAACACCGTCGTGGAGTGGCGGATTTTAATTTTTTGTTGATGAACTTGAATGCGATTCTTACTCTGAATTTGGATTTGGATTCAGATTTGGGTTTGGATTGGAGATCATGATCAAAGTAGAAAAAGGGAAAGAAAGGAAGAGAGGAGAGAGAGAGAGAAAGGAGAGATGAGGAAAGAGTGGGCTTGTAAAGAAGGGTGATTATTCAGTATTCTTGAAAAATTTGAACCGATATATATATATATAGAGAGAGATGGGTTTGATTATAAAGAGTTCAACAAACACCATGTGTTGATCATGGGCAGCTTGGTCTTTTCATTAAAACATGTCCTTATGAATATAGTATTTTGGGCGTGCATTTTTGGACCAAAAAAATCTAAATTTGGATTTATGATCTGAGTACCTAAATTTATTCGCATGTCCCTCATATATATATATATATATTTGTTATTTTTTAATAAATTCCCTTTCCAAGTGTTTTTGTTTTGTTTTGTTTTTGTTTTTGTTTTTTTGTTTTTTTTGTTTTTTTGTTTTTTTTAATCATATTGGGTATATTTATCATATCTAATTTATTGTTTATAAACTTGAGGGCATTACAATCCTAGTTCATCCTCATCTCCATTATTCTACCTTGTTCCATCAATCTTATCTTCTTATCTTGAATCAAAATGATATCTCTTTTGATAATTATCCAAACATTTCACAATATATATATATATATATATTCTTTTTTACCTTGTGTCATTTTGATATTGTTTTCTTGTCCATTTGTGGCCAATAAGTGACTAATTTGGGGACATTTTTTAAGGGG
The DNA here is from genome assembly GCF_055761805.1 of Camellia sinensis. Lineage (NCBI taxonomy): Eukaryota > Viridiplantae > Streptophyta > Magnoliopsida > Ericales > Theaceae > Camellia > Camellia sinensis. The sequence goes on from NC_138970.1 coordinate 76,583,044, forward strand.
GAGAATAAAAAGAAAATAAACACAATGGACCCACTTTAAAAAATCATAATTTAAATGCACAAATATCTTTTTTTCAATTTTATAATAATAGTTTATTTAAATTATTTTTTCATAAACTATAAACAGAAATATATACACTCAAAATAAATAATAATAATAATATGTCACTTTCATTAGCAAAAGGGCCATGGACAAGTATGTGATAGCTGGCAAAGGGTTTAGTTCAATTGAAATTATCCAACCCTTCGCCAATAATTTATATTAGTACTAGACAAGTCTAGCTAGTGCTGGTAGTCATACCCTTCGCCAATAATTTATATTAGTACTAGACAAGTCTAAGCTAGTGCTGGTAGTCATCAAGAATAAAAGTGCTGGCAAAGAATATGCTTAAAACTCCTACTGATGATTGATTAACGTAAATAAAAAAAGCTTTTGGGTCCCCAGAAAGATCATATCCGAAATGTAATCTTCATCCACGTGCATCATATCTAAGAAAACAATTTGATATATTATTTGTGATCATCACCTTTTTTTTTCTTTTTTTATCATGAAAAAAGGGATCTGAGGTGTCATCACGCCTCCTGTGGGGTAACCGGTTGTCAGTTAGGAATTAACTCCCACCATGTGGGGGACCCACCACCAGGGCACTGTATGGAGCTCACCTACGCGCCGCAGGCCGCCGAGGGTTCGAACCGGAGTACAACATTATCACTTCTTTCAAACACTCAAATTTTGTTCATATATACTTTAGAGCTCTGGCTAATAACATCAATTAATTTTGAGTAAAAAGTTTTCAATGTTGTGTGTTTCTCTCATGTGTAATCTTTTGAGAGACTTACATGTACGTTTTAATATGTGAAAAATATTTTCTAATAAGTTTTATTATAATTAATAGAATTTTTTGTCAAATACTATTAAAAAAGTCAGTAATTGTTAATTTTCAACGGCAACTTAAAAATTTTGTTATAAAAAATATCACTAATTATAAATTTTAGCGACAGTAAAAAAAAAATATTCACAAATTTTTTTATTAATTTTCATATTTCAACGACGGTTTAAAAAATTCGTCACAAAAAGTTACTAATTATAAGTTTTGGCGACAATTTATAAAACTCGTGATAAAAAAAATAACTAATTGTTAATTTTTGACAATATATGCAAAAATTTTCAAAAAAAAAAATATTTTTAATGACAATTTTATTACGAATTATTTTTAATAAAATTTGATCAAAAACAATCTAAATATTAGGAGCTATTAATAATTTATCCTAATCTTTTATCATATTCAGATGTGGCCAGAATCACACGTTCAATAGTGTTCTAGATTTATTCTGTACCATTTTTCTATCTCACTCAAGTTTAGCTCATATAATATAAGTGATAATTCCAATAACTCTTAACACTTAAAATAATATTTAAAATGTAGAAGAACAATAAGAAGGGCTGGTTTTCCTTTAGTCCGTAATTAGATTAAAGAATATTGTTGGGTTTGTGACGGTTCATTATGGATCCTATTTCAATAATTTGAATTATTTAATTTGTAGAATTTATTGAGTACTATATGTCTATTAAAAATTACATTGATCGGATATCGATAGTTATATGATCAAATCAGTTTTGTATATAAAAAAAGGCAGATTTTACACATTGAACGGTTCGGATTATCCGATCAACGTGATTTTTTACAGGCATATAATACTCGACAAGTTTTACACGTTGAACGGTTCGGATTATCAAAACGGTACCTGTGGTGGGTTCTCACGGGTCTAACAGTACCCTCCAATCTGATCACGGACTGGAGGGAAGCCCAACCCCAATAAGAAACTGTAAATAAGTTGATAAATAAGCTACAAACTACTAAAAAAATGGTAAATCAATGTGAAAAAGTTCAACATAATTGTTAAAAATTCAAGATATATTTTTTTTGTTTTTGATGATAATCATTTCTGAGAAGGTGAATGTCTTATGTTTTAGAGTTTTTTAAAAGTGTACCCTCTCCCTGTTCTATTGATTCTTTTTCCTAATGTATCACAATATATGAGCCTTTAGGAGGTTCAAAGTAAACGAGACGATATGGACGGGTGGTTGAGATCAGTCGGATAGACCCACTTTCACTCAGTTATACTCCTAAACGAATGAACAAAGTTTGATTTACTCTAAGTCCGGATTTGGTTTTCTTCCTAAGCTAAAAAATCACAAAAGAATAAAAAAAAGTCAAAAATTACAAAAGAACAAAAAAGTTTGTCATTCCAAAGTTAAAAAGCCAAATAAGAAAACCAAATAAATAAAAAAGTTTCAAGTTGAAAAAGTTAAAAAAGTCAAAAAACTAACTAAAAAAGTCATTACCAAATGACCCCTTAAAAAATAAGCAATAAGTATGATTTAAAAAAGGGAGCTTTTTTGATAAGTCCTCTTGCTAAGAGTTTTATTCCATCTAATTTATATTCTTTTTCACTATTCCATTAGATCCTATTTAAGTTAAGAAGACCAAAACACCCCCAATCTCTCTTGCCCCCTATTAATGTTGATATTTAATGTTGATTGTCATTATATTTTGATGGTTCACATGCATCAGGATGTTGACTGTCATTATATTCATATTAATTTGAAATGAATTTTTATTATTGTGTTGTCAATTATATCATGTGAATATTCACATTATGAAATTGAAATAAATATTCACATCATTATATTCACATTAATTTGAAATGAATTTTCTCATTGTGTTGTCAATTACATGATGTGAATATTCATACTAAAACATACGAATGTAAATGTTTATATCACTACATTAGATGAGAGAAAATATTCACATGTTGTGAACGTTCATACAACTACATGTTGTAAAGAAGAATGTGTTGTCAATTAAAAATATAACATGTTGTGAACGTTCACATCACTACATTCGATGACAGAGAATTTTTTGAAAAGTTGTTGTGAACGTTCACATCAGATGAGAGAATGTTCACATTATTTTTAATTTATTGTCAATTAAAAATAAGAAGGTTCACATATTGTGAACGTTCACATCACATCACTACATTAGATGAGAGAGAATTTTTCAGAAAGGAATTGTGAACGTTCACATCCTGAGAGAGAATGTTCACATTATTTTTAATGTTATTAATTAAAAATATATTCACATTATATAATAATATAAAATAATAACATCAATGTTATTTAATTTATGTATGAAATTTCCTATGCCTTGGTTTTTTCCCTTCTCTCTCCTTCCCCAACATTAAATATAAGGGCATAAGAGTTTAAGAAAATAGTATAAATCAAGAAAAATGACTATGTGGAATAAAAGTATAAATACATGGAACTAAGTGGATTAAAAAATTCATTCATGGACTTCTTGTTTTAGAACACTTCTAAATCAGATTTATCGATTAAAATCTCTTTTGAAAATAAACTGTTATTTTTTTAAGATAATGTTATCCAATCTCACGAATTTGATTTTTTTTTATATGAATAAAATACTTGAAAAACATTAAAAGATAAATTATTCAGATTATCAAGTGGACTCCGAATAAATCTGCATCTCTTTATTTGGATCCTTTAATCCAATTTCTGAACTGGATGGAAGCTTCATCTAAGATTTTGGGTAACTTACAAATATACCATCAAGATTTACTTAAAGTATAGATTGTTCTTTGTGATTTAAAAAATTACAAATATTCTCTTATCATAATTTTTTATTTAACAGAATTAACTGAAAAAATAAAATTTATAATTGATTTCCTATATCATAATAAATTACTTAAATTATTAATTGAAATATATTTCTAACATCATTAAAAATGGTTGATTGACTTCATGATTTATTGATAAAAGGGCAATTTTTTTATCAAATTAGAAATTTTACAGGTGAAATATAATTTTTAAAATCAGAAAAATGATTCGTGTTTTAATCAAATCTTAAGAAATATATTTATAATTTATCCGATTTTCCTTCGATCTCCTTCATGTTCGCTTACTCGGTTACCTTTTTCTTCAACTTTTACTTTTATTTTAGTATTATTTTTTGGGGTTTTTTTTTTAAGCTCCCTAATAATAACAATTTTCTGTATAAAGGACATTAAAAGATGTAATACTGCCTCAGGTCCCTAACCAAAGTACCCGCGCATTTTATCAATTTCTTGGACCAAAATACCCTACGTCTGTTCGTCTTCAAATGAGTTGATTTTTTTGACCTGTCCACTGGATATTCTCCTTTGTGATGCTGGTACTGGTGTTGGGTATTTTCCGGCGAGTACGAAAACAAATTCAGCAAAACAAAAGCACTAAGTTTGGCAAATTTGATTTTCTGGGTAAACAAACAGAGTGGAGTGGAGTTGATAGATGTATATATATATATATATATATATGTATATATATATATATACACAATCTGTTGCTTACTGTCTTGATTAGTATATATATGATAATTAATCAATTAAGACCATTTGCAACCATAATCAAACAGTCACTTTTAGTTATCTTATCTATGGTTGCAAACATATATATATATATATATGATACATACATATATATATATACAATGTCAGCATATATATATATCCAGTGTTGAATATAACATCTTCAAGTTCAAAATTTCTCTGAGTGTTGAATATAACATCTTTTGATTTTTTGGGTTTAGTAGAATTGGAGTTGTTTCTGGAAAAGCAATATTTGGACCCCTACTTGAAGAATATTGGAAAAAGAAGCTTGAGGAAGAGGCAGTAGTAGAGGAAGGCTTAAAGTGATCCAGAGAAATTTGAATTTTCTCTGGATTCAACCCAGAGAAATTCATACCATTAAGTTTAAAGAAAATCTATCACAAACTCATAGAAGAACTATTAATTTGTTTGTGCAGGAAATTGTGATTGAATCAGTAGCAGCAAAACCAATGACAAATTGATCAAATTAGAGTTTTATCATTCCAGAGAAATTCTGGACCAGAGAAATTTGAATTTTCTCTGGGTTGAATCCAGAGAAATTCTTTGGAAGTCCAGAATTTCTTTGCTTCCAACTGATGATGGACTAGAGAAATTTGAATGTTCTCTGGGTTGAATCCAGAGAAATTCTTTGGAAGTCTAGAATTTCTTTGCTTCCAACTGATGATGGGTTGCTTTCCTTCCAACTGTCAAAATTGAACTGCTTTTTGTGCATTTGGGGCTTCTTATTGAAGCTTCTTGTGTTCTTGTTTTTGTAAATTTCTCTGGCTTGCTACATTTGTGTTTCTCTATTGTGTAATTTTATCTGACATGTTTATGTTTCTTCATTATTTTCTCAAGCAAATTATCTGTGGCTTACTACTCTATTGGTGTGGCTAATTTTCTCTGGCATTTATAATTTTCTCTGGCCAAATTACGTTTCTTACTTGTGTGTCTAATTTTCTCTGGCAGCATTTATAATTTTCTCTGGCCACATTATGTTTATGTCTTGTGTCTAATTTTCTCTGGCATATTTATTTTGTTCAATGCTCCATTTCCTCAAAATTTCTCTGTTGTGTAATTTTCTCTGTCATGTTTATGTTGCTACCTTGTAATTTTCTCTGTTGTGTAATCATTGCTACCTTGTGATTTTCTCTGCGATTTAATGTTTATGTTTTCATTCTATAGAAATGGCAAAGTGCAGAAGCAGCACAACCCCAGAGACCCCGAAAAAGAAACCAAAAGTCTCTGTGTCTGCGTCTTATGATCTTAGATCAAAACGCAGCAGCAGCACCAGAACACCACAAAAAAAACAAGTTCAAGTTGAAGAAGCAATAAGCATCAAGATCAAGACACCAACTTTAAGGGTGATTTTCACTCAACTACAAGCTTAACATTTTCTCTATCATTTTCATTGGATTATAATAACAAACCTACGATTTTCTCTATACTACAAAGAAAAGTCCAGAAATATGAATAGTGCAAAAAAAAAAAAATGAAAAGTGCAAAGAAAACATATCAGAAAACTTTGAAAAGTGCAAACATATAAAAACACATAAAAACACAACATATAAGTCCAGAGAAATTTGTAATACTTATCATTTGTAATACAATCATATGATTTTCTCTGGACTCCAAAGAAAAGTCCAGAGAAATTTGTGAACTTATATTCAGTTTCAATATAACAAAAACAAAAACACATTAAGATCAAAAGACAAAAATATATTAAACACAAGCACATAAAAAAATCACAGAGAAGATCTGTTATGTTCACAAAACATTCAATTCAAAAAATTTAAAAAAAAAAACAAAACACTTACTACTCTATTGCTACATCTGTAAATTTCTCTGCCTACTTACAATTTTCTCTATGATTTTCACTGCACTACAAGCTTACAATTTTCTCTGTGATTTGAGTTCAATTATAGTAACAAACCTGCAATTTTCTCTGCACTACACAAAAAATGCAAAGTGAACAAAAAACAGAGCACAAAAACGCAGAAAAACAGAGCACCAAAAAGCAACTCATAACCATGTTGACAGAGAATGAAAAAGCAACTCCAAAAATCAAAATCAACTCTATCGAAAATTCATCAAAATAGATAATGAAAAATTAACTTCAAAAATCAAAAACAACAACACTGAGTTCGTCTCTCTCACATTGATCAAAACTAAAAACAAAAACCTAATTCAACACCTACACAATCAAATCAAATCAAAAATTGAAAACTTATCTAATTCAACTCCACATGAAATCAAATCAAACACAATGAACCAGATTTGAACTCCTACACGATCGATCAACACCTACAAACAACGAACATGATTTCAACTCGTACAGGATTTCAACACCTACAAACAACGAATAGGATTTCAACACCTACAAAAACCCTAGAAAATCTCCACAAAAATCTGAATCGTCAAGTTCATCCTCACGTAATCTCCCACAAAATATCAATATGATCATTAGCTGCCAAATTCAAAACAACGTATATTATAAACAAGGGTAAGACAGGTATTTTACACTTTAAAATAATATTGAGGGACCTTAGGCTACAAAAGAACACATTGTGGACCTACTCCATTACTAAAAGTTAGATAGGGACCTTAAACCGATTTTCCCTTATTTTTTATGTTCAGCTTAGCTTACTCGTTTTCCTTTTCATACTATTCAAATAACAATTTTACATTAAAATAAATAAATAAATAACAATGTGGCCACACACTTTTATTTAAACATATTCCTATGTTCATACATGTTATATTCCTATGTCTAAACATATTCCTACATGTTGAATTCAAGAACCTTGGAGGAAACTCCCCCTTCCATCACCACATAATATAAAGACCCTTATGTGCAGTGTTATATATAAAGACATAAGAGAGGCCTCTGATCTTACAATCTCTTATCAAACAATTTGATCAGTCTCTCACACCCTCTCTTACCTTCAATATACTTTACCTATCAAATTCAAACATGAAGCAACAAAGCAACTCCATTTTCATTTTGGGGTCTATTCTCTTTTTGCTTCTTTTCTGGCAAACAACATCAGTCAAAGCTCAAGAAGTTGGTAATGGCATACACATATATATGTGCTTGATTGTTTTCAATTCATTTGATTTTTGTTCCTTACCAATATGTATTGTTGGTTTTGATGTATTCAATGTGTGAATTGAATGGTGCAGAGGATGAGAAAGAGTTTGATTATGCCAAAGGAAGCAAAAAGGGTCCGGAGCGATGGGGAGAGATAAAAGGAAGAATGGGCAGCTTGTAAGCATGGAGAAATGCAGTCTCCAATCGATATGGTGAATAAGAGGGTGAAAATAATCAGAAAATCAAGGGAGTCAGTGAATAATTACAAGCCTTCCAATGCAACTGTCAAGAACAGAGGCCATGATATATCGGTGAGGAAGAAATTACAAACCCCCCGCCCCAAATATGAGCCCTCCAATGCAATTGATCTTCATTTGTTGACAGAAGACATGAATTAATGTTTTTGTTACATGGGTTGTTGAAGTAACTAGCTAGCAGTCACATCTTTTATATTTATACTAAATTTCATGTCCATATATGTAGGTTCAATGGACTGTTGGTGAAGCTGGATCAATTAAGATCAATGGCACTGAGTACCAACTCCAACAAGGCCACTGGCACTCCCCTTCAGAGCACTCCATCAATGGCAGAAGCTCTCTCTCTCTCTCTCTCTCTCTCTCTCTCTCTCTCTCTCTCTCTCATAGTAGTATTTTAGTATGTATCAACAACTAGGGAAGGAAGGGTATAATTAATGTTTGTGAATAATAATAATAGGTATGCCATGGAACTGCACTTGGTACATGTAAACCCACAAGAGAACGGTGAGGATAAGATTGCTGTTATTGGGGTCCTCTACAGGATTGGTCGACCTGACTCTTTTCTCTCTCAGGTAATCATCTTCATTATCAAACCTCACAAACATGGGCAGAGCATGATGTCAAATGACAATCTTTTTTTCTTTTTTTCCCCTTAAACTTTGACTACTTCGTCAAATTTGATGCATTATATGAACTGTGAAAATCTTGTAAGTTGTCAGGGAAATCAATAATGACATTCAATAAACCTTGTCCTTATTTTGAACTGAATTAATTTCTAGGTGACATTTTTTAGAAACATTGGTTAGATTTGGTCATGTTTCTTAAACTAGGAATAGATCCTTCTGCACATTGCCCACCCAGTTTATCAAAGCAACCAACTATATTCATTGGTTGGATTAGGTCAGGTTTCTTACACCACTTTACTTTGTATTGATTAATATTTTTTATTTGAAAACTAGGACGAATTACACTGGAAATCCCTCTATTTTGTTTTTTACGTCATTTTGGTCCCTATATTTTCAATTGATTTAATTTTGATACTTAATTTTAGATTTTGTGTCAATTTGATCCAATTGATAATGTCGTTAGTACTTTTGATAGAGAATTTTCAGTGAATTGGTTGAAATTGGTTGCAATTAACTCACTGGCTTGAGTAAATTTATAATTTTGTCCTTAAAATATCACAAATATCACTTACGTGCATATTTTCTATAAATAAATATAAAAAATAAAATAAAATAAAATAAAAAACTAAGAGTTGTTATCAATTGGACCAAATTGAAATAAGTCATAAATTTAAGGTTAAAATCAAGCCATTTGAAATTACAATGACTACAGTCATAATTTGCCCCAAAAAATAATGAATAATTTAGATTCTAAGGCCTCGTTTGGAATATGTTTGTTTTAGCTTAATAGTCAAAAAGTTACTAAAAAAATCAAAAAGACTATAATCTATACCAAAGAGTCAAAGATTCTATTTTCTCTCTACTTTTTACACATCTTTTCATAAAAAATCAAAAAGTCATTCCAAATATACTAATTTTTTTACCTCATATTTTAGTCAAAAAGTTAAAAAATTACTAAAATAGTATGTTTCCAAACGAGGTCAAGTCTTATATAATTTTACTTCTTTTTTGTTTTTTTGGTTTCTAATGGGTTGTGTGTACTTTGATTTTCAGTTGCCGAGGAATATATTAGATATGATTGATATGAAGGAAGAGAGACACTCTGGGGTGATTGATCCAAGAGAAATTAAAATGGGTGGCAAAAGATATTACAGATACATGGGATCACTCACTGTTCCTCCTTGCACTGAAGGTGTTGTTTGGACCATTAATAAAAAGGTAAGGCTTCTCATTAACCTTTAAAGTTCCTAACTAGCCATAGCTTTTACCTGGTCCTTTTCTCTTTCAAAGCCTGTACAATGACATTTTTGACCTAAATTTCAATTCTTTTGAATTAGGTGATGACTGTTTCAAGAGAACAAATGAAGTTACTCAGAGAGGCTGCTCATGATATAAGTAGTTACAACTGTGTTACTTGTATAGAAAATTTACACAAGTATGAACAAAATAGAGAGTGAGGGAATTTTGTGTTGCATCCTCTCTTTCTATTGTACAAATTTTTGTGCAAGTTGACTCTTTTAAGAATTTTATTAACGAATGTTCTAAACAAACTTGGTAACATGTTTGAAATTGCTGTGAAAAAACATGTTTGAAATTGCTGTGCATTTTTTCACGATAGTGCATGCAATAAAAATGTACAACCGTTTTAAATTTCATTAACAAAGGCTTTTTTGTGCACTCGTTAACTAAACAATTTTTTCTCCAAAATATCTAATTTAACTTTGCAAATAATTACTTCATTACTGATAAAAAAAAAAATAAAAAAAAAAACTATATATTTCAATAACATATTTTGAAAATATCTCAAAAATGAAGTATAGGATATAGATTCAAATTTGGTGTGATGCGGAATACATTCAAAATAAATCTGATCTGCACATTTTGTTTTCAAAATACTTTTTTGTTGCTTAAACTTGTTATGATTATGTTTCATATCAATAGTTCAAAATTAATGAAGGCATTGACATATATTTCATGATTAATTTCATTTGCAGTATGCAGAGGAAAATGCAAGACCACTACAACCACTCCACGATCGAGAGATCTACCTCTATAAGCGCCCATAGTTTCTAATAGAAAGCATAAATACAAGTAATTGATGAAGACAAAGAGTTATTAATACACATTATTGTTAACATCCACCTTTCATTTGTTATTATTACTTTTTATTTTTATATTTCTAGCTGGAGGGCATGAATACATAGAACAACACTAGAATGGACATTTTTGTTGTGAACTCTGTCCATGTATTATTATCATTCTTTCTCATTTTAATGAAAACATTTTGGTGCTTTATTTAGCCGTGTTATCCAACTTGTGCTATTAACCATATTCACATTATAGATTTAGTGGGCATTAACAAAAAATTAAGTTTAGATATGCCTTTGCATAACAAATCGAGTTTCAATAAGCCAAATCCTATTGTAATTTTTTGCTCATACTATACCAAACTGATAAAAGTCACTAATTCGGCCCCCTATTTTGTGACACTAGTTAGTTTTTCGAAAAATGTTTGTTTGGCAACGTTTTAATTGATTAAGCTCTAGTCTTGTAACTAAAGAGATATAATAAAAAGAATTTCTTTTTTATTTTTTATTTTATTTTATTTTATTATTATTTTTTTTTTTGTGAAGAAGCAATTCCTAGTTTAACACTAGCATTGCTTGTTCTAAAATATTGAATAAGAAAAGAAAAAAAGAAAAAAAGTATTAGACTCAGGCCAAGATCAAACATTTATTTTTAAAGAAATGAGTTTGGTTGAATTTTTGGACTAGGAACTAATTGCCCTTCAGTTATCTTAAAAATGTAGGGACCAATTGGGATAAAGATTACAACGCATCTAATGGCCGAGAAATAACGGACATGAGAGAGCATATGTGACCATCTTATAATCACTTAAAAAATACTCGATTTTATAATGAGGATTTTTTTTTTTTAAAGATCGTTGATATTAAGATTTTATAAAATAAAGGACATACAATATTTTCATAGTAGTTAAAGTTTCTTAATATTTTCATAAAGAAAATTCGACTCAGAGAAATTTTGCAATGTGCAAGCCAACTTGCAAGCAAGTTGCCATGGCCAAGTTACCAAATTGTTCCTAAAGCTATGTATAAATAGGGGTTCAAGAAGGGAACAAATCATCAAGTGAGTGAGAAGCAAGAACAAGCAAGTCAAGAGCATGAAGCCTTCACCAAGAGTGTTAGAAAGAGAGTGAGTGAGGTAAGGTTTGGAGAGAGACATAGCCTTATAATATCTTTATTCAGTTTAGTGAAAATTTCGCTGCCATAGACTTAGGCGATATGCCGAACCACGTAAATCTTTGTGAGTTCTTTGTTTGGTTTCTTGTTTGTGTTTGTTCGTGGGCCTTGGGCACAACAAATTGATATCAAAGCACCCAGGTTGTGAAAAAATTGCTCTAAAGCTCTATTTTTTGAATTTGCTATGAAACCAACTGTTGGAAAAAATAGTTTTTTGGTAATTTTAATTAAATATTAAAGTGGGTCTCAATCGTCTATTATGTTGGGTTCAAGTGGGTCTAGATACTTTGCAATGAGATATTTACTCTACAAATAGAATGGCAAAAAACTATTGAGAATTGAATGAGAAATTGCCCCATGAAGTTAGCTTCATGAAAGAGTTAATGGGGTTTGTAACTTCTACCTTTATTGCAGAGTTTAATAGTGCATTAATGAAGTTTGTAACTCCTACCTTTATTATAGAGGTTAATGGTGCATTAGTGACAAGCCATAAAGGCTGGAGGCTTTTCCTCTCTTCCCTATATATGTATAAATTGAGACCCTCCCGTCAAGTCTCAAACACAGAAATTTTTGCTTCCATTTTACAAGTCAGTTTGCTAGAAAGTTCCTACAGTGAGAAAGTGCTGCCATGGTTTTGTTCGCTAAGCTAGACAGAAAGTGCTTCTGTCGTAGCTGGTTTTTGACCATCGTATCCTGGGAGACAGATGCCGGAATTCCTCAAGCACTCGACCCGTGAGGCGGCGAAATCTGTTTTAAGGAAACTACTACCGTGCAGGCTTCGGTTTGCTTTCTTTACCATTTTATTGTATTGTATATTTCTGTTGTAATTCTCAGCATGTGTTCTCGGTATTTTTTTTTTTAAATTTATTCATGAATCTATTTATTTAATTTCCCAATTTGAACAACAAGCTTAAAACAGATTTTTGATGTTTTCATAAATTATATAATTAGATTCATAAGATTGCATGCTATTGTTTTACTTCTCATTGTCTATGGTTGCAATCCAATTTATTAGATAATTAGTTTACGTTTATTAGATAATTTATGGTTAATTGTTTCCAGTTTTTTTTAATATGATTTGCATGACTTTTGAGTTTGTCATGTTCTGATTTTAGTTGCATGTTTGGTAATATAATAATAAATAAACAATAGAACAGATGTGCTTGCTGCCTATTACAACGGTGCCCACTGTTGAATTTTTTTTTTTTATATATATATATAAATTTACGTATGCTCATAGACTTTCAATTTTATGGTTTTTAGTCCACTGGTTTTTTCCTTGAAATTCAATGCTTGTAAATTATGCAAGTTTTGACATGTTATTTAGTTTCTAGCTTTTAGTTTTCTTATATGATTTAATCTTTAGAATTTTTTGCATGTTAATTGCTAAATGGTTATTGGTTTCTAACAATTATTTATAATTCTTGCCTATTAATTTTAGTTTAATGTATTTTGGAGTTATAGAGTTTTGTAACTCATATGAATTTATGTACATGAATATTCTGAATTTAATTGGGTGCCTTAATCTGAATTATTTAATTGGGTGCATTAACTTTGAATTTAACTTATTTATTTGGAGTTATTAGTTTAAAATGGTTTCAATTATTTATTATATTTATTTTTTTGCTTAGTTTATTTGTTTGTATTTTGTTGTAGTTTTTTCTGCTAACTTTCTTTACATGAATACTTATGCAAAAGGGAATAGAAAAACAAATACAAAACCAAATAAATAGTATTTGGGATGTAAAAATAAAAAATGTTTGGACTACTAACTTTTGTGTTGAATAGGAATACCTAAGCGTGGAAAGGCTTTTGGACTAAATAGAATCCTTATGGATTGGCTATTTTATTTAAATGGTTGAAGCATTTTTTGCTTGAGATTTAGTTGGTTTGTTTACTAATTTGTAGTAGCAAGTTTTATTTGCTTGTATTATTAGAAGCATTTTATATGCATGTATTTGGTTGTAACAATTTTTAAATTGCTTGTAAGTTTGGAATTTTGTTTGATTTTCTGTAATAGAAACCAAAGTGTTTAGCCTTAGCTAAAGAGTAGTTCTTATTTGTTCAGAATTGACAACTAAGACGGATTTGGTTTCAAACCTTTGGGGTTTGAGGAAGTATCTGGGTTTAATCATTTTATTCCCAAAGTGTTGGAAAACTAAGTTTGGAGAAAATCTTTGATTATAATCTGATTATTTCCAAAGTGTTTTGATTTATAATCTGATTATTTCCAAAGTGTTGTGGTTTTGAGAAAAGAAATCCAATTTTAGCATTAGCTAAAATATCTTTGATTTTTATTCAGAAATCATGGGCTCAGTTCTGGGAGTACCGGTTAACTTTTATGAGTGGTGAAATTCTGGTAGCAAATTTTATTTGCTTGGAAATTGGTTTGTTATAACCTGGTTTATCCCTTGAAAATCTTAATTTTAAAATTATTTCCCATGGACTAGGAGTCAACATGCTCTTGGATGTCTTGTCAAAAGGTTAACTGGGTTTTAAGTGGAACTGATGTGACCCCTCCAGTCTTCCTGGGAACATTCTTGACCATGTTTGATTCTCAGTTAAATGGTGAGACTAGTTTTGAATTAAATTTTCATCTGAGGGATTTTCTAAGGGTTAAGTTTAATTTCTGGAATCACAGAAGTGAAATTCTGTTGTGATGTTTCAAAAATGGCTTCAAAATGTGACGAACAGAAATGTTGTTCCACTTGACAACCTTAGCCTCGTGAGATTCTTAAAGGAAGATCTTGAGAGATCAAGTATGATTAAAGGAAATCATAAGATTGCATTAAAATATCTCTGAATTGATCAGAGACAATTAGTATGGTATCCTTGTGTTATTTATAGCATTTCTGATTGCTATGTGACTTTGCTTGAAAGCAAAGATGAGACAATCTGTTATAGTGGGTGAATATTTTTTGGATTTTTAAATTCCAAACATATTCTTAAATTGGTGGCTCCTAGTGAGTACAAGATCACTGATCACAGAGATAGAAAATTGGTGGTTCCTAGGAGGTGTTAGACCACTGGCTATACAGTTATGAGATTGTAGTTCCTAGTAGTGAACAGATTACTGATCACATGTCAAGATATTATGGTTCCTAGTAGTGGAAAGGCTACTGGTCATATGTCAAGACATGATGATTCCTAGTAATGAAAGAGTCTATTAATCCTATGTCAGGATGTTGTGATTCCTAGTAGTAAAGTGACTACTGATCACAAGTTAAGACATTGTGATTCCTTGTAGTAGAAAGTCTACTGACCACATGCCGAGAAATTAGTGATTCCTAGTGATAAGACTACTGGCCATGTTATGAAGTTCCATATAGTAGACTATTGAACACTGGATTTGTGTTTCCTAATAGTAAGACTATTTGGGTGCCTAATTCGGTTGATGACATTCTGGAAATGTATTTACTGTGATATGATTTTGAGAGTTTCATAATCATTGTGACACAAGGAATTGTTTAAAGACCCTATATGAATTTTCGGAAAAGGCCAAAAGCCTTTGTATAAATTCTACAAATGTGGGGGTGTCATGCAAAAGGCGGGAATACCTAAACCCAAGAAGGTTAGGATAAGCCTAAAAATCCGTTGACTTTGTATTCAACGGTTATGCACAATATAGTAGTGCATATCAATTTCTTGTGGTTCAGTCTGCTATTCCAGATATACACAAGAATACTATCATGGAATCAAGAAATGCATCTTTTTTTGAAAATATATTTCGAGATCCATGAAAGAGGTTGAGGGTGACAATGATTACATAGCTAATCAAACAAATGATCACTTGTGTGATCAAGTTGGTGATCAAGCCGAAGATGTAGATAAGCTAAGAAGGAGTAAGAGGGCTAGGACTGCAAAGTCCTTTGGTCCGGATTTTTTGACTTATATGTTAGATGGAGAACCTCGAACTTTCCATGACGATATGACTTCACCTAAAAGTCCTTTGTGGAAAGAAGCAATTAAGAGTGAAATTGACTCCATCTTGCAGAATTATACTTGAGAGTTGGTTAATCTACCCCTAGGCAGTAAGTCCTTGGGGAGTAAGTGGATCTTTAAAAGAAAGATGAAACGGTCAATTGATATGTATAAAGCTAGACTCGTTATCAAAGGATACAGGCAGAGAGAAGGCCTAGATTATTTTGATACATATTCACCTGTGACAAGGATTACATCCATTCGCATGGTGATTGCGATAGCAATGCTACGTGGTCTGGAGATACATCAGATGGATGTAAAGACAGTTTTCTTAAATAGAGATTTGAATGAAGAAATCTACATGGAGCAACCCGAGGGGTTTTCAGCTCCAGGACAAAGTAAGAAAGTCTGTAAGCTTGTCAAATCATTGTATGGTTTGAAGCAAGCTCCTAAGCAATGGCATAAGAAGTTTGACAACGCTACATTGTTAAATGGATTTAGAATCAACGAGTGTGACAAGTGCATATATGTTAAAGACACTGGCAGAGGTTATGTCATTTTGTGTCTATATGTAGACAACATACTTATTGTTGGTCGTAATGATGAAATGGTTCAAACTACCAAGAGATTGTTAAACTCAAAATTTGACATGAAAGATATGGGCCTTGCAGATGTTATTCTAGGTATTAAGATTACCAGAACATCTAGTGGAACTACACTTTCTCAGTCTCACTATGTTGAGAAGATACTTAAGAAATTTGGCAAATCAGATACAAGTGTGTCTAGGACACCGGTAGACATTAGTCTACACTTGACCAAGAATAATGATGAGAGTGTCTCTTAGCTAGAATATTCTAGGGTCATTGGCAGTTTGATGTATCTGATGAGTTGTACTAGGCCGGATGTAGCTTACTCGGTTAGCAGGCTTAGTAGATACACAAGTAATCCCGATGCTTTTTATTGGAAGGACATTGTGCAGGTGTTAAGATATTTACGCTACACTCGGGATTATGGGTTGCATTATACTCGATATCCAGCGGTGCTAGAAGGCTATAGTGACACGAATTGGATATCAGATATAAAGGACTCAAAGTCCACTAGTGGATTTGTGTTCACTCTTGGTAGGGCAGCTGTATCTTGGAAATCTTCCAAGCAAATGTGTATATCTAGATCTACGATGGAATCAGAGTTTATTGCTTTTGATAAAGCAGCGGGAAAAGCTGAATGGCTTTGCCATTTCATTGAAGATTTGCCACGTTGGTCTAAACCTGTGCCAGCTATTTGCATACATTGTGATAGCCAACCTGCAATTAGTAGGGCACAGAGTTATATGTATAATGGAAAGTCTAGACATATCTGTCGTTGACATAATTTCATTCGACAACTACTCTCAAATGGAGTTGTCTTTATAGACTATGTAAAGTCTAAGGACAACTTTGTGGATCCGCTAACCAAAGGGTTAAACGAGTGTTGGTCGAGACATCGTCAAAAGGAATGGGGTTGAGGCCTTTGAAAGTTACCGGAATGAAAACCCAACCTAGTTGACTGGAGATCCCAAGATCTAGGTTCAATGGGACAACCTAATTGCGTGTAACGGTGGTATGTCACTGAGGAGGTTAAACCTCCAGCCATTCCTTCTATCAGTGATACCTACAAGTGTGGAGGTTAAGCTGAGCTTTTAATGACTCTAATGTATTAAGTTGTTGAGCTGAGTATAGCAGGATACTCAAGTAGAGTCACCTATGTGAGTGTGAAATGGGGCCGCTTTTAGAAGAATTGGGCAGGCCAAGATTCTTTGAAACCACTCGTTGAATCAGGCTAGTGCCCAGGGCCATACAGGGCACACTAGTGAGAACAGAATGGTGGTAGGAGTAATTCCCGTGTGAGATCTATTGTCTCAGTTTACATAAACGGCAGAGCAGTTCAAGATGTCATATTCACTGATCAGCCAGTAAACTTGATAGGTTTTCACTGGGAGAGGTTCAAAGCCAAAAGCTACCTTCTCTGATGTCGGAGTTAGTCCGTTGAACTCTCTCCAAGTCTTTATTGTTGAACAATGTTCGTTTGTTGAGTCATTCGGTAAATTTTTATTCATGTGGGGGATTGTTGGAAAAAATGGTTTGTTGGTGACTTTAATTAAATATTAAAGTGGGTCCCAATCCTTCTATTGTGTTGGGTCCAAGTGGGTCTAGATATTTTGCAATGAGATCTTTACACTACAAATAGAATGGCCAAAAACCACTGAGAATTGAATGAGAAATTGACCCATGAAGTTAGCTTCATGAAAGAGTAAATGGGATTTGTAACTTCTACCTTTATTGCAGAGTTTAATAGTTTGTAACTCTTGCCTTTATTGCAGAGGTTAATGGTGCATTAGTGACCAGCCATAAAGGCTAGAGGCTTCTCCTCTCTCCCCTATACATGTATAAATTGAGACCCTCCTGTCAAGTCTCAAACACAGAAATTTTTGCATTTCTTTTTACAAGTCAATTTGCTAGAAAGTTCCTACAGTGAGAGAGTGCTGCCATGGTTTTGTTCGCTAAGCTAGACAGAAAGTGCTTCTGCCGTAGCTGGTTTTTGACCGTCGTATCCTGAGAGACAGACGCCGGAATTCCTCAAGCACTCGACCCGTGAGGCGGCGAAATCTGTTTTAAGAAAACTCCTACCGTGCAGGCTTCGGTTTGCTTTCTTTACCATTTTATTATATTGTGTATTTATGTTGTAATTCTTAGCATGTGTTCTTGGTATTTTTTTTTAAAATTTATTCGTGAATCTATTTATTTAATTTCACAATTTGAACAACACCAACTTTGTCCGACCAAACTTTTGAATACACCAATTGACAAACTCAATGCACAGTTAGCAGAAGAGTTTGAAATGAAGGATCTTGGAGAAGGAAAGAAAATTTTTGGTATGGAGATCAAGAGAGATAGGAAAAAGGGTACAGTTTTTCTGACACAAAATCAGTATTTGAAAAAGGTGTTAGACAAATTTGGTATAAATAGGAAAACAAAAGTTGTAAGTACACCATTGGCCCATTATTTCAATCTTCATGTTTCGATGTCTCAGAGCACAGAAAAAGAGCTCAAGCATATGGCTCAGATTCTATATGCCAATGCAATTTGTGCATTGATGTATGCTATGGTGTGTACAAGGCCTGAAATCTCACATGCTGTTAGTATGGTCAATAGGTATATGCATGATTTACAAAAAGGTCACTAGCAAGTAGTGAAATTAATCCTAAGGTATATACATGGCACAATTGATTTGGGATTGAAGTTCTAGAGAGATACCAGGCCCGGACAAAATCTGATTGGATATGTAGACTCAGATTATGCTAGTGTCTTGGACAAATATTGGTCGACAACAAGGTATTTGTTTACCTTGCTAAAGGACCTATAAGTTAGAGGTCAACGCTTCAGTCAACAATGACTCTGTTTACTACAGATGCAGAGTACATGGCAATAACAGAAACATTCAAAGAAGACAATTGGTTACATAGATTGGTTGAGGACTTGGAGATTGTACAGGAGCAAGTGGAGGTTTATTGTGACAGCTAGAGTGCCATTTGTTTACCAAAAAACCAAGTCCATCATTCCCGTATCAAGAATATTGATGTCCAGTTCGACTTCGTCCGAGAAATAGTAAATGAATGAGATGTTTTGCTTCAGAAGATTGGTACTACAGATAATCCTACAGACATGCTCACTAAGGTCGTATCAGGGATCAAGTTCAAACACTTCTTGGATTTCACGAATATCTCTCGATAGTAAGTACCTTTAGGTACAGTGCAGTGGTCACTAAAGTTGAATGGAGAATCCTCACCAAGGTAGAGATTGGTTGAATAGAGTTAACTCAATTGTGTTAACACATTGAGTTACCTCAGTGAGTTGGCTCAGATAAAAGAGCAAGTGGGCAAGTTGCATATTCTAGAGGCTTGCTAACTTCTTTGCATAGATTTTGGAGAGGCAACTTGCAAGCAAGTTACCATGGCCAAGTTACCAAATTATCCCCAAAACTTTGTGTATAAATAGGTGTTCAAGGAGGGAACAAATCATCAAGTGAGTGAGAAGCAAGAGCAAGCAAGTGAGCATCAAGCCTTTACCAAGAGTGATAGAAAGAGAGTGAGTGAGGTGAGGTTGAGAGAGAGAAATAACATTGTAATTTCTCTATTCAATTTAGTGAAAATTCTGCTGCTCATGGACATAGGCGATCTAACGAACCACGTAAATCTTTGTGTGTTCTTATTTGGTTTCTTGTTTGTGTGTTTATTTTTGGGCCTTGGGCACAACAGGAACAGCGAAGGCGATAAACGGCAAAGGAAGAACTGAAACGCCATTGAGATATCTATGTACTTAGACTATTGAAATCAAAATTATGTTCCCAAATCCTAGTGCGTTGGACCTATCTGCTTGGCTGAGCTACCACAGGTCGAACTCGAACCTCTCCAGAAACCACCGTGGGTGTGGTGGCTGCACCAAAAGCTAGCTCTGGGATACTCTGTTCTCTATATTGCATTTGGGTCTCAAGTCGAGATATCACCGGAACAGTTCAATGAGATCAAAATTGGGTTGGAAAAATCAAAAGTGAATTTTTTGTGGTTGTGAGGAGGAATTAATTAGAACTTGGTGATGGGTTCGAAGAGAAAGTGAAAAAGAGAGGAACGGTGGTGAGAGAGTGCATGAACCAAAAAGAGCTACTAGAGCAGGAGAGTGTTCAAGGGTTTCTAAGTCACTATGGTTGGAACTTAGTGTTTGAGAGTATATGCGCGGAGGTTTTAATACTAAGGTGGCCAATGATGAAGGAGTAGCACCTGAATACGAGGATGGTGGTGGAGGATATGAATGTAGGGTTGAGGGTGGAGACATGAAATGGGTCGATAAGAGAGTTTGTGAAGTGGGAAGGCCTGAAGAAGATGGTGGACGAGTTAATAGTAAGGAAAATGAGGAAGAAGGTAAAGGAGGTAGGTAGCACTGCCATGGAGTAGTGGACTTTAATTTTTTGTTGATGAACTTGAATGCGATTCCTACTTTGAATTTGGATTTGGATTCAGATTTGGGTTTGGATTGGAGACAATGATTAGAGTTGAACGGGAGAAAGTAAAGAAGTGAGGAGAGAGAGAGAAAGGGAAGATGAGGAGAGAGTGGGTTTGTAAAGAAGGGTGATTATTTAGTATTCTTGGAGAATTTGAACCGATAAAGAGAGAAAGATGGAAGAGAGAGAGAGAGAGAGAGAGAGAGATGGGTTTGATTATAAAGAGTTCAACAAACACCATGCATTGATCATGGGCAGCTTGGTCTTTTCGTTAAAACACGTCCTTATGAATATAGTATTTTGGGCATGGATTTTTGGAAAAAAAAAATCTAAATTTGGATTTATGATCTGAGCACCTAAAGTTATTCACATGTCCCTCATATATATATATATATATATATATTTGTTACTTTTTAAAAAATTCCCTTTCTAAGTACTTTTGTTTTTGTTTTTATATTTGTTTTTTATTATCATATTGGGTATATTTATCATATCTAATATATTGTTTATAAACTTGAGGGCATTACAATCCTAGTTCATCCTCATCTCCATTATTCTGCCTTGTTCCATCAATCTTGTCTTCTTGTCTTGAATCAAAATGATATCTCTTTTGATAATTATCCAAACATTTCACAATATATATATATATATATATATTCTTTTTTACCTTGTGTCATTTTGATATTGTTTTCTTGTCCATTTGTGGCCAATAAGTGGCTAATTTGGGGACATTTTTTAAGGGGGAGAATAAAAAGAAAATAAACACAATGGACCCACTTTAAAAAGACATAATTAAATGCACGAATATCTTTTTGCCAATTTTATAATAATAGTTTATTTAAATTATTTTTTCATAAACTATAAACAGAAATATATACACTCAAAATAAATAATAATAATGTGACACTTTCATTAGCAAAAGGGCCATGGACAAGTATGTGATAGCTGGCAAAGGGTTTAGTTCAATTGAAATTATCCAACCCTTCGCCAATAATTTATGTTAGTACTAGACAAGTCTAGCTAGTGCTGGTAGTCATACCCTTCGCCAATAATTTAGTACTAGACAAGTCTAAGCTAGTGCTGGTAGTCATCAAGAATAAAAGTGCTGGCAAAGAAAATGCATAAAACTCCTGCTGATGATTGATTAACCTAAATAAAAAAAGCTTTTGGGTCCAAATGAACCAATATATGAACCCTAGCAGTCCCCAGAAAGATCATATCCGAAATGAAATCTTCATCCACGTGCATCATATCTAAGAAAACAATTTGATATATTATTTGTGATCATTACTTCTTTCAAACACTTAAATTTTGTTCATATATACTTTAGAGCTTTGTCTATTAATATCATTAATTTTAAGTAAAAAGTTTTCAATTTTGTGTGTTTCTCTCATTTGTAATCTTTTGAGAGACTACATGTACGTTTTAATAGGTGAAAAATATTATCTTATAATTTTTATGATAATTAATAGTGTTTTTTGTCAAACACTATTAAAAAAATCGGTAATTGTTAATTTTCAGCAACAATTTAAAAAAATTTTTACAAAAAATGTCACTAATTATAAGTTTTAGCGACAGTTTTAAAAAAAAAATTACAAAAAAATTTCACTAATTTTCAAATTTGAACAATGGTTTAAAAAGTTCGTCACAAAAAAGTCACTAATTATAAATTCTGGCGACAATTTATAAAAATCATGACCAAAAAAAATTAATTGTTAATTTTTAGCAACATATGCAAAAATCTTCAAAAAAAAAATATATATATGTTTAACGACAATTTTATTAAAACTTATTTTCAATAAAATTTGATCATAAATAATCCAAAAATATTGCGACTAGGAACGGCAACGGGGCGGGGCGGGGCGGGGTAGGGCCGGGGACTACACTCCCCGTCCCCGATTCCCGAAGCTACAAAATTCCTCGTCTCCAACCCTGATCCCTGACAGGGAACCCATCCACCTCTCCCGTCCCCGCCCCGGCCCCGTAACGGGGATCGGGTTTTCCCGACCCCGAATAATCCCCATACAAAACAACAACAATCAACAAAGAAGATGAAGAGTAGAGAGGAGAGGGAGAAGAGAGAACCACAGATCTGTTCAAAAAAATCATAGATCTGTTCAAAATAACCACAGATCTGTCAAAACCCTAATAGAAAAAATTTAGATATGTTCAACAGATAAAACCCTAACAACAAATCAGATCTGAATCCATATATATATATATATATATAAATTGATCAAGATTTTTCAAAAAAAAATCATCGATTTGTTCAAAAAAACCACAACACAAAAGCGAATGAGGATGGCGATCGGTGGTGCTGTGATGAAAGGAGTGTTGTGCAACAAATGATGGCAATCAGTGGTGTGCGACGACATTGGTAGCGGGATCGGTGGTGTGCGACGACGGTTGTAACCGGATCGGTGGTGTACGACGACGGTTGTAACCGGATCGGTGGTGTGCGACGACAGTGCTAGTAAGAGAGAGAGAGTGAGAGATGCTGAGAAAAAGGAGATCGCTGGCGGCGAGTGAAGAAGATCGGCAGTGGAGTAGAGAGAGAGAGAGAAAAGAGATGAGGGATTCAATGAAAAAGAGAGGCTGAAAATGAAATTTATAAATATATTATATATACAGGCCATGTTCGGGGATTATTCGGGGGTAGGGCCGGGGTTGGGGAGCCTATCCCTGTCCCCGGCCCGAAAATCACCGGAGATTTAATTTTTAATACCATCGCCGGCCCTACGGGGAGTAATTTTCGGGAAAAACCCATTCCAATCGGGGTCGGGGGGTCAAGTCCTTATCGGGTTGGGTTCAAATTATCATCCCCAATTGTGACCTATTAATAATTTATTCTAATCTTTTATCATATTCAGACGTGGCCAGAATCACATGTTCAATAGTGTTCTAGATTTATTCCATACCATTTTTCTACCTCACTCAAGTTTAGCTCATATAATATAAAGAGATAATTCCAATAACTCTTAACACTTTTAAAATAATATTTAAAATGTAGAAGAACAGTAAGAAGGGCTGACTTTCCTTTAATCCGTGATCAGATTAAAGAGTACTGTTGAATTTGTGGCGGTACATTACGGATTCCGTTTTAATATTCTGAATCATTTTATCTGTAGAACTCATCGAGTACTATATGTCTATTAAAAATTACATTGATCGGATATCAAT
The DNA here is from genome assembly GCF_055761805.1 of Camellia sinensis. Lineage (NCBI taxonomy): Eukaryota > Viridiplantae > Streptophyta > Magnoliopsida > Ericales > Theaceae > Camellia > Camellia sinensis. The sequence goes on from NC_138970.1 coordinate 76,606,834, forward strand.
AGTTATATGATCAAATCAGTTTTGTATAAAAAAAAATAGACGAGTTCTACACATTGAACGGTTTAGATTATCCGATCAACGTGTTTCTTTACAGCCATATAGTACTCGACGAGTTTTACACATTGAATGATTCGGATTATTAAAACGGTGCCTGTGGTGGGCTCTCACGAGCCCAACAATACTCTCCAATCCGATCACAGACTGGAGGGAAGCCCAGCCCCGATAAGAAATTGTAAATAAGTTTATAAATAAGCTACAAACTACTAAAAAAATGGTAAATCAAGGTGAAAAAAATCAACATAATTATAAAAAATTCAAGATATATTTTTTTGTTTTTGATGATAATCACTATTGAGAAGGTGATGTCTTATGTTTCTGAGTTTTTTTTTGTTGATTCTTTTTCCTAATGTATCACAATATATGAGTCTTTAGGAGGTTCAAAGTAAACGAGACCGTAAGGACTGGTGGTTGAGATCTGTCGGATAGACCCACTTTCAATCAATTATACTCCTAAACAAATGAACAACGTATAATTAGGATAGTTTGGAGTGATTTAAATAAGGTCTCTTTTTAATTTTTTATGAAATGTGAGTTGGGTATGAATTGGGTTTGAAATGATGTGATAAAAATGTAATGTAACTTAAATAAGATGATGTGACTTAAATAGGATAGTGACTTTTTAATTTTTTTAAGTTATGACAAACAAGACCTTACTCTTAGCCCCGATTTGGTTTTCCTTTTAGGCTAAAAAATACAAAAGAACAAAAAAAAAAAAAGTTAAAAAAATCAAAAAGCCAAAAAATTACAAAAGGAAAAAAAAAAAAATTGTCATTCTAAAGTCAAAAAGCCAAAAAAGCCAAATAAGAAAACCAAATAAACAAAAAAGTTCCAAGCTAAAAAAGTAAAAAGAAACTAAAAAGCTAACTAAAAAAGTCATTGCCAAATGATCCCTTAAAAAATAAGCAATAAGTATGATTTTAAAAAGGAAGCCTTTTTGATAAGTCTTCTTACTAAGAGTTTTATTCCATCTAATTCATATATTTTTTTTGACTATTTCATTAGATCCTATTTGAGGTAAGAAGACCAAAACATCCACAATCTCTCCTGTCCCTATTAATGTTGATATTTAATGTTAATTATCATTATATTTTGATAGTTCCCATGTATTAGGATATTGAATGTCATTATATTCATATTAATTTGAAATGAATTTCTGTCATTGTGTTGTTAATTATATCATGTAATTGAAATAAATATTCATATCATTATATTCATTTTAATTTAAAATGAATTTTTCTCATTGTGTTGTCAATTACATAATATGAATATTCATACTAAAACATGCGAATGTAAACATTCACATCACTACATGTGAAAAAGAATGTGTTGTCAATTAAAAATATAACATGTTGTGAACGTTTACATTACTACATTCGATGAGAGAGAATTTTTTCAAAAGTTGTTGTGAATGCTCATATCAGATGAGAAAGAATGTTCACATTATTTTTAATGTATTGTCAATTAAAAATAAAAAGGTTCATATGTTGTGAACGTTCACATCACTACATTAGATGAGAGAGAATTTTTCAGAAAAGGGTTGTGAACGTTCACATCAGATCAGAGAGAATGTTCACATTATTTTTAATGTGTTGTCAATTAAAAATATATTTACATTATATAATAATATAACATAATAATATCAATGTTATTTAATTTGTGTATGAATTTTTCTATGCCTTGATCCTTTCCCCTCTCTCTCCTCCCCTAATATTAAATATAAGGGTATAAGAGTCTAAGAAAATAGTGTAAATTAAGAAAAAAGACTTTATGGAATAAAAGTATAAATACATCGAATTAAGTGGATTAAAAAATTTCTTCATTAACTTTTTAGGTTATAACACTCTAAATGAAATTTATCAATAAAAATCTTTTTTAAAAATAAACTGTTATTTTTTTTAAGATAACGTTATCCAATCTCATGAATTAGATTTTTTTTTATATAAATAAAATACTCGAAAAACATTAAAAGTTAAATTGTTCAGATTATCAAGTAGACTCCGAATAAATCTGCATCTCCCTAATTGGATCCTTCAAATCCAATTTCTGAACTGGATGGACGCTTCATCTAAGATTTTTGGGTACACTACAAATATACCCTCAAGATTTACTTAAAGTATATATTATTTTTCGCGATTTAAAAAATTACAAATACCCCTTTATCATAATTTTTTATTTAATAGAATTAACTAAAAAAATAAAATTCATAATTGATTTCCTATATAATAATAAAATTACCTAAATTATTAATTGAAACATATTTCTAACATCATTAAAAACTGTTAATTGATTTCATGATTTATTAATAAAAGGGTAATTTTTTATGAAATTAGAAATTTCATGGGTGAAATGTAATTTTTAAAATCACAAGAATAATTCGTATTTTAATCAAATCTTAAGAGGTATAATTATAATTTATTCCATTTTCCATCAATCTCCTTCATGTTCGCTTACTCGGTTACCTTTTTCTTCAACTTTTACTTTTATTTTTGTATTATTTTTTATGTTCAGCTTAGCTTACTCGTTTTCCTTTCCATACTATTCAAATAACAATTTCACATTAAAATAAATAAATAAATAACAATGTGGCCACACACTTTTATTTAAACATATTCCTATTTTCATACATGCTATATTCCTATGCTTAAACATATTCCTACATGTTGAATTCAAGAACCTTGGAGGAAATTCCCCTTTCCATCACCACATAATATAAAGACCCTTATGTGCAGTGTTATATATAAAGACATACGAGAGGCCTCTGATCTTAAAATCTCTTATCAAACATTCTGACCAGTCTCTCACACCTTCTCTCACCTTCAATATACTTACCTATCAAATTCAAACATGAAGCAACAAAGCAGCTCCATTTTCATTTTGGGGTCCATTCTCATTTTGCTTCTTTTCTGGCAAACAACATCAGTCAAAGCTCAAGAAGTTGGTAATGGCCTACACATATATATGTGCTTGATTGTTTTCAATTCATTTGATTTTTGTACCTTAGCAATATGTATTGCTGGTTTTGATGTATTCAATGTGTGAATTGAATGGTGCAGAGGATGAGAACGAGTTTGATTATGCCAAAGGAAGCGAAAAGGGTCCGGAGCGATGGGGAGAGATAAAGGAAGAGTGGGCAGCTTGTGACCATGGAGAAATGCAGTCTCCAATCGATATGGTGAATAGGAGGGTGAAAATAATCAGAAAATCAAGGGAGTTTGTGAAGAACTACAAGCCTTCCAATGCAACTGTCAAGAACAGAGGTCATGATATATCGGTGAGGAAGAAATTACAAACCCCCCGCCCCAAATATGAGCCCTCCAATGCAATTGATCTTCATTTGTTGACAGAAGACATGAATTAATGTTTTTGTTACATGGGTTGTTGAAGTAACTAGCTAGCAGTCACATCTTTTATATTTATACTAAATTTCATGTCCATATATGTAGGTTCAATGGACTGTTGGTGAAGCTGGATCAATTAAGATCAATGGCACTGAGTACCAACTCCAACAAGGCCACTGGCACTCCCCTTCAGAGCACTCCATCAATGGCAGAAGGTCTCTCTCTCTCTCTCTCTCTCTCTCTCTCTTTCTCTCATAGTAGTATTTTAGTATGTATCAACAACTAAGGAAGGGTACAATTAATGTTTGTGAATAATAATAATAATAATAGGTATGCAATGGAACTGCACTTGGTCCATGTAAGCCCACAAGAGAACGGAGAGGATAAGATTGCTGTCATTGGGGTCCTCTACAGGATTGGTCGACCTGACTCTTTTCTCTCTCAGGTAATCATATTCATTATCGAACCTCACAAACATGGGCAGAGCATGATGTCAAATGACAAATCTTTTTTTCTTTTTCTTTTTTTTTTTTTTTTCCCCTTAAACTTTTACTACTCGTCAAATTTGATGCATTATATGAACTATGAAAATCTTGTAAGCTTGTCAGGGAAATTAATTAGGAATAGATCCTTGTCCTCATTTTGATGCATTCACTAAACCTTGTCCTCATTTTGACCTGAATTAATTTCTAGGTGACATTTTTTAGAAACATTGGTTAGATTTGCTCATGTTTCTTAAACTAGGAATAGATCCTTCTGCACATTGCCCACCCAGTTTATCAAAGCGACCAACTATATTCATTGGTTGGATCTGGTCATGTTTCTTACACCACTTTACTTTGTATTGATTAATTTTTTTTTTTGTTTAAAAAATAGGACAAATTATACTGGTAGTCCCTGTATTTTGTTTCTTACGTCATTTTGATCCCTATACTTTCAATTGATTTAATTTTGATCCTTAATTTTAGATTTTGTCTTAATTTGATCCAATTGATAATGTCGTTAGTACTTTTGATAGAAAATTATCACTGAATTAGCTGAAGTTAACTCACTGACTTGAGTAAATTTATAATTTATTTGAAGTTAACTCACAAATATCACTTGTGTCCATATTTTCTATTAAAAAAAAAAATACTAAGAGTTGTAATCAATTTGACCAAATTGAAATAAGTAACAAATTCAAGGTTAAAATCAAGCCATTTGAAATTACAATGACTACGGGCATAATTTGCCCCAAAAAATGATGTATAATATAGATTCTAAGTCTTATATAATTTTATTTCTTTTTTGTTTTTTTTTTGGTTTCTAATAGGTTGTGTTAACTTTGATTTTCAGTTGATGAGGAATATATCAGATATGATTGATAAGAAGGAAGAGAGACACTTTGGGGTGATTGATCCAAGAGAAATTAAAATGGGTGGTAAAAGATATTACAGATACATGGGATCACTCACTGTTCCTCCTTGCACTGAAGGTGTTGTTTGGACCATTAATAAAAAGGTAAGGCTTCTCATTAACCTTTAAGGTTCCTAACTAGCCATAGCTTTTACCTGGTCCTTTTCTCTTTCAAAGCCTGTACAATGACATCTTTAACCTAATTTCAATTATTTTGAATTAGGTGATGACTGTATCAAGAGAACAAGTGAAGTTACTCAGAGAGGCTGTTCATGATGTAAGTAGTTATAACTGTGTTACTCACTACAAGAAAAAACACCTTTGGCTTTAGTCACCAAAAGTCTAATTTTTAGTTTCCCCGACTAAATTTTTTAGTCGCCGGTTTTGTCGCGAAAACATGGTCGCCGGAGGTATTGGCGACCAAAAAAGTTTTAGTCAGCAAAAAACAAGTCTTTAGCGACCAAAGTTTTGGTCGCCAATAGTCAATTACACTTTTTAAAATTATATATTTAGCGACTAATCTTTTAGTCACCAATAGTCAATGAAACGCCGACTAAACCGTTTAGTCGCCAAAAGAAACACTTTTGGCGACCAATAATTTTTGTCGCCAAAGGTTGTTCGGTGAAAAAAAAAAAACTACTAACTTTTTTACTTTTTCTGAGATCCGAACCAACAACCTTCCACATTCTAAACCTTCAGCAACACACTCTCTCCACTATGCCACTACAACATCACATGAATATATATGCAACATATATTATTTATATACTATATTGACCCGTATTAATATAAAACTATATATATGAACATAATTATTTTTATTCAAAATATAATTTATGTAAAAAATAAATTATTTACTAAAAAAAAAATGAGAGCACTTTTGGTGACTAAATCTGTTTTTTAGTTGCCAATTCTATAGTTTTGGCTACTAGTTATTTTTTAGTCGCTAAAAAAAATAATTCCCGCCTAAAAATAACCACTTTTGGCGACTAAACTTATTTTTAGTCGCCAAAACCTCCACTTTTGGCGACTAAACTGAATTTTAGTCGCCAATTGTACACTTTTAGCTACTAATTTTTTTTAGTAGCCAAAAAGCTTCACTTTTGGCTACAAAATTTATTTTTGTCGGTAAAACACGTATAATCGGCGACCAAACTATTTTTTAGTCGCCAAAACCTATACTTTTGGCTACTAAATTTTTTTAGTCGCCAAAAACCTTCACTTTTGGCTACTAAAATTTTTTTAGTCACTAAAACCCATATAATCGGCGACTAAACTGATTTTTGGTCGCCAATAACTACACATTTGGCTACTAAACTGTTTTAGTCGCCAAAAGTCTTCACTTTTGGCTGCTAATTCCATTTCAGTCGCCAATTCTGCTACTTTCAACGACGAAAATTCAGTTTTTAGTCACCAATTCTGCTTTTTCTTGTAGTGACTTGTATAGATAATTTACACAAGTAACAGAATAGAGAGTGAGTGGATTTTGTGTTGCATCCTCTCTTTCTATTGTACAAATTTTTGTGCAAGTAGACTCTTTTAAGAATTTTGTTAACGAATGTTCTAAACAAACTTGGTAGCATGTTTGAAATTGTTTTACATTTTTTTACGATAGTGCGTGCAATAAAAATGTATAACTATTTTAAATTTCATTAACAAAGGCTTTTTTGTGCACTCGTTAACAAAAGAATTTTTTCCCCAAAATATCTAATTAAACTTTGTAAATAATTACTTCATTACTGATTTAAAAAAAAAATAAAAAACGATACATTTCAATAACATATTTTGAAAATATCTCAAAAATGAAGTATAGGATATAGATTTAAATTTGGTGTGATGTGGAATACATTAAAAATAAATTTGATCTGCACATTTTATTTTCAAAATACATTTTTGTTGATTTAATTTATGATATATAGAGTGCAATAAGTAATTATTGCTTTAACTTGTTATGATTATATTTCATGTCAATAGTTCTAAATTAATGAAGGCATTGACATATATTTCATGATTGATTTCATTTGCAGTACGCAGAGGAAAATGCAAGACCACTACAACCACTCCACGATCGAGAGATCTACCTCTATAAGCGCCCATAGTTTCTAATACGGAGCATAAATACAAAGAGTTATTAACACACATTATTGTTACCATCCACCTTTCATTTGTTATTATTACTTTTTATATTTTATTTCTAGCTGGAGGGCATGAATACATAGAACAAGATTAGAATGGACATTTTTGTTGTGAACTCTCTCCATGTATTATCATTCTTTCTCATTTTAATGAAAACATTTTGGAGCTTTATTTAGCCGTGTTATCCAACTTGTGCTATTAACCATATTATCGTAATTTTTAGTGGGCATTAACAAAAAATTAAGTTTAGATATGCCTTTGCATAACAAATCCAGTTTCAATAAGCCAAATCTTATCGTAATTTTTAGCTAATACTATACCAATCTGACAAAAGTCACTAATTCGGCCTGTTAGGTCCCTAAGTCTTGTCAATTCCACGAACAAACTTGTGTAATCGAGTTGTAATTTCTATGCTGCTTTGTGTTGCTCGCTCGAGCGAAGAAGGCCTCGCTCGAGCGAAGGACTGCGTCTGGCTGCAAACCTGAAAGAGGTCATTGTGCGCTCGAGCGAAGCATTGGAGGCTCGAGCGAAGAACTGCGTCTGCATACAAACCTGAAAGAGTTTATTCCTCGCTCGAGCGAAGAATTTATGGCTCGAGCGAAGGTACTTATGGAAGTCACGCGAGATAAGCTTCTCGCTCGAGCGAGATAAGCTTCGCTCGAGCGAGCTTCAGAATCCGAAATTCTATAAGTAGTTGGTTTCTCCAAACTTTAGGATTACTTTTTAGATCTACTTTGAGATTTTCTGAGGTTTTCTTATGGAGAGATTTTTTGTGAGTTTTTCTTGATATTTTGAGAAGAGTTCTTCACTCATGATCTAAAATACATACATCAAGAAGTTGGTTACTTTATATTCAAGAGAGAGTTTTCTTCGGTGGATTTTGAAGATTCAAACGTATAGTTTCAAAAGGCGTTTGATTCTATACGTAGTCGTTAAATTGACAAGTGAGGTTGTGGAATCAACTTCAGGATTGATCAGTTCCGAGATGAAGTCGTGGAAAAAGAGTTACAGAAGATTTGTAGACAGATTGACTGAGTTGGGTAATTTGTATGATATCTTTGTAATCTTTTTACTTCAGTAGTGGATTGATTAGTGGCGTTTCGCCCGTGGTTTTTTAATCACAGTTGGAGGTGTCCAATTGTGGTTTTTTCCACGTAAATATCGTTTGCGTCGATTTATTAATTATTCTGAAAAACAAACAATCTAAATCACTTTCGTAAGTGCTTGTTGATTTAGATTGTGTGTTTTGGATTTTTGGGATTTGGAATATTTTTAATCTTGATCTAATCACGAATCACTTAGGATTTTCAATTGGTATCAGAGCGGGTCACTCTTTTTTTTAAAAAATATAGGAGTGTGATTTTGTGTGACTAGTATTATGGATTCTATTCGTGAAGGTAACTCGACCCATAGACCACCTTTACTCGATGGTACAAACTATTCTTACTGGAAAGCTCGTATGAGAGCATTTTTAAAATCCATCGATGAGAAAGTCTGGCACTCTGTGATCTATGGGTGGAGTGAACCTACTATCACCATTGATGGTGTTAATATTCCTAAACCCCTTGATAAATGGGACACAATTGATTACCAAAACTTGAGTTGGAACAGTAAGGCTCTCAATTCCCTGTTTTGCTCCGTCACACCTGAAGAGTTTCGACGTATCTGCACGTGTGAGGTAGCAAAAGAGGCTTGGGACATTTTGGAAACGATTCACGAAGGTACGACTTCTGTCAAAAGGTCAAAACTTCAACGTCTCACCTCCGCTTTTGAAACCCTTTTTATGCGCGATGAGGAGACGTTTGATGATTTCTATGCAAAACTTAGTGATATCGTGAATTCCTGTTTCACACTCGGGGAAAAAATCCCGGAAGCTAAAATTGTTGGAAAAATTTTGAGGTCTTTACCCGAGAGGTTCCAACCAAAAGTGACAGCCATTGAGGAGGCTCAGAATGTTGATACCCTCAAGCTTGATCAATTGGTTGGAAACTTGCAGACTTATGAAGCACACTAGATTTCAAAGAAAAAACAAAAAGAAAGTGTGGCTTTCACTAGTGCTCATGAGTCTGCAAAAACTCCGGAGGCTGAATTTGATTTAGAGTCTGAGATGACGGCTATGTTTACTAAACAATTTAAAAAATTTTTGAAGAAAAATAAGCCTAATTTCAGAGACCCTATTTCAAAAAACAAGAGTAATGAAAAACCCAAAACTTTTCCACCAAAACTTGCTTCAAAAACTGAAAAGAAGATTGTAAAGGGGCAAGGGGTCAAGTGCTATGAATGTCAAGGTTTTGGTCACATTGCCCTTGAATGCCCTTCGAAAAAGAATCGAAAGAAAGTCTACACTGTAACTTGGGATGATGAAAGCGGGTCGGAGCAAGAACCCGAAGAACCTGAATCTGGAGAAGACGGGGATAGTGCTTTCATGGCATTTTGGTCTACTTTGACACCACCTCCTCCAAAGCCAGCAGAGTTAGCTCGTGGTCAGAACTTGCATCTTCCTCCCACCTTTGATGGGAGTAACTACCTGTTTTGGAAAATCAGAATGAGAGCTTTTCTAAGAGCTTTTGATCCAGAAGGCTGGCAGGCCATTGAAGAAGATACAGACAGGGCTGACAATCCGAGCAATCAGAGAGCCCTGATCACTATTCGTGGAGCAATTTCTACTGAAGAACAGCAACGGGTTGTTCGTTGCACAAAGGCTAAAGAGGCATGGGAAATTTTGAGCCAATTCCATGAAGGAGGAAATTCACATTCACCACCATCCAGCAACTTTTCAGTCTTAGTTGCTAGATTGGAAGAGGCAAAGGAGAATAAAGAGCAAAAAGAGGATGATGAAACATCTGATGACAATGATGAGATCAATGGCGATGAACTACAACAAGCTTACGAAAAGCTATACGAGGAATCTCTGAATTTATCCAAAACCAACGACAAACTCTCTCTCAAGATCAAAACATGTGAGAGTGAGAATATCAGACTGAAAGGAGAACTTGTAGCAACAAAGCAGAATATCGTCAAGATCTCGAGTGACAGGCAAGACTTATGTGGAAAATTACTATCCTGTGAAACTGAAAGGAATGAACTTCTGAAGGTGTATTCCACATATGAAGAAAAGCTTGAAAGTCTTGAGCTGTCACAAGCCAGATTGGAAGAGATAGTCTGTCAAAAGGATGAAGAGCTTCGTGTTGCTAGAGCCATTATTGCCATGTGGAACAAAGGTTCCAAATCTTTAGAAGACATCCTCGGGTCTCAACAAATGGGTTGCGACAAAAACGGGTTAGGCTATGGTGCAACAGCTCACAAGGGACAGGCCTCTACTTCACATGACAAGAAGACTCAAGCAAAGGGAAAATTGAAGGTAGACCAGGCTGATCTCTCTCTTTGTCTACCTAAAGCTGGTAAGATCAACAAAAAGGAGGTAAAACCGGTTTTTATTTGTCATCACTGTGGTAGGTATGGCCACATTCGTCCTTATTGCTATGAATTGTCTAGTAAGGTGTCTCAAAAGAGTAGAAATTCAAATACTTTTTGGGCTAGGAGACAACCTTACATGTCTAGGCGGAATACCAAGACTAAAAAGATTTGGGTGAGAAAAGATGATTTGACTTGTTTAGTTGTTCACACTGCTCTAAAAGCACGTGATTCACACATGTGGTATCTTGATAGTGGGTGTTCTCGTCATATGTCCGATAACAAATCCTACTTCACCTCCCTTGAAAACTATGAAGGAGGAATTGTTACCTTTGGAGATGGCAGCACTTCGAGAGTCATTGGTAAGGGCTCTATAAGTGTTGCTGGTCTTCCCAAGCTAGATAATGTTCTACTAGTTGATGGTCTTAAAGCAAATCTTTTAAGCATTAGTCAAATGTGTGATTCCCATCATGAAGTATTGTTTTCAAAAAATAAACGTGAAATTTTGGATAAAAAGGGAAATACTGTCTTACATGGGGTTTGAACATCTGATAACTGCTATGGGATTGTTACTACTAATGATCTCACTTGTCACTCTGCCATCATTAGTAACATTGACCTGTGGCATCAAAGATTAGGTCACATGAACTTCAATGACCTAACTAAGATAGCCAACAAAGAGCTTGTGAGGGGAATACCTAAACTGGGTAAGAATTTGAGCCATGTGTGTGGACCATGTCAACTTGGAAAGCAAACCCGTGCCCCTCATCAAAAGGTGAATAGCTTTACAACCAAACGTCCTCTCGAATTGGTTCACATGGATTTAATGGGTCCTACTCGCACTGAAAGCATCGGAGGTAAAAGATACATTTTTTTAACTGTTGATGATTTTACTCGATTTTCATGGGTAAATTTTTTAAAGGAAAAATCTGATACGTTTGATGCTTTCCAGGCCTTAGTCTTTAAAATCCAGAATGAACAAGGTATTTCCACTGATCGTATCATAAGAATCCAAACCGATCATGGTCGTGAGTTTGAAAATAGTTCGTTTTCGAATTTTTGTGATATACATGGAATTAAGCATGAATTTTCAGCACCCATTACTCCACAACAAAATGGAGTTGTTGAGAGGAAGAACAGGATAGTTCAAGAAATGGCTAGGGTCATGCTCCTTAGTAAGAAACTTCCTCCAAAATTTTGGGCCGAAGCCATAAATACTGCTGTTTATGTCATAAATCGCGTGTATTTAAGGCTCGGCACTTTACAAACTCCATATGAATTGTGGAAGGGCTTGAAACCTAATGTAAAATACTTTAAAACTTTTGGGAGTAAGTGTTACATCTTCAAAGATAGAGAGCCTTTGGGAAAATTTGACTCCCGAAGTGATGAAGGTATTTTTCTAGGGTATTCAACCACTAGTAGGGCTTTTAGAGTCTATAAACTGCGAACTTCATCTCTAATGGAATCTATCAATGTGGTTATAGATGACACAGGTGCACCTACTCCAGCAACAAATGAGGATGATAATGATGAGTCTCCAATCTTGGATACGGAATCACAAAATCAAGGAGAAGGTGCAGACCCATCACAAGAAATGGTTACCGAACCATCCTCACAGGTAAGGTCAAGTCCAAAGAGTGCTCCAAGGGACATCACTCCTGTTGCCCCTGTCACCACAAGTCCTGAGCTTAAACCATCAGCTAGGGTGAAACTGAATCATCCAGCTCAACAGGTGATTGGAAGTGTCTCGGATCGAATGAAAACCCGAAGACAGATTCGGGATGAGGTATCACATATGTGTTATGTTTCTTTAATTGAACCTAAGAATTTTAAAGAGGCCTTGCTAGATGATAGTTGGGTCAATGCTATGCATGAAGAATTAGGTCAATTTGAACGGAACAAAGTTTGGACTCTAGTTCCCAGACCTAGAGACATGAATGTGATAGGTACTAAGTGGATCTTTAAAAATAAATCTGATGAGAATGGTACAGTTGTTAGGAACAAAGCTAGGTTGGTTGCTCAAGGCTACACACAAGTAGAGGGTGTTGACTATGATGAGACGTTTGCCCCAGTTGCACGTCTCGAATCCATTCGTATTTTACTTGGTGTTGCATGTTTTCTTGGCTTTAAATTGCTTCAAATGGATGTGAAAAGTGCTTTTCTGAATGGGTACTTGAAAGAAGAGGCATATGTTGAGCAACCAAAAGGGTTTGAGGACCCTAAATGTCCTAATCATGTCTACAAGTTAGACAAGGCTTTGTATGGATTGAAACAAGCCCCTCGAGCTTGGTATGATAGACTCACTACATTTTTTCTTGATAATGATTTTCAAAGGGGTAGTGTGGATAAGACTTTCTTTGTGAAACATACTAAGTCTCATATTCTTGTTGCTCAGATTTATGTTGATGATATTGTGTTTGGATCCACTGCTGAACATCTTGTGAAATATTTTTCGGATTGCATGACACATGAGTTTAAGATGAGCATGATGGGAGAGTTGTCTTATTTTTTGGGTCTTCAAATTAAACAGTCTCCTTCAGGTATATTTGTGTCTCAGTCTAAGTATGCGAAAAATCTTATGTCTAAGTTTGGTCTTGAGTTTGCCAAACATGCACACACTCCCACGAGCACCAGTCTTCACCTCTCCAAAGATTCCTCTGGTATTGATGTTGATCCTACCCTTTATAGGAGTATGATAGGGAGTTTTTTGTACCTCACAGCCAGTCGTCCTGATATTGCTTTCAGTGTAGGTGTTTGTGCCCGTTACCAAGCTAGTCCTAAAGAGTCTCATCTACTTGCTGTCAAACGCATCATTAAATATGTTAATGGGACTTTGGGGTATGGGGTTTGGTTTTCTACTGATACTACAGCTGAGATTACTGGTTTTTCTGATGCCGACTGGGCAGGGTGTGCTGATGATAGGAAAAGTACATCTGGGGGGTGTTTTTACCTTGGGAATAATCTGGTTTCCTGGCATAGTAAAAAGCAAAATGCCATCTCTCTTTTAACTGCTGAGGCTGAGTACATTGCTGCAGGGAGTTGTTGTGCACAAATGCTGTGGATGAAACAAATGCTTCATGATTATGGGATAGAACAGAACACTCTTACTCTTTTCTGTGATAACACAAGTGCCATAAACATTTCAAAAAATCCTGTCCAACACTCTCGCACCAAACACATTGACATTCGTCATCATTTTATTCGAGAGTTAGTTGAAGAGGGCCTTGTTGTTCTTGAGCATATTCCCACTGAGCATCAAAAAGCTGATATTTTTACAAAACCCCTTGATCTTCTTCGGTTTGAGTTCCTTAGAAAGACCTTGGGTGTCATGCTCGATCACTAGAGTGTTACTTGTTACTTGAGTAGGTGTCAGTGTTTTGCCTTATGTATGCTTGGATGTCATAATCTCATTATCATTGATATCTGTTGTACTTGCATCTAACTTTTTATATACACTACTCATGCTGCTTACAAGATCTCATTGTTCAGTGGTCATAGCTCATTTTGAATGCCCATGCTCATTAACCCCATGATCTCATTCTGTACACATCCTTGAGATTAATTGTTGCAGGGGTTTCCGCACATGTGATCAAAGTTCTCTATGGACAACTAACAGTGTTTCTTGTACTTTTACAGTGGAACTGACCGATACTAGCATATTATGGGTGATGTTGAGTCTCTTAACCATCTACCATCTGTTTTCACTTCCACGGTTTCTCCCTCAGTTCCTTGAAGCCCGGGCATTAGGAAAAGGCTACCTCAGAGGCACCAACCAGGCCATCCTTTATGATTTCATTCTTCTCTGGTTTGGTTTCCATACTCTTGAGAGTGAAAGCCACCAGTGAGTGCCCACAAGAAAGAAAATGTAAAAAAAAAAAAGAGACTCTTTGATTGAGGGGGAGCCTCCGCTTTTACTCAACAAATACCTCGTGATTCCTAGTGGTTTGACTTTTCACTGTATTGTTGAGTTACTCTTGATGGAGGTCCAGCCATCCGATCACTACTAGGATTAACTCTAGCTCAGTGACCTCTCATGGCTTGCACACACACACGTTTTATGTGAGCTCTCATATTGGCTTTTGAGTTGTACATTCTCATGTAGCTTATGATCATTGATTATATTTGATCTGCTTTGCTCATGATTTCCAGTGTCATTTTTTTTTAAAATTGCAAGTTCGCAGGATTCATGAATTGCGGATTATTTCATCTTAGTATTCCCTTTTGGCTAAATATGATCATCTATTTTTGTTTCAGGTCTCACCTCTTGATTTTGAGTATTGTGTTGTTTTTATTTTATTTTTTAAAAAAAAAAAAAAAAATTTGGCTTGTTTTTTTTCTTTCTTGGCTCGAGCAACAATTGCCTCGCTCGAGCGTGCTTTTGCCACTGCATTAGACCTGAGAACATGTTTTTTTGGCTCGACCGACCCATTCTTAGCTCGAGCGACCGCCTGGGCATTTTTAGCTCTCGATCGAGCGAGAAAGTATTCGCTCGAGCGACCTGTCGCGGTTCAAATTCTGAATCTGTGCCTATTCAGTTCATTTTTCCCCCCCCTTTCGTCTTTTCTCTCTCTCTCTCTCTCCCCTAGGGTTTTTTCGTGGTTATCTTTGCTGCGATCTTCTGCTATTTTCCCTCTTGATTTCGGAGTTTTTTTTTGGTTCTTCATCTTCTCTCTCCGTTTCTGGTAAGTTTTTTTTTTTCTTTCTTCGTTTTATTTATTTATTTTTTTTCGTATGGTACTTGGGTTGAGATGTGGTTGTAGTTTTTCTTTGTTAGCCTCTAGGTTTTATTTTTGTTGGTTGTGGTTCTTCTCTCTAATTTTCGAGCCTCACTCTTGCATCTAGGGTTCATGATTTTGTCTATTGCACTCTCCATTGTGCTTAGGGTTTACCATTGGGGTTTTGTTAGAGTTTAACATTGGGGATTTTATTTACATATACATATATTGCCATTATGTGATTGTAATCTGTTTTCTCTCTATTGTTTCATACATTGATGTTTCGATTCTATAATGGCTGTAATATCTTGTTTTCTCTGTGGCTGATTGTTTGTCTCTTTAGCACTGCTACTCATTTCATTTCTTTTATGCTACTGTTACGAGTTTCACTGCTTTTCTAACCCCTGTTGGACTAATTTGTTTTGATTGGCTCTTTGTGTTTTGTTTTGGGGGTTTTCTGGTGTTGTTTATTGGATGTTCCTTGTCTTTCTGGGCTCTTGTCTATGTTGCTCTGCTTGGGTTGTATTAGTCATGGCCGAGTCATCCAAGCGCCGTAAAGCTACGGTTTCTCGTTCTTCCTTCAACTCTGAAAAGTTCCCATCTAAAGAAAAATCTAAGTTGTTTAGGGAGTCTTTTGCTTCTCGTAAAGCACATTTAGAGTGCAATATCCTCCCAAATGCCTTTGAGGTTCTTCCCATTCGGTCTTTATTTGATTCGTTAGGCGGAGATCAAGTGTTGCATTTCTCCGGGCCACAAAATTTGAGTCTCATCCGGGAATTCTATTGCAATATCCATTCCATTCGCAAAGAACTTTCGGCATCCTTTGAGACTTGGGTTAGGAAGAAGTCACTTGTTATCACTGGGGATGTGTTTCGGGTTTTACTTGGTCTTCCTGAAGTTCGTAATTGTCATTTTCCGTTTCTTACCCGGTCAGGTGTTGATTTTAATTGTGTTGCTTCTGAGTTATGTGGTGTTGACCGGACTTGGATCACTGGGGATCTCCTTCAGCAAAATGAGTTGCTTCTTAGGTTCCGTCTCTTGAATATCATCGTGTGTGCGAATCTTTATGTCACCACCCATTCCTCGCATATTACTCAGGACCAAGGTTATGTTCTGTATTGTATTCATCACCGACTACCTATTGACCTTCCGGAAATGATTGTTTCAAAAATGATTGGGGTCTCTGAGGGCAGAAAATCTTTGGGGCTTCCTTATGGGTGTTTGCTTACTCGTTTTCTCACTGCCCTTGATGTTCTTGTTTTTGATGATGATGAGTTTGCTTACCCTATCAAACCCATTACTAAATTGACAGTCTCTCAGAGTCAGGCTCATGTGAGGGGGAGTGTGTCGGGGGTTGGGAGTTCTGGTGCAGGTAATGATGATCCCCTTGCCGAGGATGAGGAGTTTGAGGCCGCCAATGCCGGTGCCCCTGATCTTCCTGAGCTACGTCTTCGCTCATTTCGTGGCCAGCTACAGCACTTTGAGCAGTCTGTTACACGTCGCCTTGATCTTTTGGCTACACGTCTTGATGCTTTTGATGGCCGCCTTGATGAGCAGAGTGCCATGCTTGCTCAGATTCTTTCTCTTCTTCAGTTGCAGCAGCCACCACCATCTTCTCCTTCTTAGCTTTTGGCATATGCTTCTCTTGGACAGTTTTTGTTCTTACTTTGGCTAGTGTTTTTTTTATGCTGTATCTGCCTGTTGTTGTTTTTGGGTCACTCCCGGACAAAAAGGGGGAGTAGTTTTGGGGTACTCACTCCTGATTTTTTTTTGCAGATGAGCATTTGAACGTTTATATGATGTGGCTATTATTGATATGGATATTGGGTTTATATGTTGTGGCTATTATTGATATGGATATTGGGCGCTATATGTTTTTACGTTATATCTTGATGGTTTGTTTTGTTATGTTACATTTCAGGTTTGATGGAGTTAGATTTCATTACAGGTTTTCCTCAAGTTTGGTTTATTGTTTCAAGATGTTAGTTCCAGTTTGTTTTGAGATTGGTTGCATAGTTGGTTTGCCTTGAGTTGTAATCATCTTAGCTAGTTCGTTTGCTTTGAGTTGTAATCGTTTTAGCTAGTTCGTCTGTTTAGGAATTGTGTTAGGAAGTTTTGTCTGGGTATTGACAAAGGGGGAGATTGTTAGGTCCCTAAGTCTTGTCAATTCCACGAACAAACTTGTGTAATCGAGTTGTAATTTCTGTGCTGCTTTGTGTTGCTCGCTCGAGCGAAGAAGGCCTCGCTCGAGTGAAGGATTGCATCTGGCTGCAAACCTGAAAGAGGTCATTATGCGCTCGAGCGAAGCATTGGAGGCTCGAGCGAAGAACTGCGTCTGCATACAAACCTGAAAGAGTTTATTCCTCGCTCGAGCGAAGAATTTATGGCTCGAGCGAAGGTACTTATGGAAGTCACGCGAGATAAGCTTCTCGCTCGAGCGAGATAAGCTTCGCTCGAGCGAGCTTCAGAATCCGGAATTCTATAAGTAGTTGGTTTCTCCAAACTTTAGGATTACTTTTTAGATCTACTTTGAGATTTTCTGAGGTTTTCTTATGGAGAGATTTTTTGTGAGTTTTTCTTGATATTTTGAGAAGAGTTCTTCACTCATGATCTAAAATACATACATCAAGAAGTTGGTTACTTTATATTCAAGAGAGAGTTTTCTTCGGTGGATTTTGAAGATTCAAACGTATAGTTTCAAAAGGCGTTTGATTCTATACGTAGTCGTTAAATCGACAAGTGAGGTTGTGGAATCAACTTCAGGATTGATCAGTTCCGAGACGAAGTCGTGGAAAAAGAGTTACAGAAGATTTGTAGACAGATTGACTGAGTTGGGTAATTTGTATGATATCTTTGTAATCTTTTTACTTCAGTAGTGGATTGATTAGTGGCGTTTCGCCCGTGGTTTTTTAATCACAGTTGGAGGTGTCCAATTGTGGTTTTTTCCACGTAAAAATCGTTTGCGTCGATTTATTAATTATTCTGAAAAACAAACAATCTAAATCACTTTCGTAAGTGCTTGTTGATTTAGATTGTGTGTTTTGGATTTTTGGGATTTGGAATATTTTTAATCTTGATCTAATCACGAATCACTTAGGATTTTCACGGCCCCCTATTTTGTGGCATTTACTAGTTAGTTTTTTGAAAAATGTTTGTTTGGCATCATTTTAATTGATTAAGCTCTGGTCTTGTAACTAAGGAGACTTTTTTTTTTTTTTATGAAGAAGGCAATTCCCAGTTTAACATTAGCATTGCTTGTTCTAAAATATTGAATGAGAAGAAAAAAAAAAAAAAGTACTGAACTGAGGCGGAGATCAACCATTTATTTTTAAAGAAATGAGTTTGGTTGAATTTTTGGACTAGGAACTAATTGCCCTTCAATTATCTTAAAAATGTAGGACCAATTGAGATAAAGATTACAACTCATCTAATGGCAGAGAAATAAAGGGCAGGAGGGAGCATATGTGACAATCTTATAATCACTTCAAAAATACTCGATTTTGTAATGAGAATTTTTTTTTAAAGATCCTGGATATTAAGATCTTATAAGATAAAGGACATACAATACTTTCATAGTAGTTAAGGTTTCTCAATATTTTCATAGAGAAAATTCGACTCAGAGAAACTTTGCCCGATTTAGAAAAATTTTGCCCCGACTTAGAAAAATTTTGCAACTTGCAAACAAGTTGCCATGGACAATTTACCAAATTGTCCCCAAAACTGTGTATAAATAGGGGTTCAAGAAGGGAACAAATTATCAAGTGAGTGAGAAGCAAGAGCAAGCAAGTGAAGAGCATGAAGCCTTCACCAAGAGTCATAAAAAGAGTGTGAGTGAGGTAACGTTTGGAGAGAGACATAGCCTAATAATTTTTTTATTCAATGTAGTGAAAATTTCGCTGTCGTAGACTTAGACGATATGCCTAACCACGTAAATCTTTATCTGTTCTTGTTTGGTTTCTTATTTGTGTTTGTTTGTGGGCCTTGGGCACAACAAATTGATATCAAAGCACCCAAGTTGTAAAAAAATTGCTCCAAAGCTCTGCTTTTTGAATCTACCATGAAACCAACTTTGTCCGACCAAACTTTTGAATACACCAATTGACAAACTCAAGGCCCAGTTATCTTGAAGAAGGAAATAAAATTCTTGGTATGGAGATCAAGAGAGATAGAAAAAAGGTACAGTTTGTCTAACACAAACTCAGTATTTGAAAAAAGTGTTAGGCAAATTTGGCATAAATGGGAAAACAAAAGTTGTGAGTACACCGTTGGCCCATCATTTCAAACTTCGTGTTTCGATGTCTCTGCGCACAGAAAAAGAGCTCAAGCATATGGCTCAGATTACATATGCTAATGCAGTTTGTGCATTGATGTATACTATGGTGTGTACAAGGCCTGAAATCTCACATGTTGTTAGTATGGTGAATAGGTATATGCATGATCTACAAAAAGGACACTGGCAAGCAGTGAAATGGATCTTAAGGTATATACATGGTACAGTTGATTTGGGATTGAAGTTCTAGAGAGATAGCAGGCCCGGAAAAAATCTGATTGGATCTATGGACTCAGATTATGCTAGTGACTTGGACAAATGCTGGTCGACAACAAGGTATTTGTTTACCCTTGCTAAAGGACCTGCAAGTTAGAGATCAACGCTTCAGTCAACAATGACTTTGTTTACTACAGAGGCATAGTACATGGCAGTAACAGAAATATTCAAAGAAACCATTTGGCTACATAGATTGGTTAAGGACTTGGAGATTGTACAAGAGCTTGTGGAGGTTTATTGTGACAGCTAGAGTGCCATTTGTTTAGCAAAAAATCAAGTCCATCATTCTCACATCAAGCATATTGATGTCCAATTCCACTTCGTCCGAGAAATAGTAAATGAATGGGATGTTTTGCTTTAGAAGATTGGTACTGTAGATAATCCTACAGACATGCTCACTGAGGTGGTATCCGGGACCAAGTTCAAACACTTCTTGGACTTCACCAATATCTCTCTATAGTAAGTACCTTCAGGTACAATGCAGTGGACACTAAAGTTGAATGGAAAATCTTCACCAAGGTAGAGATTTGTTGAATAGAGTTAACTCAATTGTGTTAACTCATTGAGTTGGCTCCGATTCTAGAAGAGCAAATGGGCAAGTTGCATATTCTAGAAGCTTTCTAACTTCTTTGCATTGATTTTGGAGAGGCAACTTGCAAGCCAACTTGCAAGCAAGTTGACATGGCCAAGTTACCAAATTATCCCCAAAACTTTGTGTGTAAAAAGGGGTTCAAAGAGGGAACAAATCATCAAGTGAGTGAGAAGCAAGAGCAAGCAAGTGAAGAGCATCAAGTCTTCACCAAGAGTGATAGAAAGAGAGTGAGTGAGGTGAGGTTGAGAGAGAGAAATAGCATTGTAATTTCTCTATTCAATTTAGTGAAAATTTTGCTGCTCATCCGATCTAATGAACCACGTAAATCTTTGTGTGTTCTTGTTTGGATTCTTGTTTGTGTGTTTGTTTTTGGGCCTTAGGCATAACAGGAACAACGAAGGCAATGAACGATGAGGAAGAACTGAAACGCCATTGAGAGATCTCTGTACTTAGATTACTAGAATTAAAATTGTGTTCCCAAATCCTATTGCGTTGGACCTATCTGCTTGGCTGAATTACCACAGGTAGAACTCGAACCTCACCGGAAACCACCACAGGTGCGGTGGCTGCACCAAAAGCTAGCTTTGGGATGCTCTGTTCTCTACATTGCATTTGGGTCTCAAGCCGAGATATCACCAGAACTGTTCAATGAGATCAAAACTGGATGGGAAAAATCAAAAGTGAATTTTTTGTGGTTGTGAGGAGGAATGAATTAGAACTTGGTGATGGGTTCAAAGAGAAAGTGAAAAAGAGAGGAATGATGGTGAGAGAATGAGTGAACCAAAGAGAGCTACTAGAGCACGAGAGCGTTCAAGGGTTTCTAAGTCACTACGGTTGGAACTTAGTGTTGGAGAGTATATGCACAAAGGTTTCGATATTGGAGTGGCCGATGATGATGGAATAACACCTGAATACGAGGATGGTGGTGGAGGAGATGAATGTGGGTTTGAGGGTGGAGACATGGAATGGATTGATAAGAGAGTTTATGAAGTGGGAAGGATTGAAGAAGATGGTGGACGAGTTAATAGTAGGGAAGATGAGGAAGAAGGTAAAGGAGGTAGGTAGCATCGCCATGAAGGCGATGGAGGAAGGTGGGTTGTCGTGGTGGATTTTAATTTTTTGTTGATCAACTCGAATGTGATTCCTACTCTGAATTTGGATTTGGATTCAAATTTGGGTTTGGATTGGAGATCGTGATTAGAGTAGAGAGAGAGAGAGGAGATGAGAAAAGAGTGGGTTTGTAAAGAAATGTGATTATTCAGTATTCTCGGAGAATTTGAACTGATATATATATATATATATATAAAGAGAGAGAGAGAGACTGAGATGGGTTTGATTATAAAGAGTTCAACGGACACCATGTGTTGATCATGGGCAGCTTGGTCTTTTCGTTAAAACATGTCCTTATGAACACAGTATTTTGGGCGTGGATTTTTGGACAAAAAAAATCTAAATTTGGTTTATGATCTGTGCACCTTAGTTTATTCACATGTCCCTCATATATATATATATATATATATATTTGTTATTTTTTAATAAATTCCCTTTCTAAGTGTTTTTGTTTTTGGTTTTGTTTTTGTAGGTATTTCTAAGTGCTTTATTCCATCTAACTCATTTTTTGTTTTTAAATAAATATTCCATTAGGTCCTGTGTAATATAATATGACCAAATTACCCTTTTAACTGTTTGTATATATTTCCATTTTGAAAATAATACAATAAAAAATAACAATAGTCCCTCATTTTATAGAGAAAATCTCTTCCTCATTTTATGGAGAAAATATTTCCCTTATTCCATGGAGAAAATCTCTTCCTTATTCCACAGAGAAAATTTCTCACGTTTCTAAAATCTTAAATTGTCTACCTTCTGAAAATCTCTCATTAAATATTGATGGAAGCTTTCACACTATAAATATATGCTGGTAAATAATATTCCCTCGTAGAAGCATACACACACTCAATGTTTTATGAGTGTGTGAACATCAACATTGGTTGCGACTACCTATTTGTATTACAAAATTAATGTGCACACTCACATCTTTATATATACACTATGTTTGTGACCAAAATAACTCATTGTTGTTTATGCTAGTATGACTATTTTTTAATGTGAATATTAACACATTATTGTTTGCACTTATATGACTATTCATGAATGCAAATATTCATATTGATTAATGATGTGATAATCCACAAGAAGTAATGACTCCATACAATGTGAACATTCACACTATATAATAATCATGCAAAAATCATACAAACTCATATAATAATTAGTGATATGTAAACATTCAAATTATAGATGCGAATAGTCATACAATAATCAATGATTTAAGTGGATGTGAATATTCGCATTCACTGGAATACCCAACCAATAAGTATACACACACTGATACATAATACCATATCAATTCATTTCAAAATAAAAAGTTGAATCCAACTTTAATCAATTATTGAATAATTCTAAACATACGCAAATATTATTGAACATAAATCCCTATCAAATACATATCTACATACATTTACAAAACAAAAATGGTGCTAACCTTCATCCAACAATTCTAAACTTCGAAACCGCAACAATGAAAGAAAATAGAATTTCAAAGTTGCAACAATGAAATAAAATAGAGTTTCGAACCGCAACAATAGAAGAATATAATATTCGAATGTTCTCTACCCTTTGTCCAATAATTTTGAACTTCAAAACCGCAATAGTGGAAGGAAATAGAGCTTCAAAATTGTAATAATGGAAAAAAAAAGAACAAAAAAAAAAGAATTTCGAACTGTAACAATAAAAGAAAACAATATTCGAATGTTCTCTCACCACCGAAACTCATACAAAAGCGTATAATGGAAATGTATTCACTAATTCCTCCAAGATCTTTCATCACCAAAATTGTCAAAACAAAAAATAACAAAATATGAAAAACGTATATATCTTATTGTATATAATACATACTATTAAAATAGAACAAAAGATATGATAGTTCCAAAAAAATTATAAATCAAAATAAAAAAAAATCCTGAAATATAAGTCTAAATATATAAGATTTAATAAAACACAAGAAAATTTTATGAATTTATTAGATTAAGTGTACTAAAAGACATTTATTTATTTATTTATTTAATTTTTTTTTTCTCCCTAAATTCCTATCTAAATTTAGCAGTTCCCAGCATTGTAATTAGGTAATCAAACACAACAACCAACGCGGCTTCTTTTCTTTCAACAATGATTCATCCCACTAAAAACATCACCACTAATAGCACTAATGCATTAAAAAAATAAAAAAATAATAAAAAAAATACAACTCCAAGACCAAAACATCACATCATTAATGGCGGGACCCACTGCCACCTAATTAGTGGGAGCACTAATTAGTGCTCCCAAGCATTTTTCCTTTTCTTTTGTACTATTCTTTTCGTTCCGTCGATAGAGTGTCAAATCACCGAATATCTTTTGAAAAACGTTTCATTGGGGTAACCTTACATGTACACTTACAGCTCACCTTCTATTTTTGTTTTTTCTGGTTGTAAATAGGAACCAATTCTCAGGACCTTGTTTGGTGGAATGTTCAATATGAAACGTGTATTCTATGGTATGCTATGCACCGTCATCCATTATTGCCAACAATAACTAGTGACCCAAGTGTGACTGGTAAATTCTTCAAATTCTATTTAAGAGGTCTTTTGTTTTTATCTTGATGTCTTGTTTTGCTCAGCTTTGTGCCCTTGAAAATTCAGTAAAAAAATAGGCCCCATTCTTTTTTAGTTATTATACTAGTTCAGGATCTTTTGGGAAGTTAAAAAAAAAAATCAATTTTTTATTTTTTATTTATTTTTTTATCAAGGCCGGCCCTGAGATTTGTGAGGCCTAAGGCGAACTATGAAAATGGAATCCCTCTAATATATTTTTTTTTAATAAAAAATTTATGTATAAAATGATAAGTGTTCACAAATTTTTTCTAAGTATACTTGAACATATAATCATTAAAATTATAAACTAAAATTTACTTTCATTTACTTGAATTAATTGTTCTACTTTCATCCTCTTCTTTCTCTTTTCATTTTCAGAACTATACTTCCTAGGAAACATGGCTATAATCCCAAATACTTCAATCCACAAATCACAAACACTGCAAATCAATCCACAAATCACAAACACTTCAATCCACAAATCACAATCCATTGATCTGATAGCAAATAAATTATAAAAAGAAGAATTTAATGAAACAAAATTAGGGCAAAAAATTTATTTAATTAAAACTGATAAATACCTAGGTAAAAAAATTAGTGCTAAATTATTTATTCCACTAAAATCTAATGGATAAAGAAGATAAAAAAAAATTAGGACAAATTTATTATTCCACTAACTGATAGAGAAATAATGTAGAAAAAAAATTAGGGTAACTTTATTTAATAAAATCTGATAGTGAGAGTGAGGATTTACCATGAGAGAGACTGAGTCGCCGGAGGAGTGAGTGAAAGAGAGAGAGAGTGAGTCGCTCACAACAATGCTGTGCTCTGCGTCTGCCTTGAACTTGGTACATATTGCTGTGATCTTCATTTCATTACTTCGTTAAAGAGAGAGATATTGAAAGCAAACACTGCACTGAAGTGAAAGTGATGTTGTATACAGTGTATGTATGGTTTGGGTTGGGCCCAAACACTTCTTCTGTTTTTGTTTTTATATGTTTTCATTTTAATAAATATGGGCCAAACACATTATAAATAAATATGGGCTAAATTTTACATGGGCCCAGTAAAATATTTTGGGATCCTTTAAATTGATCTTAAAAGAAAAAAAATAAAAAAATGCAATAACAACAACAACAACAAAAAAGGGTTGGGCCTATAACAATTTATTAAATTTGGAGGCCATTTCTTTGGGCCAAGATTTCGGGCCTAAGGCACAAGCCTTACCTGCCTTAGGTCAGGGCCGACCCTATTTTTGATCACATTATTTTTCACATTTTTTACTCACAAAAAAACAAAATAGATTAAAAATGCCAAAAAAGTCAACTTTTTTCCAAATTACCAAAATACCACTTCATAAGAAACAATTCACTTAAATTTTAAAAATTCTAATAAAATTTGGTAAAAATTCAAAATTAATAATTGATTGATGTGGTGAATTATTTAAAATAAATAGATAATTATTTTTATTGGCCAAAATCAAAAAGTCGATTGATATGGTGAATTATTTTAAATTAGTAAATGATTATTTCTCAAATGCATATGGATTGCGTATAAACCTGATTAATTATACCTGTTATAGTTGTTTATAGGAAAATAAACTTTTTAAATTTAAAATTGATTAAATTTTACCTCGGTCAATTATATCACAAGAAAGATTTAATGTGTTAGCAATTTAATCAATTAAAAAGGAATAATTAATAAGTTGAATTATGCAAGTTTCATTAGCAATTTTGTAGTTAATAATTATATATATGATCAATATTTAAATTCATAATCATTTGATCACAATTTTTTTTTTTTTCTTATAATGTGTGAAAGGCCCCAAAACAAGAGTTTGTTTTGGACCCCAAAAATATCAGAGCCGACCCTGATTTTGCTTTATACATATTAGTTAGTGAATACTCATGTCTCAAGTTAATAATACTCTTCAAATAAATTCAATGTACCTTTACCTTAAATCAATTCTCGATTGAAAAAAAGGAATACTGCAACAATCCTTCCTACCAAATATAAGATTAATTACAAAATCAATTATATAAAATAATGATCGTTAAATTTAAGCTAGAGTTGGCAAATGGGCGATGTCACACGTCCAGAGGTACCTGAGCGTGCTAAACAGTTCGAATTTTCGATTTCTTTGATCTAATTTCACAAGTGTAATATGAAACATAGAAGAAAGTCTAGATCCGACAACTTTTATAGAAAAATCCATTTTTCTACAAATTCTTTGTCAAAATGGACCATATCACCAGATCTCAAAGTCGCCATCTAATATTTTGAAAAAATTAGAAAACACGTGACTCGTACCAAGGTCACTATTCGTCGTAACCAGAGATGTCTCGATTCGGAACCTTAAGTATGGGGGGAGAGGTCATTAATTGAGCACACCTACTCATCCGATCAAAAGATCGGCCTCTACTATATCATGATATGAATTTTATTGACTTCATATGTTCATATTCTGATTATTTAATAAATCTAAATATACTATGTGAAACAATCAAGTATAGACCATGTCACTCATTTTAGAATGTTATGATCTTATGCATTTTGAAAAAAGGTTTTGAAAGTGTGCCACTCAAAAGAAATCGAGCTTACAAACATGAAATCAATACTATTCCAAATTAAAGCAATACAACCTCCATCCACCGACAATTATAGAGTTATATCAATTAAGCAAGTAGCTGTATGGTAAGATAACACATTACAATTTTCATCATCAGGTGTTTGGAAGAAAACGCCCAAGTCTTAAGGCTAATCAAAATGGGATGTCTACAGTTGCCCCACTTTGATGTAAGTAAATGTCAAAACCTAAAGATGACCTTTGTGATGAAGCCGTAAAACTTGGGCAAACAAATAAGATGCAGATGCAGTTGGTTAAACCCGAGAGTTGCCTACGTATCCCTTTGCAAAGAATCAAACTAGCATAGTTAGGGGTAGAATGCAAGTGATATGCTTGAAATGCAGTTGAAAGTTGGACTTACATGATTCGCGTAGCCGGTTGTTTGAAAATTCATGATTTATGCAATTCAATGCAATGGTGATAAAGATGTGAAGATGACAATATGCGAAGCGAGCCTTGTGAACATGATATAAAACACACTAAAATGCAATGCAAACAAACATGTTTCACACTAATAAAAGAAAGCCTAACCAACAAACATGCCTAACCGTGTCTCACATGGAAAGGGAGAAGATATAACCAAGTGAGCTCGAGATCCAAACGCGTCTCACGCAAGAGGAAGAAAAATGAACTTGAGATCCAAAAGTGTCTCACGCGAGAGGAGGAAATGTGAACTCGAGATCCAAACGCGTCTCACACAAAAGAAGGAAAAATGAACTCGAGATCCAAATGTGTCTCGCACGAGAGGAGGAAATGTGAACTCGAAATCCAAACACATCTCACGCAAAAGGAGGAATTGTGAACTCAAAATCAAAACGCATCTCATGCGAGTAGAGGAAAAGTGAACTCGAAATCCAAACGCGTCTCACATGAGTGGAGGAAATGAGAACTCGAAATCCAAATACGTCTCACGCGATTGAAGGAAATATGAACTCAAAATCCAAACGCGTCTCACGTGAATGAAGGAAAAGTGAACTCGAAATCCAAATGCGTCTCACGCGAGTGGACAAAATGTGAACTTGAAATCCAAACGTGTCTAACGCCAAAGGAGGACATGTGAACTCGAAAAAATAATGGGTCTTAAGCGAGTAGAGGAAAAGTGAACTCAAAATCCAAACGCGTCTCATACGAGAGGAGGAAATTTGAACTCGAAATCTAAACGCATCTCATGCAAGAGAAGGAAATGTGAACTCTAAATCCAAACTCATCTCGTAGAGGAGGAATTGTGAACTCGAGATCCAAACGCGTCTCACGCGAGAGGAGAAAATGTGAACTCAAAATCCAAATGCATCTCACGTAAGAGGAGGAACTGTGAACTCAAGATTCAAACACGTCTCACGCGAGAGGAGGAAATATAAACTTGAGATCCAAGCGCTTCTCACGCGAGAGGAGGAAATGTGATCTCGAAATCCAAGCGCGTCTTACGTAAGAGAAGAAAATGCAAACTCAAGATCCAAACGTGTCTTAAGCAAGAGGAGGAAATGTGAACTGGAAAGCCAAATGCGTCCCACACGAGAGGAGGAAATGTGAACTCGAAATCCAGTCGCGTCCCACGCGATAAGAGGAAATGTAAACTTGAAATCCAAACGCGTCTCACATGAGAGGAGGAAAAGTGAACCTGAGATCCAAACGCGTCTCACATGAACGGATGAAAAGTGAACTTGAGATCCAAATGTGTCTTATGAGAGAGAATGAAAAGTGAACTTGAGATCCAAACGCATCTCACGTGAGAGGAGGAAATGTGAACTTGAGATCCAAACACGTTTAACGCGAGAGGAGGAAAGATGAACTTGAGATCCAAACGTGTCTCAAGTGAGAGGATGGAATCTGAACTCAAGATCTAAACGCGTCTAATGGGAGAAGAGAAAATGTGATGTTCTTTCAAACACGAAATTTTGAAAAACATTTTGGAATTCAATGTATGAGTCTATTTTCTTCCGAGAAGCAATATTTTTTTAGAAAACATCTTAGGAAGCGGCGCTCCGAAAAGTGTTTCACAATTTTGAAATGGCGCCAAGGTGGCCTTATTATTTATTATTAGTACTTTTTTTTTGTTGGGATCCTTGATGACACAGTAACCAAGCATCAACACAATGTATTTTGAAATTTGAAATTGCAAATGACAGCATTTGAACGAGTTCTAAACTGGATGTTGAATTTACAACCCAATGAAATACAAAATTTGACTCCATGAAAGAAAAACAAAACAAAACAACCTAAAAACACTTATTTGTACTTGGTGGAATAAAAAGGACACAAAACAACCATAAAACAAGATTCAAAGCAAAAAACCACAGAGCTTGCTCTACTTTTGCAAATTTGATCTAGCTGAATCAGAAAATGTGTTAGCTGAATGAAGATTTGTACGGCTAAATAGAAAGTTGGCCGGCTAACTGAAGGGTTTTACTATATTTCCAGAGATAACTATTATGCACTTCTCGGTGAGTGCTTGCATTAGCAGAGACCCAAGAGTGTGCGAGAATGAGACAAAAGACGTGACTCGACTGTGCCCCTAGTTTCATTGCTTTGACTTTTAAAAAAAAAAAAAAAAAAAAAAAAAAAAAAAAAAAAAGATTTTGATCAACATGAGAGTTAGGTTAGCATGCTTGTTCCACTCTCTGTTTTGAAATCATGTAAGCCAAATTGTGAATACTGAAAATTTTCCCTTATTTTAGTCCAATGAATGATCTGGTTTTGGAAGATTTGAATAATTTTTGTGAAAATCAGTTAACTTTATTAGAAATCATCAAAACCTGTTTTCGCAAATGGTCACTACCCAACCAACATGAAATCAACCCTTGAAATGCACAACCTCAAATTAGAAGCTTCATTTGTTTTACAATTGAATCTACCATGAAGAAGAGATAGGACAATCAAACCAAATGAATAACCCAATTGAACATGGATAGGACATCCGAGTTGAATAAAGATAAACCAATCAAACATGGATGAGACAAGCAAGTTGAAAAATGTTGGGGCCAAACTTCAAGATGAAACTACCTACGTATCTCAAAGATAGGAATCATGCCTTACGTAATTCCAGGCTAAGATTCACTCAGGTATTAACACTCTCTTTTTGTGCTCTAACTTTTACCAAAGTCGTCCTTCCGGGTTTTCGACCTTGCGAGCTTTTCTTAACTTTTTTTTTTTCATTTTTTCATTGTTTCATTTTTTTTTTCATGCTCTAACTTTTGCCTAGGTCACCCTTTCGGGTTCTTGGATCTGATCTTTTTGTTGAATGCCCTGGCAATCCTACGTTAATACCCCAGAATGTGGTATAACATATTCAATCTCCATTAATCAAATATCTTTAGCTCCTCAAACCGATTTTGTTGCCATTCAGTTTCTACTATCTGACATTTAGCCATAATTCTTAACGGGGGTACTTCTATCTCATTCGGCAAAACAACCTCCATTTTATCTACCAAAGAGTAAGGGGTTGGCCCTATAGACGTTCGAATTGACGTCATGTATCCCCAAAGTGAAAAAGGTAGTTTCTCCGACCAATCTCTGTCGGTTTCCACCGTCTTATGTAGAATGGTTTTGATGTTCTTATTTGCAGCTTCAACTGCTCCATTGGTTTGTGGATTGTATGTTGATAATTTGTGAAATGTCACATTACATTTCTCAAGTAAAACTGCCACTTCCCCTTTGAAGTGTGAGCCATTGTGTAAAATTACTTCGTTTGGCACTCCATATCTACAGATGATGTTGTTCTTGATGAACTTGGCCACATGTGATGCTTTCAAGACTGAATACGACTGTGCTTTAACCCACTTGGTAAAATAGTCAATGGCAACAAGGAGGAACTGATGCCTATTTGAACCCTTCGGCGTGATTGCTCTGATGACATCTATGCACCAAACTAAGAAAGGCCATGTAGTAGAGTTTTGATGACAGGATATTCATGCAATTGACATGGATTAGACATTTATGGCATTGCCTAACAAAGTTGATACAATCACTCTCCATGGTTGACCAACAGTATCTTTGTCTAAGGATTTTTCAAGCCAGCATTATACCATTCATATGGGCTCTACACTCTTTTCCATGGATGGCTTCCATAATGCGCTTCGCCTCATCCTCTTCTACGCACAACTTGTGCATCCCTAGATGTCCTCTCTTATACAACTTATCTCTGTAGATGATGAAATAAATAGCCAGACGTTGTATCCCCCTTTTGTCCTTGGCACTTGCCCCTTACGGGCATGTGTTACTCTCCAAAAAGTTTCAAATATCAAAGTACCAGGGATTTTCATCTTGTACTTCTTCTATCGTGGCTATCATCTCGTATGCCAATGCATACCTCTGCTCTATAAGGATTGGACGCATCTTGACCCCAATTGCTATGTCTACCATCGAGGCCAAGGTTGCCAAAGCATTGGCAAGCCGGTTGTTCTCTCTTACCAAGTGTTTTAAATATTACTCTTTCAAACCTCGGGATTAGAATATCTAAGGTCTCTTAGTAAACTTTCATTATCTCTTCCTTAACCTCCCATCCCCCATTGACTTGAGAGATGACTAAGTTTGAATCTCCGATCACATCTAACCTTATTGCCCCTTGTTTTAGAGTTGTTTCTAATCCTGTAATGCACGTCTTATACTCTTCCAAGTTGTTGGATACCTTGAATCAGAGTTTGCAAGCTAATCATCTAGTGCTATAAGAACACCCCTATCCCATAGCCAACTTGATTAGCTGCTCCGTTAAAATACAATGTCCAGGTATCGTCTTTTAGTTGGAAAATCTTTTCATCGGAGAACATGTACTCTACATATTCTCCTCCAACCAAATGATCGGCTAAAAATTTCGCTACGGCCCTTCCTTTGATAGACTTACGAATGACATATCTGAGGTTGAACTCAAAAAGCAAAAGCAACCATCAAGCTAGCTTACCGGCAAGCGCTGGTTTCTCAAAGAGATATTTGATAGGATTTAATCTCAAAACCAAGATTACCGAGTGTTCTAACAAATAGTGCCTCAATTTCCTAATAGCCCAAACCAAGGCTAAACAAGCTTTTTCCAAGGGAGTCTAGCGAGTCTCATATTCTAGCATCTGCTTGCTCAAGTAGTAGATGGTCTTCTCTACTTTCTTATCCAACTCTTGTGCAAGCATACACCCCATAGTTGATTTGGTCACTGATAAGTACATGATCAATGGTTTTCTCGGCTCAAGCGATGATAACATAGGTGGATTCTACAGATACTGCTTGACCTGCTTGAATGCAAACTGACATCGATCATCCCATCAGAACTTTTTTCCTTTCTTTAGGAGATCAAACAATGGTTCACAAGTCAAGGTTAGATTTTAAATAAACATCCTTATGAATTGCACTTTTCCCAGAAAGCCCCGCACCTCTTTTTTAGTCATTGGTGGTAGCATTTCTACGATGCCCTTGATTTTTTATAGATCAACTTCAATTCCTTATCAGGTAATTAGAAACCCCAACATCTTACAAGAAATCACCCCAAATGTACATTTTTGTGGATTCGGTCTCAGCCTATACTCTCTGATCCTTTCGAAGAACCTCTTCAGTGCAACATAGTGGCATTCTTGCTCTTTCGACTTGACAATCATGTCATCCACATATACCTCGATCTTTTTATGGATCATGTCATGCAATATTGTGGTTGCTGCTCTCTAATATGTTGCCCCAACATTCTTTAGTCCAAATGACATAACCCTATAATAGTATGTCCCACATGGAGTGGTAAATGCAGTCTTCTCCCTATCTTCCGAAGCCATAAAAATCAGATTCTACCCAGAGAAACCATCCATGAATGATACCAAGGCATGCCCTGCTGTGAAGTCCACAAACTCGTCAAAGTGTGGCAATGGAAAGTCATCATTTAGACTGACTTTGTTCAAATCCTAGAAGTCGACACAAACTCTAATTCTTTCATCTTTTTTTGGAGCTGGCACAATGTTGGCCAACCAGGTCGAATACTCTGATACTATCAAAAAACATGCATTGATTTGCTTGGTGATTTCCTCATTGATTTTCAATACCCAGTTTGGACGGATTCTACGGAGCTTTTGTTTGACAGGACGGGTCTTAGGGTTAAAAGGGATCCTATGTTGTACAATCTCATAATCAATTCCAGGAATGTCTTCGTAGGACCATTCAAAAACAACTTTAAAATCTTTTAACAAAGTGACTAATTGCTCGTGTTTCTTTGACGACAACATAGAACCAATCTAGACTAAGCAAGGATCCTTCTCAATACCTACATTGACTAAATCAATCTCACCCAATAAGGGCTTAACATGCCATTCTTCCTCTCAAATAATCAAGTTTTTCAATGCCCGAGGAACTTTTTCCTTGTAGACATCCCATTTCTAACCGCCCTTAGGACTTGGGCGCCTTCGATTGATCATCCAATGATGAATGTATACGTTGTGAAAAATGCTGGGTTTCCTTAGTAGAAAGCCCCGGTTTCGAGCCTCAGAAGCTTACAAACCTTGCACCACTTTTGGGCCAAAACAATATTTTTCCAAGCCTGACCACTCAGAGGCCTATAGGCCAACTAGTTACTGCCTAGTCAGAAGTGAGTGGCCGGCCGTTCCCTTAGTGGTCGATCGGCCAGGTGTTTCGACAAAACAGATATTTTCTTGCCAGTTGTCTCCACATGTGCATGCACTGCACCAGTTGTGTCTATACTGATATTTCCGAGATAGTAACATATTTCTCTACATATACTTGACCCCCCCCTCTAGAATTTAGGTTAGAAAAATTTGGTGAAGCGAAATCTTGAAAAATATTTCTCTCTCTCTACCTTGTAACCTATATACACCTTACCTAGACTCCCTAAACCAAATTTTGAGGGCTCTTTGCTGAGGTTATTGAGGTTGAATTTCAGCTCTTGAGGGTGGGAAATTGTTGGTTTATAACTCAAAGGATTACTCTTGTTCAAGAGGTATAATTC
The DNA here is from genome assembly GCF_055761805.1 of Camellia sinensis. Lineage (NCBI taxonomy): Eukaryota > Viridiplantae > Streptophyta > Magnoliopsida > Ericales > Theaceae > Camellia > Camellia sinensis. The sequence goes on from NC_138970.1 coordinate 76,640,273, forward strand.
CTAGCTCTTAACACAACTTCTTTCCTACCTTTTCCTACTATTTTTAGACTATTTTCAACTCTTTTATGGGTTGAAGCTTGAGGTTTAAGGCTATTAAAGGTAGAGGGGTTAATCACCTTTCTTTGAACCTTGTCTCCTAAGCCTTTGCACTTGTGTTTCCCATCTCTTTCTCAACTTTTATCCAACTTTTTACCACTGATTTCAAAGGTTTTCATAGACTAAAAATGTAGTTTTGAAGTTCCAAAAAATGGAGGGGTTAACCACCCATCCTTATGCTTGTTTACTAGCTTCATTTTCTCATTATTTAGCTAACTTTTTCAAGCTTTTCCATGAGAATTTCAGCATAATTTTTAGCTATTTTAGGACTGTTTTGGGTTGATTATTTCATTTATGCTTTGTATAGCATGCTTGTAGCGTAATTGTCCTCATAGGTTTGATGCTTTAGGCATTAGACCAACCTATTTGAGTTGATACCATTTATTTCATGCTTTCCATACTTGTGTTCACATGTAAGCACCTCTGCACTCTCCTTTCTTGGATTTTATTTCTTTGAGAGTTGTTTTAACTGAATGTTCTTTAAGCTTGAGAAAAAGACCCTTCAATGCTAAATGGTTGAATCTCTTCAGAGGTTCATTACCAAGGCATCAACTCTCTCTCATGCCCAAAACAACTTCTTGTTTGACATTCTTCTCCATTTAGTGGACTTAACTATCATTTTTGGACAAAGCTAAGGAATGGAAAGGTAATTAAAAGAAGCAATAAATTGGGGCTCAAATGGAACAAGATAATAAAACCAAGTTTTGGGTTCAATTGGACGTTAATTGAACCCACCAAGTCTTGAGTCATTGCATACTTTTAGTGATGAAAATGATTCAAGATTCGATGTCAACCACTTCACTTGATTAATATCATGATAGGGAGGGGGTTTTGTTGGTTTTTTAGCTTCATTTATTGAGCTTCTATCCCTTGATCCATAAATCATCACACAATGAATTTGTGTCGATTGATGGTTTGCGAATCAAGCCTACCTCTCCTTTGATCTGTGTGATGATAAGGAGAGGCAGGGTAGACAAACATCCTTTGAAAATGCTCTATATGTGCTTTGTTTCTTGTCTGTTGTAGAAGGGCTAAAGTAAAAAATAGTTACCATATGTCCGATCAGTTCTTCTGGCCGTCTGACCACCTCTTTTTAGCCAGGCAGTGTCTTTTTCCTTGCAAAACAGAGCAAAGGCTGAGGCAAAAATAGCTCAATTTTCTGACTGCAAAGCACAAACATTTTGGGCAACCAAACAGAGGGCATTTTCAGGTGGAAAATCCACATTCATGCATGGACCATTCTTCATTCCTTGTGGCTCGTTAATTTACGTTAATAGTAGTATGTTGTAATTAATTAAGCGTAATTCCTTCGAACTTGTAATAGCTTAGTTAATTTTTGTGTTATAATTAATTAGTTAGAATAGCTAGTTAACTTTTGTTTTGTACTTAATTAATTAGCTAGAGTAGTTAGTTAATTTGTGGCGTTATAATAATTAGCTTAATTAGCTAGGACATTCATTCGAACCCTCCTACGCGAGGGCAAATTGTAATAATGTATATGTCTTCCAACCCCATTTCTTTTTCCCTTTTATTCACTTGCTTATAATGGATAGTATAGAGCATCATGTTTTTCTTAGTATTTTCCAAGATTTGCATAAGGTTCAGTTCATCATTCTAACGGCATTGTCATTTATTACTTCATTGAATACGTGCACTACCGCATGCTATCAAATTGATTCACATGACATATTAAAAACTGAACCTATTAGTTGCATTTTTGCATGTATGGCATTAGGCACTTGCATATTAGAGCTTGCATTTTTCTAACAATTTTTTTTTTTTTTGGCTTGCCTCGGTTGAGTACTAGGTGAGCAGTTTTGCTTTAGCATATTGCATGCGTGTGATTGTTGCCATATCTAGCATATCCATGAGGCTAAATGCTTTAGTGATATACCTGTTTGAACGCTTGTGGATGAAAGTTAATTGCTTAAATTGGGATGATTCGATTAATGTGCGTATGAGATCACTTTTTCAAGTGGTACATATTCAAATGCTTTTTCAAAACAAACATCAGAACAAAATGCTTTAACTTTTGCAAATTAGTCTATACTTGTGTGCATCACCTAGTAAAGATAGCCTAATAATCAGAACAAGAGCATATAATGTAAATAAGAATCATATCATGATTAGTAGAGACCAATCTTTGATCGAGTGAGTGGGATGCTCAATTCATGACCTTCCCGTCTCATACCTAAGTTCCCGAGCCGAGACACTTTGGTGATGACAGATAAGTGGCCATTGGCACGAGTCTCGAGTTTCCTAAATTTTTTAAAAATATTTAGGTGGCGACTCTGAAATCTAGCAAAGCAGTTCATTTTTGGCATTTTGATTCAAAATCAATTTTCCAAAAGATTTGTCAAATTTGGACTCATTTGTGTTTATCTATTTCACATTACACTTGTGAAATCAGATTCAGAACCACAAGAGTCCTAACTATAGGGCTATCGTATCCGAAAAGAGCACAAAAAGCAAACTATAGTTTCTGGTGACTCTATTGGGGAATTTAGAGAACTTGACTTGAACTTCATGATGTGAATTTTACCTACACATATATGTTCTTTGCATTGCATTTACATCGGTGCTTTAAGTCACTATGTTTTCCATCTACTATTCATGGACGGTTTGCTGCAAGCTTGCCCAAAACGCTTGCTAAAAGGTTGACCGGTCATGGGCTCTACCATGTTGGAAACATAACCCGTGGATCTGGACTATCATTGTACTACTTGATCCTCCTTTCACTTCTCAGTGTTAGGTTTGAGAGGTATATTAAGTAGTCTTACTGAGGTACCCTTTTTGACTAATTGGCCTAGTTGCATATAGTGAAGCCATAGTGACTGTTCCAAACTATAACATGATGCTCACCTGGATGAAGGATTGCATAAAATCGCTTGTTTGAAATAGTGAATCCTAGTTCATGACAAAACTTGGACAGGGAAACCCTACCCCCTCATAGAGGTGTTTTGGCTCTCTCTTAACTGGTATGTGCTTTACAGTGAAACTGTACAGGAATGTTCATATCAATGGCTGAGTTGGTATCTGTTTTGGGGATAGAATTCAATGTGGAGTACCTGTGTTGATAACATCTTAGCTGAGGTACTGTACGGTTTCTGATTACTGTTCTCTTTCTTTATTTTTTTTGTTAGGTAGTTTAAACCATAGCTTCAGAAGGTTCTGATATCCCCCAAGTACTCTGGACCCATGTTGGAAGACTTTGCAAGGTTGGAGATCTTGTTCGAGGATAGCTCGTGTTTGCCTCATTGTCACCGATTACAAGGCGCAGAATGGTCAGGCAAGGTTCACCAGTGCCATTTTTACAACAATCACCTCTCAACTCACCTGTGTTCAGTCCAGTTCCAGAACAGTCATTTACTTCCATTCTAGCCCAAGAACAGTCACCTACTCCATTGGCGCAATATCTCCCGGCAAATATAGAGGAATTAATACTTCACCTGTAACAAATAGTTGTGACACTATAGCATGATGCGGCCCATCAGGCTGAGGTCATAACTAGGCTATAGCAACAGCAACTGCAACCGCAGCCGGCCGCGACCTCCGTATCACATGCACCCACCGCGGCTATCCTTGTGCCCAGTGCCATTGCTAATACTGCCACTGCTCAAGATCCAAAAATCGAGGGTGTTTCGATTTTCCCAGTCCAAACAGAACCCATCCTAGCACAAGTTCTAGAGCCTTGGCCTATCAGACTAAGGCACCATTCTAATTTGAGGTTAACCCAACTGCACTCAAAATCAACAAACTGAAAAAGTTGTTCAAAAAGGCACAAAGGGTCAACTCCATTCCAGACATAGAGGAGGGATACACCGAGTCTGCAGTTACTTTACCAGAACGGTTCAAGATGCAACACATTGACCGCTTTGATGGTTCTGGGGACCCGATGGTTCACTTACAACTGTTTTCAGATATCTTACGGTAATGGGTTTGACTAGAATGCAAAAGCTATCTCTCTTTGGTCGCACCATGTCAAATGTAGCAGCAATCTGATACGCTAAGTTGGAAGATTCTACAAAACAGAACTGGGAGGAATTAGCCGAGTCCTTCATTGCTTAGTACTCTTACAATACGCAAATCGAGGTCACAACTCGTGATCTTGAGGTGATACGTCAAGAGCCAAAGGTAGGTTTCTCTGAGTTTGTGACAAGATGGAGGGATAAAGCGTCCATGAAGACCACTCAACCTTCAGAAAAAGACCAGATCAAAATGGTTGTCCGGAACCTGCATGGCAAACTGCTGCAAAAAATGATTGTTCTTCCCCTATTTACCTTCAAAGAGCTTCATGAAATGGGGGTACAAAAGTAAGGATGCCAGGAAACAGGGGATTATTATTATTGATAAGGAGCCATCTGAGAGGTCGTTTGTTCATAGTTCCAATGTTGCCAGCAATAGCACAACTGCGAGGTCATCCGACGTAAGTGTTGTCACCATAATGAAAACTGTCGACCTTTTTGCCAACATGGGACTACAAACACCATCCAACCCTACCTGACCCTGGGTAGAACTTTCCACCCACTATATATGACCCTATCCAAAGCCATGCAGGTGCTGATTAAGAAAGGGCACTTAAAACCCTTAGAACCTCGCCCACTTCCCAGCCCTTGTCAATCCAAACATGAGCCCACAAAATACAGTGCTTTCCACCAGCAGCACGATCATGAAACCGACCGATGCTACTACTTGTGTCATGAGATTCAAGATCTCATTGACAACAAGGTCATCGCTCCACCCCATAAACCAAGCGTAACCACCAACCCACTCTCTGCTCATAACCAAGTCCCACCACCTCGAAATCTTCACGTCATCCATATACTATCCACCTCATATGACCCCAGCGTCTATATTTCCCCCTCCCACCAACTGAAATTGATGTTGTTCACTCCTAAGGGCACAAACTTGTGCATGATGGATACATTGAACCTACAATCTAACCTTCACAGATCAATGGTGACAACACCCGCAGTAGATGAGATATTGACCTCGGAGGGAGGTACTGGTCTGCTATCAAAACGTCCTAGAAGCTCCTTGGAAAAAAGGTACAACTCGAGCCATTACATTGTTCATATCACTCAACTAAAGCTTGAGGTGGTCCTACCGACCTTGGCAAATATCAGTGTGGTTAGGTAGGTTGGCCCGAACCAAGGGTTAGACGACCTTGCAAATCTTGAAGAAGATCTAGACAACCTTCAATTTTTCGATGAGCATAATCAAGGAGATCTACAGATCGGGTGGTTCAACCTAAACGGATCAACTAATAATACCGGATGGCTGAGTGATGAGCCAGACAAGGAAGAAGAAACTGAGATTAAGTTAGAGGGAAAGGAAACAGAGGTAGTCGCAATAGCCAGGAAGGTTGATGAAAAAGAAAAATTGCCAGAGGGCACATGTGTAGGAAAACCAATCCAAGAAGTGGGCCTAGTGAAAACTACAGATGCTGAATAGGAAGTTACACTGAGGCAGTTTGAGAGAGAAAAAGTTGAAAACAACCAGAAAATCGCAATAGTGTGTCGCCCTAACGTGTACTGTAAGGATGATTCAGGTAGAGCTGGACAACTATTTGTTAGTGGTTGATGGCAAGTAATAGGACGACAATGATTTGCATCTGGCCCATACTGACGAAGATTCAGGAGACTGCATCCCGGACAATACACGGTATTCTGAGGAGATAGACCATCTCACAAGAAGTGGACAGTATTTTAAGCCTCCACATCTAGATCAAGTAGAGCCATCAGGAAAGGATCGAGAGGTCAAGAAAGAGATAGACGACCAGCTAGAAGAGGAGCTAGTTCTGAAGCAACTCAAGAAGATCGAAGCTAATATCTCTATCTGGGGACACCTCATGGTTTCACAGGTGCACCGACAAGCAATATTGTTGGCAATAGACAAAGCTAAATTGTCCATTGATACAACGCCCGAGCAACTTATGAGCCTACTCTTTCTAACTGGAGCCAAGCCAATGCTCACAGTCTCTAACAAAGAGCTGTCGCTGGAAGGGTCGGCTCACAACAAGCCATTATACATATCCGTAGAGTGTAGTGAGAAGTAGGTGCCAGTAGTGTTGGTAGACACTGGTTCTACTATTAATGTTTGTCCATCTCGCACTGCCTACGCAATAGGCCTCAAACAGGCAGACTTCATCCCTACGGCCCAGGTGATATGGGCATATGACAATACAAGTAGAGAGGTCATTGGAACAGTGAAAGTCCAAGTCCAGGTGGGCCCATCCGAGCAAGAGATCGAGTTCCACGTACTGGATGTGCCAGCTACCTTTAACCTGCTGTTAGGGAGGCCTTGGTTACATCACGTGAAGGCTGTGTCCTCCACCCTCTATCAAATGTTAAAATATCCTTATGAGGGAGGAGTATTGACAGTTTTTGGGAACTTATCCATACATCCACCGTCAGAGGTGACTACGCCATTGCTAGAGATCAATCATGGGGATAAGGATGTATTCCTCTTGGGATTCACTCTAGCGAAAGCCCGAGTAGTATAGATAGTACTAGTCACAGACGAAGGCATGTACGTCAGTGCCCAATCCACCTACTTCAGGAACAAACTGCGGTATATTCTGGGAATATGGTTCGAAAGGAGCAGTCAGAAGGGTGTTGTAGCACTAACAGAGGTGCCACACAACCTGCATACCTTTGGGTTGGGCTACATGCCCACCAAAGAGGACTGGATAAGAAAGGTGAAAGAAATAAGGGACAGAACCAAGACCAAGAGAGCTAGGAAGCACTATGAGCTCGTCCACAGGCCAATCCGGGGGACGTTGAACGGCCATTTTGTTAGAAAGGGAGAGGATTTCCCTTTTTGCGACTTTCTTGAGCCTTGGGTAAATTCCTCGAAGAAGCGTGTCGTCGAATTCGAGATTTTCTTTGACCATCAGTTGCAAGACAGTAATGAAGAAGGTTCTGAACCAAGCATCAACACTGGCTGGAGCAAAGAAGATGACTTAGACAATAATGAGGTTGACATAGGGGCAACATTGGCTGATCTCTTGACAGATCCCGCGACTGACACAGAGAGCTTGGGGGATAACATTATTGTCTTTATGATTGGAGAGGAACCAGGTGTGGATCCCACCAGTGGTATTTTGAATGCATCGAGGGCACCATGTCTTACTTGGTAGCTAGAGAAAGGCTTTCTTTCCAGTTTTGAATCAAGTGATGAGCTAGAATCTAATTCCACTGAGTCTATAGAGTCGGAGTCAGATTCAAGTCAGTTTAGGGACTCCAAGTTTGACATTCCCAGGGGTGGTAACCCAAATGCCAAGGTTCTGTCGAGGTCTTTTTTTTTCGCTTTTGAGTCAGTTATAATAGAGGAGCCTGAACTTATGAATGAAAACCCTGTTGATTCTGTGTACTACTTTGTGCCACTAATTTATTGTATTAACCAAAATTTTCAGAATTTTAATGAAAACAGAAAGGAAGAAATTCCTCTGCCTTTGAAAAACTTGATTAATCGAGAGGAGGAGAGGCGTGCTAAGCACTGTATTGAAAAAATCATTGCCATTAACGTGGGTATTAAAAAGGATCCATGTTTGGTCTACATCGGGTCCACATTGTCTTTGGAGGAACGCAAGCCTTTAATCGCTTTATTAAAAGATTTCAAAGATGTTTTCATGTGGTCCTATGAAGACATGCCTCGAATCGACCCTGAGATTGTACAACACCAGATCCCTCTTGACCCTAAGGCCAGACCAGTCAAACAGAAACTGTGTAGAGTTTGCCCGGATTGGGTACTGAAAATCAAGGAAGAGGTCACCAAGCAGATTGATACAAGATTATTGTTAGTATCCGACCTGGTTGGCTAATATCGTCCTAGTTCTGAAGAAAGATGGTAGAATCTGGGTTTGTGTTAACTTTCGGGACCTAAACAAAGCTAGTTCGAAGGACGACTTTCCATTGATGAGTTTGTAGACTTCACCACGGGCCATGCATTACTATTATTCATGGATGCGTTTTTCGAGTAGAATCAGATTTTGATGGCACCAGAGGACAGAGAAAAGACCGCATTCACCACGCCGTGGGGCACTTACTGCTACCGAGTCATGCCTTTTAGGTTAAAAAATATTGGGGCTACATATTAGAAGGTTGGGACTACCATCTTGCATGACATGATCTATAAAGAAGTTAAGGTGTATGTGGACAATATGATTGTCAAATCCAAAGAGCGAGAAGGCCATTACACTGCACTAGAAAAAAAAATTCAATGGATTAAGGAATACTGATTAAGGTTAAACCCACAGAAATGCACCTTTGGCGTGACGGTAGAGAAAATGCTGGGATTTCTGATCACACAGAGGGGAATTGAATTCCAAAATCAAAACCATCTTAGAAATGCCACCACTAAGGACTGAAAAGGAGGTGCACAACTTTTTGGATAAAGTGCAATTCATAAGACGGTTTATTTCAAAATTTACCCTGACTTATGAACCACTATTTGGTCTCTAGAAGAAAGGGAAGAGGTTCTGATGGGATGATTAATGTCAGTTCGCCTTTGAACAGGTCAAGCAGTACCTCCAGAATCCACCTGTGTTGTCACCAGAGCCGGGGAAGCCTCTGATTTTGTATTTGTCGGTAACACATTTGACCATGGGGTGCATGCTCAAGAATCGGAAGATAGAGTGGAGAAAACCATCTACTATTTGAGCAAGAAGATGCTGGACTATGAGATTTGCTACACTCCCCTCGAAAAAGCTTGTTTAGCCTTGGTATGGGCTACCAGGAAGTTGAGGTACTACCTGTTAGCTCATTCTGTAATTCTGGTTTCGAGATTAGATCCCATCAAATATCTCTTTGAGAAACTAGGGCCTATGGGTAGGCTAGCTTGTTGGTTGCTTCTTCTCTCCAAATTTGATCTCAAGTATGTCACGCACAAATCAATTAAAGGGAGAGTTGTAGCGGAATTCCTGGCAGATCACCCAATAGAAGGAGATGAGGCAATGAAGTATTTACTCCAAAATGAAGATATTCTACAGGTAGAAGAGGAAACATGGATGATGTACTTTGACGGAGCGTCCAATCAGTACGATTATGGGATAAGAGTGTTGTTAATAGCACCCGATGATTCCCATATACCATTAGCTTTCAAACTCCGGTTCAAAGTGTCCAATAATGAAGCAGAATACGAAGCATGTATTGCTAGTTTGGAAGCTGCCCTAGAACTAGGGGCAATAATGTTGGACGTCATCGAAGACTCGAACTTGGTTGTTTCTCAAGTGAACGGAGACTGGAAGGTCAAAGAGGAGAAAATGATAGTTTATCATCAGGCCCTAGATATTCTGATTTCGAGGTTTGAAAAACTGACGTTCACACATCTACTTAGAAAAAAACAAATGGTTCGCTGACACGCTGGCAACTCTATCTTCCATGGTAGACATCCCAGTTGAAGTCAAGATGCATCCGATCATCATTGAACAGAAGTACATGCCTGCCTATGAGACCATTGCCGCAGTATATGAGGTTCAAGACAAAAACCCCTTGTCTTATGACATTTGGAGTTTTCTAGAAAAGGATATGTATCTACCAGGGGCAAATGCTAAAGATAAACGGGGAATACGGTGTCTGGCCATCCAATTTATCATCTACGGGGGTAAGCTGTATAAGAGAGGTCATCTAGTAATGCACAAAATGCGTGTTAAAGAAGAAAAATCCAACCGTCTCATGAAGGCCATCCATGGAGGAGAGCGTAGAGCACACGTGAGCGGTGTGATGCTAGCCCGGAAGATCCTTAGAGAAGGATATTATTGGTCCACTATGGAGGAGAATTGTATTGGTTTTGTACAACGATGCCACAAGTGTCAAATCCATGCCAATCGCATGAACATCCCGCCATCAAAGCTTTACAACATGACTTCGCCATGGCTTTTCTCAGTTTAGGGAATCAACGTTATCTGTGCAGTCTTGCCAAAGGGGTCGAATGGACATGAGTTCATCTTGGTCACGATTGACTATTTTACGAAATGGGAGGAAGCCCAATCTTATGTTGTGTTGAAAGCGTCGCATGTAGCCAAGTTTATCAGAAAGAACATCATATGCCGGTATGGGGTTCTGAACGAGACCATATCAGATAATGACTCACACTTCAAGAAAGAGGTGGTGGATTTGTTAGAGAAATACAACGTGACTTTTCACAAGTCATCAACATATAGACCATAGACCAATGTAGTTGCTGAGGCCGCCAATAAGAATGTCAAGAATATCTACCGGAAGATGGTGGAAACCTACAAGGACTAGCTGGATGAACTGCCGTTTGCTCTCTGAGGCTACAGAACATTAATTTGCACATCCATAGGGGCCACCCCTTATTCACTGGTGTATGGGAAAGAAGTTGTTTTGCCAATTGCGATTCAAGTACCGTTGCTGCGAATTATGGCTGAGTAACAGATAGTAGAGGCAGATTGGCAGAAAAGCAGGTTCGAAGAATTAATGCTATTTGACGAGAGGAGGTTGAGGGCATTGTATCACATCCAAGGCTACCAACACATAATTTCCGGGGCTTTTAACAAGATAGTTAAGTCCAAAAATCTCAAGGAGGGAGATATGGTGTTGAAGGACAACCGAGTTTCCATCCATGACCCTAGGGGCAAGTTCAAACCCAATTGAACTGGTCCTTACATCATCAAATCCATCTGTGTAAAAAGGACGATTATCCTTATGGACTAAGATGGCCTAGAGTTTTCACAGGCGATCAATATGGACAAGTTGAAGAAATATTATCCCTGAGCGGCTCACTAGGACAAAAACCCGGAAGGGCAACCTAGGCAAAAGTTAAAACATGAAAAATTAGAAATAAATAAAAGCTGAGCTCGCAAAACCCTAAAGGGTGACTTTGGCAAAAGCTAGATCGCAAAAGGAAAGAGTTAATACTCAAGTGAACCACAACTAAACTACGTAAGGTCTAATTCCCATCTTTAGGATACGTAGGTAACTTCATCCCGAAGTTTGGCAGTAACCATCTCCAATTCAACTGTCCTATCCTTTTGTCTGATCGGGCCATCTTTGTCCATCATTTGTGATTGGTTGTGTTATCTTCATTTTAGTAGAAGGGCTAGTTGGAATGAAGTGCAGTAATAGTGTTATGATTTTCTAATTTGGGATTGTGCATCTTGCGGGCTGATTTCGTGTGTGTCAGGTGGTGACCATTTACGAAAATGGTTTTGAAAAGTTTTAATAAAAGTTTATTTTTCTCAAAATTTTACATTTTACAACTTAGACCATTTTGGGACCAAAAATAAAATTTTTAGTGCTCACAACTTTAATTCCATTGATTTCCACCCAAGTACATTCTCCAACTCTCTGATTTAAGTCAAAGTTGCTTTTACATCATAAAACTTGAAAAGAAAGTCAAAGCAATAAACTAGGGGCATAGATAAGTCAGGTGGTCCTGCGTCCTCTACTCATGCTCGCGGAGGTCTCTACAGCCAAAGTTGGCCCAACCTGTGCCTCATCTGCAAGGCAATCTAAGCACTCGCCAGAAAGGGCATGACTGAAACTAGGGGCAGGGTCCATGAGCTCTCACGTCCTCCAAGCAGTGAACCACGAATGGGAAATGGAGCAGAGTATTCCACCCCCTTCTCCGGATGGGTATGATCATGTTCAAATTGGTGTCGGAACTAGAATGGAAAATAGAACACGCAATGTGTGAGGCCAATCAACTGTATACCCGCTTGTTGGGACATGCTTTAGCTCATCTCAGTCAAGTTAAGCCAGGGACAATACCAAGCTATGTCAACTGCAGATTTGCTGCACATCCAATTGCACCAGCATCCCTCTGAGGGAAATTCCACCAGCCACTGGCGGAAGAAATAGGCTCGGGCTGAATACTCGGGGCAAGGGTCCACCACTTTCAGCTTATCCATTAGCCATACTTGGGAAGAGATGAAAAATATAAAGATTAAAGAATAGAGAGATGTACATTGAGAGAAAAATAAAGAAAGGGGCTTTAAGAGAAAAATAGAGCGTGAATGCCAAGTAATGTGAGAATCATAAATAAGAGAAGGCGGGAAATAATACCTGAAATAGCAGCGGACTCCCTGCGAATCAAGTAGTCTCTCGCTGATGGAAAGCATCCAAACCCATTAGCGTCTCGGCCAGTGCCAAACCAACGCAGCTCTTACCCTCTTTCAGGCATTGGGCCACCTCAATGAACCTAATGATGGCTCCGCTGCAACTAGGGGTAAGAAGAAAGTGCGCAAGCATACATAATCAGAAGGCATGTTACCGATAACCTCGCCAAAGAAGGTCACCACTATTGCCGATGTCAGAAAACCAATGAATCAAGCCAGGTATATGTAGCTCCCTATTATGAGCTACAGATCGGGCCTCATGCAAAATTGAGCCTGCACATCCATCCCAAAGCTTGGGCATGGCTAGAATGGGGTTGAGGTATGATCACCTCGTCACGCCAGAATTCTATTAATGCTTGAAACTCTTTAAGAGTCGGATATATTTTCTTGCTCCAAAGCAAAATATATGTGTAATTGGGTCCCAACATCAGACCGCGGCATGGAGGAACGAAAAACAAAGTGAAGTACGGCTCAACGAAAAAATTGCATTCATATCGAAACCTTAGAAATTTATCTTTTTCGTGCCATCCAAAGTGGCTATCCAATCTTTCAGCTTCTCGGCAAGAAATATCTTAATTTTCAGAGGAAACAGCAGCAAAAATGAGGTTCTGTTGAAGAAACAGAGAAGGAAGACCTTTTGTAAAAGATAAGGTTGTGTGAGTGGATGTCAGTTGTCAGCTAGATAAGCCACCACACTTGGTCGACTGGCCAGCTCTCATGGCCGGCTGTCCCCTTTAGTGGTCGGCCGTACCCTTTTGTTGGTCTGGCAGTTCGGCAGTCTGGTTTGTTTTGGTCTTTTTGTTTTGAGGTCTTATTTTGGGGCTTTTGTTTTTTTGGCAAGTGGAAATAGCTATGTTTAGATCGTTTCTACTTTGTTTTCCATTTATCGAGTTATATTTCGTGTTTTAGTCAGTCGTTGGTCTGCTCAATACCCGATTATGAACATTATTCTAATGCAAGTATTTTCAGTTTTAAACTTAGTTCCATTTTCATTCTATGCAAGTGGGGTGCTTATGATGTAAAACAAAGCTTCTTTTATAAAACTGCAGGATTTTACCCCGATCATAGTTTTTATAAAAGAGGATATACAAATGTTTCAAAAAAAAAATTAAAAATCTATCTAAAGCTATACAGGTGCTAAGCTACCAAAATAAAAGAAAATAAGTAAAGAGTACAAAAATCTATTCTTGTCGCATCAAGCTTGAGAGGCCCTCTTCGTCCTTTTCCTCGGAGGGGACTTGGGGGCACTGTCTCCATCGGCGCCGCTGTCGTCAAAAGAATGGGACTCTGAGCAAGAGCTAATATCGTCATCTCCACTTCTTGACTCGGAGTCGGTCTCTGCATTCTCATCGCTCCCTGATCTCGAGCTAGCATTATCATTCTCGCTCTTAGATGACTCAAAGTGTCGGCTTACTGCCTCCTTGGTGCTGCTAGTCTCAGCAACATCTCCACTTAAAACTGGCTCCGATGAGGAGGATCTCCTTTGTTTGGGACTCACTGCTCCGGTCCCGACCACCTCTGCCTATACCTCGACCTCGACGCTCATTTCGACTACGTGCTAGGGCCTGTCTACCTCTCCTCTATGTCACTGGAGGAGGTGCTGCCGCTGTTACAGGTGCCATCGGTGCAGGTGGGATCTGAAAAGCAAGCATGAGAGTATCAGATACACTATGAGTATGATACAGAAAACAAATTCAGTGTAAGTGCAGTTGTAGCTCGACTTTTTCGCGCCTCCTTTCGGAAGGCGAATAAGCCCTTCAGTACTGGACTCTCACGGTTCTGAATCTGATTCCACAAGTGCAATGTGAAATAGATAAACACCAAAGAGTCCAAATTCGACAAATCTCGATTTTGAATCAAATTGCCAAAAAAAGACTGCTTTACTAGATACAGAGTCGCCACCTAAATGTTTTTGGGAAATTTAGGAAACCCATGACTTGTGCCAAAGGCCACGTGTCCACCATCACCAAGATTGTCTCAGCTCAAGAACTTAGATACGAGAAGGGAAGGTCATGAATTGAGCACCCTTGCTTGCCCAATCAAAGATCGTCCTCTACTAATCATGATATGATTCTTATCTACATTATATACTCTTGTTCCGATTTATTAGGCTAGCATTACTATGTGATGTGTTCACACACAAGTATAAACTAAATCGCAAGAATTGGAACACCTGATTCATGTTTGTTTTGAAAATTGTTCGAATATGTACCACTTGAAAAAGTGATCATATATGAACATTTACTCAAATTATTCCAATTCAAGGAACTAGCCTCCATCCACAGGCATTCAAACAGTTTATCAATTAAGCATTTAGCCTCATGGCAAGCATGCTAGACATAACAACATCAACATGCGATATGCTAAAGCGAGTAAAGGCTCACCTAGTTCTCCAAGCCAAAAAAGAGAAATGAGTTAGAAAAATGCATGATTTCTAACTATGCGATATGACTAATGCGATACATGTGATATGCAATTTAATAGGCTCGGCTACTAATATGGCATATGAATCAACTTGATAGCATGCGATCTAAGCACGTATTCCAAAGAAGTATCTAATACTAACAATGCAAGTTAGAATGATGAATCGAGCCTCGGTACATGCAATATAAGTGGATACAAACATCAAGTACGCTAAACAAAACATGAACCAGAGAGGATCTTCTTGGACATGCAATACAAGTGGTCAAAAATGTTTTGGTCCAAAAATGAGGTGTGAGGTTAGGATTTAGAAGCTCTTCTTGCTGAAGAAATTGAGCAACTGGACAGCGTAACTTTCATCATCGAGTGATCAATCAATGGCGCCCAAGTCTTAAGGGCCGTCAAAAATGGGGGGTCTACAGTAGTGCATAAGTCCAGTGTGTAAGTGCAATGTGTTAGTGTAGTGTGTCAGTGCGGAGTGAAGCAGTATCAAAATGCATGTCAGTATACAGTGTATCAGTGTGAGTATCACATACAGTATGTGTGTCACATATCAATGGGAGTATGGCATGCAGGTGCAGTGTGGCGCACAACAGTCTGAGTAAGTAATGAGTAAGTAATGAAATGCATAGAAAGAAGGGAATACCAGGATATCGTGAAGAGCAAACAACATCTCTCTCCTCTGCACCATGTGAACAAGAGAGGCAACCAGCTGAAGGAGACCATCAGTAGACATCGTAGGTTCCTACAAGTAAGGTTGAATAATTAGTATCTAAAAAAGGAAAAATGCGGGATGTAAGTTATAAATCACTGTTCATACCTATGGTGCGCCCGGAGCTCTAACAAACCCATGCTTTGCCTCCAGTGGCTCTATCGGGATTTGATAAGCCGTCCCGCTCGGCCCCCAATAGGGAATCACTGTAAGAATCGCTGACCAACCAATTACATGCGTAGTGTGAGGGGTCTCTCCAATATCAGCCTCAGCCTCCTGGGCAGCCTTTCCAGCCAAGAGGGCACCTGCAGCGTCACCTGCACGAACTCCAGTCAATGATGGCGTAAGGTGAGTTCGGATGAAGGTCGCATAATCGTCGTCCCCTTTGAAGAAGTCTGTATCCAGCCCCACCATAAATTAAATGATAACCTTAACTGGGAGGCTATTGGTTGTCCTCATGGATGATAGGGGCAGAGCAGGAACAACCAGTGCAGGTAGGCCCATGGTCTGGTGTACGACACACTCAGCTAAAAACCAAGCTTAGCAAAATTAGCCCTCTAACCGGATTTGATATCGAAAGGTAGCCCAAGATCCAGCGTACTTGTGTCATACTCCAGCTGGCATCATCACCTACAGTTGCCACGTGATCTGCAAATGGAGAATTTACAAGTTGTTAGTTACTACCAGTTGTCAGAGTGCGGATCAGAATAGTAGCGATGGAAATAAAGCAGAAATGATATGGGTATTGGATTACCTCATGGGCCATTACCATGTCGAAGTATCGGCGATAGTAAGAGAAGGTCATGTCATCGCGGCATCGACGACGGCACCTACCATCATACCATGGCAAATAGGGCACAACTGGTGCTACATCTTCTATCAGCACTTGGGCGACGGCCGGAAAATAGCCATAGGCCCAAAGCTGTAAGGCAAAACACAAAACATGAATAGACATTAAACAGGAAGTGCAAAGTAGAAGGCACAGTGTATGACCAGTGATAAATACAAAACGTGCAAAGCAGAAAGCATGCATGGGCAGATATTAAGCAGAAAATACAAAGTAGAAAGCATAAGAAGCAAACATAAATTGAAAGTACAATGTGTAACTCCCAAGCTTTCCAATAGCCTCTGACCTTGTTCCCCTTCATGCGGGAACCGGAGCTCATGGATCCATAGAGGATGGCAAGGCCAGTGCCACCCCTGTTTTAGAATTGCACCCAAGGCAATGTCACGAGGGCACTCAGCATGTATAGCCCTACAGTATTCCACATGTTCACAAACAAGGTGGTACTAAGAAAATAGATCAGAAAGCCTCGCGTGTACTGTTCGATCTCCTTCTGTTTCTTCAGTTGGCTCCCACGGAAGCGCTTGTAAAACCAGTTGTATCTGAACAGAGCTGGCCTGTCCAACAGAAGGCGTGCCCCGAGCAAATACATCCATGCTACCTCACACCGGTCCATATATATATCAAAAGGGATCCGATCACCCCCTACCCTTAAGCCAGTGATCATCAAAAAAATCATAGCGGGTCATCGCCATTTCCCCGGGGGAAGAGAAGTGGAAGGAGTTGGTGGTGTCCCACCACCTCTCCACCAAAGCTCTGAGTAAGTCCTAGCTGGCAAAGTGTCGTGAAAGCCTAGTGTAGAATAGGCCAAAGCCTGCCTCGTCGACTAGCTCACGGACTCGAGTAGAGAGCTCTTGATACCAGTCTCTCGCTGTCACCATCTTGCATCTCCTTCAGGAATGAGAGTCACCCTGTGATGATAAGGCAAGAAAGCATCAGTTGTGTAACAATGGTGAAAGTCAACAATGAAAGGCAGTGATGAACTAGTAACACAGGAAAAATGCATGAAAGCAAAGTTTGTACCTCAGTAGCGCTGTGAGAAAGGTGGGAGGTCCGCTCCCTCAACAAAACATCCTCAGGCACACTGCCAACAAAATCATCAAAGCGCAGAATGCCTCCAGGTGCCATTGCATGCGTGTGTGGGTGATATGTGGCCAGGTCAAATGACCTCAACTGTAGTGGCGATAGCTCGGGCTCGAGCCCTGGAGGAAAGACCTCCTTTACCTCAAGATCAATGGCGATGTTATCTGCCGCCCCATCGGCCTCATCGGCTACAGCGACTATAGGTGGAACCTTGAGAGGTGCATCGTCATAAGGAATATCATCCGCCATGTGGAAGTGGGTGAAACATTAGGTGAAAAATGGAGAAAGTGAGGAAAAAGAAGAGAAAACCCAATAAGTCAACCCTAGGAGAGAAAAAGTGGGAGAAAGAGTCAAAACCCAAAAAAATTTGTGAAACCCAAGAAAAACCCGAGGGAAATAAGCCCGAAGTGATGAAAATCTAAAAAAAAAATCAACGAAATCAAATTCTGATTGGTTCAAAATGTAGAGGGCCAAAGAGGTTTTACAAATAAAGTTTGCGTGGGGCATTAAAAAACGCATATAAAGCATGGATCTAGAGAAAAGAAATGCCTAGAGAGAGGGAGAGGGTTTTCGGTTCGTGTGGTGTGTGAAAATGAAGCTTGGGTGGAGTATTTAAAGAGACCCAAGCCAAAAAGACATTTCTACCACCGAAAAACCCACTGGTGGCCGACCATCCACTTTGTGGCCGGTCGTCCTCCATTTGTGGCCAGCTGGCACCTTTTCTGGCCAAATTTGGGTTTTACTATGCTCTTGCCGAATCTTTGTATCGAAAGATCCTGTTTTATCTGGGGAAGAAAAAATTAAGGTATTTGGCTGGTGCAGTTTCTGAGGATCTCGAAATTGTGTTCCGTTTACACCGTTTCAATTCCTACTGTGTCTCCGGTGCATGAATGTGCCTCGATCTCAAGTCAAAGTGAGTTGTATCCTCTTTTTGAGCATTTTGAGGTGCCTCCAAGTGGTAAGTCGGAGATTACTGTGAAGTATCTTCAAACACCGCTTTCTATCTGTCATTTCGATTCACATGTCTATTATCATGCCTAGAACATACATTACACCTTATTTTTGTTATCTATTAGGCTGCATGGAGCATGCATAGTCATTGTAGTTGTTTTCAATTAAATTGCATTGTGTCGCATGCATGTGCATCGTGCTTTTTTGTTTTTGTATCCACCCTTATCACGTGAGTGTGATTTGGATTTTCTTTCTTAAATCTCACTACACAGAAGTGTGGCTTGGTATGGTTTGTTCTTGTCCTCTCTACATGGTAGTGTAGTTAGGATCACCTTGCTACGCGGTAGTGCGGCTTGGTTTGTTCTTGTCCTCTCTATATAGTAGTGAAGTTAGGATCACCTTGCTAGACAGTAGTGCGGCTTGGTTTGTTGTTGTCCTTTCTATGCGGAAGTGTAGTTAGGATCACCTTGCTACGTGGTAGTGTAGCTTGGTTTGTTCTTGCACCTTACTACGCGGTTGTGTAGTTTGGTTGTTCTTGTATCCTCTATACGCGGAAGTGTAATTAAGATCACCTTGCAACGCATTAGTGTAGTTTGGTTTGTTGGTCCACCCCTTACTATGAGGTAGTGTAGTTTGGTTGTTCTTGTGTCCTTACTACGCAGTAGGATAGTTAGGGTTTTTTTTTTGTTACCTCCCTACACGGAAGCGTAGTGGGAATTGCTTCTTGTTAAAACCTTTCTACACAGGAGTGTAGTTTGGCTTGTCTCTTGTTAACCCTTCCGCACAAAAGTATGATTTGGATTGTTTCTTGTACGCGGAAATGTAGTTAAGAGTGTTTTTTGTTTCTTGATTTCATTTGTCGCATTGCCTTGATTTCAATTTCTCATTTTCGAGTGGTATGCTCTTTCATATTCTCAACTATTGCATCGCATCATTCATGTATCATTTCGCATTCTGCCCCTGAACTATGCTGGTTTGATTCTTTGCAAAGGGATATGTAGGCAACTTTCGAGTTCAACCAATTTCTTTTATGTCTTGATTGTTGGCCCAAGTCTTACAGCCTTGTCAAAATGGGTCGTCTCTGGTTTTGACATTCACTCACGTCATTCCTTGACTTCGAGCTCTATCAAAGAGGGGCAACTATAGACACCCTATTTTTAACCATCCTTAAGACTTAGGCGCCTTCGATTGATCACCCAATGATGAATGTATACGTCGGACAAATGCTTGATTTCCTCAGTAGAAAGCCCCGGTTTCGAGCCTCAGAAGCCTACAAACCTTGCACCACTTTTGAACCAAAACAGTATTTTTCCAAGCCTGACCACTCAGAGGCCTGCAGGCTAACTACTGGCCGGCCGTCCCCTTAGTGGCCGGTCGGCCATGTGTTCCAACAAAACAGATATTTTCTTGCTAGTTGTCTCCACAGGTGCATGCACTGCACCAGTTGTGTCTATACTGATATTTTCGAGATAGTAACATATTTTTCTATATATGCTTGACCCTCCCCCTCTAGAATTTAGGTTAGAAAAATTTGGTGAAGCAAAATCTTGGAAAATATTTCTCTCTCTCTGCCTTGCAACCTATATACACCTTACCTAGACTCCCTAAACCAAATTTTACGGCTCTTTGCGGAGGTTATTGAGGTCAAATTTCAACTTTCGAGGGTGGGAAATTGTTGGTTTATAACTCAAAGGATTATTCCTATTCAAGAGGTATAATTCCTAACTCTTTTACATTACTTCTTTCTACATTTTCCTGCTGTTTTTAGACTATTTTTCAACTATTTTTATGGGCTGAAGCTTGTGGTTTAAGGCTATTAAAGGTAGAGGGGTTAATCACATTTTTTTGAACCTTGTCTCCTAAGCCTTTGCTCTTGTGTTTCTCATCTCTTCCTCAATTTTTTTCCGACTTTTTACCACTGATTTTGAGAGGTTTTCATAGGCTAAAAATGTAGTTTTGAAGTCCCAAAAATGGAGGGGTTAGCCAGCCCTCCTTATACTTATTTACTAGCTTCATTTCCTCATTATTGTAGCTAACTTTTTCAAGCTTTTTCATGAGAATTTCAGCACTATTTTTAGCTATTTTAGGACTGTTTTAGGTTGTTTATTTCATTTATGCTTTGTATAGCATGCTTGTAACATAATTGTCCTCATAGGTTTGGTGCTTTAGGCATTAGACACCAACCTATTTGAGTTGATAGCATTTATTTCATGCTTTACATACTTGTGTTCACATGTAAGTACCCTTGCACACTCTCCTTTTTTTCTTGGCTTTTATTTCTTTGAGAGTTGGTTCAATCAAGTGTTATTTAAGCTTAAGAAAAAGACCCTTCAATGCTAAATGGTTTAATCTCTTCGGAGGTTCATTAACAGGACATTACCTCTGTCTCCTGCCCAAAACAACTTCTTGTTTGACACTCTTCTCCATTTAGTGGACTTAACTATCATTTTTGGACTAAGGAATGGAAAGGTAATTAAAAGAAACAATAATTTGGGGCTGAAATGGAACAAGATAATAAAATCAAGTTTTGGGTTCAATCGAACGTTAATTGAACCCATTGAGTCTTGAGTTATTGTATACTTTTAGTGATGAAAATTATTCAAGATTCGATGTCAACCACTTCCCTTGATCAATATCATGATAGGGATGGGGTTTTGTTGGTCTTTTAGCTTCATTTATTGAGCTTTTGTCCCCTGATCCATAAATCATCATATAACGAATTCGTGTCGATTGATGGTCTGTGAATCAAGCCTACCCCTCCTTTGATTTGTGTGATGGCAGGGTGGACGAACATTCCCTAAAAATACTCTGTTTGTGCTCTGTTTCTTGTTTATTGTAGCAGGGCAGTAGTAAAAAATAGTGGCCAACCGGCCACCTTACTGTATGGCCCACCACTTCTTCTGGCCGCCCGGCTACCTTTTTTCAGCCAAGCAGTGTCTTTTTCCTTACAAAACAAGGCAGAGGCTGAGGTAAAAACAGTTCAATTTTCTTACTACAAAGCAGAAACATTTTGGGCAGCCAGACGAAGGGCATTTTTAGGTGGAAAATCCGCATTCATGCATGGACCATTCTTCATTCATTGTGGCTCGTTAATTTATGTTAATAGTAGTAAGTTGTAATTATTTAAGTATAATTCCTTCGAACTTGTAATAGTTTAGTTAATTTTTGTGTTGTAATTAATTAGTTAGAATAGCTAGTTAATTTTTGTGTCATACTGAATTAATTAGCTAGAGTAGTTAGTTAATTTGTGGCGTTGTAATAATTAGCTTAATTAACGAGGACATTCATTCGGACCCTCCTGTGCGAGGGCAAATTGTAATAATGTGTACGTCTTCCAAACCCTCGTTTCTTTCTCCCGTTTATTTACTTGCTTATGACGGATAGTATAATGCATCATGTTTTTCTTAGCATTTTCCAGGATTTGCATCCATTTGTCTCGCATGTATAAGGTTCAGTTCATCATTCTAACGGCATTGTCATTTATTACTTCATTGAATACGTGCGCTACCGCATGCTATCAAATTGATTCATATGACATATTAAAAACTAAACCTATTAGTTACATTTTTGCATGTATGGCATTAGGCACTTGCATATTAGAGCATACATTTTTCTAACAAATTCGTTTCTTTTGGCTTACCTTAGTTAAGTACTAGGTGAACAGTTTTGCTTTAGCATATTGCATGCGTGTGATTGTTGCCATATCTAGCATATCCGTGAGGCTAAATGCTTAAGTGATATACCTATTTGAATACCTGTGGATGAAGGCTAATTGCTTAACTTAGGATGATTCGATTAATGTGCATATGAGATCACTTTTTCAAGTGGTACATATTCAAATGCTTTTTCAAAACAAGCATAAGATCAAAATGCTCCAACTTTTGCAAATTAGTCTATACTTGTGTGCATCATCTAATAAAGATAGCCTAATAATTAGAACAAGAGCATATAATGTAAATAAGAATCACATCATGATTAGTAGAGACCAATCTTTGATCGGGTGATTGGGGTGCTCAATTCATGACCTTCCCCTCTCATACCTAAGTTCCCGAGCCGAGACACTATGGTGATGATAGATAAGTGGCCTTTGGCAAGAGTCTCGGGTTTCCTAAATTTTCTAAAAATATTTAGGTGGCGACTCTAAAATCTGGCAAAGCAACCCATTATTGGCATTTTAATTCAAAATCGATTTTTCAAAAGATTTGCCAGATTTGGACTCATTTGTGTTTATCTATTTCACATTGCACTTGTGAAATCAGGTTCAAAACCACGGGAGTCCAAATTGTAGGGCTATAGTATCCGAAAAGAGCATGAAAAGCAAGCTATATTCCTCTTCGTTTTCATCAAAATTTTAAAAATTTTGGTCTATGCAATGAACCAATGGCACGAAGAAGTAAGTGAAAACTACTGCATTTTGATTCAAAATCACTGGTTCAACAGTTTCAGTGGACTTAAAAGAAAAAGAAAAAGACGACTTGGATAGGACAATGGTGTCTGGATTAACACTTTTAGAAGTGCTAGACTCTGACTCACTAGACTGTCCTAAGCCTAATTCCGAATCCACAGACTCGGTGGAATTAGACCTAGACTTGTCATCCGATTCAGAACTCACAATACAACCCTTCTCAAACTACCAAGTCAAGTGCATGCCCTCCACGGTGTCTAGAATAAAACCGCTGCAATCAACAGGCGGTCCTTCTCCGATCACTAAAATAGTCATGTTATCTCCTAAGTTCACCGATTCAATGCAAGCATCAAAATCTATCAAAAAATAAACCAGTTTCAAACCCAGTGCGTCTTCAATGTCGTCCCCCAAGCTACTATCTATGTCTTGACCAAGATCAATACTACGATCCACCTACTCCTCATCACTATCAAAGAGCTGATGATCGAAAAATTTATCAAACCCAAGGTATCTTTTCTTCTCCAGTTGATTAATCCATGGCTCAGGAAATCCACAGAAAATGAAGTCTTCTCCTTGGAGGACAAAGTGTCTAGTCAAGGTCCCACGGATCAACCAACAAACCAGCTCATACTTCTTTCCAGTCTTTTTTGGATTAATTCTCTCTCTCGTTTCCTTTTTCTTTCCTCTCCCAATCTCCTGTTGTTGGCTCATATCCCAACCTAAATGCATGCGGGTTATGGGTTACCGCTGTTATCTTTGTAATGCCTTATCGACCACTCCTTCCCAATCCAGATCCTGGGATGCATCCTAGCTTGCTCATCATGTAGACTGACTGAGCACTCATATATTTACCCTCCTCTTCTGCCATGATTGTTTGCACTAGTTGTGCCTCTACTAAGGTAAAACCTAAGAGAAAAACATCCTCTTCTCCATGTTGTATCTTCAGCAATGGCGTTGTGACTTCTAGAAGAGGATGGATGGTAGAATTTCCAAAAACTGTGGCAATCCCTCCATTGTGCAGGTACTTCACCAACGGATGTACGGTTGAAGAAACTGCTTTTATCTTATGCAATCAAGGCCAGCCCAACAGTAGGTTGAAAGTTGCCGAGACATCCATGACATGGAATTCTACCACATGCTCAGAAGGACCAACCAATATCTGGACTTTGAAAGTCCCTATAATATCCCTGCTGGTATTATCATATGTCGAGACAACTTGACTTGTTGGCGTGAAGTCAGCCGGTTTTAACCCAATCGCATAGGTAGTCCTTGCTGGACAAACATTGATAGTTAAACCAGAATTAACCAGTACTACAAAAATCCACTTCTTTCTAGACTCCATATCCATATACAAAATCTTGTTATGATCACCGCCCTCAGGTGGTAACTCTTTGTCAATAAATGATAACATATGAATTGTGTCTCCTAGCTGTAGACGTCCCCGAACATCCCGGGAGGGAATCCTGTTTTGTTCATTTGGGCTCACTACAGTTCGGACTCAATATCACGGTCCTGTATCTAATCTCGTGGAGTGCAATGCAAGACCAATAAATCACCAAAGAGTCCAAATCCGACAAATCATTTTGGAAAACAGATTTTTAAGAAAGAAGTGTCAAACATGGACTGCTTTGCCAGATACAGAGTCGCCACCTAAATATTTTATTTTAAGGGAATTTAGGAAACCCTGACTTGTGTCTAAGGCCATGTGTCCGTCATCACCAAAGTTGCCTCGACTCGGGAACTTGGGTACGATTGGGGAAGGTCACTTCGTGAGCACCCCTGCTCGCCCAATCAAAGATTGGCCTCTACTAACCATGATATCGAGTTTTGAAAACATTATGTGCTCTTATTCCGGTTATTAGCCTAGAATTATTATGTGATGCGCACAGCATACAAGTATAAACTGGATTGCCTAATTTGGAACAAAGCATCGCATATCCGTTTGTTTTGAAAATGGATTGAAGTTTGCTACTCGTAGGTAGGCTAAAACACGGGTTTCGATGAATTATTCCAATTCAAGCAACCCAATCTTCACCCACAGGCATTTAGGTAGTTATATCACATCAGTACATAGTCTCATGGCAAGCATTCTGTCATGTTAACACTCACATACATGTAAGATGCTAAAGCATAAACAGTCACAGTGTACTCCGAGCCAAAACAAGCAACATGTTAGTAATCAATGCACGATCCTAGCTATGTTAAGATGGCTAATGCAGCACATAAAAAATGCAACTAGAATAAGCTTGGCCAAGCTAAGAATGGCATGTGGAATGCGACAACTCGATACACATATTCAAGTTGGAATTGAAATACTATGCAGTTAGCATGATGCGCCGAGCCCGGTGCATGCAATACAGATGAATAATGCAAACATGCGAGCATAAGTATGCTAATTGAAACATGTCCTAAACTAACCATCAAAAGCTAGTAAATGAAAGAGAGAAAGACGTGGGGTTGGAAGACATTCACACACGCACGCACACTGATTACAAATTCGCCCTCTCGACGGAGGGTCCGAAAGAATAATACAAGCCCAATAAATAGTTAACTACTCTAGCTAATTAATTATTATAGACCCTTAATTAATTAATAAATTAATTACAAAATAAACTAAGTATGAAATTCAAAAGGCCGCCGCAGCTCCGCCTCGGAATGATTGCATGATGCATGCTCGATTTACCTTGCTCGGAAACCCATTGCCATGCCTCTGTTGCCTCTGTTTGCACTGTTCTGCACCTCTGATAATTGTGAAAATCCTAAGGTTACTTATGAACCACTCCCTGAGCACTTTGGGATGCCACCGGCCGAGAGAAAATACCACCGGCCATGGAAATATGGTCATCGACCAAAAATGGGACCACCAGCTGGGTATTGACAGTCAGCCGGCACTGAAAGTTGCCGACCGGCTATTTCTTCCTGCAGAACACTGGTTTTGCTTCAACAGAGGACAGACAGTGCATGGCATGGAATTTGCAAGCCAAATGTATGCACGACCACCCTCCCTATCATGCTATGAACTCAAGGGAGTATGGCTCTCGACCCTCGGGCCATCAATCGCGTATTTCGATGCATGATGGCCAATGATGTCAAGTGTGCAAATCAATAGGAATGAATGCATCAAAACAAATGAATGCTACACACTCTATCATGTTGGATCAAGAGTGTCGGCGATTGAGGATTGAGGTACGTTTCGTCACTCCAAGTACGAAACGTCTCTCATTCCTCATGTTTGGTTTGATACCCCAAACCAAACATAATGCAATGTATGTATGCCATATACAATGCAAAACATGTAACCAATGCAATGCAACATGGGAATGTAAGGCAATGTAACATGAGTATGCCAAATACAATGTGAGGCAACCTAACATGCAAACATCATGGCAATGCAACAAGTATGCAATACTACAATGCAACCTAGGCATGGGAATACACAAAGTCATAGGCATGCAACAATGATACCGACCACAAGGATGCGACAACATGCAATGCGGTAAGCCTACAACAATACATAAATGCATGATCCATGGACTTACACTAAGGATGGATAGGCCTCAGCCATGTCCAAAACAGTGGCCAAAGTGCCAAGAAATGATGGACAAAACACACCCCAAACGTGCACATGTGAAGGTCCAACACTTAGGCATGAAAAGAATCGACTCTCAAGCACATCAAGACGAGACAAATATGGACAAATCACAAGCATGACAAGCTTTGAAAATGTGTAAAGGATGATGCCAAATCAACCGAGCCATGTAAATAAGGCATGCAACAAAGCCTAAAACTCAAGACTAACAAAGGGGTTCAAACCATGGCCATATCAACCAAGCCCCAAAGAGCCAAGATGACTTAAAACAGTCCCAGGGCAGACCAAAATAAGGCTAGAACATGCATGGAACAAGGCCAAAACATGCTAAGAATGGCGAGTACAAAACAAAGCGTACACAAGGCCAAAAGAGGGAATTGCACTACACCCATTACAACCAAGCATGGCATGACTTAATCAACAAGAATCAGAGCTATAATATGCCAAAAGGAGCCCCGAAACCCACCGATATGGCAGTCCAAGGACTTAAACAAAGAGGCATGCACAATGACCTATTTTAAGGCACAAAAGAACAACTCTTCAAAGCTTTGAAAGGATGGTAAATGTAAGCATACAAGCATGGAGCATGGACTAAAATAGCATGATAAATGATTCCAAATCACTGAAATCACCCAAATAAAGCATGCTCGTGACTCATACACCCAAAGCTAACAAGCTAGAATACATGGTGGCTATACAAAACATGGAAAACATGACTAAATCAACACCAAACAGAGTTTAAACATGTCACAACATGGCTAAAAGCTTCATGAAGTCAAGCTAAAACATGTAAGCAGGATGGTCTAAATGCATGGTACATGCTATGACAATAGAGGGGATTACAAAGCAAGTGCATGATGCATACAATAGGCCATTGAACCAACATGAAACAAAGGTCTAACATGATAAATTAACACCAAATATCCTCTGAAATGGAGCCAAATAAAGCTATGCAAACATGCTACCTTTATGAGCCCTAAATGCAAGCAAATGAGTCACAAGGGGAGAAGGGTGTCCCTCCCCTATACAAGACCTCAAAACCACTTCTCTACCACTAAAAATTCTCTGGATTTCAGTGGTGAGAAGGCCAAAACAAAAGGGCTACAAAGCCCAAAGAGGAAGGCACAAAAAGAGACCAAACAAGGCCTAAGAGGGGGTGGACAACCCCCAACACAAAAGTGACCTTAATGAAACATGTTAAGCATGAAAATATAGAACTTTTATCAGTTATACACTAAGCTTGAAACAATATGCAAATAGGTCTAAAACCTTAAGCAAAAATGGGGAATAAAAGGGTACGTTCTCACCCTTGAAGAACACTTCAAGAACACCAACTTTAGCACTTCCTTTTGATCAAAAACCAACTCAAAACTCTAAAATCAACCCCTTGAAACCTCAGCAACCAAAGTATAGTGTAATACTAGGTGTCTTAGTGCAAAACTAAGAACAAAAACCCCTTTAGAACACTATTGCACACACAACTATATAGAGAGAGGGAGATATAGAGAGATATAGATATATAAGTATATCTCAGAGTTCTTCAACCCCTGGAAAGGGTGGGGAGGCCCTCCTCTTATAGGAATTCAATTCCTAAGCTTCTTGGAGAAGCTAACATAAGGGAGAAAATCCCTTCATACACGTGTATGAAGGGGGTGTATTGTGGATGCCAGCTATCAAATATCTGCCAAAAGTAAATGGAAAGAGGTCGGCTAGAAAATATGACCGATTGATTAACAAAAATGGCCGGCCGACCAAAAACATTGCCGACCGACCAAAATATTTGGCCGGTAGCAAGAAAACAAGGCCGGTGGCCTCAAGCCAAGGCTGGTGAGGTGTGGGGATGGCCAACGAGCCATTCCCTGCCCTCAGAAGCAAAAACACAAGTGTTTGGTACACAATCATGCACAAAACAAACAAGTCGAGAGGTCTTGAAGCAAGGCACGCGATCGAAGCCTCCTAGAACTCAAGACGAACATGAACATAGATGATCATCGAGTGTTCAAACGATGACGTCCAAGTCTTGAGGGCGGTCAAAAATGGGGTGTCTACACTAGTATAATTAAAGATAACAGTTGATCCAGTGTTGTTTCAATCGATAGCTTGGCCTTGTTTAAAGCTAAAAGCCTTGCTTGACGGTGTTCACGAGAAGCCATGAGCATTCCCCAGATTGATATGTTGGCTTGAATCTTCTTTAGTTATTTCAAGACCATATTCTCCTCATATTCTTTCTCTTTCTCATTCTCTTTCTCGGCATCCTTTTCAGATGGCTCTCCTTGATCTAGGTGTGGGGGCTTGAAGTAATGTCCGCTCCTAGTTAAATGGTCAACCTCCTCAACATACCAAGTCTCATTAGGGGCATTGGTACCCTATCCTTCGTCGGTGTAGGCAAAGTTCAAATCACTATCCTCCCACAATTTTCCTTCAATTATCGAGAGACAATTGTCTGGCTATGCTTGAATTACGCCTTTGTTATGAACCCCACCATTGGGCTGATCATTTTCTAGATTTTTTTACTTCAAGGAAGTGGAAGTAATCTAGGTTTCCCTCTATTTTTTCTAGAATGTTCGGAGTCTGTACTACCACTGCTACTACTACAAGAATTTGGGGTTGTGGTTGGGGTTAAGGTGCGTTTATCATGCACAGATTAGTGCTCTCTAGAATCAAGACCTTGGGTCTAGGTAGATGAGCACGTGTGATATATATGCTGGGGTTAAAGGTGGGTAGCAGTGTGTGGATTAGGTTGAGATTAGGAGGGGGTGGTAGCCTGTTATGGGGTGGCAACAAATTTGTGATGACATTAGGCTTTTGCGATTATGGTTGTGGTGGAGCTATTGTTTTGTTGTCAATGAGATCTTGAATCTCATGATGAAGACGATAGCAACGATCGGTCTCATGATAGTGCTATTGATGAAAGGTAAAGTATTTAGTAGGATCATAGCTGGCTGGTAAAGGATCAAGAAGTGGTCGAGGGTCAAGAGGTTTAAGGTACCCTCTTTCTACAAAGACTTTCATGGCACGGGTTAGGGACATGTGGAGAGGGGTGAAGGTTCTAATTGGGGCTTGGGTTAAGTTAGTTGTCTGTGGGCCAACATTGGCGAATGGATTGGCTATCTTAGCAGTGGTGGCAGTGACTATATTGATTTCCATGGGTTTGGCATTGGCAACTATGCTATTACTAGGAGTAACATTGGAACTGCGAATGGATGGCTTTCTTACAGGCTCATTTCCTTCTACAATGATCCCCTGTTTGATGGCATCCTCAATTTGAACCCCAATCTCATGCAGGTCCTTGAAATTGAAGAGAAGGAGAACTATCATTTTCTATAACATCTTTCCATGCAGATTTCTCACAACCATACGGACTTGTTCTTTCTCTAGAGGCCTGTTTGTCATCATGGCCACTTTCGCTTTCCATCTGGTGATGAAAGCCACAAAACTCTCATTGGACTCTTGACGGGTTACCTCTAACTCTCGAGTAGTTACCTCAATCTGCGTGTTGTAAGAGTATTGAGTAATGAATGCCTCAACTAGCTCCTTCCAACTTTGTTTAACTGAGTCCTCTAACTTAGCATACTAAATGACAGTTACACCTGATAGAGTCCTCCCAAACAAAGACAACTTCTAGGCTCCAGTCAAGCCCATTAGTTTTAGAACATCCGAGAATAGACGGATATGCACCATAGGGTCCCCAGATCCATCATATCGATCAATATGTGGCATCTTGAACCTCTCAGGCAATTTCACAGCAGTTTTATTATCCGTCCTCGATGTCTGGGATAGAGTTGATATGTTGTGATTTCTTGAACA
The DNA here is from genome assembly GCF_055761805.1 of Camellia sinensis. Classification (NCBI taxonomy): domain Eukaryota; kingdom Viridiplantae; phylum Streptophyta; class Magnoliopsida; order Ericales; family Theaceae; genus Camellia; species Camellia sinensis. Next base: position 76,670,263 of record NC_138970.1, read on the forward strand.
ATTTCTCCAGCTTGGCTAGCTTTAACATAGTTGGGTCATCGTTGGGATCAAGGAAAAAATGTCCTTCAAATAGTTCTGCCAGAACCCTTCCAACTGGCTATACCTGAACTCTGAGATCTTCTGGTAGGTTTGGACCTTGAGGGTCCTCAATTAATGGAGGCAGATTTGGAACTGGATGATTGACTGGAGGCAAATGAATAGTAGAGGCCCCAGATGGGTGCTGCAATGTGGCGATGGTTTCAGCTAGGCCGGCAACTGCATGGTTAAGAGCTTTTATGCTCACTGAAGAGACATAAGCATGTCCGCTATGTCTACTGGATTTTGAGCCATCACATAATTTGGTGATTTAACAACTAGGGAACTGAGTATAAATGCTCTGAGAGGTGACTGAGAGATGCTCTGAACTGACTGCAACAATCTAACCCATCTTCTTCTAACTACCAGTGGAAGAGAAACTAACATTGGCTGACCCTGAATCTGCACTTTGCATAGTCTACTAACGCGAGTCCATATAACTTGGGGGGTATCAAACCTTTTTAGAAGCTATGGTGCTACAACTACCTTGCAAAAATAAAAGAAAATCCCTAATTAGAATGTCGACAGCATTTTAGCTCAATCTTGAACATTTGAACAACTGATCATTGCCAAATTACTGTGCACCCCACTAAAAAACTGAATTCAACCTTACAAACCGCCTCAAACTGACATGCATGAACCATTAATATGGATTTACAAACCTCTGTACAGATCCAGACATAAGAGAACAAACACCTGTGTGTGTCAGATACCGCACTAGATGATCGTGGATCGGAGCTTTGCACTTGATTGAACTATCCAAGAACTGTGACCCTGAAACAATGAGCACTGTTAGAGCTGCCCAGCCGAGGTTGGTTGGATAACCTCTCCGGTGTGGGAGTAAGTGATAGGAGAAGAGGGAAGATGCTCTCTAAGGGCAGAGAGTTATGTTTAAGTGAGTATGGTTCAACTTAAATTAGTTACCTTCAATATGGAGTGAGTGTAGTTTATATAGAGCTCCTTGCTTGTTGCCCAAGAAGGTTTCATGGAGCTTCGGTGCTATCAAGTTTTTTTTAGCATTGCTCAAGATAGGGGGACCATCTGGTATTTAATAAGGGATGTATATACTCATTGTAGTCATGCTGATAACAAGCCACATTCCCTTAATTAACCATTTTTGTATTTCTTGGTAAGGGGGACTAGCTGAGGTAGCAGCTTGCACATGCATATACTCACAGCTCCCACGTTTCTCTGATAGGTTCTTTTGGCTCGGTACCATTATGCCTCGGCTCAGCCCTTTGTGAGATTGCTTATAGAGATGGGTTGGCCCAGCGGGATATCTTTGTATAGGCTCGGCCTAATTTGGTCTTTGGTGATAGGTTTGGCCCATTGTTTCAGTCCATAGATTAAGTCCTGCAGCTCGGCCCAGCCTAGTATCGCGGCTAGACTGGGCTTTCCACTGCGAGTTGGGCCTAAGTGCTTGCGGTCTTGGGTAGATTGTTGATGATGTAATTGGGCTTAACTGGCTAGCCCATTTGTTTACCCAGCTCCTCTGGACTTGGGTTTAATGGATTGGGCCGGCCCAAGGCTTGGATTTGACCAATTTTATATTCAGTCCCTTCATTTGCCCCCTAGCTCACGCTAAGGTTCCCCTTAGAGGGAGCTCCTACTCTGTACACCAAGCATCGCGTCACTTCGGATCTGCTCCAGTTTGGCCTTGGTGACCGTTCGATCCTGACACATGCCTCTTGTCTGTGTCTTTCCATGGTGACACGTGGCAGCATGGTACCAATGCACAGAGATAGTGCGTTGATTCTACACAGATGGGCATAATTGTGCACCTTCGCGCTAGTTGGGTGCAATAAATGCTTTGGGGGTGTCAATTCAAACACCTTCGTCTATCTCCAAGCTTTAGAGAGTCCAAAAGCCTTTCGGTTCCTCTGACTTGGTCCCGACGATGCTCTGCCCAGACATTTCGTTGCCATTACTGCTGTCATTCTCGTTCTCATTCCAGGGCTCTCTATTTGTCTCTGTTGTTTTATCTCTGTAAGTTCCCCTAAAGTTTATCTTTTCTTCTATTTTTCCATCTTGATCGCCCTCTTTGGCCCTTGCGCCATTGTTTCCAGTGTCTAGTTCTACTCCTTGCTTAGTTTGAGTTTTATTTTTGCCTTATTAGGTCTGAATAATGGGGAAATTTCGATTGTTAGTGGATACCCCTGAGGCAATGGTCTCATTTCCCCAAGACTATGGTATCCCTGACGATGTGACCTTTTCACTGGCGAAGGTTGGTGCCAAGTGCATAGGTACTAGAAGTACTGTTGCTTTCCCCGCCGCTCCCATTGTTGAAGGAGGGGTCCGATTTCCCCTTGATCCCTTGGTGCGTCATTTCCTACACCAAGTTCAGCTTACCCCTATGCAGGTGTCTGTCAATTTCTTTTGAGTTGTCTGTGGCGTCTCCGCTCTTAACAGGCAGTTGGGTTTGAACTTGGACATCTAGGACATTTTGGGTTGCTATACCCTTTCACACAACAAGGATCATAGCATTTATTATCTTCGTGTTCGCTCGGCCGATTGTCATCTTGTAATTGGCTTACCTTATTCGGACAAAGACAATGATGATTTTCTGCAAGTCGGTGGTAATTGGGAGTTTCCTGTTGGGACTGAGTTCCAATCTGAACCGATGTCCCAAAAGGATGGTTACCCAGGTCTAAATCCTTCTTTCTAGTATTCCTATGTTGTTTCCTTGTTTTGAATGTTGTTTTAATGTTGTTCCTCATTTCTGCAAAAGCTTCTCATTTCTAGCGCAGGCCAAACCGAGAGAATGCCGAGGTCATCAAGGCTATTTTGAGGTATAAGAAAAGGTCTGCGACCGAACTGTTGGACTACCAGGCAACTTATCGTTCCACCATCCCAAAGAAAGTGAGGCTTGTTGCGTCTCTTCTTGATTCTGATACTGAAACTGACACGTCCCTTACCCCATTGGTCACGAAACCGCCACCGAGGCCAAAGCTTGCCATCTGAGAGGACATCTTCTCCTGCCCCCAGTTTCACAGGGGATGGGCCAATGTCAAAAAAGAAGGTGTTGGTGGATTTGGAAGCGGAGGCTTTTGGCACTTTTGATATTCTAGGAGCTCCTTTGATTAAGGCCAAACCGAAGAGCCTTATGGACGTGAAGTTGGAGATAGGGGCCTCTGGCCCTTATGCTACTGCTGCCGAACCCTTTACCTCAATTGCTGAAAGGGTGAAGAAGAGAATGAGGGTGACCGGCAAGGCGATAATTGGAGAGGCTTTTGAAGATCATGTTGAGGACGAGTCGTTTGAGAAATAGGAGCCGCCTATGTTGCATCAAGGTAGACCCATTTCTACTTCTAATTCAGTCATTGCTTCTGGGGACTTTACTTTTGACCTAACCAAGACTTTGTTCATGCCAGTAGACATGGCAGATCACAACGGGCCCCGTGATATTCCGATCTTAAAGTGGGCCTTTCAAATGATGACTATTGTAAGTGTTTCTAGATTTTTTTGGTGTTCTTTTAATATTTTTTTATCTGCTGTAGTGTATTCAGAGGATGTACCTGTCAATCAGAGGGAGGTATTCCATCTGAGCAAGGTTATCACCTCAGCTAAGAAGTCCAAGGAAGCTACCATTGGGTTCCAGGCCCAACTTCAAGGGAAAGTGGCTGAGCTGGAGGCAGTTATTGTGGTGATGGTCGCTGAACGCTCCGCTTTAAAGGCTAAGTACTGGCAGCAAGGTTGGGATAAAGCTGGGGCCATTTACAAAGAAGAGGTGAAGTCCTTGGGTCCGAAAGCTGCAACTACCCCTGCTATTCTTCCAGCTAAGATTTCCCCAGGGACTGATTCTGTAACCAAGACTCTGGAGAGCGATACTGCCAATGAGACGGTGAACATTGAAGGGGGTGAAACCCTGGAAGCTGAAGCTGTGGGAGATATGGTTAATGAGACTTCTACTTCTCAAGAAGTTGGAGCTACCTCTACTTTTTCTCCCCAAGATGGCTCGGATAAGATTGTGGATCCTATTCTTGAAGTTCCTCCTGCTGATGAAAGTTAAAGTGACCTTTAGAACGATTTGAAGTTTTTTTTTTTACATTTTGTTTTTTCTTTACTTTTTTTACTCTTTTGTTTTTTTTTTTACTAATTTCTTTTTCTTCTTGCTACTGTTTTATGGGGCCAGCTGTGCCTTGGATAGAATTTTACCTCTGATATGTTTTGCTTTTATACTTGCGTTGTTCATACTGTTTGCCCCTGGCTGAGCACTGTTGGAACCACAGGGCCGAATAGATGCTCGGTCAGCATGGTTGTATTGATCTTTGTAATTGAATGAGAGTGACTTACTTGGATCCAGGTTGGCTTTTAAGAAAAACAATTGTTTGCCATCACCTGGAGCTAAGTAAGATTGGTACTGAAGAACTTGTTCTCTGGGAGAGCTGCTTAAGTGTTATTAAATGGGCCAAAAAGATTCAAAGGAAAGAAGTCATACTCATGTCCAGGTTGGTTCCAAGAAAACAAGTGTTTGCCCTTATCTGGAGTTGAGGAAGACCAAAACTAAGTTTCGTTCGGTCGTTTCGAAACTTTTTTTCTGTTTGGTTAAAACCAAAGATAAATCCGTTTGGTAAATACCAAAGCTAAATCTGTTTGGTAAACACCAAAGCTAATTCCGTTTGGTAAACACCAAAGCTAAGTCCGTTTGGTAAACACCAAAGCTAAGTATGTTTATTTTTAAATATGCCCCGAGGGCTTGGATTATAAAGTCCAAGTGAAGCAATAATCTTATTCTAACCACAAAGCTTGTATAGGTGTTTGGAAATAAAAGTTGAAAGAAATGTGGAGTCATTCTCATTAAGAGAAAGATAGATGCTTTTACACTTGAAAGATAATTGTGGGATTTAGTTTATTGATAGTATTTTTTGAGGTTTGCTACATTCCAGGGCCAAGGTATGGCCTTGCCCTTGATATCCTCCAAGTAGTATGCTCCATTTCCAGCAACGACTGTAACCTTATATGGACCTTCCCAATTAGGTCCTAATTTTCCTTCATCAAGCACCCTATTTTTATCCATGACTTTCCTCAAAACGAGTTCCTCAAGTGTGAATTGCCTCAAGAAAACTTTTTGGTTGAAACTCTTGATGAGCTGCTGCTGATAGGCTACAAGTCTGATCAGTGCTACTTCTCTTCGGCCTTCTGCCATATCCAGTGCTTGTGCAATAGCTTCCTCATTACTTGCATTTTCAAACAGTTCCGATCAGAGGGTTAGGAGACCAACTTCAAGTGGAATAACAGCCTCCATTGCGTAAGTTAAGGAAAAGGGTGTTTCCCCTATTGAGCGACGTGCCATGGGTCGGTAGGCCCATAACACGTGGGGTAACTCTTCAACCCACTTCCCTTTTGCACTTTTGAGCCGCTTCTTTACTCCGTTGATGATGGTTTTGTTCGACGCTTCTGCCTGCCCATTACTCTGTGGGTAGCCTGGAGAGGAGTTCCGATATTCGATCCTGAGGTCGGCACAAGTTTTCCTGAAGATCTTTCTGTCAAACTGTGTTCCATTGTCTGCAATCAGTACCCGCAGGATGCCGAAACAGACCATGATGTTCCTCATGACAAACCGTTTTGTGTTTGCTTCCTTGATGCTTGCCAGTGCTTCAACTTCAACCCATTTGGTAAAATAGTTGGTTGCAGCAATGAAGAATCGTCTGTTCCCAGTGCCCCGTGCCAATGGTCCAACGATATCCAGACCCCACTAGGTAAAGGGCCACAAGCTAGTGAGTGGAGTAAGAGTTTTGGCTGGCTGACGAATTAGTGGAGTAAACCTCTGACACTTGTCACACTTTTGAACGTACTACTGTGCATCTTGCTGCATTCTTGGCCACCAGTACCCATGAGTGAGGGCTCGGTGCACCAATAACCTTCCAATAACGTGGCATCCACAAATCCCATCGTGAATTTTGTAAAGAACATTTTTGACTAGATTTGGATGCACGCATAACAGATAAGGACCGAGGTAAGAGTGTCGGTACAGCTTCCCAGATGGTGAGACCCAAAACTAAGCTGATCCGTGTCGAACTTTGTTGGCTTCCTTCTTGTCTTCGGGGAGAGTGCCAATTTTCAGAAAAAACAAGTATCAGATCCAACTAGCTCGATTCTAGGTTATTGCAGAGGACTGGAGTTGCAATGCTTCGTTCTGGCACAAACTCAACCCAAACCTTTTTAGCATCTTTGGCATCTACTGATTAGCCGAGGTAGGCCAGAGCATCAATGTGACTGTTTCTATCCCAATTGATTCGTTCCACTCGTATGGATTGGAATTTTTTAAGTAGATCCCTTGCCCAGTCTACATACATGGCCATTCTTTCATCTCGTGTTTCATAAGCCCCAGTGAGTTGGTTGACAACCAATTGAGAATCGCTGAAAACCAGGAGTTGTTCAACACTAAAGTGTTCAGCACTGTGTAAACTAGCTAACAGTGCCTCGTATTCTGCTTCATTATTAGAAGCCTTCCAACCAAGCCTGAGAGCTTGCTCCCAGACAAATCCTTATGGGGATATAAGTACTACCCCTGCTCCCAAGCCTCAGTTATTGGATGGTCTGTCAGCATAGAGCTACCAGATGTTACCAATGAAGAGTTTACATGCTTCTAAAGCGCATTGCTTTCCTAGTTTGGTGGTGCATGGCACCTGTACCAAGCTGGAGTTTTGGTGTTCAGTGCTCTGGGTGGGAGCAAATTCGGCAAAAAAATCGGCCAAGACCTAGGCCTTGATTGCTGTTCTAGGTTGATACTGAATGTCAAACTCACTAAGCTCAACCACCCATTTCACTGTTCGATCGGAGAAATCAGCTCGGTTGAAAACAGATCTGAGGGGGAATTCGGTGAGAACATTGATGGTGTGACCCTGAAAATAATGTTATAACTTCCTTGAGGCGATAAGTAGTGCGTAAGCCAGCTTCTCGAGGGTAGGTACCGTGTCTCGACATCTAGGAGAGTCTTGTTAACATAGTACACCAGCCTCTGTTCCTTTTCAGCCTCTCGAAACAGTACTACGCTTATGGCGTGATCTGAAACTGCCAGATACAGGGACAGTTCTTTCCCTGGTTCTGGAGTGGACAGGAGAGGTGGTGTACTGAGATACTTCTAAGGCCTTGCGGTGCCTCGATACATTCAGGACCTCATTCTAATGTAGCCTTTTTCCTTAGTAGCTGAAAGAAAGGCTTCAGTCGATCTAAAGACTTGCTAATGAACCGATGCAAGGCGGCTGCCATTCAGGCCAACTTCTGTAGCTCTTTAGCCTTTGTTGGTATTTCGAGCTCCTGTATTGCTTTGATTTGATCCGAATTTGCCTCGATTCCTCTGTGAGTCACCATGTACCCCAAGAACTTCTTTGTTCCTGCCCCGAAAGCATATTTCAAGGCATTGAGGCGAAGATGATGGTTTTTTAAGATATTAAAAACTTCTCTCAGGTCTGTAAGGTGGTTTGTACCAAGCTTGCTTTTCACTACCATGTCATCTATGTAAGCTTCCGTAGTCCTTCCGAGCTTCTTCTTGAACATTCGAGTGATTATTCGCTGGTAGGTTGCTCTAGCATTCGTGAGGTCGAATGTCATTACTTTATAGTAGTAGGTGCCTCTTGGAGTAATAAATGCTCTTCTCTTGATATGGGCAGAACAGTGGTATCTTGTGATAACCACTATAAGCGTCCAGAAAGCTCATATGCTCATCTCCTGCTATTGAATCTACTAGTTGATCAATACGAGGCAAGGGAAAGCTATCATTGGGATAAGCTCTGGTAAGGCAGGTAAAGTCAATGCAGACTCTCCATTTTTTGTTCTTCTTTTTTACTACAACTGTGTTGGACAGCCATTGTGGGTACTAAATTTCTCGAATTGCCCCCAATGCTAGGAGCCTGTCGACCTCCGCAAAAATTGCTTCGGTATACTCAACTGAGGATCTTCGGCTTTTCTGCATAATGGGCCAAGTAGAAGGGTTGATGTTGAGTTTATAGCAAGCAAAATCTGGATGCAACCCCGGAGTGTCATATGCTGACCATGCGAATACCTCTATATTTTCCCTCAGCAAATCCAACAACTAAAGTTTCTCATCAGTGCCTAGCGAGGTACCGATAAGGAAATACTTTTCTGGGTCATCTTCCTTCACTAGGACTTTTTCCAAATCCTCTACTATCTTCTCCGCTGGGGTTCCTCCGACATCCTCCAAGACCAGCTGTTCGGCTACTTCAATTGTCTATACACGGTTGCAGAGTTGTTTAGCGTTCATGGCTGCCATGAAGCAATGTTTTGATGCAACTTGGTCTCCTGAGATCTGCTCTACTCTGTGTTCTGTTGGGAAGCAGATGAGCTCTACTCTGTGTTCTGTTGGGAAGCAGATGAGCTGGTGGTAGGTTGAGGGGACTGTTTCCATTTGATGAATCCAAGGACGACCGAGTATGGCATTTTAAGGAGATGGTGTATTAATAACCAAGAAATCTAGATGTGGGGTCTTTGTCCCAGCCACAACTGGCAACACTATCTTGCCAAGTGGCCATTTAGGTTGTGAATTAAAACCGACCAATGGAGCTGTTGCTGGGGTGAGGTGTTGTTCATAGAGACCGAGCTTCCTGAACAAGTCGTAATACAATATATCTGCTGCACTACCTTGATCTACCAGGACTCGTTTTATGTCAAATCATTTCCCAACTCCCACAGTCATAATCAATGCATCACTATGTGGGTACTGAATGCCGTCTAAATCCTTCCTAGTAAATGAAACAGTGCATAAGGGGGGCTTAGGTACTGTTCGTACCTTTTTCGGCACGGGCCCTACTGACATGACTTGCTGAATCTGCACAACTTTTGTAATTTCTTCTTGAAGTGCCTCTTCACGCTCGTGGCTGGTTGTACCATGAATTATGTCTATTACCAACCAAGACGGATACTCGATGTTCGGTTCTGGTAGAAGGTTCCCTTGTTCGGTCACCGCTTTGTCCTGATCAATGTAGTCTCGGAGGTGCCCAACAGCTACCAAGTCTTCCAGGTGTTGCTTTAATGCTCTGCAATTCTAAGTCATATTCTCCCTGTCTTGGTAATGGGTGTATCTGAGCTTCTGGTTGCACCGAGCTGGATCTCCCAGCATTTTTGGCGCCCAAGTAAAGAATGGTTCTCTCTTGATTTTTTCCATAATACGATAGATTGGTTCCTTGAATACAGTCACAACGGCTTCGTGGGATTTAAACTTGTTTACTTCATTCACTGCGAGTCCTCGGTGTTCTACTCAGTCTGCTCTTCTTTTGTTTCGAGCTGTTTGTTCAGTTGATGCTACCTTGATGGGAATCTGATCGTCTTCGAGGTGAGCATACTGTTCAATCCTGGCATGCAAATCCTTCAGTGCTGTAGGTGGGCGCATGGTAAATGATTGTCTTAGCTTGCTTTCTAGACGTAGACCGTGTTTAAAAGACATTATAGCCATTTGTTCACTGCAAACATTTTCCTCCAGATCGTTATATTCTTCCCAATGCCTTCTGGCATAATTACGCAGCTTTTCCTCATGTTCCTTTAGGAGACCGAACAAGGTGTCGGGCTCTTTTAGGATCTTAGTGTTGGAGAAGAATCTTGCCAAGAACTCTTCAGAGAGCTGTTTCCAGTCGTAAATCGATTCGGCGGGGAGACGATCGAACCATCGAAGTCTGGATTCTCCCAAGCTGGATGGAAAGACTTTGCACATCAGTGCCTCATATCGGCTCCACAAGGATATCATTTGCCAATAATGGCTGATATGTGTTAATGGGTCTGATTTCCCATTGTATGACGTGAACTTTTGTGGAGTGAATTTCTTGGGAGGTCTCATAGCTTCGATTTCTGGGGAGAAAAGAGAGGAGACGAGCCAATCCAATGCTCAGTGCTCTCTTTGATGGACAGTACAGTCAAGATGTTGAGCCTCATCGTTGCTCATTTTGTCTGTTGCCGATCAACCAAGTACAGAGATCCAGAAAAGGATACTCTATCTGTTGGCTGGCTATTTTTTTGCCTCTTAGCCCTTCTCTAATGAGAACCACGAGTGTGGCTTCTCTCTGCTTCACTTTGTACCAGGATTGGCTTACTTTGCTACCTAAATTCATTTTTGGGGGCTGTAGACGCGCCTCGAGGGCCTTGCTTCTACAGTTCAGACTCAAATGTCACGGTTCTGAATCTAATCCCGTAAAGTGCAATGCGAGATCGATAAATCACCAAAGAGTCCAAATCCGGCAAATCGTTTTGGAAAACTGATTTTTAAGAAAGAAGTGTCAAACATGGACTGCTTTGCTAGATACAGAGTCGCCACCTAAATATTTTATTTTGGAAGAATTTAGGAAACCCTGACTCGTTCCTTAAGGCCACGTGTCTGCCATCACCAAAGTTGCCTCGGCTCGGGAACTTGGGTATGATTAGGGAAGGTCATCTATGAGCACCCCCGCTCGCCCGATCAAAGATCGGCCACTACTAAACATGATATCTTGTTTTTGAAAACACATGCGTCCTTATTCCGATTATTAGCCTAGAATTACTATGTAATGCGCAAAACACACAAGTATAGACTAGATCGCCTAAGTCGGAACAAAACATCTCACGTTTGTTTGTGAAAATGGTTTAAAGGTGCTACTCGCAAGTAGGCTAAGACGTGGATTTACCACCATCGAGTGGGCTTAGAAAAATATGATTTTGCCACTCTCAAGTGGGCTTAAAACACACATTTTGATGAATTGTCCCAATTCAAGTAATCTAACCTTCACCCAAAGGCATTCAGGCAGTTATATCACGTAAATAGTTAACCTCATGGCAAGCATGCTATCATGGTAACACTCACACTCATGCAAGATGCTAAAGCATAAGCACTTACCTAGTACTCCGAGTCAAAACAAGAAACTAGTTAGAAATCATGCATGATCCTAGTTCATGTTAAGATGGCTAATGCAACACGTGCAAAATACAACTAGAATAGGCTCGACTAATCTAAGAATGGCATGTGAAATGCGACAACTCGATACACGTATTCAAGTTGGAATTGAAATACTATGCAATTACTATGATGCGCCGAGCCCGGTGCGTGCAATACGAATGAATGTATGCAAACATGCTAACATAAGTATGCTAATTGAAACATGACCTAAAACTAACCATCAAAAGCAGGTAAGTAAAAGGGAGAAAGACGTGGGGTTGGAAGACATTCACATACGCACGCACACTTATTACAAATTCGCCCTCTCGACGGAGGGTCCGAATAAATAATACAAACCAAATGATTAATCAACTATCATAGCTAATTAATTATTACAAACCCTTAATTAATTAACAAATTAATTACAAAAGGAGGCTGCCGCAGCTCTACCTCGGAATGATTGAATGATGCATGCTCGATTGCCTCGCTCGGAAACCCATTGCCATGCCACATGTTGCCTCTGTTTGCACTGTTTTGCTCCTCTGAAAACTGCGCAAGTCCCAAGGATGTTTCTGAACCACTCCCCAAGCACTGTGGGATGTCACCGGCCAAAAGATAGGACCACCGGCCATTGGAAAATGGTTATCGACCATTTGTAAGGCTCTCGGCCAGATTTTGGTAGCCGGCCGGCACTGAAGATGGCCGACCGGCCATATATTCCTGCAGAATTCTGTTTTTGCTGCAGCAGAGGACAGACAGTGCATGGCAAGGCATTTACAAGATAATGTGTGCACAACCATCCTCCCTATCATGCTATAAACTCAAGGGAGTATGGCTCTCGACCCTTGGACCACCAATCACGCATTTCAATGCGTGATGGCCAAAGGAGCCAAGTGTGCGAATTAATGTGAAATGAATGCAACAAAACACATGAATGCCTAGAACTCTATCATGTTAGATCAAGAGTGTCGGCGACCAAGGATTGAGGCACGTTTCGTCACTTCGAGTACGAAACGTCCCTTGATCCTCGTGTTTGGTTTGACACCCCAAACCAAACACAATGCTATGCAAGTGTACCAAATACAATGCAAAGCATGCAACCAATGTAATGTGACATGTGCAATGTAATCCAATGTAATCAACCTAAGCATGCAAGCTAAGTCAATGTAACATGAGCACGACAAATGCAATGCAATGTTACCTAACATGCATCCAAACATGCAAGAATATGTGACAACATATCAAGCACATGACAAAATGCAAGCTAACAAGCATGCAAAATGCAACTTAAGCATGCAAATATGCAAGGCATGTAACAACATTCAAACATATAACAACATGTAAGGCAAACATGCAACAACATGTTAAGCAACTTAAAAAAAAAAAAAAAAAAAAAGAATGCATGCCAAATGCATTACAACTTAAGCATGCAACAACATGTCATGGACCAAGTACACAATAAGGCACAATTGAACTAGCATGCTACAACATGCAATTTACCAAATATGCAACAAGCATGTGACAACATACAAGGCAAGCATACAACAACATGCGGGGATGGTCTTAAACCGAAATGGACAACTCTCAAATAGGTCCAAATCAGTGGCCAAGATGCAATGGAAATGAGGATAAATGCACATACAAACATGCATGCCAATTGGCCTAAAGACTAAGGCATAAAAGGCAACTTTCAAGAACACTTAAAAGAAGACAAACACAGGCATTAGATCAACATGTTAAGCTCTGAAAACATGTAAGGGATGATGCCAAAACAAATAAACCATGCAAGTAAGGCGCGCAATGAAGCCCAAAACTTGAGACTAGCCAAGGGGTTCAAACCATGGCCACATGAGGCAAGCCTCAAAGGGCCAAGCGGACCTAAAATAGTCCCAAGACAGGTCTAAACAAGACCAAAAGCAAGCTCGAAGCTAGCCAACACAAGCTAGAACACAATGCCAAAAACAAGAGGCATGGAAGGCTACAAAGGGAGCATTACACTACGCCTATCATAACCAAACATGGCATGAATTATGCAATGAAAAATAGAGTTATAATATGTCAAAATAAGCCTCAAAACCCAATGAGATGGCATCCCAAAGACCTAATCATGGAAACATACACAATGAGCCAATCTTAAGGCACAAAACAACAACTCTTCAAAGCATTGAAAAGATGGCAAACATAAGTGTGTGGCTACATTACATGGACTGAAATGTGATTTCAAATGATGCCAAATCATGAGAATAGTCAAAACAATGCATGCTAGCAACTCGGTGCACAAAGCTTAACAAGCTAGGATGAACTAAGGCTATACGAAGCAATGCATATATGATCAAATTGACACCAAACAGAGCTTAAACATGGTGAAACATGACTAAATTTTCCTTGGAGTTGAGCCGAAATATGCAAGCATGATGGTCCAAATGCAAGATACATGTTAAGGCAATAGAAGGAATTACAAGGCAAGTACATGGTGCATGCAAGAGACCAACAAGCCAGCTTAAAACTGAGGTATATCATGCCAAGATAACACCAAATACTTGCTGAAATAGGGCCAAAACATGCTAAGCAAACATGCTACTATGGTGAGCCAACAATGCAAGCAAATGAGACACAAAGGGGGGGGTGTCCCTCCCCTATTCAAGACCTCAAAACCAGTTCTCCACCACTACGAGAAGGTCACAAAATAAGGCCAAACAAGGCCTCAGAGGGGGTAGACAACCCCCAACCCAAAAGTAACCTTAAACAAACATATTTAGCATATAAAAACAGAACTTGTTTTAGTTGGACACTAAGCTTAAAACAGTATGCAAGTATTGCTAAAAGCTTAAGCAAAAATGGGGAATAAAAGATTAGTTTCCCACCCTTGAAGAATACTTCAAGAACACCAACTCCAGCACCTCCTTCTGATCAAAACCAACTCAAAAACTCTGAAATCAACTCTTTAGCACCTCAGTAACTAAGGGATAGTGTAACCACTAGGTGCTTGAGTGCAAAAATATGAACAAAAACACCCTTTAGAACACTATTACACACACAACTATAGAGAGAGAGGAGATATAGAGAGAGAGTGTGATATATATCTTCTATATCAGTTGGCTTAACCTCTGGACAGGGAGGGGAGGCTCTTCTTTTATAGGAAGTCCAATTCAAAGCTTCCAAGAGAAGCTAAGTGTTGGTTCAAATCCCTTCATATACGTGTATGGAGGGCAGAGTCTGTGCTCACCAGCTGGCACAGCTGGCATGCACAATGCCTAAAAAAGGCAAAAGAAAGGCCTCGGCCAGAAAATGTGGCTGATCGACCAAAACAATGGCTGGCCGACCAAAAACAGTGTCGATCGGCCAACACTCTTAGCCGATAGCAAGAAAATAAGGCCGGTGGGTTAAAGGGAAGGTCAACAAGCCACTTCCTACCCTTAGGTACAAAAACCACAAGTCCTTGGTCCACAACCAAGCACAAAACAGCCAAGTTGAGAGATCCTAAGGTAAGGCGCGCAGCCGAGACCTTCGGAAACTCAAAACGAACACGAGCATGGATGATCATCGAGTGTTCAAACGATGATGTCCAAGTCTTAAGGACGGTCAAAAATGGAGTGTCTACAGGGGCCTTTTTCACTGGTGGTTCATGAGATGGGCTCCTCTAGTGCAGATGGGAGGGCTCTGCGTCGGTTTTCTTCTCCCGTTGGGTCACCTATCACCCTTTTGAGTTGTGCTTTCAATTCTTGTATCCCCATTCCTATGGAATCGATGATTCGATCTCTGTAATCCTTTTCTAATAGAAAATGGTGGGAAGAACCCCCAGCGAAGGGCTATCGATGCTCAACAGATTCGATAGTCCGGTTGTTATTTTCGGTCTGTTCTTCCAGAACTTTCGGGAGTGCCAAGCCTTTATCCTTCATCTTCTCTGTTTGTGGAGTCAATGTCGAGGGTGGAATGTCCTCAATTCCCATCACCGAAATCAAGTGCAGAACTCAGAGATGAAGCCTTCCACATTCACCGCACCAATTGTGCATACCGAATACCACACTAGATGATTGTGATCGAAGCTTCACACTTGATTGGACTATCCAAGAACTGTGACCTTGAAACAATGAGCACTGTTAGAGCTGCCCAGCCGGGGTTGGCCGAATAACCCCTCTGTTGTGGGAGTAAGTGATTGAAGAAGAGGGAAGATGCTCTCTAAGTGTAGAGAGTTGTGTTTAAGTGAGTATGGTTCAGCTTAGATTAGTTACCATCAATGTGGACTAAGTGCAGTTTATATAGAGTTCCTTGCTTGTTGCCCGAGATGGTGTCATGGAGCTTCGGTGGTATTGCAGACTTGACTTTTTCACACCCCCCTTTGAGAGAGCTCGAATTGGTCCTACAGTTCAGACTCCTGTCACAGTTCTGAATCTAATCTCACAAAGTGCAATGTGAGACTGATAAACACCAAAGAGTCCAATCCGGCAAATCATTTTAGAAAATTGATTTTAAATCAAATAATGCCAAAACTAGACTGCTTTGCTAGATTACAGAGTCACCACCTAAATATTTTATTTTGGGAAATTTAGGAAATCCTAACTCGTGCCAAAGGCCACGCGTCTGTCATCACCAAAGTTGCCTCGGCTCGGGAACTTGGGTACGAGAGGGGAAGGTCATGAAATGAGCACCCCCGCTCACCCGATCAAAGGATCAGCCTCTACTAATCATGATATATTGTTTTATAAACACATGTGTTCTTATTCTGGTTATTTAGCTAACTTTACTATGTGACACACACAAGCAAGTATAAACTAAGTCGTAAGATTTGGAACAAATCATCTCATGTTTGTTTTCGAAAATGGTTTGAAGTTATCACCCTCAAGTGGGTTAAAGCGCATATTTTCCACCTCAAGTGGGCTTAAAACGTGATTTTGCCACTTCGCAAAGTGGGCTTAAAACTTACATTTGTTGAATTGTTCCAATTCAAGCAACAAAGCCTTCATTCATAGGCATTCATGCAGTTTAGCATTTAAGCAAATAGCCTCATGGCAAGCATGCAAAACATGGCAACACTCACACTCATGCAAGTATGCTAAAGCGTAAAGCTTACAGTGTACTCCAAGCCAAAACAAAAACTAGTTAGAAATATGCATGATCCTAACTATACAAGATGCCTAATGCAACACATGCAATATGAAATTAATAGGCTCGGCTACTAATATGGCATTTGCAACAATTTGATAACATGCTTTAGAACGCATATTCAAAGAAGTGTATTTGAAATTGCAATGTAGTTTGAATGATGCGCCTAGCCTCGGTGCATGCAAGACAAATGAATGGATGCAAACATGCAAGCATAAGGTATGCTAAATGAAAATGATCCCTAATCTAACCATCAAAAGTGGGTAAAAAAAAGGGAGAAATACGTGGGGTTGGAAGACATGTACACACGCACGCACACTTATTACAACAATACGCCCTCGCGAAGGAGGGTCCGAATGAATAAGCTAAGCTAGCTATGCCAATTAAGCTAATTATTACAAACCAAAACTAATTAACTATTCTAGTTAACTAATTTTTACAACACAAAACTAAAGAATTAGTTATACTAACTAATTAAGTACAACATCATTGAATAATTAGCTACACTAACTAATTAAAGCAATTAAATGGCCTCGAGGGCGAGGGAAACATGCATGCTTGGTTGGCTTCCTCTTGAAAATCCATCGCCTTGCCATCAATTGCTTCTGTTTGCATTCGCTTTGATCTCTGAAAATTGAACCAACTTCTAGACTGTTTCTGCTCCAACACAAGAATACTTTTGCACAAAAAATGACTGGTGGCCGGTCGGCCACAAAAAGTGGCTGTCGACCACCTTAACTGGCCCGGTCGGCGACCCCTTTTTCCAGACTTTTGTTTTTGCTGCAACAAAGAGCAACAGAGGCAAAGCAATGCATTTTTCAAGAAATGTGTGTACTGCCACCCTCCTTATCATTTCTCAAGCTCAAAGGAGTATAGCACTTGGCTCTCAAGCCACTAATCAAGCATTTTTAATGCATGATGGCCAAAGAGTCAAGCTTGTACAAGCTTAATGAATGGACAAATAAGACTCTAAGGCCCCGTTTGTTTTCAGAGGTAGAATGGAGGGGATTCATAGTGAGGGGATTAATAGTGAGGGGATTGATAGTGAGAGGATTAAGTAAAATTGTATTTGTTTTGATGATAGTTGTTAATGTAGGAATTGTTAAATTATTTTTATATAAAATAATAGCAAATAAAAAAAATATAAAAAATTAAACATTAATATTTAAAAAAAATTCCCAAAATATAAAAAATAAAAAAATTTCTAATCCCCTCACTATTTTTCTAATACCATCTCCATCTCCTCTATCTCAATCCCCCTTCATCCTAATCCTTCTCCAACTCTACAAACAAACACGACACTAAATAACCCCACCTCCATCCTAATCCCCTTCCATCTATTTAACCCCAAAACAAACAGGACCTTAGGACTACCACCATATCATGCATGATCAAGGGTGACGGTGACCAAGAAAAATGGCACGTTTCCTCACTTTGAGTATGAAATGTCCCATTTTTCTTATGCTTGGATTAACGTCCGATCTAAACACATGCAATGCAACACAAAGATGCTTATCTTGCCTCTTTTACTTTGTTCATTTTGCTTACACATTTTACATTACCGATTAGTCCTTTAATCGATTAAGTCCAAGGTGATTGTCCTCTAATGGAAAGAGGGCTTAAACTTCAAGTACCTTGAGCATGAAAGAGGCCTCATGCTGTTGGTAATGAACTCCTGAAGGAATTAAACCATTAGGCATGAGGGTCTCAATTCCATACTCAAGCCAACAAAAGGCTCAAAGCCACTTTCAAAACAAAGTAGAGAGTGAAGAAGAGAGGGTGGTTGCAGACATTTCAATGCTGATATGGCATGCAAAATGACATTAAATCATGCAAGCAACAAATGCAAGTGATGTTTAAGAGCCTAAGTCATTAAGCTAGTGAAGGAGTTTGCACCACAACCATACAATACAAGCCTCAAAGGGCCAAACCAACTCAAAATAAAGTTAAAACATGCCAAAACAGTGGCTAAAAATTGCTGAGATTGGGGCACAAAATGCTAGAAAAACATGCTCACATGTTAGCTTGCAAACAAGACTCAAGGCACAACTCTCAAAAGCAACGAAAGAGTGAAATAAGTGAGAGTGTGATAGAGCTATATACACTGAAATCACATGTGAAATGATGCTACAACATGCAATGATCTCAAGCAAAACATGTTAGAGGCCTTAAAACACTGAGCCAGTGAAGGCATTTGCACTACAACCACGCAAGACAAGGCAATACAAGGCTCATATGACCAAGACAGCTCAAAACATAGTTAAATCATGCCAAATCAGAGCCTAAAACATGCTGAGATTAAGTCACAAAAAGGTAGAAAAACATGCTCACATGTTAGGCTATCTGTACTTGTAAACAAGACACAAGGAGAAGAGGCCACCCCCTCCTATTTTGGACCTCAAAACCAAGTTTTTACCACTGAAATTCCCCTGGAATTCAGTGGTTAAAAGAGCCCAAAAAGTTGTTTCAAAAAGCTTTGAAAGATGGCACAAAAGGCTTCACAACCCAAAGAGCAAGAAGAAGAAACAACTCCTTAACTCAACATGACTTAAACCACCATTTTGAAACCTTAAAAACATAGTTTTTTATGGTTGAGTAACCAGGTCAAAACAGTGTAAAAAGATGGCCAAGCAATTGATTAAAACAAAGCTTAAATGAGGCAAGCCTTATACCTTTGAAGCACAGCACTAAATAGCCATAATTCTGAGCCAAAATAAGAACTCAAACTAAGCCTCAAAGAACCTCAGCTCCAAGATGTTTGGTCAAGGGTCTTAGTGCAAATGTGTAGAGAATTCTCACTTTCAAGCATAAAATAGGGAGAGAGAAAGGATTCTAGAGAGAGAGAGAGAGGAAATTTGCTCACAAAATATTTCTAACTTGTCAAATGAGGGAGAGACCCCCCATTATATAGAAATGCAAGCCAAAGGCTTGCATTCATCCTCTCATACACATGTATGGAGATGATATTCAATGATCAACAACTGGCACAGCTGGCAAAGAAAATATCTCAAAAAGGAGAAAAATGGCCATCGGCCACTTTAGATGGCCGGTTGGCCACCTACCCTAGCCGACCGACCACTTCAAGTGGCCGACAAGGGGGAAAAGTGGCCGACAAGGTCCTTTCCCCCTTCAAGCAAGAGGCACCAAGGTTTGGCCTAAAAACAAGCACAAAGAAAGAGGGTTTAGAGGCTCAAAGACAAGGCATTTCGCCGAGAACTTTGGGCACTCAAAACGACCACAAACAAGCATAATCATCGAGTGCACAAATAATGACGTCTAAGTCTTGAGGTCGGTCAAAAATGGGGTGTCTACATCTATCAAGTTTCCTTTAGCATTGCTCAAGGTAGGGGACCATCTGGTAGTTGATAAGGGATGTATATACTCATTGTAGTCATATTGATAACAAAACACATTCCCTTGATTAACCATTTCCCTAATTCTAGGTGAGAGGGACCAGCTGAGGTGGCAGCTTGCACTTGCATGTACTCATAGCTCCTACGTTTCTCTGATAGGTTCCTTTGGCTCAGTACCGTTGTGCCTCAGCTCGGCCCTTTGCGAGATTGCTTATAGAGATGGGTTGGCCCAGCGGAATATCTTTGTATAGGCTCGACCCATTTTGGTCTTTGGTGATGGGTTCAGCCCATCATTTCGGTCCATAGATTAAGTCCTGCAGCTCGACCCAGTCTAGTATCGCGGCTGGACTGGCCTTTCCACTGCGAGTTAGGCCCAAGTGCTTAAGGTCTTGGGTGGATTGTTAACGATGTAATTGGGCTTAACTGGTTGGCCCATTTGTTTACCCGGCTCCTTTGGACTTGGGTTTAATGGATTGGGCCGACCTGAAGCTTGGATTCAACCCATTTCATATTCAGGCCCTTCAACACCCCTATGGAGTGTAAGGTTACCCTATCCTACCTTTGAAATGATCTGGAGTTTTAATATTCAGACAAGTGGTATCGTTACATCCTAAAAATTGGAGAACATCCTGTCCTAAGTTGATAAGGTACTACAGCTCACTACATATACATGGTCAGCTCTACTCTACGGGTTGAAGTCAAGGTGACATCGCTAAAAAGTCCTTTGGTTAATAACCAAGTAAGATCATAGGAAGTCGGAAAACTCAATATTGCCTCTCTTCTGAGTCTGATAACCTTAGATAGTAGAGCTACCTTTTTGACAGATCTTAGCAGGTATTGATACAAGGTCTCATAAGTAACACGAAGATAGGTATAGTGTCACAAAAAGATTGCTAATGTTCCCACTAGGATTTGGGCAACACAGGGACTTTAAGTGCACCAATGCATGAAATGCAGTGAACATGTAAATGAAAACAAAATTCATATCATGGTGTTCGAGTAAAGGTTTCTTAGTTTCCCCAACAAAGTAGCTAGAAACTGTCGCATGTCTGAGGGGTACCCGAGCGCGCTAAACAATTCAAACCCTCGATTTCCTTGACCTAGTTTCACAAATGCAATCTGAAACATAGATGAGAGTCCAAATCCAACAACTTTTATAGAAAATCTATTTTTTTACAAATTCTTTGCCAGAAATAGACTACATCACCAGATCTCAGAGTTGCCACCTACTATTTTGGAAAAATTAGAAAACCCATGACTCGTGCCAAGGCTACTATTCGTCGTAATTAGAGATGTCTCAGTTCGGAACCTTAGGTATCAGGGAGGAAGGTCATTAATTGAGCACCCCCACTTACCCGATCAAAAGATCGGCCTCTACTAAACCATATTGCCTTTATATGCTCATGTTCCGATTAATAAATATAAAAATTACTATGTGAATCAATCAACTATAGACCGCGTCACTCATTTTGGAATGTTATGATCTTATGCATTTTGAAAAGCGACACAACCTCAATCCACCAACAATCATAGAGTTATATCAATTAAGCAAGTAGACGCATTGTAAGATGCTAGACATAATAAGCAAAACACACACAGACGGGATGCTAAAGCATAAACACTTACCTTGTATCTATTGATGTCTCGCAGAAAGCTTCAAAACAAAGTTAGATAAATAAGCTTGATCCTAGATTCAAAATTCTAATGCAATACATACACAAAAATGCAACTAAAAATTCGACTACTAATACATGACATGTGAATTATCTCAAGATATGGGATAGCGCATAAAATCACATAAAAATTGATTAAACCCATAGATTCAAATGAGTCGAATTTGAATGTATAAAGTATGAATGCAAAGGATGGATATGATGAAAAAGAAAACATAATACTATTTATAGATATGGAAAACGAGTAAATGAAAGGAATAGAAAGAAGCTGGAAAATTATTACAATATCGAATAATTACAAAAAACCAAATAAAAGAAAAATAAAAGACATGGGGCTAGTAATTATTATAGCAAAATCATAAAAATATACAGAAAAGATTTAACATAAAACTACAATCATCCGCCGAAAATCGCCTTGTTCATTGCTTTGGAGCTACTCTATTGCACTTATCTTTGGAGGAAATGATGAATTTTTTGATTTATCAAACCCTCTTCTTCACACCCTCACAGTTATAGAGTATGCTTTGAAACCCCAACGACGTATTTCAAGTTTTAGCTTTAATGGAATTTTGGATGGAAAATTTGATTCTAAGCTTTGGTTGAAAAGGCCCTCTTGTTCTCAAAATAACTTAAGATTTTTGAAAATTAATTTCTCTCCCTCAAGATGTTTGAAACAAAAATTCTCTTAACTAAAATTTTCTCTTTTTTTAAGACTTTTGAAACAAAATTTCTCTTTCAAAAATTTTCTCTCCTTTTGAAGCAAAATTTCTCTCTTAAAATTTTCTCTCTTTTTTTTCTTTAACAACAAAATGTGGGAATATTTATAAAATTAGAAAACACCTAAAACACATGGCTTGCCATGTGGTATCTCAAAATCATGTGGCTTGACATGTGGTATGGGAGCAAATTTTTCCACAATTGCTAAAATTTTCCAAATAAGAAAAAATTCAGAAAAATATTTTTGAATAAGTCTAAACTAATTTGGCCGAAACGGGTATAAGGTTGGAATTAAAATTTAAGCCCAACTTTTCTACTGAGAAATTTGTAAAATAACACTTTCCAATTTTCATCATCGGATGTTCAGAAAAAAACATCCAAGTCTTAAGGCCAGACAAAATAGAGTGTCTACGGGTGGGTTTGGGCAGGTTTGAATGGGTATAACAGGTCAAAAGAGCATTAGCCCAAAACTATCAATTTAGGTAACGGGTCAGATATGAGCAAAACTGTCCATTTAGGTAACGGGTCGGATATGACTGGGTTGTATACGGGACATTCCCGCCTTGACCCAACCCTCTTTTTGGTTTTTTATTTTTTATTTTTTTGCATGTGTGTGTGGAAGGCATGCCTTTCACGAGTTTTGTTTCTAAAACATAACCACCTGCTGTAAATAAATGATTATTACTTTTTAACATAACTTTCTATAGTTTGTAATATATACATATGTATATATATTTTAACATGTCTTTCACTAATTTTGGTTTGAAAACATTAATAAATAAGAAAAGAGAAATGCATTGACATGATGACATCAATGAGGCCATAACAAAATATTTATCAACCAATTCAGTATACTTCAAAATTTTCAGCCAAGCATTGTGAGGAGAAATCAACCTATACATTTCAAAAGTTTCTAATCCATTCAACAAAACATATCTAAATGTCCAAAAATATTAAAAAATAATCCAACCCAATCATTCAAACAAAATATAAATGTCAACATACTAGTATTTGATTACAGATTACTACTCAATGAGTCCATATCAAAATATATCCTGCTCCATGAGTCTATCTCCATCATATATCTGTAAAAGAAAAAAAATTAAAAAATTAAAAAGAAGAAGAAGAAGATAGAAATCACCAATTGATGCACAGTGAACACTTCTGGCCCACCAAGTTCATACACTTTCCTCATGCTGGCGCCATCATCTTTTAAGGCCGTAACAATTCCAGATGCAACATCAACAACATATATAGGTCTCATTATTGTAGCCTAAAGACAAAAGTATATCAATAATTTCCCACAGAAAACACATTAATAACATCCAAAATGAAAACAAATACGACACTCTGCATCACTAAAGCAAAACCATTGCAGTTAAAGTCAACTCTTTTTAATTAACAACTAGCAATAGAAAAACTAGACAGACTCAACCTTCTGCTTTGAAGTGACAACATTTCCTTTTTCCAATTCATCTAAAAGTCAATTGAAGTTTTCTAACCAGTATCACCCATGCTATCCCAACGTTTCCTAATGACAATGTTCTTTTGGCAAGTATGAGGTTGATTCATTTTTCCCGAAACTCAATTTGCATAAATGGAATGTAGTCTTTTACTCATAAGCTTCATAAATCATAAACATTACATTATCAAAACATGCTACAACCCACCAAAATTAGATGGTTGCAAGGGCTAGATTACCCATCATTTTAACCAATAAAGTAGGACACTTTGTGACTATATCAAACCTTGATAGATTGAAGGCATGTCCAAACAAGGACAAGCTCTCTAAGAGACAATCTTGAGGAGGCAAACTCCTAGTCCCATTCATATCAAGCCTCAGCAAAGTCTACATCCCCAAAAGAGTAGGCATTCCCTCGCACAACTCTTCTTTAAAAAATAAAAATAAAAAATAAAAAAAGTAGTAATCTTAGCTTCAAATCTAGTCCATGCATCACTGCTCTAAACCCAAGCTTCAAAATTAGGAACATGGTGCAAGTCATTTGGAGAATTAATCCTAATAACTATGTGAAACACGTCAAAAAAAAAAGTCACCTACTTCATAACTCTGCCACAAAATTTACATGTACAAATTCCAAATTATGCAAAATCAATCAAACATGAAGAAAGTGCCATCATTCCAAACTATGTATGAGAGGGGGAAAAAAAGTATCATATTAAGGTTACCAAGTTAGACTTATACTTGGCAGAGTCTCGACTTGATAGGAGCCTAGATTTCAAGCCACGATGAACCCATCTAACAGATCAACTTTGGCATGAGTCATCGCATAAAGAATAAATCCGATCGATACTAGAAAACATATTGTAGGCACCCTATTTTTGACCGTCCTTAAGACTTGGGCACCTCAATTTGATCACTTGATGATGAAAATTACGCTATACAAACGTTCAATTTCTTTAGCAAGAAGAGCTTATAAATCCCAACCTTACGCCCCATTTTTGACCAAAACTATTTTAGGCCAAAACTATTTTAGACCATAAAAATCCTCTCTTTCAAAATATTTTTGAAAATGTTTCCACGATATTCCGAGGCTCGCATTTCGTTTAAAAGTTGCACTTTTCGATAAACCGAGCAAGGACAAAGTGGAAATGAATGGAAGAAAGGTAACTCTTTGAAAATCTTTAAAAACTTCTTATTCATAGGTTTGGAGTTGAAGAAAATTGGAGGAAAGGGAGGAAACCAAGTTGGGGAAGAAGTTGGGCATGAAACCGTTAAGAGAGAACTGAGCAGCCTTCCCTAAATCAGGCTTATCTCTTTGAGCACTTAGACTTTAGTTGTGAGGCCACCACCATTAGAAAGTGGACTTCCAGTGCTTCAATTTAGACTCAAGAATCTCCTAAAGCCGAGTCCAGATAAGGTAGATATGGCCATTTGAAGTTAGGAATCAATCCAGTTAAGATAGAATTGAGCAACCTTCACTAAAATAGGCATATCACTTTGGACAATTAGACTTTAGATGTGAGGTTACCTCCATTGGAAAATGTTAAAATATATCATCACCTACCACCTCCACTCAACTCACCTACCACACACACTCACCTACTCCCCAATCCTCTCCTATATAATGAGTACCTCACCCAAGGTTCTGAAAAGCGGTTGCGGTCGCCGTAATGGTAGCGGTAACGCGGTTGCGGTTGCGGAGTGTAAAGGCCGTAGTGTAACAGTTGCGGTAACCGGAACCGTGAATTTTTTTATTTTTCGCACAATTTGAAAAAAAACTTACCGATACGCATATTTTTTTTCCGTGATCATATTTATTGGGTTAAAAATAAATATTAATAAATTTTTGTAAATTTTTAAGTATGATCCAATATATTTCATATTTTTAAATCACTATAAATTGAGTTTTTTACATTTTATTTTAATAATTAATGACTTTATATTATGCAAAAAATCAATCACTAACTATTATATATAAGATAAGCAATGACAAAAGTAAGCGAATAAATAAGAGCCTAAATATATATATATATATATACATATTTTAACCAAGCCAAATAGATAATGAACACACTTATTATTATTATTATTATTTTCAAACAATATATAGATAGACACACAAACAAAATGGTTTAGTGATAGCAGCTGATTAGAATAGCATAGGTCTTACAGTTTCAACAAATCAATAACATGTTTTTCATCTTCCCTCTTCTCTCTCTACCTCTTGCTCCTCAATTTTCTCTCTTTATCTTCCCTCTTGTCTCTATCCCTCTTCCCCCATTTTCAGCTTTTTTTTGTGTGTTTTTTCGGAAGAAACAGTTTGGAACCGTTACGTAACGGTGCGTAACAGGCCGTTATGGCTGTTACGGCACCGTTACGGCCGCTACGGGAGCCGCTACGGCCGACACGCCTGTGAATCTCAATCACACTGCAAAAGCGGCCGTAACGGGTGGCGGTAACCGCCAAAACCGTTACGTAACGGTGTTACGTAACGGTTGCGGCCGCTTTTTAAAACCTTGACCTCACCATCTGTAATCAATACATCAATGTATCAGATCAATCAATACAATCAATCAATAATACATCAAAGTTATAACATGGTATCAGAGCAAGGTTAAGAAGCTAATAATTCTGCTTCACCGGCGGGCAGCAGCCTCGCCTTGGCCGCCCGCCGGACCTCTACACCTGCCTTCTCTCTCTGCGCAATGGCAGATTTCTCGTTTCTTTCAGATAGTAGTGATGAGTGTGCAGTAGAAGAGTTCCTCAGTCAAGCAATGGATCACTCTGTTCTCGAACAGGTTGCCACCATTAACTGCTCTGGTTTCACTTCCGACTTTGTTCTTCCGTCTCACCTCGAGACTCGCTTCCGCAGGCTCAAGTCCTTACCAACAACAACCACCGTGCTCCGCCGTTGACCACCATATACTTCGATCTCAAGCTCGACAACCCAAACAAGGACAAGGGAATTTCCTATAGCCAACCAGTCCTTTTCGAGCTTTTACCAAGGGCATCACAAGAATGCTCACCGGACAGAGACGGTGGCGACACGTGGCGAATCAACCGCCGCCGCCGAGAATCAACGGTCACTGAATGGTAATAGTGGCTTACCGCAACAGAGCCATCCCCAGCCGCAGCACGTGATCCGGCAACTGCTTCATGCTATGAACAGCAACAGTGGGTCCCTTTCAGGGCAACACGGGTCTCTTTCAGCAGTCCCATGTGTCGCAGCGGCCGCATGTTCGCTCCGACGAAAATCTGGCGCCGCTGGCACCGCCGCATCAACGTCAACCAGAACCGCTACGCCGTCACCTCCGCCATCGCCGCCTCCGCCGTTCCCTCCCTTGTCCTGGCTCGCGGCCCCCGAATCGAGTCGGTGCCAGAGATTCCTCTCGTTGTTAGCGATTCGACTGAGGGAATCGAGACGACCTCTTCGGCAATCAAAGCTTTGAAGCAGATCGGAGAAGACAGTACAGACGGGCGAGAGGGGACCTCACCATCTCTCTCTCTCTTGAGGAGAATAAAGAAGCAAAGAGAAAACAAAACAGGGGGACCAATCATCTCTCTCCCACCAGGCTTTCCCATTCATATATTTTTATTATTATTATTATTATTATTATTATTATTATTATTATTATTATTATTATTATTATTATTATTATTATTATTATTATTATTCCCTTCTTTTAAAACTAATCCCAATTCACTTTTCTTTATTTAATCACACCCATCCACCGCCTACTTTATTTTTTAATCAAACTTTATTTTTTATTCTAAACCTTCATTGATGCTCTCACACATCATAAAAAAAAAAAAAAAAAAAAAAATCAAACAATTTACAAATTTGCACAACACCCATATTTTATTCATCTCCGGGATTAACCCCGATCATAATTTTACACCAAAAAAAAAAAAAAAAAAAAAAAAAAAAAAAAAAAAAAACCAACAACATCTTTGTTTTCTTTTCTGCAGCCGGCCACCAACCGATCTCACTTCTTCGCCTATTCCGCCGGTCTCTTCTTTTTGCCCCCGTCCTGAGCGGCCCTTGACGGTTTTGCCTCCGTGTTTCCCACTCCACTGGGCACGATCACTACTCCCTGCTCCTCCACTGCAGCATATGGCGGACCTCCAAATCGGAACATCACGGTGGCCTTCCGCTTCAGCTCCTTGTTTTCTGCCCTTAGCACGCTTATCTCTGCTCGCGCATCCTTATACATGCGTTGAAGCAGAGCCAGCTGGGAGTTTAACTGCTGCACCTCATTTGCCCTACTCTGCAGCCGGTGCGACAAGTTTGTGACCGCCGTCATGCTTTCCACACATGCCTTTAAAGTATACTGATTAGCCTCCACATCTGACTGCACTGCCATTCTTTGCTCCACCGACCGCATCGGAAAGTTCAACGGAGCAAACTCCGGGGCGCTTGGTTGAGTTTCCAGTGCCACCGCACCAGTTCTCTCTCTCGTTGACTCGTTGAGGTCGGGAAAGAGGGTGAGCAGCCCGCGGGAAGACGATGAAGCCATTTTCTAGGCACCAGAGTGTTACACAGTATCTCTCTCAGAATTCTCTCTCAGAAAAACAGAGTGTTACAGAATCTCTCTCAGAAATCTCTCTCAGAATATCTCTTGCAGGTTTTTTGCCTCAGCCTCAGCCTCTGTCTTATAGCCGAGGCAGCCACGCGCATCGCGCGCCTCTTACCACCAGCCGACAAACGGGCACGCAAGCCAAGGCGCCCACGTGCCTCGCCATCATGTCCGGCACACCTTTTGATGAATTGGGCACGCCTTTTGATGGCACGCCTTTTGACAAAATTGGGCACACCTTTTGAGGGTGCCACTTTTACAAGGGTCCGACAAGACTCTGTAAACTGTCCCGACATAGATTCCGGTTCGTTTCTACAAGGGTCCGACAAGACTCTGTAAACTGTCCCGACATAGATTCCGGTTAGTTTCCACAAGGGTCCGACAAGACTCTGTAAACTGTCCCGACATTAATTTCGGTTAGCTCCTTTAAGGGTCCGACAAGACTCTGTAAACTGTCCCGACATTGATTCCGGTTAGTTTCTACAAGGGTCCAGCAAGACTCCGTAAACTGTCCCAACAACTGTCACAGCATTGTCTGCTACAACGGTCCGACATGACCCCATAAACTGTCTTCTACAACGGTCCGACATGACCCTATAAACTGTCTTCTACAACGGTCCGACATGACCCCATAAACTGTCTTCTACAACGGTCCGACATGACCCCATAAACTGTCTTCTACATCGGTCTGACACCGCCATCCAGTGTCCTCTACACCGTTATGACACCACCATACTGTGTCCTCTACAACGTTAT
The DNA here is from genome assembly GCF_055761805.1 of Camellia sinensis. Taxonomy (NCBI): domain Eukaryota; kingdom Viridiplantae; phylum Streptophyta; class Magnoliopsida; order Ericales; family Theaceae; genus Camellia; species Camellia sinensis. Next base: position 76,698,837 of record NC_138970.1, read on the forward strand.
GACACCACCATCCAGTGTCTTCACCAACGGTCTGACACGACCATACAGTGTCTCCTATCCTCTTTTATTTTTATGTATTTTCTTGTTTTGTAACTCTCTTCAAACTCAAGTTGGTTAGTTTCTATCCTCCTTGAGTTTGCGGGGGGCTGTTAAAATATATCATCACCTACCACCTCCACTCAACTCACCTACCACACACACTCACCTACTCCCCAATCCTCTCCTATATAATGAGTACCTCACCATCTGTAATCAATACATCAATGTATCAGATCAATCAAAACAATCAATCAATAATACATCAAAGTTATAACAGAAAATAAACTTCTGGGCATTCAATTTAGACTCAAGAATGACCTAAAATCAAGTCCGAATGAAGGAGATATGCCCATTTGAAGTCAGGCCTGGAAGCTAATTTTTGTGGCTGGCAATTCACACTTCTAGCCTGCCGACCACTTGTGAAAAATACAGATATTTTGTGCCAGCTGTACCCCAAAAGCTTCAACTGTTCTTATATGGATATTTCCGACCTGTGAGGCTGTTTTTCTATATATATCAGGCCTTTCCTCATGGTTTAAGGTTACACCACCAAACCTATGAGGACTATTACACTATAAGCATGCAATACAAAGCACAAATGAAACTAACACATAAAAGCAGTCCTAATATACACTAAAACAATGTTGGAATTGAAGTAAAAATAACTAAAACACTAAGCTAAAATAATGGGAAATTTAAGCTAGTAAACAAGCCAAAGGTGAGGTGGCCAACCCCTCCATTTTTGGGACCTCAAAACATGATTTTTAGCCTCTGAAAAACTTTAAAATTCAGTGGTAAAAAGCCCAAAAAAATTTGAGAAAAGAATGGGAAACACAAGGGCAAAAGCTTATAGAACAAGGTTCAAAGATGGGTGATTAACCCCTCCACCTTTGGTAGCTTTAAAACACAAGTTTCGGCCAATAAAAAAAGTTGAAAAATAGTTCAAAAATAGAAAGAAAATATAGGAAAGAAGTAGTACAAAGCATTTGTTTATGGCTTTCCATGTTTGTTTTCACTCCTAATCACTTCAGCAACCTCCCTCATTTCTTGGCTTTTGCTTTGCTTTGAAAGTTGTTTCAAGCCACTTGTTTATTTAAGCTTGAGATTGAGGTCTTATGCTTAATGGTTTAATCTCTTTGAGGGTTCATTACCAATGGCTTGATACTTCTCTCATGCCTAAAACAACTCTTGGTTTGATGCTTCTTTCCATTAGAGGACTTAAAGCTTACCTAATTTACTAAGGAATGGTTGGTAATTTAAAATGGAGTAATAAAATTGGGGACTAAAAATAATGCAAGATAATAACTTGGTTGGGTTCAATCAGACGTTAATTGAACCCTTGAGTCTTGAGTTGTTTCATACTCATTAGTGATGAAAACGATTCAAGGGTCATTGTTAACCATTTCCCTTGATCATTCATGATAGGGAAGACATTTGAGAGTCTTTATTTGTTGCATTTATTGAACTTTCACCCTTTGATTCATAGGCCATCATGCAATGAAATTGCATCCATTAATGGTTTGTGAATCAAATTTACTATTCCTTTGAGCTTTTTGATGATAAGGAGGGGTAAGTTGTGCAAATAACCCTTGAGAATACCCTATGCTTGCTCTGTTTGCTCTCTGTTGCAGCAGGAAAAAGTAGGCCACTTTTGTGGATGACAGGCCACTTTTGTGGATGACAGGCCACTTTTGTGGACAGCAGACCATCATTTGTGGCTGACAGGCCACCACTTCTAACCTACTGGCCACCTTTGCAAAACCCAGCAGTGTACTTTTCTAGCAAAACAAAGTTGGTTTTGAGGTGAAAAACAATGCAAGTGTTCTACTGTGCAACAAAGACATATGGCAATAGAACAATGGCCTTTTTCGAGTGAAAATCCGTGCATGTATGAGCATTCCTCGTTTCCCGAGGCGGAGTAATTACAATAGCTAGCGTAGCACTCTTTTCATGTAAATAATTAGTTCGTTTTGATTTGTAATTAATTAATTAGTTAGTTAATTTGTTGTAATGATTAATTAGCTAGTTTAGTTGATTACTTCATTCGATTTGTAATAGCTAGTTAATTAGTTTAACTAGTTAGTTTATTCGGATCCTCCTGCGTGAGGGCGCAAATGTTGTAATAACGTGTATGTCTTCCAACCCCATGTCTTTCTCTCTTTTATTTACTAGCTTATGTTGGTTAGTTTAGGGCATCATGTTTTGTTTAGCATATCTCATATTTGCATCCACTTTTATTGTATGAATCGAGGCTCGACGCATCATTCTAACTCACATTGTTAGTTTATATAGTTCTTTGAATACGTGCTTAGACCGCATGCTATCAAATTGCTTCATAAGCCGTATTAGTAGCCAAGCCTAGTAATTGCATGTCGCATGTGCTGCATTAGTCATGTTGTATAGTTAGGATCATGCCTTATTCTAACTTTGTCATTTTATTGGCTTGGAGTACTAAGTGAGCTTTTATTTGTTTTAGCATATTGCATTTGTATGTCAGTGTTGCCATATCAATGCATGTTCACCATGTGGCTAAGTGCTTATCTGATATACTGTTTGAATACCTATGGATGAAGGCTAATTGCTTGAATTAGAATAATTTGAGTAATGTTCATATACGATCACTTTTTCAGGCGGTACATATTTGAAACAATTTTGTAAACATACATGAATCAAATGTTCCAATTTTTGCAAAATAGTCTATATCTTGTGTGCGCATCACATAGTAAGCTAGCCTAATAAACGGAACAAGAGCATATAATGTAGATAAGAATCACATCATGATTAGTAGAGGTCGATCTTTTGATCGGGAGAGCGGGGGTGCTCAATTCACGCCCTTCCCCTGTCGTACCTAAGTTTCCGAGGCGAGACAATCTTAGTGATGACGAACACATAGCCTTTGGCACAAGTCATGGGTTTCCTAAATTCCCCAAAAAATATTTAGGTAGCGACTCTATATCTAGCAAAGCAGTCCATTCTTGGCAATTTGATTCAAAATCAATTTTTCGAAAAAGATTTGTCGGATTTGAACTCTTTGGTGTTTATCTATTTCACATTGCACTTTTGAGATTAGATTCAGAACGTTAGAAGTCCAATACTGTAGGGCTTATTTGTCTTCCGAAAGGAGTGCGAAAAGTCAAGCTACACATATCCTTTTGGCAAATGAAACTTCTTGATTGGGCTGAAAATCAAAGAAACAATCAAAACTATGTTTATGGACACATTGTAGATCCAAAGGACCAACCCAGGATGGAATCGTCATTGAAATTCATCGTTGCCTTTCAGTTTAGAGAAAAGGAAAATATCAATGATGATAAACGCCATAGTTGTCGTTCTTGGCGTCATCTGACATGATGGTGTATTATTTCTGGTTTCTTGGAGGGAGAGAAAATAATTGTCTGGGCTTGGGTTTCTTAGGAGGGAGAGAGAGAGAGAGAGAAAATAATTGTCTAGGTTTCTCTCCCTTCCAAGAAACCCAAGCCCAGACGATTATTTTCTCTCTCTCCAAGAAACCAGAAATCATACACCATTATGTCAGACGACGCTGAGGATGACAACTATGGCGTTTATCATCGCTGATATTTTCCTTTCCCCTAAGCTGAAAGGCGACGATGAATTTCAACAACGATTCCATCCTGGGTTGGTCCTTTGGACCAACAGTGCGTCCATAAATGTTGTTTTGATTGTTTATTTGATTCTTGGCCCAATCAAGAAGTTTCATTTGCCAAAAGGATATGTTTTCGCAACTGCCATTGAGTTCATATGTCTAATAGAGATTGGATTTGTTCGTTACGCGATGACTCATGCCAAAGTTGATCTGTTAGATGGGTTCATCGTGGTGTGAAGTCTAGGCTCCTATCAAGTCTAGACTCTACCAAGTGTAACTTGGTAACCTTCATATGGTACTTTTTTTTCCCCCTCTCATATATAGTTTGGAATGATGGCACTTTCTTCATGTTTGACTGATTTTGCATGATTTGGAATGTGTACATGTGAATCTTGTGGCAAAGTTTTGAAGTAGGTTTTAAACCCATTTAAATCTAGAAATAAATTTAAATAAGTTGATCTTTACAAACCCAGTTAAAATTAAATTTATATAGGTTGGATATGAGTACCATTTCTTCCATAACTATCCATCCACCACAACCACCACTCCTCCACCTCTACAGCCGGCACACCTCCACTATTACTCTACAATTACCTCCACCATCACCATTGTCACCATTACCATTGTCACCACCTCCACCACCATGGTTTTGTCACTACCTCAACCACTGAGCCACCACCACTATTCCACCACCATCGTCACCATCTATTAGGAGAAAAATCGAGAAAGTAAATAGGTTAGTTTTTCCAACGCGTATCTAATTCAACCCAATCCATTTAAATCCATTTACTAAATGAGCATATATGAATTGAATAATTTTGAATGCATAAACCTACTTTTAACCATTTAAACTTGCCCATTCACTACCTCTATACATATTATGTCGTCTAGTTTATCTGCCTAAGTTGGTGTCTGCCATTTGCAACTTTTAAGAGTGTGAAAAAAGAATGTACACAGACACTAATACTTGATGTAAAACTTGGGCTAAATAAATATAAGCCCATCCTTTTAGCACAAGACCAACCCATGAGCCTAATGCAAACCCATGGGCTAAGTTTTAATGTTAAGGTCTCCTTGGTTAATTAACTTTTTGAATGAGGCTCTATTTCATTTTTAGATTTTGTGAGATACTGTATTTGTCAATAAAAAATAAATGGGCTCCTTGGATAATTAATTTTTTTAACTCCTTTGAGCCCACATCAACACTTAATTAAGGTTATGTTTGGATTTAGAATTTGGGAAAAGATTTGTGGAGGGGGGAAAATGAAAATCTGACCCCCTAAAAAAATACTTTTAAACCCACGTTTAAAAAGTTTATTTTTTTTTTTTAAATTTCCGTTTAGCTTATTTTGAACTTTGTATGCTGAAAAAGCAATAAGTGGAAATTGAAAAATGAAACATCCAAGTAGTCTATTTTTTTTTTTTATGTATAATTGTTTAAATATTTAAATTTTAAATTTTAAACTGCAAATATATGGAACCAAACGGGTGTAATGACCTTCATTCACTATGGTATAAGTTGAGTCTCACATCGGAAACTTGCACAGAAATCTTAAATATATCAAATTAACTAACTCAAATAGCAATCCTTGGCTAACTCTTTTGGGTGGAATTCCTCTAATCCTTGCTTGTAATAGTATAGTTGATACAATTCTCCTACATAAACATGTTTCTTTCTTAAATAAATTGTACTCAATTTGGATATCCTACTCATTTTTTGCACTAACAATAGTACCAACCTAGACTTAACTACGTAGAAATTATCCAGAGTTATCATCTTGTGGTTCAGATTTATTTTACACATGGACCTCACATTAAACAAATTTAATCTCCACTACACAACTCCTACCCAAAAAAATTTGAGTGGTTAAGTCTGGCACCACGTATTTTTTCTTTTTGCACCAACAATACATATTTCATTATGAAATATGAGAATGCATAAAATATTCATTTTCAAAATACCCATTTTCGCTATATGTGCACTATAATGTGGAATGTTAGAAGCTCTAAATGGAGTTCCAAATTTCCAATACTAAGGCCCTTTCTTATCTTTTATGTTGTTATAAAACTAAAATAATAAAGAGAAAGTGAGGGCCAAAGAAAATAGTTAATAACTTGGGCCAAAAGAGAATAAGTATTACAATTCTTATTCATTGTCATGCATACATATACACCTAGCAAACATTTGCTTTTCTAGGCAAATTTTGGTGGAGAAAATTCAACACAACCTTATCTTCAAAGTTTCTCCAACCTTCTCCTATCTTCTACCTCCTTCTTTTTGTCTCCACCCCTTATCCCATTTCAAGTTTATCGTAGTTCATCTTCATCTCCATTATTCTACCTCGTTCCATCAATCTTATCTTCTTATCTTAAATCAAAATGATGTCTCTTTTTATGGTTATCCAAACATTACACAACACTCCCTCTTGGATAACCATATACTAAGAATATGCCTAGTTGAAACCTTGCCTAGGAAAACGCAGCGGGAAAAAAACCTTTGGTGAAGGAAAATAGTACAATATTCTTGTATGGCGTTTTGCTTAGATTGCCTCATTAAAACCTTGCTAAGGAAAACCCAGCGGGGAAAAAACCTTAGACGAAAGAAAAGAGTATAATCTAAAAATCTTCTTAAATTGATGACCCCCTCCCTCCCTAAATATTGCATAGTTGATATTTAAGTTGATGCATTCCAATGGGATGCATTAGTTCTTGAACGTTGCTACAAGTAGTGTCTTTGTGAATAAATCTGGTATATTTTTACTTGACCATATTTACTGAATATCAATATCTCCGCTCTTCTAGAGCTCATAGGTATAAAAGAATTTTGGAGAAATATACTTAGTTCGGTCACTTTTGATATAGTCTCCTTTGATCAGTGTGATACACGCAGCATTATCTTCGTATAATATGATTGGGCTATTTTTTTTTTTTTTTTTGTTAAAGACATTCCACACCTTTCTTGAGTATGATTGATCATGCATCTTTAGCCAAATATATTCTCAACTTACTTCATGAATAGAAAGTATCTTTGAGTGATTTGAAGAAGTAGCAGTCAATGTATGATTCACAGATTGCCAAGAGATAGTTGTACCACTATAGGTAAATACAAACCCTATTTGTGATTACGTTTTGTGTAGATCAAAAAGACAACGAGTATCTGTATAGCCAATTGGCTATGGTTTTAATTCATTTGAATAAAATAAACCCATGTTGATTGTTCCAAAAAGATAACTTAATATCTCATTCAATCTATTTCAATGTCTTTGGGTTAGTACAGAACTATATTTTGCTAACAAATTGACATCAAATGTAATATCGGGCCTAGTACAATTTGGAATATACGTAATAGTACCAATTGCATTGAGATATAGTACTTCAAGACTAAGAATTTCTTCACCATCTTCTAGAGGGCGAGAGATATCTTTCTTTACATCAACCGATCGAACAACCATTAGAGTATTTAATGGATGGACTTTTTCCATGTAAAAGTACTTCGAGACTTTTCTAGTATATGTTGTTTGGTGAACAAGAATCTTATTTGGCAAGTGCTTGATCTGCAGGCCGAGACAAAATTTCGTTTTGTCAAGATCTTTTATTTTAATTTCTTCTTTAAATATTCAATAGTTTTGTATGTTCTTCTGGAGTCCCCACAAGATTCAAATCATCAACTATACTACAACAATTGCAAATTCGGATTCTAAAAAAAAAAATGCATTAGCAAATTGGATCATTCTCATATCCCTTTTTCAATAGATATTCATTGAGGTGATTGTACCATGCATCTGGATTGTTTCAACTTGTACAATGATCTTTGTAGCTTGGTAGAATAAACACTTAAGGAATTTGAATTAAATGCTTATGGAATCTTAAGTCCTTTAGGGATTTTCATATATATATATATATATATCACTATCTAGTGATTCAAATAAATATGTTGTAACCACATCCATTAGATGCATATTTAAATTTTCTGTGATTACCAAGGTAAAAATCTGAATGTAGGTGAATATGTTTTCTCATAGTTCATACCAAGTTTCTGCAAGAAACCTTGTGTAATGAGTCGCGCATTATATCTAACAATTTCATTTTTCTCATTGTGCTTTAGCACAAATACCCACTTATATCCGACAATACCCATTTATATCTTGCAGGCTGTATCCCTTCGTGGGTTTGGACTACAGGTCCAAATACTTCATATTTTGTAAGCGAGTTCAACTCTACTTGTATTGCTTCTTTCCACATTAGCTAATTATTTCTACGTCGACATTCTTCGACGGTTTGTGATTTATTATCATCATCATTTCTATACCATTATTTATGGTAATGTTTTCACTATTATTTCTAGTGTTGTCAAGAGCAACTTTATACGAAAATATGTTGTCCACAATAGTTTAATTTATATCCCAAACATCTCCAGTACTTATATAATGTATTAAGATCTCTTTATTTTTAGGCATCTTTTCCACTTCAATGGATAATTCTTTTAGAAATTCCTCTTTTCAAGGGATAACTCTTTAGGAGATTCCTCTTCTAGAGGTTCCACTTCAACAGATAACTCTTCAGGAGATTCCTCCTCTCAACGTTTATAAGTAGAAGATTTGGATAGACTTACCATAATAGCCAATTTCATAGGTCTAACATCTTCAGGAGGCCAGAAAATTTTGTATGTCTAGCCTCTTCAAGAGTGCTAGGTATGGTCTCTTCTATAGCACCTCTTTAGGAGTGCAGATCTAGCCTTTGCAGGAGCACCAAACGTCTTCCTCTTTTGAAAAACTTTGTCTTTTGCACCAATAGGTCTATGACACTTCTAGCGTGACTTAGAAACATTTGTAGCTATAAAAACAGATTGTCCTTTAGGAACTTCAATTCTTGCTAGAGCATTAGCACGCGGAATATAAGATTTTATTGTGACACCCCAAAACTTGAAAACATCAAAGAATTTATTAATAGGTAAATAAAAGGTTTTTTTTAAGGTTACAAATGTAGAAAACGTCATTAATGAGTCATTTGGTCAATAATTAAGTAAGATCTAAGGAAAGATTGGAGGAGTCAAAATAGTCTCCCTTCTAAGTCTAATCTCTTTAGATAGCAAAACTACCTTTTTTTTTACAGATCTTAAGAAGGTATTAACACAAAGTCTACATAAGTTGACGGAAAATAAGGAATAGATTACAAAGGATAATTATAGTTATAAAAGAAAAATAATAGTTACAAGATCATATCTTAATTACGACAAGAGTTTTAACACATATAATCCCAAAACACGATTACTAATTCCTAATTTTCCTAGGATAGCCACATGTCTTTAAATGTTTCTGCTTTGCCGTCGTCTACGTAAATTTTGTCAACACCTAGCATGAAACGCCATGAGCTTGGAATGCCCAGTAAACGCACACATACCACATCTCTTATTCCCAATCCAATACACAATTACAATTACAACAAATAAGTAATGAAGCATGATATTCAAGTAAACAAGCAAAAGGTTATAAAGTTAGATTTTAGTAATCTAGAAATTCCCCAAAGAGAGTTCATCCTTCCACCATAAGAATTGAACTCGGATTTTTCAGTATGCCCCATCTTTTACTGCTTTACAGACCTTACCCCTGATGCCTGCAATGGTTATGCACTGCATAGCACCAACTGAGGACCTCTAAAAAGACAGTAAAAATAAGGGTCTTACCCATAACATCCTCCAACCTTATCTATCATAAATACTTAGGGTCCGAATACAACCAATCAATTCAAGGATTCCAAAACAACCACTTGTGCAAGACTTAACCTTCAATTAGGGAACATGTCCCATCAATCTATAGTTGAAGTTAACACATTATCATCTCATCATTATTCAAGTGATTAAAAACCCAATAACACTCCCGCTTAGTTTCCCTTTGAGTTAGATGTTTTAAGTTAAAGTTAGAACAAACTATTGAGACAATACGTTCTATATACTTATAAGCATCATCAAAGCACCATGGTAAAGAAATATAGGCATAACAATGAAAAAATCATACTAAGGCCCAAACAAGTGATAAGAAGCACATTCATGAAATTAAAAGTATGAAATCATCAATAAACTTAAATTTTCAGATTAGATGCACTTTAAAGATCACAATCTAAGAGATATTTTTAGATTTTTTCTGAACTCAACCTTTCTAGGGTTTGTAGAGAATTTTATCTAGTTTCTAGATAATCTTTCAAAAATAGGATAGCTTTCCTAAATTTTTCATTATTTAAGAAATACTTCAATGTTGTCCAAATTCGTCGACTGTTACGAAAATCGGATTTTCTCTCAAACCACTCGCTCTTTTTCAATAGAACCATTTTTTCTTGAAATCCAACACTTTAAGAAAGGTTTTGATATAAAAATGAGGTCAAGAGAATTTTTATTCATTTTGATAAAATTTTTGAAAGTGTGTTGAAAATACCGGTCTTTCTTGCACAAGATTGAAATAAGAAGAGTAATAGAAAAATAGGACAACCATGAGAAATTTTCCACTTCTCTTATTATGAAAACATGATAAATAGTATATGTATATAACTCAAATTTTTAGAATGAATGTATGCTTTTGGAAATATGTGAGAAGTGGGTAAAAAAATATAGTTTTACTTCCATTAAGTGATAATACAAGGAAAGAAACAAGGCTCTAATTATTTTATTCAAACACAAGAACACTAGGAATACACATTTGAAAATGATATATTAAACCTCTAAGACCATGTATCTGAATGAGAAAATAAAAAAGAAGGTTGTGCTATGGCTTACTTATTTGCCTAAGAATAGTGTTGTGCAAGCTTGCCCGTGTGTATGTATTTGAGTGTGTTTGATGCTCAAAAGTGTAGAGGGGAGTGGCACACTTATAGGAAAATTGGTGTAAAAAGCCCAAAATTGCCATTGGTTAGGATTGAATGGAATGAACTTGTGTTTAGTTGAAATGTAATGGAATGAGGGGCGATTAGAATGGTTAAGTATGATTTAGTTGGGTTTAAATCTAGCTTGGTTGGTTTAGAACTAGGGTGGTACAAACACAATTTCAAGTTTTGGGGGTACTGTGATACTTTCTTCCTTAATTTCATGAAAAATGTTTCAAAAGGTACTTCAAAGTCTTCTCCCTAGGGTGGCTGGCCATGTGATGGTGGTTTAGAAAAGATTTTTCTTTTATTTTGTATACAAATTGATATCTATAGATATATATGCATATATAGATTTTGTGTACAAAATGATTTGATAAGAAAAGTTACATATATATATATGCAAAGGAACTAGATTTGGGGTCAAAGCGTAATTCTAATAAAGTGTGAGGACTAGGCTTAATTATGAATTAAAATACTTATTTAAGTGTAGAATTAGTGATAAGGAAATTAATTTGATCAAATTATCTCACTTTAAATTAAAAGCCGCATAACCGAATGGAAGTGATAAAAATCGAAAAGTAGGGTTTTAGGTGATCAATCTATAATTCGAGACCTAATTAATTAATATTAAAGTATTAGAAATGATCTCTAAGTTACCGGAGTCGATTAGGGTTTGCACGGTTTCGATCGGGATGTGTTTTCAATTTTAGGGTTAAAATTGTGAATAAACAAGGAATTGAGGGCTTTCATTATAATAATCCAAAAGTAAGGGCCTTCATAGAATTTACAAAAGTTAGGAGTCTCACATTTATTACCCTTTTAGTGTCGGTGAAGGCATTCGGTAATTGATTTGTATATACTTGGCAAATTTATAATCCTGTGAACTTCTAGTTCATACTGATTAGTACAAGAATCAATATAAGATAATATTGAATTAATCCAAGTGATTTCACATCAAGCTTCAGGCTGTGACTATTCTCCCCCTGATGATAGGAAGACTGTTTCATCAAAATGACAATTCTCAAAACGTGCTCTAAATCCATCACCTGTTAAGGGTTCAAGATATCTAATAATAGATGGAGAATCAAAACTAACATAAACTCCAAATTTACATTGAGGACCCATTTTACTGTGCTAAGGGAGTGCAATAGGAACATATACAACACAACTAAACATTCTAATTGAATAACATTTGATGGTTAACCAAATAGGAGTTGTAATGATGAGTACTCATGATATGCGGCTGGTCTAACATGAATCAATGATGCTACATGCAATATAGCATGACCCCATGCTAAAACAGGTCATTCGTTTTTCAGAAGCAAATGCCAAGCAATCAACTGAAGCCATTTAATGAAATATTAAACTACATCATTTTGAGTATGAACATGCGCCGTAAGGTGCTTGACATTAATACCAACTGGTATGCAATAATTATTAAAAGTTGCGGTACAAATGAGATTATCTAATTAATACATATATCAAAATCATGAAATAACAAATAGTCCATATATATCCTTGAATGGGATGGTCTAATAATTAATTTTTCCAGTAAACAAGCAGAGCATGGATAATCACTTGGTAAAACAATCTTCTGATTCTTTAATGGTTGTCTCATTTAAAATTTCAATAATTCAATGCACCATTATAGATCCCGAATGCTCAAGGTAATCATTTCATAATATGAAAAGCTTTTTGGATTAGAACACTTCTGGTGCATTAAGTTAGAGCACTTATGGTGTATTGCAACATTTGATTCAATTATTTTTACTACCGCATAATACAACCCAGATGAATATCAAGAAACTTTTCGATGACTAGCTTTTGGCCGAAAACATTACAAGGAACATATAGATATAATTCTTTACCTTTATTTATATTTTCAATAACTAATACAACATATATCTGTAAAACTTAATAGATGTCTTTGGGATCTAGTAGAATATACTTCATTAATATAAAATTTTTGTTCTATTTGACAATCAATATCAATATTGGCTCTTCCAGAGTTTTTAATCAAGTATGTACGACCTGAGATTTTATTGACATTAGCTTTTGTCATTACTAAATGTATCAAATGTTTTTCATCACAAAGAATTGTTGGTGTTGTTATATTGTCTACTAAACAAATATTCTTACTAATCATTTAAGGATTAATCAATACATTAGTAAAATCCATGTTTACACACTCCAAAAGCATAACTAAAACAAATATAACATTTAGAAATTAATGTGAATATTTTCATCACCAATAATCTTTTCTTTTATTAAGGCTTGTTACCCAGGAGACAGACGCCCCAAATGGAAAAGATTTCAATAGTAAAATACTATTGACGAATAGTATTTTGAGAAAATTGCCAAAAAAGAATGCACAATAATGAGTAATGATGAATAGTGAATTACCAAGTGAAATTTGTCAAAAGATGAATATTAATTATTTATGCACAATAATCACTTTCTTTTCTAGCAGATTTTTTTGCCATGCAATATCCACCATGCATATGCAACATGAATATATTCATACATCATTCTTGGGAGGTTCTATTGTGTAAACCTTTTTCTTTTTACTGTGATGTCTCAGGATTATTCTACATCAAGTGGAATGGCTTGATATTTTTGCTCGAATGTATCTAAACATATCCCCCACGAATTTTGTAATTCTACCTCAGCCATGTCCAAAACCACGACCTCTCCCTTATCCACAACCATGAAATGCAACCTCATTCGCTTAAGGGAATGAAGTAGAGCCAATAAGGTGAGATTGATGATTTTTCAATAAAGTTGATTAATTTATTTAGCCATAAGAAGACATGAAATTAGTTAAGAGTACTATGGTAAATTGACGCTCTCTATTAGGGGTATAAGCGGTGCGGTTCAAGCAGTTTGAGAGTAAAATTATAAATCGAATGGCAGATTAGTAGATTGGCGAATTGTGGTTTGAGTAGTGTTGGACGGATTGGCAAATTGCAGTTTGAGTGGTTTTGGGCAGATTGGCAAATTGAAGAATATTTTAACCAATTACCAAGCCTTTGCATAATATAACACTAATTTGCATCATATTTTTCATATATACAACACAAAGTAATTTTACATAATATTTTTCATATATATAACTACTAATTGCAATAAATTTCACATATTAAATCTCTTTCACACTCATTTTTACTTTGATATTTCATTATAGGTTAAAAAATATATATGTATTAATTATAGCGGAGCAAAGTGGAGTGGTTTCGAAGGTGGATTATAAATTTTAAAGTTTAAACCGCGGTTAGCGGATGAAGTGGTGTAGATTGATGCGGACCGGTGCGGGTTTAGCTTATTGGATGGTATTTTGCATAGCCCTACTCTCTATATTGCTCTTGTAGGAGCATATCATCAGCGTAAAAATTTCAACACATATTCTATAGATTGTACTCACTAATTGCTTCATAATTTTGCAACTTCAAGTACAATCAATTATAGGGAGCTTTTGAGGAGGATTATGGTCTTCTGATACTCATATCTCCTTCAAATTATTCCACAAAATAAGTGAATATGTTACCGTGAGATACTCAGTTTTAATTCTTCTTGGAGATGGTAACGAATGAATATCATTGCCTTTGTGCAATCCTACAGGGATGCTTCATTTTCATTTTTAATGGTATCTCCAAGATCTATTGACTTAAGGTAGATCTCAACATCAAGGATCCAAGATATATATATATATATATATATTTTTAAAAAATACAAAATATCAAAAGCTTTGAATTCTAATATTTGAAGGATTCACCATATTCATGCACTCAACACAACAATAATAACATATTTAGTATCACGTGAATATATTGAGAAAAATATAAAATCAGCCTTTATGACTACTTTTATAAAATATTTATTCATAATTTATTTATACTTACCTCAACCACACTGTAAAAAGATCACACTAACTTTATTTGTATGTAATTCAACTTTTCCTTCTCAGCTGGTTAGAATCTCGTGCTGATAACTGTGGATTCGCCTTTTTCTCGCGTCCCGCCTATTGGAAAAGTTTGAAAGAAAGGCTTCACAATTCGGACTCCCACGGTTCTGAATCTAGTCTCACAAGTGCAATGTGAAACTGATAAACACCAAAGAGTCCAAATCCGGTAAATCTTTTTGGAAAATCGATTTTAAATCAAATAATACCAAAATTGGACTGCTTTGCTAGATACAGAGTCGCTACCTAAATGTTTTATTTTGGAAAAATTTAGAAAACCTTAACTCATGCCGAATGCCACGTGTCTGTCATCACCAAAGTTGTCTCGGCTCGGGAACTTAGGTATGAGAGGGGAAGGTCATGAATTAAGCACCCCCGCTTGTCCAATCAAAGATCAGCCTCTACTAATCATGATATGATATTTTATAAATATTATGCGTTCTTATTCCGATTATTAATCTAACCTTACTATGTGATGCATACAAGTATAAACTACATCGCAAGAATTGGAACATTTCAAGTCATGTTTGCTTGTGAATATGGCTTGAATTTGCCACCCTCAAGTTGGCTTAAAGATGCGGATTTGCCACCAAACATAGTGGGCTTAAAACATGATTTGCCACTTAACAAAGTGGGCTTAAAACTTACATTTGTTGAATCGTTCCAATTCAAACAACAAGCCTTCATCCACAGGCATTCAAGCAGTTTAGCATTTAAGCACTTAGCCTCATGGCAAGCATGCTAATCATGGCAATATGGCAATCACACTCATGCAAGCATGCTAAAGCATAAAAAGTCACCTAGTACTCCAACCCAAAAAAGAACCTAGTTAGAAAAATGCATGATCCTAACTATACAAGATGCCTAATGTAACGCATGCAATATGCAATTAATAGGCTCGGCTACTAATGTGGCATATGAATCGATTCAAACAACATGCGATTAAACACATATTTAAAGAAGTATTTGAAATTGCAATGCAGTTTGTATAATGCGCCGAGCCTCTGTGCATGCAAAACAAATGAATGGATACAAGCATGCAGTATGCTAATTGAAATATAATCCCTAATCTAACCATCGAAAGCGATTAAATAAAAGGGAGAAAGACGTGGGGTTGGAAGACATACACACACACGCACACTTATTACAACATTATGCCCTCACGAAGGAGGGTCCGAATAAATAAGCCAAATTAACTAGCTACGCTAATTAAGCTAACTAATTATTACAACATAATATTTAACTAACTACTCTAAGCTAATTGAATATTACAAATAAACTAACTAGCTAGGTACTTAACTAATTAATTACAAAACAACTAAACTAATTAATTACAACATGAATTAATCAACTAATTAACTAGACAAGTTAACTAAACGGCCTCAGGAAACGAGGGATGCATGCATGCTCAGTTCCTCTACCCAAAAAGCCACCGGTTTGCTGTTACGAGCCTCTGTTTGCACATTTGAACACCAAAAATTCTGCCAACTTCCAGAATACCTCTGCCCCACCTCAGGAACACACTGTGCAAATTTCATTGGTGGCCAACAGGGGGCCTGTCGGCTACCAATGGTGGTCGGTCGGCTACCATTAGTGGCCGATCGGCTGCCAGTGGTGGCTGGTCGGCCACTAATGACATGAACTCCTCTTTTTGCTGCAACAAAGAGCAGACAGAGCAAAATAGTGCATTCTTACAGATTATTTGCACACTTTGCCTCTTCTTTTCATGGGGATATCAAAGGAGGGACAAAATTTGGGTTTACAAACCATCAATCAAGCAATTTCATTGCATGATGGTTTGTGAAACCAATTGAGCAAGTTCAATGAATGCAAAATGAGACCAAAGGACCATCACCCTATCATGCTTGATTAAGGGCAACGGTAACCAAGGAAAATGGCACATTTTATCACTTTTGTGTATGAAATGTCTCATTTTCCTTGTGTTCAAATTAACATCCGATTTGAACACATGCAATGCAACACAAATGATGCTTATCTTGCCTGTTTTACTTGTCCAATTTTGTTTACTCATTTTAATTACCAAAGCTTTTCTTTAATCCATTAAGTCCATTAGTGAGTGTTCTCTAATGGAAAGATAGCTCAAACCACAACGTGTTTTGGGCATGAAAGAGGCATTACACTGTTGGTAATGAACCCTCTAAAGGATTAAACCATTAGGTGTAGCACCTCCATTTCATACTTAGGCAAACAAGTGGGTTGAAACCACTTTCAAAGCAAACAAAAGAGTGAAGAATGGAGGGAGATTGCAGAGATTTTAAGTGCTGAAATGAAGTGCAAAACAACACTAAAGCATTTTATTTACTTAAAATAATGGTCATTAAAGCATTAAAACACCAAGCTAGTGAAGGAAATTACACTATAACTATGCAATACAAGACTCAAATGAAATAAACAACCAAAAATAGAGGCAAAATAGCCCTAAAAAAGGTCTAAAACACGCTGGACTTAAGCCACAAAAATCTAAAATAATAAGCTAATACATGAGGCTAACTAGGCATGCAAACAAGACACAAGGAGGGGAGGCTAACCCCTTCAATTTTGGACTTCAAAATAAAGTTTTTACCACTGAAAAAACTCTAAAATTCAGTGGTTAAAAGGCCCAAAAAAGCTGATTTAAAAGTGATGAATAATAGTACAAAAGCTTAGCAAACAAAGGAGCAAGAATAGTGGACCACCCCCTAACTCAAAGAGACCTCAAACCAACACTTTTAAGTCACAAAAACAGAGCTTTTGACAGTTCAAAATCAGCCCAAAATAGTTGGAAAAGATGGCAAAACAAAGATAGAAAACAAGTATAATTAAGGTAAGTGCTATACCTTACAAGCCAAGCACAAAATAGCCAATAATCCAAGCTTAAACCACCTTCTAGAGCTCAAACAAGACTCCAAGTAATCTCAGCCCAAAGGTGAGAGTATTTGGTTAAGGGTTGGTATGCAAAAGCTAAGGACTTGTAAGCAAATGTGTATAAAATATCAAGAGAGAGAGAGAATTCTAGAGAGAGAGAGATATTTTTGCCCTAATTTTGCTAACCCTCCAAAATTGGGGAGGAACCCCCTTATTTATAGAAAAAACACCCCTTGAGCTTAGAAACATCTCACCATACACGTGTATGGAAATGCAGCTCAGTGTGCAACAACTGGCACAGCTGTCAATAAATATCTGGAAAAAGGCACTGGTGATCATCGACCACCACTGATAGCTGACCGGCCACCACTGGTGGCCGACCGGCCACACCCATGGCCAACAAAAACATCCCATGGCCAACAACCTTGGGTAGTGTCAGGTCACCAAGAGGTCCAGACACCAAGTTTTGGTCCAAAACAAAGCATAAAAAGAACAAGGTTTAAAGGCTCAAAGACAGGGCATTCCTCCAAGGACTTTGGGCGCTCAAAACGAATACAAACATACACAATCATCGAGTGCACAAGTGATGACGTCTAAGTCTTGAGGACAGTCAAAAATGGAGTGTCTACAATAACGTGTTATAAAACTAAAATAATAAAAGAGAAAGTGAGGGCCAAAGAAAATAACAAAGAACTTGGGCCAAAAGAGAATAAGTATTAGAATTCTTATTCATTCTCATGCATAGATATACACCTAGCAAACATTTGTTTTTATAGACAAATTTTGGTAGAGAAAATTCAACACAACCTTATCTTCAAAGTTTCTCCAACCTTCTCCTATCTTTTACCTCTTTCTTTTTATCTCCAAACCTTATAACATTTCAAGTCTATCCTTGTGATGTCTCGAATCCTTTTAAAACAAATTTAGTGCATTAATTGGTAATTTCTGTCTCTTTGTGTTGTCTTCATCATCGTTAAACATTTTGAGTTTTGTGTGGTTATCCATTCTTCCTTGTGATTGTTCCGGTAAGCATATTTTAGTGAGTTCCGAGATGTCTTCTTGTACTTTTAGGTCTTTGAGTGAAACCGGGGATGTGGTATATGTTTTGAGGATGCTTTGTCTCCCTTTAGGTTGAGACCGCTCAAACGGTCTTTTGGTCACTCGAACGGTGAAATCGACCATCCAGTATCTTGTTTTGCAGTTTGAACTTCTGGAAGTAAGTGTTCTTCGCTGGAGCAGAGCTTTCATCGCTCAAGCGGTCATGTGCAGAGGGGAGTGGAGATTCTAAGAATCAGTATTATTCACTCAAGCAGTCTCTCGAATTTAAATTGTTCGCTTGAGCGCAAGTTTGATCACTCGAGCGGTCTGTCCACAGTCTGCTCCTAAAATTGTATCAAATCGCTCCAAAAGTTGAGCCTTACACACTTTTCTCTCACTTTTCAATTCACACTCTCTCTCTATATTAACTCTCACTCTCTTTTCTCTTATCTCTCTCTAGAAACTCTCCACCCACTTTAATTACTTCCTTGATCTCTCATTATCCATTGATATTTTGACCTTAGTGTCTTCTTTAATTTTGGAAAGCTCACCAAGGGCTACGTTGTGTATAGTGGAGATCGGATTTTAACACCATTGATTTCAGAGGTTTTCATGTTTTCTTCTCAAAGTCTTGAGGTAGGGATTTTCTTTGAGTTATATATATGATTTTAGCATGTCTTGTACATATCTCTATAATTTCAAGTTTGGATTTGGGTTTTAAAAATGTTGAATCTACAAAATGTTAGAGAAATGATTTCTTTCTCATGATTTGATCCAAGATTAATTATTTTGGGTACAATGAACCACCTAGGAATGCATACTAGTAGTTATTTTGAAAATGAAGGAAAACCCCTCTTTTGATCAAACCCTATGTTTTGGGCCAATTTGGGGAAAAGTGAAATTAGTGAAATATCCATAAGATTGATGTTAAATCCTTTGAGAAATTGAAGAAAATTTTCCTTATGTTGTTAAGTTGTTAAGGCACTCACGAAAGAAATAAGAATTGCGGTTGAGCAATTATGGTAATATATGGTATATATGTTTAGATTATGGAAAAATTGAAAATGGATATTGATTGTGAATATAAGGCGTAGACACCCCATTTTTGACCGCCCTTAAGACTTGAGCGCCTCAGGTTGATCACTCAATGATGAAAGTTATGTTATACAAATGTTTGATTTATTAAGTAAGAAGAGCTTCTAAATCCCAACCTTACACCCGTTTTTGTCCAAAACTATTTTTGACCTTAAAATCCTCTTTTTCAAAATATTTTTCCAAACGTTTCTTCGATGTTCTTGGGCTCGCAATTCGTTTAAAATATTACACTTTTCGGTAAACCAAGTAAAGACAAAGTGAAAATAAATGAAAGGGACGTGAACTCTTTGAAAATTCTTTACAAATATCTTATTTATAGGTTTGGAGTTGAAGAAAATAGGAGGGGAGAAAAGAAAACTAGTTAGGGAGAAGGTTGGGCATTAATCCATTGAGAAAGAAATGAGCAGCCTTCCCTAAAATAAGTATATCTCTTTGAAAACTTAGAATTTAGATGTGAAACCACCACCATTGGAAATTAGACATCCGGGCTTCAATTTAGACTCAAGAATCACCTAAAACCAAGTCTGGATGAAGGTGATATGCCCATTTAAAGTTGGGCCTGGAAGCAGATTTTTCTAGACAGTCGACAACTAAAGTAGACGACCGGCCACTAATAGTGTACGGCCAGCCAGTTGTGAGAAATTAGGCCATTTTTAGTGGATTGGCCAGCCAAGTGTCCTTACAAACCAAACGGCCACTAATAGTGTACGGCCGTCCCCTTTAGTGGCCTGCCAGCCACTTGTGTCAAAAAATCATATCTTTTTGCCAATTGTGCCAGCTGTCTCCACAAGTGCATACACTGCACCAACTGTCTCTATACTAATATTTCCGGCCGAGTAACATGTTTTTCTATATATAACGGACCTTCCCTCTTGGTTTTAGGTTAGAAAAAATTCCAAAAACTCCAATACTTGCATAACACTCTCTCTCTCTCTCTCTCTCTTTCTCTCTCTCTTGCAACCTACACACTCTCTCTCTACACTTCCTAAACCAAAAATTTAGCTCTTCTTGTTGAGGTTCTTAAGCTCAAATCTCAGCCCTTGAGAGTGAGAACTTGTGGGTTTGTTAACAAAAGAGTTACCTTGCTTCAAAGGGTATAACTTTGACTATCTTTACACTTCTTCTTCCTTCTCTTTTCTTGCTATTTTTCGGCTTTTTTTCAACTATTTTTATGGGCTGAAGCTTGTGGTTTAAGGCTATTAAAGGTAGAGGGGTTAGTCACTCTTCTTTAGACCTTCTTTTCCAAGCTTTTACCTTTGTGTTTCCCATCTCTTCCTCAACCTTTTTCCAACTTTTTACATTGATTTTCAGAGGTTTCCAGAGGCTAAAAATGTGGTTTTGAGGTCCCAAAAATGGAGGGGTTAGCCACCCCTCCTTTGGTTGTTTACTAGCTTAAATTCTCCATTTTTTTAACTTACCCTTTTAGCTTCTTTTACATCAATTCCAGCACTATTATAGCTTCATTTAGGACTGCTTTTATGTGTTAGTTTCATTTTTGCTTTGTACAGTATGTTTGTAATGCAGTGGTCCTCATAGGTTTGGTGTTTTAGGTATTAAACACTAACCTATTTGAGTTGATAGCATTTATTTCTTACTTTCTATACTTGTGTTCGCATGTAATCCCTTCTACAACCTCCCTCATTTCTTGACTTTTTTATTTCTTTGAGAAGTGTTTCAACAGAGTGTTGTTTAAGCTTGAGAAATGAACCATACAATGCTAAATGGTTTAATCTCTTCAAAGGTTCATTACCAAGGCATTACCTCGCTCTCATGCCCAAAACAACTTCTTGTTTGATACTCTTCTCCATTTAGTGGACTTAACACTCATTTTTGGGCTAAAATGACTAATGAATGGAAAGGTAATTAAAAGAGGCAATAAAACTTGGACTAAAATAGAACAAGGTAAGAAAAATCAAGTTTGGGGTTCAATCGGACGTTAATTGAACTCATTGAGTTTAGAGTCATTTCATACTTTCAGTGATGAAAATGGTTCAAAATATCAAGTGAACCACTTCCCTTGATCAATATCGTGATAGGGAGAGGTTTTTGTTGGTCTTTCAGTTCCATTTATTAAGTTTTTATCCCTTGATTCATAAGTCATCATGCAATGAACTTGCGTCGATTGATGGTTTGAAAATTGAGCCTACCCCGCCTTTGATCTGATCTATGGTACGGAGAGGTAGAGTGGACAAATGTCCCCTAAAAATACTCTATTTGTACTCTATTTTGTTTCTGTTGCAGCAGGGCAGTACTAATCATTAGTGGCCGGCCAGCCACCTTTACTGTACGACCGACCACTTCTTCTGGCTGGCCGGCCACCTTTTTCAGCTAGGCAATATTATTTTTCCTATAGAACAGAGCAGAGGATGAGTATTTTTCAGATTGCGAAACAAAAGTATTTTGGCAGCCAAACAGAGAGTCTTTTCGGATGGAAACCCGCGTGCATGCATGAATCATCCCTCGTCTCCTGGGGACCGTTAAAATTATATTTAATAGTAGTTTGTTGTACTTAAAGTAGTGGACTTGTAATTAATTAGGTAGTTTAATTAATTTGTGTTAATTAGCTTAGAATAGTTAATTTGTGGTGTTGTAATTAATTAGTTAATTGATTTTGATATTGTAATAGTTAGTTAATTCGGTAATTAGCTAGGACATTCATCCAAACCCTCCTGTGCGAGGGCAAAATTGTAATATGGTGTATGTCTTCCAACCCCACGTCTTTCTCCTTTTTATTTACCCACTTACAATGGATAGTATAGAACATCATGTTTTAATTAGCATTTTCCATGTACAAAGTATCCATTTGTCTCGTATGCATAGGGTTTGGCTCATCATTCTAACGGTATTGTCATTTATTACTTCTTTAAATGCGTGGGCCACCGCATGCTATCAAAGTGATTCACATGACATATTAGACAACCGAACCTATGAGTTGCATTTTTGTATGTGTAGCATTAGTCATTTGCCTAGTTAGGATCATGCATTTTTCTAACCCTTTTATTTCTTTTAGCTTGCCTTGAAGTACTAGGTTAGCATTTATGGCTTTAGCATATTGCATGCGTGTGATTGCTAACATATTAAGCATATTTTCCATGAGCCTAAGTGCTATACAACATTCAAGATCATTATCTTTCCCTAGCAGATCATTCCTCACTTATATCATACCACCCAATTACTTGTACTCTTTCTCTTTCTCTTTCTACAAAAAACATAGTTCTGTATGTGCCTGCACCCCTTTCACGTTGAAACATGGTTCTGTTATGTGTAAGCATCCATGCTGCGTTGAGACCAGTATTGAGGGTGTAGGCACTTAGCATGTGTTAGGCATCATTTGGCTGTGCCCACTTCTTTTCTATATAAAACGTAGTTTGATTTGCATCTCCATTCTTTTATGATATTTGTGTGGTAAGCACTGCTTGTGGTTTGATTATATTATTACATTGCACTGTATATCATTTGCATCATGCCCCTGAACTACGTTGGTTTGATTCTTGCAACGGGATACATAGGCAACCCTCGGGTTCAACTAACTACATTTGCATTTTGTTTGTTTGCCCAAGTCTTACGGCCTTGTCAAAATAGGTTGTCTTCAAGCTTTGACATTAACTCACATCATTTCATGACTTCGAGCTATGTCAAAAAGGGGCAACTGTAGACATCTCATTTTTTACCGCCCTTAAGACTTGGACGCCTCAGGTTGATCACTCGATGATAAAAGTTATGTTGTACAAACATTTGATTTCTTCATCAAGAAAAGCTTCTAAATCCCAACCTTATACCCCATTTTTTATCAAAACTATTTTAGACCTTAAAACCCTCTTTTTCAAAATATTTTTCCAAATGTTTCTACGATGTTCCGAGGCTCGCATTTCGTTTAAAATATTACGCTTTTCGGTAAACTGAGTAAGGACAAAGTGGAAATAAATGAAAGGGAAGTAAACTCTTTGAAAATTCTTTAAAAACATCTTATTTATAGGTTTGGAGTTGAAGAAAATAAGAGGGGAGGGAAGAAAACTAGTTGGGGAGAAAGTTGGGCATCAATCCGTTGAGAAAGAAATGAGCAGCCTTCACTAAAATAGGCATATCTCTTTGCACACTTAGAATTTAGATGTGAATCCACCACCATTGGAAATTAGACTTTCGACACTTCAATTTAGACTCAAGAATCACCTGAAGCCGAATCCGGATGAAGGAGATATGCCCATTTGAAGTCGGGCCTGGAAGTAGATTTTTCTGGGCGACCGGCCACTAATAGTGTACGGCCGGCTAGTTGTGAAAAATTAGGCCATTTTGAGTGGATTGGCCAGCCAAGTGTCCCCACAAGCCAAACTAGTGGCCGGTCGGCCACTAATAGTGTATAACCGTCCCCTTTAGTGGCTTACCGACCACTTGTCAAAAAATCAGATCTTTTTGCCAGCTATGCCAGCTGTCTCCACAAGTGCATGCACTGCACCAACTATCTCTATACTAATATTTTCAACCTAGTAACATGTTTTTCTATATGTAAGAGACCTTCCCTCTTGGTTTTAGATTAGAAAAAATTCAAAAACTCCAATACTTGCATAGCACTCTCTCTCTCTCTCTCTCTCTCTCTATCTGGCAACCTACACACTCTCTCTCTTTACACTTCCTAAACCAAAAATTTAACTCTTCTTGCTGAGATTCTTGAGCTCAAATCTCAGCCCTTGAGAATGAGAACTTGTGAGTTTGTTAACAAAAGAGTTACCTTGCCTCAAGAGGTATAACTTTGACTATCTTTACACTTCTTCTTCCTTCTCTTTTCTTGCTATTTTTGGGCCATTTTTAAAAGGTTTTTATGGGTTGAAGCTTATGGTTTAAGGCTATTAAAGGTAGAGGGGCTAATCACCATTCTTTAGACCTTGTTTTCCAAGCTTTTACCCTTGCGTTTCCTATCTCTTCCTCAACTTTTTTCCAACTTTTTACACTGATTTTCAGACATTTCCAGAGGCTAAAAATGTTGTTTTGAGGTCCCAAAAATGGAGGGGTTAGCCACCCCTCCTTTGACTTGTTTACTAGCTTAAATTCTCCATTATTTTAGCTTACTCTTTTAGCTTCTTTTACCTCAATTCCAGCACTGTTTTAGCTTCATTTAGGACTATGTTTATATGTTAGTTTCATTTATGCTTTGTATAGTATGTTTGTAGTGTAGTGGTCCTCATAGGTTTGGTGTTTTAGCTATTAGACACCAACCTATTTGAGTTTATAGCATTTATTTTTTGTTTTCTATACTTATGTTCGCATGTAATCACCTCTGCAACCTCCCTCATTTCTTGGCTTTTTTATTTCTTTGAGAAGTGTTTCAACAGAGTGTTGTTTAAGCTTAAGAAATGGACCATACAATGCTAAATGGTTTAATCTCTTCAGAGATTCATTACCAAGGCATTACCTCTCTCTCATACCCAAAACAACTTCTTGTTTGATACTCTTCTCTATTTTAGTGGACTTAACGCTCATTTTTGGACTAAAATGACTAATTAATGAAAAGGTAATTAAAAGAGGCAATAAAATTTGGACTAAAATGGAACAAGGTAATAAAATCAAGTTTGGGGTTCAATCAAACATTAATTGAACCCATTGAGTCTAGAGTCATTTCATACTTTTAGTGATGAAAATTGTTCAAAATATTAAGTCAACCACTTCCCTTGATCAATATCTTTATAAGGAGAGGTTTTTGTTGGTCTTTTAGTTTCATTTATTAAGCTTTTGTCCCTTGATTCATAAGCCATCATGCAATGAACTTACGTTGATTGATGGTTTGAAAATCGACCCCACTCATCCTTTGATCTGTTCGATGATAAGGAGAGGTAGAGTGGACAAACATCCCCTAAAAATACTCTGATTATGCTCTGTTTTGTATCTATTGCAGTAGGGCAATGCCAAACATTAATAGTCGATCGGCCGTCTTTACTGTACGACCGACCACTTCTTCTGGCCGGCCGGCCGGCCACCTTTTTCAGCAAGACAATATTATTTTTCCTGCAGAACAGAGCAGAGGATGAGGTAAAACAGTGCATTTTTCAGACTGCAAAACAAAAGTATTTTGGCAGCCAAACAGAGAGTATTTTCGGGTGGAAATCCGCGTGCATGCACGAATCATCCCTCGTCTCCCCAAGCCCGTTAAAATTATATTTAATAGTAGTTTGTTGTATTTAAAGTAGTGTACATTTAATTAATTAGGTATTTTAATTAATTTGTATTAATTAGCTTAGAATGGTTAGTTAATTTGTCGTGTTGTAATTAATTAGTTAATTCATTTTGGTATTGTAACAATTAGTTAATTCAATAATTAGCTAGGACATTCATCTGAACCCTCCTGTGCCAGAGCAAAATTGTAATATTGTGTATGTCTTCCAACCCCACGTCTTTCTCTTTTTTATTTACCCGCTTATGATGGATAATATAGAACATCATGTTTTAATTAGCATTTTTCACGTACAAAGTATCTATTTGTCTCGTATGCATAGGGTTCGGCTCGTCATTCTAATGGCATTGTCATTTATTACTTCCTTGAATACGTGCGTTACCGCATGCTATTTACATGACATATTAGACAACCAAACCTATTAATTGCATTTTTGTATATGTTTCATTAGTCATTTGCCTAGTTAGGATTATGCATTTTTCTAACCCTTTTATTTCTTTTTACTTGCCTTGGAGTACTAGGTGAGCATTTATGACTTTCGCATATTGCATGCGTGTGATTGCTAACATATTAAGTATATTTTCCATGAGGCTAAGTGCTTAAGTGCTATACATGTTTGAATGGTTGTGGATGAAGGCTAAATTGCTTAAATTGGGATAACTTGATGAATGTACATATGAGGACACTTTTTCAAATAGTACATATTCAAACACTTTTCAAAATAAATATAAAATCAAAGTGTTCTAACTTTTGCAAATTAAT
The DNA here is from genome assembly GCF_055761805.1 of Camellia sinensis. Taxonomy (NCBI): domain Eukaryota; kingdom Viridiplantae; phylum Streptophyta; class Magnoliopsida; order Ericales; family Theaceae; genus Camellia; species Camellia sinensis. The sequence continues at coordinate 76,725,216 of NC_138970.1, forward strand.
CTAAACTTATGTGCAACACATATTAATGCTAGCCTAATAATCGGAACAAGAGCATATAATGTAAATAAGATTCACATCATGATTAGTAGAGGCCGATCTTTGATCGGGCGAATGGGGTGCTCAATTTATGACATTCCCCTCTCGTACCTAAGTTCCCGAGCCGGAACACTTTGGTGATGACGGATAAGCGGCTTTTGGCACGAGTATCGGGTTTCCTAAATTTTTCAAAAATATTTAGGTGGTAACTTTGTAATCTAGCAAACCAGTCTATTTTTGACATTTTTTATTCAAAATTGATTTTCAAAAAGATTTTTTGAATTTAGACTCTTTTATATTTATCTATTTCACATTACACTAATCAGATCAGATTCTCGGTCCATTTGTGGCCAATAAGTAGCAAATTTGGGAACATTTTTAAAGGGGGAGAATAAAAATAAATAAACACAATGGACCCACTTTAAAAAGTGATAATTTAACTGCACAAATATCTTTTTTTCAATTTTATAATAATAGTTTACTTAAATTATTTTTTCATAAACTATAAACAGAAATATATACACTCAAATAAACTATAAACAGAAATATATACAAAATAAATAATAATAATAATAATAATAATAATAATAATATGACACCTTCATTAGCAAATGGGCCATGGACAAGTATGTGATAGCTGGCAAAGGGATTTGTTCACCAATATAATAATTTATATTAGTACTAGAGAAGTCTAGCTAGTGCTGGTAGTCATCAAGAATAAAGAGCTGGCAAAGAATATATGCTTAAAGCTCCTGCTGATGATTGATTAACCTAAATAAAAAAAAGCTTTTGGATCCAAATGAACCAATATATGAAACCTAGCAGTCTCTAGAAAGAAGATCATATCCGAAATGTAATCTTCATCCACATGCATCATATCTAAGAAAACAATCTGAGATATTATTTGTGATCATCACTTCTTTCAAACACTCAAATTTTGTTCATATATACTTTAGAGCTCTGTCTATTAATATCAATTAATTTTGAGTTAAAAGTTTTCAATTTTGTGTGTTTCTCTCATTTGTAATCTTTTGACAGACTTATATGTACGTTTTAATAGGTGAAAAATATTATTTAATAAATTTTATGATAATTAATAATGTTTTTTGTCAAATATTTTTTAAAAAGTCAGTAATTATTTATTTTCAGTGACAGTTTGAAAATTTTTTTATAAAAAATGTCACTAATTATAAGTTTTAGCGACAGTTAAAAAAAATATTGACAAAAAAATTTTACTAATTTTCAAATTTCAGCAATGTTTTAAAAAAATTCATCACAAAAAAATCACTAATTATAAGTTCTAGTGACAATTTATAAAAATCGTGACAAAAAAATAACTAATTGTTAATTTTTGACTACATGCAAAAATCTTCAAAAAAATTATTTTTAACGATAATTTTATTAGAATTTATTTTTAATAAAATTTAATCAAAAATAATTCAATTATTAAGAACTATTAATAATTTATCCTAACCCTTTATCATATTCACATGTGGCCTGAATCACACGTTTAATAGCGTTCTAGATTTATTCCGTACCATTTTTGTACCTCACTCAAGTTTAGCTCATATAATCTAAGGTGATAATTCCTATAACTCTTAACACTTAAAATAATATTTAAAATGGAGAAGAACAATAAATAAAAAAAAAAATGATTCAGATCTCTAAAAAAATATCACTAATGGAGCTTTAATTTGTCTTTTTTTTCCCCTTCTTTTTTTTTTTTTTTTATTGCTTGACAGCTCACTAGAGCTGTACGACTGCACCTCTAATTAGAGGTCTACAGCAGCGTTGTAAAAAAAGGTTGGCTTTCCTCCGGTCCATGGTTAGATTAAAGGATATTGTTGGATCTGTCACGATTTATTACAGATTTCATTTCAATAATTTGAATCATTAATTTATAAAATTCCTTAAGTACTATATATCAAAAAAAAAATTACATTGATCAGATATCCATAAACTACATGATCAAATCAATTTTGTATAAATAAAAAAAAAAGGGATGGGTTCTGCACATTGAACGGTTCAAATTATCCGATTAACCTAATTTTTTACAAGCATATAGTATTCGATGAGTTTTACACATTAAACGGTTCGAATTATCGAAACAGTACCTATGGTGGACCTTCACGGCCCCAACACTATCATCCAAGATTGGAGGGAGTTGATAAATAAGCTACAAACTACTAAAAAAAAATTGTAAATCAATGTGAAAAATATCAACATAATTATAAAAAATTCAAGATATATTTTTTTGTTTTGATGATAATCACTTGTGAGAAGGTGAATGTCTTATCTTTTAGAGTTTTTTAAAAGCGTATCCTCTCCCTGTTCTTATGATTCTTTTTCCAAATGTACACAATATGAGTCTTTAGGAGGTTCAAAGTAAACGAGACCATAAGGACTGGTGCTTAAAATTAGGGCTGCAAACGAATCGAATTGAATCAATTCAAGTTTTGCTGAGCTCGAGTTCGGCTCGATAAGAAATTGGGCTCGAACTCGACTCGGCTCGGTTCGTTAATTTTAATAAAACTCGAGCTCGGCTCAATAATTTTTTTTAATATTATTTATATAAAAATATTTAAATAAAAATTATTATTTATATTATTTAATATATAAATAATATATTTATTATATAATTTAAATAAAAATAAACGAACCGAGTTTGACGAGCCGAGTTGACACGAGCTCGAGCTCGGCTCGACTCGTTTACTAAACGAGCCTAATAATCGAGCTCGTGCTCAGCTCGTTCACTAAACGAATCGAGCCAAACCAAGCCGAACTGAGCTCTTAATGAATCGAGTCGAGTTTGCTCATGAACAATTTGGTTCATTTGCAGTCCTACTTGAGATCAGCCAGATAGGCCCACTTTCAATCAGTTATACTCCTTAACGAATGAACTAAACTCACTTTTTTTTTTTCTTGTGACTTTATTTGTCTTCATGTTTTTTAAATTATTTTTATATTTTTTTATTGATTTATAATTCACCTTATACATATTTTTGTTAAATTACACCAACTTTCTTTGAAGTTCAGAGAAAACACATCAAAACTAAGGCCATGTTTGTTTGGGCGGACTGGATTAGCATTCTCATGACTAATAGTCCTAGGACTACGAATCCGTTGGATTATGTATCCTATCTTAACTAATAGTTAAGTTTAAAATAATTAGTCCGTACTTCAATTGTTTAACCAAACATCGGATTAATAATTTTATTGGACTATTAGTCCAATCCTAAGCTCATGTCCACCCAAACAAACATGGCCTAAAAGATTATGTTTGGCATGGATTTTTTTGATTATTTTAGTTACAAAAAAATAAAATAGGTTAAAAAATAATAAGATAAAATGTCATATCAAAATCATAATCATTTTATTTTTCTTTCACAAAAATTAAAAAAGTCAAAAAATTCATCCCAAACGAAACTTTTTAACCTCATGCTAAAATAGCCAAAAAGTCAAAAATCCAACTCACATCTCTAACAAAAGCTAATAAATTTAACATTATTGCATTGCACTCCTTTAAAATTTATTTACATAACAAATGCCACTTTTCATTAGTAATTTCTTAGTCATATGAATCTGGATCGTTTATTTTTTAAAATTTCTTAAGTAAAATATTCATACAAAAAATAATATGATCGGATATCGATCAACAAGTTAAGTATATGTTTGAATTAGTATTACAAAAAATGAATAGTTATTCATGAAATTATATTTGTCATCTATTTTCAAAACAAATTCGGTTCAAACATATAGTTATCAATGTCACAAACACAATTTAATATATTTTTTTATACATTTTTTAATACTAACAACAACTCATTGAAGTAAAGGCCACAAGTTTAACATAATTACACATGCTTTCTTAAGGTTTAATTTATGTAATATTCAATCCATTTTTATCAATAATTTTTTAACTATATAGATAAAATTATAATATTATCATCTTTTTATACTAAAATTTATGATTTATCTTTTTTATATTTATATTTATTTTGATATTTTAATTTTATTATAAAAATTGATTTAATTATATCAAAATTATAAAAACTACTGTATTTTTACAAAATTCTAAAAGATTAATTTAATTTGTCATTTTTGTCTTAAAACATGCTAGAAATAATGTTTAAAAATATATTGTAATGTATACAAAATTATGTAGTGTTTTGGAAAGTTAATAAAAAGTTAATTTTTTGATTTTTTTTTTTGTGACTTTTTAGCTTTCTTATGCTAAAAAAGTTAGTTTTTTGTGGCCGTTTTGGCTAAAAGAAACTAAGTGCTTGTTTGGCATATTTTATAAAAGTCAAAAAGTCAAAACGTTATTAAAAAAAGTCAAAATGTTATCGCTATTTTAAATATATATATATAAAAACAAATTTACACAGGCAGGTGCACCAAAAAAAAGTACAAGCCAACTTTGTATTGAAGTGATAGTGCAATCTAAAGTGATGGTACAAATTTATATAGGCGGGTGCACAAAAATTTATACAGGACGGTGTTGTTCGGCCTATAAGGGCCATCATAGGTCCGATTTTGATAATCTAAACTGTTCAATGTGTAAAACTCGTCGAGTACTATATGTTTGTAAAAAATCACGTTAGTCGGATATCAATAGTTATATGATCAAATCAGTTTTGTTTTTTTTAAAAAAAATAAACGGTGAACAAATTAACAGTTGACAAAAAAATGATCTGATGAGATAATTAACGATATCCGATCAACGTGATTTTTTACAAACATATAGTATTCGAGGAGTTCTACACATCAAACGCTTCGAATTATCAAAATGAGACCCGTGGTGAGCTCCCACGGGCCAAACAGTACCGTCCAGTCTGATCTCGAACTGAAGGCAAGCTGCTCCAATATATCTTTTGAAGTATGCTGCCCACCGCACAAATTCAAAGCATCGCTCCGTACTGACTTCCTAAACAATCACTGGTAGTACGCATAGGGGCATTAGGGGTAATAGGATAATTTTGTTATTTTATATAATATTTTAATACATATTTTTTTATAAAAAATTAAAAAATTATTTCAAATAATTATACTTTTTTTATACTTATTATTTAAAAAATAAAAAAATACATTTATATAATTCATCCTAAATAACTCTTAAAAAATTAAAAAATTTACGATATAGTCAGAACACCCTTATATAAATATTTTTTATTTTTTATCTACAACTAAAACATCGTGGGGTCGATTCGATTTGACACGGGCATCATTTATGTGTAGAGCCACCCATAACGTAGGGTTTAGGGGCATCGATTCATCAGCCAAAACTCCCAAGCCATAATATATTGAAAAATGTTTGGGAGTACTAATTAGTACTTCTATTAATTAGGTGGCAGCGGGTCTCGTCATTAATGATGTGATATTTTAGTCTTGGAGTTGTATTTTTTTTTTTTTACTTTTTTAATGCATTAGTGCTATTAGTGGTGATGTTTTTAGTGGGATGAATCATTGTTGTAATATATTAAGGTCAAATTTGGCATATTTAAAAAAAGATAAAAAAATTAAAAAGTCATTATTCTATTTAAGTCACATCATTTTATTTAAGTTACATTACTTCTCTAACACATCACTTCAAACATAACTCAAACCCAACCCATATTTCATAAAAATTCAAAAAGTGCACTTATTTAGATCATCCCAAACAACCTCTAAGTGATTGTTTAAGATGATCTAAATAAATATATTTTTTATCTTTTTATAAAAAGATATGTAAAAAAATAAAAAGATGATATGATAAAAAAAATGATAAAAAATTAAAAAATATATACTTATTTAAGATAGCCAAACTTGACCTAATGGTAACAAACAGGCTTGGACTCTAAAGTTGAGAGGACATTACTTCTTAAATTGTTTGAGCAATAAATTCTTCCTCTCTGAAAACTATATTTTAGTGTTTTTAATTTGAGTTTTTTGAATTAATTTTTTTGGAAATTGAATTTTTTATTTTTTATATTTTTTATTTTTAGTAAATGTTTTTAAAATTTTAAATTTTATTTTTTATTTTTTTAATACATCTTACTTAGATATTTCTAAAAAGTAAAATATTTGTGAAAATTTTTTAAAAAAATTAATAAATACATTAAAATATGAAAAATATACTGGATTTTCTTATTTTTTATATTTTTTGTATTTCGTAAATTTTTTAAAGACTTTTTTATATAAAATTATATTTTTAAGTGTATTTATATTAGGTATGTCTAAAAATTAAAAAAAATATATTTAAAATATTTTTAAAAATTCAGTAAAAATAAAAAATATATATATATGAAAAACAAGAAAATAGAATTTTCTGAAAAATATTTTTAGAAAAGTAACCAAGCAATTTTTTTTTCTTTTTTCTGGCTAATCTTACATTTATGTATAAACCAAAATGAAGATGAAGAAAACGAAGAAGCAACTTTTGGCCCCGTTTGGTAGAGTTGTGAAAAAGTGATTATAGTTTATAACTTAACAGTTTATAACTTAAAACTGTGAACATAAATTGATTTTTGACTTATAAATTAAGTTTTTCTTTCCCACTTAAAGAATAAATTGATTTTTAACTTATAAAAAGTTATAAACTGTATTGTTTACTTGAATCAAACACATCAAAATAACTTAAATTATGTTAAAAATTAAAATAAACTAGAAATAATTCCTAGCAAACAGGGCCTATATGCCAACCATTGGAGTGAAAATAGGTCTGAATTTAGGTGTTAGTTGGATTTTGATAAAAGTTGTGGTGGGTGTAGAAACCAATGTGATTAAAGAGACTTTGATTGAAAGATTGGGCCTATTGCTCGAAATTTAGGTGGGACTAAAAGGAATTTATTGAGTTTGTTGATTGTTGTTTGTAAAGAATTATTGTTGATTTGTTATTGATTATTGTTAATTATTTGTGAATTCGTTGCGAAGGAATTTGTAGAATTTCTTTTCATACTCTATTTTTTTTTGTTATTGATACTTTATTTACAAAGATAGTAAAGTGTTACTCTGATAATCAATAACATATTATTTTAAAATAGAGTAATAAATTGTTGTTTACGTCATGTTTGACGATAATTCTTTTTTTTCTTTTTACGAATTTTATATTCAATACGAATCTTGTTTGATAAAAATACTAATTTTATTAAAAAAGAATATTTAGATCAAAAATTATATTATTGTAAAATTTAAATATTAAATTATTTATTAATAATATTTTGATAATAATAATATATGTTAAATTTTTTAAATATAATTTTTGTACTTATTTTTAATCCGTTAAAATTTTATTATAAAATTTTTACCAAATTCCTCTTTTTGAATTACAGAGGGATCCAAGTTGGGATGATTCCATATTCCATCCATCGTACGAGTTATGGACGACATAGACAGAAAACAATTATGTAATGGTGTAGAAGCAAATCTATATAGTTTTATAATTTACTACTATTGATTAAAATTGTGATATTTAATCAATATGTTTGGTTTGAATTTTTTTAATTTAATTTTTTAAAAATTAAATTTTTTATTTTTTTATTTTTTTTTAAGTAAATATTTTTTAAAATTTAAGTTTTTTTTTTACTTTTTTAAATACACCTTATTTAGATGTATTTAAAAAATAAAATATTTGTAAAAAGAATTTCAAAAGTTAATAAATACACAAAAGTATAAAATAAACTGAATTTTCATATTTTTTTTATATTTTTGATATTTAATGAATTTAAAAAAATTACGAAATTTATACTTTTTAAGTGTGTATTTATTTAGGTGTGTCTAAAAGTTTTAAAAAAATGCTTAAAATATTAAACAAATCAGTGAAAATAAAAAATACAAAAAAATAAAAAGATAAAATTTTTTGAAAAATGTTTTTAAGAAACTCAAACCAAGCAGAGTGAATGATATAAAATAACATTTTAAGATTATTAAAAAATAAAAAAATAATAATCAAGAAAAAAAGTGTAATGCAATTAAAATGGTGAGATACGTGGAGAAATGCTGACCACACACTTGCCTGTCACCATCCGTCCTCCCCCATTTCAGATAAAGGCCTATTTTAAAGTCAACTTTTTTTTTTTAATTTTAAAATTTTTTTAAGTTATATTTTTTTAAAAAAAAAAAACAATCAAAAAAATTCAACTTGTTTGGTTTTAGTTTTCAGAAAATAATTTTCAAAAAAATTTACTTTTTATTTTTCATATTTTTATGTTTTCAATAAATTTTTCAATATTTTAAACAATTTTTTAAAAAAATTTTAGACACACCTAACATAAATACACTTAAAAAATATAATATTTGTGAAAATATTTTTTAAAAAATACACTAAATACCAAAAAATATATTAAAAAATATGAAAATTCAATACATTTTTCTTATTTTTGTATATTTATTAATTTTTAAAAATATTTTTTCACAAATATTTTACTATTTTGATATATCTAAGTAAGGTGTATCTAAAAAAGTAAAAAAATTATTTAAAATTTAAAAAATATTCATTAAAAACAAAAAACACGAAAAATAAAAAATTCAATTTTTAAAAAATTAAATTAAAAAATTAAAACCAAACACATTGAATAATACTTCTCAAAATAGGGCAAAAACATAGCTTAAGGTAGCATTTTTTATTTTATTTTTTTTGGCTCTAAACAATGTCACGTGATTCTTTAATTTGATATTGATTAATTAAAACAATAATTTTTTTTTAATTTGTGAAAAATAATTTGACAAGTGATAAATGGTGAGGAACATTTCAAAATCACTAAATAATCAGGGACCCACCACAAATACTACAAATCTTTAACGAACTACTTTATGAATGCCCATTTGTTCCACAAGTGGTAGTAGTTTCTTGCATGTATAATTGAGATGTGACGAGAGTGGGTTTTACTTATTAATGTGCTTCACGTTCAAATATATAATTGAGTGAGATGTGACGAAGTGGCTTCTACTTATTAATGTGCTTCACGTTCACATATATAATTGAGTGAGATGTGAGATTGATTTCTTTGTAGCTTATTCACAAAAATCTGACCCCGACCCACCTGTTCTCCGGTTTAAATATGGGGATATATTTAATAAATTTTATAAGGAAAGGTTGTTGCGCATTTGGTACAATAGTAACGGTTATGTCTCAATTCAAGATTTATTATTGACTTATTTTTATGATTCGAATCATTCATTTTATAAGATTTGTTGAGTATTTCATATCTACCAAAAATCATGTTAATCGGATATCAATAACTATATAATCGAATTATATTTTTCGTAAAAAGTATAAACAATAAGTTTTTCTTTTAAGAAATAACATAAAAAATATGCAATTCGATCATGTAGTTATTAATATCCGATTAATATGAATTTTTTTAAGAATTAAGTACTCAACGAACCCTACAAAATAAACTGTTCGAATCATAAAAATAAGTTCATAATAAATCTCCAATTAAAGCGCGACAGCCATTCATATTTTTTAAATATTAATAATGAAAATCTTAAATTTTTTCATATATCTATAAATATTTTTTCAAAAACTCATTGAATTGTAATTCTTCCTTAAATATGTATGCTTGCACCTAAAAAAAGAGTGGATAGGATTTAAGTAAAAATACAACAAATCGTCAAAATTTGAGATAATTGTATTAATCTCTATTTAAGTATTATTGAAATTAATAGAAGGGATTTTTATTGATAAGTTCAATTTAGAAGTGTTTTAACCCAAGAAGTCCATGAAAGAATTTTTTAACCTATTTAGTCCCATGTATGTATAGTTTTATTCCACAAAGTCCATTTTCTTGATTTACACTATTTTCTTGGACACTTATGCCCTTATATTTAATTTTGATACCCTTATAAATATTTTTTCAACGATTAGCAATTTAATGATGTGAACATTTATAGTTTAAATTCACATTTATCGGAATGTAAATTGGCCCGTGGGCGGCTCGAAACCCGCTGGCGAGCCAGGGTGGGCCCGACCCGTTGACAATGTGAATATTTACATTGACATGTTAAAATTCACATTAATAGAAGTGTAAAATTGGCCTCCGTCCCGTGGCAACGCAAAACCCGCCCGCGACCCATGGGCAGCCCGGAGCGGGCCCGGTTCGGCCCGTTGACAATGTGAATATTCACATTGACATGTTAACATTCAAATTGATAAGAGTATAAAATTGGGCCGCGGCCCATGAGCGGCCAAAAGCTCGCCCGCAGCCCGGGGCGGGCCCGGCCAGGCCCGTTGACAATGTGAATATTCACATTGACATGTTAACATTCATATTGATAGGAGTGTAAAATTAGCCCGCACCTCGTAACTACCCGAAACCCGCCCACGGCCCGGCCTGTTGACAATGTGAATGTTCACATTGACATGTTAACATTCACATTGATAAGAGTATAAAACTAGACAGCAGCCCAGGGCGGACCCGACTCGGCCCGGCCCAGCCCGTTGACAATATGAATATTCACATTGACATGTTAACATTCACATTAATAGGAGTGTAAAATTGGCCCACGTCCCGTGGCAGCGCGAAACCCGCCCGCCGCCCATGGGCAGCCTGGGGCGGGCCCGGTCCAGCCTGTTGACAATGTGAATATTCACATTGACATGTTAACATTCACATTGATAAGAGTATAAAATTGGCCCGCGGTCCATGGACGGCCAAAAGACCGCCCGTTGCCCGGGGCGGGCCCGGCCTGGTCCAGCCTGTTGACAATGTGAATATTCACATTAACATGTTAACATTCATATTGATAAGAGAGTAAAATTGGCCCGTAGCCCGTGGGCGGCCCGAAACCTGACCGCAGCCCGAGGCGGGCTTGGCCCGACCCGTGACAATGTGAATATTCACATTAACATGTTAACATGCACATTGATAGGAGTGTAAAATTAGCCCACGCCCCGTGGCTGCCCGAAACCCATCCACGACCCGTGGGGCGGCCCGGGACTGGCCCGGCCCAGCCTGTTGACAATGTGAATATTCATATTGACATGTTAACATTCACATTGATAAGAGTATACAATTGGCCCGTGACCCGTGGGCAGCCCGTAGCCCGACCTCGGGCCAGGGCGGGCCCGGCCCGTTGGTAATGTGAATATTCACATTGACACGTTAACATTTACATTGATAGGAGTGTAAAATTGGCCCGCAGCCCGTGGGCGGCCTGAAGCCCGATCGCAGCCCGAGGCGAGCTTGGCCCTACCCGTGACAATGTGAATATTCACATTGACATGTTAACATTAACATTGATAGGAGTGTAAAACTTGTCCGCTACCCGAAACTCGCCCGCGGCCCGGGGTAGGCCCGGACCCAAACCCGGGCCACCCCGGGCCTCCCATGGGACGCGAGTCAATTTTACACTCTTATCAATGTGAATGTTAACATGTCAATGTGAATATTCACATTGTTAACAGGCCGGGTCGGGCCCGCCTCGGGCTGTCCACGGGCTGTGGGCGTGTTTCGGGCAGCCACGGGGCACGGGCTAATGTTACACTCTTATCAATGTGAATGTTAACATGTCAATGTGAATATTCACGTTGTCAACGGGCCGGGCCCGCGTCGGCCAGGGGTCGGGCTTCGGGCTGCCCACGGGTTACGGGCTAATTTTACACTCTTATCAATATTAATGTTAATATGTCAATGTGAATATTCACATTGTCAACGAGTCAGGTCGGGCCCGCCCTGGTCAGCGGGTGGGCTTCGGGCCGCCCACGGGCCACGGGCCAATTTTATACTCCTATCAATGTGAATGTTAATATGTCAATGTGAATATTCACATTGTCAACGGGCCGGATCGGGCTCGCCCCGGGCCGCCCATGGAACACGAGTCAATTTAACACTCTTATCAATGTGAATGTTAATATGTCAATGTGAATATTCACATTGTCAACAGGCCGGGTCGAGCCCGCCCCGGGCCGCCCACCGTCGGTGGGCTAGTTTCGGGCAGCCACGGGGCGCGGGCTAATTTTATACTCTTATCAATGTGAATATTAACATGTCAATGTGAATATTTACATTATCAACGGGTTGGGCCGGGCCCGCCCAGGGCAGCCCACGAGCCGCAGGCAGGTTTCGGGCCGGCCACAGGCCGCGGGCTAATTTTACGCTCCTATCAATGTGAATGTTAACATGTCAATGTGAATATTCACATTGTCAACGGGCCGGGCCGGGCCCACCCCGACTTGGCCCCGGGCCCGGGCCCGGGCTTCGGGCTGCCCACGGGTCATAGGCCAATTTTACACTCTTGTCAATGTTAATGTTAATGTTAATGTTAATATGTCAATGTGAATATTCATATTGTGAACGGGCCGGCCCGGGCCCTCCCAGGGCGACGGGCTGGTTTCGGGCCACCCACGGACCGCAGGCCAATTTTACACTCCTATCAATATGAATGTTAACTTGTCAATGTGAATATTCATATTATCAACGGGCCGGGTCGGGCCTATTTTTTTGGTTTGTGGGCCAGCCCGACCCGACTCGAATTTTTCCTGGCACCCATGAGGATCGATATGAGCCGGGCCCCTACACATTGACGATATAAACATTTATATTGACGGTGTGAACATTCACATTAAGGGTATTTTGGTAATTTTGTCATTGGACTTATTGAAACATAAGAAAATAATGTGAACTAAATGGAACATAAGTAGATGAAAAGGGTATTTTGGTCTTCTTATCTCAAATTGGACCTAATGGAATAGTCAAAAAGAATATGGGTTGGATGGAATAAAGCTCCTAGAAAATGGATTTATCAAAAAAACTCCCTTATTAGAACTAATAAATGATGTAATGACATAATAATAAATATAGTAGAATACACATTTCAATATAAAATATATAATAATTTCATTTTTTGTCATAAACAAGATAAGCATAACCGAATATTTGGTTGTTCAAATTTTACTTTAAAATTTTAATTGTGTTTCAGTAGATCTTTAAGCATAGCATATTTAGCATTCAAATCAATCTCAATCAATCAAATTGAACTCGATTGGTTGGGTATTTTATAGAAAATTCTACATTGCAGATAAGCGTACCTTACCACCTCCTAGTTGAAATCAAAGCATTAATAAATTTCGATAGATGTTTAACTTTGTTTCTCAATCTAATGAATCGATTTAAACGAGTAACGCGAACTAAGCTCAAGTAATTGGTTTTAACGGATCACATACAATACATTATTATTTTTAAAATTAAAATAATAATAATAATAAAAAGATGAGTAAGTTTTAGGTACAACAAAAGCAATTACAATCAATGAACAATAGGAAACCCTCATAAAGTGAGGTTACACTGCAATACATTAAAGTGTAGAGGTAAAAATTTAGAAATAAAATTACATTTTAGGAATAAAATATTTTTATTATTAAAAAATTTATTATTATATTTTTAGCGATGAAATTAAACATTTGGTGATGAATATTATCTTTTTAGGATCAAAATTTTTTTCTTAAAAAATAATCGTTTTGGGATCAAATTATTGTCTCTTAAAGTGCATTTAACAACGACATTTTCAAAATTTTGTTATTAAAAGTTTTATTTTTTTTTTACTTCTCAAAATAATCTTTTAGTGACAATTCTCACAGCGAAAAGAATTAATCCCTAAATAATTTTTATAATAAAAAATTTAATTTTTAAAATTTTTATATGTTATAGTGTAATCAAAGTTGTCTCCACTAGCCAATGAAATGAACCAAGTGGCCACATTTTTATTTTATCTTATTATAATAAGCACTTGACGAATCTATTCAAGTCATGTTTGTTTGTTAAGAAAAATTATATTATTACACGTGGAACTTATTTACTTTATATTTAATTGTAAAATTTAAAAATAGGATAATTTTCGATATGGCGATATATTCCCAAAACGACAATGCTACGTAACTCAAATTTTGTGGTTCAAAGTGACTCAAATGGCCAAAACGACGTCGTTTTGAGTACAGAACAACATAAAAATCGTTTTGGCCATTTGAGCCACTTTTGAGCCACAAAATTTGAACTACAAGACATTTCTCATTCCCAAAATTGGATGCGGTACTACAAATGTATTTATTTTGAGGGATTATTTTATGGGATTATACTATTAGTTCATTCGGACTAAAAGTTTATTGTTTGGTTCAATTTTTTTACTATGAATTAATAGTTCTTCCGGACTATTAGTCCCTCATATGAGAGATTATTGTACCTTGGGGGAGGTGAGATTATTTTCATAGGATTGGTATCCCATGGGACTAATGTGTGAAATGTCTATTTTACCCCATGCTATTACTTAATAAACAATTAAAAAAAGATAAAATAGTCTCTTGAACATTTATAAATTATTTTTTTAGTGTTGTTAATTTAAATTGCGTATTAAATAAAAAATATAAATTATAAATTATAAATTTAATTTAATTAAAAATAATAAATTAAAAATTATGGCCTTATTTTTTTACTGTTTTTAATTTAAAATTATATATTAAATAAAAAATATAAATTATAAATTATAAATTATAAATTAAATTAAATTAAAAATAATAAATTAAAAATTATGGCCTTATAAATTAAATTTTTTTAGTGTTGTTAAAAAATTAAATTTAAATATTAAATAAAAAAATTTAGCGTTGTTAATTTAAAATTATATATTAAATAAAAAATAAAAAATATAAATTATAAATTTAATTTAATTGTTAATAGTAAATTAAAAATTATGACATTATAAATTAAAACTTTTTAGTGTTGTTAAATTTTAAATTATAGATTACAAATTTAAAATTATATATTAAATAAAAATTATAAATTGCAAGGATAAAATAATCTTTTGAACATTTATTCTTATTCAATTTGTTCAACCAAACATTAGATTCACTAAAAATAGTCCAATTCAGACATCTAATCTTATGACTAAACAAATATATGATACAAATCTAGTCCAACCAAATAGTCCGGGGACAATATATCCCAAGAGTCCGATGAATTACAATTCCCCCTTATGCAGCCCGTCCAAACAAACACATCCTATATACCCTAGAGTGATTACTCAATCCATGAAAGGGGTTTGATTGGAATAAGATAAAATTTATAAACAAAATTGTTAAACATACAATAATACCACCCTCAAGGAAAATTAGTGACTCCTAGAGAGAATAATATTTACTATTCATTGTCCTTGCAAAGGACATAAAAATTGGGTAAATTATACTTACCTACTTTAAGATTTAGAAAAAAAAAAAATATTAGTTCATTTTACACTTTTAATATAATTACACTAGTTTTTCTTAAAATTTTTAACTCAACAGTCAGGTTTTTTTTAATCAGTAATTTTTTATTTATATAAATGAAAAAAAATGATAATGTCATATCTTTTATGCTAATATATATATATATATATATATATTTGTTTATTTTAATATTTACCTCTATTTCTATTATTTTCGGTGACTTATCAAAAATAAGATCAATTATGTCAAAAATATAAGTTTAATTGTATCGTTTTTAATCTTTAAAAGTGGTGAGTGTAATTTACGGTAAAAAAATAAAGCAACCAAATATTCATTCTAATATATAGAGTAAAATTATATTTTGTTCCCTAAACTTCAAAACTACATAGGGGTGTTTGTTTCAACTTTTCAGAGTCAACTTATGGCTTTTAGTTTTGAAAAAGTTATTTTGGACTGTTTGGTTAAACTTATTTCAAACAGCTTCTGATTCTAACAGCTTATTTTAACTCAAAAAAACTGATTCTGAGAAGCTGCTCACCCCTTGCTTCTGATTATTAGCTTCTGCTGTTGACATGTTAATTTATAGTTATACTCTTAAATTTTTTTATTTTTTATTTTTTTAAAAATAGAAAAAGACTCAAATGGACTATACATTATTATTTTTTTTTATAAGAAATGTAGACAAACAAAAAATAAAAATTAATTGAAAAAGCTATTTCACAGCTTATTTAACAAACACTACTCAGCAACTTAAATCTATAATCCAACAGTTACACCAAACAGATTAACAACTTCTGAATGAAGTCATAATCTATAATCTATTAAGTTATAATCTATAAGCTGTTTTAACAGCTACACCAAACGAGGCCATAGTCAACTACTTGAAAATATTATCTTATTATAATTTACACTTTTCTAGAATTCTATTACCGATTTAAGCAAAATTAGGTTACGTGTAAAATACATGATACACTTACTGATCTTTTGAAACAATAATATTTGTTATTGATATTTTCATGACAAATAACACTCTTATCTTATCTGATAATATTATATGCACTTATCTCCCTTGTCTGAGTGGCAAAATAGAAATTAGATCACCATATAGGGATTCTATCATTATTCTAAAAATTTAATAAACATGTCATATACTTTAGATATGATCTGATTTTATGTAAATTTTTAACAAAATTTTAACAAAAATAGTTAATTATAATAATATAATATTATTCAATGTGTTTGGTTTGAGTTTTTTGGATTAAGTTTTTTGAAAATTGAGTTTTTTGATTTTCGTGTTTTTTTGTTTTTAGTGAATATTTTTAAAATTTTAAACATTTTTTTTTATTTTTTTAGATGCACCTTACTTAAATGTATCTAAAAAGTAAAAAAAAAATTGTGAAAAAATATTTTAAAAAATTAAGAAATACATAAAAATACAAAAAAAATGTGCTGAGTTCTTATTTTTTTTGTATTTTTGGTATTTAGTGAATTTTTAAAAGATTTTTTTTACAATTTTTTTACTTTTTAGGTGTATTTATGTTAGGTGTGTCTAAAAAGTAAAAAAATTGCATAAAATATTAAAAAAATTCAGTAAAAACAAAAAAACATGGAAAATAAGAAAGTAGAATTTTCTGAAAACTGTTTTTAAAAAATGGGAACCAAGCAAGCTGATTGAATTTTGAAATTTTGAAAAGTAAAATGTGAATGAGTCATAGTCTCTGTTTAGGAAGTGGGTTAGCTTTTTAGTATTTTGGATTTTTTTAACTATTTTAGCCTGAGTTAAAAAACTTGGTTTGAGAAGAGCTTTTTAGTTTTTTGACTTTTTAGTTTTTTTGACTTTTTTTGTGAGAAAATAATGTAATGATTATAAATTAGATGTAATATTTTATTTGTTATGACTAAAATAACTTATTTTATCTTTTGTTATTAAAATTGCTAGAAAAACCCTTGCCAAACGGAGCTATTGTAAGAATGTTTAAATTTACCTAATATATATTACCCCTCTTATTGAAATTAGCAAAAACAGATTTTTATCTAGCAACAATGATAGAGACCACTAATTTTGGAGCTCTAAAAAATCACTAATGACATGGCACTCAATAAAAAAAGAAAAAAAATACAATACCAAGGCCAAAACATCAAATCATTCATGATGGGGCCCATTGCCACATCATTAGTGGCAGCACTAATTAGTGCTCTCACTCATTTTCCTTTTATCTAGCAAACCAAATACTCTGTGAAAAGAAAAATAAAAAGAGAAAGCAACTTTTTAAACCCGAAAATGAAGGGAAGGGACCTAAAAAGAAGAAAAAGTAAATTGGAGAAAAGGACAAAGACAGAAAAGATCATTCATGCCTAACCAGAAGGATCTCTGACCAACCAGACACTATCGTTGAGTACTGACACAATATTCACATGAAGTGCTCTGCTCCTTTTACCCACCCATCTCCTTCATAATTGATTCTCAATAGAAGAGGGGAAAATTGCATTTTAGTGAAATCAGTGAAAAAAATATTCAGCTGGTTTGATTTTACTTTTCAAAAAATACTTTTTAGAAAATTTTATTTTTTTTATGTTTTATATATTTTTTTAATATTTTAAATAATTTTTTTTAATTTTAAATACACCTAACATAAATATACTTAAAAAGTATAGGGTTCGTTTGGTTTGTATTTCTGAAAAATTTTTGAAAAATTTTCTCTACAAATAAGTTTTTAAAAGTAATCAAACCAAACAAATTTTTCCAAAAAAATTTCTCAAAACTTGTAAACCAAACAAGTTTTCCAAACAAATCTCTCTCTCGTACACATCAAATCAATCACTTTTTTCAAAACTCTCTCTCAAAATAATTTTTCAAAACATCTTTTGAAAAAACCAAACCAAAAACTTTTCGTACTTTTTATCTCTAAAACACATCTCTCAAACACAAACCAAACATACCCATAATATTTATAAGTTTTTTTAAAAAAAAAAATTCACTAAATATCAAAATATAAATTAAAAAAAAATTTAGTGTATTTTTTGTATTTTTGTGTATTTATTAATTTTTAAAATATTTTTTTGACAAATATTTTACTATTTAGATACATCTAAGTAAGGTGTATATAAAAAAGTAAAAAAATTTGTCTAAAATTTTAAAAATATTCACTAAAAATAAAAAATATGAAACATAAAAAATTTAATTTCTAAAAAACTGAAACCAAACACATTAATTTTTAATTTTATGAAGTTTTTTGTGTGTATGACATAAATTATTTTTATAGATAGTGCAAGTTCATTTTGTATATCAGAAGTGTACCATAAAATATTTTATCTACAATATAATTACTATTTTATGGGTAAATTACAAATACACCCTTGAGATTTGTTTAAAATAAAGATTGCCTTTGTGGTTTGAAAATTATTAATACCCCCTTATTATAATTTTTTATTTAACAGAATTAACTAAAAAAATAAAATTCATAATTGCTCTTCTATACAATAATAAAATTATCTAAATTATTAATTAAAACATATTTTTAATATCATTAAAAACTGTTAATTAACTTAATGATTTATTAATAAAATGAGTGATTTATTATAAAATTAAAAATCTCAAAGATAAAATGTAATTTTTAAAATTATAAAAATAATTTATATTTTAATCAAATCTCAATAATGTATATTTACTCCTTTGTTATTGTTCTACTGAACTATTTCTGCATAAAAGAGCTCTCCGGATCCTACCAGCTAGTCAGGAGAAGTTATTCGTTGGTTCAGGGCAATGCCATGTGATGTTTCATATATATTATGATTGAGAAAGAGAGTGAAACATATAATTTTGTATTTGGTGATTAATAAAAATAAGAGACATAATAATTTGTTATCGACCAAGAACAAAACTATGGCATGGTTTGGCAAGTGGGTTTGGATAGATTTGGGGTTATTTTAATCATAAAAGACAAAATAAACTATTTTAATCACAACAATCAAAAGATCACATCCAACTCATAATCATTATACTCTTCTCTCACAAAAAAAATCAAAAAAACCAAAAAGCCCTTCTCAAATCAAACTTTTTAACCCAGATTAAGGCCTTGTTTGGCATACACTAAAAAAATTAAAAAGTCAAAAAGTCATTATCCTATTTAAGTCACATTATCTTATTTAAGTCACATCAGCTTTCTACCACATCACTTCAAACTCAACCCATACTCAACTTATATTTAATAAAAAGTCAAAAAGTACACTTATTTGGAACATCCCAAACCACTTCTAAAATAACTAAAAAAAAACAAAAACCCAACCCACTTCCCAAACAACACCATATGATCCTCCTAAATCAAGCAATAATTTTTCACTGGTCATCACTACTCATCCTCCAGCTATACAAATCACTTTTTATTTTAGAAAAAATCACCTGACAATGATAATTTAGAAAAATTATTATATATGTATAAAAAAGTTAATATTTTAATTATTAATATTAAAAAATTATTATTAATTTATAATTATTATTTAAATTTTACATTAAACGGAGTGATATGTTATATACGAGCTCACTTAGGGTCGTTTGAGAAATGTGTTGACTTTTTGATTGTTAGTTATTTTAATCTAAAGTTAAAAAATTTCGTTTGAAAAAGATTTTTAAACTTTTTATGAAAAAAATAATGTAATGATTATGAATTAAATGTGATATTTTATCTTATTAAACTAAAATACTTTTTTTATCTTTTTGTAACTAAAATAACGCCAAACCCACCCTAACCCATCTTCCCAAACAGAGACATATTAAACCATTGGAATTATGAATATGAGTTTCATGACAAACCTAATTAGGTGACAAACCTAATTAGGTCTAACAATATCTTCCAATGAGATATGATCGGGAGAGAATCTCTCATGCTTTTTTATAAAATGAGTAAAAAGAAAAAAATTAATTGAGTGCTTTATTTATTTATTTATTTTTTATATAGGAATGAACATTTATTAGTTACACATTGGGCTATTTTGAAAATCTGGCTGGAAGTTAATTTTTTAACTTTTTTTTAGTTAAATCATGTTTTTATTTTTTTAATAATTTTTTTTTAAATAAAAAAAAATTAACTTTTAACTTATTTTTCAAAACAAGTTATCTTCACCTGTGGGTATTCAGTTTCATTCTAAAATAGGGGTTGGCTAGTTTTGTAATTGATCAATTCATAAACTTGTACCAGTCAGATCAAAGAGGGGTATGAGGCCTCACAAGGGGATGATAAATAAATCAAATAATGCAAATTTAACTTATATTTAGTTAATTAAAAGTTCATTTGAATTCAGTTTGTTAACCAAATAAATTAAATTTAAACATATTTTCAAATTCGTTAAAATTTTCAAATCAAATTTTAATAGTTAATTGCTCAACTCGGAACTCGGTTCAATAGGCGTACAACTATATAAAAATATCATATCAATCGAAACTCAACAAAAACTCATTTGAAATTGATTCATAAATTTAATAAATTAAATTTGAACAAATTTTAAAACTGATTAAAATTTTCAAAAAAAAAAATAAATAATTAACTGTTCACCTCTTCCTATTCCATGCATGTTTTTATGATTTAATTCTGTATAATCAATTTTTTTAAATTGAAATTAAATTGAATAAAGTGAAAATCGTACAAAGTGGAATAGAATAACAACCAAACACTAGACCCCCATCCCACAGCCACACAACAAATATTTCAAGGGATACAACAGCCGAAGACCACAAACCAAGAAAAGATCCAACGGTTACAAATTATTAACAATGAAAAAACAATGAAAAAAAACCCCTCAAAAACAAAAGTAAATAAATACAGAAAGCAAGAGAGCGCACCAAAAAAAAAAAAAAAAAAAGATCTTGAAATGGCTTAGTACTCAGTCGTGGGCAATTGTTGATGGCCATGGGTCATGAAGCACAACTCATAGACAAGCCCAGCAAGCCCACCACCGATCAGAGGCCCGGCCCAGTAGACCCAGTGGTTGTCCCAGGTCCAGCTGACCACAGCCGGGCCGAATGAAACGGCCGGGTTCATCGAAGCCCCGTCAAATGCCCCACCCGCCAAGATATTAGCGCCCACGATGAACCCGATCGCGATTGGTGCTATAATTCCCAAATTACCCTTCTTTGGATCCAATGCGGTTGCGTATACGGTGTAGACTAATCCAAAGGTCATCACGATCTCAAACACGAAAGCGTTCCATACGCTCACTCCCGAGGACAACGAAAATGCCGATGTTGACTACCACAATGAAAAACAAAAATACACAATAAATAAATACAAAAAAAAAAAAACACAATTTAAAATATGAATTTACCATAAATAACTGACTAATGCCAAGATTAGATAACAAAGAGAGTAATGTTAGAGACCCCAAATATTCTACTAAAAGTTTTAACATCACATCACATGGGTGTGGAACCCACATTGTGTGAGTCACATGTGAGTCCCACACCAATGTGAGATATTTGATAAAATTTTTAGTAAAATTTTTAGAGCCTCTAACATTTTTCAAGATACAAAATGGAGCACTAAAAATGTAATGAAAGACTTGATTTTAAATAGTACACTCGATTATCTAGAAAGTAAGAATTCTTTTGAAAATTGACTTTTTAAATAATCTTTTGATTTTTTACAAAAAAAAAAAATCAAAAAAAAAATGTAAAAAAATAAAGAGAAAAATAACTTTTTTGCTTTGTTAAGTATTTTTCGTTGTTTCCAAATGAACCCTAAGTCCAGACTTTTGCCCATAATTTAAGTGTCAAGTGAATGGAAATTAAATTAGCCTCTGTTTGGCAAGTTGGTTTTGAGGTTTTTTGAACTAAAAAAAAAACAAACAAACAAACAAAATAAAATATTTAGTCCAATAAGATAAAATATCACATTTAACTCATAATTATTACATTTTTTTTCTTAAAAAAATTTAAAAAAACTAAAAATCCTATCCAAACCAGACTTTTTCGCCCCAGATTAAAATAATTAAAAAAGTCAAAAAATCAAAAAATCAACACACTTTCCAAACGAAACTTTTAAGTATATTATTGGGTTCATGTAGAGACTAGACCTAAATCATATATTGATATTTATAAAGAAATTTATATTACTGTATTTTAAATACAAATTTCACAAAAATCGAATTTAATCTCAGTCTTTTATTACAATTTTTTGTGAAAGCATTTTGTGATCCATTAAATACTCGTAACTAACAAAGTAACTGAAATAACTAACTGTTAATATTTAGCAACAAACTCACCATGCCATTGGTGGAAAACTTGAGTAATAAACAAGCCACGATGGAACCAAGCAACTGGGCAATCCAGTAGAGGATGCCACGTAGGAGGGTGATGTGGCCGCCGATGAAGGCGCCGAAGGTGACGGCGGGGTTGACGTGGCCGCCGGAGATGTTAGCTCCGATCGAGACGGCGACGAAAAGAGCAAAAGCATGGGCTATGGCAGCAGAGATGACGCCGGAGGGGGTCGCGGCGCCGTCGCCGGTCAGCTTGTTGAAGGCCATGCCGGAGCCTTCTCCGGCGAAGACGAAGATTAGGGTTGAGATGAACTCCGCCAACGCCGCCTTGAGGGCGTCCGGGTGGGTCGCCTCTTCCCGGGTACCCACTGCAATCCGGTTGATCGGCATCGTTGGATGATCAAGATCGGACGGTCTAGAATGCAAGAGTTGTGGTTTTTTCTTTTTAACTTCACTCTTTTGTGGTTTGTACTGGTCTCCACATCCCATGCAGTGTTCATCTACTTATAGGCCGTGTTAACTTGCTATAACAGGTTAACCGGTCTCATCAGAACCTAGATATATAATGTATATATGTATATCTGTATTGTTATATTATATTTATGGAAAATATGAAAAATTTATCATAAAACATCATGATGGACTTTTTGAGTGTCAAAAAAAACGTGCGTATTTTTTTTTCTTAATTTAAATGGTGAGATTTAATTTTGTGTTAATTTTTAGAAGATTGCATGTGCCCTGACATGAATAATGCTCTAAAATCACAAAAGAATTTCTTCAATAAATTATGAAATTATCCAGTATTTTTGTAACAATATTTTATTCTATTTATTAATTCACATTTTTTATATTATCTCGTAGGCTTCCTCCTGCCCAAATTTTGGATGAAGGGTACTATGATATTCATCATAAGTGTCGTTTTAATAATTTGAATTATTTATTTTATAATATTTTTTATGTATATTATTCACACGAAAAAATATTAGGTCAATTCGATAATCTTAATCTTTTCAATTTATTATATTTGTCACCCAAAAATAAACAGCAAGTGTATTTTTTAAAATAGAATTTTTTTTTTAGTTACAAACTTGATAAATTAAATAAATTAAGATTATCGGATTAATTTTTTATTTATTTATTGATATATACAAATAAACTTACAAAATGAACGGTTTAAATCATCAAAATAAATTTATAATAAATCTTACAAACTCGAACAATAACCTTGAATTCAGATCTAAATTAAATATAATGACAAGTGAGATTAATGACATGAGTTTTACAAAGTGAAAAAAAAATGAGGGTGTTCTGAGGTATTGCTATTCAGATTTAAAAATTAGATTTATTTTTTACATTCAATGATATGTTAAGAAAATAATTGATTTATAATTAAATATTTCATAATTATCAATCGTTCATCTTCTTAACATATTATTAAATTTAAAAAATAAATCTAAAAAATAGGCATGCATACTATTTTTTAATGTTTTAGTGCTCGTTTGGAATGCCCGGGCTAAAGCAGTCATATAAGACAAAATAAGTTATTTTAGTCAAATAAGACAAAATATCACATTTCACCAATAATCATTTTATTTTTTCTCTCACAAAAGTAAAAAAATCAAAAAACTATCTCAAACGAATCATTTTAATCGCAAATTAAAATAGCTAAAACACTAAAAAATTAAAAAATCAACTCACATCTTAAACAAACTCTTAATATGTTTTTGAAATGTGGTAGCCGGCTATGATTTCTCATACAGCGAAGCAAACCCTCAATATGTTTTTTGCAATGTGGTAGCCGGCTATGATTTCTCATACAGCGAAGCAAATGATTGATGAAGAAGAAATTATTACTTTCCGTTGTACCTTAAAAAATAAAATTTTAAAAAATTTTAAAAAAATGAAAGGGAAATTATTGAGTCTTTTTTGAAATACTATCTATTGTGTTTACGAAGAATGGTGTTTTATGATTTTTTTAAATATTATTATTAATTTATAAGTCATGCAAGTATAAATAAAATTTAGAAAAATTTTAATATATATTCCTTTAAAAATGTGTATTATATATACAATCTTGCTTCATACCCCCAGTGGGGGTCGCGCCCCCACTGGTCAGAAATCAAAAAAAAAAAAAAAAATAGTTTTTCCGGACCAACCCCCAGCTGACACCTCACTGGGTGTCACCCCCAGCTGGGGGTAGCAAGCATTTTTCTTATATATATTTTTAATTATTTTACTTTCTCTTTTAGTTATAATATTATTTTAAAATTGACTCATGAACTTTTTAGTTATAATTCATATTGTATTTAGTTACAATATTTTTTTTTCTTTCAAGTAATGGCTCAAAAAAATGAATATATGTTATTTTTTTCTTTAGTTATAAGGAATATATGGTACATACATTTTGAAAGATATTTACCATAGTATTTTTCAAAATTTTATTATTAAGATTTCAATTGAAAATTGACTATTTTAATTGATATTTTAAGTATTTAAAAAGAGAAATGCGTGGTAACTCGAGAGTTAAGTGGCTCGAATGTTCCGAGTGTCAAAACGATCTATATTTTTTTCTTTTCTTTTTCTTCTTTTTCCTTCTTTCTTGAACTGGTTTGAGAGAGAGGCAAGAGAGAAACAGAGGAGGAGGAAGAGAGGAAGAGAGGAAGAGAGGAAGAGAGAGGCGAGAGAGAGGAGAAGCCGAAGCTTGATCTTCGGCTATGGGTCTTCGGCTCA
Organism: Camellia sinensis; assembly: GCF_055761805.1. NCBI lineage: Eukaryota > Viridiplantae > Streptophyta > Magnoliopsida > Ericales > Theaceae > Camellia > Camellia sinensis. The sequence goes on from NC_138970.1 coordinate 76,750,402, forward strand.
ATTGTTTTGAGACTTGGTTGTTTTGATTTTGTTTTGATTTTTTTTTTTTTTTTTTTGTGATTTTTTAGATGATTTTGCAAACTGTGATTTTGTTTTGAGACTTGATTTTTTTTGTGATTTTTTTTTTTTTGTGTGTGCTGATTTTGATCTTCGGCTGAACCGTTACGTTTTTGATCTCATCTTCTTCTTCCTTGGGTTTGAGGAGAGAGAGAGAGAGAGAGAGCGCTGTGTGGCTTTTCAACAAACCCAGAAGGCTTTTTCAAGCTACGTAGAAGAGAGAAGGAAAGAGAGAGAAAGGTTTTTCAATAAGAAAAATGTCTCGTAACTCAAATTTTGTGGCTCAAAAGTGACTCAAATGGCCAAAACGACGTCGTTTTGGCCATTTTTATGTTATTCTGTATTCAAAACGACATCGTTTTGGCCATTTAAGTCATTTTTGAGCCACAAAATTTGAGTTACGTAGTATTGTCGTTTCAACAAACCCAAAGGGAAGGAAGAAGAGAAAGAATGAAGGAGAAAGAAAAAAAAAAATTCGAGCCATTCGAGCTCTCTATTTTTGAATTACGTAGCGGGATCAATTTAAAAAAGGAGGTATAAAATAATTAAAAAAATACTATAATTATTATTTATTTTAAATAATTTTTTGATAATAATTTTGTCAGGAAAACAACATAATTTCACTGGATAAAGGGGCTTGAACGACTGACACGTTTGCAGGGTGGATAAGGGACACAACACATGCATCTACTGTAGTGGGGAATTTGTCTTCTTCCTCTGGTCTCTGGAAACATCGAATAGCTTTTTGTATTTTGTTTTTATTTCATTCAATTATTTATTAGGCCCAAAACAGAGTGCATTTTTTTTGTTATTAAATGAGGTAAGGAGGTCTGTTAAAAAAAAAAAGGGTGAAATAGTCTACGTGCATACGTAATAGTGATGCCATGGTCACTCATGAGGCTTTCCTCACCACCTCTAATTTCATTTGTTCACTGCCTGATGAACACTTTGCTACCCATTTCATTGAAGAAGTTATTGGTTAGTTTTGAATACGGTCTTATTATGTCTCAATAGTCTCGTGATTGATAGGAGAAATAAGATTTATAAATTTATATTTGGTGATCGATAAATATAAAGAAATACGATAAATTATAATTGATGACAGACTTGATCATGTAATACCTTAATACTAATCAATAATTTTTTATTTGATTGGATGCTCTAATACATTGATAATTAAAATTTTAAAGATTACATATAAATAATAAAATTTATAAACATTAGTAATTAAAATTTTAAAAATTTTCATGTATTTATAAAAAAATTCAAAAACTCACGAGGCTGTAATTTCTCTGAAAAAAATTTGTGTCATCAATTGTTTATCACTATTTATGAAAAATGCTACATTTATTATATTTGTTTAATACCTAATATGATACATTTTTTAGAATTTTTTTTTCATTTTTAAAACTAAAAATTTTGTTTTAAAAAATATTATGAGACAAGTTTTTATAGTAATGAAAGTCATCACTAAAAGGACTGTCCCAAAAAAGTTTAAAAAAAAAAAAAGAAAAAAAAAACAGAAGAAAACTATATGTAGATGAGAGAAGGGAAAAAATTACTGACACATGTAGAAATGGGTGCAAGTGTCACTTGCACCCTTATATCCTTTTATTTACATCTCACTATAGATACACTTACACTTTTATGTGTTTGTAATTTGTTTTTCTCATTCTCTCTCACATGCATCTAATTCCCCCTCCCCTGCCAAAAAAAAAAAAAATGAAGACTTTTTTATAAATACAATTTGAGGAATAGAACAATTTTATGCTAAAAAAGTATACTTTTTAAAATGAAAATTTTAGTCATAAAAAGACAATAATTCATGGGTGAAGCACTAATAAATTCTAAATAATGATCTTGTGAACGGTTTGATTTCCCCTTTTTTTTTTTTCTTTTTTTCTTTATGGACTCAAAGGTCTAATAAATTCTAAATAATGATCTTGTGAACGGTTTGATTTCCCCCTTTTTTTTTTTCTTTTTTTCCTTATGGACTCAAAGGTCTCATTCTAGTGTGAATTACGTAAAGAGCCAAGTATAAACGCACGTGTTATGTGTTGAAAGACAAATGTTAGTTTTTTCATAATGTTGAAATTACTAAACGTAACACTTCAAAAATATTTCTTAGTGTACTTTTTTCAACCATAACAACGTAACATTCCAAAAAAACTCATTAATATATTTTTTTCAAACGAAACACTCCAATTAATTTAACACACAAAAACTTTTAGTATACTATTGTTAGACATATATATTTTAATGATTTATTTAATTATGTTTTAATTTATTTGAAAGAGAAAAATATAATCAAAAATTATTTTGTCCCATTGTTTATCACCTAAACCTTTATCCTAAATGTTGTTAGAATATATTTAATGTTTGATTAAATCAGGAGTTCAAACAGCCCAAAACAAAGGTTCAAACAGCCCAGCACAGCAGCAGGCCAAAAGATTCAAAAGGTTCAAGTAGAAGATATTCAAATTTGTAATGATGGAGTGGAAGATATTCAAATTAGTAATGATAGAAGTACAACGGCTATAAATGGTTATAAATTCAAATGAATACAACGGATATAAGTTTCGTTATATATACAAAAGCCTCTAATGTAAACAAGTTACAAAAAAATCAGAAAATATTCTTTGATCTATAGGTCCTGTTTGGTGTAGCTGTTAAAACAGATTATATATTATAACTTAACAGATTATAGATTATGTGTTAATCTGTTTGGTGTAACTGGTGGATTACAGATTTAAGTTGCTGAGTGATGTTTGTTAAATAAGCTGTGAAATAGCTTTTTCAATTAATTTTTATTTTTTATTATTCACTATTTGTCTACATTTCTCATAAAAATTAACAATAATATTCTATAGCCCATTTGGGTCTTTTTCTATTTTTAAAAAAATAAAAAAATAAAAAAATCTAAGAGTATAACCGTGAATTAACATGCCCACAGCATAAGCTGATAATCAGAAGTAAGGGGTGAGCAGCTCCTCAGAATCAACTTTTTTGACTTAAAATAAGTTGTTAGAATCAGAAGCTGTTTGAAATAAGTTTAACCAAATAGTCCAAAATAAACTTTTTAAAAGCCAGAAGTTATAAGTTGGCTCAAAAAAGCCGCACCAAACACCCTCATAATCACTTACATCTATTCTCTTAAAAATTCTCTAAGAAGTGTTCTTCAATTTTTGTTTACATCCTCTCTCAGAAATTATATACTGAGCCTTATAGCATTAAGTTCATCTTTCCTGTGTGAGGTTTACAGAAAAACCAGAGTTTCATTTTTATATCTAACTTTGAGAGATAATTATTGTAGCTTTCTGTGAAAGCAAAAATACATTCTTTTCAACCTTGTAACAGTGTAGTACACTCAGGGTTGGTTTGGGGTGACCTAAAAAAGTGTACTTTTTGTCTTTTTACGAAAAGATGTGCAGAAAAGTAGAGAGGTGATGTGATGGAAAAAAGATAAAAAGATGGATTATATAGTCTATGCCAAACCAGCCCTCAGTGTTCTTAACTTAGAAAGTCTGTGTAAAATCCGTAGATGATTGCTCCATTTGTAAATAGATTGCTAGCACCCCCGTGAAGGTAGAGCATAGTGGAAAATCTCAAGTGAAGCTTGAGGAGTGGACGTAGGCCGAGTTAAAACCGAACCATTATAAATTTGTTTGTCTCTCTCTTCCTTATCTATTTATTTTATTTAAATTGTTGTACCTATATTTCACATTTTCACTGTGCTAAAATCATTAACTGACATAGTTGTTAAGACACTTGTTTTAATTATTTTTATTTCATTAACTATATTTATCTGTTATGATAGTCATAATTTTTATTAGGGCATTATTAATTTTTAATTGTAAAAACCTAATTCACCCCCTCTTAGGTTGTCTTTTGGGTAACAACTTTTTTCAAACGTAACACTCCAATGTAACACACTAAAAAACTCTTCAGTGTATTTTTTCAAACGTAACACTCTAATGTAACACACTAAAAAACTCCTTAGTCTACTTTTCTAAACATAACAACGTAACATTTTAAAAAAAAATCCTTAATATACTTTTTATAAACAAAACACTCCAATATAACATACTAAAAATTTCTTAGTATATTTTTTCAAATGTAACAATGTAAAATTAAAAAAAAAACTCCTTAGTATACTTTTTACAAACGTAATACTCCAATGTAATACACTAAAAAACTCCTTAGTGTGCTTTTTTTTAAACGTAACATTTCAAAAAAAACTCCTTACTGTATTTTTCTCAAACATTACACTACAATCAATGTAACACACAAAAACTTATTAGTATACTTTCTTCAAATGTGACACTCTAATGTAACACTCCAATATAATACCAGAAAATCACACTAACAAAAATGTAGATTTCATAGTTCAACAACCAATATTTCAACAACCAATTCCTTTCAAAAGAATCTTTCACACCTCACATTTCCATTCTCATCTTAAAAACGAATTAGAAATTGAAAAAATGAATCACAAAAAGATATTCACTTAAATTCAATTGGTACCAAATCAAATCAATACAACTTTCCAAAACAAAAATGACTAATTGGTTAATAAGAAAACTTTTACGACTAAATAGATCAACATTTTCTCATATAGAATTTATGGATAAATTTTCCGTAATTCATCACTAATAAATACATAATTTCATCACTAAAAATATAACAATGATACTTTTGACAATTAAGATATTTCACTCTTAAAAAATTATTTTGTCTCTAAATTTTTAAATTTAACATTTAATTTGTTGTAATGATGGTTAAATGTTAATATTCATAAGAAACTCATTTTGTTGAGAGTGTCACGTTAAATGATCCCAGCATTATTTTTATTTTTAATACATGAAAAGGCACAAATTTCAAACCACTTCCCATAATTGGTTTGGTTTCGCAATTTTTAAAAGATTGAAACCATGTGCATACCTATTTAGTTCCTGATATCATATAACGAATGGGTCAATGTTGATCAATTTGTAATCTGCTGATCAATGACTGATGTGGATTGCATATCATAGACTTAAATGTATCTCATTTCAATGTTAAGGTGTGGAAACATATTGTTAAATCTTATCCTTAAATTAAAAACAAAAACGTTATTATGGGATAATTTTTGGAAGTAGGAAGGAGGAAGTTCACTGTTAACGGGGTTTGGTATTTGATAATTCTAGTATCTTTGTCACTACTTCCTACGTTTTCATGAGAAAAGGGAATCTTGGATTAGATCAATTCAAAAAATGGAAATTAGAAGATAAGCACCAACAACTTTCATTATTGAAATCTTTATTTATTTATTATTATTATTATTATTATTATTTTATATTTCATGCTCAACTAGTGGATGTATTTATTAATTTTTCAAAAAATTTCAACCAAATAAATTTTTAAATTTTTTTCTAAAAAATTGTCTTTTAAGAGACAAACCAAACAAGGTCATTTGTTTGTTCAAATTTAATTTGAAAACTTGCATATTTGGTTTTGAATTTTCAAATATAGTTGTTGAATTTTTTATATTTTGGTATTTTGTTACTTTTTAAATATCTTAGTCTTTTTAAAACAGAAATTTAGATGCACCAAACCTAGATAAAACTTTAAAAATAAAATTTGTACAGAAATCAAAAAAAAAATTCAATAAATGCAAAAATGAACTAATTTTTTGTATTTTTTATAAATATATTTTTTTTAGGTACCGTTAGATACATCTAAGAAGTTTATAAAAAAATGATTAAGATATCAAAAAAAAATTCACTGACAACAAATAGCCTAATAGTTCTGCCATATATTTAGGCTGAGAGCATCATTTCAATCATGTTTTGTATCATACAAGAGGGATTAATGCAAAAGCCTAATAGACCTGCCATATTTAGCGATTGTTTGGAAAGTGTTAGATTAGCATATATTTTAATTTTTTATAAAAAAAAATGTGAAATATGGATTGAGTTTGAAATTATATGATAGAGAAGTGATGTGGCCCAAATAAGATGATTGTGACTCAAATATGATAATGTGTTAAAATAGCACAGGCCAAACAAACACTTACGCTGTGTTTGGTTGGGGGTTTTGGGAAGGGAAATGGAAAGGGAAATGGAAATGAAAGGAAAAGGAGAAAGAATTAATAGAATTCCAAATCCCAACTATGTTTGGTTGTGTTGATTATAAAATAGAATTGATGTCCTAAAAGGTATCCTATTTCTTTATTTATTTCTCACCCCCTTTCTTTTCCCATATATTTTTTATTATAACCACACATAAATAGGATTACATTTCTCATTCCTTTTCCAAATCTCACCTCAAAAACTCCAACCAAACACAGCATTACTAACTCTGAGAAATAATGTGTAACCCGTATTTGTTTCTCACATGATTAAATGTTGAGAAATAATTATTTTAGTGAATTTTATATTTGATTTGAAAATTATGAAGTATATTGTTTAAATTATTTACAATGGCAATACTAAATTTGAGCTATATTTTATTTTATTTAGAGTATATTTTATTTTATTTTTTATTTGAAATATATTTTATTTTATTTTACAAAGACCACTTTTAATTTTATTTCAATACGAAATTAGAAGTTTTTTTTTTCATTTATGATTTTGTTAATACAAAAAAGAAAAAATATTTACGAATTTGTATTTAGTGATTGATAAATATGAAAGAATATGGTGAATTATGATTGATGAAAGAAATACTAACAAATAATTTTTCATTTGATTGGATACTCTAATACATTGATAATTAAAATTTTAAAAATTACACATAAATAATAAAATTTATGAACATTAATAATTACAATTTTAAAAATTTTCATTTGTTTATGAAAAGAATTTCAAAAACCCACTAGGCTGTAATTTCTCTGAAAAAAAAATTTGTCATCAATTTTTCTATCACTATTTATGAAAAATTGCTACATTTTTGGAAACTTTGGTAAAAAGCCAGTTTCTTGAGTTTTTAGTTTTTTTTAAACAAAAAAATCACAAAAAAAGGCCAGCCTTTTTAACACAAAAAAACTAAAAAGTCATAAAAAGTCAAAAAATTAACTTTTTATCAACTTTTTAAAACATCACTTATTATATTTGTTTAATACCTGATATGATACCTTTATAATCACTGTAACATATAAGAATTTTAGAGTTTTTTTTTTCGTGTTTAAAACTAAAAATTTTGTTTCAAAAAATAGTATGAGACAAGTTTTTAACGTAATGAAAGTCATCACCAAAAAGACTGTCCCAAAAAGTAAAAGAAAAAAAGAAAAAATTACATGTGGACGAGAGAAGGCAAAAAAAATTACTATCAAACGTATAGAAGGGTGCAAATGTCACTTACACTTTCGTATCTTTTCATTTACACCCCATTATAGGTATACTTGTACTTCCATGTGTTTGTAATTTTTTTCTCTTTCTCTCACCTACATGTAATTCCCTCCCTATTCCAACCCCCCTCCCCCAAAAAAAAAAAAAAAATTGACTTTTAGTTATAAATACAATTTGAGGAATAAAACAATTTTGTGCAAAAACAGTTTACTTTTTAAAATGAAAATTTTAGTCATAAAAAGATGGTAATTCATGGGTCAAGTACCAATAAATCTCAAATAGTAATTTTATGAACTGTTTGATCCTCTTTTTTTTTTTCCCCCTTATGAACTCAAAGGTTTCATTCTAGTGTGAATTACATAAAGAGTCAAGTACAAATGCACGTGTTATGTGTTGAGAGACAAATATAGATTTTCTCATAATGTTGAAATTACAAAATGTAACACTTCAAAAATACTTCTTAGTGTACTTTTTTCAAATATAACAACGTAATATTCCAAAAAAACTTCTTAATATATTTTTCTCAAATGAAACACTCCAATCAATTTAACTTCCAAAAACTCCTTAGTGTACTTTTTTCGAACATAACACTCTAATGTAATACACTAAAAAACTCCTTAGTGTACTTTTTCTAAATATAACACTTCAATGTAACACACTAAAAAACTCCTTAGTATAGTTTTTCATACGTGACAACGTAACATTCTAAAAAAATTCTTTAATATACTTTTTCTAAACATAACACTCTAATATAACATACTAAAAAATTTCTTAGTGTATTTTTTCAAACGTAACAACGTAACATTCAAAAAAAAAAAAAATTCTTTAATGTACTTTTTTACAAAGTAACACTCCAATATAATACACTAAAAAACTCCTTAGTGTACTTTTTTAAAACATAAAATATTCCAAAAAAAATTTCTTAGTGTATTTTCTCAAACATAACACTCTAATAAATGTAACATACAAAAATTTTCTAGTATATTTTCTTCAAACTTAACACTCTAATGTAACACTCCAATATAACACCAGAAAATCACACTAACAAAAATGTAAATTTCAACGTTCGACAACTAATATTTTAACCATCAATTCCCTCCAAAAGAATCTTTCACACCTCACATTTTCATTCTTATCCCAAAAATGAATCAGAAATTGAAAAAATGAATGACAAAAAAGCATTCACTTAATAAATTCAAATGTCACCAAACAAATTAATACAACTTTACAAAGCAAAGATGACTTTGGTTCAAAAGAAAACTTATGCGACTAAATTAATCAACATTTCCTTGTATGTGATTTATGAATAAATTTTCTGTAATTCATCACTAATAAATACCTAATTTCATGATTAAAAATATACTTTTGACAACTAAAATATTTTACTCTCAAAAAATGATTTCGTCACTAAAGTTTTAAGTTTAACATTTAATTTGTTGTAATGGTGGTCAAATGAAAATATTCATAAGAAGCTCATTTTGTTGAGAGTGTCACGTTAAGTGATCCTAGTATTATTTTTATTTTTTATACATGAAAAGGCACAAATTTCAAACCACTTCCCATAATTGGTTTTGGTTACGCAATTTTTAAAAGATTGAAACGATGTACATGTCTATTAAGTTCCTGATATCATATAACGAATGGGTCAATGTTGATCAATTTGTAATCTGCTGATAAATGGCTGATGTGGATTGCATACCATAGACTTGAATGTATCTCATTTCAATGTTAAGGTGTGGAAACATATTATTAAATCTTTATCCTTAAATTTAAAACAAAAACATTGTTATGGGATAATGTTTGGAAGTAGGAAGGTGGTGGAGGAAGTTAACGGGGTTTGGTATTTAATAATTCTAGTATCTTCTGTCACTACTTTCCTACGTTTTCATGATAAAAGAGAATCTTGGACTAGATCAATACAAACAATGAAATTAGAAGATAAGCACCAACAACAACTCCCATTATTGAAATCTTTATTTATTATTATTATTATTATTATTATTATTATTATTATTTTTTATTTCATGCTCAACTAGTGGATGTATTTATTAATTTTTGAAAAAATTTCAAACAAACAAATTTTTTAAATTTTTTCTGAAAAATTGCCTCTCAAGAGACAAACCAAATAAGGCCATTTGTTTGTTCAAATTTAATTTGAAAACTTGTCTATTTGATTTTGAATTTTTAAATAGAGTTGGTGAGTTTTTTATTTTTTGGTATTTTGTTACTTTTTAAATATTTCAGTCTTTTTTTAAAATGAAATTTAGATGCACCAAACCTAGATAAAACTTTAAAAAACAAATTTGTGGAGAAATCGAAAAAAAAAAAAACAATAAATGCAAAAATGAACTAATTTTTTGTATTTTCTATAAATATTTTACTTTTTAAGTATGGTTACATACATCTAAAAAAATTATAAAAAAAAAATGAATGAGATTTCAAAAAACAATTCACTGAAAACACAAAAATATGAAAAACATAAACTCAAAAATTGTGTTCCAAAACTCAAAACCAAATTGTTTTAAAATGTATTCAAAACTGGATTTATTTACATTTCAATATGATCTCAAATGAGTTTTAACTGAGTCAAGTTTAAGTAAGATTTTTATAAATGAAATCAAGTTATTCTGGCTTGGCTTAAGTTTTGACAAATTTCAAAATTTATTTAAATTTAACTTATTTATACAATAAGTCAATCTGAAACAAATTTTCAAATGAGTCGAATGCGAGTCAAGTTTTACTAACTTAATGTAAAGAACAACATTAGTGACACTTACTCTTCTACAACATTAGTGACACATAAATTAGTGTAACTTTACCACAAAATTTAGTTGCATCAATCACAAAATATATAATCTTACCATAAATTGACATAACAAAAAATATCATAAACAAGCCACAAACTTTTGTAACATTAACTACAAAATTTTGCATATTTTGTTATGCTAATTTGTGACAAGATTAAACATTATGTGGTTGATATTGTGAAATTTTATGGTAAAGTTACAACAATTTATGCTACGGTGCATATGATATCTACCCCCAAGAGCGTGCACACTTTCCCATTTATTACAACATGTTGTCTATTCGTAATTAAAAAAGAAAAGGGCACTCTGTGCATAAATCTAAATCTAGATTTTCCTTACCAAAGGTCCACAAGCTAAAATATTATATCTACAAGGACAAGCACCTGCAAAATGACCAAAATACCCCTATATATATATACCTATCTTCTCAACTCAACCCTCTATTTTCCCAAACCCTCTCTCTACAAATTTCTCTTTTATCCAAACCCTAACTTCAAACTCTCTATCTCTTTCACACTTTAGATTTCCCAAACCGTAATGTCTACTCCAAGCGCATCACCGACAAGATCATCGTTCTCCTCCTCTTCTCTTTCATCTCCATCTCTTCCATCACTACTGTCGTCAATGGCGGCTCTTGTCACGCTCCACTTTTTATTACTCGAAGTATTACCAATTTCATTTACTTAATTCCATTTTAGAGATAACATGCGGAAATAAACTCGTATATTCAACTCGAAGAAGTGAATAACATTGCTCTCATTCGTATGTAAGTAAAAACAACATGAGTATAATAAAAAAATTGCCCTTGGGCTTACATCATTAACGAATCAAGAAGAAGGGTGCAACCCTTTTACACATATGGCATTCCGCCAATACAAGAGAGGTCCCGTGGCCAACAAATAAGAAGATCTAAATCTTGCAGCACATTCAGCTCAACACCTGAAAAAGATTCAACAACGCGGGATGAACATATAGTCCAGTAGAGATCTCAACATGTCCCTCAACAATAACAACTTAAAGATAGCTATGATCATGAATGCCCAATCTCATACTAGGATAGTAATGTGACAGTTTACACAAAATATACATAAGTATGAACTTTTCTCGAAAACAACCATTTTAATCAACGCCATAGGCGATTCATCTTTCCTTTTTTCCTTTTATTAACCCCCATTCCCAATCTTTCATAGCATTAACAATTTCTTAGGAAATAGTTTCACTAAGCCCATTACTTTCTCCCATTTCTCACACATACAACAGATGTACCTTTTCAAAACATATTTTCAAAGTATTCGATCCTCTTCACACTTTCCAAAAGACAAAAATGACGTTTTGGTTTCTTCCCGATACAATCGTATCTATACATGCATACCTTATATAAAAGGGAGATAACAAATCATCAACATGTATAAAATCAACTAATGAGGCAACTCGGCCCTCCAAACTGTAATCTTCCCAATCCATGATATTCTCAAATACACTGAAACAACAACAACAAAACTTTGCTCTACCAGCTATGTGCGTAGTAAGCCAAATATACAACTCTCACAACAACCTGCCAGTTTACCAGGCGCTAACTGGAAGGGTATGGTGCCCTCGATTCTCAGCGCAGTCAGTTCTCCAGGCTCTAGCTGGAAGGTCACGGTACCTTTGATTTTGAGTGCAAGGTATAACACCGCCAACCAAAATACAACAGGGCATAACTAACATATATAACACATATACATAAACCATCAAGATACAAGCAATGTGTTAAAATATATGAACACATAATTAATTTCCCCCGAGCAGGTATAAATATATAATGCATCTCAGCATTTCATCACATACAATGCTCAATCAACAATGGTGTAATGCACACACGACAATCCAACACAACCATGTCATCTTCCACCGATGACCAATGATGAAACCTCTAGATGCAAGTATTTAGTACATCTATTAAAGACTCAATTATTATGAGGCCACAAACTCAATAACAACACTAACACGGTAGTTAAAGATACAACCCCCACGTGTGTGTATTTAACACTCAAGAAACAACAATCCAATTTTCATACTTATATCAAAGATACTTTTCTCATTTTACAAAACAAATTCCATTTCCTTTTGTTTTCACAAAACCAACTCCATCCCTTTTGTTTCCACAAAACCAATTCCATTCCTTTTGTTTTACAAAACCAATTCCGTTGATAATAAAGCCATAACTCACATTAGTCCACTACATTCATTTCAAAACCATTCAAAAGCCAAAGTTAACCCCTTAGGCATTAACACCTTCACCCAACTCACATTAACAATAGAGATTTACAACATAGGTTAACTACCCTCCATTTTAATTTATCAAATCAAAATATAATTTAGGGCTTTTTCTTTTTTCAACTACAACATGCTAATTTACACTCCAATTAGCCCAAAACAACCATCAATGATAAAATAACTATTTTCACACAACCAACCTTAGGTTCCTTTTCATGATTTCAAACAAATTCAACATGGATATGATTTTCATGCAATATAAAACTACCACATGTCTATCTATAGATGAAGTATTGAAAAAGAACAAGAAAATCCCCACCTCAAATGTAGAACCCAAGGAGAAGAAGAGCAAAACTCGGAAGTGCTCCAAATCCTAAATTTCTTGGATCAAAATGAAGCTCTCGACGATCAACACACTTCTTACAAAGGCCCAAGGTGAGGAAAACACTTCTACTAGATCAAACCCTAGAGAGAAGTTAGGTTTTAGAGTGAGGAGCTCTCAAAAATCGATTTTGGGAAAGTAAGAGAGAGAAAAGAAAAGTGAAAAGTGATTCAAAAAGTGATTTCACGAATTGATATAAAACATGTCCGCTCGAGCGTACAACACTCCGCTCGAGCGACAGAAACAGGTTCACGCTCGAGCGTCCACAGATCCGCTCGAGCGCCGAATGCACCCTCTCAGAATTTTCTGCAGACGACCAAAATGCTGAGAGAAGGAAATCCACGCTCGAGCGTCCAAACTGCCGCTCGAGCGTCAAAGCGCCGCTCGAGCGGAGAGCCCAAAACCTGGGCAGAATTCTAAGTTTTAAAACACAACCAACTTATTCCCAACTTGCCCAACACAACCCAAAACTCTAAAACAAAGAGTAAGGGATAGAAATGAGGATAAGACAACAACAAATCTACGGAACCGAGTCTGGATTACAGTTAAACAACAACAGGGAATACCAGGATCGCTATAGCTCTTCTTCCTCCTCAACTTTCTCCCCTGCCGCAAATCAGCCATCTCAGCCACCATTAGCGTTAAACACATGATTCTAAATTGCAGTATTGAGTAACATGACGGTATCGATCATGGAGTATCGGTATCTGTAGTATCGGTCGATACATCGGGAATCGGGTGTTGCGGCAGTGAAATTTTAAAAATCATTTCATAGGTTTTTTAGCTTTTTCTATCCCATACCGGCCCGAACCGGTGAGTATTAGCCCGTCGCGACTTGTGTAATGGTTACAGACTGTTATATACCAGGACTTGGCCGATTCTTCTATGATTTTCAGTCTCAGGACTACACTAGCCTGTATCCATTGTGGTGCTCTATTTTTCTGATATGAACTGGCTGGTACGTAGCATATCAGCCGGTTTTTAGAACTATGGTTAAACATATTATCTCTACATCGCTTTTCGCCGTTAGTTTCTATAGATCCAACAGGTACCCTGCACAGTCATAATTGTGGTGGTGATAATCATCGGAATCCTCATTTTCACCGACTACATCACGATCAGGCTGAGAATCACCTTCATCTCCATCATATACTCTCACATCAATTTTTGCCGATGGAATCATCATCTTAAAGAAAGAGGAGAGAGAAAGGGGTTTGGATTTGGAAGGTGTTCAGATTCTAGGAAAAAGGCTAAGGACATGCGATGGACATGGTTAAATGAAAGTGTGTGTGTGTGTGTGTGAGAGAGAGAGAGAGAGAGAGTGTGTGTGTAAGAGAGAGAGAGAGGTATATGTTTCATGGAGATGATTTGTGTTTTGATTTTCCAAATCTCTCTCTCTCTCTATATATATTTCATGAAAATGATTTAGTTATTGAGTGGCTTGGATAAAACATATGGCAAATTTGTTCTAAGCTTGAGTCTTTTCAGATCTATTCAAAAAAAAAATATTTATTATTTATTTGCTGTTTATTGTTGTTGTTGTTGTTTATGATGGAAAAGATAATTGTTGACGATGATGATGAAACCAAAAGGTAAAAAAAATGACAAATAGGGAAAAATGATAGAATTGTTATTTCAATAGATAAAAAATTTGTGTTGTTGTTGTAGTGGATAATTTTAATAAATAAAAAACAAGTTTGTGAGATTTTAAATAGATAGATTAGACCTTTGTATTTTTAAACAGACAGAGAAAGAAACTCACATATTTAAACAGATGGAGATAGAGAGAGAAATCCACAGACAGATTTTAAACAAGTAGAGAGAGAACCCACAAATTTTGAACAGATAGGAAAAAATTTCAATAGATAGATATAGATTTGAGCAGATAGTCAAAAAAATTGAATAGATAGAAAATAATTTGAACAAATAACAGATAAATTAAAGGGTAAAAGTGAAAATTAAATGTCATTTAAAACCAACAAAAGCCTTATGATCTTTCACCAACAAAAAATATGTACTAGACCTAATGCGTTACACAATTGCTAAACTAGTTTTTTCAACAATTTTCTCAAAAGAAAAACAATATATTTGTATATTTCTATCTATATTTTGGATTAACCTTTTTTACAATTCAGATTAAGAAAAAACTACCTTTTTGCTACCAGAGTATCAATTTTGAGCCAAAATTTATACAAGCTTAAAGCACCAATTTTTCCACATTTTTTTTTCTTATATATATTTTTCAGCTTGGATTTGAAATTATTTACTATGCTTGGTTTCCCTTTTCAAAAAATACTTTTTAAAAAATTCTACATTCTTATTTTTCGTATTTTTTTGTGTTTACTGATTTTTTTTTAATATTTTAATCAATTTTTTTAATTTTTAGGCATACCTAACTTAGATGTATCTAAAAAGTAAAAAATTTGTGAAGAAAACCTTTTAAAAATTCACTAAATACCCAAAAAAAAAAAAGAGAATTCAGTACATTTTTTTTGTATTTTTATGTATTTATTAATTTTTTAAATATTTTTTCATAAAATTTTTACTTTTTAGATACATCTAAGTAAGGTGCATCTAAAAAGTAAAAAAGATGTTTAAAATTTAAAAAATATTCACTTAAAAATAAAAAAATACGAAAACTAAAAAACTTAATTTTTAAAAAACTTAATTTAAAAAACTTAAACCAACCACACACATTGGTATTGTTTTTTAATCGAGAAGCAAATCTCTAAAGCCGAAACAAAAGGTGAGCAATAGAATTTAGTTGAGTATAAGGATTTCATTAACGGATAAGGACATTCGTTATTAAAATTTAAAATAATTATATATTTGTTAATGCACACTTTTATAAAAATTAGTGGGTGGCACACACGATCTGTGTGTAATTTAAATAAGTAAGAATAAAAAAAAAATAATAATGAAATTAATATTATAATGTGTATTTAGCTTGAGTGGTATGAGTTCTCATACTTAAACCCATGGTCATGGGTTCAAGCCTTGCCCATCTCTTTATTTAACTTTTTTTAAAAAAATAAAAAATACTGAGAGGAGAGTAAAGTTTCAAGACACCATAAGAGGTGTTCACTTTATAATAGTATAGATAGATATATAATTATTTAAAATTTATTGAACAAATGATATCATCTAGGTGTCAGTGGTTTAAACATGGAGAAATTATTATTCAGAGGGTATTTTTTAAAATTATTATAAAATAATAAAAAATAATAATTTTAATTATTAATATTTATTAATTTTTTTTGTATTTTATTTATTTATTTATTTTTTCTTTCCTGAAACCCTCTAACATGTAATTGTTCCTTTAAACATGTGGAAGCCAAAAGGTGAACAGGTACATACCAAAAGAGGAATCCAATGGCTACAACATACAATAAAGTCCGACGACATAGTCCCACCATTTTTTTTTGGGAAAATTAGTCTAGGGTCCCTCCCCCACTTTTCATAATGGAAGAGATTCACAAAATTATTTTTTGATGTCTAAAGTCCCTAAACATATATCAGAGAAATTTGACTCTTCTCACTCTCTACTCTCTCTCTCTCTCTCTCTCCCTCCCCTACATCAAACAGTGCTTTGTCAATCTCTCTCTCTCTCCTCCATCAAACCAGTGCTTCATCTTCGCCGAACAACACTCACCACCTCTTGAAACGCCGCCACGCTACAGGGAACCACCAACCCATCTCTCTGCTCGAACCCAAACTCATCATAAGCTTTCTTTAACAGCATCTTGAACAAAGGATGAGAGAGAAACCCTGTCGACACCACGAACCGCCGCCTCTCTTCCCCCACGTAGATTGCAAAATGCCCAGTTGGTGTCCCCGGCGACGCCGTCTGCGGCGGCCGAACAGAGAAAATATTAGATGTAAATCGAGAACTCCGTCGGTCGAACAACTAAACATATATCGAGAACTCCATCGGCGATGTCTCCTGGCTCCTCCAGATAAAAGAATTTCTCTCTTGCCTGCTCTTACCAGATTTTTTCTTTGAAAGCCCCTGTCGATTTCTATGAAGCAAATCCCAGTTGGGTGGTTCTTAATCGGCAACGGTTAGACCCGCGTTTAATGGGTATTGAAGATATTATTACTGTAATGGTGTGCACTCAAGGCACAAAGGTTTATCAGAGGCACAAACAAATTTAGAAGAAAGGAATGAACAAAGTCTCAGCAACTCATTTGATTATCCTTCTGTCATAGGTCAGGTACTTGGTGATGTCAATTCTCCACCCATCTCTTAATTTTCGTCACGGGCATTTCTATTATATTTTGTTTCATTTACAAATATTCTATTATTTTTATGTACACATGCAGTTGATGCAAGGTATGGAAGAGTTAAACACTTTTAAAATAGAACAAATTCATAAGATGGGTTATTTGGAGCAGATAAAATTTCATCTGCAGGAACTGGTCAGACCTCTGTTTTGAACTGAAATTTCTCTGGGTTGGCCCAGAGAAATTCTCTGGTTTGAACTGAAATTTCTCTGGGTTGGTCCAGAGAAATTATCTGATTTGGATTGAAATTTTCTCTGGATTGGTCCTTGGTATTAAGATTTTTCAGCATCAAGTTTGTCATTTATCTTATTTCCATCATCAACCTCTATGTCATGTTGCATCTCCAAACCACCCCCTGATGTTGAATCGCAAGCTTTGCCCTTCATGATCATTTCCTTCCCAGAATTGTCATCAATCTATTCTCAACATTTTCAACTCAGAGAATTTCTCTGGGCTAGAATTTCTTTGGACAGAATTTATTCTTGGTACTTACTTATTCAGGAATTTGATCCAGTTGTAGCCTTATGGTGTGTACTAACTTTAGTTTAACAATTGCTTCTGGATTTCATGTATGGTGTACCTAAAATCACCAGAAAATACTCTGATTTGCACCATTTTGGGAATTGGATGAGACATTTTCAAAACATAGAAAATTAAAAAAATTGAACAAACCAGAGAAATTTGAAATTTCTCTGGTTTGAAATTTCTCTGGATGGAAATTTCTCTGGGTTGAAATTTCTCTGGACAAAATTTCTCTGGACCAGAATTTCTCTGGATCAAATTGAGGGACCTTAGACATTATGAAAATATTAGATGTCCTTTATACTATAAAGTCTTAATACCAGGGATCCTAAAAAAAAACCCTTTTTTTTTTTTTTTCTATTTTTAAAACCCCACTCACTTTAATTATTCTCTATTTTTTTTTTTCAACACTCATTTTAATTCTAACTATACTTTTATCATTAATTTTTTGAAACCTTAACCTTAGCCTCCTTTGTCCGCCGTGACCACACCATCTCTAACAACTCATCTCCATCCTTTCCATGTCTCCAACACCCCCTCACCTCTAACTGTCCCTTCCTAGTCTTCCTCACTACCCTACCGTTACATTTGTTTGGCGAATTAAGTTAGATGTGATTATTAGTCAGAGAATTGTTAGTGAAAAGATTGTTAATATAAGAATTATTAGTGAGAGAATTAAGTAAAAGTATATTTGTTTTGATAATAGTGTCGAAGATGATTAATGATGGAATTATTAAATTATTCTTATATAAAATAAATAAATAAATAAATAATTTTTTTCTATATTAAAAAAATTAAAATAAATATTAAAACAAACCGATCCACTTAGTAAAAAAAATAAAATTTTTATATAAAATAAATTCAATCTCCTTACTATTTTCCTAATCTCAGCCAAAATTTATCCAAACTAATTCTCCTACTGAGAGAGATTAACAAGTCGCTCAGAATACGAAGCCGCAAACCTAAACCGTCACCAAAAGCACTGTAAATGAGACCCACAGAATTACTAATCCAATCCGACCTCCGTAAAACAAACGTGGGCTACTAATATGCCCTCTCCTGCTACCTCCAATCTCCCCCAAAGCCTCTCAACATAGAGAGAGAGGCAAAAGAAAAGAAAAGAAAAGAAAAGTGTTGTGATCATTGGGGCAAGAGAAACGGGTCAGGGGAGTGGCGGAAGAGAGTGAGAAAAGGCTAGGGAGGGCGAATGGTGACTGAAAGAATGTAAAATTAAGATTATAGATGATAATAAAGTTAAAATATTTTGTTTAGATACAATTAAGGCAAATTTGTTGATAGTTCTTGTGTTTTGATCTTTATATCATTTTGGTTCTTATCATTTTAATTGGTTCAATTTTGACCATAAATTTATAAATGTATCTCAATTTAGTCCAATTTATTATAATTGTTAATATTTTTTAATGAAAAATACGTATATAAGAGACATGTGTCATGCTTTTAATTGTAAAATTATAAATTTACTTATGTCAATGAGTTAATCTCAATCAATTCAGTGATCATTTTCTATAAAAAACACTAAGAGCGTTATCAATTAGACTAAATTAATACAAGATTTAAAATTAAAAATCAAAATTAAACTAATTAATAATATACAGACCAAAATGATATAAATAATAAAATATAAAAACTACTAATATAATTTGTCTATAAAATTGTAATAAAGGAAAAATATGAAAAAGATATGTAAGTCTAAAAGAGAAAAAGAGTGCTGTGATGGTAACAAATGATTAGCAATCAACTCTCTCTCTCTCTCACACATGTGACACACATCAATAAGAACCTCACCAATCAATGTTATGGTCCTTCAAAATGACACTGCAAATGCTAACCAACCAATTTGTGTTCAAAGATGTTATTTTTGTTTTTTTTAAAATAAATGTGCAAACTCTCAAATCTTTAATTCACACAGGACCCACAGCCCATCAAATTATAAACTTTGATAAATTTGTTAACTAGTGTTGCTGCACTGTTTAACATCCAGATTAGTATGAAAAGTGCTTTAAAATGTATAATGCATTATAAATTAACAAATTTTATATAAATTTTTTTACTTACTAATGTAGCACGCGCAATATATTATTAAATAGGTTTTTTTTTTCAATTTTAATTTTTTTTTTTATAGAATTAGTTTGTATAACATTTTCATTTAGAAGTGTTAAAGAAAAAAAACAGGTTAAAAAGAATATTGAAATAAGTAGAAAAATATTTTTGAATAGTGTAAAAAAATTTTATTTTTTTTTTGTGAATAATGTAAACATGAATCTAATAGGATCGGTTCAGTTATCAATTTACACTATACCTAAATCAAACCAGCCCAAGACATGTTGATTTGTCTTCATATATTTAGTGAAACTGTAGATACAGAAGTGGTCATATATAAAAAAAAATTAAAACAAAATTCTTTCATTTCCACCATCGTATTTGCTTTGTGTTTCTTTTATTTTATATTAGAATTTCCAAGATTTATTTGGTTTAATAATTTATTGTAGATTTTTTAAAAGAAATTTTTAATGGTGCAAAATTGAAATATAGACTGTGTTTTTCAAATGAATAAATCACCTATTTTTATTTTTAGGATATGACTTATAAGTTAATTTTTTTTTTATTTATTACAAAAGGGCGTATAAAAAAATAGATAAGTGATTTGACCAAAATAAGTCAATAAATAGGCATTTTTAAATGTTGCCAAAAGAGACCTTAGTATCTTTATAATCCAAACTATATTATATTATATTGGTTCAATTTTAATCAATGATTAACTCAATTCTAAATCCAAAAATCAAGAATCGATAATGGCTAGTTCAATCATTTATTGGGTTGAATAAAAAAAAAAATTATTTATTAGGTAATTTTATGATAAACACTCCTCAAAAGGTAGGTATTATATGCACAATTGTTACACATTTTTGTGGTAAAGATTACTTTTATTTATTTTTTTATTTTTTTTAGAGTTGTGACAATTTGTAATTCAGAAATGAAGTTACGCATTTTAAAGTAATGCTTCATATTTTTTTGGTAATATTACATATTTTTTTGTTAGAAAATATTTGAATAAAAAAATACATAACTTTACCACAAAATGCGTAACATCATTTTTGAACCATAAATTATTATAACTCTACTAAAAAATTACATAATATTTAGAGAAAATTAGTCTAAGGTCCCTCTCCAATTTTTTATAATGAAAGAGTTCCACAATATTGTTTTATGATGTCTAAAATCCCTCAACCTTCAACACCCATATATCACTGTAACACTCCAAAAATACAAATTATAATTATTTGAATTATCCATGTGTTAATTGCAGATTATATGATTTAATTTGTGTTTATCTGTCCAAATTGAAAAATTATTTGTTGGAAATGCAACTTTGGAATTGAAATTGACAACCTTACTGGGTTCTGAAATTGAAATTGAGTACATGGATGGACTTATGGAAATTTTTAGAGTCATTTGGGACGTTTAATTGAAAACTGATTTCGTCTGATTCGCTAATTTTAACAAGGTAGAATTAAATAATTGGATAGGAATTGTAGCCTAATTCACATTAGCAAAATTAAAATTAGGCTGAATTAAGTCATAAATGATGGAGATTAATTTAATTGGAGTGAAGTTGATTTAATTAATTTATTAACCTAATTAATATAGGTCTAATGTATGTATGAGAAAAGAGTTAGTGTACCATCATCAATTGAATGTAGGAGAGTAGTGTAGTGGGGTTTCTTGCAGCTTGTACACGTAGAGAGAGAGAGAGAGAGAGAGAGAGAGAGAGAGAGAGAGAGAGAGAGAGAGAGGGAGGGGAGAGGGGGGGGGAGAGATTTGGAGAATTCAACAAAGAGAAGGGATAGAAGAAAAGAAAAGGAGAGGAAGAACATTGAAGAAAACAACTAGCTCTTCTCAATTCATCAATTTAAGGAAAGAGTTTCATTCAAATTTCTTGAAATTGAACTTCCCACACTCATCATCTTCTAAGACAAATGGTTAATCAGAATGAATTCTTGGTTAATTGGGAGCTTTAATGTTTAGAATTGACAAATTAGACCATGCAAGCTAAGTTAGAAAGGAATTGAAGGAATTTGGCTTTAAATTCAACATGCATGGCATGAAATTATGACATTGCTCTTTACACCTGCATTTTCTTGCATAATCTTTATGAATTCTACAAGTTTTAAAGAGCTTTCATTATAAAGTTTAGAATTTGAACATTTAAAACACATGGTTCATGTTTTATAAATTCTTGGAGTCTTTGATCAACTAATTGAAAGAATTAATTCAAGTTTTTGGGCATGCATGATTTTATTTGGTTCATACTCATCACTTCTTGTATGGATTTTCAACTTGAAGGGAAATTCCATGGGATTTGAAGCTTTATTGCACAAGAATACAAGTGTAAGACTTTTTATGTTAACTTAAAGAACTTGAGCATTGCATGGTAATGGAGCCTTGTTTTGATCTTGTGATTTTTGGTTGAAGTAAGAAATCATGAATTCAAAGTTTGTTTGTAGAGTTTTTGGCCTTGGCATGCTTGGAAATGAAGTTGGTTTTGCAAATTGTAAGCTCCAAAACTGGGCAGAATTTTTGATAGTAATTCAACCCAGACCGCTCGAGCGGCCTGGGCCACCGCTCGAGCGGCCAACCTTCATGAGCTCAGGGGTGTAATCTGCTTGACCACCGCTCGTGTGGCTAAGGCTCCCGCATGAGCGGCCAACAGGGCAATCCCGGTTTTGTGTTTTGTTCCGCTTTTCTATTTTTCGGGCCTCCATTTGCATGATTTTGAAGTGTTTTTCATGTGCATTCGCATCTCATGAATATAAATGAAATGAAAGAACGAAAAGTTGGAACTGAATTAATGAACAACGAATAGAAATAATTAAACGACCGAGTAACGTATAACTAAATAAAGTTAAAAATCAACTAAATGACTCGATGTTGATGTGTATTGAGAAATTGTGCTATGAATATTTGTGTTTGTAGGTCAAGACTCGAAGACCGAACAACGGGTATTGGAAAGTCACTGTGAGTAACATTTCTGTAAAGATATGTTGATATGCACTGTACTTGAAATGTTATACGAAATGCTATATGATATGACATGTTTCTGAAATGTGATTTTGATTCTGTGAACGAATATCCGGTTTGCAAATCTAGTGTGGTATCCAAGGATAGTCCCAAGTCATGGGGGATGGCACACTAGTGCGGGTCCATGACATACATGTGATTACAAGATCTCGTTAGCCACGTCATTGTGGTGTTATGTGTTTAATCGGTATCCGGAACCGATTACTCTAGTCGGACGACAATATGTGATATGCTCCTTTGGATGTATCATTATTATATTCTGTTATGAGACTGATATGATAGATATGTATGATCGGTTTTCTATATATGATATGATTTGGAATTCGTTCACTAACCTCTTTACGTTAATGTTATTCATTGGGCTTTAGTTCACTGTTTATATATATATGTATAGGTGAGCATTCTGGATGGCAAGCCTAGAAGGGGTCTATAGCTGAGTCACCATTTTGAAGCCTACCAAGCTTTTTTGAGTGCCTCCGAGTTAGGGCTAGGCCTGGAAGGCCGTTGTCAAGTCTTTGATCGTGAAGTAAACTTTTGTTATGTGTATATGTTTTGTATAAAATGTTAAATTACAAGTTATGTATTGAATGTGGGTAAATTAACGTTTTTGCATGATTAATGTTTGTTCATATAGATGCACACCTCATTGGACTATTGGTGTATTTTTGTATATTGCTTCCGCAAGCCCCGATTATTTTTATTGTACAGGAAGGCCTTTGGTAATCTAAGGATTGCTGGTCGGTTACGATGCAAAACTTCTAGGGCCGGATTTGGGTCGTGACAGAATGGTATTAGAGCACAAGTTAATATCTTACACACGTGTCCATTGAGCATTAGAATGTCTAGAATGAATTTAAGTTGGCATGCATCTAACAAGTAAATGTTATGTTGTGCATTCAGAAAGAATTAAAGGTTGCTTTGGAATTTCGATGATCAAAGAAGACTGGGATGTTTGTGTTTAATAAGTTTAATATTGAAATTACGAGCTGTTGTGAAATTTTTAATGTTATGAGGGAAATGTAATTTTTGGTTGACAAATTAATGAATACGAGTATATTGATCTGTGGGAATGTGGTATTAGAAGGAATTAATAAAATCCTTGATGAAAGTTATGGAAGTTACATAGTTGAATGTAAAATTAGACTATGAGAATATTTGAAAAATTGAGGAATTTGATGATCCAATGAGGTATGGAGCTATGGTGATTGAGAATAAGAAAACTATAAGAAATATGTTGATTCAGTGAGGAATCTAATGTGTGAACCATAGAGTCTCATACCTTTGTTGAATGACCTTGAAAGTTCGATTGGAATCGTGTTCGACCAGCGTAGCTTCGAATTGGAAATTCTCGGTCAACTTCATGGAAATGAATTGGTTGCCTTACCAATGTCTTTGTGTAAAAAAAAAAAAAAAGACCGTTTAATTATGGTTGAATATGTGATGTTATGTTTCACGTTATCCAATGCTACCCCAAATGTTTTTCACCTTTGACTTGTGATTTTAGGAAAAGATGATGAGAAGTAAGTATGAAATGGAAGTTGAGTCCTCGTTGGAATAATTGGGCAAAATAGAAGAAGTGTTAAAAAATATGATGAAAACTATGAAATGTTAAAAAGATGACGAGAAGTAAGTATGAAATGCGAAGCGGTTTGCAATGACAAAGCTGTGGGGTTTCCACTTCCCTTTGGGTTTGTAGGGCAAGTAATGCGTTCTAGTTAGCATGAAAATTATGAAGTTAGATTAGAAATTTTGGAGTTTTGTCATGCTTTCAAACTTCACCTCACTGTTCCAAGAGTGGTTTCTCTTTCTTCATTCAATTCTATATCTTTCTGAGAGAATTCAAGGCCTTCATTAGCCACACACAAATATATGTGTGTGTGTGTGTGTGTGTGTGTGTGTAATTCTCTCAATCAAAGTAACAGATAGATAGATTGATATTCAAATTTCTCTGGCAGGTCTCTGGTTTGTTCAAATTTCTCTGATTGTTCAAATTTCTCTAGGTCTTTCAAATTTCTCTAGGTCTTTGGTTTGTTCAAATTTCTAGTAGGTCTTTGGGTCATTCAAATTTCTCTGGTAGGTTTCTGATTTGTTCAAATTTCTTTGGTTTGTTATTGTTTAAATGTCTTACAGTCAAAGAAAACTAGGAAAATTTGCAAACTAGAGAAATTTGGGGAGAATTTCTCTAGAGAGTGGGAAGTACAGAGAAATTCTCTGGATTGAAATTTCTCTAGATCGAAATTTTTCTGGATCGATGTGTGATGAATCTTAGACATTATGAAAATATTAATTGTCCTTAATGCTATAACATCATACCAGGGACCTTAAAAAAAATCTCCTAATATTTATCACAAAAATATATAACACACTATAAAAACACATAATAAAATGCATATGGTACATATATCATTTCCCTTATTTATATGTCAATTCCAACAACAAGACACTTTTGTTACTGGCAAATTCTAATATATACTCTTTTAAAAATAGTGTACTATATGTACCAATGTAATTTTCTTATTTAGTTATGATCAATTTTATTCTTTAGTTATGACCCATAAATTCTTTAGTTACGTCTCATGTTGTGTTTAATTTTGATATTTTTTTATTTTTTTAATTATAACTTAAAAAATTTAAATAATGTCATTTTTTTTAATAATTAGGAGCATATAGGGCACACCTTTTTAAAAATATGCACAATAATAAAAATGGTGTGCACGTTAGTGTTTCCCTTTGTTACTTGTTGAGAATTACAATTTAGTAATAACTTTTAAAAATTATTATAAATTCATTAAAAAATTTTATAATTTTAATTAGAGACATTTGTTTATAAATTTCTCTTTATTTACTTATGTTCTATTTAATTTAAATTATTTTTTTATATTTTAATAAATTTTATGAATGACATAATTACCAAAATGCCCTAATAAGCGCGCATTAATATTTATATTGATAGTATGATTGTTTACAACATTTACACTGTCAATATAAACATTTATATTGTCAAATTTATTTAAGGGTAAAATTGTTTATAAAATAATTTAAATATAAGAATTAGAATTTTGTGAATTATATATCTAAATAGTAGAAATTATTAGAATATATTATAGACTAATTGAGATATAAGTGTTTAAGAGATGATTTTTTAATAATTTTTTATTTTTTATAATTATTTTTTTATTTCACTGTCATGTTATTTGACCTAAGTTTTTTTTAATGGGCATCAGTCCAAATGAAGTCATTTGTGTAGGCTCTTTGAATTAGATCCCTTCTTATCCTTTTAACTAACTAGCAAACGAACAGAAAAGACAAAGAAAATCACATCACAGATAGCCACTAGTCGGAAAATTATTTGGTATTCCTGAGCCACGGCACGGAGTGTCCTAAGAATATTTTGATGGGCGAAAAAGGTATAATTTATAATTTTATATTCAGTAATTAAAAAATAATAAAAAATATAATACATGGTGAATATAAAAAGTATCAACAGGTGGCATTTCAGGAATACCAAATAATTTTTTCACTAGACCCCAATCAGGATTCTTAGAGGTACCATAAGAAATAGGAAAAATTACATATCAATCTATCTCTCTAAAAATAATTATAGATTAGTGAAAACTTTTATAAACATTAATAATTATAATTGTAAATTTTTTAATAATTTTTTTAAAAGTACACCCCAATTTTCCTTTAAAAAAATAAAATAAATGTTTTACAGTGATTGGTTTTCCATAAATAAAATAAAAAACAGCCATGTGGATTGTGGAAGTGAGATCAATCAACTTGTGGTCTTTTAAATTTCAACTTAAAGGAATTTGAGTCACTTGTTTTGGTAAGTGTAACCTTTCATTTTGTAGAATTTTTTATTTGTATTATTCATTAAAAAAATAGATCAACCCGACAATTTTAATATTTTCATTTTATTATATTTGTTTTTGAAAAAATAATCAAGTATGTTTGTAAATTTTATTTTATTTTTTTATTTTAAGGCAAGCGCTATGAAATAAAAACGTTACGATTATCAAATTGATCTAATTTTTTTCATAGATGATATCTAGAGAATGTCCTCCAAAATGAATAATTCCATATAATTAAAATAGAACTCACAGTGAATCCCACGAACAAGTCAAGTTCTTTTTAAATTTAGATTTTGAACTCTCAACCCTTTCCAAAAAGAAAAGAAAAGAAAAAAAAGGGCCTCAAAATAACATATGGGCCTCAAAATAATCTGAGTCAGAATCGATATTTGTTATTATTCGAACCATAAGGTGTAGGGGGGTGCGTAATCTGACCCAAATTGGATTTTGGGTCACTTTCTGATGGGCCTCTGATATGGGGGAATGTGAATGAGGTAAGTTCAGATTATTTTGCCCATGGGTCAAAAAAATCTGCCCTGCCAATCCTAATCTAACATGCAGATCAAAAATATAAATAAATAAATAAATTACTAATAGTTCTTAATAGATGGACTTAATTCTCATCAAATTCTATTAAAAATAAGTCTTGGTAAAATTATCGCTAAAAATAATTTTTTTGTGATAATTTTTTATATATATCGCTAAAAATTGGCAATTAGTGACTTTTTTTTGTCATGATTTTTATAAATTGTTACTAAAACTTACAATTAGTGACTTTTTTATGACAAATTTTTTTCATAAGACCTATTAGATAATAAGTCCACTTATTAAGACCTATACGTAAGTACCCAAAAAACAAATCATTTAATTATGAGAGAAAAAATTTAAATTAGGCATTAATTACCGATCAATTCTATTTAACAGACTTAAATACTATAAATCGTATACATTTTTTAAATGCACTAATAAGTCTTAAAATGCCTATATTACCCTCACTACAAGAATTTACACAATTGCCGACCACTTTTGCCGACCAAAAAAATTTTGGTCGCAAAAAAATGACATTTGGCGACCAAATATTAATTAGTCGCGAATGATCATTATTTTTGGCGACCAAATATTATTAGTCGCAGAAAGTGGTATACTTTTGCCGACCAACTACAAATTTGGTCGCGGAAGGTCACATTTTGGCAACCAAAAAATAAGTTGGTCGCGAAAGATTAAAAATAAGTTGGTTGTGGAATTGGCGACCAAAAGTTTGGTCTCCAAAAACTTATTTTTAGCGACAACAAATATTTTAGTCGCCGTATATTGAGTTTTGGCTACTAAAACAATGTAGTTGCCGAATGGAAAATAAAAAACTATTTTTTATCTTTTGGCAACCAAAATTTTGGTCGCCAAAAAACTTATTTTTAGCGACTAAAAACATTTTAGTCGCCGTCTATTAAGTTTTGGCTACTAAAACTATTTAGTCGCTGAATGAAAAATAAAAAATTATTTTTTATCTTTTGGTCGCCAAAAACTTATTTTTAGCGACTAAACTTATTTAGTCGCCATATATTGAGTTTGCCGACTAAAATATTTTGGTCGCAAATAATTACATTTGCCGACCAAAAACTAATTTTGTCACCAAAGGTGCAGATTCCCCCGCCTGTTCTC
This sequence comes from Camellia sinensis, assembly GCF_055761805.1. Lineage (NCBI taxonomy): Eukaryota > Viridiplantae > Streptophyta > Magnoliopsida > Ericales > Theaceae > Camellia > Camellia sinensis. The sequence continues at coordinate 76,778,654 of NC_138970.1, forward strand.
TGTTTAAACCATTCAAATTATTCTCTCTCTCATAAAAATTTGGGGCAAAATGAAATACTGAGGCGCCAAAATGAAATACTCTTGCGCCCAATGACAAAATGAAATTACTCTTTGCAGAAGTCACTCTACTCCACCACACTCATCCATTTCAAACCCTAAATCAAACCATTTCAAACCCTAAATCATATGTCACCAATTTCACTCTCTTTTCTTCTTCTCTTCTTTTTCTTGGTTGAGTTCTTTAATCGGATCGGAGTATCTGAATACGAGTAATAGTAAACATGGTTTCGGATTCAAAGCTGGTGAATCGGCTCTGGGATGTGCTCCAGACCTCCGATCTCAACACCACCACTGCCCGATCTGTCCGGCGCACCTTGGAGTCAGAGTTCGGCGTCGACTTGTCTTGACCGCAAAGCCTTCATCTAAGACCAAGTCGATTCTTTCCTCGAGACTCGTGTTTAGAGAACCCACAACAACGCTGTCACTGTCGAAGAAAAAGAAGATGAAGAAGCGATTCACGACGAAGGTTCAGAGACTCAGATACCTTATCATGTGCTCAATGTGGCAAACCCGCCCATCTTCAGTATGATATTATATTTATGTATTATCTTCGATTTTATTCTCAACCATACATTATACATTACATACACCCACAAGCACAGTTCAATGTATACTTGGATTGGGATGTTTTTGGTTTTACAATGTTGAGCAATCAATAAACAATTAGGGCATTTAGGAGGATTGATGGATTTTTTATTACTCATAAATTAACTTATGGAGACCCTTTTTCTTACCTCCCCTGATATTTGAGAAAAATATAGTTAGCATAATTACACTCAACCTCCCTTTTGGTACAGTTGAGCATGCTATTTTTGTACATTTGTTTAATTTGGATTACCTATCATTCATTAGTTATTTTCATTTTGGTAATGGTTTTGTAACTCTCTTCCAAGTAAATCAACCCTTTAGCCTTACTAGACTTCTGTCACTCCAAGTTTTCAAAATTTGTAAAGTCTTACGTCTCATGAACGATTAAAGTGGAAGCTGAAAGTTTTATTCAATAAGTGATTATTAAATTTATAAAATTGATGCATTCTCCTTGGGGCAACAGAAACACCATTATTAACTTTCATGTTTTCAACCTCTGTGCTAATTTTTTTTTTGTGACTGGTAATGTTGTCACAAAAGGGTAGTGATGAGGTTGCAAACACTCTTATACTGCCAGTTTTTTTTCTAGTATTTGAGGTCCTTTTTCCTGTTTGGTATGCAAGTGATTTATGCTTTTTATTTTCCCCAGTTGCCAAGATCACATTGCCCTGAATTCAAATTTGATGAATAAAGAGCTAAAAGTGAGCTACATTGCCCTGAATTACAACAGCCCAACAGTCAGACCAAACACAATGCCTTGAATTAAAGCTCACTTTTAGCTCTTTATTCATCAAATTTGAATTTGATGGATGAAAGAATTGGTGAAGGTCTGGTGACTGATTAATTAGAGGGCAGATGGAAAAAATGCAAACATTCAGGTATGGATGTCATGGTATTGACTCTTCAATGTTTTCTATTCTGTTGTGTGGTTTTTGCAAATATATTATTTTTGGGATCTATCTCTTAATCATGCAGTAGAGACCATGGGAACACAACATCACTTGGAGGATAGTGGGATATGAGGCTTTGACTACACTATATTCCCATACTTCCGACAGCTTGAAGTTTCCAGCGTGTTAGAGTGCTTATCATGTTGGAGGCTTGCAGCAATCAAATTTATGCACATAAACACAGTTAATCATGTAGTTCAAAAACAAAAATGTACGCTAATTTGTAGTGTAGTAAGAAATGACTAGTAATCAAACAGAAGTATTTTTTCTTGGCCAAATTACTATGTTGGGTGGAGAACTATGAACAGATGAGACCAAAGTAACATAAACCTACAACACTTGAGCTCTTAAAGCCCTTGCTCCAGATTGGTCAACACCATCTTGCACTCTTCTTGGCTTGCAATTAATGGTGGTATGGATTAATAACTTAATTCCTGTCATGTACAGTTAAATAATGTACTTTTGGATGCGGACTTTATTGCTTTTCTTCTGCATGTATCAATATACATTTTTTGGTGCATATGCTCTACCAAAATTTTCGTGAACTTGAATGTTTGCAATGTAAGCTTGTTGCAGGGTTAAATAATGGTTTTTAATAAATTTAAAAATCCGAAGAGTTTAAATCAGTGGGAAACAACTTGTCAAGCTGCAGGATGATATACATTTTTAATACTAAATGCCTGCTTTAGCCACCAATTAGGCAGGCAACTCATAGTTGATGTAGCAGATGAATATGCATTTGTTGGTCCTTTTGCTGATTAAATTGAGCAGTAGAAATATATATGAAAAGACTCCATTTTTTATCAAACAGTTTACTTGGGCGGGTCTCTTAGTGCTTTCATCTTCCAAATCTGGAAACCAGTTATTGTTGTTTATTCTATAACTCTTTTTATTTTCTAATTGTTTTTTTATCAATTCGCCCCCCCTCATCTTTTCCTGGGGATAAGTTGGTTAGCCTGTGCACCTATGATTATTGTTAAAACCTTTTTCATTCTTGTTTGGTTGATTCTGCCATCATCCTTCTTCCAGCCTGCATCAGCCCTGCTGACATCAATGTTGAGGAAACTCTGAACACTCTCAAATATGCTAATCGTGCTCGAAACATTCAGAATAAGCCTGTTGTAAGTAACCTTGATGATTATATGTTATTATTATTTTCTTTTTGTTAAATATTTCCACTTCACTATTTGGAGATGGATAGATTCTATTGGCATCAAGTTCTGTATCTTTTGATTTCTGAGGGAGCACATTATCTTGTTGTACAGGTTAACAGAGATTTGATGTCGAATGAGATGCAAAATATGCGGTAGCAGCTAGAGTACTTGCAGGCTGAACTTAATAAGGAGCTTTCTCGAGAACTACATGAGTATCATAGCAGACGTGCTGTTGTAGAGCCGAGAGAAACAGATGCTGAAGTACGCTAATATAATTCCTTCTTTATCTTCGAAGAAGAAAAATAAAAGAATTATATATATATTGCAATTTTAACTTTCCTCTTTATTGCCACTAAATTGTGGTCAACAGACCATATTTATTGAGGTTTTGGTCATTACAATAGTTTGATTGATAGTTATTTTTTTTGGTTGGCACTTGATTGATAGTTATGTGACATTTTCTATCTCAGGATGGCTCCTGTTTTGTTAAAAGGGATGGGCTAAAGAAGGGCTTACAGAGCATGGATGCATCTGGTTATCCCATGGGTGAAGCCATGACAGGTAAGCTACTTAGTTGTGAGATTATTTCAGATGAATGAGGCTGAAAGCAGAGGGGAATAAGCTTCAAGATGCCATACCCTTAGTTAATGCATGACAGACTTTGATTTTTCTATCATTTAGTTGGCATGTTATCAGTTTTTATATTACACAGTATGTGTAAGAGAGGTGTGTTTAGTCTCTAAAACATGCGACTCATATTGCACTTTTCTAGTTCAGTTCTTTATGTTTCAAATGAATTTGCCAAAAATTGCAGGTGAAAATTACATGGAAATTGATGAAGCTGTAGCAAAAGAGTGGGAGCATGCACTCCTGCGAAAAACGATGGGCAAAGAGTTTAATGAGTTAAACAAGCGTTTGGAGCAGAAAGAGGTTTCACTGATGGGCTTTGTTTTTTGCAGTTTTCTGCCATACATTTGTTATCATATAGGCTCAACCCTTAACGGAGAACATATGTTAAACATCTAATATGCCTTTTTTTTCTAATCTCCCACATAAAAACTGGTTGTTGGGTCACACATCTTGAATATTCAATTTTTTCTCTATGAAAGTTGATACACCCAAAGCTAATGTTTTAGTCTGTTATTTATGACATAGGCTTAAAGGAGAATACAACTAATGTACCTCTTTTTTGAGCAAAACTGATGTTTTCGACCCTTAAAATTTTACCCAAACTACAAGGGTGGATATGCCCAGAGCTAATGTTCTAATTTGTAATGTAAATAATTCTGCTAGAGTTTTTTTTTTTTTTTTTTTTTTTGGCTTAGGAAGCCTATTCCCCATTTTTGTCACTATTCCTTCCAAGAGATACAGCCGAGATGAAACTACAGGCTTGGGATTCTGATTTCTACAAAGTGTCTTGCTTTGCATCCTTAAAAATATATTCTTACTTTTTTAAAAGCTGCTGTTGCCTTATTTTCAAAGAATATATTGATAATAGTGGCCATTTAGTGTCATTCTTATGTCTACACACATTGATACATGTTCACATGATGCTTGTATAGGGCTGTCCACACACATTGATATCCATTAGGAGCTCAGCACTTGTCAGGGGGAAAGTATGAAGAGTGCTTCTAGTGGTTTGTTTCACACGATACATGCATGGGGCTGTCCACTCACATTCATTTCTATTAGGATCTCAGCACTGTGTCAGGGAGAAAATATGAAAGAGTGCTTCTAATGGTTTGTTGAAAGACAGAACTGATTATGATTATTATACATAATTAACGTCTGCGAACATGATAAATGTATTGATTGATTAATGATAAATGTATTTATTATATGACTTTAGGATCCGTCATACTAATTTTCCCTTTCATTTGTAGGTTCAATTGCAACATAAGATAAAACACGAGGCAAAGCAATTTCGACAATGGAAGGCCTCTCATGAGAAGGAATTGCTTCAGGTACTTGACGTTTCCCACTTATCCATGTAACCTGGGATTCTTCATTTTTAAAAAGCAAACATGTTTCACTTATAAAAGTTTTAACTTATGCATGCTTCGGATTTAATTAATCAAAAAGGAAAAAAAAAAGAAAAAGAAAGAGGCAAACAAGTTGAACATGTTATTCATGGTATGCACGTATATCATTGAATGTATTGTTGATGACGTTTTTTCTCAAGCAGCTAAGGAAGGAAGGCAGAAGAAATCAATATGAGCAACATAAACTTCAAGCTTTAAATCAACACCAGAAAATGGTAAAAATTTCTTTCGTACAAGTGCTTCAGTAAAATTATCTAGGGCCTTTCTATTTTTATTTTTATTTTTATTATCTGTGTCTGTACATATCACTAACTTCATTGAACAGTAAGCCTCGGTAGCTGATATGCTTTGAGACTCACTTTTTATTTCCTTAATTATTCTACATTTGGATAATGCATATGAATTATCAGCAAGTTTCTAGAGCCTTTGTCAGGTTTGAAGGGCGTTACGATTTACGGGAAATAATTTCTCATTATGTTTAGTCCAATGTTGATGATTGAAATGCTTAACCAAACCCTCTCCATCTGCTTAAGCTTTTAGATTAGTTGTCTAACAGCATTGCATTTGGATCATCTCACCTTCTACCCTCAAACATAGATACAAGTACAAGAGAGTACTAGATTTCTACTTGCATAACAGGTGAGGGAAACATTTCTTGTACATTGCTGTCAATTGAATTGATTCTTTTTTTCCAACATCATTGTGAGGCGGGTAATTAATTCAGATGTACATGGGTAATTAATTGATGCTGTCAGTGAGCTACATTGCCCTGAATTACAACAGCCCAACAGTCAGACCAAACACAATGCCTTGACCTGTAGCAGCCCTTCATCCAATCCAATCCCCAAGATTGTTAAAACCAACACAGCAACATAACATATCAAAACAGATCAGATATCGGAGCATCCCTTCAAGCACCAAAACAGAACAGGCAGGTCAGATTTGCCTTGAGCTACAAAACCCTGAAATACCACAGCCCGACAGTCATACTAGTGTCATGTTTTGGGCCTATAATCTATTACCAGTTACTTGGAGAAGGTGAGCCACCAGATTAGGTGTAAGATGTTATTAAGATGTTATCATTACGCCCTGGACAATTAGGCACCAACCATAATTGTGACAACTGATTAGAAGAGAATAGCTCTAAATTTATAACTACTTCCATGAATGATAGTTGCCTTTATGGCTACTAAAGAATGTTGGAGCATGGACACAGATATGACACGATACGAGCACTCAGACAACTTTTAAAAAGATTTATAACATGAAAATGATAATGACTTCATTTTTAATAAATAATAGGACATGCTTGGTCATGTGTCCGATATGTGTGGGTGTGTGTGTCTAACAAGTGTCTGTGTCCAACGTTGAACATGGAAACAACACCTTTTTAGAAGTGTTTCTGCTTTTTAGATGGTGGCTTTTATGTTTTATTTTTTTGGTTATAAATCTTTAGTGGCTGCGTTTTGTTGAATTTATGTTGCATGAATTACAAGATATGCTGGATATTCTTCTTGTTTCCGCAAAGAAGCAGGTTCTCATGGTCGCGATACTCTTGGGATTTTCCGAGTTCACCAGTTTGAGAAAGTGGAGCAGTTCTGCCTTACTAGTTTTAAGTTCAAATTTTATGACAGATTCTTCACTCTTATAATAATAATAGATATATTAAGTTCAAACACTCTGTAAATTTGTCTTAGCACCACCGGTACATATTTTTTCACTACATCCAAAAGCTTAAAGCCAAGCAACCCTACATGGGACTTCCAAACCAAATGATCCTCTACTCATCCCTCCTCCTTAGTCAGCAACAATGGTGTATGATACTTTAAATTTGGTCGAAATTGCCACTAGTTTTGATTTTTGATGAAACTGGTTTTCACTGGACCAGAATAATCACTGGAGAAATCTTCCTTGACTCTTAACAAGGCAATTAACAAGGCTCTTAACAAGGCAATTAACAAGGCACAAAATTTTGATCAGCCCAATTAGATCCACTTGGTTCACAAAATTTATTTTTTTATGCTTCTTTTTTACCTTATATATGCGTAACTGTTTTAAATCACATATAGTAGGTTTAACATATATGACTCTTGGGACATGCACGAGGAAATGATAACGAACTCAGAAGAGTTTTACAAAGATGGTATAGAGCTTTCCTGCCCTCAGAATTGTAGGGGAATGATGTGTATAATTTTTGGTTATTTCTTCGTTATATTCATTTTTTTTTTAATCTGGAGATGCTTGATAATGTTTCTTATAGTACTCATATAGATTATCTTGCCAGGTTTTGTAATGTCATGAAAGATGAGTGATTTTGGAATTGGTTGTTTTGTTTGGTTAATGCTAAAAAGTCTGCCACTTAACGCCAAAGAAATTTGAGGGTCCTATATATGGGCTCCTGCTGATGACGAATTGATTTTTCTCTATTTAATTATGCATTTTTCTTTCCTACAAATATGACATAATTCTCTCTATTGCAGCTAAAACTACCCTATCAAATTGTGGCTATTGTTTCCGGTGCTTTGAATGATGCAGCTGCAAAGAAGTATGATTTGGAAGGATGGTTTCCTGCATCCAGCACTTACAGATAACTTGTTTCCTGTTCAAACTGCATTGACTATCAGTCCAGGAGATTAGAGATTCGATATGGGCAGAAAAAGGGTAGACTAGTAGTTATATTTTTGGATACACTAGTAGTTATATTTTTGGATGGGTGTGTATAAAAAATATTTGGTAGACTGCTAGTTATATTTTTCGGTTGATGTACATGGATAAAAATTTTAAACATAATAACAAGTATTTGTTATGTCTTAAATTTTTATGCTAGATGAAATATGTACTTTGGAATTATTTGTGGATGAAAACTTATAATAGTTGCTGATTTTAATTAAACAGGTTCAGAAATGGTTGATCTATGTATTTTGTTGAATGCTCATGATTCAATTTATTTGTTGGTTTGAATGATTTTTGCAAATTACAGATTATATTGAATAAATTGGATGGATTATTAAAAATTACAAGTTTATTTTGTTGGATGTTGGCGACCAAATGTGACAATTGGCGACCAAACTAATTTTGGTCGCGAAATGTCACAATTGGTGACCAAAATTTTTGGTCGCAAAATGTCACAATTGGCGACCAAACTAATTTTGGTCGCAGAATGTCACAATTGGCGACCAAAATTTTTGGTCGCGAAATGTCACAATTGGCGACCAAATTAATTTTGGTCGTGGAATGTGACAATTGGCGACTAAGAAATTTGGTCGGCAAAAGGCAACTTTTCGCGACCAAAGTGTTTTAGCGACAAAATGGATTAGTTGCAGTAAATAAATATTTAGCGACCAAAAATTTAGTCGGCAAATGCAACTTTTCCCGACCAATGAAAATTTTGGTCGCGAATTACTTTTGCCGACCCTCAATTGGCAACCAAACTAGCGACAAAAAAAATTGGTCGCGGATAACTTTTGCCGACCAAAAATAGACTTTTAGCGACCAATTTTTTTGTTGCCAAAAGTGTTAATTCTTGTAGTGCCTTATGGAATTTATTATACATTAATTTTTTTCTTTATCTAATATCTTCTCTCTTTCTATAATTTTCCCAAAACTCTCTCTCTAATTTTCCCAAGAAAAATGACTGGTAGCTCGAAAAAAGTGGCCCGATTTTGGCTCAAATCGCAAAACGACGTCGTTTTGCGATTCTTTTTTTTTTTTTTCTTTTTCTTCCTTTTTCTTTCTCTTCCTTTTCTTTCTTTCTTTTCTTCTTCTTCTTCTTCTTCTTCTTCTTCTTCTTCTTCGTTGAACACAGGAGAAGAACAGAGGAGAAGAGGAGGAGAGAGGGAGAAAGAGAGAGGAGAGGAGAGAAGGGCCCCTCCTGTGCCTCCGCCGTCGCCAATCGTCGCAGCAGCTCCGATCGTCGTAGCCCCACCTCCTCCAGCCCGATTTTGATGGCCCCCTCCCCTCCAGTTCTCCTTCTTCTTCTCCGAATTCGAGCCAAATTCGAGCCTCTGAATTCGAGCTACGAATCAGAGTTGTTTTCCCAAAACTCTCTCTCTCTCTCTCCACTACACACTAGTTAGCTACCTCAAGTTGCTCTACACTAGTTTATTTCATGGTTTAGAATATCACATGATCATATTCTTAACTAATCACAAATCACCATATTCTCTGATATTTTTCAATCACCCAACATAAAATCGTGAGTTCTATCGTTTCTATCAATCACAATACAGTTGGGGGTATCACTTGGCTGTGCCAAAGACCACTAAATAAGTTCCCCACTAGTCATTTATAACCGTAGCTAATTGGTAGGTTGTTTGCACACCAAAATATATTAATTAAAACTGAGTAATAACCACTACTCTAAAGTACATCGGTTGAGAACGGATGTTGAATTACAGAGATTATGAAAGTTGACTTTAATTTAAAGATTTCTAGTTGGAGGATGGAAGATAATAAAAAAGAAAACTCTAGGGTTTAAAATCCACTACTAATCTTATAATTTGGGTTGTTTGTGTTTAAATTGTAAAAAATCAGTGAAATAGGTACTAAGATGTGTCTTGGTAGGGACATATCATTTAAAAAGATTTGTGTTTTAAAATCAGAAAGTCACGAATCATCTTCGCTCAGCATGGATCATCACCGCTAAATTAAGGTTGATGCACAACCCATCTTACTAGGTATGATTCGTCTAACAATTTCATCACACAAGCATGAAAAACATTTATATAACATGTATTCATGATCGGTGAACACATAATTTGATAAAACAATAATTGCATACAAATCTAAGTTATACAACAGTACCCAAATCAATTAAAATTCTAAAAAATTAAATACAAACTATCCCAATCACTTAATTAGAATTTCATCTAAGCCCTAAGATAAAGAAGTTAATTCCACATAATTGTGGAACTATCACTCTACAAAATAAACACTCTACACTCTCACTATTTTTTCATTCTAGCTCTCTTGTTGTCCCTATCTTCTTCTGCCGAAGCTTGCCTTCAGTTTATAGGCAGCTTCAGAACCTGCAAAACAAATAAAAAAATAATATAAAAGAAAAAGAAAAAGAAAAAGAAAAGAGATGATGGTGTTAAATATGATGATATTGGATGGTACGATGATGTTGGATGGTGGGGTGTGTGTGTTGAAGCTAATGGATAGTCATCGAAAGGTGACTATCCATTTATTATTATATAATTTATAGATATTATAATAAAATAAAATAATATAAAATATTTAAAATATATTATTTATATTAATTTATGTATAAACTCTAAAATAAATATAAACACACAAAATTATAAAATAATAAAATTTAATAGATTAATAAAGTGTATATTAATAGGTCAAATATATAACATTTAGACACCGATTACACACTTTAACTTACACTTTGCTAGTCCTCAAGCAAAGCAAAACTAAAACTAAAATAAAATGAAATCTATCTAAGCCATTTTCATAGGGAACACGATTGCATTTAGCGTATGCAACTAGCCTTTCAACTCCTAGGTTAACCCTAGTGGACGAGTCGTATTCTCGTGAGGGTTTACAGTGAATATACCCACAAAATTCAGAAATATTTTTTTAAAAAAATTGAACTCGAAGAATCTCTTCAATCTAAATGCTAAAACTCTCGAAAATCGTAATTTTCCTACATTAGAAAAATAATCAATCAAAGTACAAAATACTAACAATCATTAGTAATATCACATTTATTTCTAAGCTCGGTGTATGCGAGTTTTTTTGTTTTTTTTTTTTTGTTTTTTTTAATAACACAGATATATCCTTAACTTCACGCAAAACACAACCCCAAAATTTCCATTAGAAACATATTTTGACTCAATTCTCTCCAGTTTACTCTCAATAAATGAAGCACTCTAAAATGGTTTAGCTCACTAGTGTATATATGTGAGAGAAGAGTTATATTTAATAAAAAAAAAAAATTCTCGCATTTAGCAATTAAAAATGCTGTATAGAAAGAAAGTATATAGCCTCATGATATGAGCCCAAAACAATGAAATTATGCTGATTTGTCATTTGGAAAATCATGCTAATCCCAAAATCAAATAGGACTTTATTTTTTGTTATAATGTTGGGTCAAAGGGATTTATTTATAGAATTGGATAAAGGTGAAAAACAGGTGTCCAAGAAATAAATTAAACATATGCAGCATATATGGAGCACTGCTTCACTAACCCACTATTTTAGATCCTTTCTTTTATGTGATTTGCAACCAATTTTAAACACACTCCATACTATATATATATATTTCATTTTTTTTTCAAACATGGAAGAAAATATGTCACGCCCCAAAATAAAAGACAATAAACCATCCACCATATCTATTAAATAACAATACATGAATAAATGATTGCCTCCCATTAGTTTCAATGATTGTACAAAAGGGTAACATATGCAGGTACACATTCACAAACTTTATCCTGAATTTATAGCATATGGTATATAACAGAGAAATAAAATGAGAATTGAACAAGTAAGAAATGCCCTAAAGGCTTACAACTTTCCAAGATAGTGCTTGGTTACAACAAAATGTATTTAAATCTAATATATTAAAGCCTTAGGCTTATACAAAAGGAATACAATAAAATAACCAAAATGAAGCTCTTGCTTCCAAGTCCTCCTAAGCTATTGCCTTAGCGGAGGCATTTTATTAGCACCTGAAAATGGTTTTCCCACATAGGGTGAGCCAAAACCCAGTAGAGAGAATCCAACACAATATATGAATCTTAACAAAGCTATAAGGGTGAAATGCATATGCAATGCTCGTGTCAAAATATTTTATATCTTTTTCCTAAACCATGTAATGCCAGCTTAATACCAGAATTCATAAATCACTTCCTTTATAATAGAAAACAGGGCGGTGAATCATACATTAGGAATCTCAAAACAATATCAACCTTTCACGGAAATTTCATCCGCGGGAAATCGTAAACCGACACCCATGTAAATGTAGGCTATACAGGCACTACTATTACCATTTCACGAAAATTTCATCCGAGGGATTGGCATCCATGTATATATGTAGTTTTTAGGACTTTCACCATGGACACTCAAGCCAACTTATTTCAACGAGATAATACATGCTTCTCAAATTTACCTCTCTTTTTTTTTTTCAAAACAATAAACATTTCCAATGTATAAGTGTGAGATAATGATCAATGCAAATGAATGAGGAAATAGTTTCAATTCCCCTAATTCTCATGCAATTTCTACAATAATCATAGCTATCCTCTACCGATAACCCAAAACAGATATTTCTAAACAGATAAATAATTATCAATAAAGATAAGCTTTCCAAATCTCAAAATGTGAGTGATAATACATATCAAACTCTAATATCAATCCAATTTCACATTTCCAACATCAATTCTATTATTTATACAAAATCAACATTATATGTCTATATATATAAATATATTTAGGACAAAACCCAAGTTTCCTCCAAAACCGAATCCAAGTTTCAAAACCAACCATTCTATCATAACTCAGCCTCATTTCAAATCCCACAATCATTTTCAAGAATCCATTTGAAAACCTCTCTTTTCGTTTTTAACCCAAAACCCTAGATTTGTCTGAAAATCCCCAAATTCCAATATTATTTAAGAAATAACAAATAACTAAGTTAAAAATTATAAAAAAAAAAATGCAAAGAATCCCCACCTTAAGCTTAGAAAAAGATAGAGAGAATGGAGATACTTCAAGAACGCTGAAACCCAACTTTGTTCGGATCAAAAGGAAGCCCATAGTGTGCTCTACCTTTTTAACAAAGGGACACGGGCGAGGAACTCGATGGATCTAGGTGTATTTGTAGAAAGAAGTAGAGCTTTAAAGAAAGAGGTGTAGATTTAGGGTTTTTAGAATGTTTAGAGAGAGCGAGAAATAAAAAAGTGATTCAAAAGTGGCTTTTTACGAACTGATATACGCACAGATTGCTCGAATGCAAGAAGTGTTGCTCGAACGACTAGACACAACAAGTTGCACCACTAGAGCGCAAGAAGCTTCACTTGAGTGAAGAATACCAACTCCCAGAAGTTTTACAAACAAAAGACTATTGCTTAAGCTCAAGAGGGGCCACTCAAGCCAACACCGCTCGAGCGCAAGAAATGACGCTCCAGCGAAGAAGCCAAAATCTGTGCAACAACAATTTGGAAGACAAGTTACTTGCCTGTTCCAAACGCAATTGTAGCTAGTTTTTCACGCTCTTCTGAGGGGTTTAATCTCCTCGGGTATGATAGCCCTATAGTTTGGACTCCCGTGGTTCTGAATCTGGTTTCAAAAGGGGTACCTCAGCTAGGTTATCTAATATACCTCTCACACCTAACACCGAAAACTGAAAGGAGGATCAAGTGATCTCGCGGTAACCCAGATCCAAGGATTGTGTTCCCAACATAACATTACTTACATCCGACCAGCCTTTTGGTAAGCTTTTGGAAAGCCTCTGGCAAGTCGTTTAGGATATCAGAAGGTAAACACAGTGACTTACGAGCACCATGCAAATGCAATGCAATGAACATATATATGTAAATAAAATATTACATTATGAAGTCTAAGTCAAGTTCTCTAAATCCCCAGTAGAGTCGCCAGAAACTATAGCTAGTTTTTTGCACTCCTCGGAGAGGTTTAGTCTTTTCGGGTATGATAGCCCTACAGTTCGGACTCCCGTGGTTCTTAATCTGGTTTCACAAGTGCAATGTGAAGCAGAAAAATGAATGGGAGTCCAAATCCGACAAATCTTAGAAAATCCATTAACCATCAGAGATGCCAAAAATGGACTGCATTGCTAGATTTCAGAGTCGCCACCTAAATGGTTTTGGGAAATTTAGAAAACCCATGACTCATGCCAAAGGCCACTTGTCCGTCATAACCAAAGTGTCTCAACTTGGGAACTTAGATATGAGAGGGAAGGTCATGAATTGAGCACCCCACTCACCCGATCAAAGAAATCATGATGTGAATTTTATAGACATTATCTGCTCATGTTCTGATTAATATATTAACATTACTATGTGAAACAAACAAGTATAGACCACGTCACCTACTTTGGAATTCTTTGATTTCATGTTTGTTTGAAAAGTGTTTTGAATATGTGCAACTCAAAATAAAAGTTAGCTCATATGTATAATAATCAAAGTTATTCTAACTTAAGTGAAATAGCCTTTATCCACAGGCAGTCAAAGAGGTATTTCAAATAAGCATGTAGCCTCATGGTAGTATGCTTGACATGGTAATACAAACACACGTGCAATATGCTAAAGCAAAAATACTCACCTAGTAATCCGTGGCAAGCCAAAGAAAAGAAAATAATTAGAAAAATGCATGACCCTAACAATATACATGACTAATGCAACACATACAAAATGCAACTACTAGGTTCGGCTTTTTAATCATGTCATATGGATTAACTAAAAGAATGCGGTAACGCACATCTTCAAGTAAGTAGGAAATGACAATGACATTAAAAAATGATGAATCAGACCTTAATGCCTGCAAAAATGGATGCAAAGCATGGCAATGATATGAAATGAAAACATGATACTACATATAACCTCAGTAAGCATGTAAGTAAAAGGGAGAAGAAAATAGGGGTTGGAAGACATACAAATGTTACAAATTTGCCTTCGCACAAGAGGGTCCGAATGTCCTAATTAACTAATTATTACAAACGTGGATGAATTAGAAACACAGAATGAATGAACTAACTAACTAATTATTACAAAATACAAATATCAAAGCTACTAATCTAATGGATTTGAATGAAAGACGGAGAATCACATGTGCACGAGCAAGAACATCCTCTGGAAACCCCCACTACTCACTACCAAAAGCTGCTTTGTTCATAGTTGTAGCTTGACTTTTCGTACTCCTTTCAGATATGACTAGCCCTACAGTTCAGACTCCCGTGATTCTGAATCTGATTCCACGAGTGTAATGTGAAATAGATAAACACAAAAGAGTCCAAATCTGGCAAATCTTTTAAAAAATCAATTTTGAATCAAAATGCCAAAAATAGACTACTTTGCTAGATACAAAGTCTCAACCTAAATGTTTTATGTTGGGAAATTTAGGAAACCCGGGACATATGCCAAAGGCCACTTATCCGTCATCACCAAAGTGTCTCAGCTAGGGAACTTAGGTACGAGAGGGAAAGGTCATGAATTGAGCACCCCCGCTCGCCTGATCAAAGATCGGCCTCTATTAATCATGATGTGATTCTTATTTACATTATATGCTCTTGTTCCTATTATTTAGACTAACTTTACTATGTGTTACACACAAGTATAGACTAATTTGTAAAAAATGGAACAGTTGATTCATGTTTGTTTTGAAAAGTGTTTGAATATGTACCACTTGAAAAAGTGATCTCATATATACATTACTCAAATTATTCCAATTCAAGCAATTAGTCTTCATCCACAGGCATTCAAGCAGATATAACATTTAAGCACTTAGCCTCATGGTATTCATGCTTATCATGGCGATGATCACGCACATGCAATATGCTAAAGCAATAAATGCTTACCCCAATTCCCGAGGCGAGCCAAAAGATAAACTAGTTAGAAAAATGCATGGTCCTGACTAATGCAAAATATGCCTAATGTGACACATGCAAAAATTCAATTAATAGGCTCGGTCACTAATTATGATATGTGAATCGATTTGATAGTATGCGG
This sequence comes from Camellia sinensis, assembly GCF_055761805.1. NCBI lineage: Eukaryota > Viridiplantae > Streptophyta > Magnoliopsida > Ericales > Theaceae > Camellia > Camellia sinensis. Next base: position 76,794,142 of record NC_138970.1, read on the forward strand.
TTTAAACACATATTCAACAAACTAATAAACGACAATGCTTGTTAGAATGATGAACCGAGCCTCGATACATGCAAGACAAGTGGATGCAAATCATGGAATATGCTAAAGGAAACATGATGTTCTATTCTATCCATCATAAGCAAATACATAAAATGGAGAAAGATGTGGGGTTGGAAGACATACACAAATATTACATATTGGCCCTCACACAAGAGGGTTCGAGTGAATGCCCTAACTAGTCACTACGAATTAACTAATCTATTACGACCCAAATGAAATAAATTAACTATACTAGCTATTTATTACAACACCATAAATTAACTAACTACTTTAGCTAATTAATTAAGTACAACACAAAACTAACTAGCTATTCTAACTAAACTAGCTAATTAGTTACAAGTTTGCTACTTTAAGTAGAACATACTACTATTACAACATTATTTCAACGGATCCCAATAATCGAGGGATGGTTCATGCATGGATGTAGATTTTCACCTGAAAATGCTTTCCGTTTTGCTACCGGAATGCTTCTTGTTACCCAAAAGACAACCTAAGAGGGGGGTGAATTAGGTTTTTACAATTAAAAATTAATAATACCCTAATAAAAATTATGACTAGCACAATAGATAAATATAGTTAATGAAATAAAAATAATTAAAACAAGTGTTCTAACAACTATATCAGTTAATGATTTTAACTTAGTGAAAATGTGAAATATAGTTACAACAATTTAAATAAAATAAAGAGATAAGGGAGAGAGAGGCAAACAAATTTATAGTGGTTCGGCTTCAACTCGGCCTACGTCCACTCCTCAAGCTTCACTTGAGATTTTCCACTATGCTCTAGCCTCACGGGGGTGCTAGCAACCTCTTTACAAATGGAGCAATCCTCCACGGATTTTACACAGACTTTCTAAGTCAAGAACACTGAGTGTACTACACTCTTACAATGTTGAAAAGAAAATGTTTTTGCTTTCATAGAAAGCTACAAGAATTATCTTTCAAAGATAGATATAAAAATGAAGCTTTGGTTTTTCTGTAAACCTCACACAAGAAAGATGTGCTTAAAGCTATAAGGCTCAGTGTATAATTTCTGAGAGAGGATGTAAACAAAAATTGAAGAATACTTCTCAAAGTATTTTTCAGAGAATAGATGTGAGTGATTATAGATCAAAGAATATTTTCAAGTTTTTTTTTTTTTTGTAACTCATTTTACATTAGAGGCTTTGGTATATATAATGAAAAATATAGCCGTTTATAGCCGTTGTAGTCATCATTACTAATTTGAATATCTTCCACTTGAACCTTTTAAACTATTCATTTGAATTTATAGCCGTTGTAACTCCATCATTACTAATTTGAATATCTTTCCCTCCATCATTACAAATTTGAATATCTTCCACTTGAATCTTTTGAACCTTTTGAACTATTCATTTGAATTTATAGTCGTTGTAACTCCATCATCACTAATTTGAATATATTTCCCTCCATCATTACAAATTTGAATATATTTCCCTCCATCATTACAAATTTGAATATCTTTCATTTGAATCTTTTGAACCTTTTGAACTATTCATTTGAATTTATAACCGTTGTAACTCCATCATTACTAATTTGAATATCTTTCCCTCCATCATTACAAATTTGAATATCTTCCACTTGAATCTTTTGAACCTTTGTTTTGTGCTATTTGAACTCATGATTTAATCAAATATTAAATACATTCTAACAACATTTAGGATAAAGATTTAGGTGAGAAATAATGAGACAAAATAAATTTTGATTCTATTTTTCTCTTTCAAATAAATTAAAACATAATTAAAGAAATCATCAAAATAAATTTTGGATTTAAAATATAATTAAATAAATCATCAAAATAAATTTTGGATTTAAAATATAATTAAATAAATAAGTCTAACACTTCTGTTGCACAATCAAGAGATTGCACTGATTTTTTTTTACCTTAGTTTTTGCTTTGTTTTGCTGGAAAAAGGAACACTGCCTTGTTAGAAAAAGTGGCCAGCAACCCAGAAGTAGTGGCCTGCCGTCTAATAAAAGTGACTTGCCGGTCATTGATGTTGAATATCTCCTACTGCAACAGAAAATAAACAGAACACAAATAGAGCATTCTCTGGAGATGTTTGTCCACTCTATCTCTCCTTATCGTCAAATAGCTCAAAGGAGAGGTAGGCTCGATTCACAAGCCATCAATTGGTGCAATTTCATTGCGTGATGACTTATGAACCAAGGGATACAATTTCTATAAATGCACAATAAAAGACTCTCAAAACCTTCTCCCTATCATGGATTGATCAAGAGAAAGGGTTAACATTGATTCTTGAACTGTTTTTATCACTAACAAGTATGAAACGACTCAAAACTCAATAGGTTTCAATTAACGTCTGATTGAACTCAAACCATTTTATTATCTTATTCTATTTTTAAACCATTGATTACCCATTTTTTAAATTAACTTCTGTTCATTAGTCAATTAAGTCCAATAATGAGCTTTAAGTCCACTAAAGGAGGGAAGTACCAAACCAAATATTGTTTTAGGCATGAGAGGGAGACCATGCCGTTGGTAATGAACCCCCAAAGGGATTAAACCATTAAGCACAATATCACCCTTGAAACTTAAACAACACTCCTTTTGGAGCAACTCTCAAAACAAAGAGAAAAAGCCAAGAAATGAGGGAGATTGCAGAGATGCTAGAGGTGAATACAAGTATGAAAAGAAAGAAATAAATACTATCAACTCAAATAGGTTGGTGGCTAAGGGCTAAACCACCAAGTCTATGAGGACCATTACACTACAAGCATGCAATACAAACCTTAAATGAAACTAACTCTTAAAAATGGTCCTAATTTACACTAAAACGGTACTGGAATTAAAGGAAAAATAGCTAAAGAGTAAGCTAAAAACATGGAGCAATTAAGCTAGGAAACAAGCATGAGGAGGGGAGGCTACCCCCTCCATTTTTGGGACTTCAAAACATGATTTTTAGCCTCTGAAAACCTCTGAAAATCAGTGGTAAAAAGCTCAACAAAAGTTGATTAAAAGGTAGGAAACACAAGGGTAAAAGCCTATAAATCAAGGTTCAAAGAAGAGTGATCCACCCCTCTACCTTTAATGACTTTAAACCACAAGTTTCAGTCTAAAAATACAGGTGAGAAACAACTCAAAAACAGCAACAAAAGATGAGAAATAGACGGTACAAAAGAACTAGAATGTATACCTTTTGAAGAGAAATGATCCCTTGAATTCCCAAACCACTAACTTCACACTCTCAAGTGCTAAAATGCAAGCTTAAGCACCTCAGCCAAGATCCCTCAAGGTTTTTTTTAGAGTGTCTAGACAAAGGTTGTGTAGGTTGCAAGAGAGAGAAAGAGAGAGAGAGAGAGAGAGAGAGAGAGAGAGAGAAATATTTTCCAAAACTTTTTGCTCTCCAAAATTTTCTAACCTCAAAAACATGAGAATGGGTTATCTATATATAGAAATATATGAGGCCACCTCAGAAATATCTATACAGACACAGCTGGTATTGTGCATGCACCTGTGGAGACAGCTAGCACAGTTGGCAAAAAGATCTGAAAAAATACACAAATGGGCAGCAGGAGCCACAAGTAGGTTTGCAGGCATAAGTGGGTGGCCGGCCACTAATAGTGGATGGTTGGAATCAGTAGTGGGTGTGCAGGCACCCAAATAGTCAGGCTTAAAAAATTACTGTTTTGGTCCAAAAACAAGGCGCAAAAGTTATAGGTTCAAAACTAAGGTTCCCTACTAAGGAAATCAAGCATTTGACAAGCATACACATTCATCATTGAGTGATCAATCAATGGTGCCCAAGTCTTAAAGGCCGTAAAAAATGGGGTGTCTACAGTTGCCCCTTTTGACAGAGCTCAAAGTCATGAAATGACGTGAGTGAATGTCAAAGCCCAAAGACGACCCATTTTGATAAGGTCGTAAGACTTAGGCAAACAATCAAGACATAAATTAAATTGGTTGAGCTCGCAAGCTGCCTACGTATCTCTTTGCAGGGAATCAAAACAGCGTAGTTTTGGGGCAAGATGCAAATGATATGCACAAATGTGTATATATATACTTTGAAAGATGGACGCACACGTTTCGCATGGCCAGCTGTTTTGAAAATTCATGATCATGCAAGATGATGCACTAACCAATAATAGATGTAATAAGCAATAACAAGATAATAACATGTGAATGAGCTTCAAGCTTAAATCGAAATGGGTTTCACGCAGAACTAAAAAACCCGCACTTTAACCACGCCGAAGCCACGAAAAGATAAGAGAAAAATCGCTCAAGATCGCATTTCACATGTCCTAAGATACTCTAATCACGCTGAAATTATGAGAAGAGAAAAACCATTCAGGGTCTAATCACGCTGAAATCGTGAGAAGAGGAGAAAAACCACTCAGTGTCTAGTTTCATGCGTCCTGAGATACTCTAATCACGTTGAAATTGTGAGAAGAGGAGAAAAACAACTTAGGGTCGCGTTTCACATGGCCTGAGATACTATAATCACGCTGAAATTGTGAGAAAAGTAGAAAAATTGCTCAGGGTCACGTTTCATGCATCCTGAGATACTCTAATCACGCTAAAATCATGAGAAGAGGAGAAAAACTGCTTAGGGTCATGTTTCATGCATCCTGAGATACTCTAATCACACTAAAATCATGAGAAGATAAGAAAAACAGTCCAGGGTTGCATTTCACGCGGCCTGAGATACTCTAATCACACTAAAATCATAAGAAGATGAGAGAAAAACCGCGTAGGGTCGCGTTTCACGCATCCTGAGATACTCTAATCACGTTGAAATTGTGAGAAGAAGAGAGAAAAACCGCTCAGTGTCACATTTCACTCGGCCTGAGATACAAACTGCTCAGGGTCGTGTTTCATGCGTTCTGTGATACTCTAATCACGCTAAAATCATGAGAATAGAAGAAAACTGCTCCAGGTCATGTTTCATGCTGCCTAAGATACTCTAATCATGTTGATATCGTGAGAAGAGGAGAAAAACCGCTTAGGGTCGCGTTTCACGCGTCCTGACATAGATGCAACAAGTATGAGATTGTACAATAGATACACAATGTAATGAAAGTGTGGGATAGATGCACGAAGTGAACAAGTGCAATAGATGCACAAAGTGAACAAGTGCGATAGATGCACAAAGTAAGCGCGATAGATGCACAGAGTGAGCAAGTGCGATAGATGCACAAAGTAAGCGCGATAGATGCACAGAGTGAGCAAGTGCGATTGATGCACAAAGTGAACAAGTGCGATAGATACACAAAGTGAGCAAGTGCGATAGATGCACAAAGTGAACAAGTGCGATAGATATACAAAGTGAGCAAGATTGGAAATCAATACAATGACAACGCATGTTCAATGCAAGATAGACAACCGATGTATGACGTTAATTAAAAGCATGTTCTATGAAAGAATTGAAAGTATGTTCAAGATGAAAGCATGTTCTATGCAAAATTCGAAAACAAGATGAAAAGCATGCAAAAGTGCGTGTTTTATGCAAAGAAAGTAACAAAAACGTAACTTGACAAAACGAACAAAAGCGATGTTCGGAAACAACCTCTAACTTACCAAGTTTGCAAAATACTCAAAAAGGATACATCTTGTTCATATTGGCAAGTGGAGCACATTCGCGCACCAGAACACAACGGGTATTAGGAGCGGCACAATTTGAACATAGTTTCGAGCTCTTCGAAAACCAATCTGGACCCAAAAGGGAACCTCCCATACACTGTTAGGGCAAAAGAGGAACAAAACCAACACCAGGCCACAAAAGAGAGCTGCCGACCACAAATGAGCCTGCTGGCCACTAATAGTGGACGGCCGCCCACTTTTAGTCGCCGTAACGTAAAATTGAGGGCAAAAATAGGATTTCGGCACGAGTCCTTTTATACACATCATCACACCTCATTTCCTCACACACCCAATGCAGAAATCACTTTCCCACTCTCTCTATGTGCTTCCTCTCTCTAGATTTGTGCTTTGTACGCATTTTCCACTACCCCACGCAAATTTTATTCGTAAACTTTGAACCGATCAGATTTTGTGTTCGTTGGCTTTCTCGAGTTTTCAGCACTTTGAGCTTGTTTCCCTCGAGTTTCTCTCGGGTTTTGTGAACTTTTTCATATTTTGACTTTTTCCTCCCATTTTCTCTCTCCTAGGGGGTTGACTTTTTCTAAGTTTTCCATCTTTTTCTTCATTTTCTTCACTTTTTCACTAGTTTTCACCCAATTTTCAGATGGTAGACGAAATTCCTCATGATGGCGCCCCTCCTAAGGTTACATCTATATTTTCACCCTTTGTTGAGGTCGGGAAGTCGGCGGTTACTAAGGTCAGCAGGGCAACAAAGGACATTGCTACCGACTTCGAGGCAAAGTTCACTCTAGGGCTCGAGCCTGAGCCGCTACCATTGCGGGTGAGACCCTTTGACCTGGTCACTTACCACCCCTATACACACAGGATGGTGCCTGAAGGCATGATGCACTTTGACGATTTCGTCAGTGGCATGCCAGAGGATGTTTTGCTGGGGGAGATAGACTTCCACCTTTCCCACGGCGCTATTGAGGTACAAACTTTATTTTCATGCTTTCTTGTCTTTCATTTGATGGTATTTCTTGCACTGCCTTTCATCTAACTGCTCTTTTATCACTGTCTTTCATCTGACTCACTCTTTCTTTGCCACAGGGGGACTCCCGTTCTTGTAAGGGTTACGAGGTAGTGATGGCTAGAGATTGGCATTATGAGCTCCCGCCCGAGGTCCGCGACCTTGTTGATGAGGCTGGCTTTGGCTTATTCTACACCGAGCTCTCATAGCATATGGCTAGTCGGGCCCTACTCGGAGCATTGGTGGAGAGGTGGTGAGATACCACCAACTCTTTCCACTTCTCTTCCACTGGGGAGATGACGATGACCTCCTACGACTTCTCAATGATCACATGCTTAGGAGTGGGGGTGATCCGATCCCTTTTGACATGGATATGGATAGGTGGGAGGCAGCATGGATCTACCTACTTGGAGTGAGCCCACCTCTATACAGGCCAGCGATGGTTAGATACAGCTGGTTCTTCGAGCACTTCCGTAGGAGTCTGGCCGAGACACAGGAGGAGGTGGAGCAGTACGTCCGAGGCTTCTTGATGTTCCTCCTCGATACCACCTTGTTCGCGAATAGGTGGAACACCGTAGGTTTGTACTTACTGAGCACCCTTATGACCCTACCCCGGGCTCAATTTCATGACTGGAGGGGAGTCGACCTCGCGACACTCTATGGCTATATAAGTTCCACTTCCTGCATAAAGGGAGATAAAGTCGGAGGCTACTGGAGAGCTTGGGAAGTATGCACTGCACCTTCAATTCTGTTACTTATGCTTTCCGCTTGGCACTTTCTGTTCATTCATCGTGTTTTCTGCTTTGCCCTTTATGTATCTGTTCATGCATCGTTGATAATGTTACTGACCTTTTCTTGCAGTTATGGGTTTATGCCTATTTCCGGCTCTTACTCCTAAGCCAATGGATGAGATCCCTCCAGTCGTGCCTTATTCGCGACGATATGATGACAGATGTCGCTGCCAGTGCCGTGAGGACATGACCTTCCCTTTCTTTCGCCGATGCTTTGACAGAGTGGTTGCCCGTGAGGTAATCCAAAACTCATTGTTATTCCGATTGCTACTGTTCTGATTCATATTCTGATGATTTGACAACACCTAACACCCTATTTATTCTTTATTTGCAGATCACATGGCAGCCATGGGCGACTCAATTTATTCTTTATTATTCAATTTATGGTGGGGTTTGATGCTGACTATTTTAGAGGGAATGGGGATTATACCACTTTCATCTAGACTCACCTCATGCCACCCTTGACGGGAGTTCGCGAGGGTGATACAGCAGGTGCTCTTTTGGCTAGAGAGGCTGCTTAGGAGGTCGATGTGGGTGTTGGAGAGGCCCCTTCCACCATGTAGGCTGCTGGTTAGCCGGCGATTCCCACTGCGCTTACATGTTGGCGGCCAACTGGGACAACCTATTAGATTCCGATAGAGCCACCCAAGGTAGGGCACGGGTATGTCAGACCCCAAGGTGCACCTCAGGTATGGACCACACTGTACAGCTTATAACCACACTCTCCCTTTTCAGATATTGATTATTCAAGATACCGATCATTCAAATGCACTTGCAGGCACCCACTGAGTACATAGAGGGCTTGCGCTAGCTGGTTGCTTCGCTAGTTAGCATAGTACAAAGAAGAGAGATGTTGCTTAGTCTCCATGGTATCCAAGTATTTTCTCCTGTTTTTCATATGCATTTCACTGCTACCTCACACTATTGTGCACCACACAATCATATTCCCACTGGTACACTGATACTTATACCGTAACATTCACACAACCCCATACTACACTGATTCACTGCACTGACACATTGTACTCATATTGTACCTTTTGCACTCATTCCGCATACTGCATTTGGTAACGACAATACATACACCGTATCTGATATGTCGACATTTGTTTTTTTCAGAGCCCATCAGTACTGAGGACACCTGCAGCAGCAGCAGCAACAGCACCGGTGGCACCTCCTCTAGCGGCAGAGAAGAGAGGTAGACAGGCCCTAGCACGCAGCTGAGATGAGCGCCGAGATCGAGGCAAAGGCAGGGGTGCTTAGGGCCGGAGCTACTCTTCGGAGCCAGTTTTGAGTGGCGATGGTACCAAGACCAATGACTTTGAGGAGGCAGTGAACCGACGCTTTGAGTCAAAAAACAGGGACAATGATGCCAGTTCGGGGTCAGGGAGCGAAGATGACGTCGAGGCTGGCTCTGAGACAAGGAGCCGAGATAATGATATCGGCTCTGGCTCAAAGCCTGATTCTAATAGCGGTGCTGATGGAGACAGTGCCCCTGAGTCCCCTTCGAGGAAGAGGACGAAGAGGGCCTCTTGAGCTTGAGATGACTGGCGCCGATTTTTGTACTTTTTTGCTTAGTTTCTTTTATTTTGGTAGTTTAGCACATATATAGCTTTAGTTAGGCTTTTACTTTTGCTTTCGAAAACTTGTATTCCCTTTTGTAAAAGCTATGATTAGGGGGAAAACCTTGTAGTTTTATGAAAAGAGTTATTGTTTTTACATCATGAGCACCACATTTGCAGAAATGAAAAATAGAGTTGAATTTGAAACCGAAAAAAAGAACTTGTATTGGCACGATGTTCTTAATTGGATAATGAGCCAACCAACGACCAAAATACAACTCAATAAACAAAGTAAAAACAACTCAAACACAGATATGTACACTTGCTAAAACCAAAAAACTCAAAACAAAACCTTAAAACACAAAGATTAAGACAAAACTAGACTGTCAAAATTGCCAGGCCCACAAGTGGATGGCCAGCCACACAAGTGGGCGACAAGGCACAAAAAATGGACGGCTGGCCACTTGTGATGGATCCACCAGACTGCTGACAACTGGCCTTTACTCACAGCCCTATCTTTTACAAAAGGTCTTTCTTCGTGATTTCTTCACCAGAACCTCATTTTTGTTGCTATTTCTTCTACAAATGGAGATATTCCTTGCTGAGAAGCTCACAGATTGGATAGCCACTTTGGATGGCATGAAAAAGGTAAATTTCTGAGGTTTCAATATAAACGCGTTTTTTCAATTGAGCCGTACTCCACTTTGCTTTCTGTTTCTCCATGTCGCAGTCCAATGTTGGACCCAATTACGCATGTATTTCACTTCGACGCATAGGAAATGTGCCCGACTCTTGAAGAATTTCAAGTATTAATGGAAACCTGGTGCGATGAGGAAATCATGGCTCAGTCCTATTTTGGCCACACCCAGGCTTTGGGATGAATGTGTAGGCTTACTTTGCACGAAGCTCGATCTTTGGCCCATAACGGAGAGCTAAATATACCCAGCCTGATTCATCGATTTTCTAACATCAGTGACAGAGGCGACCCTCTTTGGCAAGGTTTTTGGCAACATGCCCTTTATTTATGCATGCTTGCACATTTTCTTCTTGTCCCTAGTTGCAGCAGAGCCAGCATTTAGTTGATCGAAGTGGCCCAATGTCTGAAAGAAGGTAGGAGTTGTATTGGTTTGATGCTGGCCGAGACATGATGAGTTTAAATGTTTTTCATCAACGAGAGACCACCAAATTTGTGAGGAGTGCACTACTTCTTTAGGTATTGTTTCCCACCCTTTTTGATATATGTCTCGCACAACAATCAACACTGATGCTCTATTTTCTCTCAAAGACCTTTCTTTACTTTTTCTCTCTACGCTGATACTTCTTTAAGCTCTCTTATTTTTCATCTCTTCTTAGGTATGGCTCATGGATAAGTTAAAAGTGGTGGACCCTTGCCCCGAATATTCATCCCGAGCTTACTTCTTCCGCCAACGACTAGTGGACTTTCCCAATGAGGGATGGTGGTGCAACTGGATATGCAACAGATCTGTAGCTGACATAGCTTGGTGTTGCCTCTAGCTTAACTTGAATGAAATGAGTTACAACATGTCTCGATAGCCAGGCATTTAGTTGATTGGCCTCACACACTGCATGTTCTACTTTCATTCCGGTTTAGACGCCAGTTTGAGCATGATTAGTCCTACCCACAGAAGGAGGTAGAATATCCGGCTTCATTCTCAATTCGTGTTTCACACTTAACTCGATACCTCAGTACCTCGAGGATGAGAGAGATTTTGGCCCCTGCCCCTAGTTTCAATTATGCCCTTTTTGGCGAGTGCTTGGCTTGGCTCAAGGATGAGGCATAAACTAGGCCAACTTCGGCTACAGAAGCTTCCGCAAGCATGAGCAGAAAGCGTAGGAGCACTTGACTCACCTATGCCCCTAGTTTATTGCTTTGACCTTTCTTTTCAAGTTTTATGATGTAAAAGCAACTTTGATTTGTATCAGAGAGCTAGAAAATGTACTTGTGTTGAAATCAATGGAATTAAAGTTGTGAGCACTAAAAATTATCTTTTTGGTCCCAAAATGGTCTAAATTGTAAAAGATAAAATTTTTAGAAAAATCAACTATTATTAAAACTTTCCAAAATCATTTTCAAAAATGATCACTATCTGACATGCACAGACTCAATCCTCAAGATGTACAACCTCAAATCGGCAAATCATAACCGCCCCTGATTGCATACCACTACTAGTCTGCATTGTAACCATCTATTCTTCCCAAAATGAAGATCACAACCAAACTAACAAACAAAGATGACCTGATCAGGCAAATGGACAGGACAGTTGAGTCAGAGATGATTATGGCCGAACTTCAGGATGAAGTTGCCTACGTATCCCGAAGATGGGAATCAAGCCTTACGTAGTTCATTTTAAGTTCACTCAAGCATTAACTCTCTCCTTTTGCGCTTTAACTTTTACCAAAGTCGCCCTTTAGGGTTTTTGAGCTTATGAACTCCGTTTTTCTTTATTTTTAATGCTCTAACTTTTGCCTAGGTTGCCCTTCTGGGTTTTCGGCCCAGTGAGCCTCTTAGGGATAATATTTCTTCAACTTGTCCATATTGATCGGCTGGGAAAATTCCAGGCCATCTAGGTCCACGAGTATAATCGCTCCACCCAACCAGATAGATTTGATGATGTAAGGACCAGTCTAATTGAGTCTGAACTTGCCCCTAGGGTCATGGATGGGAGCTCAGTTATCTTTCAGTACCATATCTCCTTCATTGAGATTCCTAGACTTAACCTTCTTGTTAAAAGCCCTAGCAATTCTGCGATGATAGCCCTGAACATGATACAATGCCTTTTGCCTCCTCTTATCAAACAACATTAACTTCTCAAACCTGCTTCGTTGCCAGTCCGCTCTGCTATCTGACACTCAGCCATAACTCACAGCGACGGGACTTCAATTTCAATTGGCAAAACGACTTCCATCCCATAGACGAGAGAATAAGGAATTGCCCCTGTGGATGTTCGAATCGATGTCCGGTAGCCCCAAAGTGCAAACGGCAGTTTATCCGGCCAGTCCTTGTAGGTTTCTACCATCTTCCACAAGATATTCTTGATATTTTTGTTTGCAGCCTCAACAGCGCCATTGGTCTATGGTTTGTATGTCAACGACTTGTGAAAAGCCACATTGTATTTCTCAAGCAGATCCACCACCTTTTTCTTGAAGTGTGAGTCATTATCCTAGATGATTTCATTCAGAACTCTGTACTGGCAGATGATGTTGTTTCTGATAAACTTAGCCACATGCGATGCTTTCAACACTGCATAGGATTGAGCTTCCATCCACTGTGTAAAATAATCAATTGCCACTAGGATATACTCATGTTCATTCGACCCTTTTGGCGAGACCGCACCGATAACGTCGATTCCCCAGACCAAGAAAGGCCATGGTGAAGTCATGTTGTAAAGCTTTGATGGCGGAATATTCATGCGATTGGCATAAATTTGATATGTGTGGCATCGCTGTACGAAACTAATACAATCCTCCTCCATGGTGGACCAATAATAGCCTTACCTGAGGATCTTCTGGGCTAGCATCACACCATTCATATGCGCCCCACATTCTCCGCCGTGGATAGCCTCCATAAGCCGCTTCGATTTCTCTTCCTCCACACACAGTTTATGTATTCCCAAATGACCTCTTTTATACAACTTGCCCCCGCAGATGATAAATTAGAGGGCCAAACGCCATTTTTGTCTTTGGTATTTGTCCCTGGTGGATACGTCTCCTTTTCTAAAAAGTTCCAAATATCGTAATACCAGGGGTTTTTGTCTAGCTCTTCATCTATCACAGCAATAGTTTCATAAGTCGGCGTGTATTTCTGTTTGATGATAATTGGATGTATTCGAACTCCAAGCGGGATGTCTACCATAGAAGATAGTGTTGCTAAAATATCAACGAACCGGTTGTTTTCCCTCAGTAGATGTGTAAACGTTAGTTTTTCAAACCCAGGAATCAGAATATCTAGGGTCTAATGGTAAACCTTTATTTTCTCCTCTTTGACTCTCTAGTCCCCATTTGCTTGAGAAACAACCAAGTTCGAGTCCCCGATAACGTCCAACTTTATTGCCCCTAGTTCTAGGGAAGCTTCTAAACCAGCAGTATACATTTCATATTCTGCTTCGTTGTCCGACACTTTGAACCAAAGTTTGAAGGCTAAAGGTATATAAGAGTCATCAGGTGCTATCAGCAACACATCGATCCCATAAAAGTACTAATTAAAAGCTCTGTCAAAATACATCGTCCACGTTTCCTTTTCTACATGTAGAATATCTTCATCCGAGAACAAGTATTCTACTGTTTCATCCCCTTCTACTGGATGGTCTGCCAAGAATTCCGCTACAGCTCTTCTCTTGATCGACTTGCGGGTGACATATTTGAGATCAAATTCGGATAGAAGAAGCAACCAACGGGCTAGCCTACCCGTAAACACCAATTTCTCAAAGACGTATTTAATAGGATCCAATCTTGAAACCAGGATTACAAAGTGAGCTAATAAATAGTGTCTCAACTTCTTGGTAGCCCATACCAAGGCTAGGCAAGCTTTTTCTAAGGAAGTGTAGCGGGTCTCGTAGTCTAGCATTTTCTTGCTCCAATAGTAGATGGCCTTCTCCACCCTATTTTCAAAATCCTGAGCGAGTATGCATCCCATGGTCGTATCTGTCACTGACAAGTACAGAATCAGAGGTTTCCCCGGCTTTGGTGGTGACAACACAAGCGGATTCTGGAGGTACCGTTTGACCTACTCAAAGGCAAACTGGCATTGATCATCCCATCAGAATTTCTTCCCTTTCTTCAGGAGACCAAATAGTGGTTCACAAGTCAAGGTTAATTTGAAAATAAACCGTCTTATGAATTGCACTTTACCCAGAAAGCCATGCACCTCCTTTTCGGTCCTCGGTGGTGGCATTTGTAAAATGACCTTGATCTTGGAAGGATCTACTTCAATTCCCCTCTGTATAATAAAAAAATCCCAGCATTTTTCCTGATGTTACCCCGAAGGTGCACTTTTGTGGATTCAACCTCAATCTATATTCCCTGATCCGTTGCAAGAATTTCTCCAGCGCGGTGTAATGGCCCTCTCCTTCTTTGGACTTGACAATCATGTCATCTACGTACACCTCAACCTCTTTGTGGATCACGTCGTGTAGAATGGTGGTTGTAGCCCTCTGATAGGAAGCTCCAACATTTTTCAACCCAAACGACATAACCCAGTAGCAGTAGGTACCCCATGGAGTGGTGAATGTAGTTTTCTCTCTTTCCTCGGGTGTCATCAGAATCTGATTATACCCGAAAAACCCATCCATAAATGAGAGCAAGGCATGGCCAGCAGTGAAATCTACTAATTAATCAATGTGTGGTAGTGGGAAGTCATCATTCAGATTGTCTCCGTTCAAGTCCCGAAAGTCTATACACACCCAGATTCTGCCATCCTTCTTCGGTACTAGGACGATGTTGGCCAACCAAGTCGGGTACTCAGATACTAACAAGAAACCTACCTCTATCTGCGTGGTGACCTCTTCCTTAATTTTTAGTGCCTAATCCAGATGAATTCTACGCGGCTTCTACTTGACTGGTCGAGCCTCAGGGTCAAGAGAGATTTGATGTTGTACAATCTCAGGATCGATTCCAGGCATGTCTACGTAGGACCATGTGAAAACATCTTTGAAATTTTTTAATAAAGCAATTAAATGCTCGTGTTCCTCCGAAGACAACGTGGACCCGATCTAGACCAAGTGTGGATCCTTTTCAGTACCTACATTAATGGCAATGATTTCATCAATATAGGGTTTAGCAAACCTCTCCTCCTCTCGATTAATCAAGTTTTTCAAAACCACAGGAATTTTTTCTCCTTCGTTTTTATTAAAATTTTGAAAATCTTAGTCAATACAATAAACCAGTAGTATAGAAACGTACCCAGAATCTGCAGAGTTTTCATTCAAAAGGTTTAGATCTTCGGTTACAGATTCAAAAGAATAGCTGAATGAAGACCTAGACAGGACTTTGGTATCTGGGTTACCACCCCCAGAAATACCAGACTTAGACTCAGAAGAACTTGAATCTAATTCTGACCCCACAGACTTAGTGGAATCAGATTCTGGCTCATCATCTAATTCAGAACTGGAAAGATAGCCTTTCTCTAGCTGCCAAGTAAGATGTGGTGCCTTTAATGCATCCAAAATGCCACCAGTTGGGTTCACACTCGGTTCTTCCCCTATCATGGAAACAATAAAGTTATCTCCCAAGTTCTCTAGGTCGGCTGCAGAATCTGTCAAGAGACTAGCTAGTGCTGCCCTTACTCCTGGCACATTGTCATATGAGTCACCTTTCGTGCTCTGTTTAGCTTCGATGTTTGGTTCATGCCTTTTCTCATCACTATCCTGCAGTTGATGGTCAAAAAAGATTCGCACTTGGCTCGATTCCTCCAGCTTGGGGGATGAGAAAGCTTTTGGCCCCCTTCTACTAGCTTTAGTTATGTCATTTTCTGGCAAGTGTGTTGACAATGGGAAAAAGACAAAAAGACCTGACTCAACTATGCCCCTAGTTCATCACTTTGACTTTATTTTTTGTTTTTGGCTTCTGCTAAAACAATTTTGACAATGCAAGAGTTTAGATTAACATGCTTGTTCGACTTTCTGTTTTGAAATCATGTAAGTCAAACTGTAAGCATTGAAAATTTTTCTTTTTTGGGTCCAAGAAAAGGTCCAGTTTTGGAATAATTTCCAAGAAAATTAGTCAACTTCACTAAAAATCCTCAAAAACTATTTTTGCAAATGGCCACTACCCAACCAACGTGGAATTAACTCTTGAGATGCACAACCCTAAATCTGAACTTGATTTGTCTTGTAGCTAAATCTTTTAACGGAATAGGACAACTGATTTGAACGAAGATGAGCCAATTGGACATGGATAAGATAGCCGAGTTAAACAAGGATAAGCCAATCAACATGGATGAGACAAGCAGGCTGAACAATGGTTGGGGCCAAACTTCAGGATGAAGTTGCCTACATATCCCAAAGATGGGAATCAGGCCTTACGTAGTTATCGGTTAAGGTGCACTCGAGTATTAACTCTCTCTTTTTGCGGTCTAACTTTTGCCAAAGCTGCCCTTCCGGGTTTTCGACCTTACAAGCTCTATTTTTCTTTTTCTATTCATTTTTCTTTCTTTTTTTTTATTCTTTTTTCTTCTTTTCTTTTCTTTTATTTGTTCTTCTTTGTTTCTTTTTTTCTTCTTCTTTTTCTTTTTTTCCTTACTCTAACTTTTGTCTGGATCACCCTTCCGGGTTCTCGGCCCAGCAAGCCTCTCAATGATAGAAAAGTTTAACTTGTCCATGTTGATCGGTTATGAGATTTCTAAGCCATCTAAATCCACGAGAATAGTTGTTGTTCCTAACCAAATAGTTTGTTGATGATGTAAGGGCCTATCCAATTGGGTCTAAATTTGCCCGTAGTGCCATGGATAGGAACTCGATTGTCCTTCACCAATAAAATTTATTTTAATAAAATTTATTTGCCCCTGTGGGTCTTTGTAGGGCCAGACAAAAACATTTTTGAATTTTTTTAATAAAATGACTAGTCGCTTGTGCTCCTCTGAAGACAATGTAAAACCAATCTGGACCAAGCTAGGATCCTTCTCAGTACCCACATTAACAAACATGATCTTATTCATTAAGGGCTTAGCATGCCTCTTTTCCTCTCAGTCAATCAAATTTTGCAAATCCCAAGGAACTCCTCTCTCTTTGTTTTCTCCACAGTTTTGGAAACGATTTTGAAAAACTTTGATCAATGCAATTATTAAAGGCACAGAGAAGTAGGTGAAAGGTAGTGCAGTTTCATTCAGAACTTCTGGCTTAATTAGCTCAATGATAGAAACAGACTTAAAAGAAAGAGTGAAAAAGACAAACACAAAAACAAGACAATGATTTCCGAGTTAACACCCTCGAAATCACCAAACTCTGACGTAACAAGACTACCTCAACACTCGACTCATAAAGTAAAATAAATAACATTTTCAAATTACTGAAATCAGAACGTACCATCCACCATGTCCGGAGTAAAATGAGCATCATCAGCAGGTGATTCATCCTCAATCGCAAAACCAATCACATTATCCCCAAGTTCATTGATCCAGCGCCGATAGAGTTTGTAGAACCTGGAAAGGCGATGACCTTGTTGTTAATCAAGTCTTGTACTTCATGGCAAAGAAGAAAACAACGGTCAGTGCCATGGTTGGGTTGCTGATGGAAGGCACAATACTTGGCAGGATCATGCCTGGCTGGAAGGTGATCAGGGAGAGGCCGAGCATCAAGGGGTTTGAGATGGCCTTGTTCTATGAAGATTTGGAGAGCTTTAGACAAGGTCGTGTAAATGGGAATGAAGGTGCAGTTACCAGCCCTGGAAGTAGTGACAGAACGGTCTGCAGAAGTTGATTGGGTTTAGAGATCTCCTCCTACAGGTGTAGGATTAAAGCTGAAAAGGGTGTTTCTAGTACGACATCCCTTTTCATGGCTTACCCCGTAGTTCAAAATGCTCCCAACCTGAGCGACAAAAGTGTCATCCATAATCTTTGCAACAATTGCAAGCACTTGTTGCTTGCTTAGCCCTTTAACCTTCAAAGTCTCAATAGCCTACTGGAGATGTGCATAGAGATCAATACTTGTCCTAGCCTTGTTCTTGCTATTTGCTTCAACTTTGCCAAGGGATTGGGTGGCTACATCAGAGCGAGGCCCATTTGTTGTTGACATGTCATCACCTAGACTCGAGATAGCTTCGAGTTAGCCCTTTCCAACTACAACTCGCCCCAAGATTGGGGAACTTTTGATGTGAAATTTCTGGCGTGTGATGTGGTCAATGATGGAACCAAGATCCCAAAGGCTAAATCTACCACAGTTCTCTGAAGATCTTCAATCATGCTCGAAAACTCAAAAGTAGTGGGTTTAGCCATTGGTGCCTGCGGTGTATTTGATGAGGTTTGAGAGTATTAGGGTTTAAATGCATCCATCATACACAAGTTTGGGTTTTCTGGAATGAACACCTTAGGCTTAGGTAAATGGGCTGGGGTGATGTATATGCTAGGGTTGTAGGTGGATGGCAGTGTATGGATTAGGTTCAGATGTGGAGGTAATGTGTTAGTTGTGGCATGAGGTTTTTTTGGTGGAGCTATGATCTCTTCGTCAATAAGATCCTAAATCTTATGACGAAGGCAGATGAAGTGGTTTGTATCATGGCCATGTTGTTGGTGATGGGCACAGTATTTGGTGGGGTCATGTCTTGGTGGAAGAGGACTGGGGAGGGGTCGAGGTTCTAGGACCTCTAAGTGCCCTTTTTCAAGCAGCATTTTCAAAGCCTGAAAGAAAGCCATGTAAAGAGAATGGAAATTTTGAGCTTAGGAAGGGTTTTTGATGGAAGTGGCTGTAGACGTGCCCGCGGAGGGGGACCTTGCTACTACAGTTCGGACTCGATTTGTGTTACGGTTCTAAATCTAAACCAAAGAGTCCAAATCCGGCAAATCGTTTTGAGAAACAGATTTTTTTGAAAAGAAGTGCCAAACATGGACTGCTTTGCCAGATACAGAGTCGCCACCTAAATATTTTAAAATGGGGAAATTTAGGAAACCCTGACTCGGTGCCGAAGGCCACGTGTCCGTCATCACCAAAGTTGCCTCGGCTCAGGAACTTGGGTACGATCGGGGAAGGTCAGCTATGAGCACCCCCTCTCGCCCGGTCTGAAGACCGGCCTCTACTAACCGTGATATCCAATTTTGAAAACGTTATGTGTTCTTAATCCGGTTATTAGCCTAGAATTACTATGTTGTGCGCGCAGCAAACAAGTATAGACCAAATCGCCCAAATTGGAACAAAACATTTCATGTTTGTTTTGAAAATGGTTTGCTACTCGCAAGTAGGCTAAAATGTAGATTTTGCCACCCTCAAGTGGGTTTTTAGAAAAGATGATTTTGCCACTATCTAGTGGGCTTAAAACTCACAGTTTTAATGCATTATTCCAATTTAGGTAATTCAACCTCCATCCACAGGCATTCAAGCAGTTATATCACATAAGCAGCTAGCCTCATGGTAATCATGCTATCATGGCAGCATTCACACGCATGCGATATGCTAAAGCATAAAAGCTTACCTAGTACTCCGAGCCAAAACAGAAACTAGTTAGTAATCATATGCATGATCCTAGTTCATGTTAAAAATGGCTAATGCAACACATGCAAAGATGAAATCTAAACAGGCTCGGCTATCCTAAAGATGGCATGTGAAATGCTGCAACTAACAAGTACTCAACTTGGAATTGAAATACAAGTGCAGTTAGCATGATGTGCCGAGCCCGGTGCATGTAAGACAAATGTATGGATGCACGCATGCTATCATACTGTTATGCTAATTTAAATATGCCCTAGTCTACCATCATAAGCGGGTAAATAAAAGGGAGAAAGAAGTGGGGGTTGGAAGACATGCACACACGCACCCACACTTATTACAAGTTTGCTCTCGCTCGGAGGGACCAAAAGAATAATACAGTCCGAATAATAAATCGACTATCCTAGCTAATAAATTATTACAGACCCTTAATTAATTAACAAAATAAATGCAACAAGAAGGGGGCCGCAGCCCTGCCTTGGGATGCGTGAGTGATGCATGCTTGATCCGCCTTGCCCGGAAACTCGCTGCCATAGCATTGCTGCCTCTGTTTACGCTGCCTAGCTCCTCTGAAAACTGCACAAGTCTCAGGATATGTTCTTTGCACACTGTGGAACACCACCGGCTGGGAGGGATGGCCACCGGCCGTGTACAATATCCATCGGCTGGAGATAAAGCTATCGGCACTGAATAAATGGCCGGTCGGCACTGAATGTTGCCGGTCGGCAGAAACTTCCTGCAGAAGACAGTTTTGACAGCAACAAAGGACAGACAGTGTATGGCATGAAATTCCAAGCAAATGTGTGCACCAACACATCCCTTATCATGCTTTTGACTCAAAGGGGGATGTTCCTTGATTCTCGGACCACCAATTGCGCATTTCGATGCGTGATGGTCCAAGAAACCAAGTATGCGCTTTGATTTCAAATGTCATGCAAACCAAACAAACACATAAAGCCCAACCTCTATCACATGATCAAGAGGCAAGGCATGCATGCCAATGCAATGCAACCTAGGTATGCAAACAAGAATACAAGCATGCTATGCAACTACATGGCATGCACAATGCTAACAACATAACATGCGCAACGCTTTGAAACATGGCATACATAATGCAAGATGGGCTTACACCAATACAAGTGGACCTCAGCCACACTCACATAGGAGGCCAATGGATGAAAATGAAGTGTCTCGAAATGCGTGCACACGGGCACGCAAACCGAGGCAATGGCATATGCAATGCAATGGCTAGAATGGCATATAGAATGCAACATGGACTTATACTAACATGAGAGAGCCTCAGCCACACTCACATAAGAGGCCGATGGATGAAAATGAAGTGTCTCGAAATGCGTGCACACGGGCACGCAAACCGAGGCAATGGCATATGCAATGCAATGGCATGAAAAATGATATGCAAACATGCTAATGGGATTTCAGCACTGAAATGTGGGGGAAAACAGCCCCAAAATGAGGCGAAAGCACACCCGATGCATGGAATAGTCCCGAAACATGAATTTTGGCACCCGAAATGGCCTATAGCTATACCAAACATGCACAATATGGACATGAAATGAATAGACAGTAGCAAGGCAGCCCCAAAATAAGCATTTTTCCAGTTCAAAGCATGGCCAAACAGCAAACATGAATAGGGCAAAACTAGTATGCAAAAATGGCCCTAAATATGAGATTATGAAGCAACTCACAGCTGCTGACTTCAAACAGGTTAGGGCCCTTCAACAACATTGAAGAGGGGCCCAAAATATGCACATTTACAGAACTGTAAAAACCCCAAAAACAAACATAGGTATGGCTAAGCTCTTATGCAAGAAATGGGCCAAAAGGTGGCCAAAGAAGCAAGTATACAAAGCATTCATCAAACAGCCAGGGACCCTTAATGAAACATGTTAAGAAGGTCAAAATAAGACTATTTTCAGTGCTGTAAAATGACCAAAAACCGAAGCATAAGGGGCTGCCAAGTCATGCAAAAATAGGACCCAAAAGAGAATATAAAGGCAAGTATAGCATGGAGGTCCCAAACAGTGTTGAGCCCTTCTTCAATGTCGAAGAGGGGCTCAAAATAAGCCTATTTACAGTTTACATCATACTCCAAAACAGATCACGTATAGGCCAAGAATAACACGCAAGATAATGGCCTTTAAGAGGGGTAATGAAGCAAGTGCAAGCTACTGTCCTCAAACAGCAAGAGGTCCTCAATCAAACATGAAGAGGACCCCAAAATATGATGATTTACAGTTTGGGTCGGAGCCCAAAAATGCAAGCAACTATGGCTTAGATATGAAGCAAGAAAAGACTAGAAAAGGGAAGAGGAGAACTCACCCTTGAAGACCAGCAAACCAGCACCTCTTGGACCAAGTTTAGGTGCTCCTAAGCTCTGAAGAACAGCCTCAAGTTGCTGCAATGGAGTAAGGATGCCTTGTGCTATGATTTGATGAAGAAATGGCCCAAGAACAAGGGTGTTTGATCACTCTAACACACCCAAATGTAGAGAGAGAGAGAGATATAGAGAGAGAGGGTGATATATATGTTATATGTATGTATTAGGTCTGGTTTTGCTGAACCAAAACAATGGAGGAGGATGGCTTCCTTTTATAGAGCAAGGAAAATGACATAAAGCTTCTCAAAGAAGCTATACAAAAGGGTCAAAGGGACCAAGCTTCTAAGAGAAGCTAATGCAAAGGTGCAAGCTTCTTGAGGAAGCCAAGACAAGGGGTCAAAGCTTCCTCAAGAAGCTTTGAGCAAAGGGTGCAAAAAAAGGGGTCAAAAGGTGTGCAAAGGGTGCAAAACAGCCACACACGTGCATGGGGAGCAGGGTCTGTGCATTCCAGCTACCACAGCTGGCATCCATTCAATCTGTAGAATACTCCGGAAGGTCATCGGCTAGCAGAAAAGGTCGGTCGGCTACTTTAATCTGCCGGTCGGCAATCTATTTGGCCGGTCGGCCATCTGTTCTGGCCTGTCGGCCATCTGTTCTGGCCGGTCGGCCATCTATTTGGCCGGTCGGCCATCTATTTGGCCGGTCGGCAGGAAAAATCTGCTCTGCAAGTCCAACTTCAAACGGGTATAACTTCTTCATATGAACTCATTTTTAGGTCAATCTTGTGTCCAAATTGAAGCCCCGGAAGTAATCTTTCCAATGGAACCAGCGTTGCATCAAAATTCCAACTGTGCAAAAAGTTATGCTTGTTTTAGTGAAGGCTGCTTAGTTTCGGTCCAACCGGGATGATGCCCAACTTCAACCAATCATATCTCCCCCCTCCGGTCTCGGATTTAAGAGATTCTTGAGTGAAAAATGAAGCCCCGGAAGTCTTCTTTCCAACGGTGGTGACCTCATAACTAAAATCCAGGTGTACAGACAGATAAGGCCGATTCAGCGAGGGCTGCTCGACTCGCTTCTACCCGGATTCATGCCGAACTTCTCCCAAACTAGTTTTCTCCTCTCCTTTCCTCTCTTCTTCAACTCCAAACCCCTAAACAAAGTGTTTTGAAGGATTTGCCTCTCTCCTTGTCAAAGAAACTGAACATTTGCCCTGCACACCTTTCTCCGCCAAGCAAAACATCAGTGGTGCCCAAGTCTTAAGGGCGGTCAAAAATAGGGTGTCTACAGTTGCCCCTCTTTGACAGAACTCGAAGGTCATAACAATGACGGGAGTGAATGTCAAAGCCCAGAGACGACCCATTTTTGACAAGGCCGAAGACTTGGACAAACAAACAAAATACCGATAAATAAATGGTTGTGCCCCCAGGCTGCCTACGTATCCCTTTGCAAGGAATCAAACCAGCGTAGTTCAGGGGCAGGATGCAAATGATATGCAGGAAGACTTTGATAATTGGACTTATACGCCACGCGAAGCCAGTTTGCACTCAAAACAATGCAATGTACTAACAAGTACAAGCGAGGTGCGCAAAATAGCGCGAATGTAAACTGCACAAAACAGTGCGATGCGCAAAATAACGCGAATGTTGAACTGCGCAAAACAGTGCGATGCGCAAAATAGCGCGAATGTAGCTGTGATGAAGCAATTATGCAAAATAAATGCAACATTTTAAGCGAATGCTATGCCAGCAAGTAGACATGAACCAAACTACATCTCATGCGGAAAGGATGTAAGAGAATTATGCAATTCTTACGAACATGTGCGTTAGATACACAAAAGTGAACGAAGTGTGATAGATACACTAAGTGGACAAACATGCGTGATAGATACACAAAAGTGAAGAGAGTGTGATGGATACACTAGGTAAGCGTAGTGTGATGGATACACTAAAGGTGAACACAAAGCGTGGTAGATGCACCTAGTGAACAAGTATGATAGATCTACTGAAAGCGAACACGAAGTGTGATAGGTGCACTTAGTGAGCAAGTATGATAGATATATTAAAAGGGAACACAAAGTGTGATAGATGCACTATGTGAACAGAGTGTGATTGATACACTAAAAGCGAACACAAAGTGTGATAGATGCACAGTGTGAACAAAGTATGATTGATATACTGAAAATGAACACAAAGTGTGATAGATGCACTATGTGAACAGAGTGTGATTGATACACTAAAAGTGAACACAAAGTGTGATAGATGCACAGTGTGAACAAAGTATGATTGATATACTGAAAATGAACACAAAGTGTGATAGATGCACTATGTGAACAGAGTGTGATTGATACACTAAAAGCGAACACAAAGTGTGATAGATGCACTATGTGAGCAAGTATGATAGATATATTAAAAGGGAACACAAAGTGTGATAGATGCACTATGTGAACAGAGTGTGATTGATACACTAAAAGCGAACACAAAGTGTGATAGATGCACTTAGTGAACAGAGTGTGATTGATACACTAAAAGCGAATGAAGTGTGATTGATACACTAAAGTGAGTGTGTGTGATTGATACACAAAAGTGAATGACCTTAAAACGGAACTTCTTTGAATGAACCGTGCATACAATATCGTGCATGACTGAGGAAGAAACTTGATAGGTATAATGCATTACAATGCAAGTGAAGTGGGTGAATAACAATGTAAGTGGAAGAGTGCATAACCTTGAAGCAGGATTGATCTTGCGCCTGAGGTAGAGGTACACTCATATTTCGGAGCATTGACAAGGCCCTGAAGAGGTACGTCCGGAGTACAATCACGGAATTTTCTGAAGTTGACACAAACTCAGATACTTCGATTTTCGCTCTTTTGTTTTTACTTTGCAGTCTGGAACCATCATAGCTTCAGATAGGTCCTGGTTTCACCGTTCACATTTATCGGGGGTGGACCCTGCAGTTTTATGAAAAAAAGAATCTTGTTTTGCACAAACGTGAAGGATGGCACAGCACTCTGAGCACAAAACGATTTATTTTTGAAATTGAGAGATGAGTTTTCGACCAGGTATTGAGCCTACGACTGAACACAGCAAGAAAGACTCAACAACGGAAAACAAAAGGTAAACAACCTAAACACGTCGAGACACGCTCGGAACGACTCAAAGCAAGAATCGAGACAAACAAAACAAAAGACACGACACACAGACGTGCACAGGGAGCCTGTTTCACCGGGTATTATTCCCACCCTTTCTTATTTGTGATTCTCACATCACTCGGCTCTCAAGCTCGGTTTTTCTCTCAAAACCCTTTTCTCGCTTTTTCTCTCAGCGCACATCTCTCTATTCTTTAATCTCTCGTTTTTCATCCCTCCCCTGGGTGGTTGATGGATAAGCTGGAAATTGTGGGCTCTTGCCCCTGGTATTTTACCAGACTCTTGTTCACAACAGTAAGTTTCTCCCATAGAGGGGTTGTGCTACAACTGGGTGTGTAGCAAATCTGCAGCTAACATCGGTTGATGATGCCCTGCTGGGGAGTTTGGACGTGGTTAGATCTGTCCAGATGAGGGAGTGGAATATCTCGCCCCATTCCAGTTCGTGCTTCGTACTTGACTTGATTCCTCGTTGCTTGGAGGATGAGAGAGCTTTTAGCCCTTTGTTGTTGACTTCAGTTGTGCCCTTTTCTGGCAGGTAGAGTGCCCTTCTTGGCAAGTATGTTGAAAATGGGGAAAAGACAGGAAGCCTGACTCAATTGTGCCCCTAGTTCATCATTTTGACCATTTTTTTATTTTGTTTTGTTTTGTTTTGTTTTTTTTTTTAAAACAATTTTGACCAATATGAGAGTTAGATTAGCATGCTTGTTCAATTTTTGATTTGAAATCATGCAAGTCAGGCTATGAGCACTGAAAATTTTCCTATTTTGGGTCCAAGAAATGGTCTAATTTTTGGGAAAGATGGAACAATTTTCGAGAAAAGTAGTCAGCTTTAGTAAAAATTCTCAAAAACTATTTTTGCAAACGGCCAATGCTTTAATAAGCACGGAACCCACTCTTGAGATGCACAACCTCGGATTTGGAGGAAAATTGCCCCTTGCTCGAAGAGAGCTGCATGGCAACGAAAAGTTGCCCCTTGTTTGCACGGCACCGCAGCGCATTGAATGGCAACGGAAAGTTGCCCCTTGTCTGAATGGCCCCGTAGTGTATTGTAATCAGTCCTCAGAGCGATGATTGCAACCGAACTCCCGGATATAGAAAAGACAAAGATGACTAGAACCATCACATGGACACAGTTGAATTTGAAGTGTTTTAGGGCTAGACTTCAGAATGAAGTTGCCTACGTACCCCAAAGATGGGAATCAAGCCTTACGTAGTTCGAGGTTAAGGTACACTCGGGTATTTAACCTCTCCTTTTTAGGCTCTAACTTTTGCCAAGGCGCCCGATGCGGGTTTTCGACCTTGCGAGCTTTGTTTTTCTTTTCTTTTCAATTCTTTTCATTTCTTTTCTTTTCATTTCTTTTCATTTCATTTCCTTTTTTTTTTCTTTTTTGTTCTTTTCTTTGCATTTTTTTTTTCATTTTTTTTTCTTTTTTGTATTTTTCTCTTGCTCTAACTTTTGCCTGGGTCGCCCTTCCGGGTTTTCAGCCCAGCAAGCCTCTCAAAGGGTAAAAGCGTAATTTGGTCCATGCCAAATGGTTGTAGGAGTTTGAAGCCATCCGTATCCAGGAGAGTGGCTGTTGATTTGCAAGAGGACTCATCTTCGGCTCTTCGAGCACGTCTGACATCTTTGCCCCTAGTTTGAAGGGTACTTCTGTTCTAGCTTTGCAAGCTTCTTCTGATGAGGTCTAATCTTCTTGATCTGACTTTCTTGCCTCTTGTCCGAGGGCTGCTTCGAATCTGGCCACACAGGCCTCATATGGCGGTTGACCATTGAACATTCTGAATTTAAGTCCGAGGTTTGAAAACAAATGGACAGAATCTTGAGGCTGAGAGCGATCCTCGGCTGCACAATCTCAAGGGCGATTCCACACAAGTCTTCACAGGACTGCGCAAAACATTTTTCGAAAGTTTTTAAGAAAGCGACAAATCGCTCGCGCTGAAGACAGTGTGGGACCAATCTAGATCAAGCCATGATCCTTCTCAGTACTCACATTAACAAGCATGATCTCGATCATTAAGGGCTTAGCATGCCTCTCTTTCTCTCAATTGATCAAATTTTGCAAAACCCAAGGAATTCTTTCCTCTTCATTTTTATCACAATGTTCAAAAAAAGTTTTGAAAAACTTAGGTCGATGCGATGAATTCAAGGCACAGAAAAGAGACAGCTTCTAGTCAAATACTGCCATCTCATTTAGAATTTCTGGCACAACTGGCACACGGCAGAAGCAAACACAAGAGTATGAAAATCACTGTTGTTCCATTCAAATCTGTTGGCACAACTGGCTCCCTGGCAGAAATAGACTCAAAGGAAAGCAAAAGGACAAACGCAAAACAAGCAAGTGATATCCAAGGTAACACCCCCGAAATCACCTGACTCTAACAAAACAGGACTGACTCGATACAATAAGACAGACCCGACTGACTCAATATGAAAGAACTGACTTAAAACAAAGAGGCAGACTCAAAACAACACAACAAGACTGACCCAATACCCAAGTCAGAAACTACAAAAACCAGCATTCGCAAATGCTCAAAAAAAATGCGTGCCACACGCCACATCCGGAGTAAACTGAGCGCCATCCGCAGGTGGTTCATCCCCTGATCACATAATCACATTATCTCCCACAAATTCACTGATCCAATGACGGTAGACTTTGCTAGACTGGTGCGGCAATGACCTTATTGTCAAACAAATCTTGTACATCATGGCGCAGACGAAAGCAGCTATCGGTCTCATGACCAGTTTGTTGATGGTAGGCACAGTATTTAGTCTGGTCATGTTTTGCAGGGATAGGATCAGGTAGGGGCCGTTGTTCCAACGGTTTCAGATGTCCTTTCCGAAGTAAGACCTCTAGAGCCTTTGACAAAGGCATATGGAGTGGGGTGAAAACCCTCTTGACTCGAGGTGGATATTTGGTTTTTTGTGAGCTACTTCCGGACGCACCGGTGAATGGGGTAGCTGTTTTTGATGCGGTGGTGGTAACCATGCCCACTTCAGAAGATCTTGCAGCTGCATCACCACTGGTGGTCGCATTAGAACTGCGGGAAAACGCCCTCCTAGGCTGCTCCTTCTCCTGGTCAATGAGGCCCTGCTTCATAGCATCCTCAATTTGTACCCCCATCTCATGTAAATCTGAAAAGGTGGGGAAGGGAAGAACGATCATCTTCTGCATGAGCTTGGGCTGGAGATTGCGCACAATCATCCGAATCTGATCTTTGTCAGTGGGCCTAGTGGTCATCATCGAGGCCTTGGCCCTCCACCGGGTTACAAAATCGGAGAAACTCTCCTTTGGCTCCTGCCTAGTCGTCTCGAGATCACGAGTTGTAATCTCGATTTGTGTATTGTAGGAGTGTTGATCGATGAAAGCCTCGGCCATCTCATCCCAATTCCTCTTAACATCGTCTTCCAATTTTGCATACCAGATGGCCGCTACACCTGACAAGGTCCGACCGAATAAAGAAAGCTTCTGTAGTCTGGTGAGGCCCATCGGCCTTAGTATGCCTGAAAACAATCTCAGGTGCACCATGGGGTCCCCGGACCCATCAAATCGGTCAATTTGAGGCATCTTGAACCGATCTGGCAGCGTCACAGCTACGTCCGTATACCCATCCTCGATGTCGGGAATAGACTTGGCTCCTTGGGATTTCTTAAACATTTTTTCCAACTTACTCAGCTTCAGTGCTGTGGGGTCTGCTTCGAACTCAAAGGGAGAGTCCGGTACATTGATAGGCGTGGGTGCCTTGGATAGTTGCGGTAGAATCGGGGGCGGAGCTG
Source organism: Camellia sinensis (assembly GCF_055761805.1). Classification (NCBI taxonomy): domain Eukaryota; kingdom Viridiplantae; phylum Streptophyta; class Magnoliopsida; order Ericales; family Theaceae; genus Camellia; species Camellia sinensis. The sequence goes on from NC_138970.1 coordinate 76,822,559, forward strand.
GCCCCATTGGAAGGTCTGTATCCTCTTGGACATTTTGGACATTTGGCGTCTCCTCGGGTATCGGAACCCTTGGTGGGGGAGGAGCCTGATGTGAAGCAGATGCCCCGGCTGGCTGCTGTAGCTTGGTTATTAGCTCTGCCTGTTGGGCCATGATCACAGCATGTTGCTTGGCGAATTCTGCTTGACGGACAGTGTCTTGCTGCATGGCTTTCATACTATCCTGGAGTTGGCGCACCATCTCTTCCAGACTTGACATACTGTTCTAATCTAACTGAGCAACCGGTATATCTGTGTCGGCAATAGGCTCGGGAATCTCAGCCCGACTGCTCAAAGATCACTGATCTGGTAGCTGTTGTACTGGCGGCCTGTGCCTGACTAGCCTTCTCTGGCCCTGATTACCCTTGAACTGAATCTCTGACCTGACAAAGTCTATCAGCACAAGTCCGATGAACCTCGGGGGATATCGGAGCCTTCTGAAGCTATGGTTCCAAGACTACCTAGCAAAAGGGAAAATAGAGAGCATCTCAGCCTAATTTTACTGGAACGGATTTGAGCATACTAGGATGAATGTACTCAATACTGATCACTGTTTCTCAAATATCTGCCTGTAAACTGATACCCTCGGGTAAAACTGATTCCCCAAATACTGATGCTGATGCCCACAGGCCTGATGCCCAGACTTGCAAACTGGTATATGCATTCCTGTAGAGATACACTCCAAAAGCACATAGCAAGTAAGAGAGAGCCAAAACACCCCTATGTTGGGGTAGGGTTTCCCTGTCCTATTTTGTCAGGAACTAGGGTTTCACTACGCACACAGCGGTTTCAAACAACCTAACATCGGGTGAGCAACCTGTCCTAGTTTGAAAGGGTCACTATGGATTCCGAATATGCACTAGGTCGAATGGTCAAAAAGGGTGCCCCGATAAAACTGGGGTTTGTGTTCCCATGCTGTCAGAGCCCATAACCGGTCAGCCTTATGGTCATGCCTTGACAAGACAAGCCTCCAGCAAACCGTTCAGGAATGGCAGATGGCAAACACTGTGTTCCTAGGCGCACCAATGCACATGCAATGCAAAGAGACACATAAATGAAATCAAAATAGGATATCACGAGTTCGAGTCAAGCTCTCTAAAATCCCCAGCGGAGTCGCCAGAAACTGTAGACGCGCCCGCGGAGGGGGACCTCGCTACTACAGTTCGGACTCGATTTGTGTTACGGTTCTAAGGCTGAACCAAAGAGTCCAAATCCGGCAAATCGTTTTGAGAAACAGATTTTTTTGAAAAGAAGTGCCAAACATGGACTGCTTTGCCAGATACAGAGTCGCCACCTAAATATTTTAAAATGGGGAAATTTAGGAAACCCTGACTCGGTGCCGAAGGCCACGTGTCCGTCATCACCAAAGTTGCCTCGGCTCGGGAACTTGGGTACGATCGGGGAAGGTCAGCTATGAGCACCCCCTCTCGCCCGGTCTGAAGACCGACCTCTACTAACCGTGATATCCAATTTTGAAAACGTTATGTGTTCTTAATCCGGTTATTAGCCTAGAATTACTATGTTGTGCGCGCAGCAAACAAGTATAGACCAAATCGCCCAAATTGGAACAAAACATTTCATGTTTGTTTTGAAAATGGTTTGCTACTCGCAAGTAGGCTAAAATGCAGATTTTGCCACCCTCAAGTGGGCTTTTAGAAAAGATGATTTTGCCACTATCTAGTGGGCTTAAAACTCACAGTTTTAATGCATTATTCCAATTTAGGTAATTCAACCTCCATCCACAGGCATTCAAGCAGTTATATCACATAAGCAGCTAGCCTCATGGTAATCATGCTATCATGGCAGCATTCACACGCATGCGATATGCTAAAGCATAAAAGCTTACCTAGTACTCCGAGCCAAAACAGAAACTAGTTAGTAATCATATGCATGATCCTAGTTCATGTTAAAAATGGCTAATGCAACACATGCAAAGATGAAATCTAAACAGGCTCGGCTATCCTAAAGATGGCATGTGAAATGCTGCAACTAACAAGTACTCAACTTGGAATTGAAATACAAGTGCAGTTAGCATGATGTGCCGAGCCCGGTGCATGTAAGACAAATGTATGGATGCACGCATGCTATCATACTGTTATGCTAATTTAAATATGCCCTAGTCTACCATCATAAGCGGGTAAATAAAAGGGAGAAAGAAGTGGGGGTTGGAAGACATGCACACACGCACCCACACTTATTACAAGTTTGCTCTCGCTCGGAGGGACCAAAAGAATAATACAGTCCGAATAATAAATCGACTATCCTAGCTAATAAATTATTACAGACCCTTAATTAATTAACAAAATAAATGCAACAAGAAGGGGGCCGCAGCCCTGCCTTGGGATGCGTGAGTGATGCATGCTTGATCCGCCTTGCCCGGAAACTCGCTGCCATAGCATTGCTGCCTCTGTTTACGCTGCCTAGCTCCTCTGAAAACTGCACAAGTCTCAGGATATGTTCTTTGCACACTGTGGAACACCACCGGCTGGGAGGGATGGCCACCGGCCGTGTACAATATCCATCGGCTGGAGATAAAGCTATCGGCACTGAATAAATGGCCGGTCGGCACTGAATGTTGCCGGTCGGCAGAAACTTCCTGCAGAAGACAGTTTTGACAGCAACAAAGGACAGACAGTGTATGGCATGAAATTCCAAGCAAATGTGTGCACCAACACATCCCTTATCATGCTTTTGACTCAAAGGGGGATGTTCCTTGATTCTCGGACCACCAATTGCGCATTTCGATGCGTGATGGTCCAAGAAACCAAGTATGCGCTTTGATTTCAAATGTCATGCAAACCAAACAAACACATAAAGCCCAACCTCTATCACATGATCAAGAGGCAAGGCATGCATGCCAATGCAATGCAACCTAGGTATGCAAACAAGAATACAAGCATGCTATGCAACTACATGGCATGCACAATGCTAACAACATAACATGCGCAACGCTTTGAAACATGGCATACACAATGCAAGATGGGCTTACACCAATACAAGTGGACCTCAGCCACACTCACATAGGAGGCCAATGGATGAAAATGAAGTGTCTCGAAATGCGTGCACACGGGCACGCAAACCGAGGCAATGGCATATGCAATGCAATGGCTAGAATGGCATATAGAATGCAACATGGACTTATACTAACATGAGAGAGCCTCAGCCACACTCACATAAGAGGCCGATGGATGAAAATGAAGTGCCTCGAAATGCGTGCACACGGGCACGCAAACCGAGGCAATGGCATATGCAATGCAATGGCATGAAAAATGATATGCAAACATGCTAATGGGATTTCAGCACTGAAATGTGGGGGAAAACAGCCCCAAAATGAGGCGAAAGCACACCCGATGCATGGAATAGTCCCGAAACATGAATTTTGGCACCCGAAATGGCCTATAGCTATACCAAACATGCACAATATGGACATGAAATGAATAGACAGTAGCAAGGCAGCCCCAAAATAAGCATTTTTCCAGTTCAAAGCATGGCCAAACAGCAAACATGAATAGGGCAAAACTAGTATGCAAAAATGGCCCTAAATATGAGATTATGAAGCAACTCACAGTTGCTGACTTCAAACAGGTTAGGGCCCTTCAACAACATTGAAGAGGGGCCCAAAATATGCACATTTACAGAACTGTAAAAACCCCAAAAACAAACATAGGTATGGCTAAGCTCTTATGCAAGAAATGGGCCAAAAGGTGGCCAAAGAAGCAAGTATACAAAGCATTCATCAAACAGCCAGGGACCCTTAATGAAACATGTTAAGAAGGTCAAAATAAGACTATTTTCAGTGCTGTAAAATGACCAAAAACCGAAGCATAAGGGGCTGCCAAGTCATGCAAAAATAGGACCCAAAAGAGAATATAAAGGCAAGTATAGCATGGAGGTCCCAAACAGTGTTGAGCCCTTCTTCAATGTCGAAGAGGGGCTCAAAATAAGCCTATTTACAGTTTACATCATACTCCAAAACAGATCACGTATAGGCCAAGAATAACACGCAAGATAATGGCCTTTAAGAGGGGTAATGAAGCAAGTGCAAGCTACTGTCCTCAAACAGCAAGAGGTCCTCAATCAAACATGAAGAGGACCCCAAAATATGATGATTTACAGTTTGGGTCGGAGCCCAAAAATGCAAGCAACTATGGCTTAGATATGAAGCAAGAAAAGACTAGAAAAGGGAAGAGGAGAACTCACCCTTGAAGACCAGCAAACCAGCACCTCTTGGACCAAGTTTAGGTGCTCCTAAGCTCTGAAGAACAGCCTCAAGTTGCTGCAATGGAGTAAGGATGCCTTGTGCTATGATTTGATGAAGAAATGGCCCAAGAACAAGGGTGTTTGATCACTCTAACACACCCAAATGTAGAGAGAGAGAGAGAGATATAGAGAGAGAGGGTGATATATATGTTATATGTATGTATTAGGTCTGGTTTTGCTGAACCAAAACAATGGAGGAGGATGGCTTCCTTTTATAGAGCAAGGAAAATGACATAAAGCTTCTCAAAGAAGCTATACAAAAGGGTCAAAGGGACCAAGCTTCTAAGAGAAGCTAATGCAAAGGTGCAAGCTTCTTGAGGAAGCCAAGACAAGGGGTCAAAGCTTCCTCAAGAAGCTTTGAGCAAAGGGTGCAAAAAAAGGGGTCAAAAGGTGTGCAAAGGGTGCAAAACAGCCACACAAGTGCATGGGGAGCAGGGTCTGTGCATTCCAGCTGCCACAGTTGGCATCCATTCAATCTGTAGAATACTCCGGAAGGTCATCGGCTAGCAGAAAAGGTCGGTCGGCTACTTTAATCTGCCGGTCGGCAATCTATTTGGCCGGTCGGCCATCTATTTGGTCGGTCGGCAGGAAAAATCTGCTCTGCAGGTCCAACTTAAAACGGGCATAACTTCTTCATATGAACTCATGTTTAGGTCAATATTGTGTCCAAATTGAAGCCCCAGAAGTAATATTTCCAATGGAACCAGCGTTGCATCAAAATTCCAAATGTGCACAAAGTTATGCTTGTTTTAGTGAAGGCTGCTTAGTTTCGGTCCAACCGGGATGATGCCCAACTTCAACCAATCATATCTCCCCCCTCCGGTCTCGGATTTAAGAGATTCTTGAGTGAAAAATGAAGCCCCGGAAGTCTTCTTTCCAACGGTTGTGACCTCATAACTAAAATCCAGGTGTACAGACAGATAAGGCCGATTCAGCGAGGGCTGCTCGACTCGCTTCTACCCGGATTCATGCCGAACTTCTCCCAAACTAGTTTTCTCCTCTCCTTTCCTCTCTTCTTCAACTCCAAACCCCTAAACAAAGTGTTTTGAAGGATTTGCCTCTCTCCTTGTCGAAGAAACTGAACATTTGCCCTGCACACCTTTCTCCGCCAAGCAAAACATCAGTGGTGCCCAAGTCTTAAGGGCGGTCAAAAATAGGGTGTCTACAGTTGCCCCTCTTTGACAGAACTCGAAGGTCATAACAATGACGGGAGTGAATGTCAAAGCCCAGAGACGACCCATTTTTGACAAGGCCGAAGACTTGGACAAACAAACAAAATACCGATAAATAAATGGTTGTGCCCCCAGGCTGCCTACGTATCCCTTTGCAAGGAATCAAACCAGCGTAGTTCAGGGGCAGGATGCAAATGATATGCAGGAAGACTTTGATAATTGGACTTATACGCCACGCGAAGCCAGTTTGCACTCAAAACAATGCAATGTACTAACAAGTACAAGCGAGGTGCGCAAAATAGCGCGAATGTAAACTGCACAAAACAGTGCGATGCGCAAAATAACGCGAATGTTGAACTGCGCAAAACAGTGCGATGCGCAAAATAGCGCGAATGTAGCTGTGATGAAGCAATTATGCAAAATAAATGCAACATTTTAAGCGAATGCTATGCCAGCAAGTAGACATGAACCAAACTACATCTCATGCGGAAAGGATGTAAGAGAATTATGCAATTCTTACGAACATGTGCGTTAGATACACAAAAGTGAACGAAGTGTGATAGATACACTAAGTGGACAAACATGCGTGATAGATACACAAAAGTGAAGAGAGTGTGATGGATACACTAGGTAAGCGTAGTGTGATGGATACACTAAAGGTGAACACAAAGCGTGGTAGATGCACCTAGTGAACAAGTATGATAGATCTACTGAAAGCGAACACGAAGTGTGATAGGTGCACTTAGTGAGCAAGTATGATAGATATATTAAAAGGGAACACAAAGTGTGATAGATGCACTATGTGAACAGAGTGTGATTGATACACTAAAAGCGAACACAAAGTGTGATAGATGCACAGTGTGAACAAAGTATGATTGATATACTGAAAATGAACACAAAGTGTGATAGATGCACTATGTGAACAGAGTGTGATTGATACACTAAAAGTGAACACAAAGTGTGATAGATGCACAGTGTGAACAAAGTATGATTGATATACTGAAAATGAACACAAAGTGTGATAGATGCACTATGTGAACAGAGTGTGATTGATACACTAAAAGCGAACACAAAGTGTGATAGATGCACTATGTGAGCAAGTATGATAAATATATTAAAAGGGAACACAAAGTGTGATAGATGCACTATGTGAACAGAGTGTGATTGATACACTAAAAGCGAACACAAAGTGTGATAGATGCACTTAGTGAACAGAGTGTGATTGATACACTAAAAGCGAATGAAGTGTGATTGATACGCTAAAGTGAGTGTGTGTGATTGATACACAAAAGTGAATGACCTTAAAACGGAACTTCTTTGAATGAACCGTGCATACAATATCGTGCATGACTGAGGAAGAAACTTGATAGGTATAATGCATTACAATGCAAGTGAAGTGGGTGAATAACAATGTAAGTGGAAGAGTGCATAACCTTGAAGCAGGATTGATCTTGCGCCTGAGGTAGAGGTACACTCATATTTCGGAGCATTGACAAGGCCCTGAAGAGGTACGTCCGGAGTACAATCACGGAATTTTCTGAAGTTGACACAAACTCAGATACTTCGATTTTCGCTCTTTTGTTTTTGCTTTGCAGTCTGGAACCATCATAGCTTCAGATAGGTCCTGGTTTCACCGTTCACATTTATCGGGGGTGGACCCTGCAGTTTTATGGAAAAAAGAATCTTGTTTTGCACAAACGTGAAGGATGGCACAGCACTCTGAGCACAAAACGATTTATTTTTGAAATTGAGAGATGAGTTTTCGACCAGGTATTGAGCCTACGACTGAACACAGCAAGAAAGACTCAACAATGGAAAACAAAAGGTAAACAACCTAAACACGTCGAGACACGCTCGGAACGACTCAAAGCAAGAATCGAGACAAACAAAACAAAAGACACGACACACAGACGTGCACAGGGAGCCTGTTTCACCGGGTATTATTCCCACCCTTTCTTATTTGTGATTCTCACATCACTCGGCTCTCAAGCTTGGTTTTTCTCTCAAAACCCTTTTCTCGCTTTTTCTCTCAGCGCACATCTCTCTATTCTTTAATCTCTCGTTTTTCATCCCTCCCCTGGGTGGTTGATGGATAAGCTGGAAATTGTGGGCTCTTGCCCCTGGTATTTTACCAGACTCTTGTTCACAACAGTAAGTTTCTCCCATAGAGGGGTTGTGCTACAACTGGGTGTGTAGCAAATCTGCAGCTAACATCGGTTGATGATGCCCTGCTGGGGAGTTTGGACGTGGTTAGATCTGTCCAGATGAGGGAGTGGAATATCTCGCCCCATTCCAGTTCGTGCTTCGTACTTGACTTGATTCCTCGTTGCTTGGAGGATGAGAGAGCTTTTAGCCCTTTGTTGTTGACTTCAGTTGTGCCCTTTTCTGGCAGGTAGAGTGCCCTTCTTGGCAAGTATGTTGAAAATGGGGAAAAGACAGGAAGCCTGACTCAATTGTGCCCCTAGTTCATCATTTTGACCATTTTTTTATTTTGTTTTGTTTTGTTTTTTTTTTTTTTAAAAACAATTTTGACCAATATGAGAGTTAGATTAGCATGCTTGTTCAATTTTTGATTTGAAATCATGCAAGTCAGGCTATGAGCACTGAAAATTTTCCTATTTTGGGTCCAAGAAATGGTCCAGTTTTTGGGAAAGATGGAACAATTTTCGAGAAAAGTAGTCAGCTTTAGTAAAAATTCTCAAAAACTATTTTTGTAAACGGCCAATGCTTTAACAAGCACGGAACCCACTCTTGAGACGCACAACCTCGGATTTGGAGGAAAATTGCCCCTTGCTCGAAGAGAGCTGCATGGCAACGAAAAGTTGCCCCTTGTTTGCACGGCACCGCAGCGCATTGAATGGCAACGGAAAGTTGCCCCTTGTCTGAATGGCCCCGTAGTGTATTGTAATCAGTCCTCAGAGCGATGATTGCAACCGAACTCCCGGATACAGAAAAGACAAAGATGACTAGAACCATCACATGGACACAGTTGAATTTGAAGTGTTTTAAGGCTGGACTTCAGAATGAAGTTGCCTACGTATCCCAAAGATGGGAATCAAGCCTTACGTAGTTCGAGGTTAAGGTACACTCGGGTATTTAACCTCTCCTTTTTAGGCTCTAACTTTTGCCAAGGCGCCCGATGCGGGTTTTCGACCTTGCGAGCTTTGTTTTTCTTTTCTTTTCAATTCTTTTCATTTCTTTTCTTTTCATTTCTTTTCATTTCATTTCCTTTTTTTTTTCTTTTTTGTTCTTTTCTTTGCATTTTTTTTTTCATTTTTTTTTCTTTTTTGTATTTTTCTCTTGCTCTAACTTTTGCCTGGGTCGCCCTTCCGGGTTTTCAGCCCAGCAAGCCTCTCAAAGGGTAAAAGCGTAATTTGGTCCATGCCAAATGGTTGTAGGAGTTTGAAGCCATCCGTATCTAGGAGAGTGGCTGTTGATTTGCAAGAGGACTCATCTTCGGCTCTTCGAGCACGTCTGACATCTTTGCCCCTAGTTTGAAGGGTACTTCTGTTCTAGCTTTGCAAGCTTCTTCTGATGAGGTCTAATCTTCTTGATCTGACTTTCTTGCCTCTTGTCCGAGGGCTGCTTCGAATCTGGCCACACAGGCCTCATATGGCGGTTGACCATTGAACATTCTGAATTTAAGTCCGAGGTTTGAAAACAAATGGACAGAATCTTGAGGCTGAGAGCGATCCTCGGCTGCACAATCTCAAGGGCGATTCCACACAAGTCTTCACAGGACTGCGCAAAACATTTTTCGAAAGTTTTTAAGAAAGCGACAAATCGCTCGCGCTGAAGACAGTGTGGGACCAATCTAGATCAAGCCATGATCCTTCTCAGTACTCACATTAACAAGCATGATCTCGATCATTAAGGGCTTAGCATGCCTCTCTTTCTCTCAATTGATCAAATTTTGCAAAACCCAAGGAATTCTTTCCTCTTCGTTTTTATCACAATGTTCAAAAAAAGTTTTGAAAAACTTAGGTCGATGCGATGAATTCAAGGCACAGAAAAGAGACAGCTTCTAGTCAAATACTGCCATCTCATTTAGAATTTCTGGCACAACTGGCACACGGCAGAAGCAAACACAAGAGTATGAAAATCACTGTTGTTCCATTCAAATCTGTTGGCACAACTGGCTCCCTGGCAGAAATAGACTCAAAGGAAAGCAAAAGGACAAACGCAAAACAAGCAAGTGATATCCAAGGTAACACCCCCGAAATCACCTGACTCTAACAAAACAGGACTGACTCGATACAATAAGACAGACCCGACTGACTCAATATGAAAGGACTGACTTAAAACAAAGAGGCAGACTCAAAACAACACAACAAGACTGACCCAATACCCAAGTCAGAAACTACAAAAACCAGCATTCGCAAATGCTCAAAAAAATGCGTGCCACACGCCACATCCGGAGTAAACTGAGCGCCATCCGCAGGTGGTTCATCCCCTGATCACATAATCACATTATCTCCCACAAATTCACTGATCCAATGACGGTAGACTTTGCTAGACTGGTGCGGCAATGACCTTATTGTCAAACAAATCTTGTACATCATGGCGCAGACGAAAGCAGCTATCGGTCTCATGACCAGTTTGTTGATGGTAGGCACAGTATTTAGTCTGGTCATGTTTTGCAGGGATAGGATCAGGTAGGGGCCGTTGTTCCAACGGTTTCAGATGTCCTTTCCGAAGTAAGACCTCTAGAGCCTTTGACAAAGGCATATGGAGTGGGGTGAAAACCCTCTTGACTCGAGGTGGATATTTGGTTTTTTGTGAGCTACTTCCGGACGCACCGGTGAATGGGGTAGCTGTTTTTGATGCGGTGGTGGTAACCATGCCCACTTCAGAAGATCTTGCAGCTGCATCACCACTGGTGGTCGCATTAGAACTGCGGGAAAACGCCCTCCTAGGCTGCTCCTTCTCCTGGTCAATGAGGCCCTGCTTCATAGCATCCTCAATTTGTACCTCCATCTCATGTAAATCTGAAAAGGTGGGGAAGGGAAGAACGATCATCTTCTGCATGAGCTTGGGCTGCAGATTGCGCACAATCATCCGAATCTGATCTTTGTCAGTGGGCCTAGTGGTCATCATCGAGGCCTTGGCCCTCCACCGGGTTACAAAATCGGAGAAACTCTCCTTTGGCTCCTGCCTAGTCGTCTCGAGATCACGAGTTGTAATCTCGATTTGTGTATTGTAGGAGTGTTGATCGATGAAAGCCTCGGCCATCTCATCCTAATTCCTCTTAACATCGTCTTCCAATTTTGCATACCAGATGGCCGCTACACCTGACAAGGTCCGACCGAATAAAGAAAGCTTCTGTAGTCTGGTGAGGCCCATCGGCCTTAGTATGCCTGAAAACAATCTCAGGTGCACCATGGGGTCCCCGGACCCATCAAATCGGTCAATTTGAGGCATCTTGAACCGATCTGGCAGCGTCATAGCTACGTCCGTATACCCATCCTCGATGTCGGGAATAGACTTGGCTCCTTGGGATTTCTTAAACATTTTTTCCAACTTACTCAGCTTCAGTGCTGTGGGGTCTGCTTCGAACTCAAAGGGAGAGTCCGGTACATTGATAGGCGTGGGTGCCTTGGATAGTTGCGGTAGAATCGGGGGCGGAGCTGGCCCCATTGGAAGGCCTGTATCCTCTTGGACATTTTGGACATTTGGCGTCTCCTCGGGTATCGGAACCCTTGGTGGGGGAGGAGCCTGATGTGAAGCAGATGCCCCGGCTGGCTGCTGTAGCTTGGTTATTAGCTCTACCTGTTGGGCCATGATCACAGCCTGTTGCTTGGCGAATTCTGCTTGACGGACAGTGTCTTGCTGCATTGCTTTCATACTATCCTGGAGTTGGCGCACCATCTCTTCCAGACTTGACATACTGTTCTAATCTAACTGAGCAACCGGTATATCTGTGTCGGCAATAGGCTCGGGAATCTCAGCCCGACTGCTCAAAGATCACTGATCTGGTAGCTGTTGTACTGGCGGCCTGTGCCTGACTAGCCTTCTCTGGCCCTGATTACCCTTGAACTGAATCTCTGACCTGACAAAGTCTATCAGCACAAGTCCGATGAACCTCGGGGGATATCGGAGCCTTCTGAAGCTATGGTTCCAAGACTACCTAGCAAAAGGGAAAATAGAGAGCATCTCAGCCTAATTTTACTGGAACGGATTTGAGCATACTAGGATGAATGTACTCAATACTGATCACTGTTTCTCAAATATCTGCCTGTAAACTGATACCCTCGGGTAAAACTGATTCCCCAAATACTGATGCTGATGCCCACAGGCCTGATGCCCAGACTTGCAAACTGGTATATGCATTCCTGTAGAGATACACTCCAAAAGCACATAGCAAGTAAGAGAGAGCCAAAACACCCCTATGTTGGGGTAGGGTTTCCCTGTCCTATTTTGTCAGGAACTAGGGTTTCACTACGCACACAGCGGTTTCAAACAACCTAACATTGGGTGAGCAACCTGTCCTAGTTTGAAAGGGTCACTATGGATTCCGAATATGCACTAGGTCGAATGGTCAAAAAGGGTGCCCCGATAAAACCGGGGTTTGTGTTCCCATGCTATCAGAGCCCATAACCGGTCAGCCTTATGGTCATGCCTTGACAAGACAAGCCTCCAGCAAACCGTTCAGGAATGGCAGATGGCAAACACTGTGTTCCTAGGCGCACCAATGCACATGCAATGCAAAGAGACACATAAATGAAATCAAAATAGGATATCACGAGTCCGAGTCAAGCTCTCTAAAATCCCCAGCGGAGTCGCCAGAAACTGTAGACGCGCCCGCGGAGGGGGACCTCGCTACTACAGTTCGGACTCGATTTGTGTTACGGTTCTAAATCTGAACCAAAGAGTCCAAATCTGGCAAATCGTTTTGAGAAACAGATTTTTTTGAAAAGAAGTGCCAAACATGGACTGCTTTGCCAGATACAGAGTCGCCACCTAAATATTTTAAAATGGGGAAATTTAGGAAACCCTGACTCGGTGCCGAAGGCCACGTGTCCGTCATCACCAAAGTTGCCTCGGCTCGGGAACTTGGGTACGATCGGGGAAGGCCAGCTATGAGCACCCCCTCTCGCCCGGTCTGAAGACCGGCCTCTACTAACCGTGATATCCAATTTTGAAAACGTTATGTGTTCTTAATCCGGTTATTAGCCTAGAATTACTATGTTGTGCGCGCAGCAAACAAGTATAGACCAAATCACCCAAATTGGAACAAAACATTTCATGTTTGTTTTGAAAATGGTTTGCTACTCGCAAGTAGGCTAAAATGCAGATTTTGCCACCCTCAAGTGGGCTTTTAGAAAAGATGATTTTGCCACTATCTAGTGGGCTTAAAACTCACAGTTTTAATGCATTATTCCAATTTAGGTAATTCAACCTCCATCCACAGGCATTCAAGCAGTTATATCACATAAGCAGCTAGCCTCATGGTAATCATGCTATCATGGCAGCATTCACACGCATGCGATATGCTAAAGCATAAAAGCTTACCTAGTACTCCGAGCCAAAACAGAAACTAGTTAGTAATCATATGCATGATCCTAGTTCATGTTAAAAATGGCTAATGCAACACATGCAAAGATGAAATCTAAACAGGCTCGGCTATCCTAAAGATGGCATGTGAAATGCTGCAACTAACAAGTACTCAACTTGGAATTGAAATACAAGTGCAGTTAGCATGATGTGCCGAGCCCGGTGCATGTAAGACAAATGTATGGATGCACGCATGCTATCATACTGTTATGCTAATTTAAATATGCCCTAGTCTACCATCATAAGCGGGTAAATAAAAGGGAGAAAGAAGTGGGGGTTGGAAGACATGCACACACGCACCCACACTTATTACAAGTTTGCCCTCGCTCGGAGGGACCAAAAGAATAATACAGTCCGAATAATAAATCGACTATCCTAGCTAATAAATTATTACAGACCCTTAATTAATTAACAAAATAAATGCAACAAGAAGGGGGCCACAGCCCTGCCTTGGGATGCGTGAGTGATGCATGCTTGATCCGCCTTGCCCGGAAACTCGCTGCCATAGCATTGCTGCCTCTGTTTACGCTGCCTAGCTCCTCTGAAAACTGCACAAGTCTCAGGATATGTTCTTTGCACACTGTGGAACACCACCGGCTGGGAGGGATGGCCACCGGCCGTGTACAATATCCATCGGCTGGAGATAAAGCTATCGGCACTGAATAAATGGCCGGTCGGCACTGAATGTTGCCGGTCGGCAGAAACTTCCTGCAGAAGACAGTTTTGACAGCAACAAAGGACAGACAGTGTATGGCATGAAATTCCAAGCAAATGTGTGCACCAACACATCCCTTATCATGCTTTTGACTCAAAGGGGATGTTCCTTGATTCTCGGACCACCAATTGCGCATTTCGATGCGTGATGGTCCAAGAAACCAAGTATGCGCTTTGATTTCAAATGTCATGCAAACCAAACAAACACATAAAGCCCAACCTCTATCACATGATCAAGAGGCAAGGCATGCATGCCAATGCAATGCAACCTAGGTATGCAAACAAGAATACAAGCATGCTATGCAACTACATGGCATACACAATGCTAACAACATAACATGCGCAACGCTTTGAAACATGGCATACACAATGCAAGATGGGCTTACACCAATACAAGTGGACCTCAGCCACACTCACATAGGACGCCAATGGATGAAAATGAAGTGTCTCAAAATACGTGCACACGGGCACGCAAACCGAGACAATGGCATATGCAATGCAATGGCTAGAATGGCATATAGAATGCAACATGGACTTATACTAACATGAGAGAGCCTCAGCCACACTCACATAAGAGGCCGATGGATGAAAATGAAGTGCCTCGAAATGCGTGCACACGGGCACGCAAACCGAGGCAATGGCATATGCAATGCAATGGCATGAAAAATGATATGCAAACATGCTAATGGGATTTCAGCACTGAAATGTGGGGGAAAACAGCCCCAAAATGAGGCGAAAGCACACCCGATGCATGGAATAGTCCCGAAACATGAATTTTGGCACCCGAAATGGCCTATAGCTATACCAAACATGCACAATATGGACATGCAATGAATATACAGTAGCAAGGCAGCCCCAAAATAATCATTTTTCCAGTTCAAAGCATGGCCAAACAGCAAACATGAATAGGGCAAAACTAGTATGCAAAAATGGCCCTAAATATGAGATTATGAAGCAACTCACAGCTGCTGACTTCAAACAGGTTAGGGCCCTTCAACAACATTGAAGAGGGGCCCAGAATATGCACATTTACAGAACTGTAAAAACCCCAAAAACAAACATAGGTATGGCTAAGCTCTTATGCAAGAAATGGGCCAAAATGTGGCCAAGGAAGCAAGTATACAAAGCATTCATCAAACAGCCAGGGACCCTTAATGAAACATGTTAAGAAGGTCAAAATAAGACTATTTTCAGTGCTGTAAAATGACCAAAAACCGAAGCATAAGGGGCTGCCAAGTCATGCAAAAATAGGACCCAAAAGAGAATATAAAGGCAAGTATAGCATGGAGGTCCCAAACAGTGTTGAGCCCTTCTTCAATGTCGAAGAGGGGCTCAAAATAAGCCTATTTACAGTTTACATCATGCTCCAAAACAGATCACGTATAGGCCAAGAATAACATGCAAGATAATGGCCTTTAAGAGGGGTAATGAAGCAAGTGCAAGCTACTGTCCTCAAACAGCAAGAGGTCCTCAATCAAACATGAAGAGGACCCCAAAATATGATGATTTACAGTTTGGGTCGGAGCCCAAAAATGCAAGCAACTATGGCTTAGATATGAAGCAAGAAAAGACTAGAAAAGGGAAGAGGAGAACTCACCCTTGAAGACCAGCAAACCAGCACCTCTTGGACCAAGTTTAGGTGCTCCTAAGCTCTGAAGAACAGCCTCAAGTTGCTGCAATGGAGTAAGGATGCCTTGTGCTATGATTTGATGAAGAAATGGCCCAAGAACAAGGGTGTTTGATCACTCTAACACACCCAAATGTAGAGAGAGAGAGAGATATAGAGAGAGAGGGTGATATATATGTTATATGTATGTATTAGGTCTGGTTTTACTGAACCAAAACAATGGAGGAGGATGGCTTCCTTTTATAGAGCAAGGAAAATGACATAAAGCTTCTCAAAGAAGCTATACAAAAGGGTCAAAGGGACCAAGCTTCTAAGAGAAGCTAATGCAAAGGTGCAAGCTTCTTGAGGAAGCCAAGACAAGGGGTCAAAGCTTCCTCAAGAAGCTTTGAGCAAAGGGTGCAAAAAAAGGGGTCAAAAGGTGTGCAAAGGGTGCAAAACAGCCACACACGTGCATGGGGAGCAGGGTCTGTGCATTCCAGCTGCCACAGCTGGCATCCATTCAATCTGTAGAATACTCCGGAAGGTCATCGGCTAGCAGAAAAGGTCGGTCGGCTACTTTAATCTACCAGTCGGCAATCTATTTGGCCGGTCGGCCATCTGTTCTAGCCGGTCGGCCATCTATTTGGCCGGTCGGCCATATATTTGGTCGGTCGGCAGGAAAAATCTGCTCTGCAGGTCCAACTTCAAACGGGCATAACTTCTTCATATGAACTCATTTTTAGGTCACTCTTGTGTCCAAATTGAATCCCCGGAAGTAATCTTTCCAATGGAACCAGCGTTGCATCAAAATTCCAACTGTGCAAAAAGTTATGCTTGTTTTAGTGAAGGCTGCTTAGTTTCGGTCCAACCGGGATGATGCCCAACTTCAACCAATCATATCTCCCCCTCCGGTCTCGGATTTAAGAGATTCTTGAGTGAAAAATGAAGCCTCGGAAGTCTTCTTTCCAACGGTGGTGACCTCATAACTAAAATCCAGGTGTACAGACAGATAGGCCCGATTCAGCGAGGGCTGCTCGACTCGCTTCTACCCGGATTCATGCCGAACTTCTCCCAAACTAGTTTTCTCCTCTCCTTTCCTCTCTTCTTCAACTCCAAACCCCTAAACAAAGTGTTTTGAAGGATTTGCCTCTCTCCTTGTCGAAGAAACTGAAAATTTGCCCTGCACACCTTTCTCCGCCAAGTAAAACATCAGTGGTGCCCAAGTCTTAAGAGCGGTCAAAAATGGGGTGTCTACAGTGGCGACAGTGTTTACTTCTGAGCATTTTGTAGTTGTACTACCACTAGTAGTAGCATTGGAACCGTGAACAACATTCTTCCTTATAGGCTCATTACCTTCTACAATGATCCCTTGTCTGATGGCATCCTGAATTTGAACCTCAATTTCATGGAGGTCTTTAAACTTGAATATTATTTTCTGCAATATCTCAGTTTGCTGGGCCATATCTTGCTGGAGTGAATCTATTGATTGTTGAAAGTGGATCAGTAAATCCTCTAAATTTTTCAGAGGCTAAGCCATTACACGAGTAGATGGTTGTGCCTCGGGATGAACTGAACATAGGTGATCTAATTGGTGAATGTCAAAGCCGATGAACCCTGTCTAGCATTCCTTTGTCTTGCCACTGGTGACAGTGAAACAAACACTGGTCATCCCTGAACCAAATCTCTGATCGTACAAAGTCTATCGACACGAGTCCAGAGCAACTGGGGGATATCAAGGCCTTCTGAAGCTATGGTTTCAAGACTACTTAGCAAAGGATAAAACAGACAGCACCTCAGTCCCAATTTCACTAGAACGAATATGATCACAACTGAAGGACTGTACTCCCCACTGAATTATTCCCCACAAACTGATATAACTGAATCACTGATATGAAGCACCTCTATATAGATCCACTGTAGAGCACATAAGCAGGTAAAGAGAGCCAAAACACCCCTATAAGGGGGTAGATTTACCCTGTCCTAGCTTTGTCATGATCTAGAGTTTCACTACCTCAAACAAGTGGTTTCACAATATCCTGCATATGGGCGAGCATCCTGTCCTATGTTAGAACAGTCACTAGAGCTTTCTATATGCACTAGGCCAATTGGTCAAAAGGGGTACCCCAGCAAGGTTACCTAATATACCTCTCACACCTAACATCGAAAAGTGAAAGGAGGATCAAGTGGTATAGCGGTGACCTATGTCTAAGGGTTGTGTTCCCAACGTGACATTGCCTACGTCCAATCAGCCTTTTGGTAAGCTTTTGGCAAGCCTCCAGCAAGTTATCTAGGATATCGAATGCTAAACACCGTGACTTACGAGCACCATGCAAATGCAATGCAATGAACATATATATCTAAATAAAATATCACATCATGAAGTCCAAGTCAAGTTCTCTAAATCCCTAGTAAAGTCACTAGAAACTGTAGCTAGTTTTTTGTGCTCCTCGGAGGGGTTTAGTCTCCTCGAGTACGATAGCCCTACAATTCAGACTCTCATGGTTCTGAATCTGGTTCCACAAGTGCAATGTGAAACAAAAAAAAAAGAATAAAAGTCCAAATCTGAAAAATCTTAGAAAATCCATTAATCATCAGAGATGCCAAAAATGGGCTGTATTGCCAGATTTCAGAGTCGCCATCTAAATAGTTTTGGAAAATTTAAGAAATCTGTGACTCATGCTAAAGGCCACTTGTCCCTCATAACCAAAGTGTTTTGGCTCGGGAATTTAGGTATGAGAGGGGAAGGTCATGAATTGAGAACCCCACTCATCCGATCAAAGATCGGCCTCTACTAATCATGATATGAATTTTATAGATATTATATGCTCATGTTCTAATTAATATACTAACATTAAAATGTGAAGCAACAAGTATAGACCACGCCACTTACTTTGGAATGCTTTGATTTCATGTTTGTTTGAAAAGGGTTTTGAATATGTGCAACTCAAAAGAAAAGTCAGCTCATATGTATAATAATCGAAGTCATTCCAACTTAAGCAAAATAACTTTCATCCACAGGCAGTCAAAGAGGTATTTCAAATAAGCACATAGCCTTATGGTAGTATGCTTGACATGGCAACACAAACACACATGCAATATGCTAAAACAAAAATGGTCACCTAGTACTCTGTGGCAAGCCAAAGAAAATAAAATAATTAGAAAAATGCATGACCCCTAACAACGTACATGACTAATGCAACACATACAAAATGCAACTACTAGGTTCGGCTTATTGATCATTTCATATGGATTAACTCAAAGCATGCAGTAATGCACGTGTTTAAGTAAGTAGAAAATGACAATGACATTAAAAAATGATGAACCGAACCTATTCACCCAAAAAAAGATGAACCGAACCTTAATGCGTGCAAAAATGGATGCAAAGCATGGCAATGATATGAAATGAAAACATGATACTACATACAACCTTGGTAAGCATGTAAGTAAAAGGGAGAAAGACATGGGGGTTGAAAAACATACAAATATTATAAATTTGCCCTTGCACAAGAGGGTCCGAATGTCCTAATTAACTAATTATTACAAACACGGATGAATTACAAACACAGAATGAATGAATGAACTAACTAACTAATTATTAAAAAATACAAATATCAAAGCTACTAATCTAATGGACTTGAATGAGAGATGGGGAATCACATGCGCACAAGCAAGAACATCCTCCGAAAACCCCTACTGCTCACTACCAGAAGCTGCTCTATTCACAGTCTGAAAATGACTACGTTTTGGGCCTCAAGAGCTGTTCTGTTTCATTGGAAAAAAAACACCATAGCCATACAAAAAATGGGGCCGGACGGCCTTGAAAAGTGGTCAGCCAGCCATTGATTCTAGGGAAGGATCTACTACAATCAGAATTGGAACAGATCAAAACAGGGGATTTCCAAGAGATTCTCATCCTTCCTTCTCTCTCCTATCATGAAAAATTCTCAAGGAGAGAGTAGGTGTGCTTCACAAATCATAAAACATCCCAAGGGTATTTAAATGATGATTAGTGAAGCAAAGAGATGGCAATTAATGGAAACAAAGCTAACTAAGGCTAAATATGAAAGATACAATCAAAGACATGTCTAAAACCCATTGTATCTCATGGAAAACAAGAGTAAGGGATTACTCAAGCTTAGAGATAATAGATTTAGAAGAAGCCATTCTTGAAGGCAAAGCACATACATAAGAAGTTCCATCATTAAAAAGACAAAAGAGACTCATCTTCCTACTCATCGAAGATGGATTGAAACCTCTATTTCCATGCTTTAAAGGAAATAAAAGAGAGTCTCTAATGGTCTTGATGAAGAGCTGTCACGTAGCTTTAAAACAAAGACAAAACTAGACTAAGTAAAAGCAAGAAATGAAAGCTATGGAGAGATGATTGAAAGCTCATCTTCTTACTCATGGAACATGGATAAAACATCCATTTCCATGCTACAAATAAGGAACTAGAAGAAAGCTATGCAATATCTTCAAAGAAGAGAGATATGAGACAAGAATCAAGCTATCTATATAAGCTTTAAACACATATATACACTTCATATTTAATCAGAATATAACCAAAACAGTGTTGGAAATGAAGGAAATGAGGCCTAAATATAAAGAATAACAAAAGAGCAAAGCTAAAGAATATGCCTATGGAAGGGTGGCTAAACCTTCCACCTTTAAACAAGATTTCAAATCACATTTTAAAAGCCAAAATAATCTAAAAAACAGTATTGAAATGAAGAACAAGAAGTTAAGTAATGAAAAGAATTGAAAAATCAACCTCTAAAGAAGAGGAAAAACTTCTTGATTTACAAACTCCAATCCAAACACTCTCTAGTATCTGAATTTGTGTTCAAAATCTCAGCAAAAAGCTTCAAGTTCAATGCTTCAATGGTCTATCTATAGTGTATCTATATCAAGAGGGTGGAGGAAAGCTTTTGGTATTTGCCTAAGCCTTTAGGAAAATGTTCTAATCCTAAACCATGAGGGAAGGTGGTCTTTTTATAGAGTTTCCACCGCCTTTCAACTTAAATATCTTCAAAAGTGAGCAGCTAGCTGCTACAAAATATCTGCTCTCGATAAACATGGTCGGCCAGCCGGCTAAAAGGATGTGGCTTGCTGGTCATTTTTTGGTCTTGCTGCTTTTTACGTGGTCAGGCTAGAAAAACAAGTTTTGGTCCAAATGGGATGTAAGGTTTGGGTTCGAAGCTCAAAACTGAACTCTTTTGTTGAAGATTCAAATGATTACACAGTATAATATTTCATCATTGAGTGTTCAGAATGAGGCGCCCAAGTCTTAAGGGCAGTCAAAAATGAGGTGTCTACAGCAACCAACACATCCCAATAGCCAAACTCAAAGAGAAATAAAAGGGAAACAAGACATGAACAACTATATAAGACAAAGAAACCCGGATCCAAAACATCTAATGGGTCAAGTCTAAACCAAAATCGCTATAACCTCTCCCCTTAAAGAATTTCGTCCCCGAAATTTGAAACCAAACATTGAAACCATGTTTAAACCAATTACAACAATGATAGTAATTCAAATTCATCACCATAACTCATCCACCGGTCATCCATTCCCATCAATATGATAAACGAGTTTTCAATACTGAATATACGATTCACATTTCCAAAATATACACAATGTTTGTATTACATTAACATAAAAAAGTTTTCAATACAAGTTCAAACATCAACAAATAGGTCCGTATACTTCTCATGGACTTCTAACTTACTCTCTCAAGTGGCCTCCTCAACCCCGTGGTGTTGCCACAACACTTTTACTAAAGGAATCATTTTGCCTTGCAAGACTTGATCTCGAGTATCTAAAACTCTAACCGGTCTCTCCTTATATGAGGCATCCTCGTCTACCTCTAACTCTATCCAATCCAACACGTGTGATGGATCCGGATCATACTTCTGGAGCATACAGATATGAAACATGTCATGAACCCCAAAAAGTTGTGGTGGCAAGGCCAAACGATAAACTACCTCCCCAATCCGTTCTAGGATCTCAAAAGGCCCAATAAATCTAGAAGAATGCGTCTCACTCTTCTCAAACCTCATCAAACCCCGTCTAGGTGATATCTTCAAGAAGACGTGATCTCCCACATCAAAGGATAACGGTCTCCTCCTACGGTCGGCATAGCTCTTCTGACTACTCTGAGCCGTAACCACCTCTTACGGATAAGTGCAACTTTCTCCATCGTTTCCCGGATTAACTCTGGACCTATCATAAGTGCATCACCCACCTCGGCCTAACACACAGGAGATCTACACGGTTGGCCGTACAAGGCCTCAAACTATGCCATACCAATACTTGACTGGAAGTTATTGTTATAGGCAAACTCCACTAAGATCAAGTGCTTCTTCCACGACCCCTTAAAGTTAAGAACACAACCCTGAAGCATATCTTCTAGGATCTGAATGGTACGCTCTGACTGCTTTTACGTTTGAGAATGATAGGTGGTACTAAAAGTCAATCTAGCGCCTAAGGCATTCTGTAGGCTCTGTCACAATGAGCCGTAAAACGTGGATCTCTATCCGAAACAATAGTCACAGGGAATCGAACAATGTCCCAAACATAAAGGTCGACAAGAAAATCTACTGAGTCACTCATACGCATAGGTACAAAGTGCGCCGACTTAGTTAACCGATCAACTATCACCCAAATGGCATCATTTCCCTGTTAAGTCCTTAGAAGACCCACAAAAAAAATCCATCGTGACATGCTCCCACTTTCACTCGGCTATAGGCAAGGGTTGCAACAAACCCGCTAGCCTTTGATGCTCGGCCGTCACTTATTGACAAGTAAGGCACCTTGACACAAACACGGCTACATTCTTCTCCATCACTTTCCATCCAAACTAGAGACTAAGGTTGTGGTACATTTTTGTGCCTCCCAGGTGCACCGCAAGGCATGAATTGTGAAACTCTCGGAGTACCTCCTCTCGACAAGACTCCGGCATGCAAAGGTGGTCAAGGTATCTAACACTCGAGTCATAATATATGTTCAAGCCCTCTAGTTTTGCGTACCAGATAGCCGCCACATCAGAAAAATTTCTCCCAAACAACGATAATTTCTGAGCCCGAGAGAGACCCATTGGCCTCAGAATATCCAAAAACAGGTGAACATGTACAATCGAATCCCTACTTCCATCGAATCTATCGATGTGGGGCATCTTAAACTTCTCTGATAATCTGATCGAAGCCTTAGTGTACCCGTCTTCAATATCTGGAATGGAATTAAAACCTTAGGATTTTTTCAACACTTTCTCTAACCCAGCAATCTTGATCATGGCCGGATCTATATCATTAATATCAAAGGGAAGAAGTCCCGCAGGGGGCTGTGCCATAGGTTTGTAAGCTGGAGCTGGTGCGAACATCTCCTGAGGATCCGGGACCTAGGGGTTTTCAATTAGTGGAGGTGGATCAGAATTCGGCTGAGCAGCTGGGATTTGATGGACAGTGGATGCGGATGCGCTAGATGGGCGTCGCAAATCAGTGATAATTTCATCTTGTGTCCATCCTTTGATTTACGGTATCCATAGTTCTCTGAAATGCTGCCATCATGGCAGTAACTTTTCTGCATTCTGTGCCATTGCTGATTCGGGTGAGTTAGGTACTAGCGAACTGAATGGGTGGGAACGGATAGGTGTTTGCTGCATGCTCTGTGCTGGTGCTACCAACTGCCTGTTCCTTCTTCGTTGAGTAACCGATGGAAGAGCAACTAACACTGGCTGACCACCAACAAGGTCTTGAGTTTTGCAAAGCCTGACAGAATAAGACCACACAACTTGGGGGATACTGGGTCTTTCTGAAGCTATGATGGTAAACTACCTAACAAAAGAAAGAAAAGAAAAACAACAATCAAAATCGGACAGCACTTCGGCCCAATCCACAACAGTCATGATCACAATTGAAAAATATTCACTGAACTCTGCTCCCAAAACTGATACTTGTACCACTAATATGAACATTCCTGTATAGTTTCACTGTAAAAGCACATACCAGGTAAAAGAGAACCAAAACACCCCTATAAGGGCATAGCGTTACCCTGTCCTAGATTTTTAACATGATCTAGGCTGTACTACTTCAAAAAAAAGAGTTTCATAGCATCTTGCATACGGGTGGCATCCTGTCCTAATGTGGAATAGTCACTATGGCTTTACTATATGCAGCTAGGCCAAATGGTCAAAAGAGGTACCTCAACAAGACTACCTAATATACCTCTCACACCTAACACCAAGAAGTGAAATGAGGATCAGACAGTACAGCGGTAATCCAGATCCAAGGGTTATGTTTCCAACATGGCAGAGCCCACGACCGATCAGCCTTTTGGCAAATTTTTTGGACAAGCACCCGACAAACCGTCCAGGAACAGCAGATGGAAAACACAATGACTTAGAGTAACAATGCAAATGCAATACAAAGAACATATAAGTGTAGATAAAATTTCACAACATGAATTTCAAGTCAAGTTCTGGAAGTCCCTAGTAGAATCGCTAGAAACTGTAGCTTGCTTTCCGTGCTCCTCGGAGGGATTTAGTCTCCTTGGATACGATAGCCCTACAGTTCAGACTCCCGTGATTCTGAATCTGGTTTCACAAGTGCAATGTGAAACGAAGAAACACAAAAGAGTCCAAATGTGGCAAAAGTTTTTAGAAAATCGAGTTTGAATCCAAAGATGCCAAAAAATGGACTGTATTGCCAGATTTCAGAATCACCACCTAAATCTTTTTGGGAAATTTAGGAAACCCATGACTCGTGCCAAAGGCCACGTGTCCGTCATCACCAAAGTGTTTTGGCTCAGGAACTTAGGTATGAAAGGGGAAGGTCATGAATTGAGCACCCCACTCGCCCGATAAAAGATCAGCCTCTACTAATCATGATGTGATTTTTATCTACATTGTATGCTCTTGTTCTGGTTATTATGCTAATTTTATTAAGTGATGCACACAAGTATAGACCAAGTCACAAAATTTGAAATGCATTGATTTTATGTTTGTTTTCAAAAAGTGCTTTGAATACATGTCACTTGAAAAAGCGAGCTCATATTTACATTTAATCAAATTATTCCAACTAAAGTAAAAGGCCTTCATCCACCGTCATTCAAATAGGTATATCACTTAAGCACTTAGCCCCATGGAATATGCTTGCTATGGCAACACCAACACACAATGCAATATGCTAAAGCAAGAAATGCTCACTTAGTACTCCAAGGCAAGCCAAATAAAGCAAAATAATTAAAAGAAATGCATGCTCCTAAACAATGCAATATGACTAATGTAACGCACACATTATGCAAATAATAAGCTCGACTACTAACATGGTATGTGATTCAATTCAAGGCATGTAATAAAACACGTATTCGATTAAGGAAGTTGAAATTGACATTTGATTAGTATGATGAGCTGAACCTTATGCATTTAAGACAAATGGATGCAAGTGATGGAAAATGCTAAGTACATATGGTGCTACCATTATAAGCGGGTAAATAAAAGGGAGAAAGAAATGGGGGTTGAAAAACATAAGCAATTATTACATATTTTGCCCTCATACAAGAGGGTTAAATGAGTGTCCAAATTAACTACTTATTACAAGTCCAAATGAATACTAAACAAATAACTAACTATCTAATTTATTACAACAAGACATTATGACAATAATAATTATAACAATATAATAAACAACAATAATTACACTAATAATAATTACAACAATAACATGAAAATTAATTACAACATCATTATGAACAATAATTTTAACAATAATAATAAAACAAAAGAAGATGCACAAGGATTATATGCGTGTCAATGAAGGATGCTTGTAGAAATTGCTCTGTCTGCCCTTTGTGTAATTGCTCTGTTTGACCCTCTGTAGACACCCCATTTTTGACCGCCCTTAAGACTTGGGCACCACTGATGTTTTACTTGGTGGAGAAAGGTGTGCAGGGCAAATGTTCAGTTTCTTCGGCAAGGAGGGAGTAAAATCCTTCAAAACACTTTGTTTAGGGGTTTGGAGTTGAAGAAGAGAGGAAAGGAGAGGAGAAAACTAGTTTGGGAGAAGTTCGGCATGAATCCGGGTAGAAGCGAGTCGAGCAGCCCTCGCTGAATCGGGCTTATCTGTCTGTACACTTGGATTTTAGCTATGGGGCCACCACCGTCGGAAAGCTTACTTCCGGGGCTTCATTTTGCACTCAAGAATCTCTTAAAGCCAAGTTCGGGTGGGGGAGATATGATCAGCTGAAGTTGGGCATCATCCCGGTTGGATCGAATCTGCGTGGCTTCACCAAAATGGGCATAACTTTTTCCATAGGAGGAATTTTAATGCAAGGTTTGCGCCATTGGAAAGCTAACTTCTGGGGCTTCAATCTGGACATCCACCAGAACTTTTTAACCTCATCAGCCATCCATCGGCACTCTATTTATCCGACCGGCAATTTATTGTGCCGACCGGCCATTTATTTTAGCCGACCGACTATTTTTCTGGCCGACGACCTTCCGGAGTATTCTACAGATTGAGTGGATGCCAGCTGTGCCAGCTTGAGTTCGAGTCAAGTAATGTACATTAGGCAATCGAGTCCGAACTGTAGCGAGGCCCACGGGCGCGTCTACAGTTTCTGGCGACTTTGCTGGGGATTTTAGAGAGCTTGACTCGAACTCATGATATCCGGTTTTGATTACACTTATGTGTTTCTTTGCATTGCATGTGCATTGGTGCGCCTAAGACACCGTGTTTGCCATCTGCCATTCCTGAACGGTTTGTCGGAGGCTTGTCTTGTCAAGGCATGACCATAAGGCTAACCGGTTATGGGCTCTGACAGTATGGGAACACAAACCCCGGTTGTTACCGGGGCACCCTTTTTGACCATTCGACCTAGTGCATATTCGGAAACCATAGTGACCATTCCAAGCTAGGACAGGTTGCTCACCCAATTATAGGTTGTTTGAAACCGCTGCGTCCTTAGTGAAACCCTAGCTCCTGACAAAATAGGACAGGGAAACCCTACCCCAACATAGGGGTGTTTTGGCTCTCTCTTACTTGCTATGTGCTTTTAGAGTGTATCTCTACAGGAACGTACATACCAGTTTGCAAGTCTGGGGCATCAGGCCTAAGGGCATTGGTATCAGAATTTGAGAATCAGTTATATTCGCGGGTATCAGATTCAGTATTTTGGAAACAGAAATTTGGGGAACAGTGATCAGTATTGAGTACAGTCGTTCCGCTACGCTCATATCCGTTCCAGTGAAATTGAGCTGAGATGCTGTTTTCTCTTTTGCTAGGGTAATCTTGGAACTGTAGCTTCAGAAGGCTCCACTATCCCCCAGGTACATTGGACTGGTGCTGATAGACTTTGTCGGGTCAGAAATTCAGTTCAAAGGCAATCAGTGTTCCTTTGCCAGAGGCAGAGTGAAAAGGCCAGTCAGACACAGATCATTAGTTCAACAGTCTTCAGATCAGCAGTCATTATCCATCTCGCATGTGTGCAGTTGGGTTGAGATATTTGTTTTTACCTCAGGGAGATATATCGGTTGCTCAGTTAGATCAGGACAATATGTCGAGTCTGGAAGAGATGGTGCGCCAACTCCAGGATAGTATGAAAGCCATGCAGCAAGATGCTGTCCGTCAAGCGGAATTCGCCAAGCAACAAGCAGTGACTATAGCCCAGCAGGCAGAGACAATTGCCCGGTTAGAGCAGCAAACTGGAGTATCTACTTCACGCCAGGCTCCTCCCCCACCAAGAGTTCCTATACTCGGGGAGGCAACCCATGTCCAGGATGATACGGACATTCCAGTCAGGCTAGCCCCACCCCCGGTTCTGTCCCAGCTATCTAAAGCACAAACCAACCTACCGAATTCCCCTTTTGCGCTCGAGGTGGACCCCACAGCACTAAAGGTGAGTAAACTGGAAAAACTATTCAAGAAGTCTCAAGGAGCTCAATCAATTCCGGACATAGAGGATGGTTATACCGACTCAGTGGTGACATTGCCAGATCGGTTCAAGATGCCACATATCGATCGATTCGATGGCTCTGGAGACCCAATGGTGCACCTCCACCTGTTTTCTGATATCCTGAGACCAATGGGTTTGACCACAGCCCAGAAGCTATCACTATTCGGTCGAACCATGTCTAGGATAGCCGCAATCTGGTATGCGAAATTGGAGAACTCTGTGAAACAGAACTGGGAAGAAATGGCTGAGGCCTTCAGTGATCAATACTCCTACAACACACAGATTGAGGTCACAACTCGTGATCTTGAAGTCACCCGCCAAGAGCCAAAGGAGGGTTTTTCAGAGTTCGTGACGAGGTGGAGAGCAAAGGCCTCGATGATGGCTACAAGGCCTTCCGACAAAGACCAGATAAGGATGGTTGTGCCCAACCTCCAATCCAAACTGATGCAAAAAATGATCGTGCTCCCCTTCCCTACCTTTTCAGATCTGCATGAGATGGGGGTACAGATCGAGGATGCTATGAAGCAAGGCCTTATTGATCAGGAGAAAGAGCAGCCCAGGAGGGCGTTTACCCGCAGTTCGAATGCGACCACCAGCGGTGACGCAGCTGCAAGATCTTCCGAGGTGGGCATGGTCGCCACCACCACACCAAGAGCGGCCACCCCCTTTGTTGGTGCATCCACTTCAAACCCCCGAACTTCAGACTATCTACCCCGAGGCAAGAGGGTTTTCACCCCACTCTATATGTCTTTGTCTAAAGCCCTGGGGGTCCTACTCAGGAAAGGACATCTGAAACCGTTAGAGCAACGGCCCCTACCCGATCCTCTCCCTCCAAAACATGACCCGACTAAGTACTGTGCTTTCCATCAACAAACCGGTCATGACACCGACAGTTGCGTCCGTCTCCGCCACGAGATACAAAATTTGATTAACAACGGGGTCATCCCCGCACCAGGTCCTGCAAAGTCTATCGGCACTTGAAAAGTGAACTTGTAGGGGATAATGTGATGTGATCGAGGGATGAACCACCTGCGGGCGGCACTCAGTTTACTCCAAATGTGGCATATGGCACGCACTGTTTTGAGCATTTATGAATGCTAGTTTTGTACATTCTGACTTGGGTATTGGGTCAGTCTTGTTGTGTTGTTTTGAGTCTGTCTCTTTGTCTTAAGTCAGTCCTTTCATACTGAGTCAGTCGGGTCTGTCTTATTGTATCGAGTCAGTCCTGTTTTGTTAGAGTCAGGTGATTTCGGGGGTGTTACCTTGGATATCACTTGCTTGTTTTGCGTTTGTCCTTTTGCTTTCCTTTGAGTCTGTTTCTGCTAGGGAGCCAGTTGTGCCAACAGATTTGAATGGAACAGCAGTGATTTTCACACTCTTGTGTTTGCTTCTGTCATGTGCCAGTTGTGCCAGAAATTCTAAATGAGATGGCAATATTTGACTAGAAGCTGTGTCTTTTCTGTGCCTTGAATTCATTGTATCGACCTAAGTTTTCCAAAACTTTTTTTTTTCGAAACATTGTGAGAAAAACAAAGAGGAAGGAATTCCTCGGGTTTTGCAAAACTTGATCAATTGAGAGAAAGAGAGGCATGTTAAGCCCTTAATGATCGAGATCATGCTTGTTAATGTGAGTACTGAGAAGGATCCTGACTTAATCCAGATTGGTTCCGCACTGTCTTCAGCGCGAGCGATTTGTCACTTTCTTAAAAGATTTCAAAAACTGTTTTGTGCGATCTTGCGAAGACCTGTGTGGAATCACTCTTGAGATTGTGCAGCTTAGGATCGCTCTCAGCCTCGAGATTCGACCCCTCACTTTCAAACCTTGAACCTGAGTTCAGAACGTTCAACGGTCAACCACAACGTGAGGCCTGTGTGGCCATTTTGAAGCAGCCCTCGAACAAGAGGCACCAAAGTCAGATCAAGAAGATCAGATCAAAGGAAGCTTGTAAAGCTAGATCGGAAGCCCCCCCTCAAACTAGGGGCAAAAAAATGTCAGATATGCTCGAAGAGCCGAATATGGATCCTTCAGTAAATCAATACAACAGCCACTCTCCTGGATACGGATGGCTTCAAAACCCTAAAACCATTTGGCATGGACTTGTTACACTTTTACCCCTTGAGAGGCTTGCTGGGCCGAAAACCCGGAAGGGCGACCCAAGCAAAAGTTAGAGCAAGAGAAAAATACAAAAAAAAAACAAAAAAATTGAAAAGAAAAGAAAAAAAGAAAGAAAAAAAAAGAGAGAGAAAAAGAAATGAAAAAAAAATTGAAAAGAAAAGAAGAACAAAGCTCGCAAGGTCGAAAACCCGCAACGGGCGCCTTGGCAAAAGTTAGAGCCTAAAAAGGAGAGGATAATACCTGAGTGTACCTTACCCCGAACTAGGTGAGGCTTGATTCCCATCTTTGGGATACGTAGGCAACTTCATTCTGAAGTCCAGCCGTAAAATACTTCAAATTCAACTGTGTCCATGTGATGGTTCTAGTCATCTTTGTCTTTTTTGTATCCGGGAGTTCGGTTGCAATCATCGCTCTGAGGACTGATTACAATACACTACGGTGCCATTCAGACAAGGGGCAACTTTCCGTTGCCATTCAATGCACCGCGGTGTCGTTCAAACAAGGGGCAAGTTTCCGTTGCCATTCAATGCGCCGCGGTGTCGTTCAAACAAGGGGCAACTTTCCGTTGCCATGCAGTGTCCTTCAGACAAGGGGCAATTTTCCATTGCCTCCGATCCGAGGTCGTGCATCTCAAGAGTAGGTTCTGTCCTCGTTGAACAGTGACCGTTTGCAAAAACAATTTTTGAGAATTTTTACTGAGGTTGACTGATCCCTCGAAAATTATTCCATCTTTTCCAAAACTGGACCATTTCTTGGACTCAAAAACGGAAAATTTTCAGTGCTCATAACCTAACGTAAATGATTTTCAGATCAAAAATCGAACAAGTATGTTAATCTAACTCTCATATTGGTCAAAATTGTTTTAGTAAAAAGCAAAAACAAAAAATGGTCAAAATAATGAACTAGGGGCACAGTTGAGTCAGGCTTCCCGTCTTTACCCCGTTGTGAATGCATCTGCCAGAAAGGGTACTCTACCCCACCAGAAAGGGCACTCTACCTGCCAGAAAAGGGCACCACTGAAGCTGACCGCAAAAGGACAGAAAGCTCTCACATCCTCCATGCAACGAGGTATCAAGCCAAGTGCGAAGCACGAATCGGAATGGGACAAGATATCCCATTCCCTCCTCTGGGCAGATCTAATCACGTCCAAACTCCCCAGCAGAGCATCGTCAACCGATGTCAGCTGCAGATTTGCTACACACCCAATTGTAGCGCAGCCCCTCTGTGGAAGAAACTCACTATTGTGAACAAGAAGAAGAATCTAGCGGAATGCTAGGGGTAAGACCCCGCAACTTTCTGTTTATCCGCCAACCAGGGGAGGGATAAAAAATGAGAGATTGAAGAATAGAGAGATGTGCGCTGAGAGAAAAAGTGAGAAAATGGCTTTTTTCAGAAAAACAGAGATTGAGTGCCTGAGTGATGTGAGAATCACAAATGAGAAAAGGGTGGGAAACAATACCCGAAAAAAAACTGGCTCCTCGCGTACTGAGAGGTCTCTCGTCTTTGTAACACGTCTATGTGTCGTGTCTCTTGTTTTGTTTGTCTCGATTCTGGATTTGAGTCGTTCCGAGCGTGTCTCGATGTGTTTAGGTTGTTTACCTTTTGTTTTTCGTTGTTGAGTCTTTTTCGTTGTGTTCAGTCGTAGGCTCAATACCTAGTCAAGAACTCATTTTCTCAATTTCAAAAATGATTTGTTGTGTGCTCAGAGTGCTATGCCATTCTCCACATTTGTGCAAAACAAGAATTTGTTCTTTCGAAAACTGCAGGGTTCAACCCAGGTCATGTGAGAACAGTAAAACCAGGATCTATCTGAAGCTATATAGGTTCCGGACTGCGAAGCAAAAGAAAAGAGGGAAAATTGAAGCACCTGAGTGTGTTTCACCTTCAGCAAATTCCGTGATTGTACTTCGGATGTACCTCTTCAGGCCCTGTCACTACTCCGAAGTATGGGTGTGCCTCTACCTTAAGCTCAAGATCAGGTCTCCTTCAAGCCAGAATGGCAATCAAAGTGCTCCCTCAGAAAACCAGTCCTTGCCAGGAAAGAAAGGTAGTAACTGCGTTTTGGAAGTATAAGCAAGAGTAACCCACTTTTAGCTCAAATTGTTTCTGCGGAATTTTCAATTCATGTCTTCGATGCGTAGCTCATCGTCAGTCGGCATGCACGAGGTGTATCCTTTTGAAATATATATTGTGACCCTTCTGAGAGGTAAATCGGAGGTTGTGTTTGAATTGGTCTTGTTAAGGCTTGTATTCCTTTATTCGGCATTTTGTTCCAAATATGCGTTGTCACGCCCGTTCCACTTGCATTGTGATGCACGTTCCAATTGCATTGTTATGCACCCACTTCACTAGCATTGTTATGCTCATTCATTGCATTGATTTTGCACATCTATCTAGCATTGTCATGCTCATTACTTGCATTGTTATGCACCTTTTCACTTACAATTATCATTCTTTCTCCTCGCGCGTGCGACGGGTTAGACCTTCTCTGGTTACGAGCATTTGGAATACGTTTCAATGCTCACACCGTTCCGAAACATCGGGATACATCCCTATGTTTCTCCTTTCTTTTGAAACACCGGGATACGTCCCTACGTTTCTCTCTCTTTCCGAAACACCGGGATACGTCTCTATGTTTCTCCTCTCTTTTCCGAAACAGCGGGATACGTCCCTATGTTTCTTTTTCCATTCCGAAACAACGGGATACGTCCCTATGTCTCTCTCTCTTTTCTCAAAACACCGGGATACGTCCCTATGTTTCTCCTTCCATTCTGAAGCACCGGGATACGTCCCTATGTTTCTCTTTCCATTCCTAACCACCGGGATACGTCCCTATGTTTTTTCTTCCATTCCAAAACAACGGGATACGTCCCTATGTTTCTTCCTTCTCTCCGAAACACTGGGATACGTCCCTACGTTTCTCTCTTTCCGAAACACCGGGATACGTCCCTACGTTTTTCTCTCTTTCCGAAACACCGGGATACGTCCCTACGTTTCTCTCTCCATTCCGAAACAACGGGATACGTCCCTATGTTTCTTCCTTCTCTCCGAAACACCGGGATACGTCCCTACGCTTTTATCTCTTTCCGAAACACCAGGATACGTCCCTACGTTTCTCTCTCTTTCCGAAACACCGGGATACGTCTCTATGTTTCTTCCTTCTCTCCGAAACACCGGGATACATCTCTATGTTTCTTCCTTCTTTCCGAAACACCGGGATACGTCCCTACGGTTCTCTCTCTTTTCGAAACACCGGGATACGTCTCTATGTTTCTCTTTCCATTTCAAAACAATGGGATACGTCCCTATGTTTCTTCTCCTCTCCGAAACACCGGGATACGTCCCTATGTTTCTTCTTCTTTGTCGAAACACCGGGATACGTCCCTATGTTTCTCCTCCTTGTTCGTAACTTTTGGGATACGTCCCTAATCCTTGGGATACGTCCCTAACTTTTGGGATACGTCCCTAATCCCTTGGGATACATCCCTAACCTCTGGGATACGTCCCTATGTTTCTCCCTTCTTTCCGAAACACCGGGATACGTCCCTATATTTCTCCATCTTCGGTTAAAAGCGTTCGAAATATGTTCCAATGCTCACACCATTCCGAAACACCGGGATATGTCCCTATGTTTCTCCCTGTCCCATTTCCCCACACGATTTTAGTGTGTTTGGAATTCATCTTAGGTTGCATTGTCATGCACACCTCTTCACTTGCGTTGTCACGCACATTCCATTTGCATTGTTTTGAATTATCAAACCGGCTTCGCAAAAGCGTATAAGTCCAATTACAAACCGGCTTCGCAAAAGCGTATAAGTCCAATTATCAAACCGGCTTCGCAAAAGCATATAAGTCCAATTTTCAAGCTGGCTTCGCGTGGCGTATAAGTCCAATTATCAAAATCTTCCTACATATCAAAGGGATACGTAGGCAGCCTGCGGGTACAACCATTCATTCATTTGTATTTTGTTTGTTTGTCCAAGTCTTCGGCCATGTCAAAAATGGGTCGTCTCTGGGCTTTGACATTCACTCCCATCATTCCTATGACTTCCGAGTTCTGTCAAAGAGGGGCAACTGTAGACACCCCATTTTTGACCGCCCTTAAGACTTGGGCACCACTGATGTTTTACTTGGTGGAGAAAGGTGTGCAGGGCAAATGTTCAGTTTCTTTGGCAAGGAGGGAGGAAAATCCTTCAAAACACTTTCTTTAGGGGTTTGGAGTTGAAGAAGAGAGGAAAGGAGAGGAGAAAACTAGTTTGGGAGAAGTTCGGCATGAATCCGGGTAGAAGCGAGTCGAGCAGCCCTCGCTGAATCGGGCTTATCTGTCTGTACACTTGGAGTTTAGCTATGGGGCCACCACCGTCGGAAAGCTTACTTCTGGGGCTTCATTTTGCACTCAAGAATCTCTTAAAGCCAAGTTCGGGTGGGGGAGATATGATCAGCTGAAGTTGGGCATCATCCCGGTTGGATCGAATCTGTGCGGCTTCACCAAAATGGGAATAACTTTTTCCACAGGAGGAAGTTTAATGCAAGGTTTGCGCCATTGGAAAGCTAACTTCCGGAGCTTCAATCTGGACATCCACCGGCACTTTTTAACCTCATCGGCCACCCATCGGCACTCTATTTATTTGACCGGAAATTTATTGTGCCGACCGGCCATTTATTTTAGCCGACCGACCATTTTTCTGGCCGACGACCTTCCGGAGTATTCTACAGATTGAGTGGATGCCAGCTGTGCTAGCTGGAGGGCACAGATTGGATCCTCCATACACGTGTATGGAGGATCTTTGCTCTTAGTTTGAAGCTTCTAAGAGAAGCTTTAGTCTCTTGGCTCTATAAAGGAAGCTCTCCTCTTCCTTATACTAGGTTAGAAAAACCAGCTAGAGATATACATACAATCCTCCATATATCTATCTCATCCAAGCCTTCAAACCCAAGAACCCTTGCTCCATTTGCACTACACCCCATAGCACAAGGCTTCCATCCTCCATTCCAGCAGCTAGAGGCTGTTCTCCAGAGCTTAGGAATGCTGCATTTTGGTCCAAGAAGCTACCAAAGTTTGGTCTTCAAGGGTGAGTACCATTCCCACTCTTTTGAGCTTATTCTTGTATCATTTCTAAGCCATACATGCTTGCTGTTTTGAGCTCCGGCCTTAACTAGAACTAGGCTTATTTTGAGCTCCTTTTCACTTTTTCTTAAGGGCCTCTCACTATTTGAGGCCTCCATCTTGCACTTGCTTCATTACCCCTTTGTATGCCATAATCTTGCATAGCATTCTTGGCCTATGTGTGATCTGCTTTGGAGCATGATGTAAACTGTAGATAGGTTTATTTTGAGCCCTTGTTCAACATTGAAGAAGGGCTCATCACTGTTTAGATACCCCATGTGCTACTTGCTTTGAAATCCATGTTTTTGCCTCATTTTGCATGTCTTTTTTAGCCTATTTTTCTTCTGTTTGTGGACCTTGGTCCGAACTGAAAGTGTCCATATTTTAACCCCCTTGTCATGTTTTATTAAGGGTCTTTGGCTGTTTGATGAATGTTTTGTATACTTTGTGTTTTGACCTCTTTTGGGCCCTACCTTGCATGGCATTTTGAGCATACTTGTATATTGTTTTGGAGGTTTCCATAAACTGTAAGCTGTCATATTTTTGGTCCCTATTAAATGTTGTAGAAGAGTCTTTTTCTTTTTGGGCTTTGCATCTACCACTTGCTTCATTGCCTCCCTGGCGGAGCCATTTTTGTATGATAATTTAGTCTCACGTGTGCTTACTGTTTGGCCATGCTTTGAACTGTAAAAATGCTTATTTTGGGGCTGCCTTGCTTCTGTATTTTCATTCCATGTACCAATTATGCATGCTTTGTATAGCTGTAAGCCATTTCATGTACCTAGTTTTGCATTTCGGGAGAAATTCCATGCATCGGGTGTCATTTCGCCTTGTTTCGGGGCTGTTTTGCCCCTCATTTTGCTACTGATTTTCATGTTTGCACACCATGTTCCATGTCTTGCCATGCTTTGGTAGAGTGGCATTCGTGCCTGAGGTTCGGTCCTCGGCTTGCGTGCACGCGTGCACGCATTTCGAGTTGTCTTGTTTTCATCTAATTGCCACTGATTTTGGCATGCTTGCGAGCTATCCATGTTAGTTTAAGTCCATCATCGCATGTTGTTGCATGCCATGTTTATTTACATGTTTAGGTTGCGCGCCTAGTATACATTGCTCATTTGCATGTTCATGTTGCATACTTAGCCTCCATGCCTAGACTGCATTTCATTGAGCATGCATCCCTTGCCTCTTGATCAATCATGATAGGGGTTGGGGCCCTTTGGTGTGTTTTGTGCTTGCATTTCATTTGATATCAAAGTTGCAAAACTTGGCCTCTTAGGCCATCATGCGTAATTGATGGCCCGAGGGTTGAGGGTCATGCTCCCTTGAGTCCCTTACATGATAGGGAGTGTGCCCGCGCATACATGTGCTTGAAATTCTATGCTATGCACTGTCTGTCCTTGTTGCTATCAAAAACCAGCTTCTGCAGGAAGTTTCTGCCGACCGGCACTGAAGAATGCCGACCGGCAAAGGATATGAGGCCGATGGACTTGAAAGCAGCCGATGGAAGTTTCCCATGGCCGGTGGTCATTTCACTTAGCCGGTGGTGTTATGCAGTTCTCATTGAAGACACCCTGAGACTTTGGCAATTTTTAGAGGAGCAGGGCAGCATTAACAGAGGCAGCAGTGGCATGGTATGGGTTTCCGGGCTCTCGGGGGAAGATAAATCCGAGCATGCATCATTCGCGCATCCCAAGGCGGGGGCCGTGGCCACCTTCCCTTTGCATTTAATTTGTTAATTAAATAGGAATTCTGTAATAATTAATTAAGTAGTTAGTTATTTATTCGGACTGTAATATTTATTCAGTCCCCCCGAGTGAGGGCAATTCTATAATAAGTGTGGGTGAGTGTGTGAAAGTCTTCCAACCCCCACTTCTTTCTTCCCTTTTATTTACCTGCTTATGATGGTAGATTAGGGCATGTTTAAATTAGCATACCTTATGCTATGCATGCGTGCATGCATACATTTGCCTTGCATGCACCGGGCTCGGCGCATCATTCTAACTGCATTTGTATTTCAATTCCAAATCGAATACGTGTTAATTGCAGCATTTCACATGCCACGTTTAGGATAGCCGAGCCCATCATAGTTGCATCTTGCATGTGTTGCATTAGTCATCTTAACATGAACTAGGATCATGCATATGATTACTAACTAGTTTCTGTTTTGGCTTGGAGTACTAGGTGAGCTTTTATGCTTTAGCATCCTTGCATGCGTGTGAGTGTTGCCATGACAGTATGATTACCATGAGGCTAGTTGCTTATGTGATATAACTGCTTGAATGCCTGTGGATGGAGGTTGAATTACCTAAATTGGAATAATGCATTAAAACCGTGAGTTTTAAGCCCACTAGATAGTGGCAAAACCATCTTTTCTAAAAGCCCACTTGAGGGTGGCAAAACCTGCATTTTAGCCTACTTGCGAGTAGCAAACCATTTTCAAAACAAACATGCAATGTTTTGTTCCAATTTAGGCGATTTGGTCTATACTTGTTTGCTGTGCACATAACATAGTAATTCTAGGCTAATAACCGGAATAAGAACACATAACGTTTTCAAAATTGGACATCATGGTTAGTAGAGGCCGATCTTCGGATCGGGCGAGAGGGGGTGCTCATAGCTGACCTTCCCCAATCGCACCCAAGTTCCCGAGCCGAGGCAACTTTGGTGATGACGAACACGTGGCCTTTGGCACCGAGTCAGGGTTTCCGAAATTCCCCCAAAATAAAATATTTAGGTAGCGACTCTGTATCTGGCAAAGCAGTCCATGTTTGGCACTTCTTTTCAAAAATCTGTTTCTCAAAACGATTTGCCAGATTTGGACTCTTTGGTTCAGATTAAGAACTGTGATACAAATTGAGTCCGAACTGTAGCGAGGTCCCACGCGGACTTGTTACACCCTTAGCCACTGCCCTCTCTTTCTATCAAAAGGATTCTGTTTACCAAACATTGGAGCCCGGCCAGCCCCTAATGAGGCCCGACCGGGTCCAATAAAATCCGGTCGTGCCCTATTTTCATGCAGAAAAATATTTTTGTGCTTTGAGGTGAAAACAGTGCAGACAAAGCCTTTCTAAGCTCTGTTTGTCCCTTCTGCTCTTCTCTGTCATAGGGAAACTCAAGAGAATAACGGGTTCAATTCCAAAACCATCAATGGTAGCAAGTTGATTTCTTGATGATTTCAAGCACGTTTGGACAAAAAGTTAATAAATGCAATGAAAGACAACCACCCCTTCCTTTTAACATGAAGTTAACTCAAAGAGGGAGGTAGACACGCCTCAAAATTCATCAAAATATCATGAATTAATGTATGATGACTCTTGATGCGATGGACTCAGCATAACGTCCGGCCGAATCCAACCAATTTTATTCATCTTCTTTATGTCGATTTAATCTATTTTAAGCAAATTTTATTAGTCCTTTTTTACTTACCTTTCTATTCTTTAATCAGTTAGTCCAATAATGAGAATTAAGTCCACTAAAATGAGAGAAACATCAAATGAGAGGTGATCCTTAACATGAAAGAGAGACGATGCCTTGACGATGAATCTCCAAAGAGATTAAGCCATTGAGCATAGGAGGTCTCTTTCTCATGCCTTGAGTAACAATCAATCGCTTGAAACAACTTTCAAACAAAGAAAACCAAGAAAGCAGGGAGGGTACAAAAATGATTATGCGAAATTGATTATTACCGAAAAAAATGGAACTCTTTACATGGAAACTAAGTAAAGAAAGCTATCAACTCGAATGACTCGATGTCTAAGGCCTAAACAACTAATGCCATGAGGACGTACAACACAACAAGCAAAGTATTCAAAGCATAAACTAATTAAATGAATTAAAATAGCCCTAAAACATAAAAAAAACAGTAACTAAAAGTAGGTTTAAAGAGCACAAAAATATAGGTAAGGACAAGGAAACACAAAACTAGTAAACAAGAGCAATGAGAGGTGGCTAACCCCTCCACTTTTGAGACTTATAAACCATGTTTTCCATCCCTTTTAAACTCTAAAAATCAGTGTGAAATCCAAAGAAAAAAGTGTAAAAACAAAGGGTATAAGCTATGGAATAAGGTGCAAAAAAAGGTGTTAAGCCTCTCTGCATTTGGTAGCTCTTCAACCCCGAGTTCTAACACTTGGAATGGATTCAAAATAGCACAAAAACACAAGAAATAGATAGAGAGAGATTGTAATGAAAGCAAGAAAAAAGGTAACAAGCCTATGCCTCTTGAACAGAGCAAGCTTTGGTTATAAACCAAACTTGATCCTAGCACACTCTCAAGGTTGAATTATGATTCTCAAGGCTCAACCAAGGCTCCAACGTTCAGCTCTAAGGGTGTATATAAGATATGGTTCAAGGATGATACAATATCACAAAGCTAGCTTGCAAAGGAAGAAGGAGCTCTCAAAGGTGTGTTTGGGTCTTTGAAATTTTTCTAGCCCTCAAAACAGAGATATCAGCTCGTATTTATAGAATTTAATCCAAATAGGTCACAAATTTCTTCAAAAATAGACAGCTGGCGGATTCCCACACATAGTAGTATTTCTCACCTAAAAGGCACGACCGGCCCCAAATGAGGCATGGTCGGGCTCCAATATGGCTCCTCTGTTTCTCTGTTTCAAGCTCAGTGTAGGTTGGCACAATGCTAAAAGATGGATTTTTATGGTAAAAACAATGTGGGTAGGGAAGGTTGGGATTGTTTAGAACTAAAAACCAGATTTCCTTGTTGAGAATTCAAACCATTTACACAATGTAACGTTCATCATCGAGTGCTCAGGACAAAGCGCCCAAGTCTTGCGAGCAGTCAAAAATGGGGTGTCAATAACCCCAAGAAACTATGAATCTCAAAGGCATTCTTAGGTTGTTCCCAATCTTGTACTGCTTCAATTTTAAATGAATCTACAGTCATTCCTTTCCCGAATATCACATGGCCTAAGAATTTTGCCTCTTTTAACCAGAACTCACACTTCTCGAACTTAGCATACAATTTGTGGACTCAAAGCAACTCAAGCACAACTTGCAAGTGTTCCTCGTGTTCCTCCTCAGGGGGTTAATAAATCAAAATGTCATCAACAAAGACGACTATGAAACGATCTAAGAACTCACAGAAGATTCAATTCATCAAATCCATAAACATGGCCAGTGCATTAGTTAACCCAAAAGACATCACTAAGAACTTGTAATGGCCATATAATGTACGGAATGTTGTCTTATGGATATCTTCTATGACGACCTAGACTTGCTAATCATGAATTTAGTTAATTAATTATGTGTTAAATTCTAATTGAGTTATGTGCCATGTGATTTAATTGGTTTATACCTGTCCCAATTGAGAAATTATCTGTTGTGAGCTCGGCTTTAAGACTACAATTGACAGCCCTAATGGGTTCAGAAACTGAAATTGAGTACATGGATATGCTAATGAGAATTTTTAGAGCCATTTGGAAATTTTAATTGAAAATTTATTTCGTCTGATTCGTTAAAGTGTGTTTGGGTGGTTTACTTGCAACTTTACACTATAAATTGAAAGCCCTAAAGGCTTTAGAAACCAAAATGAAATACATAATTATAATCAACATGATTTTTAGGACTTAATATGAAGTTTTGTAAAAATCTGATTCAGAATGAATTTAAATAATATTTATATATGTATATACATCAGCTTTTATATGTATGGGCCTTTGTTTGGCTCAACAAAAGAAGATAATTTGTGAGAGAGAGAGAGAGAGAGAGAGAGAGAGAGAGAGTGCTCTAGAGGAACCAAGAGAGAAACAAAGGAAGAAGAAAGGAGAGGGGGAAATGAGCAAAGGAAAAATTAGAAGCAAAACTCCATGGTTCAATCATTCAAGGTAAGAATTCTTCCTTTCTTTCATGGATATGAGACATGGAAC
This sequence comes from Camellia sinensis, assembly GCF_055761805.1. Classification (NCBI taxonomy): domain Eukaryota; kingdom Viridiplantae; phylum Streptophyta; class Magnoliopsida; order Ericales; family Theaceae; genus Camellia; species Camellia sinensis. Next base: position 76,862,959 of record NC_138970.1, read on the forward strand.
TCATAAATATTTAGAGCTTGAGATGAATTAAAGAGGAAATCATATAAAATTAGGAGTTCAAGGGTGTAAATTGATGAGGTGAACTCACAAAAGCTTAAAAAGATGAAATAAGGAAATGGTGAAATATATTGACATGCATGGCATAATTTTAGTTCAACGCTTATTTGGTTGCATGATTCTTGTGAATGGAAGAAAGGAGCTCATGATTCTTACATGCATGTCATGTTTTCAAGAAATCCATGATCAAAACAATTGTTTTCTTGCATGGTTTATGAACATTGAGAAGAAAATCTCAAAAAACTTTGAAAAGAACATAATTTGTATATATATTGGTGATTTTATGCTTGAATATGCTTGAGTCCAAGAAATTTGATCATCTCATGGAGAAATTAATTTCATACACATGATCTCTTACTTGGTCTCTCATAATTTCAAAGGAATTCTCATTTAAAAGCTTGAATTGAAGCTTGAACATACATCTTATGATTTATAATTGCTTCACATATTTTTGGTTATAAATTGAACAATTGAATTTGGTTATAAACTTATGGGTTGTATTTGATGATTGAAAATTAAAGTTCAAGCTTCTTTTTGTAGATTTTGGGATTGAATTATACAAAAAATGAAGTTAGATTTAGAAAGAGAGGACCGTAAAACAATAGCAGATTTTCGGGGTTGAACTTTCCAATTCTGCACGTGCGGCCTGGAGTCCCACACGTGCGGAAAACAGAGCAGAAAATGTTGACAGATTGCTTCAATCCGCATATGCGGTTTGGGGGCACTACTTGGTTTCAGTTTTTGCTTCATTGTTCAACCTTCCAACCCTCCGTTTGCATCGTTTTAAAGTGTTTTTCATGTGCATTGCATTCATATGCATCTTTTAGGCACAAATACAAAGTAAAGAATGAAAATTAGAACTGAACGAGAGAAACCGAATAGAAATCAAGTAATCGAATTGAATAGAATTGTAAGAGTGTAACTATAATCGTGTTGTGCATGACTTATTTGTTTAGGTTGGATGCAAAACGATTAACACGTGTTTTTTAGGAGCCCACTGTGAGTAACACTGTTGTAAAAATATATTCAAAATGTATTTATTTTCTGAATGATAAATTATATTGTTTATGAACTGTTACTTTTTATCAATTGAATGATGATCCTCTTTTTGAACTGTATTCGTGGCATCCATAGCGTATTGCTATTATTATTATTATTATTATTATTATTATTATTATTATTATTATTATTATTATTATTATTATTGATATCACTATTGTTATAGAGATCTCTGTCAGTTCCAATTATTGGAACTATTGTCTATTGTTTGATGGCCATCAATTGATTGTTCGATCTTTAAGACCTATTGCATTGTTGCTAGTGAATGTACTACGTATGACCTATATGAATATGATTGATTGAATTGAACGAATGAACGATTGATTGACAAAAAGATATTCATTGAAAATGTTCTATTGATAATCGATTGTTTCAAATACTGTAAGGACATCATTTTTAACCTCTTTACACAATTGTTATTCATTGGGCTCTACCTCATTGTTTATTATATATATGTAGGTGATTGAGCACCAGATCAGAGTTAGCAGAGTCGACCTGAATCCTGTTTTTGTCAAGCCAACCATTGTGCCTCACCACGAGGTTCCGAACCAACACGTATCAAAGCTTGGGTGGCTCGAATTCACCCTTTTAATTTGCAATTAAGGATTACGCGTGTTTAATGACTATTGTTACTACTATTTTAGCAATGGGACTTAATTCCCTAACTTATGTTTTGTTTTGTCTATAAGTGAATTGTGGACTTAAGTGCTGTGGATATACAAGTATAAGAAAAATTATTTTGTTCATTTAAGTCCTCACAGCTCATTGGACGATACATTTTATTACTGATTGGCTTCTGCTAACTCCTTTTTATTGTATTATTGTCATTATTGATAAGCAGGGCTTTGGTAATCATGGATTACTGGCCGGTTACAATGCTAAACCCATAGGATCAGGTTTGGATCGTGACATTTTCCTCCTTCACTATCAATCGGTGATAACTTGATCTCAAGTCTATCTTAGAAAAGCAACAAGACCCCTTCAACTAGTCAAACAAATCATCTATACGAGGCATTGGGTACTTGTTCTTCACAGTTACCTAGTTCAACTTTTGGTAGTCAATACAAAGTTGCAATGTGTCATCCTTCTTCTTGGCAAAGAGAGTCAGTGCTCCCCAAGGCGATGTACTAGGGCAGATAAAACTTTTATCTAACAATTCTTTGAGTTGAATCTTTTAACTTACTCAACTCGATGGATGCAAATCTATATGGCACCATAGAAATCGGTGCCATACCAGGCACTTAGTCAATAGAGAACTCAATCTCACGATGAGATGGTAAACTAATGAGATCCTTAGGAAAAACATCTAGCTATTCACAAACTACTCTTGGCAAATCAATTCAAACGTCATCACACTCACTACCCAAGAAGGTTGCAAGCAGACAACTAAGCTCACTTCGGCCTCGCGAATCATACATTGGCGACAAAGCTCTATCTACTTAGTCCCCCAAAAAATAAAAACAATCACCACTTGAGGTGCAGATAGTGACCCTCTAACAGTAATAATCTATAATGGCCCAGTACGAGAACAACCAATCTATGCCCAAGATGGCATCAAAACTCGACATATCAATCAATGCAAATGAGAAAGGAAGTCGACGACTAGCAACCTCTATATCACAACCCCGACAACCCTAGTCCAAAAAAACTTTACCACCAATAGGTGACTCTACCCTGAGCGGAGATGCTAACCGAGCCACTTCTAACCCCAATGCTGATGCAAATGTAGACGAGATAAAAGAATGGGATGCACTCGTATCAATCAACACATTGACAATATAATTGCATAATAAGAAAGTACCTCTCACAACTGAAGGCATTGTCACTAAATCTGGTATGGTATACACATGCTCCGTAGGTCTTTGCTCCACCAGCTCACCCCTTGGAGCATAAGTCTGATGCAATGACTGAGCCAAAGAGGCTCCCTAATTGGCCCTCAAGGTCTGCACTGATTGGGTAGGCTGCTGACTCTGTGTTTGTCTTGAACTAGACGCACCAGGCATGCCACCCAACTGAGGAAAAAACCTCTTCATATGCCCTGACTGCCCACACTGAAAACAGGTAGGCAACTGCCCTTTCCCTTGACTCTGGCTCTGAGGATGAGCCGAAAACGGTGCGGATTGTTGCCCTCCTCCTCTCTATGGGCAAGTTGGAGACTTATGGCCTAACTAGCCACACTTGAAACAAGTGAAGCCTCCCTGATTACCTCCCCCTAAACCCAAACTCGGCACAGGAAATGTGGATCTAGACTGAGCTGTTGTGGGTTATAACCCCTCTGCCTCTTACTGTCTTGATTCTCCCCCTGAACCTCTTTACTCCTCTGTCTGGAGTCTCTTATCCTCTCTTCCTCGGTCTGAATCACAGTCTCTGAATGAGTTACCGCCTCCACAAGACAACCGTAATCCATGATCATGGACGTGGAAACCTTAAAATAGAGTCTAGTCTTCAACCTCTTCTCAAACTCCAAGTAACAGCATTCCTCCGTAGCTACCACCTAAGGTGCAAACCTCAACAAGCTAGTGAAGGTAGCCTCAAAGTCAGCCACCGATGTATTAAGCTGCTTGAGTTTCAAGAACTGCCCCGTTAACTTCTCTCTAACAGTGGGAGGCAAAAACTTATCTTGGAAGGTGTTGACAAAAGCCTCCCAAGTCACCCCAATGCACCCACATGCAAACTTCCACCATTGACCCGCATCTCCCTTTAGCTGGAAGGATGCCAAAGTCACTCTCAGCCCATTGTCCTCGATGCCAAGCATCTCAAATGTGTTCACCATCTACTCGAGCCATTTATTCACTTTCAGAGGCTCTTTATGATCCCCCAAAAACTCATCCAAATTAGACCGGAAGAACTCTCTCCTCAAGAATGACGGCCCTACTTCAACAACATGGGATTGGACTTCATTCTCAACCTTGAGAATGTCCATGGATTCCAGCAAAGCTCCAGCCATTTCACAGGCCAAAGCGCCCATGGCCTGCTGACCAACCCCTTCTTCTTGCGCTAGAATTTCATTCGATAATGGCACCTCCTGCTATCTAGTCCTGCCACATCTACTACCACCACGTCCACATCCTGACATCCTAATAAAGGTAACGCAAGAGATTAACACATTTACAAATCTGCCGAAGCTAACTCACTCGCATCCTAAGGCAATGGACAACAGTAATCCACTCCACATAAGCACATAGTCACATAAACACATGCAAATTTCTTTCCTAGATAATGATCGTCCCGCGATTAGAAATAGAAGCGATCGAGTGCTTTTCTAACAAGACTTCTAGAAACTCGTAGACTCAATCAATAGCTTAGAAATTAAATCCTATACCCATATAATCATATAAACATGTTATCACATAGCATACCATACATACAAATATCTCTATCAGGCGAGATAAACCCATTGTGGTAAGAACCACTTCCCACGTACCCAAAGAATTCAAACCCGATACGCTCTGATACCGAATTGTCATGCCCTGAAATAAAAGACAATAAACCATCCACCATATCCATTAAATAACAATACATGAATAAGTGATTACCTCCCATTAGTTCTAATGATTGTATAAAAAGGTAACATATGCAGGTACACATTCAGAAGCCTTACAATGACTCTATAGCGTATGTTACATAATAGAGAAATAAAATAAGAATTGAACAAGTAAGAAATGCCCTAAAGTCTTACAACTTTCCAAGACAGTGCTTGGTTACAACAAAATGGATTTAAATCTAATATAGTTAAAACTCTAGGCTTGTACAAAAGGAATACAATAAAATAACCAAAATGAAGCTCTTGCTTCCAAGTTCTCCCAAGCTATTGCCTTGGCAAAGGCGTATCATCAGCACCTGAAAATGGTTTTCCCACATAGAGTGAGCCAAAGCCCATTAGAGATAATCCAACACAATATATGAATCTTAACAAAGATATAAGGGTGAAATGCATATGCAATGCTCGTATCAAAACATTTTATATCTTTTTCCTAAATCGTGTAATGCCAGCTTAATACCAGAAATCATAAATCACTTCCTTTGCAATAGAAAACAAGACGGTGAATCACACATTGGAAATCTCAAAACAATATCAATCTTTCACAAAAATTTCGTCCGCGGGAAACCATAAACTGGCACCCATGTAAACATATGCTATACAAGCACTGCTATTGCCATTTTACAAAAATTTCATTCGAGGGATCGGCACCCATGTATACGCGCGATTTTTAGGACTTTTACCATGGACACTCAGGCCAACTTACTTTAATGACACAATACATACTTCCCAGATTCACTCTTTTTTCTCAAAACGATAAACATTTTCAATGTATAAGTATCTCCATTCTCTCATGCAATTTCTACAACAATCATAGCTATCCTCTACCGATAACCCAAAACAGATATTTCTAAATAGATAAACAATTATCAATAAAGATAAACTTTCCAAATCTCAAGATGTGAGTGATAATACATATCCAACTTCACCATCCTCACCAATATCAATCAAATTTCACATTTCCAATATCAATTCCATTATTTATACAAAATCAACATTTTATTTATATATATTTACGGTAAAACCCCAGTTTCCTCCAAAATTGAATCCAAGTTTCAAAACCAACCATTCTATCATAACTCAATCTCATTTCAAATCCCACAATCATTTTCAAGAATCCATTTGAAAACCCTTCTTTTCGTTTTTAACCCAAAACCCTAGATTTGTCTGAAAACCCCTAAATCACAATATTGTTTAAGAAATAACAAATAACTAAGTTAAAAATCATAAAAGAGTGCAAAGAATCCTTACCTCAGGCTTAAAAGATAATAGAGAGAATGGAGTTACTTCAAGAATACTGAAACCCAACTTTGTTTGGATCAAAAGGAAGCCTACGATGTGCTCTACCTTTTTAACAAAGGGACACGGCTGAGGAACTTGACGGATCTAAGTGTATTTGTAGAGAGAAGTAGAGTTTTAGAGAGAGGGGTGTAAATCTAGGGTTTTTAGAATGTTTAGAGAGAGAGAGAGAGAGATGAAAAAGTAATTCAAAAATGGCTTCTTACAAACTGATATACGCACAAATCGCTTGAGTGCAAGATGTGTCGCTCAAGCGACCAAACACAACAAGTTTCACCACTCGAGCACAAGAAGCTTTGTTCGAGCAAAGAATACCAACTCCTAGTAGTTTTACAGATAGAAAACTATCGCTCGAGCTCAAGAAAGGCCGCTCGAGCCAACACCACTCAAACGCAAGAGCTGTCGCTCAAGCAAAGAATGCCAACTCCCAATATCTCTACAGGCCTGCAAAAGTACTAAGAGTTTACAATTACCGCTCGAGCGGAAAAAGTGACACTTGAGCGAAGAAGCTAAAATTTGGGCAACAACTACTTGGAAAACAAGTTACCGACCTGTTCCTGTAGCTTGCTTTTCGTTCTCCTTTCGGATATGATATCCCTATAGTTCGGACTCTTGTGGTTCTGAATCTGATTTCACAAGTGCAATGTGAAATAGATAAACACAAATAAATCCAAATTTGGCAGATATTTTGAAAAATCGATTTTGAATCAAAAATGCAAAAAATGGACTACTTTGCCAGATTACAAAGTCGCCACCTAAATATTTTTGGGAAATTTAGAAAACCTAAGACTCATGCCAACGGCCACTTATCCGTCATCACCAAAGTGTCTTGGCTCAGGAACTTAGTTACGAAAGAGGAAGGTCATGAATTGAGCATCTCACTCGCTCGATCAAAGATCGGCCTCACTAATCATGATGTGATTTTTATTTATATTATATGCTCTTGTTCCGGTTATTAGGCTAACTTATTGTGTGTTACACACAAGTATAGACTAATTTACAGAATTTGGAACACTTTGATTTCATGTTTGTTTTAAAAATTGTTTAGAATAAGTGCCTCTTGAAAAAGTGACCTCATATGTATATTTAATCAAACCATCCCAAGTTAAGCAATTAGCCTTCATCCACAGGCATTCAAACAGGTATATCACTCAAGCACTTAGCCTCATGGTATTTATGTTTGTCATGGCAGCAATCATACTTATGCAATATGCTAAAGCAATAAAAGCTCACCTAGTACCCCAAGGCAAGCCAAAAGAAATCAAATAGTTAGAAAAATGCATGCTCTAATATGCAAGTGTCTAATGCAACACATACAAAATGCAACTACGGGGTTCGGTTTTTAATATGTCGTGTGAATTACTTTGATAGCATGTGGTGGCACACATATTCAAGGACGTAATAAACGACAATGTTGTTAGAATGAGGAACTGAACCCTAGCATGCAAGACAAATGAATGCAAATCATGGAAAATGCTAAAAGAAACATGATGTTCTATTCTATCCATCATAAGCAAGTAAATAAAAGGGAGAAAGAAATAGAGATTGGAAGACATACACATTATTACACATTTGCCCTCGCACAAGAGAGTCCGAATAAATGTCCTAGCTAATTACTATGAATTAACTAACTATTACAATACCCAAAATAAATGAATCAACTATTCTAGCTAATTATTTACAAGTTAGAACCAATTAATTAATTACAACACAAAATTAATTAACTAAGCTATTACAAGTTCGACGGAATTACACTTAATTAATTACAAGATACTAATTAACAAGCCACAAGGAGGAAGTGCTTATGCATGCAATGCAGATTTGCCACCCGAAAATGCCCCTGTTTGGCTACCAAAATGATGTTGTTTTGCAGTCAGAAAACTGCACTGTTTTTCACCTCAACCTCTGCTCTGCTCTGTAGGAAAAAAGGACACTGCCTAGCTGAAAAAGGTAGTCGGCCGGCCAGAAGAAGTAGTCGGCCGTATAGGAATGTGGTCGGCCGGCCACTATTTATTTTTTATGAATTTTATATATCCAATTGCCAACCCACCTTATATAGGCATGGGTTTTCGTCCCGAGATAAATTCTCCTCCATACCTCTCTATACTTCTCTTGTAAGTTCCAATTCGGAGCCGCACCAATGATCAAATGTGTCTATTTAGTAAGTTTCGCAATAAAGGCCATCCACATAAAAAATGAATTTATCGAAAAATTATAAACTTAAGGAAGAAAAAAAACACATTTTATTTTATAAAATGAACGACAAATGTGATTATAAATCTAAACCATTCATTTTATAAAATAAAATATTTTTTTGTTTTTGTATTTATAATTTTCCAATGAAACTCATTTTTTGCATAGATGACCTTTATTACAAAACTTACGAGGTAGAAGATTTGGATTATTGGTATGGGTCCAAATTAGAGCCTACAAGAGAGGTATGGAGAGATGAAGATATGAAGAGGAACCTATCCCTTGTGTCTCTTAGGCCAAAGGTCTTGTACTTTAGATTCAAAACTGACACCTTTTAAATTCAAGAGTCAAGTCTTTTAGTTTAAATCCAATGATTACACCCCATGATTTAAATATAAAAGCACACCTCTCCATTAATTAATATAAACAAATATATATTAAATATATACGCATATATATTATGAAAATGTTTTTACAAATACTTCCTCCCAGCCTGTAGGTGGTCTTTACATTAGACTAACTAACTCCACTAAAACGCATAAATTCCATATTGTGGAACACAAAGATAACATGTCTAATCTTGGGCCAGGAGAGCCACAAATTGATGCAAACAAAACACACAATAGAGAAACATACAGAGAATTACGTGGTTTGGTAACAGCCTACGTCCACGGGCAACGAAAATTCTATAAATTTTGGAGGATACAAATTCGCTCTGTGTTTCCTCACTGTTCTCTTCTTCTTCAATTCAATGTTTGCATATCAAAATACAATAGCTTACCTATCTATTTATAGGCTTCCACCAAGGATGAGATGCATAGGCGGTGACGGCAATTTCACCGCGTTTTGGATGCATTCGGAAAGCTTCAGGGTGCCTCCAATGTTGACCTTCAAGGGCTTCAATTTAAGATTGTTTTCTTCAGCTGCTTCTGGATCATCCGGGAGCTTCCATCTTGATCCTTCTAGCCTTCTTCAGAGAAGAGAACTCATTCTTCTCTTTTCTTCTTATTTCTCCATGGTGAAGTAGAAGGAAGAGAAGTTTGAACCAACTTCCCTACAATTCTCCACCTTGGTGAAAAATTCTCCATCCAAACTATATTGTGAGCAATCAATGCTGCTATGCACCTGAAGGTGCTTACATGTGCTCCAAATGGATTAAGTACAAACTCTGTTTGAACTTAACTCCAGTTCTGTTCTTCTCCTGATGGGTCTTGTTCTGCTGGGAGAGATGCACTGTGCTTTTGACCCTAACCCTCTCTTGGGGATTCTCCATCCCAAGAGTCTTCTTCTATGCAACCATAAAATGATCAAACTGATCATACCACTACCGTGGTGATTGTTTCATACTGTAGAGAGATTTCATCTTTCCAATAAAATTTTTATTTCCAGTTACTCAAAACCTTCTAGGTTGAGATAAGAAAATTTCTTCATTCAAATCATCATTCTTCTTGGTGAATTTCCATTTGCAGCCGATTACCTTTTTCCTATTTGGTAGTCGTTCCACATCTCAAGTCTTATTCTTTTGCAGATTTTGTACTTCTTCTTCTTCAACTAGCTTTTCTTGCTCGGGGTTCTTCGTCGCTGCTTCAGTTGTTGAGATATGATTCCCAACTGTTGGAAATGCGTAAGATACGATATTTGCGTATCTTACCAATTTTTTGGTCTCTCTATTCAACTTTCTTGTAGCAATAGACTCTGATTGCTGCAAAATTGATGTGACTGGTTCTTCTTCAGTTGCACCTTCTTCAATTCATTCTTCGAAGTCTATTGGTGCATTAATGTAACGATCCTAACATGCATATCATGATTATATTTATGAAATTATGTGTTAACTATTAATTGTGATATGTGCCATGTGATTATATTGAGTATATATGTTTAATTTGAAAATAACCTATTGTGATTTCTACTCTAAGTCTGAAATTAAGGGCTTTAATGGCGTCAAAAACCAAGTTTGGTTACATGAATAGACTAATTGAAATTTTTAGAACCTTTTGGCAAGTTTGATTAAAAACAGATTCAGTTTGATTAATTAAGTTATATTTAATTAGCTTAATGTTCTAATTATTGTATTAAGTCACTCCAACTATAAATATGAGCTTTAAGCTCATTTGAGCTCATTTTCTTAATCATTCTTGAGGACAAAATCTAAGATTACATTTTTAGAGAGAGAGTGAGCTCTCATCTAGAGAGAGAAAGTGTAGAGATTGAAGAAAACATGAAGGATATATCTTGAATCGGTCAACATTATGCTAGAAATGGTGTGTTTGAAGCCTCTAGGTGAGATCCAACTCTCAATTCTTAGAGATAATATGTTTAGAGTTCTGTTCATAGATTATACATAACCATTTGCATGTATTTTGTTAATTAAAGTCAAGAAGATGAAGGAGCTATACATGCATGTAATAATATGTTGAGTTTTGTCATGTTAAGTTTGAATTCTAGCACCCATGTTGAAATTATGAGTTATATTGTACATGCATGTTTCATCCATCATGTGTTAACTCTCAAATTCATGTTTTGGAAAAGGATTTTGTACATACATAGAGCTTTTGAGCTCAAGTTTGTTAAACTCATGAGTTTTGAGAACAGAACTTGGAAAAACTTACATGCATGGGTTTTGGGTTCAATTTTGGTGGATTTAAAGTGCTTTTGAGCAAATGGTTTTTTAAGGGGTCATGTATACATGTTTTTCGAAGTAAATAAATGTTTTTAAACATGTCATACATGACCTAAGGATTTGAAATTACATTTTTGGAGCTCAAACTCTGTTCTGGAAAACCCAAAAAATCTGCAAACTGCTCGAGCGACCAAGTGTGCGCTCGAGCGAACTTGACGAGCTCTCAGTACTTTTGCAGCCTTTATAGACAGCCCGAGCGACCAAGTGTACGCTCAAGTGAACCCTCTACATATTGTTGACCCACTCGAATGACCAAGTGTTAGCTCGAGCATAGATTAGACCCATCCAGTTACAGTCAGAGCAGTCTGCTCGAGTGAACAAAAGGTGGCTCGGGCGGTCAGGCCATTTTCAACATATTTTGATAAGTTCTTTTGTACTCATATCTTCGTTCTCGTCTTCTCTAAAGCATTTCTAGACATGATTTGTGACTCAATAAGGAACTAATAAGTGAGAATTAACATGAATGGTTGAACTAGAAAAAGAAGATGAATTATTCGATTCAAACAATGTGTTCCAATATGTGTATATGCGAAATGTGTAGGTTTGAACATTGTGGAAGAACATCAACCTACTCAAGGTGAGTAATATCTTAGTAAAGATATTTTCTTCTATTCTATTTTCTAACTGTACTAATGTGGTAAGCTTTCTACACTTATGATTTTGAAAGTATGAATGAGCCTTTAATCTATCTGCTTAGCATTATCTGTGATATATATATATATATATATGTATTTGTTGGAATTGAGGTCGTTCTGTTATATGTTGGGCCTAAGGCTGTTTATGTGTTAGGCCTAAGGCCGTTTATATATTGGGCCGGAGGCCATTTTATACAGATATTGGACCCGAGATTGTTCTACTATGGACCCAAGGTCATTCTGCTTGGCCTGAGGCCGTTTATGTGCTAGGCCTGAGGCCGTTGTATTTATTGGACCCAGGGTTGTTCTGCTGTTGAATGAGACTACTTTATGACTTTACTTTTGTATATATTGGACATGAGGTCATTCTGTTATGTAATGAGGTTATCTTATGATTTATTGTTGTATATAGAACTCATTCATATAGCCTCTTTACTCTAATGTTATTCATTGGGCGTTAGTTCATTCCGTATATATATGTAGATGAAAAGCAAAGCATGCAAGCACAGCCCTAGTGAACCTGTGAAAGGATACCAAGTTTTGAGGAGTCAGCCAAGGATGCCTCACGCAAGAGGCTTTTGTCCTTTCTGTTTTATTGGTCATGTTGACTGTGCTTTGTATATAAGCTTTTGAGTTTGTATAATGATCTTGTGAATAGTCTTAGCTGAGTACTATCTTCTGTACATGAACGAATGTGAGTTATTAACTAAATGTGATGTTTGGATATGTCAAGTATGCACAGCTTATTAGACAAAATTTATTAGTCTACTTCCGTTTATGGCCCTGTTATTAATTAAATATTTCTGTTAATTTGGTCTTTGAGGCTGGGTAATTTGGGATTACTAGCCAATTACAGTCTAAATCTATAGGGGCGGGCTTGGGTCGTGATAATTAAACTCCACCTGCTGCGTTCCAATGGCTTTGTTCTATTCATTAGAGTCTTCAGGCCTGAGTCGCTTAAGCATTTCAAAGTCATTAAATGTGACATTTTGGCTAACTATGACCTTTTTCAATTCAGAGCACCAAAGCCTATACCTTTTTATTTCACAACTAAAGCCCAAGAATACTTCTTTCTTGACTCTAGGATCAAGCTTACTTCTTTGCACATGATAGTAAGCCAGACTACCAAATATATGCAATTGATCATAGTCATTGGCATAAGTACCGAACCATACCCCCAAAGATGTTCTTCATTCATTTGCAGCAATCGATAGACGGTTGATAAGGCAACGGGCATATGTCACAGCTTCAGCCCAAAATTGCTTGCCTAAACCAGATTGAGCAATCATACAACTCACCTTTTCCAATGGAGTACTGTTCATCCGTTCTGCCATTCCATATTATTGTGGAGCTCGTCTTTTAGTGGTGTGATGTACTCTACCTTCTTTCTGACAGAGTTCCTTTAGCGGATCAGTAATGTTCTCTCCACCATTGTCTGATTTTAAGGTCTTCAATTTTCTGCCAATCTAGTTTTCCATTATCTTCTTCCATGTTGTGAAGATGTTCACAACTTCATTTTTATTTTTCAAAGAGTACATCCAAACACGATGAGAATATTCTTCAATAAATGTGACAAAACAGTGCTTACCTTCTTTCAATGCAACTCTGGAAGGCCCCGATACATTGGTATGCACATAGTCCATCTTTTCTTTCACACAATGTTCTACTATCTTGAACTTGACTTTAGTCTTCGTGCAATTTGTGTCAACTTTGTTAACTCCTTCGTTTTTTCTATTATTGGTGGCTGCTCTACCTACAACTGTACTCCCTTGCAAGATGTACAAATTCTTCTTTTTACTTCCTTTCATTATTATCTGAGTTTTTCGATACTACTTTGAGAGCTCTACCTTCCAAGGTAATCTTGAAACCTTTGGATGCTAAAGTGCTCAGCGAGATAAGATTCTTCTTTAATTCTGGTACATACCGTACCTCTTTCAGAGCTCAAACTGTTCCATCAAGCAGCTTCAATTGGATGCTTCCAATTCCCATTGTCTTACAGGCAGTGTCGTTACCCATAAGAACTGTTCCACTATCTAACTTCTCAAAGTCAGAAAACTAGTCCCATTTGGGACACATGTGGAAAGTACAACCAGAATCCATAATCCATTCATTAGAATGGCACGGAAATGATAGAGCAATACAAACGTAGTTTGAATCTTCATTCTCCTGAGCAAGGCTAACTACAGATGTCTCATTGTCGTTATTCTTCGAACAATCAGCTTTCCAGTGTCCTTTCTTTCGATAAAGGGCACATTCATCTATGACGGGTATTCTCCTGGTTGACGGTTCTTTAGACATGGAGCATGATCTGTCTTTGTTACTTCTATATGACCCCCTCCTAGATTGCTTCCTCTTCTCCGATCTTCCTTGTACAACTAAGGCTTCACCTGATGTGTCTTGACAGTGGGCCTTCTTATCCTTCTTCCGGTGCTCATTGTTAACCAATGTATTAGACACATCTTCAACCTTGATTTCTTCCTTCCCATAGAGCAATGTGATAATCAAGTGCTCATATTCATCTGGTAAGGAATTTATCAACAATAAAGCCTTGTCTTTATCTTCAACTTCAATATTCAGATTAAGTAGATCAGCAAGAATCTTGCTAAAGTCATTCATGTGTTTGGACATGGAACTTCCTTCTTTATACTAAAACTAGAAAAGCTTCTTCTTCAAGTATAACCGATTCTCTATGCTTTTCGTCATGTGCTTGTCTTCCAATTTCTTCCAGAGATCTTTAGCATTCGTCTCCTTCATGAAAAAATACTTCTGATCTTTTGCAAGATATAACCGGATGGTACCACAGGCTAGCTGGTTGATCTTGTTCCAATCTTTGTTGGACATTTCTGCAAGTTTGTCCTCCAAAGTGATATCCAATTCTTGTTGGATGAACACATCTAAGACTTCGCATTGCCATGTGATGAAGTTGTTTCTTCCATCGAACTTTTTAACCTCAAACTTGGCATTGGAGATAGAACTCCTTCTTCCTTGGTTACTTGATGAAGCTATTTCTTCAGCCATTTTTCTTCAAAATTCTGAAACCACCAAAAGAGCCCTTCTTCAAGGATGGCTAAGACAGTTTGGAATACCGACACCCTTGACAACCCTGCAAAATATGGATCCGAATCTAAAGAAACAGATAGCGCTATTGCGTCCGAAACGGTTGATTTAGCTAAGGGCTACTCTCCTTACATCAAAAATCGGCCTAAAAGTGCTCCCAAAACTAACCAAAACTTTTTAGGAAATATTTCGTTACAACAGAGAATATTTCATCACAAATGGAATATTTTATTTTTGATTTGTCTGCTGACATAGCAGTCAGCGTTGACATGGTAGTCCAACTGCTGAAGTAGCGGATGACGTAGCACTGACGTGTACTAACGTGGTAATGAGGTGGCTTTTGGTCAACGCTGATGTGGCTCTATAATGTTGACGTGTTGTGCCGACGTGGCACAGAATATTTCACAAAATATTCTTCTTCGGCTCAGCTCGACTTCATGACTCGGCTCGGTCCGTCTTCTCAGCCCCGCCAGTTGACTTTTTCAAGCCAACTTTGATTGGCGATTGGGAGAGTTTCTGGTGTCCGTTTGAGGTGAATTTTTTTTTTTTTTTTAAATTGCTCTACTCGATGAGAGCTATTCAATGGCGTGTTCAGAAGTTGATTTCGATAATTTCAAAATCTAGGCAAATTTGGAAACATAGTGAAAAACGCTCTGTTTTTGGCACAACGGTGCTCTAATACCACTTGTTGGGCCAAGGGAGCTACAAATTGATGCAAACAAAACACATAAGAGAGAAACAAACAGAGATTTACGTGGTTCAGCAATAGCCTACGTCCACGGGTAGCGAAAATTCTATATATTTTGGAGAGATACAAAATCACTTGGTGTTTCCTCACCACTCTCTTCTTATTCAATTCAATGTTTGCATATCAAAATACAATAGCTTACCTATTTATTTATAGGTTTCCACCAAGGGTGAGATGCGTAGGCGATGAAAGCAATTTTATCGCGTTTCGGACTCATTCAGAAAGCTTCAAGGTGCCTCCATTGTTGACCTTCAGGAGCTTCAATTCAAGATGGTTCTCTTCAGCTACTTCTGGATCATCCAAGAGCTTCCATCTTAATCCTTCTAGTCTTCTTCAGAGAGGAGAATTCATTTTTCTCTTTTCTTCTTCTTTCTTCATGGTGAAGTAGAGGAAAAAGAAGTTTGAGCCAACTTTCCCACATCTAAAACCATGTTTTTGTTGATAAATGTATCTCACATGAGGCATGTCCATGGTGTATTGTGTTTATCTCCAGGTGTATATGAAAAATAAACTTTAGTTTGCTCAAAACCATTAAATAGTGAATGAACAAATAAACTCCAAAAATCACCCATTCAACACATTGGTTGAAGAAATTGTAACCAACCTTTGAAAGCTTTGTCCCATATCAGTTTTTTGTTCAGGGGTGACCCAACATTTTATGGGCCTCATGTAAAATCTCAAGCAGAGACTTTTCGAACATTTAAATAACTAGTTTTTATTTTTTTATTTTCAAGTTTCAAAATTACTAATTAAGTTTTTTAATGAAATTTTATTCCACTTACTAGTTAAGTTTTTATAATCAATTTTAGAGAGAAAAAAATATTGCTTTTGTTGGAAGATGTTAGTCTTCTAGCATACCTAACTATTTTGGGAACCAAACCATAAAAAGATCATTTTATTTAGAATTCTAATATATGTATCTTTTATTTATTTGCTCCACTATAAATATAAGAGAAATCAGTATATATATATATCTTTTAAATTACGTTTTGAACATGTGAGGCATTATCAACTCCATTTTTAGACTTAGGGAACTAACATTGTTTTTTTTTTTTTTAGTTTTGACCGTTATTAAAGATATTTGATTAATAGAACAATATATATATTATTATATAATATAAGTAAAATTGTTGTTCAGTCAATAAATTTAAAACCCTCAATTCAATTTTTGTAGATTTTTGAATTAATAAAATATAAAAATACATATGTTATAAAATCATGGAAAAATTAGTCTAGGGTCCCTCTCCCACTTTTCGTAATAGAAGAGATCCACAACATTATTTTTTGATGTCTAAGGTCCCTAAACATATATCAGAGAAATTTGACTCTTTTTCTCTCCTCCTCTACTCCAGAGCAACATTTCCTCTCTCTCTCTCTCTCTCTCCGAAACCCTAGAGAGAAGAGATGGGCAAAGTCGATCAAAACCAGACACTCCAAGATCCAACTCTCTCCTCTCTCTTCGCCACACCAGTCCCCCAGTTCTGTCGTCACAGCAGCACGCTGGCAACCTAGAGCAACCAGCGACAAAGCTCACAAGCTCAGCCACCACCTTCATGAACCACAAACCCACATCCGGGGCTATTCATAACAGACAGCACGGGGCAAACAGAGGACCAAAGCCCATCTGAATGATGCAAACAGAGGCACCTCCAGCGACCTAGAATGTTTTCGGAGAAGACCCTCATGAACTGCAAAGACCGTCGTGAACTGCGATTTCCACTCTTCACATCACAGCGCAAGAAGAGCAACAGACCCACCTCGAACGTGTATAACTTCGGCCCTGGAACAGAGATGGACTAATCTCAGCCATTGTCCAAACCTACAATATCCTCCACACAAATACCAGCGGCACCTCATAACTAGAGTGATATGGCAGCTGCTTGGAAGATACCTCCATACACAGCCTAGAGCATCCTCAAAAACGGTAACACCATTACAACACCAACAAAACTCAAAGCAAGCAAAACCAAGCAGAACTCTATCTCTCTGCCTCTTAATCGGGTCCAAAACTTCAAAAGTGAGAAGATAAACCTACGAAAGAACAAACTCACATGCTCAATCTCACTCATGGATGAGGAGAATAAGATAACAGAACACCATTGTTACCGGGGGGAGCTTTCTCTCTCTTTATTTTGAACATCTATTTCTATTATTTTTTTTCATTTGAACTGAATTTTCTCTAGAGAAATTCTCAACCCAGAGAAAATTCAATTCAAATGAAAAAAAATAATCGAAATAGACATTTTGTGAGCTAAATTACTAGAGAAATTTTCAACCCAGAGAAAATTCAGTTCCATTGCCAAATACTCTTTGAAGCTTGCAATTCACTGTTGCGATTTGCCAAAGCTTCTTTCAATATCTTCGTTTCTTCTTCCATTTCCAAGAGACGTTCTGTGAGCTAAATTACCAAAGCTAAATTTTAAATATTATTACACAAAAAAAAAAAAAAAGAATGGCAGAAGTGCACAAGTTTCTTTTCCTTCTATATATCTCAATTAGAGATCAACATCAAACCTGAAACAGCTTCTTCAGCAACTTTAGTATGTTGTTTTACTAGGTTGTCCTTGTTAGTCATCTCTGAATGGGTTACAGATAGCTGCCATGAGATCGATTCTTCTCGATATCATGAGAAACAGCATAGTCAGAGAAAAATGGTTAAAACACATTATGAAAACACATTTGATAAATTCCGAAGTTAGAGAAATTTGGTTAAAACACATTCCGAAGTCAGAGAAATTCAAAATTTCTCTAGAGATAAATCCAGAATTTCTCTGGAGAGAAATTTCTCTGGACCAATTTTCTCTGGATCAACTTGAGGGACCTTAGACATTATGAAAATATTGAGTGTCCTTTATGCTGTAAAATCTTAATACCAGAGACCTTAAAAAAAATTCCCCTAAAATCATTGATCCTTTCACTTTAATTTAATTATTGACATTTTAATTATCATGGTAATATATTTCAAATTTCAAAATAATTACCTTCAAATTTCTATATGCATGATTCTTCTATGACATTGTTATGGAAATAAATCAAAATTTTAACAACAATGAAAACTACTTCACCAAATTTAGTTTGTTTATTATAATGGTAAATGTGGACCCATATAATACATAGTAATCATGATCATTTATTTTGCAAAATTTTATTTTTTTATTCAAATTATATATATATATATATATATATATATTGTGTCAAACTGCTTTTTGTTTTTTAAAGTTAAGAAATAAATTTGTTATAAAACTGTTAAATAGTAAGTCTAAAATAAAAAAATTTCATATTTATGTCACATCTCATTTCAAATTTAAATAAAAGATTTTAAATAAAATTTTCGTTTTTTAATTTGAAATTTGGAATATTTAAAAAATTAAAAATAAAATTTTAATAATATTGTTATGGTGACATGTTAGGTGCCACATTACATGGTACTAAAACTTGATATTAAAATATCATCACATAACATTACACACTTTAAAAATCTATAAAATTATTATTTGAAGTGTGAATTATACACAATTTATTAATATATATATATATATATTAAGTAGATTATGAAACTATCCGTAAGGTAAATCATAAACACATGTTATTCTCTAATGCTCACTGTAAGTTAAGCAACCAGTCCAAACAATTTGGTCTAAACTTGAATAACAAAATAAAAAATCAGGCCTAAACTTGAATTTTTATCCATAAATTACACCTTAATCACTAAAATAGTTCAAATTTAAAAGTGAACGAAAAATGTAAGTTTGTGAGCTAACTCAATTACATTATTTTGCATATAATTATTTTATATATATTTGTATTTTTTTTATTCATTAAGTGGATTAATTTTTATTTTTAAATTATAAAATATTTAAATAAATTATTACAAGTAAAAATTAAAAATAGAGGTCTATATTTCAAACCATGAGAATTGTTTGTGGCCTGAACCAAAACAAAGTTGGCCTAACATCAAGTGGATTTGGTCTAATTCAGACAATTTGTATTATTAATATGTGACTTTTAATTGCATGTTCATTATAGTATAACACATAACATTATTAAACAAATTCTTTAAGATCTAAATAAGACACGGCATATGGTTAAAATAGTCATCATATGACCTTCAATTATTTAAATATTTAACATAAAAATTTAAATAATTTATATGTCTCTAATTGTAAATACTATTTAAATATATGTACAATTTTGAAATAATTAAATATTACTTCAAATAGTGAAAAAAAAATTAAATTTATGAGTAACTTTTCAAAATTTATAAAAGTACTATTTAAAGTGTATATTTTGTATAATTTTTGTAATGAATAAAGAAAACGTCTGCATATTTTTATATAAATTATTTGCTTAGATAAATTATATCAGTAAATGCTCCAACGTGACAAACATATTTGCCTTAACTAATAAAATAGTAAGTGACAGTTCTCTTAGAGGTATGGTAAAAAAAAAAAAAATTGCTTAATTTATATTTAATTACGTTATATATTAGTTTCTTAATTTTTTTCATGTGAAACATTTAAAATATATATATTAATTTAAAAATTAGGGAAAAAATTGACCTTGGTGGAATCGGACCAAAAGAATGGCTTTAAGGTGGGCTGAATACTAGATTAGCCAAACCAAAACTCAAGTTTTAATTTTTATTTTCAATGGTTAACTTAATTGTAATTTATCTATTAGACGAGATTTTTTTTTTTTTTGATTCAACTAAAAAGTTTAGGAGGAGGGGAAGCTACCCCATTCCAGGGTCAGGGAAAACATTACGCACTATCGCCCATCAATAAAGAACTGCCGGCAGCAGGACTCGAACCTAAGCCAAATAGGCGAAGGGAACAAACCTTACCAACTGAACCAACCCTTGTTAGTATTAGACGAGATATTTTACGGCTATGCTTAGCGAGCTAAAAATTACTTTGAAGGGTGACCCGAGAAAAAGACTACTTTCTTTGTTATCTTTTATATTTCATTCTATAATTTATATTTTATGTTAACAATTTTTTGCAGAAAGGAGTAAAAGTTAATTGACACACATGATTTGATATATCATTGGTTGAACTCTAACATAAAACAAGCTATAATTACAAAACAATAATAACATAATGTGTTTATGTTTTATTGTAAGTGCAGCTTTTGTAATTTACTCCATTTTTTATTCTTAATTTTTCTAATTATGTTATAGCACATGTTTTTGTTATTTAATTCTTAGAACACACCATTAATGTCAAAAAAAAAGAAATTACTTGTAATTGTATTGAAAATAATTAAAATTTACTTGATTCTAAATTATTTTCTTCTCCATTTTAAAAATATTTTTTGCTTACTATATAAAATTAATATTAAGTTTTAATTATTTGTGTTAGACCGTGCATAGCATGGATGTAATAATGCTTAGTGTATATATATACACTATTTTATATTATTAAAAGTGAACAACTCACTTAGTATTCACTACATAAACAACATAGAAGATATATTTTCAATTCAAAATTAAAATTTAGATTTTAAGCACACTCGTCGGGTGAGCTCACCCCCTGGCATTATCAAATATGAGGTCTTAGACAATTGTCTAACTTGCCTAATAGACGGACACCCTGATTTTTTATTTTTCGTGAAACCAAACTACCAAAAGCACATTGACAAAGGTCCTATTGTTGGCTCTTGACCATGTCGATGCTATAAGATTGTTGTTGGCTGCTGCTACTTCTCCTACAAAAACAAATATTTGTGTAAAGGTTAGCATTTGAAATGATACAGTGATATCTTTTAATTCCTATTCCAATGTTATGCCATGCTAGTAGTCCTGATAAATAAAGATATTGAACTCTGTTTTGGTCATTGTAGCTACCATTTTTGTTCACCTTTCTTTTCTAGGTTACTCGCACATAAATTTGTATAAATGTTGATCAATTTTTGTTAGTAAGCCATTTGAGGACATGGAGGGAAGTTAGGAGTCAGCTAGCTTCTCTATGAAATTTATATTATTGTTTTATAAATCTTGAAATGTTCTGGCAATCAGATTAGTTCAAAAGCATTGGATAAAATTTTCAATACAGAATAGATTTACTGGAAGGGATGTAATTTTGAATGTGTTCTGTGGTGAATTTAAGTGATTCAAAGAGCTAGAAGATTGAACCAATTCAAGAGAAACAAGAGCAGCAACCTCCTCTACGAGAAGCGCTCTGATAGTGCAACGATGATGTTCCCCATGACTTAGGGTAACCTTAAATGTCTCGGTTTGCCTTTCCTGAATTGGTTGCTGGCTTAGAAGGCTGGAATTTTGAATTGTTTTGATGAAGTTAGGATAGTAATTGGAGCCCCATTTAAGATATATATTTGGTACACATATATATTCAAAATAAATAAACATAATAATAAGAAAACATGTGAAGCACATCAGCACCAACTGACAATTATGTAGCTCATTTCGGTTTAACAATTATAAACATAACAAAAACCATTTGCAGTAGCAATGAAGAGTGAAGTGTCATTCAAATCACTAAGTAAAAAGAACTCGCATTAAATCAGATAAAATACAAGCAAATTTATGTCCATACAATTTGTGTAAGTAACAAGGAAAAGAAAAACAATCAATCAAACAAACTTTACACAAGCTAAATAGATGTTATTTGAGTGCCAATACTCCCAGAACAGCAATACTAGTTACCGGGACAACTCAAGCACAACAGTGTTAAGAAACACAAAAAAAGAAAAGAAATTACCAATATACATAAACTGATCATGAATGGTTAACTGATAAACTGAGCCTGCCATTAATGGCCCTTATATTTTTCATATTCTCTCACATCGCGACCTCGCATTTTATGAGCAACAACCACCGCTAGGTTGTGTTTGGTGATCCTGTTTTTGCTTTAAGATATTTCTTTTAACTGCGGTAGACCCTTCTTCCAGAAGACTCGGAACCTCCATTATCTGAAGGGGAAAAAAATGGGTAGAACTTAGCTCAGAAAATGTACTCTATGTAATCGAATGACATAATTAGCTATTTCATAGTAGCATTTTGCTGACTGTGTTTTAAGAAACTTTCGAAGTAATTAGACAAATTTTACAGATCATGGGCAAGTGAAATTGTCAGATTTATAGCTTTTGATGTTTCCCAATTTGCAACCATACCCGAGATCCACTCTTAACCCAAAAAAAAGAAAGACTTTTCACACTCAATAGCAACCAGTACAATCATTGAACCAATCCCATCTCCAAATTCTGCATTGTAATTCATGCAAATAAATGCCTAGTCTATCCTTACATATATGTTCATACAACTCCTTAATGGTTTGAAGAACTCCATACCAAGCGATATAATTAGGAAAACTCTATTCATAGATAAAATACATAAAGAAAACACCACAAGAATGAGGCGACAATGGCAATTCTGCAAATAAAATCTATTTTTATGGACCTTTTGTTTTTAAAGTAAAAAATTCACACTGAGCCTGGATGAAAATCCTGCATGAATTTTTTGTTTATATATCATTACTCATATAACTATAACATGGTCCTTCTATTTGGAAGTAAACAGCATTAGACTTATCTGAAGGCTGCATCAACCTTTAATGAATAACATATTTTGCAGATTTATATTCAATTTAAGTTTTTTTAGTTATTAGTAACTTTTTATAACCAAGAAAAAAATAAGTTATGGTTAAGTGGTAACTTCTAAAAAATTACTCTGTACAATTAGTCAATTCAACAGGAAAGATAAAAGGTATAAATGCTTTGTCTCTTACCTTTAAAGCAAGCTCTGCAAAGCATTGATCCACATTTTCTCGAGTTTTAGCGCTACATTCAAGAAATAAACATCCATGCTCTTTAGCAAGAGAAATTCCTTCTTCTCTACTTACAAGCCTTTCTGATTCCTGTCATGCATGGAATTCTTAAAATATGAATAACAAAAAAGGTCAATCCATCCTTTCAACAAGTGAAATTAGTAAATGAATGCAGAAGGAAGAATAATCAAATACATCTGTGGCAGACTACAACAAAAGTTCCTTATTGACAGTAACTCATCAGACAAATATAGATCATATCATTATCATCAAGTTTTATAAGTTCCACTTTACATAGAAAAACACAATATTCTATCTATTTGTGAACCACCTCAAGGTTTTTGAGATGCATTTTCTCTTCCAAAATGAAAGAATTGTATGATTTCTTGTCTCTTTGATTTATATTTTTAGAGTCCATTACTTCAACACAAAGGTTTTGCTCTGACTATGACCTTTCCCTTGAATACATCCAGTACATAGGGTCCAACTCTTCTATATCCATTTAATTTACTGATTATGATCTTAAATAAGAGAATAAACATATAAAACCAACAGCAGAAGGAATTTTGTAGTTTTGTCCAGTGGCGACTCCAGAAATTTGTACAGATGGGGTCACCTTGCATGTTCAAGTTCCACAAATTCTAGAAAATAAAAATAAAAAATAAAACTTTTAAACTAAACAACATTTAGGCCTTGTTTGAAAACTTGACTTTTAGATTAAAAAAACCAAAAGATTTTTTAAAAAAAATAGAAAAATAGAAAGCTAAAAGCTGCTAAAAAAAAAGCAAGTCATATATACCAGTCAATATGTTTTTTCATTCAACTAAAAAAAGTCATTATTGAATAAATTTGACTTTTTTCACCTTATAAAACGATCAAAAAGTTTTTAAAAAAAAATTATTTAAAAAGCCAAACCCCAAACGATGCCCTAAACTTCTCAAACTTTATCTTTTATTTTTTTATTACTAAACTTCTCAAACTTTAAGTAGAATAAACCGCAAAAATATTATACTATTTGTCTTGACAATAAATAACATAAACTTTTACAATTGCATTTGATGAGGTTTTATTTTATTTTTTTAGAATTGTTGCATAATAACTCAGTGGTAACCATTGGTTCAATGGATAAGACTTGGCCTAATAACCTTAAGGTTATGGATTCAAGTCTTGGGGGCCACCACTTTGTGCATTATGCCAAAGGTTAGGTGTGTACTCAATCTTTTCCCTCCCAAACACACATTAATGTGTACCCTCCCAAACACACATTAATGTGTACTAATTGAGCGTTGTTTTTTTTTTGTTGTTGCATAATAACTTCATTGTTAATAATGTCAAACACATTTTCTTGTATATATGTAATTAAAAAATTATTCATTCACTGATGTCAAATTATACGATGAGGTTCCTCAATATTTTAATCAGATTAAATCATATTAAATAAAACATTAATAATACAAATAGTTTTTTTATTAAGAGTTTTTGATATGTTGATGGGACCCCATCAACCCCAAGCTAGCGTCGCCCCTGGTTTTGTCATGTCAGAAAACAATAGCACAGTGGTACCTTGAGGAATCAAGACAAAACCGAGGAAAAATATTCCATATCATTTCAATTGATCATTTTTTTCTCTCATTTATTTGCTTTTGCAATAGAGAGAGAATGAGATCTATTCTGAAGCATTTATCTTGCAACATGCAATAAATCAGAAAAAGTAAGAGAAAATCACAATAATGAACTAATCAAAATCTAGAGTGAACTTTCGCTCACAGCAAACATGTGACACAGATTATAGGAGACAAAAAGTCAATCTAGAAGGATGCCCGTATGATCACATATGTATTGGTCCCTTAACCATCTAATTCATTTTCTATTCGGGATCAATTTTTCAAGAACAGAAGAGAAAATGCAGAACTTACTCTATCAACTTTATTACCAACAAGCATCTTAATGCAATCCTGATTAGTTGAGTAAAGATCAACTTCTTTAGCCCACACATCTGACAAGTTTGTAAAGGTTTCCCTCCGTGTCACATCATAAACTGTAGATCAAGGGAAACCGTGTCACCTCAATAAAGTAAAATAATGGAAGAATAATGCACTACAAAAAATAGAAAAATATTACGCTAGCTACATATCTACAAGGGGATGAATTGTAGTCAACAAATTCAGTAAAATAAATTTTTCCTTACACCCCCATAATATTTTATTGTTGATGGCTTACCAAGAACAATCCCCTGGGCGCCTCTATAGTAAGAGCTTGTTAATGTCCTGAACTTCTCCTGTCCAGCTGCAACAGATATCATGAGTTTACATACCAATCACAATTTATTGACATTGCTATGGGAAAAAAATTGTGCTTGTCAATTTAATCAAAAGAAAAGATGATAGATTAAAATAAATAAAAAAATTCAATGTATTAATGCATGTAGCACTACAGAAGCTTAAATAATATATAGACATTGTCTCATAGGCATCACCCATCCTAGAAAGGCAACACCTCTTAATCACATAGTAAAAGTCTTGTTTTCTTCTTTTGAATCCACACAAATATTTCCTTTCTGTACCAACAGAGCAGTAAGCACCTCTAACAAACAAATATAATGGATATCTCTATTTTGGCATAAAAAAAGGTTAATTATATCAAACTTCAGTACATCTTCATTCGAAGTTAGTTATCATATTAACATTTTCAAGGTCCATCACATAAATGATCCACAATTATTGTATCATTAGAGATAAGGTGAATGATCATAACCCCTTTTCAATTCCACAAAGTCTAAGGCGGAAGTTTTGTCACTTCAAAATGGCAAGAGGGAAAAATTAGACATGTAAGGAAATCACTCAAATGTGATAAAATGGGAAAAAAGAACTAGCTATGGAGACATGCTCATATGTTTGACAATATCACAAAAAACAGTATGGATAATTCAAACGCTCATTCACAAATTTACAAGCCTGGATCAATTAGTTCTTCCTAAATCTGGTAGGTTAGAAGGGTGTAAAACCCTTCGCCCTTAAACTGGGAAGCACGGACACTCCAAAATGGGTGCCGCGCCCGTGCAGGAGATATCAGACACGCGTATCCACATGTTGGACATGCCGTGTGGCATGTCATTTTTTTTCAATTATTATTGTTTTCGCAAGACATGTTAGGGACATTTCATAGACATGCATGTCCTATGTCTAGACATGCCTCAAGACAATTGTTGTTTTTTCTTTATTATATAATTTTCAAAAGATTATTTTGGTTAAAAGTGAAATATATGGAAACAAAAAAGGTGAAAGTGGAAAGAAACAAAAATACACCTACATATACATTGATGTCTCTCATTTCTCCATGCCCTAAATTCATGAGGGAAAAGTACATTTAAATGGGAATAATTTAAACAAATTGCACTTTCATAGTAGAGCAAGTGAGCTTGTGTCCAGTGCAAGTAAGAGTTGTGTCTGCAAGTGAGAGTTGTGACATGTCTACAAGTGAAAGCTATGACACAATGATACAACTCTCACTTGTTCTGACTTGCACCTCCATGAAAGTGCATATATTTTGAATTGTCTCCACTTAAATGCAGTTTGCCCAATTTCTATTCATATACATAGCAAGTAAATATATATATATATATATATATTTTATTCCTTCTTGTGTCATGCAACGTGCTTCTTAGCTTTTAGATGTTCCTCTTGGGCAACCCTAATTTTATATTCATTTCCTCATTCTAGTCTTCATTATTATCCAAAAGGAAAAACAAGGAAAATATCAAACATATGAAACAACCTACCACAAAGGTATCTTGTTTTAGCCAAATTGTGTGAATAATACCCAACATGTGACAATCAAACAATAATCATCTAAAGATGGCAATAAAAGTCCTATAAAACCTGGAAGTCTTGTTTGGAAGGTACGATGAAACAATATACTATTGGCACTTATTACCTGTATCCCAAATGGTCAGCTTCAATCTTTTCCCACCAACCGTCAGCTGCTTGATTTTAAAGTCCACACCTAATCATAGTTGAGATGAGAAAAAAAAAAAAAATCAATTTATGATTAGATCAAAAATTTCATCCCGTCACGTAGAAGGCAAGCTTGTATTAATTCAATTCCAATAAAGTATTCAGAACATTATAATTCCATTCCATGGGAAAAAAAATTTACTAAGGCATTTACTTCTGTAGAAAATTTAATGTATAAAGAGAAATAGAGAATTGTATTATTGATTGATATTAATGTTATATTTATTACAATGATTCATGATTCCTATATATAGAAGAGGGTGAGTGTGTAGTAGGTAAGGAGTAGGTGAAGTGGAGGTGGTAGTGGTGTAGTGGGTTAGGTTTAGTGGAGTAGGTGAGGTGGTAGTGGTGTAGTGGGTTAGGTTTAGTGGAGTAGGTTTAAGTGGGTGAAGTAGGTGGAGAGTAGGTGGATTTTAACAGCCCCCCGCAAACTCAAGGGGGATAGGAACTAACCAACTTGAGTTTGGAGAGAGTAACAAAATAAGAAAATACATAAAAATAAAAGAGGATAGGTGACACTGTATGGTCGTGTCAGACCATTGGTGAAGACACTGGATGGAGGTGTCATAACGTTGTAGAGGACACTGTATGGGGGTGTCATAACGTTGTAGAGGACACTGTATGGTGGTGTCATAACGGTGCAGAGGACACTGGATGGCGGTGTCAGACCGATGTAGAAGACAGTTTATGGGGTCATGTCGGACCGTTGTAGCAGACAATGTTGTGACCTATGAAGCACGGACACCTCTCCGAGGGCTCCGTACCAGTGTCAGACACGTGTCGGACATGGACACGCGTCGGACACGCAGTGGACACGTGTCCGACACGCATGGGAGAGTGTCCCATTTTTTTTTTAATTTTTTTACATCTGGACACGTTTTGGACACGTTATAGACACGTTTGGGACACGCGCGGGGTAATTTCACAGTTTAATAAAAAATTTTGGGGTCAATCTGAAAATAACCAAAAGCAGATCAAATTTGCCCTAATCTGTTTAGCCCTAATCTCTTCGATCGACTATGGAATAGAAGATAAACAGCTGAGAAAGAGAGAAAGAAAGAAGACCTGACTTCGTCGTACGTCGTCTCTCGTCGGTCGTTGCTCCACGTCGGTCGTTGCTCCACGTCGGTCGTCTGTCGTCTCTCGTCTCTCGTCGGCCGTCTGTCGTCAGTCGGCGATCTTCGATCTTCAGTCGATTTGCAGGTACGACTCTTCGATCTTCTTCGATCGCACCCTCTCTCTTCGATAGCCCTCTCTCTCTCTGTCTCAGCCTCTTCTTTCTCTCTCTTCGATAGCTCTCTCTCCCTCTCTGTCTCAGCCAAGACTCTTCTTTCTTTCTTTTATTTCATTTTTTTTTTCCTTTTCCTTTTATTTTGATTTTATTCTGATTTTTATTTTTTTTTCTTTTATTTTTTTTGTTTTATTAATTTAATTTTTTCTTTTCTTTTTCTTTAATTCTCTGATTTTGTTTTATTTTATTTTTTTTCTTTTATTTTTTTTATATTCTGATTTTATTTTTTCTCTTCTATTATTTGAGGATATAATTTTAATAATGTATGTTTATTAATTTTATTATAGGGACCAATTATTAATTCTGAAACAATGGCTACGGGTGGTAGTTCTAATGATATACCTGATGATGATTTTGATGAGAATAAACCATTGTGGAAGTATATAACTAAATTAGCAAAACCTGGGGAAGGAGGAGGAAATTACCAATTACAATGTAAATTTTGTAATAATACTTTCAAAGGTTCATATACAAGAGTAAGGGCACACTTGTTAAAACTCCCAGGAAAGGGAATTGGTGCTTGTAAGAAAGTGACAAGTCAAAAACTTTCACAACTACAAAATGAGAATGATGCTGCTGAGCTGAGAATTAAAAATGCTCTTCCCAAAAATGTACCATTGCCTCCTTCCACTGTATCAGTGGGTAGTAGTTATGCTTATGAATCAAAGAAGAGGAGAACATGTGAGAGTGGGAGTGGGAGTGGGAGTGGGAGTGGGAGTGGGAGTGGGAATGCGCCTGGGAGTGGGAGTGGAAGTGCTATTGAGAAAGCATTCAACTTGAAGGATAGAGAGCAATTGCATTTTGAAATTGCTAGGATGTTCTACTCGGGGGGGGGGGGGGGGGGTACCTTTTAATCTTGCAAGAAATCCTTACTATGTTAGCTCTTACACATTTGCTGCAAATCATAATATTCCTGGATATTTGCCTCCCGGTTATAATTTGTTACGAACCACATTACTTCAAAAAGAGAGGGCAAACATTGATAAATTGTTGCAACCAATTAGGGGCACATGGAAGGAAAAATGGGTGAGCATTGTTAGTGATGGTTGGAGTGATTCTCAAAGGAGGCCTTTGATTAATTTTATGGCAGTGAGTGAAAGTGGGCCTATGTTCATTAAAGCAGTTGATTGTTCTGGAGAAACTAAAGACAAATATTTCATTGCAAATTTGATGAAAGAAGTGATTAATGAGGTTGGGCCAAGTAATGTGGTTCAAGTCATCACGGATAATGCTCCTAATTGTAAGGCAGCCGGACAACTCATTGAAGCTCAATTCCCTCATATTCTATGGACTCCTTGTGTGGTGCACACATTAAATCTAGCTTTGAAAAATATTTGTGCCGCAAAGAATATTGAGAGGAATGAAGTCACATATGAAGAATGTAGTTGGATTACTGATATTGCCGGAGATGGTTTGATGATTAAGAATTTTATCTCTAATCACTCAATGCGATTGGCTATGTACAATGAATTTGTGTCATTGAAGTTGCTTTCGGTTGCCGAAACACGATTTGCCTCTACAATTGTTATGCTCAAGAGGTTAAAGCTTATAAAACGTGGTCTTCAAGCAATGGTAATTAGTGACAAGTGGAATTGCTATAGAGAGGATGATGTTGGGAAGGCAAAATTTGTGAAAGAAAAGATTTTGGATGATGTGTGGTGGGATTACATTGATTATATTCTTTCCTTCACGGGTCCTATATATGACATGCTTAGGGCTTGTGATACGGACAAACCTTGCCTTCACTTAGTATATGATATGTGGGACTCAATGATAGAGAAAGTGAAGATGTCAATTTATAGGCATGAAGGGAAAAGAATAGATGAGGAATCTACATTTTACAATGTGGTGCATCAAATTCTCGTGGATCGTTGGAATAAAAACAATACTCCTCTCCATTGTATGGCACATTCATTGAATCCAAAGTAAGTACCACATTTAAATTTGTTTTACATCTTTCATTTTAATGGACTTATCTAGTCTTTCTTAAAATAATTATTTTTCCTATTTTGGATTGTAGGTATTATAGTGATGAGTGGCTCCATGAGGATCAAAATAGAGTTCCTCCACATAGGGATGAAGAGGTGACACGTGAGAGGAACAAGTGTTTTAAGAGGTATTTTGAAGATATCACGGAGCGAACCAAGGTGATAACTGAGTTTGGAAAATTTTCGGGTTATGTTGAAGCATTCTCAGAGTATGATTCCATTCATAATAGGTGGCACATGGATCCTTATACTTGGTGGTGTGCATATGGTGCATATGCACAATCTCTTCAAAAACTAGCTTTGAGATTGCTTGTGCAACCTGCCTCTTCATCTTGTTGTGAGAGAAATTGGAGTACTTACTCCTTTATTCACTCAGTGAGAAGGAACAAGATGGTCCCTCAACGCGCGGAGGATTTGGTGTTCATTCATAGCAATCTTCGTCTTTTATCAAGGAGGAGCTCCCAATACTTGCAAGGAGAGACAAAAATGTGGGATATTGCCGGAGATAACTTTGACTCACTTGATGATATTGGAATGCTTGGGATAGCTAACCTCTCACTTGATGAACCGGCTATGGAGGCGGTCCTATTTACAGATGAAGGAGAAGATGGAGGCGGTGGTGAAGATGTTGTAATAGTTTCCTCTACTTAGGTTGATATTTATGGATTTTGTAATAGTTATTGGTACATTGGATGATTTTATATTTTGTGGTTTGATTTTCATGCATTTTGTATCAAATGATGGTTGGTAGCTTCGAATGACATGTTATGTATTGATGGAATGCCATTTTATATTAATTGTGAACGATATATATTATGTTAAATCAATTAAATGTTTATTTTTTATAATTTTAATAGTGTTATTTTGTATATTTTATTACCTTTATTTGATTTTTTTTTAATAATTTTATGACATATAATAAATAAAATTAATTATATATATTGAACGTGTCCCCGGCGTGTCGTGTCCCCTATTTTTTGAAAATTTGCGTTTTTGCGTGTCCGTGTCGTGTCCGTGTCGTGTCGCGTGTCCGTGTCCGTGCTTCTTAGGTTGTGACAGTTGTTGTGACAGTTTACGGAGTCTTGCTGGACCCTTGTAGAAACTAACCGGAATCAATGTCGGGACAGTTTACAGAGTCTTGTCGGACCCATAAAGGAGCTAACCGGAATCAATGTCGGGACAGTTTACAGAGTCTTGTCGGACCCTTATAAAGTCGCACCCTCAAAAGGTGTGCCCAATCTTTCAAAAGGCGTGTCATCAAAAAGCGTGCCCAATCCATAAAAAAGCGTGCCATCAAAAGGCGTGCCCAATCTATAAAAAGGCGTGCCATCAAAAGGTGCGCCAGACACGCGGCGATGCACGTGATCGACAGAACGCGTGTCGGCCTCTTTGTCATGGTCTTTATAAACCGAAGCGGAGGCTGAGGCTTGGAAGCAGAGACAAAAACCTGCTAGAAAAACTCTGAAAAACTCTTCGTTTTCTGAGAGAGATTTCTGAGAGAGATACTCTGTAACACTCTGTTTTCTGAGAGAGATTTCTGAGAGAGATACTCTGTAACACTCTGTTGTCTGAGAGAGATTTCTGAGAGAAATACTCTGTAACACTCTGTTTTCTGAGAGAGATTTCTGAGAGAGACACTCTGTAACACTCTGTTGTCCAGAAAATGGCTTCGTCTTCCCGTGGTCTGCTCACTCTCTTTCCAGACCTTAACGAGTCAACAAGAGAGATAACTGGTGCGGGGGCCAGTGAACCTCAACCAAGCGCCCCAGGGTTTGCTCCGTTGAACTTTCCTATGCGGTCTGTGGAGCAAAAAATGGCAGTGCAAACTGACATTGAAGCCAATCAGTATACTTTGAAGTCCTGTGTGGAGACGATGACGGCAGTCACAAACTTGTCGCACCGGCTGCAGAGTAGGACAAATGAGGTGCAGCATTTAAACGGCCAATTGGCTCTGCTCCAGCGCATGTATAAGGATGCGCGAGCAGAGATAAGTGTGCTGAAGGCGGAAAACAAGGAGCTGAAGCGGAAGGCTACCGTGATGTTCCGATTTGGAGGTCCACCATATGCTGTAGTGGAGGAGCAGGGTGGAGTGAACGTGCTCGGTGGAGTGGGTAGTATGGAGGCAGCGCCGGTAAGGGACACCCAAGAGAAAAGCAAGAAGAAGAGACCTGCAGCAGAGTAGAGAAGAAAAATCCCACTGTGGGTGCGGGTGTGTTGTGGTGGTTTGTTTGTTTGTTGGTTTTTTTTTTTTTTTTTTTTTTTTTTTTTTTTTTTTTTTTTTTGTGTGTAAAATTGTGATCGGGGTTGATCCCTGAGATGAATAAAATATGATTTGGTGTGCAAAGCTATATGGTATGAAGGGAATTGGAAAAAGATTAAAAAGAATGTGAAAGAAAAATAAAGAAAAAATAATAAAAATATATTTGAAATCAAAAAATGAAAGATGGAGGAAATAAGGAAAGTGGTTTGGAGAAAATAAATAAAAATAAAAATAATGGAGTTGGAAATCAAACGGAGGAGAGATGAAGATTTTTTTTTTTTTTTTTTTTTTAATATAATATAATAAAAAGAGATATATATATATATATAATAAAGAAAGTGGGGAACAAGAGTGTAAAGAAAAGAAAAAGTATAGGTTGCATCGTGGGTCACATGGGTGAGTAAAAGAAAACAATAAAGAAATGAGTGGGTGCCCCCCATGTGCAAGGATAGTGCTGGCACTTCAATAGGTGGTACAGCCTGCTGAGCATCAGCTTTGACAGGAGCTGCCTTTGGACCTTTTCTCTAATAAATGCGTCAAACTGTTGCTGTTGGTGTTATCAAGAATGTGGAGAAGAGGAGGCTTGTCTGATGGCCTCTTGGGCTGTGTAATCATATCGAGGTTGGTGGACCTCTCAATCATGTTGTCACCCTCAAAACCAGAGATGGGGACAAAAGGAATTTTGTCAGGGTTGTAACCAACCTTCTTCAGATAGGAAGAGACTTCCTGCACAATTTCATCATACCTTGCTTTTGAGTACTTAGGAGTGGTAGCATCCATCTTGTTACAGCAGCAAATCATCTGCCTCACTCTAAGAGTAAAAGGAAGGAGAGCATGTTCACGGAAGAACTTGGGCTCCTTCTCAATCTCCTTGCCAGATCGACGATCAATCTCAGCAAACTTGACAGCAATGTGGGAGGTGTGGCAGTCAAGAACTGGAGCATACCCATTACCAATCTGACCCGGGTGATTCATAATAATAACCTGGGAGGTGAAATTTGCAGCTTCCTTGGCTGGATCATCCTTTGAGTTGGATGCAACAAAACCACGCTTGAGATCCTTCACTGCAACATTGTAGATGAAGACGATCGAGACGGTGGTGTATGGGAGGACAACAGTGAGAGGAGAGGCAGTGGTGGTGGACTCGAAGAAATTTCAAGGTATGTGTAGAAAATTCTAGCAGATTAGGTTGAGGTCCGGCGGGCGGCCAAGGCGAGGTTGCCGCCCGCCGGTGAAGCGAAAAATACTAAGTGCTTAACCTTGCTCTGATATCATGTAGAAAATTTAATGTATAAAGAGAAATAGAGAATTGTATTATTGATTGATATTAATGTTATATTTATTACAATGATTCATGATTCCTATATATAGAAGAGGGTGAGTGTGTAGTAGGTAAGGAGTAGGTGAAGTGGAGGTGGTAGTGGTGTAGTGGGTTAGGTTTAGTGGAGTAGGTGAGGTGGTAGTGGTGTAGTGGGTTAGGTTTAGTGGAGTAGGTTTAAGTGGGTGAAGTAGGTGGAGAGTAGGTGGATTTTAACAACTTCGTTTAAGTGACGGAGAAAATTCTATTAAGAGGTCAAAACTATTGACAAAACCGAGTGTTATTTGATGAGTCAAGGAGAATTAGGAAGACATCGACCCCACACCCCATCAAAAGAATGAACTTTCAACAAAGTTTGGCAACAGATCTTGCCTACACCACCAAGCAATTACTACTTCTATTTTTAGCACTAAATCACATGGTTTAGCAGGTGGTCAATTGCACAACTCATATAGTGGAGTAACAAATTATAAATCTCAAAAACTACTCTAAATTTCTTGGCACGCCATTCTCAACTCATCCAAATTACATTAGCATATGCCAGCAACCAGTAAAGCATGAAACTTCTATATGACTTTCCAGCATAGCAAAACCCAAAAATCTCTATTGCTAATATAACATATTGACTCGAAACAACCTTCAAGAGGAAAGAGGGGTAGAAAACACCATTAAAACTTTGAGCATGACATCAAACAAAATTCTTAAAAGACTAACCAATAAGAGTAAGGGAGCATGCGGAGCAATGGCACCACCATACAGTTGGTGCATTTGTATGATATGCCAAAGCAGCTACTTGGGTGCACAGAATTAAGTATTTGAAGATGCCAAAAAAAAAAAAAAAAAAAAAGAGAGAGAAAATACACTGCAAGCAATTTTCTAATCGGAGAGACAATGAGCCATCAATTTTCAACTGGTGATTTCATTGGCCTTAGTTCTAGTCAAGAACTGTTCACCTCTTACATACCACAGAAGAAAACAGGAAGGCAGAACAGAACCTAAGGAAGGTCTTTTAACCAATGAACTCTATTGATTTCCATGTAGTACTACCATGGTTCTAAATCGCAGTACTGGGACATGTATCGATATCTTAAGTATCAAGTGATGTATTGGGAAATGGGTGTTGCAGTCACAAATTTTTAAAAATCATTGGCAGCTCTTCTAAAACACAATTATATGTATTTTTTTAACTCTCTTAAAATCAATTTGTCAAGTAAAAATAGTTTTGAGACACATTTTTTATTTAATGAAAATATAAAAATGAATGATAACATTGCTCAAAGAGAATTGATGACATAAAAAGATGTTAGGTGGAGACCCTTTGACTGGTTGGTGGAAGCAAAACCATCAACCATTTGGGTAGAAAAGTCAACACCTACCAAGAATAAACGCCTCTAAATATAACACTTCTTTCTCATATTTTGTTATATAATCTTATTCCTGGTTTGATACCTCTTCTTTTCTCCAACCATCTCTCTCTTGTTCTCATATTTCTCTTTCTTTCTTTAGAAATTGAAGCAGTACAAGCGTAGATCTGTGTTTGTGGGATGTTAATGAAGACAAATGAAGAAGGAAACGGGGGATTTGCAGCAAAAAATTTGGACAGAACTCACAGGAACTCAGATCTGTGCCTTGAGGAGGAATAAAATGAAGAAATTCACAGCCAAAAAGCGAGACAGAAATGAACTGCGCTGCCACTGCTCTGTTTTCTGCTTTGAAGTGGGAACCGGTCTGTTATGGAGAGAAGCAGTCATGTGTAACCAGATTGACCCATTATGAAACAGAACCCAACCGGTTTGGCAAAGAAAATCAATCTTACTGCAATACAGGTCTGTGACCGAACCAGCTCCTTTAAAAACCTTCACATATTGGCCGGTTCGGTACATGATAGCTGGTTTTTAGTTCCTTGATCACAATTATCTCAAAAATTTGTTGAACCAAACCAAACAGTGAAACCTCTAAAATCAAACTAGCATATAGAACCAAAATAAAAATTCATTCTACCTGTAGAAGTATGTTAAAAAATATCAACAAAAATAATTCACTTTTTCAGAATATTCACCAAACTAGCCTTTTATAAAATGTGTCTACACAACAAATTATTCATATTATATAAGAACTATTAAAAAATACAATTTTGAATCATTTAAGAAGTGTAAAAATATGTTAGTGAAATATACATATATATATATATATATATTTATATAGAGAGAAAGTACCTTGTGAATAGGATGAATGAAGCCCTCATCTAAAGCAAGTACTTTACAGAAACCCCTATACGTATTACACTATAAGAGATAGCATGGTTTTGTTCGGTTTGCTCTAGTCTTTTTGAGCGTTAATCTATGAACCGAACCATAATCAACGATTCTTAATTACTTCGAACTGAACCTAATGATCCCCTCAAAAAAAAAAAGAAAAAAAAAAAAAAAAAAGGCACAGTTTGGACCGTTCTAGATCGGTTTACTGGTTCACTTCTCTTTTTGAGCACCACTCAGCCCATCAGATTTAAATACTAAAGTTTTCACCACAATAAGCTTATTGAAGGTCTATCAATTAGTAGTTACTCCTTTCTAGTCCTTTTTGTCTTACACTAACTTGCTGCTAGTGTTTTAAAAATGTGTATGTGTGTGTGTACGCGGGCGCGCGCATGCGTGTGTGTGAGAGAGAGAGAAAAAAAAAGAGAGAACAAAGCTACAAGTCATGAGCAAATTAATGAAGGAATCGTACAAATTGTGAGCAGTTCTTTGTCAACAACCATGGCTCTAATGATTGTCCATATTGACAAAAAAATATTTAACTCTCTACGAAAAGTAATCGATCAAATCTACTTTCCAAAAAAAAAATCATATTCTGTATTCTGGAGGCTTTATTAAATTATAACTAATGTCAACATGATTTTTGAGAAGGGAAAAGAGTCAAATTTCTCAAAAGAGGCCTATTTTTAGAATGAAGTGCTTCAATATTATTTGAAATGATTACGTCATAGTTGCAATTTTCCATTTCACCAAATCTTTAAATAATAAATCTATTTCCAACAAATATTGCATAATCAATTGAATCTTTCTTGAATTCACTTTGCCAAGCCAAAATTTAAACCCCAACTTCTGAAGAATTTTCACAAGTTTTAAAATGATCCCCCTTCAGATTAAGCTAAAACAACATTCGATTTCGAGGAATTCATACAGTAATGTTTTTGATAGCCCCTTCCCCATTTCAACATAAAACCACTAGCAAAAGGTTCCCCTATTACTCAATGCCTATGTAGAATATGGATAAAAAACATCTTGCCAATTTAAGGCCTATCAAATGAAAGCAACCCGAACCTTATTTCGATAGTAGTCTAGCTCCTCGAGATAATATCCCAACTCCAGCACTGGATTAACTCAGCCCTAAAGGAATTATTACATGGCATTGCTCTACTCATCATATCTATGAGAGAAAAAATTTAGCAAGATGGAAGAATTACAACACTCAATGTAACAAAAGTCACATTCGGTTTCTTTAGCAGCTATAACACAAGCTATGATAACTATATGCAATAGGGAGTAAAAATAATGTTTCTAGACAAAATAAGAAATAAATCACTTCTGTAGATCCATAAATAAGATTTACGAATAATTTGCATTTTATTGCATTCATGACCAGCAACCCAGCAAGCTATCTCTAGTTTAAGTAGAAGGAAGGAATCAGATAGTTGGTACAAAATAGTATGTGCAGCATCCCATCCTATTCCCACCTCCAATCATGAAATAGCACCCTAGTTAAACATAAGGAAGAGATAAAACTACCACAAGATAAATGAGTACAACCTAGTTTAGTCTCCATTGGATGGGGTTTGGAGGAGGGGAATTGGGTACAAACCTAACCTTTGGCATTTCCTCGAGTATGAACCCACAACCTCAAAGTTGATAGGCCAAATTTTAACCACTAAACTAGTGGCGTCCTAATCAACTACCACTAGATAAAAAAACATCCATATATATATCTTGCTAACTTGCTCAGATATATGAATTTACCTCCTTGCAGCTATTTTTTGGAAATAAGGGCGTATATATTTTCCCTTCTTTTTCTTCAATTCTTTATATTTCCTCCCTTCGTGAACACAAGCAATATTACCAATCAAAGTTGCAACATAGCAGTTCTCTAGCCGGTTGACCATAAAAAAAACTCATCTTTTTTTTTCCTTTTGTTGCCTACGCAATTTACCTAATGAGTTACAAGATGGGTTGAGCATCACATTGGCATGGCTATTTTACATTTTTTTCTTTACAGTGACACGTGAAAACATTATTATGTTGCACTTCAAAATAACAGCATCCCTTCAAGACAAACTGCATAAGCAACAGGAATTTCTGGTGTTCTTTATAAATTAGCTGTATCTACTAGTATGTGGACTTCACAGCCCCTGAGCATGCTAAACGTCAAAACCATAGACTTGTTTAGTAGGGAGTAATTGATTAGGGAAAACAAATTCTTGGAGAAATGACCAAAGAGCATGGACCACATAGAGAACAAAACTTGAATCAAGGAAAGCAGGTATAAAATTGCATGAACATACACTTGCTACTCTTTTTGAGTCACTTTAGAAATCCATCAAAAAAAAAAATTCATATAATCACAACGCAAATAAAATTGAAGCAAAGCACAAAGGACCAAGGATCACCACAGCTTGCTCGCCAAATTTCTCTTACCGTGACCCTACTTTCCTGCTTTGTGTATGAATGTAATAAGATCGATGGAGTTCTCCTCCAAGACACCTTTGGTTAACCGTTCACACCTAATCACCCATTTTCCATTCCTACATAGAGTCATGGGTAACGACAGATCCAGATTGATTGATTATGTAAGGCCCCCGATCAATACAAGTCATTGAGCACCTCTTTTTGATCAACATGGCTGCAACTGAACTAAGCTTTTGTGCTTAAGCCAACTATTAAGACTAAAGCTATGCCTATACAACAGTTGATCATCCAAGCTGCATATTTCAACCAATGGCACCACACAAGATTTGCACAATTTCACATATGATCAGACAACCTATTTCTAGGGCTCATCAAGTATTAATTTCCAATCAAAATTAAAATTTGGTTCTAATTCACAAATTCACAAATCTCCTAACATATAATGTACAGTAAATAAACCAAAAAAAAAAAAAACACTTCAAATCCATACAAGTTGAATCAAATCAACATACATTAACTACTTAAGAGTTCAAAAAATCAAATCAGATATCAACCAAAAGCTGATAATTCAAATTACACTGATATATATATATATATATATATTGAGAAAATGAAGTGAGTACCAATGGTAGGAGCGAGATCTTCAACAGAGTTGGAGATGAAACTGACGAGAAGACTGCTTTTGCCAACGCCGGAGTCGCCGATCAGCAAGATCTTGAATGACAGATCGTAACTGCTGCTCTGTGCTGACGACGAACCCATTGATGATCAATGTTTCTCTCTCTACCTTCTCTCTCTGTTTCTCTCTCTAACCACAACAAGGACGACAACAGTGACAATGTTGTGTATTTAATGAGATACAAAACAAAGCAGAGAAAAAGTGAAAGCTCAATGCATATCTCTTTTCTCTAATGTTGGAATAGAAAGAAAGTATGATATGTATCTATAGGTGAGTGTGTATTTACGGGGCTGTTTGGAGGGGGTTACATTAGTATTTTTTTTTTTTTTTAAGAATAATGCTATATGTACTAATTACTATATTAATTAATGTATCAATTGATAATGTGATATAATTTAAGAGATTTTTAATATTTATAATATGATTAATGAGTGTAATTAATAATAATGTCATAGCTAGTGTTTGTACACTAAGCAGTCTACTAATTGGTGCATATAGTAATGCCGATTTTTTTATTTATGAAAAAATATATAATATGAATTGAGATTAAAATGATATAGTAGAGAGATGAAATGTGACTTAAATAAGTTGATTTGAAGTTAAATAAAATAATATATTAAAATAGCATGTCAAACAAGTGTGTGCTTGTTAGAGGTTTTTTATGTCTCGTTTGGGAACCCTCCATTTTAGTTAAAAAGTTACTAAATTAATTAAAAAGTCAACAACTCATATCAAAAAGTTAAAGATTCTCTTTTCTCTCTACTTTTTACACATCTTTTCGTAAAAAGTCAAAAAATCATCCCCAACATATTAGTTTTTTTTAGCTCATATTTTAGCCAAATAGCCTAAAAGTTACTAAATTAGCTTGTTCCCCAGCGAGGCCTTAATTTTTTATTTTTTGACTATTTTAGTTTGGAGTTAAAAAGTTCGTTTGGATTGAACTTTTTATTTTTTTTTATAAAAATAAATAAATTTATTATGATTTAAATATAACATTTTATCTTATTAATTTTTTTATATATTTTATATTTTTATAACTAATAATCAAAAAAAAAAATCAAATTAGCCTAAACGAAGGGGGAGAGAGAGAGAGAGAGAGAGAGTGAAATAGGAAAAACGGCTACGGGGACAACAAAACGTTGTGTTGTTCAACTTGTTTGTCTTTTTGTTTGTGATTCTGTTGGTTTTCTTAAGGATGTTTTCGTTTTTTCATTTTCGCAACAAAACACATAAAAAGTTGTTTTGTTTTGTCCAAGTGTTTTTTTAAATTGTTTTCTGAAGAATATTATATTCATAAAAAAATCAATTTTGAGGAAATATTCAAAAAAAAATTGCACAAAAAAGTAAGAAAAATTAAAAGCAATTTTAATATTTTCAAAGTTTTCATTTTTTTTTTTCAAAACTCAAACATATAAATTACAATCAACAAATAAAAAGTTTAATTATACCAAGATACAGTTAATTATTAAAAAATATTACTTTACCCATTTTAGAGGTAATTTGGAAGGAATAAAAGTGATATATTTTTATAATTAAATACTAAAAATATACTAATTCATATATGAGATTGTAGAAATAATATTCACTAATAATTGAGAGATGTTAGTGTAATTAAACCCATATAAAAGCAAAAAATATTCAACGGTAGTTATTCTTTTCTTTGATTCAACAACTATTCTTGTTGGAAAAAATTTCGATGTGCAATGCACATCATATACAACCCTACCACAAAATTATGTAAATTTTCACAAACTTATATAGATGATCTCACAAAAATGCGTAATTGATCTCATAAGCGATCTTATGTTATGAGATCACTTATGTATTTTTGTGAGATCATCTTTATAAGTTCGTAAAAACTTATGTAATTTTGTGATAGAATTACATACAGTGTGCATTGCACACCGAAACATTTTCTATTAATGTTATCAAATTTTAAAAATAATAATGCTTATTCATTGGCAAATTATATTTTATGTAGTCTCTTCTAGTATGAAATTGGTATTACAAATACACATCTTGAGATTTGCTTAAAGTACATATTGCTCCATGTGATTTGAAAAATTACAAATACTCCTTTATTAGAATTTTTTATTTAGCATAATTAACGAAAAAAATGAAATTCGTAATTGCTTTCCTATACAATAATAAAATTACCTAAATTATTAATTGAGACATATTTTTAACATTATTAAAAACTGTTAATTGACTTGATGATTTATTAATAAAACGAGCGATTTGTTATGAAATTAGAAATCTCGGGGGTGAAATGTAATTTTCAAAATCACATCAGGCGATTCATATTTTAATCAAATCTCATGGAACATATTTGTAATTTATCCATAATTTTAATGCATCAATTTTGTACTCTAATTTCTAGTAATAATAAAAATTGTACTCTAATTTTTTATACTATCAATATAGTTTAATTAATAATAATATCCTTTATAAATTAATTTGAAATTAAA
Organism: Camellia sinensis; assembly: GCF_055761805.1. Lineage (NCBI taxonomy): Eukaryota > Viridiplantae > Streptophyta > Magnoliopsida > Ericales > Theaceae > Camellia > Camellia sinensis. The sequence goes on from NC_138970.1 coordinate 76,904,711, forward strand.
AAGTAAAAGTAATTGGGAGATTGAGGTACAGTTTGAAATAGTTCATTGTCTTCTAGACCATTTAATCTTTAATTTTTATCCAATTCATAACAAATATTATCAATTCAATTAAATTAATACAAAATAAAAAAAATTAAATAACAAAATTAATATAATTAAAAAACAAAAAACAAAACAGATTAGGGAAAAGACAAGTGTAATTTAGGGCCTTTATTCTTTTCTTTTCTTCAATCTCTTTCTCTCTTCATACTCAAATAATATCAGATGCGATTCCGCTTTCGCGGAATGTACGGTTCGTGTCGTGACTTGTAACCCACCTGAGCCGAAAAGAGAAAAATGGTTTTCTTGTAATTACGGCTATGGAGATGGCTAAGGGGTGAATCATTGCCCACTCGCAATGGCTTCGGTGTTGATGCCACGCACTTTTAGAAAGGTCAAGTTTTGGTACTTCCAAAAAAAGCTAAAAAGTCAAAAAGTTATTCAAAAAGTTAAAAAGTTAACACTATTTACCAAAAGTCAACAATTACGGCTGCACAACTCCCAATTCAAATTTTTCCCTACAAATCAATTTTTACAATTTTTTATTACACATTTTTCAATAAAAAATCAAAAAGTTAACCCAAACATCCATATTTTCAACCTCAATTTTTTAGTCCAAAAAGACAAAAAATGTACTTTTTTAGTCTGCCCAAACTTGGCCATGGCTAGAGAGCAATTGGGCCCCATGTACTTTGGTGAATGGTCCTAATCCGAACGGACTTATGTGGTTGTGGTTTTATATTTTGAGCATAAAAGGTGTCTCATTGTGAGGCAGATTCTAGTGAACTTGTTTATGCTTTTAAGACAAATGGGGGATAACAAGGATTGTTTAATATGGTTTGGGGTGTAAATTTGATCCAGATTGACAAGGTGTTGAGCTTGTCGGGCTCCCATCTAAAAATTGATTTGGGACAGGTCGATTTATTTGTGCAAAATCTCAGTGCAAGCCCTAGAGAAATTTGCTCCTTGGGTTGCGACTCAAGCATGAGCTTGGGCGTAGATTCGGGCTAGGTAATTTTTTTTTTTCTTCCATCAAAATAGCTTAAAATATAACGTTGGACATTGGGCGGGTCGGGTCTCAAAGTGAGCTTGGATAGAGTTGGTAGGCAAAGACTTTGGGCTCAGTCGGGCCAGAAAAACGTGGCCCAGACCCTAGTTTAGGAGGCTAGGCTGGGCTGGGTCGAGCCGAGCATGTGGCGAGTTTCGAGCCAGCGGGGCAGTTTTACACCCCTAAATATAATCTATATCAATTTTTATATTTAAATTGAAATTTTTGTAGAGAAAAGAAATATAAAAATAAAATAAAAAGTAACAAAAATAAAATTAATTTTAAGGATTAATTAGTGAAATTTGTATATGGCATATGGTCTAAGGATTGATATCATTAATGAAATATATTGGTGAAAACTGCAAATTATTGTTCTAAATGATTTTTTCTCTTCATTTTTACCCTCATTCTTTTTCTATCTATACTTTCTCTCTTTCTCAAACACTAATATCAATTGTCACCCGCCACCATCACTGGCGACTCACTGAAAAAGTAATAGGAAAATTGGTTGGCACTGGGAAAGTCATTGAAAAATTGTCTGCCGTTGAAAAATTCATTAGCAACGTCCTACGGTAGTGGGCAACGGTGGCAAACAAGTGGACAAATAGACAAATAGGTAGACATATGGACAAATAGATGAACACATGGATAGATAAATAAGACATGTGAACAAATTAGTGGATCGATAGATGTACATATAAGGATATTATAGTCTTTCAAATTATTATTATCTATATGAACAAAAAAAATGGAGTTTGAGACAACTGTCTCAAAAATTTAAAAATTAAACTACCAATCAAAGTGCCTGACTTTTAATCAATTTTCTCTCTCTTTTTTCTCTACAAATTCCTATTTCAATTCAAGATTTGGCTAAAGGTTGCAAAATGGAATCGAATTGCAAAGATGAATCCGATTTTAAGTTATATTTGGATAGGAAAAAAGAAAGAAAAAAAAAAACAAAACAAAACAAATGCCAATAAGTCCTATTTTATTTTTATAGATTACTATTGGATCCTATCAAATATTAATATGGACAACTAAATTCTATTTGTTATGAAATAACCCAAAAATGTTCATTCTTCCATAATGAGATATGTTATTCTATTTTTACTCCTCTTTAATATGAATAACAATTTCATAAATATTTTAATCCAAGTAAAATTATATTTTTAATTGTAAAAATTATGATATTTTATTAAAAAAATCTTGAAATCACAATAAAAATAATTACCAATAAATTTTATTTTGTTTTGAAAATTATTGTTGAGTTATATCAAATTTCAATATTCATAAATAAGTCTTATTTTATTTTTTAATTAATGAATTGTTAACAAAATTCAATTATTCAAAATTATATATTTTACTTTAATTTTATTTTTCTCATTAAAATATGAACTAAAAATTTTGTAAAGACTTTATTTTATAATAAAAATATTTTTAATTATTGAAATTAAGTGAAATTTTCATAAACAAAAGTATAAATATATAGTATTATTTTTATAACTCTTTAGAAATTTAATAGAATTATCCCTTTTAAAAATTTTACAGTAAAAAAAAAAAAAAAAACACTCACAACTTGAGATAACAAAAAATGATGTATTTTATACTAGAATTGTTTCGATTCAATTGTTCTTTATGATTTTTTTTTAATATAATAGTAATAATTTTTACAATTAAGATTTTTAATTTTAATTAAGTTAAAATTGTTGTTGATATTAAATAGGAAAGGTACATTTGGACAAGATGTACCATTATAGAAGAATGGACATTTAAGGTTTATATTGTGTTTGGTTGGGAGATTTTGAAAAGGATTTGAAAAAAGAAAAAGAAAATGTGCGTAAACTAAGTGAAATATAGGTATATTTTATTTACATTTCACCTACATTTTTTCCTTTTCTTTGGAAATCCTTCCAACTCTTCCAATTAAACATAACATTAATTGTTCATATTAAAACTTGATAGGATTTAATAATAATCTTAAAAGCAAATTAGGTTTTAGGCCTCGTTTGGGAACAGGCTAATTTAGTAACTTTTTGGCTATTTGGCTAAAATATGAGTTAAAAAAAACTAGTATGTTTGGGATGACTTTTTGGCTTTTTACGAAAAGATGTGCAAAAAGTAGAGAGAAAAAAAAATATTTGACTTTCTGGTATGGATTGTTGATTTTTTGGCTAATTTAGTAACTTTTTAATTTTTTAACTAAAAAAGAGAGTTCCCAAACGAGGCCTTATTGATATTTTTTTCAAGAAAAAACGAAGAAATTTTATTGCTGATAATAAATTCTCGTGACGATGCGTTGCAAGTGTTTAGGTCCTTGGAGAATTATTTATGAGATAATGAATATTCTAAAGTCATTTACAACCCTTGAAATATTTAGAAAATTTCAAGGTTTGCACGATGGTTGTGAATGACATTTGTACTTAGGCCTCGTTTGGGAACAGGCTAATTTAGTAACTTTTTGGCTATTTAGCTAAAAAGGTAGGTAAAAAAAACTTATATGTTTGGGATAACTTTTTGGCTAATTACGAAAAGATGTGCAAAAAGTAGAGAGAAAAGAGAATCTTTGACTTTTTGGTATGGGTTGTTGGCTTTTTGACTAATTTAGTAACTTTTTGGCTAATTGACTAAAATAGCCTCTTGCCAAACGAGGCCTTAATTGTTTGTTTAGCAATTAGAGATGGATTGGACAAGGGGACATGTGAGGTCATGTGCCTTTGTTCCCTAATCTTGTCTAGTCTAGCATTTGCTTGATTGAATTGTAAGTCTGCCTTCCAACCTACCATATGAGAAATCTTTAAATCTTACATTAGGATAGTTAATCTCCTCTCAATATTATCTACTCACAATAAGAAATTTTAGTTTTGATAACTAAATTTTTAGTCATCAAAAATGTCATTTTAGTCGTCGAAAATTTTGCCCGACTAAATATTTTGGTCGCGGGAAGGTTGTTGGGAAGGTATTGGCGACTAAAAACTATTTAGTCGCCAAAAGTCCTATAAATGGCAACTAATATTTTTAGTCGCCAAAAATTTTATTTTCCGCTACTAAAACTTTGGTCGCCAAAACTTGAAGTATCTACGGTGATCAAAGGTTTAGTCGCCAAAGGGTTTTTTTTCATCTTATTTTTTTATTTTTTTCATTTTATTTTTTTTAGCTACTAAATTTTTAGTCACTTAAAGTCTTCTTTTATTTTAGTTACTAAATATTTAGTAGCCAAAAGTTTTTCTCCATTTTATTTTTATTTTTAGCAACTAAATATTTAGTAACCAAAAAATTTTTTTCATTTTATTTTTATTTTTAGTTACTAACTATTTAGTTGCTAAAAATATTTACTTTATTTTTGGCTACTAATTGTTTAGTCGCCAAAAACATGATTTTATTTTATTTTTTATATATTTTGTCCACAACATGTATGTATTCCATGTAACCTGTATCATATATATAAATAAAATAATACATATATTATCAATCATTCGCAATTTGCATCCATTTCACTTCCAACCATCCAAGAATGAATAACTTTTAATGTTAAATTTCATACAAATTAAGTATATTCCAACCTAAAATAATAATATTATTCCATACAAAGCAGAGAATCATACCAAAACATATCCTCCGTACACAAACATATTCACTACCATGTCAAATATATTCCCTAAAGAAGATATCTTTATTGCTGTAAAATAAGTTAAGCCAAGACACCTCAACCAGAAATTTAAACTTTTTTGCATTATTGTGGAGTGATCTCTTCAATAAATTTTCCTAAACCACATAATTATAAAACACGTTAGACGAAGAAACACAAAACACAACCAACCTTGTTATATTAATTCCAAGACACAACCAACCAAACACAACCAACCTTGTTATATTAATTCCAAGACACAACCAACCATGTTATATTAATTGAGAACATGCTGCAAACTCTACAAACCTATATTCCCATGTGCAACTCATTAAAATCATTTCTTTCAATTTGTTTTCCTATTGTGATTGACTATGTATGTAATGCAACATTGTGTAAAATGCATCCTAATTTATCGCCACCAATGATTTGGGAGATTTACGCCACATGATTCAAAATAATATAACCGCAACATTTGTCACTTACCCATAATAGTTTAGAATTCTCACTTTATGGGTACACATCATAAATTCGTACATCTATAACCAATCTATTTTTATTTCAGGTTGTATTAAGCACAGACAAATTACTGTTAGTATTAATATTTATCAATTTTTTCCTTTTTTAATCATCATAAGTAATTTGTTGGTTGGATAAGTACATTAGGGCAAGGTAATTTTTTTTCCCTAGAAAGGTATTATTTTGGAGGAGGGAGTAAACCCATGACATAGGGATGTAATTTTTTTTTTTTTTTTTTCAGACAAATACTAATAGATAATCTATCTTTTTCACCAACAATGGGGAATGAAGAAATAATGCTAAGTGCCCTTGGGGAAAGTGAAATATGTTTTATTTTGTTCTAAGCTAGAGAGGAAAGTTAGATTACAATTGTTATAAAATTTCATCATCTCAACTTTTGGGCCGAAAGGCAACAACAATGGAAATTATATTGTTGATTAGGATATTTAGCAATATTCCATCCAAAGACAATAAACCAATAAAAATACAATGGGTATGTTTGGTTTGTGTTTGAGAGATGTGTTTTAGAGATAAAAAGTACGAAAACATGTTTGGTTTGGTTTTTTTTAAAAGATGTTTTGGAAAATTATTTTGAGATAGAGTTTTGGAAAAAGTGATTGATTTGATGTGTGTGAGAGAGAGATTTGTTTGGAAAACTTGTTTGGTTTACAAGTTTTGGGAAATTTTTTTGGGAAAATTTGTTTGGTTTGGTTATTTTTGAAAACTTATTTGTAGAGAAAATTTCCCAAATTTTTTTCAGAAAATCAAACCAAACGATAATTTTCCCTGTCAAAAACACTAAACAACATACAAAATTGGTTGTTGATTTTTTTTTTTTCTTTTTCTTGCAGTGGCATAATGTCAAACACATGGTGAGCAAAATATCAAATTGTATCATAATAATGTAAGAACAAAAATACATAGACGCCAATACCAGTTGTAATTTTGGAAAAATATGTCCCAATAACAATTTAAAATATGAATTTGATGAACAAACAGAAAGGAAAGCAAAGCAAAGCAAAGCAAAACAGGAAGAAAAAAAAAACTGCAGTGTTCTGTTTGTTCTTAACCCTGACATATCGTTCTTTCCTTGCTTCAAGTTTGTTCTTACCATCATAAATTTAAAAATTAAAACCAAATAACTAAAACGAAAATATAAAAATTCAAGCATTAATTAATAAAAAGAAATAGCTTGAAATATAGTGGAAATACAAACTTGTAAAAGATATAGAAGATGAGATACTTACTAGGCAACTAAGGAAGATAGTAGAAGAGAGTTCACTTCAAATGGAATTGGCCGAAGTATATTTGCCTATACTGTTGACCTCATTATCTCCTATATCTCAAAGTTCTTGTCCTGGAATAAGAATGCAATGAACAAAGGTAGTGTTTTAGTTCACTGGAATGGAATGCTCATTTCATCAAATATTTATTCTCATATTTGATTGACTAAAAAATAATGACAAAACCCATACAAATGAAATTATCATTCACCAATTCAACTTGAGCTTGGCACATAAACAAACATGTAATAGGCAATCTAAATAAATATCTTGGATGGCTTTAGAAAGTAGAAAAGGCAATCCACAAGAATCTAACAATGACCACACTTGACTAGAATTAAAAAGAAAGAAGCCACTCTTATTGTAGATATAACATTAAAACCAAATACCTTAAACCAGAGACAGTGTGTCTTTGCCTCAAAAAACCCAATTCACTTGCTGCCACAGAAGAGGAGGGTCTCTTGTCTTGGACCAATCTTCCACTTTGCAAGAATCTTGTCATGGCCCGAACCCGCTCCTATGGATTAAGGTCATAACCGGCCAGTAATCAAGGGATTACCTGCGGCCTCAAACCATACAAAAACATAATCCATCAGAGTTAAGGGGCCAAACAGAAGCAACTTAAAAATTTTGTCCATAGAGCCGTGCTTACATGGCACATCAAATAACACATATCTGTATTCATTAATAACTCACACCAAAAAGGAAATCAACTTGAAGTGTTATACACACACAGGATCATTCAAGTCTTAGTCAGCCTAGTCAAAACTTATATACAAAGGTAGTCCAGCATTTCGTCAACGTAACGAGATTATAACAAAAGATCAAAAGAGGCGAAAGTAAGTCTCATGCGTGAGACGTTTAGGCTGACTCTCCAAAACTTGACCTTTCTCACAGACTTCACCGGGTTGGATTTGGACATCTCTTTGCTCACCTACATACACATGAATGAGTGTGAGCGAAAGCCCAGTGAATAATATCAAATAAAGAAGGTACGCAAATGAAATTCACATATATCAGACGGCCTTGGGCCCATGTAGAATTCTATTTAGTGCATTATTTTGGCACATTAGGCGATCCAAGCCCGAACATATCAAACGGCCTATGGCCCTCTTCGTTCCTTAACAAACGGTCTCGAGCCCAATTTATTCAGGTACATCAAACGGCCTTTGGCCCAATCCATTGTATAGAACGGCCTTTGGCCCATTCATTCATTCATTCATGTCAAACGGCCTTGGGCCCATTTATTCATTCATTCATGCCAAAAGGCCTTCGCCCCATTTATTCATTCATGTCAAACAACCTTCGACCCAATCGTTCATGTCAAACGGCCTTTGGCCCAATCATTCATATCAAACAGCCTTCGGCCCAACCATTCATGTCAAACGGCCTCCGGCCCAATCAATTGCATCCAACGGCCTCCGGCCCAATCAATTGCATCCAACGTCCTTTGGCCCAATCATATGACATAACAAATATTTGTCCACAATTCGATTTAACAAACTTATAAGACTTAGATAGAAGTAAGCAATTGGACAAATAATATACTTTAAATATCTTTATTGAGATATTACTCATAGTGATCTGCCGATGGATTTGCCCTCGTGCTTGACCCTACACATTTCATAAACATAATGAGTCATAAACGATTCAATCCGTTCTTAATTCATACATCTCTCTTAGGCTTCTTTCTTATCCTTTTAACTCATTTATGATGCTCAATGCATGCCTAAGAGTGCTTAGAAATGAAAGAGAACGAAAAATGAAACACAGAACACCTTTACAAAATTTCCGAAACAAGGGTCCCCGCTCGAGCGTGGGTTCCGCCGCTCGAGCAGACCCTCATGGTCTGCAAAAGTACTGGTTACCTCATTATTACGCTCGAGCGTGAATTCGGATGCTCGAGCTGAAAGTCACACTACATGGCTCCCCGCTCGAGCTTGAATGTCCCCGCTCGAGCGGACATTAATGTCTGCAAAAATTCTGGGAGCTTGCATTTCACGCTCGAGCGATGCTTTCCCCGCTCGAGCGGACATGCCAAATTTTGGGTTTTCCAGCAAGCTGACTGAGCTTCAAACTTGTATTCAAACTTACGTTTCTTGCATGTGATGACTCATAACTCTCATATACATTTACTAACATGATACAAACACCAAAATACAACATTATGAAGTTCAATTCCCACAAATCAGTTACATGCATGCCTCAAATTATTCCAAACTCATCACCAACATAACAAATTCAAACATTCAAGACTCACACCTCCATGATTTGCACTTGCATGTGGGATATACCCTTTATCCTCAACTTAATTGGTGAAGAGATGATCAAAAACACAGACTTCAATCAAAATTCAACATGGATTACACACTTTATGCCCAAACATGGAAATTCATAGCAATTTCTTGCATGCATGCATCTATTGACTTCAAATTCATCAATTACAACTCAATTCTTGTTCTTGGTCACATAATTACTTGAATTTACATGGTTACAAACTCAAATTCATGAATCAAGGGTTGATCACTCACCTAGGGGCTTCAATTCTTCCAATTATAGCTAAATCTTGAGCTAATCCCCTTAGTTCTTGAACCCTCTTGCAATTCTTCAATGTTGGCCCCCCTCTCTCTCTCTCTAGAGAGCTAATCTCAGCCAAATGAGTGAAATGAGCTCAAAACCAAATGAATGTGAGTGTAATGCCCCCTTTTTATAGTCTCCCACTTAATCAAATTGATTAAGGTTAATAATAGTGCTCTAATTAATTATTCTGAATCTAATTATTTTGATCCGAATAAATTTCTAATTAAATTTCACCATAGGCTCTAAAAATTACGCTAATCACAATGGCGTAATCAATTTCGATTTCTACGGCCGATAAGGCCTTTAATTTAAATTCTAAAGCAGATAATCAAACAGATTTTCCTACGGTGAACAGATAGAAATTCCAAATCACATATATTCATATAAATGGCACTCAAAATCATATCAAACACATAATCACAATCATAATTAAGATCAATTAGCATAATACGGAATAGGGTTATCACAGTCTTCCCTTCTTTAGGAAGTGTGGTCCTCTAAACTTATTTTACCTTCGTTAGGAAACAAAAGTGGATAGCATATTCGCATTTCATCCTCTTTTTCCCATGTGGCATTCATCTCATAGTGTTCTTTCCATTCCACTTTCACCATCGGGATGGACTTGCTTCTCAATTGTTTCACTTGCCGGTCAATGACTCGTTCCGGCCATTCAGCGTACTCCATATTTTCATCAAGAGCTACCCGGTGATAATTAATCACATGAAATGGATCTCGAAGATAACCCCTCAACATTGATACATGAAATACATTATGGATTTGTTCGAATCCCAGTGGCAAAGCAACTCGATAAGCAACTGGACCAAGTCTTTCTAGAATTTGAAACGACCCAATGTAACGGGGCGACATTTTACCTTTCTTTCCGAATCTTACTTGGCCTTTCATCGGAGTCACACGGATAAACACATGGTCATCAACCTCATATTCCAGAGGTCTTCTTCGAACATCTGCATAATTTTTTTGTCGGTCTTGAGCTGTTTTGAGCCTCTATTAGATAATTCTAATCTTCTCAGAAGTGTCTTGCACAATTTCAGGCCCAAGCAAAGCCCTATCCCCGACTTCCATCCAACAAATTGGTGATCTACATTTTCTACCATACAAAGCCTCGTATGGCGCCATACCGATACTGGAGTGGAAGCTATTATTGTATGCAAACTCTGCTAGTGGCAAATAGTCTTCCCAATTCCCTTGAAAATCTAAAGCACACATTCTCAGCATATCTTCTAACGTCTGTATGGTCCGTTCTGATTGCCCATCTGTTTGTGGGTGGAACGCAGTACTAAACCTTAGTTCTGTCCCCATAGCTTTCTGCAAACTCTTCCACAATCTAGATACAAATTTCGGATCTCTATCCAACACAATAGATACCGGAACTCCGTGTAAACGGATAATCTCATCAACATATATAGTAGCCAATCTATAAGCATCAAATGTAGTCTTAATAAGCAGAAAATGTGCAGATTTAGTCAGTCTATCAACTACAATCCAAATAGAATCCATACCTCGAGGAGTCCGAGGTAGACCAACAACAAAATCCATAGTCATATGCTCCCACTTCCATTTAGGAATAGGGAGAGGTTGAAGTAGACCGCCTGATTTCTGATGTTCAGCTTTAATTTGCTGACATTGAAGGCACTTGGACACGTACTCCGCAATTTCTTTCTTCATTTTGGGCCACCAAAAGCTTTGCTTCAAGTCTCGATACATCTTATTGTTACCCGGATGCATAGCAAACACCGATTTATGAGCTTCATCTAGAACTCTTTTCTTTAGTTCTGGAATATCTGGGACACACATTCGGTTTCGAAATCTTAACACTTCATTTTCAATGCTAAACTCTACCTTCGGACTTGTCTCAAATTCATCAATCACTTTCCTGAGGAATTCATCTTCTTTCTGTTTCTGTTTAATCTCTTCAATGGTTGCTGGTTCAGTTGAAATGGCGGCTATCAATCCGCCATCTTCACACCATATCACTTTAATCTCAGACTTCTCAAAATCTTGCAAAATTTCTTTTTGTTCAGTAAGCAAACAAGCCAAATTCCCCATTGATTTTCTGCTCAAGGCATCAACAACTGTATTGGCTTTCTCGGGGTGATACTGGATTTCAAGATCATAATCTTTTATCGATTCAAGCCATCCCCTCTACCATATATTTAGCTCCTTCTGTGTAAAGAAGTACTTCAGACTTTTGTGATCCGTGTAGACTTCACATTTTTGCCTCATACAAGTAATGCCGCCAGATTTTCAAAGCAAACACAACTGCGGCCAATTCTAAATCATGTGTTGGGTAGTTCTTCTCATGTGGCCTCAACTGCCGAGAGGCATAAGCAATTACCTGTCACGACCCAAACCCGCCCCTATAGGTTTAGCATCGTAACTGGCCAGTAATCCTTGGATTACCGAAGGCCTCTGAACAGATTAACAAAATTAAGGGGCTAGCGGAAGCGAATACATAAATATAATTGTCCAATGAGCTATGTTGACTTATATGAAATAGAATAATTAAAACTTTATATACATATCCGGTAGTCAACCATACGTTATACCCACACACATTACAGTATTTTAAGTGCAACCAACAACATCAAATCAAGTCTTATACACATACAGGACCCAAAGGACTAAACATAGGACACTTAGGGAACCTCCACGTGAGGCGTAGTGGTTGGTTGACAACAGACACACAGATCCGAGCAAAAGCCTTCGGGCTTGAACTCCAGAATGCTTACCTATATACATATATATATAAACAGTGAGCTAAAACCCAGTGAATAACATTAAAGTAAACGGGTTAGTGAACGAAATCCGAACATATCATAAGCGGAAAACAGATCAGAGCATAGTCATTCTCATATCAGAACATAATAATGGTACATCCCATAGAACACATTACAGAACGTCTTCCGACTAGAGTAATCGGTTCCGGATACCGATTAAACACATATCACCACAATGAAGTGGCTAACGAGATCTCGTAAACTTGTATGTCATGGACCCGCTTTTTCATGTCGTCCCCCATGACTTGGGACTATCTATGGATGCCATAATAGATTTCAAACTTGAGATGTTCGTTCACGTAAACAGATATCATTCAGAAATCATAGCTTATCACATTTCATTTGGAACATAATTTCATATAAACGTATCTTTACGATAACGTTACTCACAGTGGTTCCAATAAGCGGTCAATCAATCCTCGAGTCTTGACCTACAATCACAAAATACATAACACAAGCATGTCTTATTATTACACATTCAAGTGGCCATTAAGGCTTAGCTTTCATTACATTGGTTCTTATTTTTTCTTATCATAATGCCGAAAACACACACTTGCAGTGTCGAAATTTAGTACATTCTTTTCTTAGTGTGTTTCTAATCCATAACCTCATTACTATGGCTTAATTAAGGCTTAAGGATGCCTAAGATGCAATGAGAATGCCAAAACATGCCTTGGGACACTTAGGCAAAATTTCTGAAAATAAGGTCCACGTTCGAGCGTAGCTTTACTCGCTCAAGCGGACATGCAAAATGTGAATGGTCGCTCGAGCGCACCTTCCTTCACTCGAGCGATTTGTAAACGACATGAAACTTCTGGGAGCTTGCAATTCACACTCGAGCGGACTTTTGGTCGCTCGAGCGGAGTGTACGCACACAGAGTGGTCGCTCGAGCGTGAACTCCCACGCTCGAGCGTAGATGCAAATTCTGGAATTTTCAGATTGCACCTTCAAGCTCAAAACTCGAATTCCAACCTTCAAAACACATCCCTTGGGCCCCAAAACTTAAGATAACATATTAAACTTGTAAAACATGATGAATTAAGCATTATTTCATAAAATCATGGCCCAAGAGTTTGTTAAAAACTCACAATTTCAACTTAAAACACGATGAATGTTCATGAACACAACATGCATGAATTTTTCTTGTATCAAACTCCTCAAAACATGATCAAACCCCACAAAACAACTTGGAACTTGATGATTTGCCTAAATGAAGATGAATTTCAACCATGCAAGAGAGAATTCTTGGAAATCATGCTCAATTTGTAGGAAAATGGACATGCATGCATGAATTGCAACTCAAACTCTATTCTAAGCTCAATATACACATTCAAACTCATAATCTTGAAGAAATTTCATGTTAAATGACTTAGTTACACAATCTAAAGGTTGTAATCTTACCTAGAGTCTAGAATTAACTAGATTCTTGCACAAAATTGATGAACTTAAGCAAAAATCTTCAATTTCTCCTTAATCTCTTCCTTTCTCTCTCTAGAATTGCACTCTCTCTCTCTAAAATTATTTCTCAGATTTTTGCACTCAAAATGGGCAAGGATGAGCTCAAATGGGCTTAAGGGGCTCATATTTATATTTATGATGTTATAGTACATTAATTAGAACATTAGGCTAACCAAACATGACCCAATTAATCGTTCTGAAGCAATTTTTAATAAAATTTGCCATAATGTTCTAAAAATTCCAAATAACATATCGGTATAGTCAATTTCGGTTTCGGACGCCGATAAGGCTTTCGATTTACATATTAAAGTGGAATTCAAACAGATATTTCTATAAGTAACAGATAGAAGGCCAAATATCATGCAAATCACATATTAAACCATAATTTATTTTATTCACTTAATTAACATCCTTAACTACCGATTAGTGGCTAATTGCAGATAGGGGTTGTTACATTACCCTTCCATTCTGCATTAATACACAACCTAAACCTTTATAAGATGCATCGCTGAAAATTACAAAGTTTTCTATACCTGATGGCAATGTCAGAACTGGTGCGGTGGTCAGTCTCATTTTCAATTCATGAAAGACAGATTCTCTTTCGTCGTTCCATTCAAATGGTTGCCCTTTGTGTGTCAATTAGGTAAGAGGCACAACTATTCTCGAAAAGTCTTTCACAAATCTCTTGTAGTACCCAACTAAGTCCATGAAGCTGCAGACTTCTTTTACATTTGTCGGTGTAGGCCAATTCACAATTGCTTCTATTTTTTGTAGGTCCACTAAAAAGATAACTTCATCCAACCAAAACTCACATTTCTTTAGTTTGGAAAATAATTTCTTTTCTCTAAGTGTTTGCAAAGCAGTCCTCATGTGTTGTTCATGTTCAAGTCTATTCCTTGAGTATATCAAAATATCATCAATAAAAACTACAACAAATTCATCATGGTAGGTCTTAAAGATTCGGTTCATTAGGTCCATAAACGCCGCAGGAGCATTAGGGCTAGTTTGGCATAGACTATATAATCCATCTTTTTATCTTTTTATCTTTTTCCATCACATCACCTCTCTACTTTTCTGCACATCTTTTCGTAAAAAGACAAAAAGTACACTTTTTTAGGACACCCCAAACCAATGGCATAACAAGAAATTCATAATGCCCATACCTCATTCTGAATACGGTTTTCTCAACATCTTCTGCCTTTACTTTCAACTGGTGGTACCCGAATCTCAAATCAATTTTGGAAAACACCTGTGAACCCTGCAACTGGTCAAACAGATCATAAATACGAGGTAAGGGATATTTATTCTTTATTGTTACCTTGTTCAGTTCTCAATAGTCAATACACAAGTGTAAGGTTCTTAGAGGGTAATTTATGTCTATATTGGGCTGAGCTAAGTAGGAGACTTTTTTGTTAATTGGGCTGCATGATGGACCAATTAGAAGCAGATTTACTTCGGTCTAAAAGACTAAGCGTATGAGCCGAGCTAGCTAGGCATTGTGCTTGGGAGAGCCAAGCTAGCTTGGCATTGTGGGCTTGAGCGCCGAGCTAACTCCTACTTCATACTTGGTTAGCTCGGTATTAAGGAAATAGCCCGGTTGGAGTATGTCAAACCGAGGTACATGCAGTGAAAGGAAGAACCGAGTTAGTTGGAGTTCGGTCTAGTCTACAGCTTCAGCATGGCCATGTTAGCTCGGTCATATTGACATCCAACCATGGTAAAACCATCTCACTTGGTTTAAGCAGTGAGGGGGGTGGTGAAGGATAAGCATTATCTTTCAGGAGTGTAATTCCTAAAAGGACTCTACATGGAGGAGTAAGAGTCCTACTAGGATTGTGCCACGTGGAACCTATAAAAGCTCATAACATCACCTATGGAGAGGTAACACAACTTTGATTCTCGAATACACAGAGCTTTTGTCTATTTGTCTATTTTGCTGACTTAGGCATCGGAGAGGTATCCGACACACACCTGCCGACTAGCTCACGTTTGTGTTTTCAGGGAATAAAGCGACGACGTTTGGAGGAGCGCAAGCTTGATCAACAGGATCATACGAGAAGAATTATTTCGTGCTCATACAGGTTCTGTCTTTCTTTTTCACAAATAACACCGGCGCATCCCACGGTGAAGTACTATGTCGAATAAACCCTTTGTCAAGCAAGTCTTGCAACTGTTCTTTCAATTCTTTCATTTCAGTAGCAGTCATTCTGTAGGGAGTTTTAGAAATAGGCTGAGTGCCTAGTACAATTTTAATAGTAAACTCTATCTCCCTATCCACCAATTCCCCTGGCAATTCATCTGGGAACACATCTGGAAATTCGCTAACAATAGAGATACTACTCAATTCAACATTCACAGATTGTTCAGACAACACATAACACAAATAACCCTGGCACCCTTTCCTGATCAGTTTACATGCCTTCATTGCAGATATTAAATAAGGTGGAGGTACTACCCCGTTACCCACAAACACAATTTCTTCCTGTTCTGGTGGTCTAAACACAACCCGTTTTGTCATACAATCAATGGTGGCACAATATTTAGTTAACCAATCCATGCCCAAAATTATATCGAAATGTCTAAAGTTCAAGGGAAATAAATCTACATATAGAATAGCATTCCCAACACACATGTCACAAAAGCGATATACAGATGCACACAACACAGATTTCCCGAATGGAGCACACACACATAGCAAATATGACAATGGTTCTAAGGGTCTACTCAGTCTAGATGCAAACGCACAAGTTACAAAAGAGTGTGTTGATCCAGAATCAATTAACACAAAAGCATCCTGATTGCATATAGAGATAGAACCTGAGACAACGGCGTTAGCATTCCGTGTATCACCCGGAACAAGCACAAACACTCTTCCTTGCCTTACGGTATCCCCAGTGGTAGCAGATCTCATAGTATTTCCCGATTTTGGGATAAATGTTGTTAAGCTAGCAGCTAGTTTTTCATTATTCTGATTACAATCTCTGGCCATATGTCCTGTTTTACCACATTTAAAGCAGGCTCCCGACACACGATAACAAACTCCACGATGCCTTTTACTACAAATATTACACATAGGAGATGTATCTCGGGAAGAATTAGAAGTACTTGAGGAGCCCGTATTCTGTCTCTTCGAAAATTTCTTCTTTGAAAAGAAGCCTTGTCTTTTGCTACCTTTCCAGTCAGTCGTTGGTTTAACTTGACTGGCTATATTGGCTTCTGATATTATGGTCCGGTTTAGCACCTCAATATAGGTCTCCAGTTTGAGAACATTTACCTTTTCTAAGATGTCATCCTGGAGTCCCCCTTCAAAATGTCTCGCTTTCTTGTAGTCAGTGTCAACCACATGTGGTGCAAACCTAGCCAATTTAGTGAACTTGGCTTCATACTCAGCTACAGTCATGCTGTTGTTTAAGTTCTATGAATTCTGACACCTTTCTATCACGGACACACTGTGGAAAATACTTGTCATAGAAAATTTCCAAGAACCGTGTCCAACCAATATCTTTATTATTTTCACGCATTAGCGTCCACCACCTTCTTGTCTCATATTCAATGGTGAAAGTGGCTAGCAATACTTTTTGTGTCTCTGAACAAGGAAACACTTCAAATTGGTTTTTGATGGCGAGAACCCATGCTTCGGCCTTTAATGGATCTAATCCCCCATGAAACTGTGGTGGTTTCATTTTCTTAAACTCATTGGTGAGAGCTATTATTCGGTCATCATTCTGATTATCTTGCATAGGTGGTACTGGAGGAGGAGGCGGAGGGTGTGGTTGTTGCCACTATTGTTGCCACTGCTGTTGTTACCTCAATGTTTCTGCCATTTCCTGAATCAATCTTTCCATTCTGTCCATTCTGGCAGTAGAAGACTCCTCTATTTCATCACATCTTGTTCTCACCATCTAATTAGACTTGTATTATTCTTCATATAAAAGATTCACAAGTATGCATATACTAAAGGGCACATATATTCAAACAATTTGAAATGCAAGCAAATCACCACTTATAGCACATAATCATCCACTTTGAAACATTTAAGCTATTCTTGATGCTTTTAAATTCATACGTATCACATGAATGCATCCTAGATCTTTTCTAGACGCTCAATGCTCTTTTGGACAAGTGTGTGAGTTCTTAACTCGTGCTCTGATACCACTTTATCTTGGCCCGAACCCGCCCCTATGGATTAAGGTCATAACCGGCCAGTAATCAAGGGATTACCTGCGGCCTCAAACCATACAAAAACATAATCCATCAGAGTTAAGGGGACAAACGGTAGCAACTTAAAAATTTTGTCCATAGAGCCATGCTTACATGGCACATCAAATAACACATATATGTATTCATTAATAACTCACACCAAAAAGGAAATCAACTTGAAGTGTTATACATACACAGGATCATTCAAGTCTTAGTCAGCCTAGTCAAAACCTATATACAAAGGTAGTCCAACATTTTGCCAACATAACGAGATTATAACAAAAGATCAAAAGAGGCGAAAGTAAGTCTCATGCGTGAGATGTTTGGGCAGACTCTCCAAAACTTGACCTTTCTCACAGACTTCACCGGGGCTGGGTTTGGACATCTCTTTGCTCACCTACATACACATGAATGAGTGTGAGCGAAAGCCCAGTGAATAATATCAAATAAAGAAAGTACGCAAATAAAATTCACATATATCAGACGGCCTTGGGCCCATGTAGAATTCTATTTAGTGCATTATTTTGGTACATTAGGCGATCCAAGCCCGAACATATCAAATGGCCTATGGCCCTCTTCGTTCCTTAACAAACGGCCTCGAGCCCAATTTATTCAGGTACATTAAATGGCTTTTGGCCCAATCAATTGTATCCAACGGCCTTTGGCCCATTCATTCATTCATTCATGTTAAACGGCCTTCAGCCCATTTATTCATTCATTCATGTCAAGCGGCCTTCGGCCCATTTATTCATTCATGTCAAACGGCCTTCGACCCAATCGTTCATGTCAAACGGCCTTCGGCCCGACCATTCATGTCAAACGACCTTCGGTCCAATCATTAATGTCAAACGGCCTTCAGCCCAATCAATTGCATCCAACGGCCTTTGGCCCAACCATATGACATAACAAATATTTGTCCACAATTCGATTTAACAAACTTATAAGACTTAGATGGAAGTAAGCAATTCGACGAATAACATACTTCAAATATCTTTATTGAGATATTACTCACAGTGATCTGCCGATGGATTTGCCCTCGTGTTTGACCCTACACATTTCATGAACATAATGGGTCATAAACGATTCAATCCGTTCTTAATTCATACATCCCTCTTAGGCTTCTTTCTTATCCTTTTAACTCATTTATGATGCTCAATGCATGTCTAAGAGTGCTTAGAAATGAAAGAGAACGAAAAGTGAAACACAGAACACCTTTACAAAAATTTCGAAACAGGGGTCCTCGCTCGAGCGTGGGTTCTGCCACTCGAGCAGACCCTCATGGTCTGCAAAAGTACTGGTTGCCTCATTTTTACGCTCGAGCGTGAATTCGAACACTCAAGCTGAAAGTCACACTACATGGCTCCTCGCTGGAGCGTGAATGTCCCCACTCGAGCGGACATCAATGTCCGCAAAAATTCTGGGAGCTCGCATTTCACGCTCGAGCGATGCTTTCCCCGCTCGAGCGGACATGCCAAATTCTGAGTTTTCCAGCAAACTGACTGAGCTTCAAACTTGTATTCAAACTTACGTTTCTTGCATATGATGACTCATAACTCTCATATACATTTACTAACATGATACAAACACCAAATTACAACATTATGAAGTTCAATTCCCATGAATCAATTACATGCATGCCTCAAATTATTCCAAACTCATCACCAACATAACAAATTCAAACATTCAAGACTCACACCTCCATGATTTGCACTTGCATATGGGATATACCCTTTATCCTCAACTTAATTGGTGAAGAGATGATCAAAAACATGGACTTCAATCAAAATTCAACATGGATTACACACTTTATGCCCAAACATGGAAATTCATAGCAATTTCTTGCATGCATGCATCTATTGACTTCAAATTCATCAATTACAACTCAATTCTTGTTCTTGGTCACATAATTACTTGAATTTACATGATTACAAACTCAAATTCATGAATCAAGGGTTGATCACTCACCTAGGGGCTTCAATTCTTCCAATTATAGCTAAATCTTGAGCTAATCCCCTTAGTTCTTGAATCCTCTTACAATTCTTCAATGTTGACCCCCCTCTCTCTCTCACTAAATTCGGCCCTCTCTCTCTCTAGAGAGCTAATCTCAGCCAAATAAGTGAAATGAGCTCAAAACCAAATGAATGTGAGTGTAATGCCCCCTTTTTATAGTCTCTCACTTAATCAAATTGATTAAGGTTAATAATAGTGTTCTAATTAATTATTCTGAATCTAATTATTTTGATCCGAATAAATTTCTAATTAAATTTCACCATAGGCTCTAAAAATTATGCTAATCACAATGGCGTAATCAATTTCGGTTTCTGCGGCCGATAAGGCTTTTAATTTAAATTCTAAAGCAAACAATCAAACAGATTTTCCTACAGTGAACAGATAGAAATTCAAAATCACATATGTTCATAGAAATGGCACTCAAAATCATATCAAAGACATAATCACAATCATAAATAAGATCAATTAGCATAATACGGAATAGGATTATCACAAATCTACTTCTCAATAATGACTTCAAAACAAGTACAACATAAAAACAGTCAAAAGATTTTAATGCTTCATGGGCATAAATCCCAAACTTATTAACATCATGGCTAAATGCCAAGCATGGAAACAAAGCATAAAACAGATATATATATATATATATATGTTTATACATGAATATTTTAATATAAAAAAGAAAAGACATAATTTGAATCATCTCGACAAGTAACACACATGATACACAACTTTCTCATAACATGCATTGAATAATAATTGTGATCTTTACACGATGGTATTCTTGTAGAATACAAAAAAAGAAAAACTAATGAAACAATTTAACAGAATAATTTGAAACATTCAAAGTCAAACTTAAATATATGAGGTATAAAATAGATCCAGAAATCACAACATACCAGAATGTTAGCACCTATACTAGTTCCAACAACAAATAGAGGAGCCTTGGCAAATTCATGATGAAGATAATGAATAACTTCACTTTTATGATATTTATTCATGATGAAGATAATGAATAACTTCAAGTTGAAAATAATATCATTAATTGAAAAATCCAAGGATGGGACATTGCAATCCTTAATTTAATAGTCTCACATAGCTCCCCAATTTACCAACAATTTCATTTTAAATTAATGAGCTCATCAAAACAACTCAAGAGGAGCACAAGAACATTGCAGAAACAAAGTGCAACCAATGCAATTTCTCAAAACAAAGTTGTGATTGACTTTTGGCAAAGGATTGAATTTGAATTGGTTTTTATCTTTCTTATGAAGAACTGGATTAAAAGATTATAACAAGGCGCAATAATTCAAAGTCTCGTAATCACATTATTCTTTAGCAAACCAGAATAACCTTGGTATAGCAGCAAGTAATATTAAAAAATGAAAACCAAGTTAACTGAGTATTTTTGTTTGCACTAAATTCTCTGAATTCAAGACAACATAGTTTTCTTCTGTCAATAGTAGACAACCAACAACACTTGATGCATTATATTGATCTCAACTCTTAAAGGCCTCAAAACCATGGACTTACTGTATAACTTTGTCCATCACTATAATGGCAGTTGTAGATAAATAAAAATCACCAAAACAAACTAATGCAAACTTAGCAAAGGCCATAATATCATTATCAGATATGTAATTCATATGTGATTTAATGGAACATGTCTAATCATGATATTATCAAATAGAAGAGGGAAAAAATCAATTTTTTTCGGAGGAAATCAATTTCTACCTGCTGGTATTGCTCATCCGAACCTTTCACTTGGACTGGGACCACAAAGCCATGCACGAGGCATCTGAAAAGAGGCATAATTTCCACATCTACAAATCAAATTCACCAAAACACACTGAAAGAAAAAAAAATCCACAAAATCAAAAACTTGTGATGAAGTATGCATACAAGTAACATTCGGAACAGAATCGATTGGATGATTGGAATTGAAAAGCCATTGCTTCGCATGCTTAATGCAGGGGATGTATAACGAATCGATCAATCCAAACGCTATGGCCTTAATATAAACACTAGGAGCAGATTAAGATCGTAAAATAAGAATAAAAGAAGGAAGAGAAGAAACAAAAAGAGAGGGGCTTCCGAGAGAGAGTTCTTCAATGGCGAATTAAGATCTGCAACTCTAAGGATGAATTATCTGGGAAAGAGAGAGAGAGAGAGAGAGAGAGAGAGAGGAGAGAGAGAGTACCTTCATGATGTTCAAATATATCGACAGGTTGGATGGATAATACAATTTTGTGGATGGATCGGTCAAAATCAAAACTTAAATACGATAGATATGAATCGAAATCAGTCAAAAACTTCAGTCAGTAAAGAAAGCAAGCACAATGTCAAAGAAATCTACATAAAATTGAACGAAGATTACGATATATATATATATACATAACTATATCTACATGTATCAAAATCAGCCAAAAACTTCAATCGAAAAAGGACAGAGAATAACCTAAATGTCAATGGGAGGCGAGACAATGGTGAGCTACGGCGGTGATGTTCGACGATGGAAGATTGATGGACACTGTGGTCATGTGCGATGTTGAGATGAGGGACAGTGGTGATTGATTCTTTGTGTGTGTATGTGTGTGTGTGTGTGTGTGTGTGTGTGTATGTGTATGAGAGAGAGAGAATCGTGTGAAGACTAATAGACTTGGGCAAAAATTTAGGCGCTAATATGAAATATTTCCCACTAAAATTTTGAACACATTTGCCGACTAAATTTGTAGCGATCCCGATTTTGACTGGATCAACTTCGGGGGTCGAGCTGCCCAGTCAGCTTGCCGAAAGTAAAAATGCAAAATGCATTCGAAATTGCTTACGAGAAAGCGTATTTCATGCTCGAGTGACCTTATTATATCAGTCCGTAAATTAGGGTTTCAGATCACTTTTTGCAGCCCCCTCTCTCTCTAAAACTCTCCAAATTTCCAAGTCTAGAGCTTCTGTCTCTAGAAGTCATCTTCTCTCTTTGATTTCTCCAAATCCATTGGGTTTTAGGCCTAAGTTCTTTACCAAAGTTTGTTATCACATCGAGGGCTTCATTGTGTGCGGTGGAGATTGAGTTTTGACACCGTAGATTTTGGGGTTTCATCTCAGATTCTCTTCAAAACTTGAGGTAGGGATTTTCTACACTCTAAAATGGTTTTTAGCTTAGTTTTTTTGGGTGAATAAAATATTTTTGGGTGAATAAAACTTAGTTATTTGCTATTGTGTATAGATGACGAGATTTGGTTGTGGTTTGGCCAAATCTAGGATTTGGGTGTGAAATGAAAAGAGGGGTTTTGATGAATATGAGGTAAACGAGTATGAGGCTTGAATATAAGATCATGTTGTGCCAAAATAGTTGATTTTGGTGTTTGGGTTGATATTTGGTGAAAGAGGGATTCTACCCTAATTTTGATTAAATTATTATTTTGCATAAATAATTGGGATTAACATTAAAAACGTGAAATTGGAAGGTTGTGATTATAAATTGTGATATTGGATATGTATTATCTCACCTATGGAAGTTTTGAATAAACTATTTATTTTGATATTGAGCATCTCTTTAGAAATAATTGCATTGGGATTGTTGGTGTCATTGAATATGACCATGTTATAGATACATTGTATATGTATGTTTATTGAGAGGAGAAAGGGGATGTACTCCATATGTGATTATGTTTATAAATACATTGCATATGTATATTTGTTTGGGAGAAGAAAGGGGATGGACTCCATTTAAAGCAAGTTAGTCGGAGTGTCCTAGGTGAAAGACCCGAAATTTTATATATAAATGGGTGCCAATTCCTTCGAACGAAATATCCGTAAAATGGTAGGTTTGAAGTGGTTATGTGAGTTTTGCATAATTGGAAAATCATTGAGTTGTAGTCTCATTTTGATTGTTGAAAGATAACGAATTTAACTCATGAATTGAGTAGCATATATGAACTGGAAATGAAATTAAAGGAAAATGGAATAAGGTTGGTCTTAGTGGCATATGGATATGCAGGTCTTGTGGATGTTTCAGGATCGGTATTGTTTATGTACGTGGTATTTATACCTTTGCTAAACTTCATAAATTGTGTTAGATTATTTCCACTGGGATATTGGCTCACCCTATATGGGAATACCATTTTCAGGTACAGGTGAGATGCTTCCTCCAAGGCAATAGCGTGGATGGAATTTTGGGAAGCAAGAGGTTCTTAATTATGCCTTATGTGTGTATGTTTGTTATTTGTAAAGCCAAGGGCTTAAGATGTAATGAGGGAGACTCAATTTATGTAACCAAGCAATGACTTGGAAACATGTAAGCCTACATGGCATTTAACTGGTTGTTAAAGAGTGAACTCTGATATATGAAAGTATGTTGTTTCTCATATTAATTCCGCATATAAGTTATCTTTATCGTATTATTTTGGGGGCGTGACAAAATTTTAGTCGCTGAAAATAGATTTTTGGCGACCAAAGTTTGGTCATCAAAGATAAAAAATAATTTTTAATTTTTCATTCAGCGACTAAATGGTTTTAGTAGCCAAAACTCAATATACGGCAACTAAAATATTTTTTTTTCATTGAACATATGTTTTTGGCGACCAAATGTTTGGTCGCCAAAGATAAAAAATAATTTTTTATTTTCTATTCGGCGACTAAATGGTTTTAGTAGTCAAAACTCAATATACGGCTGTAGACGTCCCCGAACGTCCCGGGAGGGAATCTCGTTTTGTTCATTGGGCTCACTACAGTTCGGACTTAATATCACGGTCTTGTATCTAATCTCGCGGAGTGCAATGCAAGACCGATGAATCATCAAATAGTCCAAATTCGGCAAATCGTTTTGAAAAATAGATTTTTATAAAGAAGTGCCGAACATGGACTGCTTTGCCAGATACAGAGTCGCCACCTAAATATTTTATTTTGTGGGGAATTTAGGAAACCCTGACTCGTGCCTAAGGCCACGTGTCCGTCATCACCAAAGTTGCCTCGGCTCGGGAACTTAGGTACGATTGGGGAAGGTCATTTCATGAGCACCCCCGCTCGCCCGATCAAAGATCGGTCTCTACTAACCATGATAGCGAGTTTTGAAAACATTATGTGCTCTTATTCCGGTTATTAGCCTAGAATTACTATGTGATGCACACAACATACAAGTATAGACTGGATCGTTTGAGTTGGAACAAAACATTTCATGTTTGTTTATTTGAAAGATGGTTTGATGGTGCTACTCGCAAGTAGGCTAAGACGTGGATTTGCCACCCTCAAGTGGGCTTAAGAAAACATGATTTTGCCACTCTCAAGTGGGCTTAAAACTCTCAATTGGTGAATTGTTCTAATTCAAATAACTCAACCTTCACCCCACAGGCATTCAGGCAGTTATATCACATATGCAAATAGCCTCATGGTAAGCATGCTATCATGGCAGTCACTCACACGCGTGTAAGGATGCTAAAGCATAAATACTTACCGAGTACTCCAAGCCAAAGAAATAAGCTAATTAGAAATCATGCATGAATCCTAACTATGCTGGAATACCTAATGCAACACATGCAAAAATGCAACTAAGATAGGCTCGGTTATTCTAAAATGGCATATGAAATGCAACAATTGATATACGTATTCAACTCGGAATTGAAATACAATGCAGTTAGTATGATGCGCCGAGCCCGGTGCATGCAAAACAGATGAATGGATGCAAACATACGAGCATAAGGATGCTAATTTAAACGTGCCCTAAAACTAACTATCATAAGCTGGTAAATAAAAGGGAGAAAGACGTGGGGTTGGAAGACATACATCACACACACGTATACTTATTACAACATTGCCCTCCTCGGAGGGTCCGAATGAATAGTACAGAATAAACTAACTAATCTAAGCTAAATGAACTAATTATTACACAATAATAATTAATTAACGAATTAACTAAAATAAATAAGCCAGCAAGCAAAACACATGAAATGGACTGCCTCAGCTCGGTCTTGAATGATAGGGAATGCATGCATGCTTGAGTCGCCTTGCCGGAGAATCCACCGCGATGCCCCGATTTGCCTCTGTTTGCAACTGGTCCCGGAACACTGTACAAAGCTCCAGAAGGTTGCTGACCAGTTTTTGCTGTTGGTTTCCGGTTTGCTACAACAGAGAGCGAGAAAGGGGCATGGCAAAGCATTTTCAACATATGTATGCACGACCACTCTCCCTGTCATTGCATAAGCTCTAGGGGGTATAGTCCTCGATCCTCGTGCCACCAATCACGCATCTCGATGCATGATGGCCGAGGAGTTGAATTGCATGACTCAATGTGAAATGAATGCACATATAAACACAACAAGGCCTAAACTCCATCATGTGGCGATCAAGAGTGTCGGCGACCGGGAATCGAAGCACGTTTCGTCACTTTGAGTATGAAGCGTCCCTTGTTTCCCGTGTTTGGACTAAACCCTACTCCAAACACTATGCAACAACTAGAATGGCATGGCATGCAAACACAATGCAACAACTAGCATGCAATCCTAAACGAAATGCAAATAAGGCATACAAACATGCAAAGAATGACATGCAAAGGTGCAACTAGCATACGCAATGCTATGAACTACGAATGGCATACTCAATGCACATGAACTATATGGCATACACAATGCACATATGAACACTATCAATGAGACGATCAAGGCATACACAATGCAATGGTCAATCATGCAACAACATGGACTACATGGCATATACAATGCAAGATGGACTTAAACTAAAATGAATGGGCCTCAGCCACACTCAAATCAGTGGCCAATACATGATGAAAATGAAGCAACAACACACATACAATCATGCACAAATGCAAGGGACCAAACCTAAGGCACAAAGTGCAACTCCACCAAAGCATGGTAAGCATGAAATATGGCATACAATCACATATTTTTCAGCTCTGAAATGACATGCAAGATGGTCTCGAAACATGCAAACACCTCACACAATGCATGCTAGATGGCCCAAATACCAAAACTAGTGAAGTGGATTACACTATAGGTACCCAAAGCAATGCACAAATGACCCAACCAGCCCCAAACAGTCCCTAAGCAAGTCCAAGACAGAGGGAAAATGGCCTAAAATGATGGCTCAAAATGCATGGAAATGAAGCTCATGCAATGGTCCATAAACGAGGCATACAAGCACGACTCTCAAACGCATTTAAAGAGTGAAAAACATGGGAATATGGCATACATGTAAGCTCTGAAATATGATGCAAAATGGCCCCGAAGCATGGAAACACCTCAACATAAGCATGCAATAGGCTTCAAAACTCAAAGCTAGGCAAGGGTATTGAACTACAACTATTCATAGCAAGCATCATTCGACCATGAGGCATAAAAATAGAGCTAAGGCAGTCCAAGATATGCACAAAATCATTTTAAAGCATGGCCAAAAAGTGCTAGGATCAAAGGCCAAAATAGCATGCAATGTAAGCTAGTAAAAAGGATTTGCACTACAAGCATGTGAGGCAATCAAGAGGACATCAAACCAGTAAAATTCAAAGATATGACATGCCAAATAAAGCCCAAAAACCCACTGGAACATGGTCTATGCATGCAAGAATGATAGGCTCCTTTGATAGGCTACAAAGAGGGTTGTTCTACACATGCAAGATGGACACCCAATATGGAAAAATGGGCTCTGGACAGAGCCTATGCAGGTCCTAAAACCCACCAAAAATGGCTTGAAACATAGCTTGGAAGCATGCAAATAAGGGCTCATTTGTTAGGCCAAATATGTTAGTAAACAAGACAAGGGGTGAGAGAGTCACCCCTCTCTGATTTTGGTGTTCAAAACAGCATGCTAGCCACTGAAAATCCACTGGATTTCAGTGGCTAAGAGACCAAACAAAGGTCAATGCAAAGGCCCTAAGGCATGGCTCAAAATAAGATGAAATGAAGCATGCAAAGGGGGTAGACGACCCCTAACAGAAAATGGTATTAAACAAACATGTTAAGGACCTCAAAATAAGACTTTTTTTCAGTTTATGACAAAGCCCAAATATGCTTGCAAATATAGCTAAAAGATGAAGCAAAACAATGCTTAAAAGAGGGAAAGAAGTGTTACCCTTGTAGCCAAGAACTCCAGCAGCTTATGGACCAAAAATGCAGCTCCTTAGGACCTCTCAAGACCCTCTAAGAAGCTTAGAGTGATGGTGGAGGGGTTAGGTTGGGAGATGGTATGCACAGGTGCAAGAACCATGCACTTTTTGAGCTTGGATGTAGAGATATAGAGGGAGAAGTCTTGTATGCCTTGGACCAATTTTTTTCAACCTCTCTAAAGGAGAGAGAGGGCCTCTCTTATAAAAAAACAAGAGGGTTCAAGCTTCTTGGAGAAGCTAAAAAAAGGTTCAAAAGGTTCAAACTTCTTGAAGAAGCTAGAGCAAAGGTTCAAAAGGTTCAAGCTTCTCCAAGAAGCTAAAACAAAGGTTCAAAAGGTTCAAGCTTCTTTAAGAAGCTAAAACAAAGATTCAAAAGGTTCAAGCTTTCTCAAGAAGCTAAAACAAGGGTTCAAAAGGTTCAACTAAAAAAAAACTAGTCGGTGGCCCCATTTGGTGGTCTCCCGATTGAATGCAAGCTAGTGGTGGGGTGGGAGACCAGTAAATATGGCCCAAAAACCAAGAAAACCAGCTTCCCGACAAGAAAACCAGAAAACTGACAAGCGGGGAGAAAAGTGGTCTCCAAGGAGAAAAGGTGGTCTCCCACCCTTGTACCACCTCCCAAACAATGAAAATAGGGTCCATGCCAAAAATGAACCAAGACGGATGCAAAACAAAAGTTCGGGGGTCAAAACGCGCAGTCGGGTGTCCCGAAAACAAGCTGTTAGGCACCGAAAGTGGCGTGCGACCACAAAGGTGGTCTCTCGGGCCACAGTGTCCCTCTAGACAGAGGAAACAAGGTGTGTGCCAAAAACCGGAGCAAACGGAGAAAGTTAAGCAGTCCCGAACCGAGACGCACAGCAGACGGCTCCGAAAACTAGAAACTAGTCTCCAAACGGGAACAATGGCCTACGACCACGAAAAGTAGCCTATGGCCACTGAGAGATGGTCTACGAGACCTCTCCCTCCCTTCGAGAAGAGAAAACAGAACCTGGTTCACAAATCGAGGCAAAGCACAAAAGAGTCCCGAGGTCTAGGGGTAAGGCTCTCAGCCAAAACTCCGAAACCTCAGAACGAGCATAACATGCATTATCACCGAGCACTCAATCGATAACGCCTGAGTCTTAAGGTCAGTCAAAAATGGGGTGTCTACAGTTGCCCCTCTTTGACCGAACTCGAAAGTCATAAGTGACGGGAGTGAATGTTAAAGCCCAGAGACGACCCATTTTTGACAAGGCCGAAGACTTAGACAAATAGGCAAGATAATCAAAGAGATGTGCCCGCAGGCAGGGCAAGATGCAAAGAAAATGCTCAAGGCCGAACATAACTAATGATCATGCAAAAAAAGCTGTAACGAAGCATAACATGCAACAGTTTTAAGCAAGCATATACAAATCTAACTACATCACATGCAATTATTCAATTCTCGCTACATCTCACACGAAGAAGATACAATACCTGTCCGGTTCGTCTGGTCACGCCAGCCTCAAATGAACCGTACGTACAATATCGTGCCTGTAAAAGCAAGAAACTTAACAGGTACAATATCGTTAGCAACATGCTTAGCAATGCAAGTAGAAAGTGCGTGACAAAGCAAGTGGAGAGGTGCATGACCATGCAAACTAAGTGTGATGCATAACAATGCAGGAAAAATAAGCATAAAAATGCTATGAAATATACATAATAATGCAATGCACTAACAAGTGCAGGTAAGGTGCGCAAGATAGCGCGATGCAATGCACTAACAAATGCAGAGAGGTGCGCAAAATAGCGCGATGCAATGCACTAACAAGTGCAGGTAAGGTGCACAAGATAGCGCGATAAAATGCACGCACAATGCAAGTAAGGTGCACAAAATAGTGCGATGCGCAAAATAGCGTAAGTGTAAACTGCACAAAACAGTGCGATGCGTAAAATAGCGCGAATGTAAACTGCACAAAACAGTGCGATACACAAAATAGCGCGAAAGTAAACTGCACAAAACAGTGCGATGCGCAAAGCGCGAATGTAAACTGCACAAAACAGTGCAATGCGCAAAATAGTGCAAAAGTAAACTGCACAAAACAGTGCGATGCGCAAAATAGCACAAGTGATAAACTGCACAAGCGCGAATGATAAACTACACAAAACAGTGCGATGCGCAAAACAGCGCGAGTGATAAACTGTACAAAATAGTGCGATGCGCAAAACAGCGCGAATGTAAAACTGTACAAAATAGTGCGATGCGATATGCAAAGCACAAGACAGTGTGATTGAGGTGCGCAAAATAGCGCGAATGAATGCAATGCACAAGACAGTGCGATGCACAAAATAGCGCGATTGAAATGTAATGCACAAAATAGTGCGATGCGCTAAACAGCGCGAGTGATTTGAAATGCACAAGATAGTGCGAGTGAGATACAAAGTGTAAGTACACAAGATAGTACGAGAGAGATACAATGCACAAGAAAGTGCGAGGAAGGTGCACAAAAGAAGTGCGATAAAGTGCATGTTCTATGCAAGTATGGGGGCATTTTCTATGCAACATGGAAAGCATATTCTATGCAATAAACGCATGTTCTATGCATGAGACAGGCATATTCTATGTAACATTGAAAGCAAAGCATATTCTATGCGGAATCGAAAGCAAGCATATTCTATGTATGAATCATAACGATGCGTGGCACGCATGAAACAGAAGTGTATATGAAAGTGCACATTCTATGCAATAGAGGGGCATCAAACATGTACTCTGGTGCCTCCGATTTATCTCTCAGAGGGCTTTGCAACACACTTAGCTCAAAAAAGGTACACTCCGTTTATGTTGGCAAGAGATAACATCTGTATGTGAAAACCACATGTGCTGCTTAGACCGCCATTTTGACTTGAAGCAGGCTTACACTTGAGGTAGAGGCGCACTCATACTTCGGTAGCACTAACAAGGTCTGAGGAGGTGCATATGGAATGCAATCTCGAAATTTTCTGAAGGTGAAACACACTCAGATGCTCAAAATTTTCCCATTTTCCTTTGCTTTGTAGTCTGGAACCTATATAGCTTCAGATAGGTCCTGGTTTTACTGTTTTCACATGACCTGGGTTGAACCCTGCGGTTTTATGAAAGAACAAATCATGTTTTGCACAAATATGGAGAACGACACAGCACTCTGAGCACAAAACAATTCATTTTTGGGATTGAAATGAGAAAAGGATTCTCCACCGGATATTGAGCCTACGACTGGACACAGCGCATCAGGGCTCAACAAAGAAAAACAAAGGTAAACAACCTAAACACACCTATTGACACTCAAAACGACTCAAAACAAGAACCGAAACAAACAAAACACAACAAAACACAAGACTCAAATGTGCACAGGGAGCCTGGTTCTCCGGGTATTGTTTCCCACCCTTTCTCATTTGTAATTCTCACATCACTCGGCCCTTAGGTTCTGTTTTTCTGAAAAAGCCATTTTCCTCACTTTTTCTCTCAACACACATCTCTCTATTCTTCAATCTCTCATTTTTTATCCCTCCCCTAGGTGGTTGATGGATAAACAAGAAATTGCGGGCTCTTGCCCCTAGCATGTTGCTAGATTCTCTTTCTTTTACGCACAACTAGTGAGTTCCTCCCATAGAGGGGTTCCGCCACAACTGGGTGTATAGCAAATCTTCAGCGGACATCAGTTGACGATGCTCTGCTGGGGAGTTTAGACATGATCAGATCTGTCCAGATGAGGGAGTGGAATATCTTGCCCCATTCTAGTTCGTACTTCGCACTTGGCTTGATACCTCGTTGCTTGGAGGATGTGAGAGCTTTCTGCCCTTTTGCGGTCAGCTTTAGTGGTGCCCTTTTCTGGCAAGTATGTTGACAACGGGGAAAAGACAGAACACCTGACTCAACTGTGCCCCTAGTTTCATTATTTTGACCATTTTTTTTTTCTTTTTCTACTAAAACAATTTTGACCAATATGAGAGTTAGATTAACATGCTTGTTCAATTTTCTGATTTAAAATCATGCAAGTCAGGCTGTGAGCACTGAAAATTTTCCTTTTTTGGGTCCAAGAAATAGTCCAGTTTTAAAAAAAATGGAATAATTTTCGAGAGAATTAGTCAACCTCATTAAAAATTCTCAAAAACTATTTTTACAAATGGCCACTGCTCGACCAATGCAGAATTTACTCTTGAGATGCACAACCTCAAATCCAAAACAAATGGAAAATTACCCCTTGTCTGAATGGTACTGCATGGTAACTGAACGTTGCCTTTAGTCTGAATAGCACCGCAGCACACTATATGGCAACGGAAAGTTGCCCCTTGTTTGGATAGCACCGCAGCGCATTGTAATCAGTCCTCAGAGTGACAATCACAACCGAACTCTCGGATACAGAGAAGACAAAGATGACCAGAACCATCACATGGACACAGTCGAATTTGAAGTGTTTTACGGCTGGACTTCAGAATGAAGTTGCCTACGTATCCCAAAGATGGGAATCAAGCCTTACGTAGTTCAGGGTTAAGGTACACTCAAGTATTAACCTCTCCTTTTGCGCTCTAACTTTTGCCAAGGCCGCCCTTCCGGGTTTTCAACCTTGCGAGCTATGTTTTTCTTGTTTTCAATTCTTTTCATTTCTTTTCTTCTTTTTTGAATCTTTTCTTCTTTTCTTTTCAGTTTCTTCACTTTTCTTTTTCTCTCTTTTTTTTGTTCTTTTCTTTTTTTCTTGCTCTAACTTTTGCCTGGGTTGTCCTTCCGGGTTTTCAGACTAGCGAGCCTCTCAATGGTAAAAGTGTAGCTTTGTCCATGTCAAATGATTTTGAGATCCTGAAGTCATCTGAATCTAGGAGAGTGGTTGTTATGGATAGGAATTTGGTTGTTCTTCAACAAAACTTTCTTCTTTCCTCCCTTCTGGGATTTGGCATTCTTGCTAGTCTTCCCCAATTTGCAGAAAGGACTCATCTTTGACTCTTCGAGCGCATCTGACATTTTGTGCCCCTAGTTCGAGGGGTGATTCAAATCTGGCCACACAGGCCTCATATTGTAATTGGCCGTTGAACATTCTGAATTCAAGTTCAAGATTTGAAAGTGAGGGGTTGAGTCTCGGGGCTGAGAACGATCCTAAGCTACACAATCTCAAGAGCGATTCCACACAAGGCTTCGTAGGACGACGCAAAACATTTTAATCGCTCACGCTGAAGACAGTGCGGAACCAATCTAGATCAAGCTAGGATCCTTCTCAGTACTCCCATTAACAAACATGATCTCATTCATTAAGGGCTTAGCACGCCTCTCTCTCTCTCTCTCAATTGATCAAATTTTGCAAATCCCGAGGAATTCTTTCCTTTTTGTTTTCATCACAATGTTCAAAAAGGTTTTGAAAAACTCAGGTCAATGTAATGATTTCAAAGCACAGAAAGCAGGTGGAATGCACTTCCGTTTCATTCAAATTTGTTGGCACAACAGGCTCAAAGCATAAATAAGCACAAAAGCATGAAAACCACAGCTGTTTCAATTAGATCTTCTGGTGTAACTGGCTCCCCGGCAGAAACAGACTCAAAAGGAAGCGAAAAGAAAAACACAAAACAAAATAGTGATATCCGAGGTAACGCCCCTAGGATTACCTGACTCTATCAAAACAGGATTGACCCGATATAACAAAACAGACCCAACTGACTCAGTATGAAAAGACTGACTCTATACAATTGGACAGACGCTAAATGACATAACAAAACTGACTCAATACCCGAGTCAGAAAGTACAAAAACCAGTATTCACAAATGCTCAAAGCAGTGCGTGCCATACGCCACATCTGGAGTAAACTGAGTGCCGCCCGCAGGTGGTTCATCCCCTGATCACATATTCGTACTATCCCCAAAGTTTACTGATCCAGCGGCGATAGACTTTGCTGAGCTAGTGTGGCAATGACCTTGTTGTCAAACAGATCGTGTACATCATGGCGAAGACGAAAGCAACTGTTAGTGCCATGACCGATTTGTTGATGGAAGGCACGGTACTGGGCAGTATCATGCGTAGCCGGAAGAGGATTCGGGACAGGCCGAGGCTCAAGGGGTTTGAGATGGCCTTGTCCAACAAGGGCTTGGAGAGCTTTGGACAAAGACATATAGAGGGCATGGAAGACCCTCTGACCTCGGGGTTGGTACTTCAAAGTTTTTGGATTTTTGCTGGACGCACCAGCAAAGGGATTGGCAGGTGCTGGCCTGGTTTGCCGATCTCTTCCGAGTGCAGGATTAGAGCTCAAAAGATCGTTTCTGGTACGACAACCCTTCTCCCGATTTTCCCCTTGCTTCGAACTACTCTCATTCTGAGTAACGAAAGTATCCTCCACAATCTTTTCAACAATTGCGAGCACTTGCTGTTTGTTTAGCCCTTTCGCTTTCAAAGCCTCCACAGCCCACAGAAGGTGTTCATGGGGATCAATGCCTGCCCCTACCTTGTTCTTACCACTGGCCTCCACTTTGCCAAGAGATTGGCCTTCTTTCAGTACAACCTGTCCCAAGATTGGAGAGCCTTTTGATGTGAAATCCCTGGATTGATCTTCAATAGGCGATGTGGTTGATGATGGAGCCAAAACTCCATAGGCTAAATCTGTCACTATTCTCTGAAGATCTTCAATCATCCTCATCAGCTCAGAAGTGGTGGGTTCACAGGTTTGAGATGATTGGGATTCCGAGACTGGATGTGTGGTAGTTGCCCCAGATGGGTGTTGTATTTCGACATCGGTCTCACCCTGCATGGCGATTTCCTGGTTTAACACTGCTACCATGGCCACAACTTCTTCCGAACTCTGTGCCATCACGGTCTGCTAAGTTTGGACGAAGGTGATGCGACTGGTGACTGACGGATCAGATGAACCAGTAAGCCTTGACTGGCATTTCTTTAACTTGCCTCAGCGAAGGAAAATACTAGCTGCTCTGAATTGAATCTCTGAATTGAAAGAGAAAACAGGCAGCATCTCAGTCCAATTTCACTAGAACAGATATAAGCATAACTGAATAACTGTATTCGATCACTGATCACTGCTCACTGCTCCCCAAATTACTGTCCTAAAACTGAATCTGATACCTGTAGATATAACTGATTCTCAAATACCGATGCCCGCAGGCCTGATACCCAGACTTGCAAACTGATACGTGCAACCTGTAGAGACACACTCTAATAGCACATAGCAAGCAAGTGAGAACCAAAAACACCCCTATGGAGGGGTAGGGTTTCCCTGTCCTATTTTGTCAGGAGCTAGGATTTCACTACGCATGCAGCGATTTCAAACAACCTATAATCGGGTGATCAACCTGTCCTAGTTTGGGATAGTCACTATGGATTTCGATATGCACTAGGTCGAATAGTCAAAAAGGGTGCCCAGGTAAAAATCGGGGTTTGTGTTCCCATCGCGGCAGAGCCCGTAACCGGTCAACCTTAGGGCACGCTTCTCAAAGCGAGCCTCCGGCAAACCGTTCAGGAATAGCAGATGGTAAACACGGTGTCCTAGGTGCACCAATGTAAATGCAATGCAAAGAAACACATAAGTGTAATCAAAACAAGATATCATGAGTTCGAGTTAAGTTCTCTAACTCCCCAGCAGAGTCGCCAGAAACTGTAGACGTCCCCGAACGTCCCGGGAGGGAATCCCATTTTGTTCATTGGGCTCACTACAGTTCGGACTCAATGTCACGGTCCTGTATCTAATCTCGCGGAGTGCAATGCAAGACCGATGAATCATCAAAGAGTCCAAATCCGACAAATCGTTTTGAAAAACAGATTTTTAAAAAGAAGTGCCGAACATGGACTGCTTTGCCAGATA
Source organism: Camellia sinensis (assembly GCF_055761805.1). Taxonomy (NCBI): domain Eukaryota; kingdom Viridiplantae; phylum Streptophyta; class Magnoliopsida; order Ericales; family Theaceae; genus Camellia; species Camellia sinensis. The sequence continues at coordinate 76,940,169 of NC_138970.1, forward strand.
CAGAGTCGCCACCTAAATATTTTATTTTATGAGGAATTTAGGAAACCCTGACTCGTGCATAAGACCACGTGTCCATCATCACCAAAGTTGCCTCGGCTCGGGAACTTGGGTACGATTGGGGAAAGTCATTTCATGAGCACCCCCGCTCGCCCGATCAAAGATCGGTCTCTACTAACCATGATATCGAGTTTTGAAAACATTATGTGCTCTTATTCCGGTTATTAGCCTAGAATTACTATGTGATGCACACAACATACAAGTATAGACTGGATCGTTTGAGTTGGAACAAAACATTTCATGTTTGTTTATTTGAAAGATGGTTTGATGGTGCTACTCGCAAGTAGGCTAAGACGTGGATTTTCCACCCTCAAGTGGACTTAAGAAAACATGATTTTGCCACTCTCAAGTGGGCTTAAAACTCTCAATTGGTGAATTGTTCTAATTCAAATAACCCAACCTTCACCCCACAAGCATTCAGGCAGTTATATCACATATGCAAATAGCCTCATGGTAAGCATGCTATCATGGCAGTCACTCACACGCGTGCAAGGATGCTAAAGCATAAATACTTACCGAGTACTCCAAGCCAAAGAAATAAGCTAATTAGAAATCATGCATGAATCCTAACTATGCTGGAATACCTAATGCAACACATGCAAAAATATAACTAAGATAGGCTCGGCTATTCTAAAATGGCATATGAAATGCAACAACTGATACACGTATTCAACTCGAAATTGAAATACAATGCAGTTAGTATGATGCGCCGAGCCCCGTCCATGCAAAACAGATGAATGGATGCAAACATACGAGCATAAGGATGCTAATTTAAACGTGCCCTAAAACTAACCATCTTAAGCTAGTAAATAAAAGGGAGAAAGATGTGGGGTTGGAAGACATACATCACACACACGTACACTTGTTACAACATTACCCTCCTCGGAGGGTCCGAATGAATAGTACAGAATAAACTAGCTAATCTAAGCTAATTGAACTAATTATTACACAACAATAATTAATTAACGAATTAACTAAAATAAATAAGCCAGCAAGCAAAACTCATGAAATGGACTGCCTCAGCTCGGTCTTGAATGATAGGGAATGCATGCATGCTTGAGTCGCCTTGCCGGAGAATCCACCGCGATGCCCCGATTTGCCTCTGTTTGCAACTGGTCCCGGAACACTGTACAAAGCTCCAGAAGGTTGCTGACCAGTTTTTGCTGCTGGTTTTCGGTTTGCTGCAACAGAGAGTAAGAAAGGGACATGGCAAAGTATTTTCAACATATGTATTGGAGAAGCTAAAAAAAGGTTCAAAAGGTTCAAGTTTCTTGGAGAAGCTAGAGCAAAGGTTCAAAAGGTTCAAGCTTCCTCAAGAAGCTAAAACAAAGGTTCAAAAGGTTCAAGCTTCCTCAAGAAACTAAAACAAAGGTTCAAGCTTCCTCAAGAAGCTAAAACAAGGGTTCAAAAGGTTTAACTCAAAAAAAACTGGTTGGTGGCCCCATTTGGTGGTCTTCCGATTGAATGCAAGCTAGTGGTGGGGTGGGAGACCAGTAAATGTGGCCCAAAAACCAAGAAAACTAGCTTCTTGACAAGAAAACCAAAAAACTGACAAGCGGGGAGCAAAGTGGTCTCCAAGGAGAAAAGGTGGTCTCCCACCCTTGTACCACCTCCCAAACAATGAAAATAGGGTCCATGCCAAAAATGAACCAAGACGGATGCAAAACGAAGGTTCGGGGTTCAAAACGCGCAGCCGGGTGCCCCGAAAACAAGCTGTTAGGCACCAAAAGTGGTGTGCGACCACAAAGGTGGTCTCCCGGGCCACAGTGTCCCTCTAGACAGAGGAAACAAGGTGTGTGCCAAAAACCAGAGCAAACGGAGAAAGTTAAGCGGTCCCGAACCAAGGCGCACGGCCAACGGCTCCGAAAACTAGAAACTGGTCTCCAAACGGGAACAGTGGCCTACGACCACGAAAAGTAGCCTATGGCCACTGAGAGATGGTCTATGAGACCTCTCCCTCTCTTCGGGAAGAGAAAACAGAACCTGATTCGCAAACCGAGGCAAAGCACAAAAGGGTCCCGAGGTCCGGGGGTAAGGCTCTCAGCCAAAACTCCGAAACCTCAAAACGAGCATAACATGCATCATCACCGAGCGCTCAATCGATGACGTCTGAGTCTTAAGGTCAGTCAAAAATGGGGTGTCTACAACAGCGACTAAAATATTTTTTTTGTCACTGAAAAAATGTTTTTGGCAACCAAACTTTTGGTCGCCAAAGATTAAAAATAATTTAATTTTCTATTCGGGGACTAAACAGTTTTAGTAGCCAAAACTCAATATACGGCGGCTAAAATATTTTTTTGTTGCCAATTCTAGTATTTTTAGCGACTAAATTTTTTGTTAGCCGCCAATAATCAATATACCCCGACTAAAAAAAATTAGTTGCTAAATATTGTAGTTTTGCAGACTAAAAAAAATTTTGGTCGCCAATTCCACAACTTTTGGAGACTAAATTTTTTTTAGTCACCAATTTTGGTCGTCAAATGTGCATTTTGTTGTAGTGACTCGATCATACAATAATACTAGCGGTAACCCATGTTATGCACGGGCAAATAATAAAAAATGATAAATAATGTAAAACATGCTAAAAATTAACAACTAGATAATATGATATTAATTTAGATGGGTATTTAAATAATATATTTGAGTGATCTCACTATATTTATAAAGGTATGCACCACCAATTCAATTTTTTGAAACACACTCAATCGAATAAACTCAACTGAAAATGAAGAGTAATAGTAGAATTCTATAAATATAAGTTTAAATTTGAAAATAAACTATAAGAATATAGAAAGTGAAAATTAAATAAATTTTAGAGAAAAAAAGTTCAACTGAAAATCAAGAGTAAGAGTGGATTCTGTACATATAAGATAAAGATAAACAAATTAAGTTTAAATTTGAAGATAAACTATAAAAATATAGAAAAAGAAAATTAGATAAATCCTAGAAAAATGAGGTTGAGAGAAATTCAATAATTGAAAAAAAAAAAAAAAAAAAAGAGGAAACAAGTTGAAATTTGAAAATTCAAAAATAAGATAAGATAAACTTAAAAAGAAAAATAAAATCTAATATAACTCTAATAACAGAAAAACCGAAGATAATAATAGTTTTAAAAAAATTGGATAAGTGTGAAATGTCACCTATAATTTTTTCAAATTTTAAAATTTGTAAATAAAAAAAAAAATTGAGGTAGTAGGTTAAAAATTAGATGAGATTTAAGTGCCACATATACTTTTTAAAAATTAAAATTTTGTGTAGTTAAAAAATAAGCAATTATGTCATCTTATTATATAAATTTTAACTCTATTTTGTGTCTACTACCTATAATTTTAAACAATTTTTGCATTCTAAAGCTACTTAATTAAAATAAAAAAAAAATCAAAGGATTACCTTTTTTTATTTTTTTATTTTGTTTTGTGTCTATAACTTATAAATTTTAGTAATTTTTGTATTTTGAAGCTACTATATAAAAAAAATAGCATTACTTTTCTTTTTAAAATATTAATTAATTATATTTTTACTTTGTGTTATATGATAATACTGATGTATGCCTGTGCCTAAAGACACGGTGTCAATAATGTTTTGTTTGAATAATTTTCATTTATCTCTCTCTTAAGCTAGAAACATTAAGAATCAAATATACCTAAAATTCTGTTTTCCCATGACATACAAAAAATGAATAGATAACATACATTTGAGCAAGAGGATCCCATTTATTATAGACACAACTTCAAAATAAGAGGAACAACAAAATGGTGTTCTCCTTTTGGAGCACACCATGCCAATACGAAAATGGTATTCTTGATCAAAATCTAAATAACAAACACCTCCAAATGTCTACCTCTTAAACCAAACCAAATCTATATAAGTTTACACAACGTCAATCTGCCTCTAAATAATCTTTAACTTTATACAACGTCAATCACTTTCAAAGTTTGTCAACAATAAAACCAAAAATAGTGTAAATTCTGCCCTCGAGATTGTTGCTCACTCGAGATTGCCCCTCTTTCAACACTCATCAATCAAAGAAGTACACGTTTAGTTTACACAACAATAAATACAACAAAATCATTAGAGAGATAAGAAAAACTTAAGCTTTAAAAATGTAGACCTGTAAAAAGGGAGTCAATATTACCATTCGCTTCTAGTCTTCATCCACCTATAAAATACAGAAAAAAAGCAAATATGATAATTAAAAGAAACTGTCCAATTCAAAACAAACTCATGCACTGTCACACTAGTGAAAGATTTTTTATAGACCACCCAATTCATACTAAACACAAACATTGTTGCAAAATAATAATTGGTTACCCAATGCGAACACTACGAACAAACACAATACATTGTCAACACAAATACAAATTAATGACTGATAAAAACATTAATTTACAAAAATCAATCAATATTTTCTTTGGGTTTTATTTTTTTCAACTCTTTCTTTTTGGAACTTCCTTTAATTGATCACATAAGGTTAGAGGGAAAATTTAAGAAAGAAGTGTTCTTAAGAAAGAATTTAATAAAATAAAATTCAAAAAGCAAACTCTTCACTTGGTAATTCAACAACAAATTCTAACTAACTTAATTCCTCCATTATTTACAAATCAATACAGCCTAAAAAACCCCATTTATTTTGTCCAAAAACCCAAAACCATTTATTACATCAATTTAGTCCTATCAGTTTTGTGTATGAAACCCTTCATCACCTATTTCAATTTTCACCTACATTGATTCAGATTCATTTTGCTTCCAACCTTAAATAAATTTTGAATATTTGTTGAGCAATACATGACCATAAGCAAAATATCAAACCAACCCCTTTGGATCTATTTGGTTAGCTTATGGGCAGCAACCAACAAAATTTAGATTGAAATTAAATAAACTATAAGACTAAACTGATATAATAAAATTCAATGGATAAAACAACAAATCAACAACATGCAATAAGGGGACAATTGTTTACAGGGTCTTAAAAAAATAATAGGCAATAAAGGGAAACTATATAGGGAAACTATACATATTTTTTTATCACAGCTTACCAATCCCCACTCCTAGATAAAGGGAAAAAAATAGAAAAACACAAAAAGCCCAATAAATATAGGAAAATTCATATCAGTATTTAAAGAGTATTTAGCAAACTCAGAAGTACTTATAGATCCGTATACGTTTATGAGTATTTAGCAAACAATAGAAAAACTCATAATATAGAAAAACCTATTTTATAAATAAAAAATTAACACCCATTTCTCATTAAAGAATCAAACATTTCATTAACTCTGTGTGTGTGTGTGTTGAGTCAGTACCTTTGAGACCCAAAAATAGTAAGAAGTGTCTGGTTCATCCTCCTCAGTCACCACATATAAAAAAGAAAAAAGAAAAAAAAATGTCACTAAAATTACTTGCCGTTAATATCAAATGTATCTCTGATAATGTGGTTGTGGCTGGAACAAAGAAATCTGGAAAAGAAGAACCATGAAAATCAAGAAATAAAAACACAGGGAAAGTAAAAGAGAAATCAGTTTCGATGTTTGTTAAGATACATCTCAGCCGTTAATATCAAATGTATCTCTGATACATTTTCTATATTTTCAAAAACCTTTCTCCCTTATTATATAGATTGTGATGCTTTGCACCTAAAATAAAATAAAAAAATAATGGGGATGCTGTAACCCATATCATTGACCAAATATCCAATCCACGTACACATGGTGATACTGTGATACCCCTGTTCCGTATTATGCTAATCGGTCCTCATTATGAATTTGATTATGTGTCTGATATGATTTTGTGTGCCAATTGTGTGGATATATGTGGTTTTGAATTTCTATCTGTTCACTGTAGGAATATCTGTTTGATTGTCTACTTTGGAAATTAAATTGAAGGCCTTATCGGCCACCGAAACCAAAATTGATTGCGCCATTGTGATTGGCATAATTTTTAGAACCTACGGTGAAATTTAATTGAAAATTGATTCGGATCAGATTAAACTGATTTAATTAAGGAATTTGTGCCCAATTACTTTAATATTATTATAATAGAATTAGTGGAAATGGTTGTATAAGGGCACTACACCCTCATTTCTCCTCATTTGTTGCATTTTGGCTGATCATAAACTCATAGAAAGAAGAGAGGGCCGGCCATAGAGAGAGAGAGAGTGTAGAAGATTAAGGTTTTGGTCTTGAGGCTTGGAGATTTTGGAAGATTACTCAAGAATTTGCTATAGATTGGAAGAATTGAGCCTCTAGGTAAGTGAATCCATGAGCTCAATGTGTAATTTTGTGTATTCAAGGTGGATTAATGATCAAGAGTAAGGATTGAAGTGGAATTGAGTTGTTTATGTTGAATTCAAGGTCAATGTATGCATGCATGTATATAATTGTCTTGAATTTGCATAATTGAGCTTAAATTACATGGCTCATGTTGAATCTTGGTTGAAATCCATGTATTTGACCATCTTTTCGTCATATGGGGTGAGAATGAGGGTTATATGTCACATGCATGTACAACCCATGGAAGTAGAAGCTTTGAATGCATGAAGTTGTTATGTTAGTGATGAATTTGGTGGAAAATGAGCCATGCATGGATTTGATTTATGAAATTGAGATTCAAAATGTTGTAATTTAGTGTTTGTATCATGTTAGTACACATATATGTGAAGTTTGAGTCGAAATCATGCATTTGGAGCCTTTGAATTCGAAGTTGGAGCTCAAGAACACATTCTGAATTTTCCAAAAATTTGATGTCCGCTCGAGCGGGGAAATTGCCGCTCAAGCGTGAATTTCGTGCTCCCAGTATTTTGTGCAGGCATGATGTCCGCTCGAGCGGAGAAGTCCACGCTCAAGCGGGGAGCTATGTAGGATGGACTCCCGCTCGAGCTCCAAAATACACGCTCGAGCGTAAAAATGGCATAACCAGTATTTTTGGAGACCTCATGGGTCCGCTCGAGCGGGGACCCTGTTTCTGAAAATTTTGTGTGATCGTTCTGTGTTTCGTTTTCCGTTCTCTTTCACTTGCAAGCACTCTTAAGCATGCATTAAGCATTGTAATTGAGATAAAGAGATAAGAATGAAGCCTAAAGAGGAATATGTGAATTAAAGAACGGATTGAATTGTTTGTGACCCTTTTGTGTTCTTGGAATGTGTAGGGTCAAGCTCCAGGGCAAATCCACAAGCCGATCACTGTGAGTAATGTCAATATTTTGAAGTTCGTCAATTGTCCAATTGCTTATTTCTTTACAAGTTTACCAGTTTGAATTATGGATAACCGATTGACATAAATGATTGGGCCGAAGGCCGTTTTGATATAAATGATTGGGCCGAAGGCCGTTTTGATATAAATGATTGGGCCGAAGGCTGATTGACATAAATGATTGGGCCGAAGGCCGATTGACATAAATGATTGGGCCGAAGGCCGTTTTGACATAAATGATTGGGCCGAAGGCCGATTGACATGAATGATTGGGCCGAAGGCCGTTTTGACATGAATGAATGTGCCAAAGATAGTTTTGACATGAATGAATAGGCCAAAGGCCGTTTTGACATGAATGAATGGGCCAAAGGTCGTTTTGACATGAATGAATAGGCCGAAGGCCATTTTGATGTGAATGGTTAGGCCGAAGGCCATTTTGATGTGAATGGTTGGGCCAAAGGCCGTTTTGACACAAATGAAAGTTTGAAATGCATGAATGGGTCAGAGGCCAGTTTGACATGCATGAATGGGCCAGAGGCCAGTTTGACATGAATGAAAGTTTGAAAGGCCTAAAGGCCAGTTTGATATGAAAGTTAAAAGGCCTAAAGGCCAGTTTGACATGAAAGTTTGAAAGACCTAAAGGTCAGTTTGATATGGAAGTTTGAAAAGGCCATTTTGACACGAATAACAGTTTGACACTAATGAACTGGGCCCAAGGCCGTATGATGCGTTTGGAACCGCAGTTACTTAACTTACATATGTTTATGCATGTATGTATTAGTAGAAATATAAATTGGGCCCAAGGCCGTTTGGTGTATATTGTTCCAATGTGTATTCTTTATTTGATATTATTCACTGGGCTTTTACTCACGCTCATTCATGTGTTTGTAGGTGAGCCAAGAGAAGTCCAAACCCAGCCCTAGTGAAGTCTGTATGGAACAACTAAGGTTTTGAAGAGTCAGCCCCCACGTCTCACGCACGAGACACGTCTTCGCCCTTCTGCCATTCTATGTTATTTTGTCATGTTAGCGAGGACTTTGGTGTACGTCTGTATATAGCTTTGTTTTGGCTGACTTAGTTTTGAATGATCCTGTCTGTATAGAACTTTATGTTACTATACTTTCTGTTGTGAGTTATTAACATATGTATGTATGGAACGTTATGATATGTACATAAGCACAGCTCTATGGACAAAGTTTTAAATTTGCTTCCATTTGGCCCCCTTTACTCTGATGAGTTTTGAAAGGTTTGATTTGAGGCCATAGGTAATCTCGTGATTACTGGCCGAATATGGCCTTAACCCATAGGAGCGGGTTCGGGTCGTGACAAATACCTACAACCTATTTGGGAGTTGTGGAATTAGATCTGAAATTGCCTTTTAATTTTTTTAAATCTCTTATAAGTGGTGAATAAATAAGCCACTAATGTAATCTTTGATTCTTAATCTATTTAAGAAATGTGCTAATGCTAAGGCACTCATTCTTTGACAAATAAAATAAAATAAGAAAATTAAATATTTTTTTGTTAAATTCGATGATTCTCTGAATGCCACTATATAAGCCTCATTGTTAGTTTAATAATATTCCCACTTGGAAAAAATCATATCATATATATAAAGAAAGAAAACATGATCTGCACTAAAGGTGTATAACCACACCACTATGCTTGTTCCCACCTCGACAGGCTGCCACTGCCTTTGTGCAATGAGTGAGAGAAGATGCTTGAAAATGGCTTAATTTGTTTAGCATTTTCTGCACATTTTCTTCTATTTTCCAACAAAAAGTCAAGAATCCAAAAGGACATGGAGGAGGATGGGGATATGGAAATTCATATAATTTGTTAGCGTACTAACACCAGGGGGGAAAAAAAGTAAATTTACTTTTATTATTGTGTTTCTTTTTCTAAGTTTTCTTGGCAGGCAAACAAAGCATTAACAAACTAAGAAACTCTAGAGACTTTGTTGAGGTTCACACGATAAATACTGGTAAGAACTTTTATTTCATAAAAGTGTTGGTTGATTGATAAAAACACAAATCCAATTGCCTCAATAGTTTACATAGATTGAAAACTCCAAATTTAATTACCTCATAAACCCAGATAAACAATCAAACCTTGATGATAATGATGATAAACAAACAGATTTATTATAACCATTATAGACCTCAATACCACCAACAAACAACACACCAAAATGTATATAATTCCTCTTCCCAATCCTAAATTCACCTCCAAATTCAGACCCAGCTCACCAAATTAGCTCCAAATGTAGAAACACTCCTAAGTTTCCATCAAACAAATCCAATGACACCAACCCACCAACAAAACTACTTCTATTAAGTCTTAAAACTCAAAACCCAATAAAAAGAAAACAAATCAACAGATCAATGCGAAACAAACACAATTACAAACTAATTGGGTACAAACAAATCAACACAATTACAAACTAATTTGAAACACAAATCAACATAATTTGAAACACATCAACTATACATACACACAATTACAAACTAATCGAAACCTACAATTGAATTGAAGTCACTATCAAAAAAGAAAACACAAAAACACTCACAGATCAATGCGAAGCGGTATATACAGAGAGCTCTGTAACCGAAATGGTGTTTTTCGGAGAATTGTTTTAGAGCAATCCAAATACCTAAAAATGATATCCAGAAAATACCTAATTAACAATTCAATTTAAGGTTTAGAAAAACAAAAATCAAAGCCCCAACTCTTCTGGATATTGAAATCAAAGCCACAAAACAATATTGAAATCGAAAAGGGTTGTAAGGGAATCTTAACTTGCGATGAAGAGGAGCGTCGGTAGTGAAGAGGGTGGGTGTCGATGAAGAGAATTGAAATCGAACGGTTGATGAAGAGGGACGTGACGAAGGAGGAGGAGGAGGAGCGTCGGTTGTGATAGAGATGGTGGACTTCTGTTCAAGAAGAAGAACAGAGAGTGAAAGAGAGAGAGAGAGTGAGAGCGAGAGAAAGAGATAGAGATAGAGATAGAGAGGGAAGGTAGGGGGGTTGAGACGTGGAGGAGCGTCGGGTGGGTTTCTTCGCTTCTGTTGAAGAACAGAGTGAGAGTGAGAGAGATAGAGAGAGGGCAGGTGGGGGGAACAGAGTGGGTTTCTTTAGACAGCAATCATCATTCATCTCAACCAATCTGAACCATCGACATAAACTTAAGATGCATCTCAGCCGTTAATATCAAATGTATCTCTCATACATTTTCTATATTTTCAAAAAGCCTCTTGCCTTATTATATAGATAATCATTCATTTTAAATAATATTGTCTTATGCATAGAATGCACACGACTTGAATATTTCTTTGACAGTGACACGTGTTATGCATGTGAATATAAAATTCAACAACCATAGAAAAAAATTCTTACCTATGATTGTTGTTTAAATACATAAAATATATTTATTTAAATTAAGTTTTAAAATTTTGATTACATTACTAAACAATCAGATTTGGCAAAATTGATTAGACGTGCAACAATCATCATTTGGGATGAAATTGCAATGACGAATCGTTATGATTTTGAAGCTTTGAATTGAACACTCATAGACATCATTGGTGTTGATTATCCATTTGGTGGCAAAATTATGGTGTTTGGTGGTGATTTTCGACAAGTACTTCCAGTTGTTCCTAAAGGTACAAAAGCTGAAACTATTGCTACATCGATAGTCAAATCATCTCTCTGGAGTCACATTCAAATACTTCGTTTAAAGCAAAATATGCGATCTATAAATGACCCACAGTTTGGTGAATTTCTTTTACGTGTTGGAGATGGTGTACAACCTACCATTGTAGATGAAATAATCAAAGTACCAACATCGATGGCAATACCATGGAACGGCGAAGAATCAATAGTTCGATTATTACAAGAAATTTATCCTGATATCAGAAACCATTCCTTTGACGCAGGGTATATAGTTAGTAGGGGCATAATAACTCCTCGCAATGAAGATGTCGACAAGCTCAATAAGAAAATCATTCAGAGATTTTCGAGAGAATCAAGAGTATACCACTCATTTGATAAAGTTGAAAATGATACCCAAATTTTGTATCAACAAGAGTTTTTAAATTCCATTTCACCAGGAGGAATGCCCCCACATGCACTGCATTTGAAAGTTGGAGCCCCAATTATGCTTTTGAGGAACCTTGACCCTTCTTCTGGTTTGTGCAATGGCACAAGGCTACTGTATCGAGCTTTGAACGATAATTTCATAGATTCAAAGATTTTAACAAGACATTTCAAAGGCATGAGAGTTTTCCTACATTGCATTCCATTAAAGGCTCCGGAAAACTTAAAACTTCCATTTGAAATGACTCGCACACAATTTCCAGTTCGCCTTAGTTTTGCTTTGACGATAAATAAATCACAAGGTCAAACAATTCCATATATGAGAATTTACCTTCCGGATCATGTATTTAGTCATGGACAATGTTGCTTTATCTCGAGGGGTGTCAAATCAGACAATGAAAGTCTTGGTTAAAAAGGGTTCAGTTAATAATGAAGAAATAGTGTATACCCGCAATGTAGTCTACAAAGATGTTTTGTTACCAAATTATTTATACAGGAGGTATGTACTAAATATGTTCTTATTGAGCTTGTATTATGTCATTTTTTTAATCTACAATTAATATACTTATAATATATCTTCATATAATTATTAATTGTAGGAATACTTGAAAAAATAAAACTACTTCAGCTTTGGGAGAATTATCAAGAGGAGACAAATATGGTTGCCGATAAGAAAGTTACAAATTATCTATTGGCTTCACTTATGTTCAAAAAATAATGTTTGTAAAATTTTTGCTATTTAATCTGACAACATTCACATAAATTTTGAGTTTCACTGTACCTTTTAAATTAATGTAAGTCAAATAGTTCTCCATATACAGTCTTCGATGGAAGGTCTCTATTAAAGTTGATAAACAACAATTGGGAAAATTAATTGTGCGAGAGCTTTTGAGGCAACAACGACATCGGTATGATAACGTGTTTGTGGCATTTTATATGAATCATTTCAAAATGTTACATTTGCTAATAGTTATCGTACTATTTTTTTTACAGAAATCCTATCATATCTGATAGAGCAAGTATATGCAGCAAAGACAATATGGGCATATATGTGGTAAAAAATCAAGTCTTATGAAGTTTACTACTATGTTCCATATATTCATATTTGTAAATTTACAACTTAATTTTAGATTTCATAAATTTGTCAGACAATAAACTTACAAGGAAGTCAGATATTTTTGCCTCAATTTTATATGCATCGAATGATACAAAAATTGAAAGCTTACAAAGAAATGTGCAACGTTGTTACAAGGTAATCCACTTATAGGTTTGTATGTATAACAAAAGTTACGTACTTCATTTTTTGTCAATTCCATTTTATTTTTTGTAGTTTAATGTTGTCATAGATATATGGCAAAAATTGCATCAAGACAATTTGAAGAGATTGTTGAACGTGACGTGTGATTTGGACTAAGTCAATCAATGTCAAAATGTAAGTTTTTAATTTTGTTTATAAAAAATTAATACAATAATTACCTTTAGTATCTTTATACATAATAAGTCAATTAGAAAACCAAAAGTTATTATTGTACTTTATTAGCTAAAGTACGTATATGTGTAATTATGGCTCACTTTAAGAACGTAAAATTTTAATTTAATCAATGTATATTATTAGCAAACTAACTTTTACATATATGTTATATATTTTTTTGTAGAATTTTTAGGATCTCCAGTCACATGTTACCAAATTCAGATTTTATATGAATTTTTGTTGTACATATTTTTTAGTTAAGATTAGTAAATATTGTATTTTTTTAAAGATTTGTACATATTTTAATGTACATATATTTTATTTATCAAATACGTTAATATCAATTGTTACATTGTACATAGTTACTCATTTTATTTATATATATATTATTAGAAAAAATGTTATGAAATTCATATTATAATTCAAAAAGAAATTGCACAAGCATCGCGTGTGCCCGGCCGCTAGTTGTTCATAATTTCAACACAACATAGTTAAATAATAATTTTGTTTATAAGAAATTAACCAATTTTTTATTAAAGTATTCACCTATTGAATCCAATCTATTTAAAAATTACATGACATTCAATAACGTAATTGAAATTAACTATTAAATAATAATTAAGTAAAAAACATTGATTTTTTTGTTATCTATACGTAATGACTATTATAAGTTGAAAATAAAATAGTTTATTTGTATATTTATTAAGGAATTTGAGAGTCAATCTTGCGATTCAACTGTTCTTTTGTGCAAAGGACTTTTTACTGCAAAAGAGAAACTCATCATTTAAAAATCTAATTCTACTTAATTGGTGTACTCACTACATATATGCAAAGAAATAAATTTAAACCCATAAATATCTCAAATTATTAAAAAATAAAAATGTAAGCAAAAATATAGTAGAGTTACATAATTAAGTTTTGTTACATTTGGATTTAAATCGAGTATCCTCCTTATATATTACAACAAATTAATTAATATAATTGAAGAAAAAAATATAATGAAAAATAAATGGAATTGAACAAAAATTTCATTTAAACTCATGAATGTGTTCCAAATGCTATTCTCAATTGGTAATATTTTTCTCAGAAAAAAAAAATGTGTGAACTCCAACTTCATTGCAAAGCATCACTCTTTTGTGTTGGTCTTTTAGTCTTTCATTGCCACTGTTATTTTTTTTTCCTGTACGTAGTAGTTGTAAATTTTTTTTAAAAAATGAATAATAGATTTTGGAGGCATAAGCGCATCTATTACATTATTATAATTTCAACAACTAACTTAGATTATGAAGAAAAAATAAATAAATAAATAAATAATACACCAAATAAATTAAAATTAAAACAAATAAAAAAATTTGCAAAAGAAAAAGAGAGCAAAAGAACACAATATGAAATTTAAAACATGTGCTTCTTTTCACATAAGATGCCAAAATCTTGCATAATTGATTAAATCACCTGTTTAATTTCTTTGCAGTGCTATTTCTGTTCTCCGAACTTTTTGCCTAATTTCATATTGTGATGGAAGTTAGGTTTTGAGATTTATAAGTTTTATTTTTTTATTTTTTTGAAATATCCTTGAGTAAGACATAAATCTGATAAAGAAATTTGAATTAAAGTCAAACTCATCTTTTATGTTTAAATATTTTGAAAATCTCTTATAGACATGCCCTAAGTAATTAAAAAGTAAAATATAAAATATAAAAAAGATATAAAAAAATAGGAAAATAGAATGAGAGAAGAATGGTTGTGCCACATAGGAAAGAGTTCTATGAGATGTTAGGATTGAGAGTTTGGAATTTTTTTAAAAACCACTACATTTACTTGTATATATAGTAGAGATTTCAAATCTTATTTAATATTTATTCCATCCAAATCAAACAATTTCGTGATATATATAATTCTATCCAACAAATTTTTAAAGTACTAAAAAAACTATGTGCAGTCTACAGTGTTATACTTCTCATTAACTCTTGAGAGTAATGGGAAATCCAGTTTCACATCTTGTGCATGCTCAAATTTGTTAACTAGGCTCAATGTCTTAGTTAATAAATTAAAGTCTTGCTCATTTTTAGGGATATAATTTGGGCGAGTTTGGTCTAGTTGAGAGGTTCTGCAGGCTTAATTTGAATTGTGCTAAAAATTATCTAAACTCGATCTATAACTTGTGCTTGTTTGGAGTGTACTATATAAGCACAATTGTTATCTTTTTTGGATTACGTTACCTCTCTACTGCTAGGAAAAATATATGATTTCCCACAAGTAAATCGATCAATGGGAATAAAAACTAATGCGAAAAAATTAAATTAACAACGACATAAGAATTTTACGTGGTTCCCTTAATGTGAGGTACGTCTATGGGATCGAAACCTGATTCCACTATCAACCAAAGAGTTCCAACCGATTACAAACGAGACATGAATGGTTTCACAAAATCACCCTTAGGTGAATTTCAAATAATCACAAATAATCAAGAGGAAAAACCTCACCAAATAGATGAACAACAATTTTTGAAACAGAGTTGAAGAAGACCCAAAATAATGACCCAAAATAATAACCCAAATCAACTTTGAATCAAATATAGCAACAGCATCACCAAATCAAGTCCACAACATTGATCAAACACCAAATTGAAAAGCACCCTGCACGGTCACCGAGGATGAATCACCCAGCACACACACACCAACAGTCGCTGCCTTCTTCGAAAAATACAAAACAATCCTAAAGCAATATTGTTGATTCTTGGGTATTATATCAAAACCCTAATTGCTACCAAATTGATTATAAAATACCCATTATGCCTCTAAAAAACGTTAGATATAATATATTTTTAATATATTATAACCAATACCAAACCAAATTAAATTCTTTTAATGAACCAACTGGGTCTCATACTCTAATAAGGAGGTATACCCAACAATTCTTCCCCTACCAACTTAGGTGGAGACATCAACCATACTCGCCAAAGTTCGACACTTCAAATGTTTGTCCCTTGACAAAGTCTTAGTCAACATATCCGAAATATTGTCATCCGTGTGAACCTTTTCGAGTTGTAACAATTTCGAATCTAACATGTAACGACCCTCACCTTACTCTTGTCTTACTTGCATACATTCCTGCATGAACCTGCCTTGTTATTTTGTTTTGAAGGTTTTGCCTTGTCTTGATTTGCTTAAAGTTGCTAGCATGATTTTGATCTTTGCTTGGTGTGTGTGTGTGGCCGAGGTCATCTTGAGCTTAGTCCGCCTTTGAACCCTTGTACTTAGATTTGTTTTGAGATCTTGTTCAACCCCATCTTCACCTCGGGCATTTATTGCCGAGATGTTTCGCACTTAGTGAACCTTGTCCTTGGGCAGGTATGGCCTAGGCTGAGATGTGGCACACCCCGGCCAAGGTGTGGCACAGCTTAGTCAAGTGTCGTCCTCCCTAGCCGATGTTTTGTTATCCTGTTGCTGGATCCTTGATTTGAGCCGATGTCATCTTATTGCCGATGTGTCTTACCCGAGCTTGCTGCATACGCTTTGTCAGAGACTTGTCTTGTCTATCAATCACCTTTTTGGAGCTGAACCAACCCGATAACGCCACGTGTCCGAGCTGATTGTTAAGGCAGCCGGCAGACCTTGAAGCAAATCATTTTCTTGTCTCAAATCTTTGTTTTAGAGAGAGAAGCTCTAGAGAAGTTCTTGCGTGAGAGTAAGTCTCCCAAGCTTGATCTTCGTGGTTTGAACCGTTGGATCCGAGTTTTGAGGTTAGAATCTTGATCTCCTTTAGTTGTTATTACTGATTATCTAGCTGCATTGCATGATCGGATTTGTGTTGCATGTCATGCATTGTTTTGAAGTTGGTTTTGGAAAGAGAAAATGGTTTTCCATATGTTCTTGAAGAAAATCTCGTTTTGATCCGAAAGCTTAGAACGAAAACCATGTTTTGTGTTTGTTCTTGCATGACTTTCTCGAATGGGTACCCAGGTCCATATTTTGAACTCTTGGCATGAAAACTCAGATTTTTGTAACAAGTTGTGAGCTTGCATCCATCTTTCAAATGATCATGTTCTTCATATTCTTCAAAGGAAAACCCAGGTTTTTCCTGACTTTGTTTAGCGGGACCTCGGCATAGTCCTGGACGGTACCCAGTGTGTTTTCATGAGACGGGAGCAGTGATTAAGCTTCCAGCTTGTTTTGCTTTGTCTTTGACTTGGATCTGGCAAGAATGCCGAGATCATTTGCATGTATATAGAGCTTGCTTTGAGAATGTGACTTGCCATGTGATTGTAGGTCCTTGATATTTGCTTGAGTCTACACCTGAAGAACTAGGTGAGTGGTATTTCTAATAAAGCTATGTTACACTTGCTTTTGATAAATCTCGTTTTGTTTGTTTTGACGTGGTATTTGCTAAGCATGAATAAATAGCCTTGTTTTGATTGTTATCCTCGGAAAGTCCCTTGTGCTGGAGGACTCTAAACTTTCGCAGTACTAAGTACAAAAGGATACGGTCCTTGTTAAATCGGGCTACGGGCCTAAGTAACACAAGTCCCTCGTGCTGGAGGACTCTAAACTTTCGCAGTACTAAGTATAAAAGGATACGGTCCTTGTTAAATCGGGCTACGGGCCTAAGTAACACAAGTCCCTTGTACTGGAGGACTCTAAACTTTCGCGGTACCAAGTGCACAAGTCCCTTGTGCTGGAGGACTATAAACTTTCGCAGTACCTTTGACCAAACGATTACGGAACGTACAGCCCTATGATACTTGAATGATGAATACGGTTCATCCCTTGCTTCGCCGATGTTATGATACTTGAATGATGAATACGGTTCATCCCTTGCTTCGCCGATGTTATGATACTTGAATGATGAATACGGTTCATCCCTTGCTTTGCCTATGTCAGTAAACATCTTTGGATACTTGCAATATTTGATTGATGAATACGGTTCATCCCTCGTCTTGCTAAAGTTGATGTGTTTTGTTTTGAAGGACTTCGGCAATATTCATGCAAAACCTTTATTATTAGTACCATTCACTGAGTATTTGTACTCACCCCTCTATATATATATGTAGGTGATGAGCAGGACGGCGGCGACGCCTAGATCGTTTTGGATGCTTGTTTTGGATTCGTACTTATGTCGGCTTTGCTTTTGTATTTACGTCGGCGATGCCCTGCTTTGCACGTCGGCAAATCTTGAAAATCATGCTTCTTGACTTGTATTAGCTGTACTTTTGTATATGTCGGCTCGAGAAGCCTTTTGATCAAGATGTAACATGTATTTTACCTTGTTGTATTCAAGTTGTAAAGTTAATTGGAAATGTTTGGCATTGCTTTGATCTACGCACAGCTCTTATGGACCACTTGTATTTGATTTATTGCTTCCGCATTTGTGAGCCCCTATATCCATACTCTGATTGTGTTAAGTTTTTTGAAAAGTTGGCCTTCAGTAATTGCGGATTACTGGCCATCACGGCACCAAACTACTAGGGGCGGTTTGGGGTCGTGACATAACACATCACGAATACAATGGTATCTCACATCAACGTATTTCGATCTCGAATGAAAAGTAGAATTTTTACTCAAATGAATAGCGCTTTGACTATCACAATAAAGCACATATTTTTCTTGCTTCAAACCCAATTCTTGCAAAAATTTCTTCAACCAAAACTCTTCCTTGCAAGCTTCCGTAATGGCAATAAATTCAGCTTTGATAGTTGAGAGAGCAACCAATTTTTGTAATTTAGATTGCCATACCACAACCCCCCATGCAAAAGTCATCAAATTTCCTGAAGTAGATTTCCTAAAATCAACATCATCGGTCATGTTAGAATCCGTGAACCTATCAAGTATCGGCTTACCATCCCCAAAACACAAACACACCTTCAAAGTCCCTCGAAGATACCTTAGAATCCATTTTACCGCTACCCAATGTTCTTTACCCAGATTAGAGAGAAAATGACTCACCACACTAACAGAGTGAGCAATATCCGGCCTTATACAAATCATGGCATACATCAAAGAACCAACTGCTGCAGCATAAGGAATTTTCTGCATCTTTTCCTTATCTTTCTCACTTGTAGGACATTGATTCGAACTAAGCTTAAAGTGACCCGCAAGTGGACAACCAACTGACTTTGTTTTATCCATGTTGAACCTCTCAAAAACTTTTTCAATGTAGCATTCTTGAGACAACCAAATTAACCCCCTTTTTGCAATCACGAACAATTTTCATACCAAGTATTTGCTTTGCCGGCCCCAAATCTTTCATAGCAAAAAACTTGCTCAACTCCAATTTCAACCTGTTAATCATAGTGTAATCTTGACCCACAATTAACATGTCATCAACATAAAGCAAAAGAATAATAAATTTACCATATGGAAAAAAATTTCACAAACACACAATGGTCCGAAGTGATTTTAGAAAAATCATTATTCATCATGAAAGAGTCAAATTTTTTGTACCATTGCCGCAGGACTTGCTTGAGGCCATACAAACTTTTCTTCAATTTGCAAACAAATTTCTCTTTCCTTTTCTCCACAAAACCTTCCGATTGCTCCATATAAATTTCTTCTTCAAGGTCACCATGAAGAAACACGGTCTTCACATCAAGTTGCTCAACTTCAAGGTTCATACTTACGGTTATGCCGAGTACAATCCGAATAGAAGACATCTTCACAACCGGCGAAAAAATCTCATCAAAATCAATATCTTTCTTTTGCCCAAAGCCTTTCACAACAAGACGTGCTTTGTACCTCAAATTCTTGCCATAATTCTTCAATTTGAAGACCCACATATTTTTCAAAATTTTCCTCTCCTTAAGCAACTTTACCAAATCATAGGTGTGATTTTCAAGCAAGGAATTCATCTCCGCTTCCATGGCCTTTTCCAATCATCTTTCTTTGCATACTCAATTGCTTCTTGGTAGCTCTTGGGCTCCCCTTGGTTGGAAATCAACACAAATTCATTGGGAGGATACTTTCTCGAAGGTTGCCGGTCCTTTGTAGATTTTCTCAACTCAAGTTGTGGTGGCGGTTCTTGAGTTGGATGCTCTTCCTCAATTTTGGGCTCAACTTCATTTGGAGTAGCATCATCATCTACATCTTCAAGAAGTGGCTGCAAATCTCTCTCATTTTCGTTATCCATTGAAGACGAAGGAGATGGATCAATGTTAATGAGATCACTAGTTTTTGGCTCCGGTTGAT
The DNA here is from genome assembly GCF_055761805.1 of Camellia sinensis. NCBI lineage: Eukaryota > Viridiplantae > Streptophyta > Magnoliopsida > Ericales > Theaceae > Camellia > Camellia sinensis. Next base: position 76,960,158 of record NC_138970.1, read on the forward strand.
TACCTTTGCCAAGGTCTTCAATTGTTTGGTCTTCAAGAAACACAACATCATGGTTTCGAATGACTTTCTTGTCAAACGAATCCCACAATCTATAACCAAATTCATCATGCCCATAGCCAAGAAAAATTTATTGTCTTGACTTGCTATCAAGCTTGGACCTCTCATCTTTTGGAATGTGAACAAAAGCTCGGCAACCAAACACTCTCAAGTGCTCATAAGACACATCTTTCGGTCCAAACTCTTTCTGGGACATCACCATTCAAAGGATAAGAATGAGATAAATTGATCACATCAACTGCTGTTCTCATTGTTTCACCCTAAAAGGATATTGGCAATTTAGCATGTGAAAGAAGACACCTTGTTCTTTCCACAATTGTGAGGTTTATTCTCTTGGTAATGCCATTTTGTTGAGGAGTCTTCTTAACTGTCTTTTAGTGCCGAATACCTTGGCTGTGATAATACTCATCAAATGGCCCAATATATTCACCACCATTGTCTGCTTGGATGCACTTCAATTTCTGCCATGTTTCTCTTTTAACCATGGCCTGAAAATGCTTAAATACATCTACAACTTGATCTTTAGTTTTTAATAGAAAAGCCCAAACTTTCCTTGAATAATCATCAATGAAAATAAAAAAATAAAGTGCACCATTATGTGTTCTAACTTTTAAAGGACCACAAGCATCCAAATGAATCAACTCCAAAACATTTTCTTTTCTAGAAGCAATATTTTTATGAAAAGAAACTCTATATTGTTTACCTGCCAAACAATGAACACAAGTTTTAAGATGTGTACCTTTCAAACCGGCTAGAAGCTCTTTCTTGAACAAAACTTATAGCCCCTTTTCACTCATATGGCCAAGCCGTTTGTGCCATAATTCGGTAGAAGTATTATCTTCAAGTGCATTGACAACACCTTTACAAATTTTTTCTTACATCGAATAAAGTGTATGAGTCTTCTTGCACTTAGCCACTACCAAAGAACCCTTTGTGAGCTTCCATATTCCGTCACCAAATTTGTTGTTATAGCCTTCATCATCTAGCTTCCTGGTAGAGATCAAATTGAGGCGAATGTCAGGAACATGCCTCATATCTTTAAGCAACAGCTTGCAGCCCAAATTTGTTTCCAAGCAAACATCACACATACCAACAATCTTGGACAAACATTCATTACCCATTCGAACACACCTATAATCTCCTTTGGTGTAGGCAGTGAATAAATCAACTCATGAAGTCACATGAAAAGAAGCACCAGAATCAATCACTCAATTGCTCTCTTGGTCCACAAAATTAATACAATCATCTTCACAAATGACCATGAGATCATCGATAGTAACCGCCATTGTATCTTCTTGCTTCTTATCCACACTTTTGTCACGCATTTTCTCCTTGTTCTTGAGCTTTCGGCATTCCCGCTTCATGTGCCCTTTCTCATGGCAATAATGGCACTCAATGTCTTTCTTTGAAAAAGAACAATATCTTGATTTGTCACGGCTTTGATCACGACCATAAGGAGTCTTACTCCTCCCCCTTGCTTTGCTTCGGCCTCTCACAACAAATGCCTCCAAATGAGAAGAACCCGCTGATTTTCTTCTAGTTGCTTCATTCTACAAGCTACTAGTGACTTGGCTTATTATGATAACTCTATCGGGTGTTAAATTACTAACCATTACATCCAAAGTCTCCCGACTTTCGGGCAAAGAACTAAGTAGAATCAAAGCCTGCTACTCATCATCAAAAACAATTTTCATAGAAGCAAGTTGGTTAACAATACTTTTTTATTTCATTCAAATGTTCCGGAATGGGGCTGCCATCTTTATATTTTAAATTAACCAACTTTCGAAACAGAAAGACTTTATTTGTAGCTGATTTCATGTCATAAAGGCCTTCAAATTTTTCCATAAATCATGTGCTGAAGTTTCAGTAGCAACATGATGAAACACACTGTCATCAATTTATTGACGAATAACACCAACGACTTTTCGATTAAGCCTCATCCATTCATCATCTTTCATACCATCAGGTTTGCCACTATCACCCTCAATAGGCTTATACAAATCTTTATAAAATAATAGGTCATCCATTTTGGTTTTCCAAGTTACCCAATTGATTCCATTGAAGCTAGACATACGATCCACATTCCCCTCCATTAATTTACACAAATAAATAAACCTAAATAAACCGTAAGCTCTGATACCAGTTGTTAAGGAAAATATATGATTTCTCACAAGTAAATCAATCAATGGGAATAAAAACTAATGTAGAAAAATTAAATCAATAGCGACACAAGAATTTTACGTGGTTCCCTCAATGTGAGGTACGTCTACAGGATCGAAATCCGATTCTACTATCAATCAAAGAGTTTCCAAACGATTACAAATGAGACATGAATGGTCTCACAAAATCACCCTCAAGTGAATTTCAAATAATCACAAATACTCAAGAGGAAAGACCTTACCAAATAGATGAACAACGATTTTCGAAACAGAGTTGAAGAAGACTCAAAATAATAACCCAAATTAACTTTGAATCAAATATAGCAATAGCATCACCAAATCAAGTCCACAACATTCATCAAACACTAAATTGAAAAGCACCCTGCATGGTCACCGAGGATGAATCATCCAGCACACACATACCAACAGTCGTTGCCTTCTTCGAAAAATACAAAACAATCCTAAAGCAATATTGTTGATTCTTGGGTATTATATTAAAATCCTAATTGCAATCAAATTGTTTATAAAATACCCATTGGACCTCTAAAAAAAAGTTAGATATAATATATTAAAAATATATTATAACCAATAACAAATCAAATTAAATTCTTTTAATGAACCTATTGGGTCCCATACTCTAATAAAGAGGTATACCCAACATCTACTTTTCTACATATTTTTTTGCAAAAATTAAAAAATTGCATTTATTTAGATCATTTAAACAACCCTAAAATTTATTGGTTAATTTTTTAAGTTGGGTCCTATTAACATTTTTTTTTTTTTTGAGGGGGGGGAATAAAAATCAGATAATTGAGGGTAACGACAGGGCTGAGAGAACTACACTGCAAATGAGAAAGACAGAAATAAGGCTTGTGTATGTGAGATATGAAATATATACCCCCACTTAGGGATAGGTTAATCTAGTTTTATAGATAATTTTAGTATAATCCAAACGGTAAATATTTTTATGTATACTTCGTGTTTCAAGTTGCTTTAGTTGTCCAATAGATTTACACAGTATCAACCATCCAAATTTAACTAGACTTTAAAATTGTTACCCAAGCTTACACCAAATTCAAAAATATATTATTTAAACTCTACAAATATTTAGACTATACTCGAATTTCTTAGATTGAACTTATTTCCAATCCAAATCAGATCTTTTTCTAAGATTTATTCCAAATTAATTACATACTTCTGTTTCCGAATTCTCAGCATAAATTGTCCCCAAATTTTCAATTGTTTATGCTATCTAAAACTAAAAAACACTGTTACCCCAACCATCTTATCCTCCAAAAAAAAAAATCATGCATATATATAGGCAGACCTATCACTTTCATGTCTCTAATTAATTAACTCCTATGAACTTTCACCTTTATAGACATGCCTCATTCTCATATCTAAAACCTCGCCTTTTGGGACTTGAATGCCTCTCGAGTCCAGTTTCCTAACCTAACCACTTTATCTTCACTCTTTTAAACCTTAAAATTGTGCCCTTGATGGGGGACATTATCATTGTGACTGCAAATTATTATACATTAGTTAACATTGTGCACTTTATACATTAGTTAACATTTCTCTTGCAATTGTCAGTTTATGCCATGAAACCTTTTAATTATCAGTAATATAATACAACGTCAAAATTTTTATTTAGAATTATTAATTTATAATTCAGATTTTTTTATACACGACACCTCACACAATACAATTGCAATCGCTACTACACAGTCATCTTTTGGATAAAAATCTGGTTCAATAAGTTGGATATATGTTTAATTATAGAAACCCCTTATAAGGTGTATACCTTATTATACACTTAATTACGTATTTTTGTAATACATATTACGAATTTTGTGATAAATAATATACTTTTTAAGAAAATTTACCTATAAATCCCATTTTGAAAAATGATAATTCATTTAGTTCCAAAGATTTTCTTATAGACCAATTAATCCCATTGATTTTAGAAAGTAGATTTTTAAAAATTAGATTTACGGTTATACCCTTATTCTTATTATATTTCTTTCTCTTTTCTCCTTTTGTGCTAAAAAAGTAATGTAAACAATCTATGATAATCAAATTTGAGATGAATTTTTATATGAGAATCTTTTTTATTTGGAAAATATTTGAAAGGAGTACAAAAATGACTTGAAATATGAGATTTCTCAAACATTCCAAAAGAATGTGGAATTCTTCAAACATATCAAAATGAGCATAAAAATCTCTTAGTAAATTTTAGGCAAATGTATAATTTCAAACCTTAACACTCCGACATAACACTCCAATGTAATACTTAAAAAAATTATACTTTTTCCAAATATAACACTCCAATATACATAACACTCTAAAAAAACTCTTAGTATAACACTCCAATGTAACCAAAAAACAAAAAAAAAAACTCATTGGTGTATTTTTTTCTAAATGTAACATTCCAATATAACACTCCAAAAAAAGGATATGGAATTTTTCAAACCATTCCAAAATGATGTGAAATTCTTCAAACCACTCTAAAAAGAATACAAAAATTCCTTAGTAAGTTTTGAGCAAATGATAATTTAAAATTATGAGTGTTGCATTTGGAAAAATTACATTAAGGAATTTTTTAATATTTTGTGTGTTAAATTGGAGTGTCACGTTTGAGATTACATTGATTGAAGTGTTATGTTCGGAAAAAGTATACTAAAGATTTTTTTTTGTATGTTACGTTGGAGTATTACGTTTAGAAAAAGTACACTAATGAGTTTTTTTGAAGTGTTACGTTATTACGTTTGGAAAAAGTGCACTAATGAGTTTTTTAATGTGCTACGGTGTCACATTTTTTATCGTAATGTGAGATTTGTTCAAGGAGGGAAAATCCAAATCCTCTATAGTACATATTGCCCAAATGTGTAATTTTACATTTAGAGAATCCACTTTTATTCTTAAAAAATTAAATTCAAACATGTAAGTGACTATCTCTTTGTGTAATTTTCACTTTAATGGGACCTTTAGGTTCATAAGAAAAAATTGAGGATTAAACAGTTCATGAGATCATATTTTGAAATTTATTAGTGTTTCACCCTATTTTTTTTTATAGAATTATGACAACTTATAATTAAAAAAAAATTACAAAAATGATTTATTTAATTATACAGCTACCAAATTAATTACAAAATGAAACAATGAAAGATATTTGGGTGGTTTATCATAAATGTGTTTTGTGACTTTTGCCAGATTGTAGCCTACTACTTCCAAATTTACACTGTTCAACTATGAGAATAAATAGTGTTTTTTTTCCCCTTCAAATGTGAGACAGGTTTTCTTCGACTGATAAAAAAATCAAGAACTAAAACATCATAAGTATCATGCATAAATTTTCAAACAAAAATCAAGAACTAACCGTTATAATTATCCTGCATAAATTTTGATATATTTGGAAAATATTTTGCACACAGCATGACCTGCTAGAACATACACAAGTTAACTTACCCCCGCCTCCATATAAAACACTAGTATTATTTATTGAACAATGCTATATACATTACTTGGTATACCAATTAGTGTATTAACGGAGAGGTTTTGAATTTTTATAATGAGTGGGGTCATAATTTGAAAAGGACAATACTATTAATACGCTAATTAATATACTAATTAGTATGTAGTACCACCATTATTTATTCTCCTAATTGTTGATTACTAGGCATTGACTAAGAATTAAATAATATTTAAAAAATCAAAATTTTAAGGAAAATTTGGTGAAAAATTCAACCTATAAAGTGTTTTGAGGGAAGTCCACAGTTTGATCTTTGTTGTTGGGTGTGGTTGTGTCCAGTCTCCAATCGAATTGGATGGTTGGGTGTCTGCATGTTTTCCTTTTCCAAGGTTTACTTGGTTTGGAGGGTTCTCTCTCCAATCAGATAAGTTTTAAAATGAGTTAGTGATTGCTTTCTAAAATAAAATAAAATAAATGAGTTAGTGATTAATAATTTAATTTAATTTAATGCAATATATTTTGTATTTAAAATTCATCATTATATTTATTCAATAATTAAAAATAGTTGCACGTGTTTGATCTGTTTATAAAAAATAGTATGTCTTACCCTTGAAAAGACGTATTGAGAATATAATATAAATAATAAAATTATTCATCTCCAATAATTTAAATTTTTAAATAAATTAGTAATCAATAATTCAATTAACAATGAGTCTTCGGAAACAAAACACACTTTATTTTAACAATTTATATTTGTCTATTCTCTTTTGAACTTTTGGCTTTTGTTGTTAATTTAGTTTGTCTTATTAGTTGACCCAAACACTTAATCTAAATTTCTAACACGGTATATGAAGTTTTAAATGGTCTCTAGGTCAAGTCCTCGTTTACTCATATTTTTCCATTTCTTATCACTTTACACAAATGGACTACACATGTATTTACATTGTCTTTTGAACTCTTTCTCAAACTTTACCAATCATTATTATGTAATTGGTTTTACATTTATAAAGACTGAAACATTGTTTTTTTTCTTTGATGAATTGATTATATTTTGTCTGATGTGAATTCTATATATTGTTCCAAAAATGAATTATTGGGGTTTGTTGTGCTGTGATGCAGGCTAGGGTTTATAGTGGATTTTCTATCACATGCAACGATAGTACGGCAGGAGCAGCAACAGTGGTGTGCCTGCAACGGCTGAGAGCAAAAGAAATTCAAATACATGAATGCGATGTCATAATGGGCTTTAAGCTGTCTCATGTTTATGAATACGATCAAGTTTAAATATCAAAATTTTTCATTTTTTTCAAAATACATGCCATGTTTCTTCAAAAGTTCATTTTCTCCGTAAGATTCAAATAATGACAAAAGGATGGTAAATATGACTCAGATAATCTCTAGGCTGGTGTTTGCAAGTAAGCATAACAAGACTATCAAATTTCCATTTTATCGGCTCTTAACTGGAAGGCATGTGGTACCTCTTCCGCATGTGTTTTTTATTTTTTTACCGTGGACACTCAGGCCAACTTAAATAATACCAATTATATACTCTATTTGGACTTACCAAACATTTCAATAACAACAGTTATTTCCTCAAAATAATAAATTTATTTCCAAGGTATAGCCACAGTTGAACAATATTCAAAAAAATGCCAATGCATAAAATGAGAAGTGATTACATATACTTATCCCCTTTGTACAATATCTCCATAAATCTCAACATTTATTCAAAGTAAACTTCAATTGTTTAATGATTCTCAAAACTCGTAACAAAATATAGTCCATGTGACATTTATACATTTTTATGTTCACAATCACTATTCCATTCAAATTCCAACGTACACCATTTCAAGACCAATAACATTTTCTAACAACAATTAGTCATCCTATGGATATTCCAATTACACAATCAATAAAAGGAAATTTATATAAATTTCTTGAGAAATTTAACACTAATTTCATAGATATTTTATACAATCCACTTTTTCCCAAATTTCTTCAAAACTAGGATTTGACCCAAAAAGGTTTTTCTTTCATTCCTTCATAGATTTTTCTCACATGTTTTCAAGGGTTTCCTAAGTTCATAAAACATTTCTAATTTGAACATTCTCATAAGAAAAGTCATTTTCATCAACATTTACAAACCCATACTACAAAAATTTACACCACTATCAAAATCAAAAAAAGGATTAGGCATGCTAAAATCATATATATAACTCAAAGAACTTCCTTCCTCAAGATTTTGAGAGGAAAAGATGGAATGCTATAAAATCAACGGCATCAAAATCCGATCCATACACACCGTAACCCTTGATGAGCTCTCCAAAATTAAAGAAGGCACTATGGTTGAAATCTCAATGGATAATGAGAAATCAAGGAAGTAAAATGAAATGGGTAGAGAGTTTCTAGAGAGAGATAAGAGAAAAGAGGGAAGTTAATGTAGAGAGAGAGAGAGAGAGAGAGAGAGAGAGAAAGAGTGAAGTGAAAAGTGAAAGAAAAAAAAAAGTGCATATATAAGGGCTCAACTTTTGAGTAATTGGTCACATTTTTTGGAGCAGACTGCGGACAAACTGCTCGAGCGACAAAACCTGAGCTCGAGTGAAGAATACCAACTCCCAGAATCTCTATACCCCCATGCAAATGATCGTTCAAGCGAAGAACACCTACTCCTAGAACTTTAGACTGCAAAATGAGATATTGAAAGGTCAATGTCACCGCTCGAGCAGTCTCGACTTGAAAGTGAGACAGAACAACCTCAAAACATTCTCACCTTCTCGATTTCACTCCAACTCCTAAAAGTACAAGATGACATCTCAGAACACACGAAAATATACATTCAAGAATAATCACAAGGAAAAATAGATAACAACACAAGACTCAAAAGGAGATCGAAATTACAGACTAATATACTCAATTTGCTTTAAAAGGACTCGGGGCACCATAGTCTACATCAATTATTCAAATTATTCAATGTATAAAACTCATCGAGTTAATTACTGCAAAAAATTACGCTGATCGGATATTAATAGCCACTTGATCAGATTACATTTGTGTCAACAGTAAATATGATTTTAAAAACAAATTGTTAACACAAATGTGATATAATCAAGTTCTTATTAATATATAGTCAACTCGATTTTTTGCAAGAATGAAAAACTTGACGAATCTTACACATTGAATGGTTTAAATCAAACCAGGGCATTTGGCTTGGTGGTTGTGTAACACCCTTTGTAATGTGAGGTCTTGGGTTCAACTCCTATGGATAGGAGTTTGATACCCTTTGTGGTGGTGGTTTATTTCTTCCCTATTATGGGGTTGTGGTGATGGTTTATCTGCTTGTGCTTGTGCTTGGGCTTGGGCTTGGGCTTAGTGGACTTGTTATATTAGTTATGTTACGTATTGTTGACTTTCTAGTTGTTGTAAGTTAGTAGTCAATTTGATGATATAAATATTCCTCATACTCGTAATTACTCTTCTATCGATTGATAAAAAATAAAAAATAAAAAGAACAGTTCAAATCATTAATGTAGATTCCAACACCCTTAAGTAGAAAAAAACTAACTTCAGAGGAGTCTCTCCTTAGTATATACTCCTAGGGGAATTTACAAACCCACATCCATTAAAATTTTTAAAAATGTTATACAGAGGTAAAAGTAGTTTATGAAATTTATATATTTATTTTGATAGAATTATTTAAAATTAAAACGTTATATTAACTTTCTAACAAATATCCAAAAAAAATATAAAGATGTAAAAATATAAGTGCATGCATGAGATGGTTTCTCCTTGAATGCAAGGGAAGACAGGATAATATATACATATATATATATATATATATATATATAACTTTATTTATGCTTTTACATGTGAGAGTTGAAGTCATTGAAAACTTCTTATCAGATATCCATATTTCCTGTCCTATTGGTCTTAGGACTCCTTTGGTATATATTTCCCCTGTTATATATATAAATTTAGTATATTTTATATATTTTTATAACAAATGTTATATAATCTTTTGATAGAGTTACGATCATTTATAATTTAAAAGTAAATTTATCTATTTTTGTGATAATATTAATCAATAAATTATTTTTAAATTACAAATTATCATAATTCTATTGAAAAATTATGCCATATTTTCTTTTAAAAAAAAAGTAAAATGTACTTAAAAAAATACGTAACTAAGTGAACATGTATAAACTCTAAATTTCTGCTGATCTTTGGTGTTGATTGTATGAATGGCATATGATTAGTTTAGGGGAAATTTTTTTTAAAATATTAGAGATTTCAAATTTTCTATTAAGAATTTTATTAAATATGTCGCATGAGCATGTGGAATCCATACTGATGTGAAACATTTACTAAAATTTTTAATAGAAAATAACTATATGGTGCGAAATTGAGAAATTTCTCAGTTTCATATAGCTACAAAATTTAAAAATTTATATTGTTTGATAGATCTCGTTTTGTAAATTCCACAAATTTAAATTTTATTTAAAATGAACATGTAGAATAAAAATTACGAAATTTTAAAATGTTGAAACAACAAAAATAAAAATAAATGCCACATCACCATTTTGGAGTGCGTCCACTTTAGTTAGGAGAAATTGTTTAGTACTCCTAAGGCATGGTCATGTGGTGCTAACATGAAAGTTGTGATTGGTGAAAGAGTGTGACCCACGATTTTGTGTTAAGGCATAGAAGCATGGTATTTGGTAATTAGTAGATGACATTGTCACATGATGCATTTGGAGCATGTTATAATTTTTTTTCCAGGTAGGGTGCTAACAAGAGAGTTACAAGAGAGTTGTGATTGGTGGAAGGGTGTTTGGTAAACCCACATTCATATATGCATGGATATTTCTGGAAAAAAATAAAAATAATAAAATAAAAAATAATTGGCATTAAATATTTTGAGCATGATCTAACCTCCAACAATTTTATAGAATATGACTTCTCACTAAATGGTCATTTACTTTTTAAGTATATAGAGATTAGGTGCCTTTATAAAATAAAATAAAAATTAACTAAAATATTTTTAAAAATTCTCTAAAAATAAAAATTACAGATTAAAAATCTAAAAAACTTTTTTAAAACTCAAAAAAAAAATTCAAAAAGAAAAAAATAGTCAAATCATTCTAATGGAGGCAAAGCAAAGCATGGCAAGCTGAGTTATGTTTGGGTCCGGACGGATGGGCCTGTTTGGTGCACCAACCATCATTTGGTTGGCCCAAGCTGTGGCCCGAGGTTTGACTTTAGCGGAACTACACTTGCAAGCTCAAGCTTATTAAAGTCACAAGCCCAAAAAAACTTTAAATATTTAAAACCTTCTGAAAGTAATTGTAAAAAAGAGAAAGAAATTAAAGGGTCATGATTCACCTTAAGTTCAATATCTTCTGATTTTTTTTTTTCATTTTTCTCTTTTCTTTTTCCATATACAAGATGTAATTAGTTAAAGCTTCAATGGGGGTTGGGGGTTAATTTTAAAAAGCAAAGCCCACCTAATAATTGATCAGAGAATCATTAAGAGACACTAATTTCTCATTCGGAACTCATATTGGTACTGTACGTATTTTATCCTGATTAGGATTGTGTAAAATATCGCTCAACCCACTAAAATCGCACTGATTCGCATTAATTCATACAGCTCTAACCGCTAATCGTGATTTAAATTTTAAAATTTATAATTCGTCAACCGAACCGCTCCACTCCGCTATAGTTAATACATATATATTTTTTAACTTCCAATGAAATATCAATGTAAAAATGAATATGAGAGAGATTTAAGATATGAAATTTATTATAAATTAGTAGTTATATATATGAAACATATTATGTAAAATTACTTTGTGTTATATATTTAAAAAATATTATACAAATTAGTGTTATATATTATGTAAATATATGATAATTAGTTAGAATATTCTTCAATTCGTCAATCCGCCAAAAACCGCCCAAACCGCAATTTGTCAATTTGTTAATCCACTAACCCGCTATTTGATTTGTAATTTTAGTCTCAAACCGTCCGAACCGCACCGCGTACATTCCTAACTTGATATTCTCAACCTCCGTTTGGGAGGGGTTGACTTTTTGACCTTTTTAATTATTTTAACTTGGACTTAAAAAATTTGATTTGAGAATGAATTTTTGATTTTTTTAATTTTTTTTTTATAAAAAAAGTATAATAATTATAAATTAAATATGATATTTTATTTGTTAGATTAAAATAACAATGTTTTGTGACTATTTTAGCCGCAAACATCTTGCCAAACAACACCATTCATATTGGTCCTCTACAGTGAAGGTCTCTCCCTCAGCGCGAAATCGATCTTTTCCTTCAGCGTCGTCTGCAACTCCCTCCATCTGACCTCTTCCTCAAGGTATGGATCCTTCTATCTCTCTGTCTTCCCCTTCTATGCAACTCATAAACCCTCTCTCTCTCTCTCTCTCTCTCTTCAACTCTTCCCCTACCATATCTGAGAAGCCCAGAATTGAAACCCCTATCTGTGAATCCTTTTTTCCCTTTTGATTTTTAGTTCCCATTCTATGAACCCCATTTTTACCCATCTCTGCGAAAGCCCCTTCCCAAACCCATCTTCGAACCCCCATCCATTCTTGTTCATCTATTATCTGCATGTTATTTTCTTTGTTTTTCACATGTATGTATCTGAGATTGGTAGTCTTGTATGCTGCTGCTACAGTTGTTTAGATTCACGTATGTGAAAACATTGCTGATTTTAATTGGTTCAAATCTTATTTTTTTTCTACATTCAATTATCTTAAGACGCCAATTTGATGGATTTTGGGAAAAATCAAATTGGGTTTGTTTTCCTTTTATCTAGTTCTTTGATTTGCAGGTTATGCTTATGTGTTTTAACTGGGTTTTGAGTAAAATTTCTGTGAAATTTTGAGGTGGTGTCACCCTATTTCCTTCAATATGGATGATGTTTAGTTTGGTGGGGAGTGTGTAATAGATAGTTAGACAATTGTTATCTCTAGTTGAAGCGGCTGTCCTAATTGGTGAATTTTACTTTCAATGATCAATGTTAGTTTTTGATGTGTCCTTGATAACCATGGAGAATATAGCCAGTCCTATGCAAATCTCAGCATAGTTTTTTGGCCTCCAAATCAGAGAGAGCAATGCCCTAGTAGGCTAGTAGGGAAGGTTGGGCGACACATTGAACTGTTGGAGAATAAGGGCTCAGTGAGCACACGAATGTGCAACCCCAATATAGTTTAAGCATTGACCTGTTCTTGATATTCTTGATAATCACTTCAGCATCCGACTCAATAATTGCTTGTCAAAAATTCCATTCGAGGACAGAATGGAAACTGCAATCCTTGAGCTTAAGGATAGCAAATATGGAGATCATTAAAACGCAGGGAAACAATATGGACAATGCTTCAGAGTCAAATCAGATTCCAAGCATATCTTGGAAGCAGCCTAGAGGGAGAGGGAGAGAGCGAGAGAGCGAGGGAGCGAGAGAGAGAGAGAGATGAAAAGGGTACCAGCAATTCCAGCTGCATCAGTGAAAGCTGAGTAAGTGGAGAGCAACACAGTTGGAGTCATTGATCTCTATCTGTTCAAACTTTATTCATCACCCAAACAAATCTCTCTTCTCTGCTCTCTCTCTCTCAACTTTGAATATGCAACATTGCTGTTAGACTTTGAGATATATATATATATATATATAATTCATTATAATAGGATGGAACAAATTAATGGTGTAAAGCCAAAAGATAATAATTAATGGTATAGATTTCTTTTCAGACAATGTGAGGCCCAACTTGCACATATCTTCTTTGTTGTATAATTGTATTATATATGATTTTAATGTTTTAAAACACATGTCGCTTTTCTTTCTAGAAACCTTTGAGGTTGAGGTTCAACCAATAGTTACTTTCTCAGAGACTGTGGATTTAGGCCCCATCATGGCAAAAAATTATTAATTGGTCAAGGGTGTCATATGATTATATTTCTCATCAATTATAATTTATCTTGTTCTCTTATATTTTTTAATTATTTAGCAAAAATTCCTGAATTTTATATTCTTCACCAATTACAACACCGTTGGGACATTACATAACTCTAAGACTAACCAATAACTTCATGGCAGTGTCTGTTTTATGCCTTTCACATTTTCATTTTATTTTAGCTTAGCTAGTCCATTGGAGTTTTTCATGGAGCTGTTGCATGGCCAACATTTTAACAAGAGTCCCATTTTTATTTTTGTGTATACTTTAACATATTTATTTTTTTAACTTAGTACATAGATGGTCTTATGAAGTTTGAGGCCTCAGTTTTTAATGTACAAGCTTGATATTTATTCCAGGCTTTTCTTCCACAGAGGTTGTGGAAGCAAAGGCTGGAAAGGGTTCAGCAACACTCTCAATGGTTTAAGTTTGGGTTGATACTCACTTGTTTGTTTTATGGGTTCTTAGATACAATGGAATCTGTATGGTTGGTGTTATGACTTCAAGTTGATATTTTGATGAATGGACTTGACGGTGTGATGGGATTTTTATGGCCTTTGCCCAATTTTTAAATATTTTGATTAGAGCTTTTGAATAATCTAAAGTGGATGATTGGAAGGTTAAAGACTAGTTTTGTGCTCCTGAATACATTTTCATTTTACTTGCTTATGTTTGAGATTTTAAGAGACATTGAATTAGTAGTCATTCATCATGAATTTTGGTGAATTGTGGCTAGCTTTGAGGTATATGGTCAACTAAATTGTGTCATGGGATACTACTTGCAGACTAGTTTGAATAGCTGAGAAACATGCTTCGTTTTTCTGAATTGTCATAAATTGCTGAAATTTTTCATGGAAGCTCACTCTGGTTTAATTTTTAATTTTTATCTCTTGAATTTTCTGCACTTCCTGTGTTGATGTTTGGTTGCTGCATTTATGAAGGGACGCTAATCCATGAAGTATGTTTATTCATTTAGTTCTATTGTTTTTCCCCTTGTGAATTGGTACTGCACTTGTTAAATATCATTAGAGAGTTGGTTGCAACTGTCATTGAACCCTTTTTCATTGAATTTACATGATCTCCATTTATTTATCTAAAACTATCATTGTATCATTTTCAACAAAACAACTAGTGTTTTAATTTATTAGTTAATTTGTGTTTTTTCGGTTCTTAATTTGATAAATTATGATTATTTTTTTTTAAATTCTTTATTGTTTTCCTTTATTTTCCCCCTCACTTTCCCTTCTAGATGGTTCCACAAAATTTATATGTTGGTATATATTTACATACCATACATTTTATAAAAAAAAATTAAATATTAGTTAAAAATTATTTTTTATAGTATTTTTAAAACTAATATTAAAAAATATTATTGCAAATGTCACATTGGCAACCATATTAGCATTTGGTGCGTATGTGGCATTCTATGAAAAATACAGTAATATATATAGCATTTTTTATTTTGAAAATTGGTTAAGTTAGTTTGAATGACTAGTTAAAATAAAGAGTATGGTTGGAATACAATAACTAAACTAATTAGGTAAAATAAAGAGTGTACTTTTTTTATACTTTAGCTAGTGAAAAATAAAGAGTGTGGTTGGAGTTGCTCAGGTCGGAGAATTGAAGAGAGAGGTCTAAGATGGACAGAGAGTGGGGTTCGAAGCCTGGTAGCGGTGGCGCCGCCTCTGCCCAAAATGAAGCCATAGACCGGCGTGAGCGGCTGAGAAGACTCGCCCTCGAAACCATTGATATTGCTAAAGATCCCTATTTTATGCGCAACCATCTCGGAAGGTTTCACTCTCTGTTTCTTTGTTTATCTCTCTCTCGCTCTCTCTATACATAATATATCTATGTATTTTTGGGTTTTGCTTTGATTAATTGTTTTGTTGTTGTGATTGTGATTTAGCTATGAGTGCAAACTTTGCTTGACATTGCACAACAACGAGGGGAATTACTTGGCGCATACACAAGGGAAGCGACACCAGACCAATTTGGCCAAGAGAGCTGCTCGCGAGGCCAAGGAGGCCCCTGCTCTCCCTCAGCCTCACAAGCGCAAGGTTACCCTCAAAAAGTCAGGTAAACCCCCTCTTTCTCTTCCATTCCAATTTTAATTACCCTAATTTCAACAAAATACATTAAACCCACAACTTACATTTGACTTCCCTTAATATTTTAATTTCACTAATGATGTAGCTCAATGTAGACCGTTCACTTTAAATCAAGATGATATTTTTTTACCAAAATGGCATTGCCAAGTCATTCTCGTGATACTTTTTGTATGTATGAATTTGATCATTTTCCTTTCAATTTACATAACACAGTAGCCCATTTTCATCGGTAATTGCCATTGGTTAGTCATATAAATAGAAAAATGATGTTGCCATATCTTTTACCTTATTTATCCTTGTCTCTACACACCATCTGCATTAGATCTCGTCAAATATAGTGTAATTATGCCAAACTTGTTGGGCTCAATGTATTTTTATCAAACCCCATGGCAGGTCAGCGTAACTTGCCTTTTTCTTTTAATGTACACCTTGTTCAATAGGTGTGTGATTTGTGGTGTGATGAACTTGTATTGTTAAAATGGTGCTGGTGCTATTGTTCATTTGTTGACAAGAGTAAAGGCATTTATTTGCATTGAAGGTTGATGCTGTAATGTTTGTTCTTTGAGTGTTAGTTCTGTCACTGATGTGATGAGCTCACAAAAACAATTTTTAACTTTTCAAAATTCTGATTTTTGCCTTATTGGACCTAATTGTTGTGTTTATATTCATGAGCAAGAATTATAAAAATGGGTTGGCTGAATATTTAGTGTTATGTCAGAATTTATCCCAATAATGGCACTACTCAGTTTTTAGGTTTGCAATATGTGAGTCCTCATGAATATATTTTGTTGGCACACTTGCAGTTAAAATTGGTAGGCCTGGTTATCGTGTGACAAAACAGTTTGATCCAGAGACAAAACAGAGGTCTCTTCTCTTCCAGGTGAGGATTTTTTGTTCGTACTTATATGGCATAGTAATTACCAGTAGTAGACTTGAGCAGTACATATATGATGAAGTACAAGCTCACATTATCTTATATAACTGTCTAAATAAAAGGTCTGGGTTTTCAAAAGGTTAAACATTTTGTCCACAAACTGATAGATGGGATTTGTGTTGGAAATGAGATAAGGAAAAAAAAGTAAACACACAAAACCTTTAAACAAAGGTAAAAACATTTACGTTGATTTTGTTAAGAAAATTTCATTCTTTACATGAGGTTGTAGATATGTCATTGTGAAATTTGATTTATGGATATCCCTAGAATTGAGAAATGGGGTATACTTTTTTTCCTTCATTTTTTGGTGATTTTGGTATCTGGTGCAGATTGAATATCCTGAGATTGAAGATAATACAAAGCCAAGGCACCGATTTATGTCGTCCTTTGAACAAGTACACTTACTATTTATTAAAGTTTTATCACTATAAACTTCCATACAAAAGGAGAATTTCAGTTTGTTTCACAACTTAACTCTTTCAAGATTACTGCAATCCTAATATTTCATTTTACGTTTCATGTGCAGAGGGTCCAATCCTTTGACAAAAGATACCAATATCTTCTGTTTGCAGCTGAACCATATGAGATCATTTCTTTCAAGGTTGATCCCTCATTCAATTACAAAAATGCTAAACATTTGATTATTATTATAGTTTTTTATTTTATATATAAAGTTAGTATTGGGTAATCAATGGATTGTGGTTGTGTGGTTATTTTAGGTTCCTAGCACGGAGATTGACAAATCCACTCCAAAGTTCTTCTCGCATTGGGATCCCGACTCAAAAATGTTCACGGTTAGTTTGTATACTCATTTATGCTCTCTCTCTCTCAATTTTGATGGTAATTTGGATCTCATACCACTACAAGAAATAACAGTTTTGCCGACCAAAATATTAGTCGCCAAAGGTCGCATTTTTAGTTGCTGATACCATTTAGCGACTAAATTTTTTTGTCGCCAAGTTAGTCGCCTAAACCCTGTCGATCATTGTTTTAGCGACTAAACATGTGTTTGGTTGCTGAAAGTAAAACATTTGGCTACTATTTTTTTTAGTCGACAATGTTACCTTTTGGCGACTAAGAAAGTAGTCGCCGAAAAGGTAATTCTTAGCTACTAAATTTTAGTTGGTCGGCAAAATTAAATGTTTGGCTACTAAATTATTGGTCGCCAAATGTCAACGTTTGGCTACTAAAGGTGGGTTAGTCGGCAAAAGTGATATTTTTGGCGACCAAAATATTAGTCGCTGAAAGTTATAACAAAACTAATTTGAACTATTTAGAGACTAAAATTTTAGCCGCCAATTGAATACATACCAACCGTATTTAGTCGCCAATTGAACTATTTGCCGACCATGGAATTTAGTCGCCAAAGGATGCCAAGTTTTATTCATTTTGCTACTACATTATTAGTGGCCAAAACATTTGAAAATAGTTTTTGGCTACCAAAATAGTTAGTAGCCAAATACTATATTACAGATAATTTTTTTTTTTTTTTTTTAATTTCTGAACCACCTGTATCCATTATTAGTACAACCTATACAATGTATAAACAATAAAATCTATCAATACTAAATATATATTATCAACCATTCGACAACGTGCACGCAAAAAATTCCATTCGACATCCAATTCCATTCTATTCCATTCGACATATGTAATACAAATTCCATATGACCCAAGTATATTCCAACCTCAATAATTTAAAAATATACATAATAGAGGCAATCTGTACCACACCAAAAAAACTAATATGTTCCGCCCCAAAAACTAATTTATACCACGTCCAATGCTAATTTCTACCATGCCATATTTGAGATATTTACCACGCAAAGCAATTATTACTGAGCGAACCACTATATATACGGATAGAGGTATAAAAACAATGCCCTTCCGTACGTGTCAAAAAAAGTCATATCCACATTTGTACGTCCAAAACTATCTGCAAACAAAAAAGATTAATCATTAGTATTGAT
The DNA here is from genome assembly GCF_055761805.1 of Camellia sinensis. NCBI lineage: Eukaryota > Viridiplantae > Streptophyta > Magnoliopsida > Ericales > Theaceae > Camellia > Camellia sinensis. The sequence goes on from NC_138970.1 coordinate 76,978,832, forward strand.
TGCATATTGGGTTGCTAAAAAAAAAAATTCATCATTACTATTGTACATGCATATAGGGCTGCAACATGAGACAATCTAGTAAGGTTAACAATATTATTGTCAAAGAATAATATTATAACAACATAGGAATGTTAATTTTAAAAAAATGACCCTAATGATTAAATAAAGAATTATCAGGACAAATGTTAATGTTAAGAAGGAACCAGGAAAGTGTATAGTATATTGATTAAGATATTTCCTTCATTTTTTTTTTTTTGAAAGGGAAATGATATCAACCACACTGCTAAAATATTATGAATCAAGAATATCAACCACACTCTACTATAAAACTAATACAAACTCTACTATAAAACTAATAAGCAATTCATCATCTCTTTTTCCTCTACAGTACAGTCTTGTTTGGATGGGGTTATTTAGTGAGAAATAATAAGAAATGAAGAGAAATAAAACTTGTTCTCATGTTTGATTTGAAGAATAGGTGAGATATTTCATTTATAAAAAAAAATGATGAAATTTGATGACAAATAAACTACTTGATGTATTCGTATATATACATCCACATAGCATAAAAAAATAGATTGAATAACAGTGTTAAGTAAGACAGCCCAAATTTTTTTGATCATCAAGACAGCCCAAATTGATTCAAGCCATGGTGAAACTTGGCATGTTAGATCTCCTACAAATGACCCGCATAATGCAGTCCTAGTCCTCCATTTGTCTTCCACACATACATAGAAATAGACCTACGAAAGATCTTGACAATACTAAATAGGAGAGGTTATATCCTGAATGATCATAATCAGACAGTTATTAAGTAAATGTGTGAGCAAAAAATGTTAGTTACCCCTTAGTCACTTTTGTGTTGGCAATTTCACTCTAAGATTGGGTATGTTATAATTGTTTTTTAGGCTTATTTGAGTCTTGAGCATGCTTTGTAGTGAAGCATTATCAAAACAACTTCACATGAAAGCCTTGATCATACAAACATACTCATCTTCTGTAAAAAGGCAAAACACATGCATTGCAGTATCATCGTTTACAGAGTTCTTATCTTTATTATTAAGAAGGGTTCAGTTTATTTTATTTTCTTGAACATAGTTAGCTCAAGTTTTCTCTTTCAATCAGTTATCCCTGAAATAAAATAGGATTTATGGTTAAGAAACTTAAATTAAACCTTAGGTCCTTTAAGTGTGTACTCTTGAAGAAATGAAGACCATTTACCATGCCTTTTATTCAAGTTACGCTGTGAATGTAAATATTTGTAAGGCCCCCATAGACCCCCAAGAGTTGTTACCGTCTGTCCCTACATGTCACATTTGGCACCGGGAAGCTTCCCGTTACGTAAAAACAGTGGTTCAGGGGCTGTTTCACATTTTTGCCCCCCAAACGCCATTTTTTGACTACATTTATGATATTATCAACTCCATCTCCCAACCTAGGTGTCCTATTTACGTACCGTCTCTCCCTACATGTCACATTTGGCACCGGGAAGCTTCCCGTTACGTAGAAACAGTGGTTCGGGGGCTGCTTTGCATTTTCGCCCCCCGAACGCCTTTTTTCGACTAATTTTATGGCATTATCAACTCTAACTCTCAACGTAGGTGTCCTATTTACGTACCGTCTGGTCCTACATGTCACATTTGGCACCAGGAAGCTTCCCGTTACGTAAAAACAGTGATTCGGAGGCTGTTTTGCATTTTCGCCCCTCAAACGCCTTTTCGACTACTTTTATGGCATTATCAATTCTAACTCCCAACGTAGGTGTTCTATTTACGTACCGTCTGTCCCTACATGTCACATTTGGCACCGGGAAGCTTCCCATTACGTAAAAACAATGGTTTGGGGGCTGCTTTGCATTTTCGCCCCCTGAACGCCTTTTTTCGATTAATTTTATGGCATTATCAACTCTAACTCCCAACGTAGGTGTCCTATTTACGTACCGTCTGTCCCTACATGTCACATTTGGCACTGGGAAGCTTCCCGTTGCGTAAAAATAGTGATTCGGGGTCTGTTTTGCATTCTCGCCCCTCAAATGCCTTTTTTCGACTACTTTTATGGCATTACCAACTCTAACTCCGAACGTAGGTGTCCTATTTACGTACCGTCTATCCCTACATGTCACATTTGGCACCGGAAAGCTTCCCGTTACGTAAAAACAGTGGTTCGGGGGCTGTTTCACATTTTCGCCCCCCAAACGCCTTTTTTCGACTACATTTATGACATTATCAACTCCATCTCCCAACCTACGTGTCGTAATTACGTACCGTCTGTCCCTACATGTCACATTTGGCACCGGGAAGCTTCTCGTTACGTAAAAACAGTGGTTCGGGGGCTGTTTCACATTTTCGCCCTCCGAACGCCTTTTTTCGACTAATTGAAACTTCTAGCTAGTAGAGAGTTTAATGAAACTTTAAACTTGGTTAGTAGGCATTCATTTGGGTATCTTCATTTGCAGTAGTTTAGTAGCCAAATCCACCATTTAGTTCCCTAAATGGTGGATTTTGCTTGAAGTAGTGTGGAATAGCTCAATCAGGCTTTTGCGCAATAGGCACCATACAATAAGGTTCTTGATATGGTGGTTTGCTCATAGTACGAATGTAGACCACCCGGACTCCGCTCCGCGCGCGTGGGCGCGAATCGTTGTTCTTAGCTACTACAGTTCGGACTCATATCACGGTTTTGAATCTAATCTTACAAAGTGCAATGTAAGACTGATAAATCACCAAAGAGTCCAAATCCGGCAAATCATTTTGGAAAATCGATTTTAATAAAAATGCGCCAAACATGGACTGTTTTGCCAGATTTCAGAGTTGCCACCTAAATATTTTATTTTGAGAAATTTAGGAAACCCTAACTCGTGCCTAAGGCCACATGTCCGTCATCACCAAAGTTGCCTCAGCTCGGGAACTTGGGTACGAGAGCGGAAGGTCATCAAAGATCGGCCTCTACTGACATGATATGTTGTTTTTGAAAACACATGTGTTCTTATTCCGATTATTAGACTAGCTTACTACGTGATGCGCACAACATACAAGTATAGACTGGATCGCCTAAATTAGAACAAAACATCTCATGTTTGTTTTTTTCGAAAATGGTTTGAAGTTGTTACCCTCAAGTAGGCTAAGACGCGGATTTTGCCACCCTCAAGTGGGCTTAAGAAAACATGATTTTGCCACTCTCAAGTGGGCTTAAAACTCGCATTTTGATGAATTGTTCCAATTCAAGCAATGAAGCCTTCATCCACAGGCATTCATGTAGTTAATCAATTAAGCAGTTAGCCTCTTGGCAAGCATGCTATCATGGCAACACTTACACGCATGCAAGGATGCTAAAGCATAAACACTCACAGTGTACTCCGAGCCAAAACAGAAGCTAGTTAGTAATCAATGCATGATCCTAGCTATGTCAACAATGCCTAATGCAACACATGCAAAATACAACTAAGCAGGCTCGGCTATCTAGGATGGCATATGAATGCAACAATTGATAACATGCTTTGAAACACGTATTCAAGTAAGTGTATTGAAATACAATGCAGTTTGTGTGATGCGCCGAGCCCGATGCATGCAAGACAAATGAATGAATACAAACATGTTAGCATAAGGATGCTAATTGAAACATGTCCTAAAACTAACCATCGAAAACGGTTAAGTAAAAGGGAGAAAGAAATGGGGGTTGGAAGACATGCATCACACACACGCACACTTATTACAACATTTGTGCCCTCTCGACGAAGGGTCCAAATAATAAGCTAACTAGCTAATCTAAGCTAATTATTACAAAACGAAGCTAATTAACTAATGAGTCAACTAACTAGTTATTACAAACACAAATGAATAGTTAAGCGCATTAACTACTTAAGCACAGAACCAAAGTGTAAGCTAGCCAAACAAAGTAGTTAAAAGGAGCCTCGTGGCAAGAAGCGCATGCATGTTCGGTCGCCTCGTTTGGAAATCTATCGCGATGCCCCAACTTGCCTCTGTTTGCATTTGTTCTCAGAACACTGTACAAGCTTCCAAATAGCTTCTGCACCACCATGGAGACCTTCAGGGACATGGCCGACCACTTATTGGTGTTGCCAACCACTTGCCGACCACTTACTTTTGCTGCAGACCAGAAAAAGTGGTCGGCCAGCCACTTTTACTGGTCTACCGACCAGAAAATTCTACACACTTCCAGTTTGCTGCAACAGAGGACAAAAAGGGCATGGCAATGTATTTGCAAGATATGTGTGCACAATCATCCTCCCTATCATTTCATGATCTCAAGGGAGTGCGGTTCTCCACTCTCGGGCCACCAACCGAGCATCGCAATGCACGATGGCCGAGATGCCAAGATTGCACAATTCAATGTACATGAATGCACAAATAACACATAAAGCCTTAACCTCTATCATGCACGATTAAGAGGGTCGGCGACCGAGAAATGAGGCACGTTTCATCACTTCAAGTATGAAACGTCCCTCGTTTCTCGTGTTTGGACTAACACTTATCCAAACACAATGCAATGCATGCACATGGAAATACAATGCAATACAACATAAGCATGGCAAGTATAATGTAAACAACATGAGCATGCAACCACATAATACAATGTAACAAGCATGCAACAACATAATGTAATGCAACAAGCATACAACATGCTATTCTACCAATGCTAGGATGGCATGCACAAAATTCCAAACACAATGCAAGGCATGCACACACTATGCAATGCATGCACATGCAAACAACATGGAATGTAACAACATGCGAACAACATGCAAATAAACATGTGCAATGGACTTAAACCGAATATGGACACACCTCAATCATGCCCAAAACAGTGGCAAAAATGCATCAAAACTAAAGCACAAAAGGGGCAAGAACACATACTCATGTGAGGGCCCATCAACTAAGCATAACAACACCACTCTCAAACATGATCAAAGAGTGACAAACATGGAAGTGTGACAACACTAAATGCACTGAAATCATGTATGAAACGATGCCAAACCACTCAAACAACACAAATATGGCATGCAAGAGCCTTTAAACATGGAAGCTAGTGAATGGGAGTAGACAAGAGGCATGCAATGCATGGCACAAATGGATGAACCAGCCGCAAACAGAGCTTAATTAGGTCAAAACAAAGACCAAAACATGCTAAGAGGGGAGCTCAGAGGTCTAGGCATGCATGCATACAAGCTAGGCCACAAACAAGACAACAATGGCATGACCCTTAGAGGCACTCAAAGGGTGAAAGAAATGGGAACATGGTAATGCTATATGCTCTGAAATAACATGTAAAATGATGCCAAATCATGCACATGTTACAAATGAAGCATGCTAGGAGACTCAGAGCTTGAAACTAGCATAGGCATTTGCACTATAGCTATGCAATACATGAAGCATATGGCCAATGCAACCCAAAACAATCCTAGAGCATGTCAAAATGATTGTAAAACATGCATGGAGCAAAGCCAAAACAAGCTAGCATGAAGGGCCAAAACAAGCAGCATGCAAGACCAACAAGGAGGGTTACACGACACCTACCAAAACCAAGCATGAGATGACTCCACCAACAAAAATCAGAGTTTATGGCATGGCAAAATAACACCAAAAATGGGCTAAGACCAAGTCAACACATGCAAGAATAACAAACTCACTCATTAGGCATGCAAGGCTAGGAAAGAGGACTTACACTACAGTGTAAGAAGCAAATGAGGGATGCTCTAACCAACCAAAAATAGAGTTGTATCATGGTAAAACAACACTCAAAACACATTGAAATGGTGGCCCAAAAGCCTAGGCATGATGGCATACACAATGCCTCATATTTAAGGCATAAAACATGAACCCTCCAATGCATTGAAAGAGTGAAAGATGTGAGTGTATGGCCACATTACACGTACTGAAATCACATATCAAATGATGTCAAATCATACAAATAGCCCAAGTAATGCATACTAGTGGACTCAAAACTCAAGACTAGTGAGCTAGAAAGCACTATGGTTATACAAAGCAAGGTATGCATGACCAAAACAACATAAATCAAGACCTAGACCATGGCAAAACATGGACAAAAGTTTCTTGGAGTTGAGCCAAACATGCTAGAATGATGGTCCAAAAGCATGATGCATATTAGGCTAGCATGCAAGATTACACTACAAGTGTATAAAGCATGCAAATGGTGACTCTACCAAGCCAAAACAGAGGTATGCCATACTGAAATAATGCCAAAAGTAGGCTGAGAACAAGCCAACACAAGCTTAACAAACATGCTCAAGCATGAGGCCAATAGGGCAAGCACACAAAATACAAGGAGAGGGGATGATCCCCTCCTATTTGGGATCTCAAAACTACCTTTTCACCACTGAAATTCCTCTGAGTTTCAGTGGTGAGAAGGCCAAAAGGAGGTGGTCCCAATAGCTTAAAAGTATAGCACAAAACCAAGGCCAAACAAGGCACAAGAGGGGGTAAACCCCCCCCCCCCCCCCCCCCCCCAACACCAAGAAGGCCTTAAACAAACATTTCAAGCATGAAAAATCAGAACTTTTTACAATTAAAAGTTAGGCCTAAATCAGCATGCAAATAGGGCCAAAAGCTTAAACAAAAACCAAGGTTTAAGGGGTTAGAAGCTTGCCCTTGTAGAACCACTTCAAAGTTGCAACTCCAGCAACCTTTCTGAGCTCAAACCAATCCAAAATAACCAAAACCAGCTTCTAAGTGCCTCAGCAACAAAAGGGTGGTGTTTCACTATGTGTTTGTGTGCAAAAGTAAGAAGAAAAGGGATTTTTAAGCACAAAACAAGAGGGAAGCAACAAATATTGAGATAGGTGTGTATCTATAGCTCAATGCCAAAATTCTGAACCTGGAGAAGAGGGAGGAGACTCCCTTATATAGAAAAAAAAACAAGCAACAAGCTTGTTGAGGAAGCTAAGAGCTCCAAGCCATCCCTCCATACGTATGGAGGATGGTTTCTGTGCTCACCAGCTGTCACAGCTGGCAAGAAAAGATCTTCAGAAAGGTGCAGGAAAGCTGCCGACCACTTAGCTACTTACACTGGTCGGCCGACCAGTGAAAGTGGTCTCCCAGAAAGAGAAGTGGTCGGCCAGGGGGAGTGGTGGTCTGCACAAGGAAAGCAAGGTGGTGGCATGGTGGCCTACCACTTTTGGTGGTCCACAGGCCACCAAGACCAGTTGGCCGACTCGAAAACTGGCTGGCGGAGAAGAAAAGTGGTTTTCAGGGAGAGAAACTGGTCTCCAACCCTTATTTCACCCTCCAAGCAAGGAAAATAAGGTTTTGTGCCAAAAACAAACCAAAAAGGATGAAAGACGAAAGTCCGCGGGACAAGGCGCGCAGTTGAAAGCCTCGAAAACTAGTCTACGGGCACCAAAAGTGGTCTACGAGACCTCTGTGTCCCTCTAGACCAAGGCAACAAGGCATGGTTCGAAAACCGGGCTAAGAGGAGAACGTTAAGCGGTCCCGAGACAAGGCGCGCGGCCGAAGGCTCCGAAAACCGGAAACTAGTCTCCAAGAGGGAAAAGTGGTCTATAGACCTCTCCCTCCCTCTAGGGAAGGGAAAACAAGGTTTGGTTCAAAACCAAACCAAAAGGGAAGCATGACAAGGCGCTCAGCCGAAGGCTTCGGAAACCAGAAACTAGCCTATCAGAGGGAAAAGTGGTCTACGACCACAAAAAGTGATCTACGGACCTCTCTCTCCCTCCAGGCAAGGGAAAACAAGGCATGGTCTACAAACCAAGCCAAAACACAAAGAGTTCAGAGGCCCGGAAGCAAGACACTCAGCCAAAAACTCCGGAAATTCGAAATGAGCACAAACATGCACAATCACCGAGCGCTCAATCGATGACGTTTGAGTCTTAAGGTCGGTCAAAAATGGGATGTTTACAATGAACTCTATATTATGAACTACACTTGAGATGGCAGCAAATTATTAGGATCTTGTTAGGTATCACATACTTAAACTCATTTTGCACCTTCTTCATAACTTTGTCATTGGCCCCTACTCCCCTAACTTGATTTAATGGAAAAAGCCGGCCTAGATCTGGGTTTAACTTACTTCAAGTCCTTGATATTTTGGTGAAGCAAAAATTCCGCCATGTGGACCATGCCGTGGCATATTAGGAGTAAAACATGCGTTCAATCATCTTGTACAATCAATTGGGGAAAGGGAGGGACATTGTAAGAGTCATGTTGGAATTTTGACCAAGGAAAACCAAGAGGTCATTCATAGGCACAAATTTTAGAATGTTGAAGTTGGCTTGTTATTCATATGAACAAACTTCAATAGGTAGTAACTTCATAATTGTACAAGTATGCTATTGAGTTTGTTGCTCACTTCTCAAAGACAGTTGTGGGCTGCCCTGTTATCAAGCATGGTATGCACAAGCTGTTACCTTCATGTCCAAGAACATAAAATGCCTGGAGGAAGTTATGCTTTTAGCTATATCTTTCTTCTTATGTTCAGTTTTCTTTTTCAAACTAGTAAGCATGTTGAAAGATAGACAACATGTGGGTGTGTGAAGGAAAAAAATATGGATGCATTATCTAAATAAGGACTTTGTGTTTATGGTAGTAGATTTATGGAGTGTGGTCACTTAGGATACTAGTGTTACTTAAGAAATCAGAGATGAACAAGGGATTCACTCCGTCCTAGTTTATTTGCACAAAGGATGGCTTTCATTAGTGTTTTAAAAGGTGCGTTGGGCACTTGATTCGCCTCGGACAGCTTGAGGTGAGGCGCTGTAGAAAAGGCGCATTTGAGGTACTTGAGGTGTGCGTGCCTTAGGCTTAGGCGTGAGGTGCGCACCTTATGCACTTCATATAAATTTTTGCTCTAGCATCATTCTTTGTGTGTGTAGCCACAGGGAATCACAACTCCTATAATACAAAATCCAAACACATGCTTTGAACCCCAATTTTCATATCGAAAAAATCCCTAGGTATTGAGTAAAAATCCCTAGCTTATCTTCATTTGCAGTAGTGTATTGTCTTGATTAATTTAGATGAGATGCCAAGATATGTATACAGTACCAAAATATTATTTCATTGACTTGGCTAATAGGCATTCATTTGAAGAAATGAAGACCATTTGGCATCGAGAAGCTTCCCGTTACATCAAAACAGTGGTTCGGAGACTGTTTTGCATTTTCGTCCCCCGAATGACTTTTTTCGACTAATTTTATGATATTTTCAACTCTAACTCCCACCTTACGTGTCCTATTTACGTACCGTCTGTCCCTACAAGTTACATTTGGCACCAGGAAGCTTTCTGTTACGTCAAAACAGAGGTTTGGGGACTGTTTTGCATTTTCACCCTCCGAACGCCTTTTTTCGACTAATGTTATGACATTTTCGACTCTAACTCCCAACCTACATGTCCTATTTACATACCGTCTGTCCCTACAAGACACATTTGGCACCGGGAAGCTTCTCGTTACATCAAAACAATGGTTCAGGAGCTGTTTTCCTGAACGCCTTTTTTCGACGAAGTTTATGACTTTTTCAACTCTTACAGCGAACATATTTAAACAAAGTAGGTGTAACATTAATGAAACTGTTCTTACCAAAAAGCAAACATCAGATGAGCAGCTTAGATCCGCAAGAGTTGTGTCAATTTGGCGACTACGTTATTAAGATGCTTGACCCTTCTATTTGTCTCCTCCCTTGCTTTTTGTCCCTCCTCCCGCTCTTTCAACATCTCATTGTAATACCTCTCGCACTCCTCTCGCTCTTTCATTAACCCGTCATGATCTTTTTGTCGCTCCTCACGAAGTGCCTCCATCTCAGCTCTCATTGCCTCCATGTCATTATCACGTGCTCATGATGCAGCTATGGTAGAGGGTTTTGGGCCGATCCCAAATCCAAGCAAGTACCTTTTCTTCTCTCCAAGCACTTGCCTTGAAAGCTCCTCCTGTGTCAATGGCGTCCTCGACTCGATGGCAGCCGCTTGTACATTGACCATCTCTTGCTGTCTATGTTACACGGACTCGTTCATTTTTGGTAGGTACCCATGTCGACACAACACGGGTACGGGATACGGCGAAATAAAGACGGATACAGCTAATTGTTGTTCTATAATATTTTTGTTACAAAATTTCTTTTTTGTTCTTGGTTTGAACAGGAAGAGGGTAAGATGAGAAGAAACAAACCAAGGAAGTACAGAATTTCACAACTTGATTTGAATGGAAAGGAAAGGAAACCTGAAATGTTGAAGCAAAGTTCAACAAGACGAAGTCGAAGTGCGATCAAGTTCGAAGTGCGAAGACGATCTCGTCTTCCTTACATGTACTTGTGTCGATCTCTTGTTCTTCTCTGTCCAGTTGCGATCTCGATCTCTTGTTCTTCTCTCTCCAGTTGCGATCTTGATCTCGTGTTCTTCTCTCTCTCGATCTCTCCTGTTCTTTCGTCTCTCGATCTCTTCCTCTCTCTCCCTCTCCCTCTCTCTCTCTCTCTCTCGGTTTGTCTTCTCTCCCATACTGTTCTCAATCTTTCTCTCGATCTACTCCCGATTCATATCTCTGTCTATCTATTCGTATACCTATCTATTATTATAATAACTATAATAATATATAATAATAATAATAATAGTTAATAACTATAATAATAACTATTATTATATATTATATAATAATTATTATATAACATATAATATATTTATAAGATAATATATACTTATATATATTAATAAAAAATAAATACATGCATGTATGTAAAATAAAATAAAAAAAATTAATTAAAACACATTGTTTAAAAAATATAATAAACAAATTAAATAATTAATGTATATTAAAATAAAAATATTTATAAAATATATATATATATAATATAACTCATCTTCATAGATTTTTATTTGTTATTTATATAATATAACTAATCGTCATACAATAAATATATTTTTTTAAAAAAACTATTTAACATATCCCTGTACCCGTATCCAAATTTGGATACATATCTACGTATCTTTAATTTTTAATTTTGAAGTGTCCGACTCCTAGATACGCACCCGCACCCGATACCCGTATCCGAGTCCGTGTAACATAGCTTGCTGTCATTGCAAATAAATAAGACAAAAAAATCTAAATAACATATATATTATTAGGTACCAAGTAAAGTAATATTGAATACAATTATTTCATTGTTACATACTTACAGCTCACTGCATTTCAGATGGATCCAGTCATTCGTTTTCTTGGAAGTGGGGCTGTCTTTATAGAACTTAGGAAAATCCAACTCTCCATTTTTTGCTACCCGTTAACACATATCAAGTTAAATCACCAACAAAAAGAGAAACTTAACCCTGAAAAGTATTCATGGTTTTTGGTTACTGAAATATGGGGGACCTTATGCAATTGGAATAAGTCCACACAAGTATTTGGAGGGGGAAAAAAATTAAATGAATCTAGAAATTGATCTTGAAAATGTGGTACCAAAAGTTCTTAAATAGTTAAACTAGTACTGCCATGTTCTTCAGTATTACTGTCATGTTCTTGGTTATGGAGTATGGACCCATATGTGTGTTGTATGTATATTATTTTCCATTGAACATTTTCGTTATTTAGGGTCGATTAGCACAACAGCGGGAGAGATTGATGCAGATGTGGCCCATAGGATTAAGACAGGATGGTGTAAATGGAGAAGTGCGTCTGGGGTATTGTGCGATAAACGAATACCCACTAGACTAAAAGGTAAGTTTTATAGAACGGCTATTAGACCAGCTTTGTTGTATGGGACAGAGTGTTGGGCAATCAAGAAACAACATGTAGATAAGATGAGTGTGGCTGAGATAAGGATGATAAGGTGGATGTGTGGTAAGACTAGACATGACAGGATTAGGAATAAGTGTATTCGGGAATGGGTAGGAGTAGCACCGATAGAAGATAAGTTGAGAGAGAATCGTTTGAGATGGTTTGGTATTCAACGGAGACCAACAGCGGCAGTAGTGAAGAGATGCGATGCTGTAACGGTAAATGGAAGTGTTAGGGAACGGGATAGGCTTAGATTAACGTTGACTAGCGTTATAAATAGAGATATGAAGCTACTTAATTTGACTAATGAAATGGTCTTTGATAGGGCCGCGTGGAGAAGAAGGATTCATGTAGCCGACCTCATTTGATGGGACTTAAGACTTAGTTTGGTTTGGTTTCAAGTGGTCATAGCATTGAAATTTTTCGGCTACTGAATATGCAGACACCACCACAATGGTAGATGAGACAATTTTACATATCTATCATATAATTATACTCATCAACCTCACCAAAACACCCCTAGCTATCATTTAATTATCTTTTAAACCCATCAAAAAAAGAGAGTCTACCTTCTACAGGTGGTTACTGTCAATCACGAATCAATACTCAACTTGTATATATGTCTATATAATAAATAATAGGAAATAATCTAGTTGAGTTATTTAATTGCACCATCATTTCCACCATTTATGCATTAGTTTCAGAGCTGTCAACTTTTTTCCAATGCATATGCACTATTTCAGTTTAATTTACAAATCTGAAACAGATGTTTTAGTTCAATTGAACAGTCTGATCTGGTGAATGCAAATAACTTAAGAAATGTAAAATTAAATTATTCAAAGTATTATAGATATATTAACATTACAAGAAGAGAAAGCTAGTTTCTGGGTACTTGATCCCCTAGGCATCAGCCTTGATTTGATCTAGAACAAATAGATAAGCAGTAGTAAAGGAACTAAAGTCTACAATAGAGTTATGCCTGTGCATATTTTGATGAGTACAAAACATAACATTAAGATCAGGAATATATATACATACATACATACATAAAAATTAATGTTTACAACTTTACGCAAATTATAAAGACCAAGTTTCCTAAAACATATATCAAAGAGTATGGATTACTGCAGTAGAATGTAAAGATAGGTAGGCAAGTAAGGGAAAATTATCAATAAAATGGAAACTCTACAAACTAATTTCAACTTGATGGAAACAAAATAATAACATCAATAGAGATGGATTTGGCAAAATAATATAAAAAAACATTGTGCCTTAATGGCAACACATGAATCAGTCACATACACAGCTACAAAATGAGTGAAATTAATTGAGTTTGACGAGTGTTTTACTCCTAAAAAATGTGTAAAATCAACTCATTATCATGATTTTTTTAAAAAAAATGTATTAGATATTGATATTATAACACACACTTTCAAACACTTATAATTTCAAACACATACTTTCAAACACATTAATTAACAAATACTTTTTTTTGTGTTTTTCGTGACAGAGATCTCAATCTCAAAATACATACACAGATAATCTCAATTGTTAAAATCCACCTACTCTCCACCTACTTCACCCACTTAAACCTACTCCACTAAACCTAACCCACTACACCACTACCACCTCACCTACTCCACTAAACCTAACCCACTACACCACTACCACCTCCACTTCACCTACTCCTTACCTACTACACACTCACCCTCTTCTATATATAGGAATCATGAATCATTGTAATAAATATCAACATATCAATCAATAATACATAAATTCTTACATGGTATCAGAGCAGGTTTAGAACCTAATATTTTCGCTTCCCCGGCGGGCGGCAACCTCACCTTAGCCGCCCGCCGGACCTCAATCTATTCCGCTTATTTTCTACACATACCTTCCCATCATTATCCAAATCTTCTCTCTCTCTACAGCTGGGAAAAGTGCCAAAGCTTCTTCATCGTCATCTTCATGTCCATGTCTAGAGTAATCATCGGATTTGCACCTCTTTGATGATGCACATTTTTTGTCTTCTTGCAAGGTTACCTTAAGGAAATCGGATTCTTGCACTACATCTGCATCTGTGGCTGTGGGTATTGGAGGTGCTGCTGCTGCTTCGTGGGTCTGCCATCTGGAAAGGACTGCTGCTGTACATGAAGTGAGAATCTGATTCTTCATTTTCAATGGGCTTTGAAGATGGATGGTCACTCTTCATGCCAAAGCTTCTTCTCATCTCACTGAACCTGAAAATTCACCGGAGATCGCCTCAAGTTTCAGAGCTGTTGAGTATTTTCCGGCGAAATTTGCCGGCGACATGTGCAAATTCGGATCACTCGTCTTCCTCTTACTTCTTTGCTCTGCAGCTCTAGCTTCTGCTCAGGGATCTAAGAACAGAACCACCATGAGTGGTGTCACTTGTTGCCTTCGGTTTCATGGTCAGCTCAACTCTGATCTCCGACAACTTGCAGTCAACCTCATCCCATTCCCAAGGCTCCACTTCTTCATGGTTGGCTTTGCACCCACTTTCATCACTTTCCCCTTGTTCCCCCTGTTCTGGATCTGGATCTGGCCAGATCAAACTCAAGGAGGGCAATCTCTCTCTCTCTCTCTCCATGGACCCAACATCATCATCATGCACCCACTCAATCTCCCTCTCTCTGGGTCTCGGTTGGAGGAGGAAAACATGGGGGACACCGATTGGTGCTCTTGATACACACTTGTTCCCCACTTTCTTTATTTTTTATATATATATATATATATCTCTTTTTATTATATTATATTATATTTAAAAAAAAAAAAAAATCAACTCTCCTCCGTTTGATTTCAAACTCCATTATTTTTATTTATTTTCTTCAAACCACTTTCCTTATTTCCCCCATCTTTCATTTTTTGATTTCAAATATATTTTTATTATTTCTTTCTTTATTTTTCTTTCACATTATTTTTAATCTTTTTTCCAATTCCATTCATACCATATAGCTTTGCACACCAAACCATATTTTATTCATCTCAGGGATCAACCCCGATCACAATTTTACACAAAAAAAAAAAAAAAAAACAACAACAACAACAACAAACAAACACCCAAAGATTTGTTTTCTTTTCTGCAGGCGGCCACCCACCGACCTCACTTCTTCGCCTATTCCGCGGGTCTCTTCTTTTTGCCTCCGTCCTGGGCGGTCCTTGACGGTGTTGCCTCCGTGTTTCCCACTCCATTGGGCACGATCACTACTCCCTGCTCCTCCACTGCAGCATATGGAGGCCCTCCAAATCGGAACATCACGGTGGCCTTCCGCTTCAGCTCCTTATTTTCTGCTTTCAGCACACTTATCTCTGCTCGCGCATCCTTATACATGCGTTGGAGCAGAGCCAGCTGGGAGTTTAACTGCTGCACCTCATTTGCCCTACTCTGCAGCCGGTTCGACAAGTTTGTAACCGCAGTCATGGTTTCCACACATGACTTTAATGTATACTGATTGGCTTCCACATCCGACTGCACTGCCATTCTTTGCTCCACAGACCGCATCGGAAAGTTCAGAGGAGTGAACTCCGGGGCACTCGGTTGAGGTTCCAGTGCCACCGCTCCAGTTCTCTCTCTTGTTGACTCGTTGAGGTCGGGAAAGAGGGTGAGCAGACTCCGGGAAGACGAGGCCATTTTCTGGGCAACAGAGTGTTACAGAATATCTCTCGTTACAGAATATTACAGACTATCTCTCTCAGCACAAGGAACTCTCTTTCTCAGCAACACGAAGGATTTTTCAGAGGTTTCTCTCAGTTTTTCTCTGCCTCAGCCTCTGCCTTCGTCTTGGTTATATAGCCAAGGCAGCCACGCGTATCGCGCGCCACTTGCCACCAGCCGACAAACGGGCACGCAAGCCAAGGCGCCCACGTGCCTCGCCATCATGTCCGGCACACCTTTTGATGACTTGGGCACGCCTTTTGATGGCACGCCTTTTGAAAAATTGGGCGCACCTTTTGAGGATGCGATTTTTTATGGGTCCGACAAGACTCTGTAAACTGTCCCGACATTGATTCCGGTTAGCTCCTTTAAGGGTCCGACAAGACTCTGTAAACTGTCCCGACATTGATTCCGGTTAGCTCCTTTATGGGTCCGACAAGACTCTGTAAACTGTCCCGACATTGATTCCGGTTAGCTCCTTTACGGGTCCGACAAGACTCTGTAAACTGTCCCGACATTGATTCCGGTTAGCTCCTTTACGGGTCCGACAAGACTCTGTAAACTGTCCCGACATAGATTCCGGTTAGTTTCTACAAGGGTCCGACAAGACTCTGTAAACTGTCCCGACATTGATTCCGGTTAGTTTCTACAAGGGTCCAGCAAGACTCCGTAAACTGTCACAACATTGTCTTCTACAAACGGTCCGACATGACCCCATAAACTGTCTTCTACAACGGTCCGACATGACCCCATAAACTGTCTTCTACAACGGTCCGACATGACCCCATAAACTGTCTTCTACATCGGTCTGACACCACCATACAGTGTCCTCTACACCGTTATGACACCCCATACAGTGTCTTCACCAACGGTCTGACACGACCATACAGTGTCTCCTATCCTCTTTTCTTTTATGTATTCGTCTATTTTCTTGTTTTGTTACTCTCTCCAAACTCAAGTTGGTTAGTTCCTATCCCCCTTGAGTTTGCGGGGGGCTGTTAAAATCCACCTACTCTCCACCTACTTCACCCACTTAAACCTACTCCACTAAACCTAACCCACTACACCACTACCACCTCACCTACTCCACTAAACCTAACCCACTACACCACTACCACCTCCACTTCACCTACTCCTTACCTACTACACACTCACCCTCTTCTATATATAGGAATCATGAATCATTGTAATAAATATCAACATATCAATCAATAATACATAAATTCTTACATCAATCTCAATCTCAATCTCAATCTCAATCTCAGAATGCATACACAGATAATCTGTGTATGTAAATTTCATACACAGATTTACATAAACAGATTTAGAAAATAATGACGAGTAGAATACAAGACAGAAAATTTTAATGAAAATAATCAGAATACATGAGATTAGATAGACAATCAATGAGTACCCATACATGCAAATAAATAGACAATCAATGGATTAGGGCTTCGAAAATAATGAGAGAGAAAAGAAAAGAGGGGGAAATGCATCAAACCCATTTACAACATGAAACCCATAAAACTCTAGTAATGAAACCACTTCAAACAAACCCATTGTAGACATGAACAAAATATTAAACTGAATGGGTAGAATAAACAACCCTAGAGCAAAACCAGATGGGAAAATGGAAGAAGGGTAGTGAGAGAGAGAGAGCGAGATAGAGAGAGTGCGACCGAGACAGAGACCGACAGAGTAAGAGACCGAAAGGGAGTGAGAAAGAGACCGAACCTGTTAACTGCGGTGGCGGTGCTGATTTGAGGTGTACGGGGAACACAGTGCTGAGGATGCGCGGTGGTGAGGTTTGATGGTTATTGATCTGTGTGAGAGAGAGGATCTGTGTGAGAGAGCGGCGGTGGCGGTACAAAGAGGCAAAATGTGAGTCAAAATGTGTGGCGCGAATATAAAATAATTCCCTCTAAAAAAATTCGATCTTTAGCGACTAAATGTTGTATTTGTCGAGAAATGTTAATATATAATAATATAAGGAGTTGAAAAACATATACAGCGACTGAATTTTTGCTAGTCGCTAAAAAGTTTTCAATATCATATTACGACATTTGGCGACTAAATATTATGTTGTCGGCAAAAGGTATAATACGCCGACCAAAAATAATTTGGTAGCCTAAAATATATACTATCGCCGACTAAAATATCTTTTAGTAGCCAATGATGGAATATTTAGCGACAAAAATATTTTTTGGTCGCCAATAAACTATATTTCTCGATTAAAAAAATTTAGCAGCTACATCATTTGGCGACTAAATAATTTTAGTAGCCAAAAGTCACTGTACAACGACTAAAATTTAATTTTGTCGCCAATTATTCAATTTTTAGCGACTAAATAATATTGTAGTCGCCAATTGATTGATAATTAGCGACTAAATTTTTTTTAGTCGCCAATAAGCAATTTACACAGACTAAAAAGCTTTAGTAGCTAATTCTTTTACTTTTGCCGACTAATAAAATATTTGGTCGCTAATTCAATAGCGTTTGGCGACCAAATTTTTTTTAGTCGCTAAATTTGGTCGCCAAAAGTGTTATTTCTTGTAGTGACCAGTTGATAAGGTTTAGTTGTGAGCCAGGTTTTTTGTTGTGTGGATTCTACCTGTCCTGGGTTGTTCACTGATTTCATAGACCAGAGAACTTAGTGCAACCTTGAAGGTTGACGGACTGCCGAGTTTGTATGGTAATAACATTCTTATAGAACGTGACAAACCCAATTCAGCTATGCAAGTGGCCCTGACTCCTTCAGGACCAGTAGAAGTTAATTAAGCATCGACCTAGACCCACATAGGGCTGCAACTCAGGCAAGTTCAGTTGGGCTAGGGGTGTAACCAAGGCCTGCCCAAGAACTATCAGTATCTGCCCTGGCCCAATTTTGCCGGATCTCCAGCCCAAGAAGCCCAGCCCAACAAATGAGCTTGTGTTCACATTGCCAAATTTAAAATTTCACACAATAGGTCATCAGGATACGTTTGTAATTTTTTATTTATTTATTTTTATTTCTTATGATGTTTAGAATTGTGTTAAACATAAGCTCAATGAATTGCTTTTTGCTTTTTATTAGGTCCTATAAAAATTTAACTGAAATATCAATTTTAATTTGTCTACATTGCCCCCTATGCTTTTTCCGTTCACATTTTGAGTGTTATATACAAAAATGTTGCAAGTAATTTTACTTGTTTGTTTAATTGTTGAAATATGGATTAAGGACACAGATATATATATTATAACTTAAATATCCTTACTATCTATAAAATATGGATACAGATATGGGACACAGGACACATTAAGGATACATCACTTCAATAAATTCTGAAGTGGGATACTACTTTAGTCTCACTATTTCTTATTCTTAAAGAAGCGAAGTATTAAAAAATTATTATTATATTTATCGTAAAAATTATACTTTAATATTTTGCAAGAATTATTACAATTTTAATTTTTTTAATAGTTATCTAGAATATCTGAAAAGTACCCAATACTTCTCAAAACTTAATAAAATTATGGATACATGTAGAAATTATTGGATATGTATTCATGAGTATCCGAGGAGTATCGGTATCTAATTTGGTTATGATACGGATACGAGGCTCTTCTACAAGTATTAGTGTTTCATAGATTTGGCTGAAAAATTTCAGGCTAAGCTTGAGACCAAAAGCCTAAAAGGGTTGCCCAGGCCTAAAACCCAAGTTGTTGCTCTAGAACCACACTGCCTACACAGCTGTTTGGCCGCTGTTCTAAGTAATGATCTTTTGTTTGTGAATCTTGTCTGACTTGGTTCTGGGTTTATTTGTTGTTCTTGTTTTGATAAGCAGTGGTCTCTTGTTTTCATATCTTATCTGACTTGACTCTCTGGCATGAATCAATGTACAGTTGCAGTTATATTTCAAACCCAAGCCACCAGAGGCAAACAAAGGCCAACCAACCCCTGCAGCTAATGGCACAACCGCTCCTGGTGTTCCACCAAGGCCTTTGCCACCACCATCCCAAGCTCCACCTCCACCACCGCCTCCACCGCAAGGGCCTCCAGCAGGACCACCAATGGGGAATCCTCCTAGAGGCCCACCACCAGGATCTGTGCTGCCACCACCTCCTCCAATGGGAAATGGACCTAGGCCTATGCCACCAGGTGGAAATCTACCCGCTCCACCACCGCCACCAGTTGGCGGTGGTGCCATGGCAAACTTCACTCCTGGCACTCAGATGGGAAGGCCTCCAATGCCGCCACCTCCACAAGGTTTTCCAGGACAACAAATGATGGGGCAGCAGGGAATTCATCCGCCTCCACCACCTCATAATATGGGATAAGTGGTCCCACATATATTGTCTTGGCACATCGGTAGGTATGCAAGAGTTGTGTTTGTATGCATTTAAAAACTTAATTTCAAGTTTTGGGAGGTTGGATTGTTGTGATTGGATATGTTGATGAATTGGGAAAAGAGATATGAGAGCTTGAACTGTAGTTGCTCATACCGATGTGCATGTTTCAGTTTTGGCAAAACCTGTATTAAATGTTTTACTTTTTGGTTCATGAACCTTCTTTCTTTGACGGTTGACTAGTTGATGAAATGACAAATTAACGGAAGGCGGTTATAGGTTTTGTTTGGATTATGTTGTGTTTTCATGCAGTTTTTCTCTTTGTATGATGAATGGTAAGTAGTCTACATTCCATGTGGCACTTGAGCAAAATTCTCCAAATAAAAGTAGTTGGTTTACTATGCTTATTGGAAAATTGTTGTATAGTTTTGGAGTATTATGTGGCATTGTTTACGAGGTTTTATTAGCAAATGTGAAACTACAAAATACACTCAGTTCATTCCTTATTTTCAAACTAAAGAAATGGCTATTTTAGTTAATTATTTATCAAAGAAATGGCTATTTTAGTTAATTTTTTTATCTAGAAAATGTGTAAAAAAATTGAGAGTGATGTCGCCGGATGTTTTGACTTTTTGATTATTTTAGTTAAAAAGTCAACACTTCAAACAAAGATCTAAATTAGGTTAACATTATTCCACCTATGAAGTTTTGCACGATGTTATTAGTTGGGAGCACAATATAATGTTACATGATACTTGGGGTTATAGAATAGTTACTTATATTTATGGTGGTGAGCATGATTTGAATTGGTTTCATTTTAGAGTAAATCAAGAATAAAATTATTTATAGTTTCATAAAATTCTCTATTTGCTTGGGTGGAAAATATTTTATAAAATATATGTATATATATATATATATATATTTTATATTTTTTGGTATTTGATACAATGAAAAACAAGTCAATGGCAAATATTTTTAATGGTCAACCGAAAACAAGTTTATATGGATAAAAAATATTTATTTTTAATAGTCAACAAAAAATAAGTCTTTATGGGCAAAAAAATGTTTACTTTCAAAAGGCAAAACGTTTTTTGAATTAAAGTCTTACTAATGTTATCACACTACCACTATTATCTCCGTTTTGCAGCTAATACTACCACCAAACATAGAAATATTTTTCACCCGAATAAACGAAGCGCAAATCAAATAATAAAAAATTTGAAACCAAACTAGAAAATGTGGTTCGATTTGGTTTGGAAATACTATTTTTAAAAATAGGATAAATTACACTTACACTCCCTGAGATTTGAGTTTAATGCATATTATCCCCTGGCGTTTGAAAAATTATACTTACCCCCTTGTTATTGTGATTATTTAGATGGAATGAAAATATTAAACTCGTAGGCTCTCTTTTCTTATTTTGCTTTACTTCTTCTGTTTTTTTTTTTTTTTTTTCTTCCTTTCCTTTTATTTTTTTTTCAATATAATTTCTTATATTTTTCCACTAAGAGTTGTTGCTTTTTATATAAGCAAGAGGTTCGTGAAATAAAACTATTAACCACAGGGGTAGAAATGTAATTTTCAAAACATCAAGGGATGAAATGTAATTAGATCAAATCTCAGGAGGTGTCAGTGTAATTTACCCTTAAAAATATTATTATCATTCACAATATAATCACAAAAAATTATTCAAAACTTAAAAATTAGTTTGATGATTGTTTATAACTAGTTTTACTATTATACAAAAACACGCTTGTAATTCCTCAACAAAAAAATAAAATAAAAAATGCTTGTAATGGATTGCTATAATAAAATAGTTGTATAAAGTGGAAAATGTTATATCTAGTTTTGGTTATTTTAATGAATTTTGTACATAATGTGAAGTGCGAAGTGCCTCTTATTCACAAGTGAAACAACTCAAAAGTTACATACACAAATAAGTGTACATAAAAATTAATATGATCTAAATTCATTTCGAGTGTGGTTCCCATCACATTCAAAATGAATCTGAACCACATAATTTAAGTTACATATTGATTTGAGTACAAGAGGAGAAATTAGCCGATGCCAGTGTTGTGTTTCTCAAGAGGCACTGTGCATCAAGTATACACCTGGTACCCAGCTTCCCGCAAACAATGGAAGAACTGTAGACAGTTTTATGTTATTGGATTACATGGCAAAATATCAACTATTCTCCAGACGAGGGATCAACCATGAGTATCTACATAGGTGGTGATACAAAACGATGAACAAAGAACAAACTCTACTCATGGTTTGACACAAGGGAACATGAATAAAACTGCATACTACATGGAACCAAGTCACAACAAAACTGGACAATAACAGGAAAGAAACTCTGAGACATGTTTAACGGGTTCAGAGTAGCTTTTACACATGTAACACATACATCAACAGAGATCTTCCATCCACTTTTAACTTGTGTAAAAGAATTCCAAATTATGGTTTTTGAGATGTCGGAACCATCTTGTTAAAGCGGGAAGGGAAAGGGCAGTCTTAGCAAAACGGGTCTTTCTAACTCGCTGCAACATTTGGCGGGAATACCTGCTGAATAAATTCTAGGAAGCGCTTGGAGTAGAATATAGGGTCCACTGCAGATATTGACATTGAGTCGAATTGAATAGATTTGTATGCATGCTCGATCTTCTTACTTATGTTGTAGTCCTGTAAAATGTCGATGATACCCAGGTACAATACAACATCATATACCTTGTCAAACATCTGTGTTTCCTCTGTCCCTGGAATATGCTCTGCTCTTGCTGGCATGTTCACTCCAAGCTGGATCTGGAGTCTGCTTAACCAGATTAAAAAGAAAAAAAAATCAAAATCAATGTAACTTTAAATGATAATGAAAAATGGTGAGCCAAAACCATCTTTTCTACCTGTGTACATATGAAGCACTGACACGGATTCGTGACACGACATGCATGACTAGTAAATTTTAAAAAAAATGTAGGACACAACATAAGGGAAACACGTGCACAATATATCATTTTATATATTTATTAAAATTCATATTTAAGGATAAATAATTATTAAATGTTATATATATGAATATTTAAATCAAAGATAATAAATTTTAAGTCGAGAATTGGTATAGATTTACACTACTTTTATTGTCATTGGATTCCAAGCTATTTTATTCAAATTTGCAATGTTTTTTATGTGTGTCTAAGTGTGAAGAAGTGTCCGACAAGTGTCATGTTATGTTGGTGTCAAACACAGCACGTAACTTTCTTGGAAGTGTCAATGCTTCTTAGTTCTTAACCAATATGCCAAACTTAATTGCAGATATTAAGATGGTTTTCTTTCAATGAAATGTTCCTTAGTTTGGTATATAGTGTTTGTTGATGATAATGGTGGAGTTGGTTCTACGGGTTTTGATGCTCTGTCATGCGGTCAATGGATACTTGTGGTAATAATCTCAAAGGGATGGTGATCGTGATTTTTGGTTGACGACAGGGGGCTTGTGTCGTGCAGAGGATGGTGAAACAATTTACGTTATGGTGGATGGTGGTTGTGATGATCTCAAAGGTGATGGTGACCATAGTATTCTGTTGACGAAGAGATTGTGGTTGGCTGGTGGAAGGTGACACAATAGAATGTGGAAGACGAAATGTAGATGGAATTTTTATTTTTTTTATTCTGGAAAATCTATGGGGGCAAAATTGTAAAACTGCATGTTCCTTGAATCAACGTCAGTTGACAACTTTGATAGGGATGTTACTATCAGTATTATTTCAGAAACCATGGGTAATATGTGCAACTGTCAGAAACATCAAGGTGTGTAAGTGTACTTTCCCCTTTATAATTATTTCCGTCTTCCATTTGAATTCACCTACACACTAAATCTAAACAGGATTTGGCATTCAAGAATCAATCATGCATGCTTTCTTCTGATGCTTTTGCACAAGTTAAAAAGAATTCTGGATTAATGATCATACCTTGCTGTACCAGGAAGAAGGAGATCCACATCCACTTCCTCATCACCAGTAGCAGATGCAGCCCTCAATCGGCTACCTCTGATATGAGGGCCCACAACACTACTATTATCGCCACCTCCACGGGGGACCAGAACAAGGCCTTGTGGGTAATTGGAGATTTCATCCTCCATAGATTCTGATTGGATCATATCAACAAAATTTAGTTAAGAGTTTCATGTGCCAATAGATGATGCAGTTATATTTGTATAAAGAGGGGAATGGTGATTTCAGATTGGATGAAAGAATCCAATTATTATGGCTTTGGGTATCCAAAGAAGAAAAAAATATTTGCGTTCAACATTTATGCATAAATCAAACCTAGCATATTGTATGAAAGATCCAAATCCTTTAAGAACCAGCTATCAAGATCAGGAATCGTGTTTGAATCTTGGATTTGTGAAGGGAAATGAAAAGAGAGATGTGAAAAAAAAAAAAAATTAAATACATAAATAGCTTCTACTTCATTCACTTTTCCCTTCTCGTTTCTTTTTTCCTACACAAATTGCTCCACAAATCCAAGATCCAAAAACAGACTAAAGAAAAAGTCAAGGAAAGGCTTCAGTCTTTTGAAATACTAATAACAAGCAGTCAAATGTTGGCCCAGTGTCATCTAGAGGCTTTTTGTGACCTATACATGATCACAAAAAACAAACAAATAATAAATGGAAAAACAAAAAAAAAACAAAAACAAAAAAAGGAGGAAAACTCCCAAAACTTGAATAATTGCATTTCCACTACAAGCTATAAGCCTATAAAAAATTTGAGCGATAGAAATTTGCAGCTATTTCCCTCATAGATTAGCAGCATACCATTGATCGTCCTCAGTTTTTGTTTACTTCACGGCACAATAACACAGTGGATAACATATTAATCAAGTTTTGTAAGTGTTAATTTCCTTGAGGTTTCCACACCTATCTTTTTTCTTTTTACACCTTGTGACAAGCAACAATATAAAGGCAACTTCCGTACAAATTATACAAGCTTATTGGAATACCACATTCACAATTTTATTTATCTATTTTTGTGTCTTTGATGCTTATTACAGTTTCACATTCAGGAAGGTATTTTGTTATTTGACCAACAATCAGGAAGTTCAAACAGCGTCATATTGGAGTACTGAAGAAAATCAGTTGCTGGATATGAATGAAGTTCACCTTCTTCTGCAACAATTCCCAATCCATCTGCTCTTAAACTTCGATTGTAAGACATAAGAGATCGCAGGTGTTGAGGGGCTCGATAATGAACACCCAACAGAAGGCTGTAATCCATAATGTGCTGTGTTTCCAGAAATTTACTGTCAATTTCAATCTGCCTACATAAGCATAGTTAAATGAGAATTAGAAGATACAAACAACAGCATATGCATGAAAAGAAAACCAAAGCACGTGAAATATGCATTGCATTTTAAATATGCTCAAAATCATAGTTGAAATATAAGTTTAAAATATGCATGCTAATAACACCTTGGAGGTTTAAGGAAACAACATTGGAAAATAATAATTCCATTTTGTTTTGACAACCAAATGCATTTCTTTTATTCTTTTCATGGCGTTAACCTGTATATATCTTATGTCAACCTAAGTAATATCATTAAGGATTTCAATATACAGGTTCATTCTTTTACCATTTTTTGGGACATTGGTACCAAGATTTCATGTAGAGTTTAACATCCTCTGGAAAACATTATTTTTGTAAGTTTCCTATATTCCAAGTATACAACCACATTGAAACTTAAAACATCTCAGTAGCGGGGCTCAGGATTTGAGACATAAAAATGCTCATGAACTGTTGGCAGCTCAGGTAATTTCATGACAACATGCATGGTTGAAAATTTCCATAATTTAATTGTTCAATTGATAGAAGAGTAATATGTGAAAGACCCATGTGATTTACCAAAATGGTAATGCAAACATAAATAACTGCACGGTGATAAACTACAGCAAAATGAAACAGTTTTGCTGATTGTTAATTTATTTTGATTGCCCCCTTCAAAGAAAAATAGAAAGAAAGTCGTGCTCTGCATTGGAAGGTCATTCAGCTCCTTCCATCCAAATAACATCACTTCTGATACATGGGAGAAATCATATCTAATTCTAGATTGCTTTCCTCATAATATTTAGCCATAAACATCATTTGGTAAGAATTAAGAACTGTCTGCATATTGCACTGCTCCTGATTAATTGAACACAACTGAAGAGAAAACGGAGTAATGATTATCATTCCTCATCCACACTTAAAACTAGCACCAATTAGCAAACGTGATTGAGGAAATTCTTGGCAGGTTTTATGATTAGTTGAAAAACAAACACTCTGGCAGACTCTATGACTATGAGATTAATTTAACCTTTAAGCTAGCACCAGTTAGCAAACATGATCGAACTAGTTCTAATTAGATAGTAATAGGCTTAAAAGAGGTCCACCACGTTTTCATTCGAGGGGAGCCATGTTGGTATCCCATCCCTCATTCCTTCCACTCCACCCCCCATCAAATACAACCTCAATTTCAGCAAAGTTACCACCCAATTTTTATTTTTATTTTTATTTATTATCAATTTTAGCAGATTATCAACAATTACAGATCAATTTCAACCAATAATATATAATTACATAGACAAAATGGTAAAAATATATTAAAAAAATAAAAAAATTGTCAACTCAATTTCAACAAATACTTTTAAATTTGAAAAAAAGAAAAAGAAAAAGTGCATAGTCAATAAAATGGTCAACAATGTGGCGGTTGGCAAGGAAAATAGTGTAATATTTGACCAATAGCCTAACACATATTCAGTTGGTGATCAAGTGTTAGACAACAGGCTTTTACACAATGAAAATTCACATGTGACCACAAAATAATCAACAAAGTGGCCCTATAGGATTGCACCCAACATTAGAAAAGAACCAACGTCAAACCCAGTATATATTCTACTTCATCTCCTTATCAGTCACTCAATGAAATTGAATAACTGAAGAAACTTTCTCATCTCAAGAAATTCGAATAACCATTTTTTTGTTTTTTGAATGGGTCTCTTTTTCTTCTTTAACCACCATGGTCAACCATGCTTAATCATAACCACCTGACATTGGAGGGCGCTAGTACAAAGACCTCCGTGTTACTTTAACACCTTTAATATCTAACAAGAAAATGAGAAATTTTAAGCAATACTTACTTTAGTAGAGACTCTCGCCATGAAGGTTCCAAATAAAAGCAATAGTTCAGATCCAGATCTTTGAGTGTTGTATTCTCATCAATTTCAACCTTGTCAGCTGAACGCCCTAGGGAGGAACCCTTCAAATCAAATCTTCGGTGGATCCTTAATTCTGTGCAGAACATATTTCCCATTACCACAAAGCGAAACTGCAGCACAATAATCAATTTACAAGAATTAACATCTTGTGTACAGAAAGCATTTCATTTTCTTGAAAGTCCGTTTCCTAAATATAATATACTGTTAGAAAATAAAAATAAAATAAAATTATGTGCCTAAAATAAGTTTGAAAGAAGAGAAGAGCTTTCATTTTACAGGATGTCAGCCATAATACACTCAACTCTTTCACAAGGAATCACTGAAGTTAATATTAATGAAGATAAAATACACCTATGGTTCCTAAAGTATATTGCGTCACATTGTTTCTCCAACTTTCACTTTTGTCAATTTTGTCTCTAAAGTTTTCAATTTGAGATAAATTGGTCTAATTGCAAATGGGTTGTTTGAATCATTAAGCCTGTGTTTGGTTGGGGGATTTGGAAATGAAAAGAGAAACAGTGCGTGAAACTAAGTGAAATGCAAGTATATTTTATTCACATTTCACCAACATTTTCCCTTTCCTTTTCCAAATCCCTTCCCAAATCCCCCAACCAAATACAACGTAATGGAATTATAATAAAATACACTTGTACCTAAAGTACATGTTTTGTGTCAATTTGGTCTCCAAAGTTTTCGAATTGGTCAATTTCATCCCTAAACGTGACACTGTTTTGCATAGTGACCTTTCTTCTTGCACATGTACATCTATCAGACTTTTTTTCCCCACTATACTTCTTTTTCTTGAAGTAATGCCATTTCCAATTTGGATGCTTTCGACAAAAGAGCGGAAGAATGCTTCTTTTTGGACTTCCATTTCTGAAATTGTTTAGACTTCTTTGAGGACTTACAACAACACTTTTGATCTTTGCATTTAATCAATAAAACTGAGCGGTCACAGGAAATTTCCCTTGTTCTTCAAGGCGTTGGATGAACTTTTGATGAATGCAAAGATATGAATTAAGCATGGTGGACCTCCAAAACTCTCTATAAACATCTTATTCATGATGATGAATTTCTACCTCAAAACATATTGTAGAATATGAATTCAAATACACCCTTAATGGATTCAAATTGGCCAATCAATACTCAGCAATATGGATCCAATCTAATGTGAAAAAGTTACTTATTTATGAATAGTGGAAAAGTTACTTAGGCCTCGTTTGGCAACAGGCCGGTTTAGCCAAAAAGCCAAAAAGTTACTAAACAAGCCAAAAAACCAAGAACCCATACTAAAAAGTCAAATATTCTTTTTTCTCTCTACTTTTTGTACATCTTTTCGTAAAAAGCCAAAAAATCATTCAAAACATACTAGTTTTTTTAGCTAATATTTTAGCTAAATAGCCAAAAAGTTACTAAATTAGCCTGTTCCCAAACGAGGCCTTAATATAAATAATGAACAGGTATACATGCTTTACGAACCACGGGTGATTTTTATTACTATTCTATTAATGATTTAAACAACCATCTAAAATTGCACCAATTAAGCTCATATTGAAAAATTTATGGATGAAATTCAGAAAATTGAAACTTGGATGGCCAAATGGAATGCATATATGCATGCTTTAGGAACCACAGATGAATTTTATTATTATTCTATTAATGATTTAGACGACCATCTAAAATTGCACCAATTTGAGTCATATTGAAAAATTTACGGATTGAATTGAGAAAATTGAAACTTGGAAGACCAAATGGTATGCATACTTTAAGTACCACACGTGTATTTTAACCTATTAATGAAATTTATACATCTAAAACCACTTGCATTTCTTGAGACAGTATTAAGATTTTTATTTTTTTTATTTTTGATAAGGAGAGAGTATTAACTTATCACCAGTTACGTCATAATTGTGCACAAGTTCTTTGGCAATAAGCTAAAAAGTTACCACTTTCATTACCTTTTGGCCACTGGACGGCTTGATCATGTGGAGACCAAAGAACTTAGTAATGAGTGTGTTCTCATATGTTCGCACATGATGGTGATAGTCTGGAAGCATCTCTAGAAGAACCTATGCAAGAGAAAACAAACCAAAAAAAAAAAAAAAATTCAATAAATGAAGAATGGTAATGTTGCAACCTGACATTATTCAACTGAGAAGTATGGTGGATAGCCATAAGACTACAATGCATGCTGAGCATAATATAAGTCACAGGATTGACATGAACAACGTAATGTAGAAGAGCAGAAAGTTAATTTTTTAAAAACTCTCATAGTCCAAGTTAGCCCTCTTGCATATTTGCGTTCTTTGTAGTAGTTAGTGATTAATGTGGTTATGGACATTCAGTTCTCCAACATCAACAACTATGTCATCTTCACATCAGCATCTCCTAGTGATATGGCACCATGTGTCATCTATGTGAGGTGACACATGGGTCAATAACTGTTAATGTACACCTAAACCTACTCCACTAAACCTAACCCACTACACCACTCCACCTCCACTTCACCTACTCCACTACACACTCCACTTCACCTACTCCACCACTCCACCTCCACTTCACATCTCCATCTCCTATATAATGTACATACAATACATCAGAAAAAATATCAATCAATAATACAATTCTCTATTTCTCTTTATACATTAAATTTCTACATGGTATCAGAGCAAGGTTAAGAAGCTAGTAATTCTGCTTCACCGGCGGGCGGCAGCCTCGCCTTGGCCGCCCGCCGGACCTCTACACATGCCTTCACTCCCTGGTATGTGCATTTGATGCGTCTCCTGGTACTCAAGTTTGTCTTGAGCATGTCTGCCACTAAAGACGTTCTTGCCCTTGCCTCCCTTGAGGTAGACCTTTCTAACATCGAACCTGGGACGACTGTTACAGTCAAGTGGCGTGGTAAGCCTGTTTTCATCAGGCGTCGAACTGAGGATGACATCAAGTTGGCTAACAGTGTTGATCTTGCCTCCCTTCGAGATCCTCAAGAGGATTCTGTCAGAGTTAAGGACCCAGAATGGCTTATTGTTGTTGGGGTCTGTACCCACCTGGGATGCATCCCCTTGCCAAACGCTGGTGACTTTGGTGGTTGGTTTTGCCCTTGCCATGGCTCACACTATGACATTTCTGGTAGGATCCGCAAGGGACCAGCACCCTACAATCTGGAGGTACCTACTTACAGCTTCTTGGAGGAGAACAAGCTGATGATTAAGACAAGGATCCACATGGGATTTTCTAAACAGTTCCCAAATATCCTGAAACAGATCCAGAAACACCTGACACGACATTATTCAGCCAGGACGTGCTGCGAGTTCGCCAACCAGTCGGTGTCTGCTCTTTCACTTCAAGCATGCTCTTCCGCTCTTCCTCCACCAATATGTCGAGCCATCTCTTAGCCATGAAAACCTTTAACAGCCCCTAGATTGACAACCTCCTTCGGTGGAATTACAAGAGGGTTTGATTCCAAGTTGAGCTTGGTCAGATTGTCAAGCCGGCCAAATGTATCGGGAAGGGCCCGGATCTGGTTATTGCTGAGGTCGAGTTCTTTCCAATTGGTCAAATCACCGATTGTTTCGGGAAGTTCTGTTAGGTCAGTGAAATTACTGCTCAGATTGAGGATCTCTAGCTTTGTCAACCTCCCAATTGCAAGTGGCCATCACTGGTTAAGTTCCCAGGCGCATGATCGGCACTGATGCTTTTCAACCTTTTTCTTTTATTTTGTCCTCCACTTTACACCTCACATGCCTTCTCTCTGTCTAAACAATAATTTTCCACCACCCAACTTTCTTTTTATTTTATTTTCTTTTTCTTTTATTTTATCACCCACTCACTTCTTATGATGAAAAGACAATGGACCCAACTTCATGCCAGCCACATGGGCCTGTCCTTCCGCCAATGCTCTCATCCTTTTCCTTTTTTCATATATATATTTATTTCGCCAACCAATACCACTTTTTTAATTCCTTAATTTATTTTAATAACATGAGTGGCCTCCCTTTTCCACCATCTCCCTCTTTTTCTACACAATATTTTTGTACCACCGCCCACTCCATGATACCCATATTAATATTATTCTTATTATTATTATTATTATTATTATTATTATTATTATCACAAAAATAAAATAAAATAAAATAAAAATAAAAATAAAATAAAAAAATAAAAATTCATTCCAGTTGATTTTTCTGCATTACCACACCTACCATTCGAGTTTGCCAAACACACTTATTTTATTCATGTCAGGATCAACCCCGATCACAATTTTACACCAAAAAAAAAAAAAAAAAAAAAAAACCACTGCACCGTGTTTCCTGGACGGCCCTTGCCGGTGTTGCCTCCGTGTTTCCCACGCCACCGAGCACATTCACTCCCCCCTGCTCCTCCACTGCAGCATATGGCGGACCTCCAAATCGGAACATAACGGTGGCCTTCCGCTTCAGCTCCTTATTTTCCGCCTTTAGCACACTTATCTCTGCTCGCGCATCCTTATACATGCGTTGGAGCAGAGCCAGTTGGGCGTTTAACTGCTGCACCTCATTTGTCCTACTCTGAAGCCGGTGCGACAAGTTTGTGACCGCAGTCATGGTTTCAACACATGACTTCAAAGTATACTGATTGGCCTCAATATCAGTTTGCACCGCCATTTTTTGCTCCACCGACCGCATCGGAAAGTTCAACGGAGCAAAACCAGAGGCGCTTGGTTGAGGTTCACTGGCCACCGCACCAGTTATCTCTCTTGTTGACTCGTTGAGGTCGGGAAAGAGAGTGAGCAGACCACGGGACGACGAGGCCATATTCTGGATAGCTGAACGGGAAAACGAGGCCATGTTATGGATTGCTGAGTGTTTCAGAGAACGGTTGGTTACAGAATGGCAACAGAGTGTTCCAGAATCTCTTTCTCAGAAACGGAAGAGTTTTTTCAAAGGATTTTCGGCGGTTTCAGACTGGTTTGCACAGCCTCCGCCTCAACCTTGGTTAAATAGCCGAGGCAGACACGCGCATCATGCGCCTCTCGGCGCTCGCCGACAACATGGGCGCTCCTTTTGATAGGCACGCCTTTTGATGGCACGCCTTTTTATAGATTGGGCACGCCTTTTAATGGCACGCCTTTTGACAGATTGGGCACACCTTTTGAGGGTGCGACTTTTTAAGGGTCCGACAAGACTCTGTAAACTGTCCCGACATTGATTCCGGTTAGCTCCTTCAGGGGTCCGACAAGACTCTGTAAACTGTCCCGACATTGATTCCGGTTAGCTCCTTCAGGGGTCCGACAAGACTCTGTAAACTGTCCCGACATTGATTTCGGTTAGCTTCTACAAGGGTCCAGCAAGACTCCGTAAACTGTCACAACAACTGTCACAACATTGTCTGCTACAACGGTCCGACATGACCCCATAAACTGTCTTCTACATCGGTCCGACACGAGCCAGTGTCTTCTACATCGGTCTGTCATAACCATACAGTCTTCTACAACGGTCTGACACGACCATACAGTGTCTCCTATCCATTTTTTTATTTTTCAGATTATTTTCTTGTTTTGTTACTCTCTCCAAACTCAAGTTGGTTTGTGTCTAACCTCCTTGAGTTTGAGGGGGGCTGTTAATGTACACCTAAACCTACTCCACTAAACCTAACCCACTACACCACTCCACCTCCACTTCACCTACTCCACTACACACTCCACTTCACCTACTCCACCACTCCACCTCCACTTCACATCTCCATCTCCTATATAATGTACATACAATACATCAGAAAAAATATCAATCAATAATACAATTCTCTATTTCTCTTTATACATTAAATTTCTACAATAACATATTTCCATATATACCCACATCGACTAATGTCCAAAACGCTCCATGTTGGATAAGCCTAAATCACCTCAGCTGCCCTGGCCAAGATCTCCCCAAGCAAGAGACAACCACAAGCTGATCTCTAGTTGTGATCCCCATGACCTCTCCAAGATGCATAACATTTAGTCTAATACCAAGTTACTTAGGCTAGGAGCAGGGCCTAGGATCTCCACACGAGATCGTTGGAGGATTGTAGCTAAGGGGCTAGAGTTGATGGAGTCTCAAGGGTGCTTGATCCCCCTTGAGGGGAGAGAGAATTGTTGACCGCCCAAGACAAATGATACTCTGAGAAACTTCAGAATTCTGAAATAAATCAATGGAAAAACTGGTTAAGAGGTCATACTCCGAAGATTCCATGACAAGTTAAGGGTAAGAAACCGCTATGCGTTGTCAGCTAAAGAAGTTGACGTAACAAA
The DNA here is from genome assembly GCF_055761805.1 of Camellia sinensis. Lineage (NCBI taxonomy): Eukaryota > Viridiplantae > Streptophyta > Magnoliopsida > Ericales > Theaceae > Camellia > Camellia sinensis. Next base: position 77,012,100 of record NC_138970.1, read on the forward strand.
ATATTATGGAATTTCAAGGGAGTCGAGAACTATTACTCATCCCGGAATTTAAGGTTCTGACTTCTGTCATGATACCCTCAAATCACAAATAAAGATTATTTATCAGTCCCCTGGGCTCAGTAACAACCAGTGATAAAATTCCTTCATTTTCTGAAAATCTCTCAATTCTAGTTTTTTCATCAATTCTATGAATTAAAAATCTGTCCTGCATATTTGAAAAGAATTTAAACTTTTTCCAATTATATTGTATATTAAAAATACATTTCTAAGTAAATCTGGACAGTTATTAATGGGGATTAATGTTTATTAGTTTTTTTTATATATTTATTTCTTTTCCTAATCAAACAGTTATCTGAAGTTTTCCAAACTATTAGAATTATTTTTTTAAATAACTCCCAAATTACAAATTTTGTAAATTTCCAATTACTCCAAAACCTCACATTTGTCACTATGCACAACTGATAAATTCCTATTATTGCAAAAAAAAAAAAAATTTGGACAATTAAAATGGGTGTATCCAGTTATTGAAAAGAAAATACGGCTAGCTCACATCAAATGTTGGACATACTTCATGTAGTCCTAATGCAATAGGAATTTATTTCTATTGAATACTACCTACAGTTATTTGAAATTTTGAAAATCTTTTGGATTTAGAAAATTTGGGTTCAGGTATTTTTGTGGTGCAAGTACACCTAATTCAAATTTTATTCCTTTTAACTTTGCAGGGAAAATGTATATAAATTACCACAATAGTTGGCATTACAGTTTTAAATATCAGCTGTTACGTATCGGAATTTTGGACTTCTGATACCATTATTCATCGATTTATCAATTGATATTGTCCGATATTGGCCAATATATGACCATATAGCCGATACCGATATATATCCCAATATTGTTATTTAAAATCATAGTTGGCGCCCAATTTTGGAAGGTAATACGGGTGATTTGTTGTGAGTTTGATCCTCTATATATCCCTATTACGTAGATTGCAGGTCTCTTTTGAGAGATTTTGAGTTTAAGCTCAATAAGCTTACTATTACGTCGATTGTAGGTCTCTCTCTCTGTCTCTCTCTCTCTCTCTCAATTTATCTAGCATTCATCTTTTTGTGCTCTCCCTCAACCTCTTCTCTCAATTCCTTTTCCTTTCTCCATCATTTCTCCTATTGAAGAAGAACCATTTTCAACTCCTTAAGGGTCAAGAACGAGTATTTTATTACACTAGCATGAAATTTAAAGAAGGATCTGTCAATGATGCACAAGAGTTTCAGCAACATCCTCTAGGTTTTATACTATAATCATCATAAATGGGAAAAAAAACAGATAAAAGAAAAGAAAATACAAATCCAAGACCTGTAAATACAGAAGGTGAAAATTGAGTTAGCAGACCTTCACTTCAGATTTTCTGAGCGTCTTAATCATGAAACGATCATCCTGCGACAGGAAAAAAACACTACCACTTTTCCCTGGAGAGGAAAGTTCCCGTAAAGCATCATTGCCACAAATGGACATCATGTAGTCAGCAGTATCGATCTTAAACAACTCCCTCAAATTCCTAAAAATAAGAGCAAATTGAGCCTTCTGAGCTATGAGATAAAAGTAACTCAAAACAAATTAAAAGAAATAAATATCAAATTTTGGAAACTTCTATTATGCTAACAATTACAAGGATAATGACAACTAAATGTATCTTAAGGGTTTGTTTGGGAAGTCACTTTCCTAGTGAGCTTTTGGCTAAAATATGACAAAAAAATTAAAGTGTTTGGGAATGACTTTTTGGATTTTTACAGAAAAACATGCAAAAAGTAGAGAGAATGGAAATGGATCTTACTTTTTTGTATGATTTTTTGGCCTTTTGACTTTTTTTTTTGTAGCTTTTTGACTTTTTGGCTATATTAGCCTCTTCCCAAACACCCTCCAAATCATACAAACACAGCACAAACTACAAGTAACTGCAGACATTTGTACTTACAGTGAGGTATGCCAAGAGCATCCGGTGATATAGGGCTATATAGAAAATTGGAATCAAGTAACAACAGGGAAAGGCCCAAGGCGTAATATCTACAGGGAAACCAGAACTACTAAGCCATCATATTGAATAGTTTTAGCAATAATGCTTTTAGGCGTAATAAGGAGGCAAGCCAAGCCTCAAGTCTCAATTTTGATGTAACTATGATGTGGTTCTGTATTTCTTGATTAAGGCATAATAGTTCTAATTTAGTATTTCATAATTCCCAGACATACAAAATGGTTATGGATTGCACCCTTGTTGAATACTCACCAGGGGGAATTCTTATACAACTTGTCCCTAACCATGATGAGATCGACTCCTGAAACCTAGGCCTCCAATGATTTAAACCCTAGGTGACATGGAGCTCTCAGCTCAAATCTATATTTTCTACAGCAAATACCTTCTCCCCAGACCAAGAAGCCAAAACTTATGCATAAACCCCACAAAATGACTAAAACTCCAAAACCCCCGAGAATTTTAACTTTAATACAAAATAACTGCAAAAACCCTAATATACCCAACTTAGACATGGGCTGAACCAAACTAGGACTAAGTGAACATAAAAAAAAATTATCCCTAGCCTTACTAACAACAAAACATCCCAAAAGACTAACTTGTTATTACTGTATCACAATGGCTTAATGAGCATCATAATTATGTCAACAACTAGTAGATTTATGTAGGTAAGAAGTAAACTTTCATAGGCATGCTGCATGCATACTGCATAGTAGGAACAATTATTGCTCTCTAGTGTAAACATGTCAGATACATGTCCAACATTTACTTCACTCATTTAAAAGATATCATGCAACACAAGCATTTGTGGAAACAGATATAGAACCTGTAGAAATTTAATGTATAAAGAGAAATGATTGTATTATTGATTGTTGTTTGTAATTGTTGAATTATTGAATGCTACAATGATTCCTATATATAGAAGAGTAGGTGGTAGTAGGTGGTAGGTGGAGTAGGTGAAGTGGAGGTGGTAGTGGTGTAGTGGGTTTAGTGGAGTAGGTGAGGTGGTAGTGGTGTAGTGGGTTAGGTTTAGTGGAGTAGGTGAGGTGGTAGTGGTGTAGTGGGTTAGGTTTAGTGGGTGAAGTAGGTGATAGGTGGTAGTAGGTGGTAGGTGGAGTAGGTGAAGTGGAGGTGGTAGTGGTGTAGTGGGTTTAGTGGAGTAGGTGAGGTGGTAGTGGTGTAGTGGGTTAGGTTTAGTGGGTGAAGTAGGTGATAGGTTTTAACAGCCCCCCGCAAACTCAAGGGGGATAGGAACTAACCAACTTGAGTTTGGAGAGAGTAACAAAACAAGAAAATACATAAAAAATAAAAGAGGATAGGAGACACTGTATGGTCGTGTCAGACCGTTGTAGAAGACCGATGTAGAAGACACTGGCTCGTGTCGGACCGATGTAGAAGACAGTTTATGGGGTCATGTCGGACCGTTGTAGAAGACAGTTTACGGAGTCTTGCTGGACCCTTGTAGAAACTAACCGGAATTCGGGACAGTTTACAGAGTCTTGTCGGACCCATAAAGGAGCTAACTAGAATCAATGTAGGGACAGTTTACAGAGTCTTGTCGGACCCATGAAGGAGCTAACCGGAATCAATGTCGGGACAGTTTACAGAGTCTTGTCGGACCCATGAAGGAGCTAACCGGAATCAATGTCGGGACAGTTTACAGAGTCTTGTCGGACCCTTAAAAAGTCGCACCCTCAAAAGGTGTGCCTAATTTTTCAAAAAGGCGTGCCATCAAAAGGTGTGCCCAATCCATAAAAAGGCGTGCCATCAAAAGTTGCGCCCTCAAAAGGCGCGCCCACTTCATCAAAAGTCGTGCCCGACAGAAAGCGTCGAGCCATCAAAAGGTGAGCCGGAGACGCGGCGAGGCACGTGAGCGACAGAGCGGCGTGTCGGCCGCGTCGTCAGTGTCAATATAAACCAATGCGGAGGCGGAGGAAACCAAACCAGACTGAAACCTCTGAACTTGTCATTCTGAAACAATCTGTAAATACTCTGTATCCAATCCTTCTCGGAAACACTCAGCAACCCAAAAAACATGGCCTCTTCTTCCCGTTCAGCTACCCAGAACATGGCCTCATCTTCCCGTGGTCTGCTCACTCTCTTTCCTGACCTCAACGAGTCAACAGGAGAGATAACAGGTGCGGTGGCCCGTGAACCTCAACCAAACACCTCTGGTTTTGCTCCGTTGAACTTTCCGATGCGGTCGGTGGAGCAAAAAATGGCGGTGCAAACTGATATTGAGGCCAATCAGTATACTCTGAAGTCATGTGTGGAAACCATGACTGCGGTCACAAACCTGTCGCACCGGCTGCAGAGCAGGACAAATGAGGTGCAACAGTTAAACTCCCAGCTGGCTCTGCTCCAACGCATGTATAAGGATGCGCGAGCAGAGATAAGTGTGCTAAAGACAGAAAACAAGGAGCTGAAGCGGAAGTCCACCGTGATGTTCCGATTTGGAGGTCCACCATATGCTGTAGTGGAGGAGCAGGGAGGAGGCAACTTGCATGGTGGTCTAGGAAGCACGGAGGCAACACCGGCAAGGACCACCCAGGACGGAGGCAAGAAGAAAAGACCGGCGGCTGAGTAGAGAAGAAAAATCCCACTGTGGCTGTGGTAGTTTTGTTTTTGTTTTTGTTTGTGTGGGTTTTTTTTTTTTTTTTTTTTTTTTTTTTGATGTAAAAGTGTGATCGGGGTTGATCCCCTGATATGAATAAAATGACAAGGTTGTGGAATGTTGTTGGTGTTATTTTGTGGTGTTGTTTTGTTTAATAAGAAAAATAAAATAAAAGAAAATAATGGATAAAGGAAATAGAGAAAAATATTTGTGGATGGGTGATAAGAAAAAACAGCAGTGTGATTTTTTTTGTTTTTTTTTTGGTGGAATATAAAATAAATAATAATAAGAGAATGGAAAACGGGTGAAAGAACGTGGATGAAATAAATTAAGAGAAAGGAGAGATATGATTAAAGTGGGTTTGAAAGTGGGAAAAGATGAGAGAGAGGGAGATAGAGTGGGTGCATGATGATGATGTTGGGTCCATGGAGAGAGAGAGAGAGAGGGATGTCCAAGAAGCTTGTGCTTTTGACAGTTACACATTACCCAAGCTGTATGTGCTGCAGGCTTGGTATTCTTTGTGGGGCACTTGCAACACGTGACATTGAAAATTGTATTCGAAAATGATGACATCTCCAACATGAAACGTCTTGGAAGCAGCCCAGGCCTTGTAATCAATATTCCCAATGATGGTTCAACCAGCGGAGTCCCCAACCTTGTACACTGCTGCCATTGAAACCTTCAAGCCAGCAAACATGGCTACCAACAACAGAGCCACAGCTCTACACCCCACACCCAAATCCATGGCTAAGAGAGAGAGAGCAAATCGGGAAAAAAACAGCAGTGACGAGCAGAAAAGCAGCGCCAGAAACGCCAACGACGATGACGAGTAAGAGTACAACCACGGATATGTGAGAGGCGAGGTGAACGGCGATAGAGGCTAGATGATGATGCGGGTGCCGCCGCCGACATAGCGGAGGAGGGGTGTAAGAAAATGTTGAAGAAGTCAAGGTATGTGTAGAAAATAAGCGGAATAGGTTGAGGTCCGGCGGGCGGCCAAGGCGAGGTTGCCGCCCGCCGGTGAAGCGAGAAATACTAAGGTCTTAACCTTGCTCTGATACCATGTAGAAATTTAATGTATAAAGAGAAATGATTGTATTATTGATTGTTGTTTGTAATTGTTGAATTATTGAATGCTACAATGATTCCTATATATAGAAGAGTAGGTGGTAGTAGGTGGTAGGTGGAGTAGGTGAAGTGGAGGTGGTAGTGGTGTAGTGGGTTTAGTGGAGTAGGTGAGGTGGTAGTGGTGTAGTGGGTTAGGTTTAGTGGAGTAGGTGAGGTGGTAGTGGTGTAGTGGGTTAGGTTTAGTGGGTGAAGTAGGTGATAGGTGGTAGGTGGAGTAGGTGAAGTGGAGGTGGTAGTGGTGTAGTGGGTTTAGTGGAGTAGGTGAGGTGGTAGTGGTGTAGTGGGTTAGGTTTAGTGGGTGAAGTAGGTGATAGGTTTTAACAGAACCCTCCTAAGCAGCCAACAAGAAAGTGCAAATATACAAAGCAAGCAATTTAATCAAACAATACAATGCTCACAAAGTCATAAAAAAAAATATAAAATAATGGCACTCAGCCACCTACCTGAAAACCATAGGACAATAATCTCTCCACTTAAAATCCTCCGATTGATGAGGCAGCGTATATCGGGACCCTTCTTTAGGAAAATTCATCCAAAAGCTTGCTTGTGGACCAAAATCTGAAGTCCGTACTTCTCGCATTTGAATAGGTGTAATTTTCCCCACAGTATATCTGATCATAATCTAGTGCATGTTTAGTATCTTGTCTATTCAGCAGAATATGAGATTAAAATCCCAAAATGTTTAGATTTCTGCTGCAACATGATACTTTCAAGCAACCTTCACAGAAAAGGTTAAAAGAAAACCATGACATCCAAATTATAAATAGCTATAAATAAATAATAAAAATCTGCAAAATTCTTTACACACTGTATAAGTTAAATGTTTGTGATGGGACAACGGGATGAATTACAATGACTTCCAGCAAAAAAAAAAAAAAAAAAAAGGAGCTCACAGCATAGACGGATGAATTATATATGAAGAGGATATTCAAAAAGATGTCCAGGTTGAAGCATATATATCAAATAATTACCCAGAGAACAAACAGATTTGATTGCACTCAACAATTCAGTGGTGATGCCAACAGGATGGTGAAGCTGCTAATATCAAAATACTACTACACAACACTTGCATAAGATAAAAAGATTGCCACAGAGAGAGAGAGAGAGGTTGAATGAAAATAAAGTTTTGGCTGAGGAACAGAACGATAGTCAAGGAAGCAGGTATACCTGATTCCAAGCTGCAAACTGAGCATTAAATCATAACTCCTGTGACCTTTAATAATTGCTTCACCTGGCCTCTTTACCTCCTTTGCAAGCTTCTTATGCCGCCTTTTTTCTCTTTTGGATGATGGTGAAAAACTACTATTTAAAACAAGCTCACTAATTAAAACACCTTGCATGTATTCCCGCTCAAGGATTGGAGCATTTTCCCTGTCATCATCATTTTCTCTGTCAGACAAACCCATTGATAAATCACGTCCAATAACTTTTTCAATAGATACCTCCAGACTCCAGCGTCTTTCTAAGGAAACATTGTTGGTGCGAGACTGCTCATGGTTTCCACCAACCTTTACGTTTCGAATATCAGCTGAAGCATGGTGAATGTGTGAAACTTGATTCTGCTTTCTTAAATCTGGCAGCAGTCCTCGTTTCCTCAGAGCATTAAGGTACACTTCTTGTACAGATGGAAGCTTGCAGCCTTTCGGATAAAATGTTCCTTTTCCATCTTTTAAACCCCGTGTCCAAATTCCCACATAGCATCCGCCATCACTCCATGTATAGACTCCAAACCCATGCATCATGCCATTTAACCAGCTTCCTTCATATGAGTCCCCATTTGTCCAAGTAAGAGTTCCTTTCCTCGACATTTTCCCTCCTCTCATATCACCCAAATAAACATTTCCATTAGCCCAGGTATACTTACCGGGCCCTTCTGGGGTTCCCTGAATCCAAGATCCTTCAAAGACATCTCCATTAGGATAAACTTGATACCCCAACCCATGTTTAAGATTCAACCTCCACCGTCCCTTATATCTCAAATTATCAGGCCCAACATAAGTCCCTGTCCCATGCATATAACCGCCTGAAAATTCACCCTCATAAACTGCTCCAGAAGGCCATTGAAGTTTGCCAAATCCATGTCTCATCCCCCGTTTCCATTCACCCTCATATTTGCAATGATCTGACCAAACATACTTCCCTGAACCCTCAGGTACGTTGCCAAGAAGGGGCCCAGAATAAGATTCCCCATTGGACAGTACGAGTTCTCCAACTCTAAAGGCCATAGTTTCAGGAAAAGTAACATCACCATTTGTCAACACGGTTGGGTGGTCTTTGTTATTGAAGGAAATGGCATCAAGAGATTTTGTCCTGTCTGACAAAGAAAGTGCTCCCACACCATCAACAATAACCACAGGGTCAGACATGCATATTGCTCAAAAGGTCTCAGTTCCTTAAAAGTTAGCAACTCTCCCAACCGCTCTCATGACGTATGAGACAGAGCATTCCACATAAATATTTAAAATGAAACACTTATAAAACACCCAAAGCTCCTTGTTCCTTGACCTATCAGGGAGAGAAAGAGAGAGAATAAAACCCTCCTAGTAGCCCAGAAACTCCTGAGTTCTTTAACCTATCAATGAGAGAGATGAATTATTAGATTATAATATTTGAAAATTGCTCCTCTCATACGATGACTGAAATTATAAATTGAAAATAGTTATAGGGTAAACAGTGAACATCAGTGAAAGGTGAAAAATAGTCTAGACAACAAAGCATGTCAAACTCCAAGTTTCACTCCCCTTGCATTCCAAATATTCTATATAACTAAATGCTAGGATGTGAATAGAAATTCTTCTAAAAAAAATTCAACCAACATAACTGACACATACTATAGAAATGGAAGGACAGTGAGGAACAACTAAAATTTAGGGAGAGACAAGTGTGGTGCAAGAGACATACCCCGCGTTACTTTTAACATCTGCAACTATCATAAGTAAAGGTGTCATTTAATAAATAAATAAAACAAATGAAATTTTAACAAATTTAGTTGTTTGTCACAGAATTTAGGAGTTGGTGTATTGCCAATTTTTGTAGACAAAACATGTGCTGTAGGTCTGAATGTCTGATGGAGATTGAAGATGTTCAGAGACAATGCAAGTGTGCTCCGATCTGATCTCAAGTATAATTGCATGAGCACACTGCATCAGTCAAGGACACTAAGTGTTTTTATGTCACAAAATTACAAAGAATGACCTGGGATTGGCAAACAATAGGCTTCACCTTACAACTAATCCATGCTTCTAATGAAAAGCCCTCTGTGGGTCCTATAGTTATGGATCCTGTGAAACTTACAATATGCATGCAGACTGTTTATGCCCTATTTTCTCAAGGCATGTAGACTTTGCAAGATACATTTGCACACTTTGCCTAATTTATATGTTTTCAACTACGATTTTTGATGTGAAAGTTCTAATTTTATACACAAATGACTGATGTCCAGCAAGATGTGCCATGAAGGAACTAAATAAAAATTCAAGAGTAGAATTATTTTATAGTACACAACAGTGATTGCAATAAACAGGAACTAAAAAAGTGATTTTTATCCTGAACTCTATAACAGCCTATCTCACAAACAGCCATGCAACACACACACACAATCTGACAAACATCAAGTCATTGAAATAATATTGCCATAAAAAACCAGTATTTATTACCATTTGGTCCATTTTCATTAAACCAACATAATTTCTGAATTCGTAACTCCAAACTTCTATTCCAATATACATTTCTCATATTTCAATTTCATTTATTTTTCAATTTGGAACACTAGCAATATAATTTCTCTTTTTATTTTTCTTCCTTTTTGGGGAAGATGGAAGGGTGAACAAATCTGCCCATGGATTGTGATCAAATTGTAATCCCGAATTTCAACAAGTTCTCTTCATTTCAATCCTTTTTAGTTAACACAAAAGTAACTAATATTTTCAAATAAAAAGTTTTAATGAAATTTTGGCTTTGTTTTATTTAATGGAAAATGACCACCTATTAGTTATTAGTTTCTATGAATGTGTATAAAGTGTATGTATTAGAAATTTGTAGACATGTTTGGAAATATATGAAAGTGAATTAGGATTATAATTATTTTGGCATTATCTCCACATTAATGACAAATCCATAGGACTGTCGTTAGCATGACACTTATTCCATTTATGACGCACATCAAATTTGATGCCGAGTTCAAACCATAAACCTCAAAAAGAATTTGAAATCTCATAAAAATGGTTGTGGCCCAAAATGCCTGGATCCAACAATGTGAACCACTTATAAGTTATAGCCCATCCTCACAATCCATTACAATTTTTAAATCAACTTAATTATTAATTAGTTTCCTACTGTGCCTTGTAGTGTAACTATATAAGTGGTATCCAAAGCTCCACCCCAACTCCCACCTTCCACTCTTCCATAACAAATAATAAAAAAAAGAAGAAAAATGAAATTTTGAACATGTATTTATATACCTTGGTCCCTTCATGACCACTGCCTTGAAGTTAGGTAAATCAACACAATCTGGAGATGATGTGATACCGAGATAGGCCTTGGAATAAAATTTGAAAGGGGAGCTGCCGAAGCACAATGACGAAAAGAAGCAACAACAAAAGAAGAAGAAGCAAAGAAGAGTAGAGAAGCAAAAAGCAGGCAGTTGAAAAATCCATAATCAATTCAATTACTTCAAATCTAACAAAATTCATTACATTAAGCCTTATATTTTGCTACAAATTAAAAATAAATAAGTTATACACAACATATTGCCCTAAAATTTAAACTCCCAAAAACTCTCAGTTGTTGCATTCTTCACAATCTCCATTTAATGAAACTTGTCGTAAATAATCCAAGTGACAATGGAGTCTGGACGATTCTTCCAATGCACAAGATACCTCCAAAAGCCATCATATGAAGATGTTCCATTTTGAGTCGCAAGAAAGTTCTTAATAAGATCCTCATGATGCAGTGAAAGAAGTCGAGGGAGAAGTGGAAAAAGAAAGGGAGGGTGAGAGAGTCTAGCTAAGAGAAACGTGTAGGAAAAATTGAAAATCATTTAATCAATTCAATTATGCCCAAGCTTGATAAAATTCATTAGACCAAGCCCGATATTGATAAATAATTATACTCAAATTGAAGTCCTAAAAAAATTTAAACTCCTAAATAGCTCAAATTCTCAATTATTGCCTCCACGATCTCAATTTAATCGACAACTTAAGGTAGAGGTATCCACAGAAAGGATGTATATTTGGTAGACCAAATTTTTATGCCACATATTAGACCTAGAAATTTTATTACAAAACAAACTAGATCCAATATATACAAACCTTGTACCTTTTTATAAAAAGCTGTTATAACAGTGTTCACATTGAGAAAAAAATTAGGAAAAAAACAAGTTGACGAAAACTTATTGGTAATTAGGATCTCAATTTCAGCACCAAGAGGAAATTAACCTTCATTTACCAACCAAGAAAAGCGAGAATGTGAGATTGCGATTCTAGTAAGTGTCCCATACTTCATTTTCTTCTGTTCAGTTCCTAAGAAAACAAACAAAAGCACTCAAGACATATAATATAAGATTTCACAGTTCATTCTCTTTTCTTTACCAATGAATTGTCAAAAACCAAGCCATATTCAAATTGACTGACTTCAATAACAACTTACCAAGCTAACTCCACATGTTTCAATCTGCTAACAAATTTATTTCCAAACACAAATTTAACACAACCATGTAATTGTGAAAAACATAAGATGAAGTTCTAAATTGTCTTCTTTTTTATTTTTTTTATCCACTCATGAATTGCACCAATCAAACAATTGATTGACCGCGTCAAATAACATACTCAGTTTACTTCGCAACTTCAATCTGCCACAAGTACATGCCCAAAAAACATATTAGGACTCAGCACAGAGCCGTGATAATCATTTATGTCATAAAATGAGCTTTTAGTTGAGCTTCTCTCTCTCTCTCACACACACTTTCGCAACTATTCTACCTCCGCTGAATCTGATCATAAAACCGGACACAACTTTCTACGTGCGATCCACGCTGGGTCCACTTAGAAATTTTCTTAGTTTAGAATCCCTTTTTTTCCTCATCAATTGACTTTGAAAAGGAATTCGTGTTCATAAGTAGAGAAAAGAAAGAAAATAAATACATAAAAAATCCATCAAAGTGAACGCAATGACACAACAGAATCATCGGGAAAAAAAATCAACAATTGAACACAATGAAGATTAAGAAAACAAATGTGAAGAAAATACGCTTCTCTCTTCAAAGATCAATCAACAACACACACACACACACACATATATACATAAATGTGAAGAAAGTACCTCAAATGAAGAGAAAAAGCAGAGAAAGCGAGTTCAGAGCTCCAATATTTGGACTTTTTCGAAGCTTCGATTGCCTTTTCGATCGAATTCCAAGCATTCACAACGCGCTTAACTAAGAAATAACGAGAAGAAAAAGATCTGAAAATCAAATACATGAGGTAGGTGGAGATGAATGCCTTTACATGACAAATATATAGTAGAATTATATGAAAAGACGTATATACCCATGAACCATCAGTGTAATGAACCTCGAAAATTGTGATAGGTAAGGGTAAATGTAGGACTCAGAAATTAGATTGTGGTGTCAAAGGAGCCAAACCTAGCAGTTGAATTTGGGGCTGACCTTATACGCTAATTTAATAATCGCTTCATTTAATTAGAAGATGATAAAATGTCGCTTTGGGATCGTCTGTGTCTCGCCTAAGAACACCCTTGGTACATCCGGAAGAGTTTACTTTCTTTTTTTTCTTTTTCTTTTTAAAGATTTGGGGAGAGTTTACTTATTATGGTTGTTATATCATCTTCCTCACTTATTAAATAATCAGTTTTTTTTTTTATAAATTTATTGAAGTTATTATTATTTATCACCAAATAATTTAGTACAAATTTTTAAATTAAAATAAATTAAGAGTGATCATGGATCCGTCAGATTCGACCAAATCAACCCAACTTGATTAATTTTGAACGGATGCGTGTCTTTCGGTAGACGGATGGGGATGAAATATTTCATACTCTGTAGATACAGTTTGAATGGCGGATCAATCGTCTCGCATCTGCATGATTCCAATCCTCCAGTAGATGAAGTTAAAAAAAAAAAAAAATGCTAACAACATAAAATAAAAATAATAAAATATATATTTTTGTAAAAATAAAAAATAATATTTTAAAAATATACATGTATGGTGCCATGGTCTATTATAGTTAAATAATATATATATTTTTTTAAATTACTAGTTATTAGAGATTATAAAAGTTAGGAATTATAATTTAAAAAAATATCCAAAATTTATAAAGTCCAAATCACTAAACTAATCGCATTCATTTGTCAACTTGTATGGCTCACTCAATTCATATTTGTCAAATCGATGCGAATTGATTTTTTTTCTAATCAATTTAATTTTGAATGAATAATAGATAAGATATCATCCAACCCAATCCAATTTGCAATCACCGCTAAAATAAAATATAATCAACTTGTAAAAGCTACAACAAATTGAGGAAACCCCATCATTCAATGGAATCGTTAAAATTGTTTGAGCAATTAAATGCAAAAAAAAAAAAAAAATTATAATAAAAAGGCATGTAGTCCGCTACTCTCCTCTTTTCTTTATTTTATTTTATTTTTTATTTTTACGTCAACATCATCTCTACTGTTTGTTATATGACATTTGTTTCAATTAACAAACAAATTTTTCTTTAAAGGCAGCATGTTAGTTATTGTAATTAATTTTCTTACTTTACTCTCTTTAATATTATAGTAAAGTCTCATTTGTCAATTATATATTTTAGTTAAAAAATTAAAAAATTATTATAAATTGTTACATTATTTTTTTATTTTTCTACATATATTTTCATAAAAAATTAAAAAATTACTAAAATAACTTATTTCCAAACGAGACTTAACTATTACAATAGTTAATTTAATATTACTCCTCCAAACTAGTTACATTCGAAGAGTTTTAAAAAGTTATTTAATTAGTTTATTTGGATGAATATATAAAATGAAGAGTATCATTAGAATATATAGATGAAAAAGTGGCTATGTAAACTAAAGAGAGTAAAATTTTTAATAATTTATATAGGAAAAATTGAAGAGTAATGTTAAAGTTTGCCTTAACTAGATAACAAAACAAAACAATTGATAGTCCCTTTGAAGAAAGTGGGACTTGAGATGAATCATCAAGTTCTTACTTTAATGGAAATAACTAATGATGAAGAGTAAGGATCCTCTAGAGTGATTTTTTTCTAAAGTTTTCTAGAGTGCTACATAGTGTGGTTGAGATTTACTGGCAAGTCACATCAATTTTTCTGATGTGACTTACCAGTAAATCTCAACCACACAATATAACACTCTAGAAAACTTTAGAAAAATTTCACTCTAGAGGATCCTTGGTGAATGATGAAATAGTAGGATCTTATGTGCCACACGTTGTTTTAAGTGGCCAACTCAATGCGAGATGTGTTTTCATTAGACTTTCTGTTTCAGTGCAGTTGTTCGTCACTCAGTTATTGACGCATGTAATTTGATACGCGTAATTTGCTAATTTGATGATTGTTTTTTATTGAGTTTTTTTCAAGTTAGTTATCTTAATTTGAGAGTGTGTTTGAGTTTGGTAAACTTATATTGAGACCGATTTCGATGATTCGAACCGTTCACATTTTAAGACTCGTTGAGTTGAACATTCAGTCAAAAAATTAAGATGATCGGATATCGATGGTTACATGTTTGAATCAAATTTGTATTACAAAAAATAATTGTTATTCTTAAAATTAAATTTGACATTCATTTTTTTAAAACAAATATAATTTAAACATATAGTTACTGATATCTAATCATCTTTGATTTTTTGCACAAATATTTTTCTTAACGAGTCTTAAAAAGTGAACGATTTAGATTGGTGAAATTGATTCCAAAATAAATTTACTAAAACTCGAATATTCTCTGAAATTAAGATAATAACTTGCGAGAAACCAAATCCGTGTTAAATGAACTATTAAATTCATGAACCCTTCTTTTCACTTTTTTGATAAGATGGATTTGGAAAAAGTGAAATATCATGTTAATTTTATGGAAAATGTTAGAGATCCTAAATTTTCTACTAAATAAATGACCAAATGTTTCACATGGGTGTGGGGCCCACAAAATTGCGGACTCCACACCCATGTGAGACATTTGGTCATTTGTTTGGTAGAAAATTTGTTGTCCCTAGCATTACTCTAATTTTATTCCAAGGGTCCTTTTTGGAAAGATCATTTGGACTAAAAATAGTCATATAAAATAAAATTTTCTATTTTAATTAAATAAGACAAAATGTCACATTCAATTTATAATCATTTTATTTTTTCCTTTACAAAAGTCAAAAAGGCTAAAAAATCTATCTCAAACAAGACTTTTTAATCTCAGATTAAATAGTCAAAAAATCAATCCACATCTCAAACGAAGACTAAGTAACCAACTATAAGTAATTATAATAAAAATAATTTAATAATCTTATACCATTAAATAATTTTCCCAACATAATGGTTTTTTGGATTCGAACCTAACCAAGCACTAATTGTGCAAGTTCATGTTCACTTATCTTGTGTTTTAATTTTAAATTTATAAATAAATAAAAAATTGAGAAGTGGAAAAAAAAATGAGGGAAAAAGAAATGAAGAAAAGTAATTTAATATGTATATATATATTCAAGATCTAGATAAAATATTAAGTAAACCCATAAGCTTGAAAACACCACTTTTTAATACACAAAGGCACAGATCTTGTTAGTTGATATATGATTAGGTGTATCCACCTAATGTACTAAATTATTTCTATGTTTTAAAAATTAGTGGGTCCCACATTAAATATAGTTATAAAAGTTCATTGTGGAAACCTAATCTGAAAAAAATAACTTCGTAAAATATATGACTTGTGGGCTTTCCGGAATAGGCATTTGTTTAGTAGTAAGAAAAAGATGGGTAAACTAAAATAATGACTACTTGTACTAGTTGGTTACAACTTAATTATTCTTTTAAGAATGGTTTCTATTGTATGATTAACAATGTCATTTTCTTGAAGTTATTGTTAATTTGTCCAATGGTTTAGTTCTCATGCCACTGACCATAGAAATGTTTAATTTGTACAATAGTGGACTAATATGCCAATGGGTACAAAGCATGTGGTGGTTTTTTTTAGGAGCATGATAGAAAATATTAAGTAAATGGATTAAGCATATTTCTAACCCTTTACTAATTTTTTAATTTAATTTGATTTTAAATTTGAATAAAAAAATTGATTTGATGTAAATTATTTCAATCTTTTTATCAAATTTTCATCAAAATCTTTTTAAAATTCTCCACTTATCCCAAAATTTTCTTTTCATCAAATTTGATAAAAATAAAAATAATAATATATATATATAAAAAAAAAGCATCTCCAATGTTTCATCTTTTTAAATTTTCATAAAATTCAAATTTGATAAGTTCTTAATTTGATTAAAAAAAAAAATCTCTTATTTGATTTTGTGGGAAAAGTATTTTAAGAATGATGCCACGTGGCCAAGGTGCCTTCAAAATGTCGGTCGAAGTGCCATATGGGTGAGTCATGTTTGCCGAGGTGATTGCGACGTTGCCAAGGTTCGGTGCGGTAATGCCAAAATCCAAGATATTCGGATAGAGGACAAGAATCTTAGATGACATCAAGCTACCTATTTAGATAGAGATGAGACTCTTGAGGAAGTTCATCTTAATTTGAATTGTGTGAGTTGTGATAGATGTTATCATTGTAAATGATAGAGTCCCATGAAATAAGACTTCTAGGGAAAGTTGGACACTAATCATTATAAAAGTGAGGCATCCCCGTGGGTCTAAGATATGTTTTTATTTGTGATGCTTTTGATTGTGAATTGTGTACTTGTTTGATATCTTTGAGAGATAAGTTGATTGACTTGATTGTCGGAGTGCCCCCGAGTGGACAAACCACTGCGGTATTCTCATCTTCTTATTGGCAGGTGGTTGGCTTAATCTATTTTGCCACGTGCTCTCCAGCTAAGTTCTCTATTTGGTTGTATGATTGAAAATCAACACCCACAATTTGGTGCTATTTGTGGGAACTTAGTAAGGATAGATGGCCAACAACGGACATGAGGTAAAATTGGGGACGACATCCACAGTAAGGAGTAGGAACACATGGATTCTAATACTGAAGGAGGGGACAATAACAAAGAAGTACAAGAGGTCGACCTCGAGGCGAACAATGTTGCCAGGGATCAAAATGCGAACAAGAAAGGTAACCGAGATGAGTACTACCATAAATGCAATCTTCAGGTATGGAAGGATAGATGCTTGAGAAAGGATGAAGACATGGTGAACAAGTTGACAGACTTGTAGACGGTAGTCAACTTTATGATGCAGAATAATGTGATGCAACCAGCGTTTCCCTTGCAAGATACATCGGCACCAGCAGCCAAGGTGGGTGCCCAAAAAGGAGGGCAGATGTAACAACCCTCGTCATTGTTTACCGATTAACCACTGATTACTGCTAAACTGAGACTGATTATGATTGGTAACTGAATTGATTGAGTATATCTGTTTAATTGTATGTCTATCTGTTGACTGTTTGATTATCTGTTCATGCCTTTGTGTTTAAATTGCGAATTGAAGGCCTTATCGGCAGCCGAATCTGAAATTGATTGATGATTTGTGATCCTTAGAATTAATGTGATTTTATGGCATATTCAATTAAAATGTGTTTTGGTGTGATTAAATTAGGTTAAGTTAAGCCAAATTGCATGAGTTGACTTAATTACCATTTTGCCACCATTGAGTGGGCCACTTAGCCAACATACTTGAGCCTTGTTATACATGTAATCAAAACATTTCATCAGTCATTTCCCTTGTTATTGACGACCAAGAGGGAGAGAGGGAGAGAAGTGAGTGTTCTTGAGAGTTGGCTTAGAGAACTTGAAGAATTGAAGGATAATTGTCTAATTAAGCTTCTAGTCTTGTGATTGAAGACTTAGGTAAGGAAATTCAACCTCTCATTGTTGTGTTTAAGTTGATTCTTGCATGGTTCATGTCTAATTGAGGAGCCAAGTCATGTCTTAGTCTAATAATGTTGAATTGGAGCTCATTCCATGCATGCATGTTTGAATTGTTGAGTTGTGAGTTGATTTCATGGTAAAATGTTATATGCATGTTCATATTGTGTTTAAGTCCATGATTTCATCTTGTCCTTGGAAGAATTGGCTCACTAGAGCATGAAATTGAAGCTTCGAAATGGTTTAAATTCATGCATGTTATGTTTGATTTATGTTCATGAAAATTGGTTTCAAATTGAGTCGAATTGATCTTCCTTTGGGGCTTTGATTTTACAATTGAGCTTTGAATCATGTTAAACTATGAGTTTTGATGTGTTTTCCAGCAAACTAGCCCAAGAGGATCAAAATTTATGTTTTAAAACTTGGTTTTGAGCTTGAGGTTCAAATCTGGAATTTCCAGAATTTGGACTCATGCTCGAGCGCCACGCTCGAGCGGGGTGACTGGCGCTCGAGCGTGAAATTCGTGCTCCCAATACTTTGCACTGTTTTGATGTCCGCTCAAGCGGAATAATTGACGCTCGAGGAGGACATTGTGTCTCATGCTCGAGCGGGTGTTGAGTGCCCAATCGAGCGTGATTTTCACCTATCCAGCACTTTTGACTGTTTTGCTGAACGCTCGAGCGGGTAATTCTACGCTCGAGCAGAAACCTTTGTCTGCATGTCCGCTCGAGCAGAATAACCTACGCTCGAGGGTGACCCCTATTTCTGAAAATTCTGAAAATGCTTTTAAAGTGTATCTTTGCATTCTCATCTCATCCTAGGCATTATTAGGCCTAGTTTAAGACATCTTAATGAGGATATAGATGTAGAACACACCGAGGCAAATTAGGGATTAAGTTATTATCTTTCCCAACTGTGTAGCTTAGTGTGTGTTCAATCTGTAATTGTGTAGGGTTGGCGACTGGGGACGCGCTCTAGCTTTACTGTAGCCCAGAACTCTGTGAGTAACAACTGTGTAAAGATATGTTCAAAATGATTATCTTCTGAACAATTGAACTGTACTGCTTTCCAAACTGATACTGTTAATTGAATGAATGCATGTCCTATATTCTGAACTGTATTGTGGCATCCTTAGCAACTACTGTTTACCGTTATTGTTACAGAGATCTCTGTCGATTCCCTTGTTGGAACCACTACTGTTTACTGATTGATGACCATCATTTATTGTTCGGTCTTTTAAGACCTACTGTTTATTGTACTGTTATGCTAATGGATGTATCACATATGACTGAATGACTGATATACTGAATTAACAAACTGTTTTCATTACTGTAAGGACATTCATTTTTAACCCCTTTACGCATTACGTTATTCACTGGGCTTTAGCTCACTGCTTATATATATATATGTAGGTGTACAGGCACCAGACCGTGGCTAGAAGCGTCGGGGTTAAGCTCCAGTTTTGTCAAGCCAACCGATGTGCCTCACTGTGAGGTTCCAAGCCCATCAAGTTATGGCTTAAGGGTGTTTTAAATTTCCCCGTCTGTCTCTGTATCTGTGTGTATAACTACTGTTACTGGACTGTTTAATAGGGATTAGGTCCCTGAACTGAAGGATTGTATATATGTACATACTGTTCTGTACTGTTCATGTATATGTGTATGAATAGTTTTTTTGGCATACAGACTGTCACAGCTCATTGGACATTGTTTATTTACTGTTTTGGCTTCCGCCATGTCCCTGTACTCTGTTTTACTGTATTACTGTTAAGCAAGCCTTCGGTAACCTTGAATTTTTGGCCGGTTACGGTGCTAAACCCATAGGGGCGAGTTTGGGTCGTGACAACAGAAGGCAGTACCAACTGTTTCACAGCATGCTAAGGGACAGGGAAATTCACATCAGCAATCGCGAGATGCCGAGCAGACAGAGTCAGTGCGAGAAGAGTCCTAAAGGACACTACAAACCAAGGACACCTACGTCAGGGGATCTTGGCAGATCCTAGAGTAGGGCCTTTATTTTGATGATGTAGTAGACGTGGAGAAGTTCAAGAGAACACACCCTAACACAGGAAGCAGCATGCCGAAAAGACTGAAGTCAAAAAATAGTCGATCTCCCGGACCAACGAATGAGGACCTAAGAAATTACCTCTAAAGGAAGAGACATGATGCCGAGATCACATCCAACACCTAGCTGAAGACATCATTCTTGGTGGAGTTTGATGCATTCGAAACACTGAAAAGGTTTAGCATGTCGAGCTTTCAAATCTATGATGGTAAGTCAGACCTAGACTTTCAAGTTGGATTATACTTAAATTTAATGGCTTTGTAGAGTGGGAATAGGCAGCTATTGTGCAGGGTGTTCCCATCGTTATTTGGGGAAATAACATCAGATTGGTTCCACAAATTGCCGAAAGGATGCATGAAGAGTTAAGAAAGCCTGGCTGGGATATTTGTGGCCAGGTTTGTTACAAATAGATTGTAGCCACTGAGGGTAGACTCCCTACTAGCGTTAATGATTAGTGATGGTGAAGGTCTTAGGGCCTACGCCAAGAGGTACTATGAGGTTTACAACCGGATTCCGGCTTGTAACCAAGAACTCACAGTCGTATCTTTTAAGAAAGGCTTGGATGATGGGCAATCACTTGCAAAGACTCTCTCGAAAATGTTAATCATGTTGTTTAATTTTGATGATGTCTAAAATATTAATTGAAAATTTGTAAATAATATACATATTTTATATTATTTGACACAAAATATTATCTATTTAAAATATATATTGTATGATACATTTGTTAAAAATTATTTTTAAAAAAAATATTTTTGAAAACTTTACTATTCATTTTTTGAATAATTAGGCTGATTACAATTCATCTTTTGACAAATTTGATATTGTTGGTTGTATTATTTTGACAAATTTGGTATTAATGGGTTGTCTTCTTTTGACAAAATTGATATGGAGTGGAAGGTTATATTTAATTTAAAACCTCTACAACATATACAGAAAAATAGTATATATGATCAGATCTATTATAAATATTACTTAAAGGGATTTTACTATATATGCAAATATTTAATTAGCATATTATATAGAATGTATATAATATAAATATAGTACATCATGTAAGCAATTAAATTTTTTTCACTACATTGATTATATCATATTATAATAAAACAAGAAGGAAAAGATGGACTTATATATTATAATAAAACAAGATGAAGCAAATCATTTGCTTGTTTGAAAGTTGTGAACTTTGTATTAAATTGACCACAAAAATGATGGCTCCATGTTTGAAAAAACAAAAAAGGAAAAGAAAAAATTAGTTTTACTTTTATCTTTTTAATTATTAATATTTGCTAACTATTTAAAATCAAGGAGCGTGCTTATGTAAGTCATAGCGTCAGCAGCGTGCTTATGTAAGCCATAACATCAGCAGCGTGCTTATGTAAGCCATGACGTCAGCAAGGAGTGTCCAACGGATATATTTTTGTGTATAAATAGAAGTGTTGTGTGTGGAGAAAAATCAAGAACTGGAAGAGAAAATTTTCTTTAAGCTTCAAAATTCTGAGTATATTGTATTCTGCTCTTTCACTTTCAGATCTAAGTCTAGCATTTGTTCTTACACTTTCATATCTACTCTTTATGAGAGAATTATTGTAAAAGAGTGTTTAAGTACCACTTATTCTTATTTCTCATTTTTGTGAGAGATTTTGTAAGGGTAAGACATTTATTATTGTGTGAGGCTCAATAGATAAGAGTAAGTCATGTGCCAAATCCACAAGCTTGGTGGTGTATTTATTCAATTGATAGTAAAGAAATTCTCAAAGAGGTTTCTTGGGGAGTGGACGTAGGCCTGGCCTGCCGAACCACTATAAATCTCAGTGTTTGATTTTCTCTCCCTATCTCTCTTACTTTTGATAATTATTATTCTGTTTTTTTATTAAAATTCTGAATATTGTGTTAATTTTAATATCGTGAAATTTTTAATAACCTAATTCACCCCCCCTCTTGGGTTGCCTACTTGGGATAACAGAAGAATATGTAAAAACTAATGGTGTGGATTGAAAAATACGCCAGGATTGAGAAAGTCTTAAGGTGATGTTCCAGTAGTGAATAAGGCAATTAACTTAGACTTGTCGTGATGATAGAGTTGAACTAAGTACAAGGCGATGTTTCAATGTGAAACAAGGCAAAACTAGCCAATTTGGTTGGTTTATGCGAAAAGCTGAGGTAGAAAGTACTCTCGGTACATTGAGGTCAAGCCTCAAGTGTTTAGTTTGGGCGAACCGAACGCGATGATGTCGGTCATGGACGTCTAAGTTAGACTTAAGCAAGAACTAGGCAATGCATCCCTAATGTGAACATAAGTGATACTTAGGTTTACATTAGGGGACAGGAAACATGAATAAGTATAACACTTATAAAAAAAAATTAGGAAAGGTTTACAAGTTGAAGTTATCCGAGATGACTGATAGAGATACTATCCGAGATATGTTAGCTGAGATGGCTGATCACTAAGCTAAATCCAAGATGATCAGTTCCAAATAATTTACTAGTGCTATACCCAAGGTATTTTGATCCGAGTTAAGCAACCAGGTTGTTAGACTTCGAAGGATAAGAAAAAGTCTAAGTATAGAAACATACAAGATAGAGAAGATAGCAAAGCATACACAAAAGCAGTTATGAAAGGCAAACATCCAACACTTAGAAGAAAGAGAAGAAAAGAGCATGGCCTAGGTGGAACAGATCCCAGATGGAAGAGCATGGCCTAGGTGAAGCAGATCCAAGATGGAAAAGCATGGCCTAGGTGGAGCAGATCCCAGATGGAAGAGCATGGCCTAGGTGAAGCAGATCTAAGATGGAAGAGCTCAGCCTAATTGAGCAGATCCTAGATCCCAGAAGATAAGATCTTAGCCTAGATGACTAGGTCCGAGAAGACAAGAGCGCAGCCTAAATGAGCAAATCCCAAATCCCAAATCCCAAAAGACAAGATCTCGGCCTAGATAAGTAGGTTCGAGAATATGAGAGCTCAACTTAAGTGTACAGATTCAAGAGGAAAAGGCCTCAGCCTAGGTTGGCAGATCCAATATGAAAGAAGTTCGACCTAGGTGAACAATTTTGAAAAGATCAAAACTTACATGAGGCAAACAAAATTGAGAGACAAAGCTTACCCGAGATTAGAAGATCTTGACGGTGAGGGATTGCCGAGGCCTTGGAATGTGGCTTAATGAAATTTGGAGCTCGACTCTAATGAAGTCAATAACCTTAGCCAAAGTTAAGAATAAATCGAAGGGAATGACTATTGAAATGAAATCGAAGGAACGACCTCTGAGCCAGTTATCTTAGGCTTGTCAAAAAGGTAGAGCTGAAACTAAGGGATGTTCCAACGAGGAACTGTGCATTTAACTTAGGCTTGTAGGGAAGGCAGAGCTGAACTAAGTTAAAGTGATGTTTCAATGAGAAACAAGACGAAGCCGGCCATGATCTGGCTAATTTGTACGAAAAGTCGAGGTAGGTTCTCGGTGCACTAAGGTTAAGCCTTAAGTGTTTTGTTTAGACGAGCTAAACACGATGACTTTGGTCATGTATGTCTAAGTCAGACTTAAACAAGATTCAGATGTTGTATTTCTAATGTGAACCTAAGTTGTATTTACATTTACATTAGGGGGCAAAGAGCAAAGATAGTTAATGAAGACTGAGTCAGTGATTTGAAAGTGATACTTGGTGAAATTTTCAAAAACGTTTGGTGAGATGAAGGTATCTGAGATAACACTTATATCCGAGATGACATGATCTGAAATGATGGTTTTATCCGAGATGTTGAACTGCTCCTTATCTTAATCTCGGACAGTGTAATGCCCCAAAATAATTACAATAAATCATCCACAATATTAATAAATAACGACAATGTATATGTGTAATTCTTCCATTAATTCCAATCACTTGTCCAAAAGAGTAACATATGCAGATATACATTCACAAGCTTAACCCGGAATCTATAGCAAATGTCACTTAATAGAGAAATGGGTTGAAAAGTAAACAAATAAGATAGCGCCCTAATGTCTATAATTTTCAAAGACAATGCTTGGTTATAACAAAATGGATTTAAATCCAATACAGTTAAAACTCTAGGCTTGTACAAATTAAATACACAATTAACACAAAAAAGAAGCCTTCAGCTCCAAGTTCCTCCTAAACTATGTCCTTGGCGGAGGCATATCATTAGCACCTAAAAATGGTTTTCCCATATAGAGTGAGTCAAAGCCCAGTAGAAATACTCTAACACAGTTTATGAATCTTAACAAAGATATAAGGTGAATGCATATGTAATGCTCAAGTTGAAAACATTTTATATCTCCTTTCAAAACCATGCAATGCCAAGTCTCTATCAAAATTCAAGAAATCATTTCCTTTATAATAGAAAACAGGACAATAAATACAACTCTAGGAATCCCTAGGTAAGTGTTTGCAAGTAGGCTATATAAGCACTACCAATTGTCATTTTTACAGATATTAATCGGAAGACTCGACACTTAACTATGCGGATTTCTAGACTTTCACCAAGGACACACAGGCCAACATAATACCGTAACCACACCCTTTACCCAGATTCACCAATGTATTCACCCATTTTCCTCAAAACAATAGACATTTTCAATTGTGTTAAATATGCAACAACGCCCAATGCAAATGGATGAGACAATGGTTTCAATTCTCCTAGTTCTCATGCAATTTCTATAACAATCATAGTTATTCTCCACCGATAACTCAAAACAGATATCTCTAAACAAATAAATAATTTTTTAATAAAGATAAACTTTCTAAAAATCTCAAGATGGAAGTGATAATACATATCCAACTCCGCCATCCTTATTAACATCAATCCAATTCCACATTTCCAACATCAATTCCATTTATCATTACAAAATCAACATTTGCCATTCTTAGGGCAAAATCCCCTTTCCTTTACCAATCAATTTTGAGGATAAAAATCCATCATTTCATCATAATTCAACAATAAATACATTTCCTCAATCATTTCTAACAATTCATTTGAAAACCCCTCCTTTTGATTTCAACCCAAAATCCTAGATTTGTCTAAAAATTCCCAAATCACAATGTTGTTTCAAAAACATAAATAACTAAGTTAAAAATCATAAGAAGGTGGAAAGATATCCTTACCTCAAGAAGTGAAGAGGAAAACTCGAGAAAACTCAAAGTTGACAAAACCACGAAGCTCTTAGATCAAAACAAAGCCATTAATGAGATCTACAACCTTTCTCAAAGGACCAAGGTGAAAAGATGTCTCTAATTGAGTAGATCTAGTGATCTATGTGAAGAAAGTTGAGTTTCGAAGAGAGAGAGAGAGAGAGATTCACGGTTTAAAGGAATAAAGAGAGAGAGAGAAAGAGAAAAGAATGTTTGAGAAAAGAGTGTTTGGGTTTATTTATAGTAGTAGTATAATATCCCTAAAGTCAATGAAAAGAATAAAACAAAAACCCCCTCAAAAGGTAGGGCCCAAACTGAATCCAAATCTGAGAAAAACTCGCAGGGCTCAAGAAGAAATGTTGAGACACTTATATTTGCAGCAAGGGGGCTGACCCCCTGAACCCATGGTGTTGTTCCCAAAAACCAGCAACCACACCTAGGACACAGCAGCAAGGTGGTGTCGACCCTAGGAACCCAAGGTGTTAACTCCAGAAGCAAAACCAAACATGAAAGGAAAAAAAAACGACCGCTACAGATGTGGTTTCCCGAATTCAAAAGCAATAAATGGGTCGGGTCTAAATCATGATCACTATAGATAAAGTCTTAGCCTTCTTGATAGGCCTTGGCGTCTGCTCCTTGTTGGTTAGTGCCTTTGCTAGTTTCTTCTTAACTTCGACAGCTTTCTTGTCAACGGCCTTAGCAATGGCCTTGGCTTCGGTAACAGTAACTTGGTCCTCTTGCTTCATGTGCTTCTCTTCTAAGATATTGAGTTATTGGAGGCATGAGAATGTTAGATTGACTATAAGGAGATGGAGTGGATTGCATAGTTATGACATCAAAGATGCCAGCAAGAAGGTCTTCTACAACAAGAGTTCAGCGAGACATGTCATCATTGGTTACGGCGATGGTTACTCGCAGATAGGGCGATTAGAGGATTATGAAGGTCTAAGGCTGGGAGCTTAGGACCTTGGTGTTTCTTGTTCCTGGTTCTAGCTGCAAAATTGTCGCTATGTCAGTGTTTGCACTGCCATTGAGATGGTGACTTGATGCATGGGATAGCTGATAAAGTGCTTGGCTGCTAGTCTAGTTTAGCTGGTAGAGTTTGAACCTTGGGCACAAATGGAGTATTCATAGTAATTAATGCTTCAAGAACAACGATGATGGTTTATAGAGGTCAAGAGAGAGAGAGATAGAGTCTGCGGACACAGAGAAAGACGAAATAGGAAAGTGAAAAGGTTTTGCTGGAATGGAAAGAGGTGACAGATTGTAATGATTTAAGTTTCTTGGAAGACGTGTGATGATTGATGTTAGGTGACGTCTAATCAGGCGGCATGTGTCGATTACGAGACTTATTGGGAACTAATGAAGAGGTGACACATCATGTTGTTAGTGTGACGGTTGAGACGACATATTTCGAATCTTGATGTTCTTGAACTAGTGAGATATGATCTCGACTAGTAGTGCGATCTCGGTTGAGATGTTGATCTTGGATGAAAGAACATGTTGGTTCTTGATTCTTGATGAGTGGACACTTGAGTCCTTGTTTTTTGACGTCGACGAGTCATGACCTCGGTCAGAGGAGTATTTCTAGCATGTTGTTTAGCTGACATGTTGGAAGATTAGACGATATAGGTTCCATCACCTTAGGTTGCCGAGGTAATAGAACCTAAAGGGCAGTCGTGGGGAAGCATTTTAAGAATGACACCACGTGGCCAAGGTGCTTTCAAGATGTCGGCCAAGGTGCCGAGTAGGCGAATCATGTTTACTGAGGTGATTACGGTGTTGCCGAGGTTTTGTGAGGTAATGCCAAAATCTGAGATATTCGGATAGAGGACAAGAGTCCTAGATGACATCAAGCTTCCTATTTGGATAGAGATAGAACTCTTGAGGAAGTTCATCTTAATCTGAATAGTGTAAGTTGTGATAGATGTTATCCTTGTAAAAGATAGAGTCTCATGAAGTAAGATTTCTAAGAGAAGTTAGACACTGATCATTATAAAAATGAGGCACCTCGTGGGTCTAAGATATGTTTTTATTTGTGATGCTTTTGATTGTGAATTATGTACTTGTTTGATATCTTTGAGAGATAAGTTGACTGACTTAATTGTCTAAGTGCCACTGAGTGGACAAACCACCGCGGTATTCTTATTTTCTTGTTGGCAGGTGGTTGGCTTAACCTATTCTGTCACGTGCTCTCCAGCTAAGCTCCATGTTTGGTTGTGTAGTCGGAAATTAATACTCACAAATTTGATAAATATTTAATGAAAGAATTTGAGATGATTTTTTAACATTTTTTTATCAAATTTAAATTTGATGAAAGAAAATGTGAATGATTGGAGATGCTCTAAGATATGGCCAATCCTTAGATTTTATTTAGTTGTGAGTTTGTGAGATTAATGTCAAACATGAGATTTGAAAGAAGGTGTGATTTGGAGTTCAAATTAGGAACTTAAAATTGAAAAGTATATTTAAATTTAAACCAATTTGCTTATCCTCCATAAAAAAAAATTAAAATTAAAATAAATAAATAAATAATATGAGTCTATAACATATCCTTTGCAATTTAACTCAATATTTGATGGTAAAACAAATATACAATATAATGTTCTATATATATATATATTGGACAATGCCAAAATATCTAAGAAGGTTTTACAAGAGTCAAATTCACTATACCCCCTAAAAAAATGATTAATCTAGTCCAAATATGTAACCTTTAGAAAGGTGGAGGAACTCATCTCTCTTTTTTTCTTTTTAGTAAACTAGAACCTATAGTGACTTGTTTGGGAAATATTATTTTAGTAATTTTTTATGAAAAGATATATAGAAAAGTAGAGAGGGTGATATAACAACTTATTGTGACTTTTTGACTTTTTAACTAAAATACTTAGTTCCCAAATGAGCCTTAGCTTTAGGTATTCAACCTCTATAACAACGCTAGCAAAGAAAAAAAAAATACTCTACAACATCATTATACAACTAATTGCAATATAATAAGAAATGTAGTGAAAATTTTATAATTGATCAATCGTACTGAGTTGATGTTCACTATTAGTATCTTGTATAATTAATTATTGCATCAACTGAGTCTCAATTGGTCAGATATAGATCTAGTGCTACTTTCAAACTATCTAAAAAATCTAAAATCGTGAAGATATTGATTTGTGATTATGTATCACTTTTAAACAATAAAGAACAATCCCAATCAAACAATCAAAGACTAAATGACACAATGATTTAACGTGGGAAAATCACAACTAGAGCGACTCCAATTGTGATAAAAAAAAAAAAAAAACGGGTAAAAGCCACAAAACAATAAACTAAGAAGACACAAAGGAATTACACAAGTGTACTCTCAATTACCTAGCGAATCCACGCCCGAATCAAACTGAGTCCCATGTGCCTCTTCCAGCCATGTCTTCACCTCGGAATTGTCTTGCCCAACATTGAATCCACAATGCCGATGTCGAATCCACGATAATGAGCAACTCTGAAATCCACCAAAGTTTCAGGCTCAAGTTCCATGGAACCCACTGAAGAACAACTATCTCTTTTGTGAATAAAACAAACTAAACAAACCCTTTGTTATAACCCACTCAATTCATGATTGAACTCTCACAGATATCAAAGGAAACAAGTAAAGAAGCTCAAAATGAAAACCCTAATACCCAAGAAAAAGATCTGAAAGTTGTAACCCTAAATTCAGACTGAAACGCAACTTTATAGCAAACAGGGCTGCGATGGTTACTCAAGCAAAGGAATGCTCGCTCGAGCGAGGATACTAAAACGCGTGTTTTTTCAAGTGTCTTCGCTTGTGCCACCAAAGTGTCGCTCAAGCGAAAAATGCATCTTCTCAATATTTGTACAGTCAGTGAAAACTTCTAGGACCAAAATTTTTTCGCTCGAGCGCACATTCTTTCATTTGAGCGAACCTGTACTCGAGTGAACTAATAACTTCGACTGCATTTTTACTTTTTGCTTCAGGGGGCGCTGCCCCTCAACCCCACCCAGGTGCTGTCCCGGACGCGCCAAGGGGCATTGCCCCTTGGACCTCCGCGAGCTGACTAGGCAACTCAATCCCCGACATAGTCAGCAAAGTGGCAAACATGATATGATTAACATCACAAACTCCTCTGCTCTACATAGGCATAATTCTGGTTGGATTCGCATCTAAATACTCATAGCCTCACTAAAATAAAAGATCAAATAAAATTACAATTGAAAGGAGTTTTGTCAAACGGGATTGCCAATAACAAAAACCTAACACTATCTATCTCTAAACACCCACAACTCGGCTTCAATGCTGGAAGTAACTCTATAAACCTACAACAACCCACAATCCATTCTCCTTGATTATCCCAACAGTATAACATTATGTTTTGTAAGGTTCTTCCAAATCCACCAACTTAATACTTTTGTTATGTCATTAAAAAGATGGGTAAATTATATAGGAGACTTACATGCAAGTTCCAATAGGTAGATTTATTATCTAATAGATCCTAAAATAATTAGTGGCTTTTTTTATCAAACACTGTTAAAAAAAAGTCACTAATTGTCAGTTTTCAGCGATAATTTAAAAAATTCGTCACAGAAAAACGTCACTAAATGTTAGTTTTCAACAACATTATTCAAAAAATCGTTACACTTTTTTTTTAGTGACGTTTTTGCTAGGACCAACTTTCAGTGACGAATTGATAGAACTTTAGGAAAATTAAGTTCAACTATGAGGACTTACTGGTAATCTACCCAATTAATTATAAAGACATCTCTTAAGATTTGTTTAAAATACAGATTGTCTCCTGTGATTATAGAAATTACATCCCGCTCTTTTATATTTCTAATTATATAACAAATAACTCATTTTATTAATAAATTATCTCATTTTATATTGGTGGTAGAATATCGAGTGAGTTATGGCAGGCGGAATGGGAACAATGTTGCTCATTTGGTGGCTAAGTTTGGGTATAATGGGAGTAGATGCTATACTTGGGAGGGTGTTCCTTCCTCGTGGTTGTTGAGCCCGCTAAGGAGTGTAGTGTTATGTAATGTGTTTGGCTATCAATGGGTTCGTTTGAGAAGTTGACTATTTTAGTCAGCTTTTTTAATTGTTTTGGCTATTTTACTTTGGTTAAAAAAGTTATATTGGGAAGTTTGTTAGATTTTTTTGTAGTTGATTTGATAGTTGTGAGAGAAAAAATTAATGATTATGGTTTAGATGTAACATTTATTGACTATTTTAACTTATTTTATTTTTATAGATTATTTTTAGTCAAAAAAAAAGCCATTGCCAAGCATCTTGGCTATCATGTTGACAAAACAAAAATATTAATTAATTATCAAATTAATTAATTATTTTTAATAATATTATAAATATATTTTAATTAACAATTCAAATAATTTTATTGTTGTATAAGAGAATAGTTGAAATTTCATTTTTTATGTTAATTTTATTAAATAAAAAATTATGACAAAGGATATTTGTAATTTTTAAATCCATATATAGCAATTTGTATTTTAAATAAATTTTAGAAAATGTATTTATAATTTACTCTAAAAAGACCGCAAAAAAGTATAATTTGTTCATATATAATAGCTATGGACATTGTGTGAGTGATTTTTCGATCACACTGCCCGCTTAGTATTCAGCTAGAAAGCACTGGCAGAATAGATGACACTTGGCTAACCTGTAACAGAAAGAGAAAATTCCGGTGGTGGTTCGTCCACCCGGGGGCACTCCGACGATCAAGTCAGTATATTTCTCAAAGATAATCAATAATGCTAAACTCAATGCTCAAAGCATAAAATTGCGTACCTCTGACCCATGGGGGTGCCTCTCTTTTACAGTTACCTCAATCCTAATCCTAATAGAAGCCTGACTTCTATGGATTCCTGTTCAGTACTTACTTTGGACTCCTCAAGAGATAAAGATAAACTTCCTAAGAGTTTTATCCTTATCTTGGCTAAGTCTCCTCTTTATTCTAGGACTCTTGTCCCTTATGCGCTTTTCTCAGACTCCGATATCTTCGGAGATAACCTCGGCTTAACCGAGATAACCTCGGCGTCATGACCCTGACACGTGGCACCTCGGCTGACACGTCGGTGTCACCTTGCCACGTGTTAGTACTCAAAAATATATCCCCACAACTGCCCCCTAGGTTCTATTACCTCGGCATTCTGAGTTGATGGAACCTACACTGTTCGTTCATCTGTGCCCCTATGTCCGAGATCAAACTCGCTGACCTCAAAGTTCCCTGGACTTTACTGTCCACTTCTGTCAAGTATCAAGCTTCATGCTTTCCAAGCTGCTCGAGATCACACCTCCTAGCTGAGGTTCTTGTTCCATTAATTCGTAAACTCCAAGAGCTTTGCAACTGCTCCACTCACATTCTTTGGTGGGTTCCCGACTTTGAGTCATCTATTTGACTCCGGGGATCTTCATATCGGCGTTCATTTCTCTTGGTAGGTTCATAAACTCTTTTATTAAGCTCAATCTTTCATAACTCTTCTGAATCCTTTTACTTGCCCTCTGTTGTCTTCTATTTTCGTCTGTTTTCAAGTTTTGAATTGTTTGAACGCCCGGCATTGTTCTTGTCATATCCGCTTTCTGTTGCTAGCATCGTGTCTGGGTCATTACTTTTCTTGTTCTTCACATACTTACTTAGTGCCTGTGCACTTGGCTTTATTCTTGAACTTTGTCGTCTTCTTGACTCTGATTTTTCTCTTTTTTCATTCAATCCTCTGGCTTTTTCTCTTTCTAGATCTTTTGCTTAAATCCACCATTGTTCCAAGCTTTCAAGCTCTGCAACTATTTTCATTCCTCTCCTCCGGTGAAGCTTACGTCATTCTGTCATTTTCGCATCCGTTGTCAGACTTCGACAATTCTCATTCCGGCTTCCCTCTTTCTGGTAAGCCACTGTTCCTCCTGGTTTTATTTCTTGTTGCTTTCCAAGAAACTCTGCTTCATTGTTAAGCACCATTGTTGTTTTACCCGTTGTTTCTAAATCATCTTCTTGAATACACATTGTTCACACATTTGTTGATTTTTGCCACTGTTCTTGGCTTGACACACCTATGCAATCTTTTTGTCTTGATTTCCTGATAGCTTCATCACCATTCTTGATTACGAATTACATTCTTGTTTCTGTTTTCTGTGTCTTTTTCCAGATTCTTACTTTCAATCCTTGCCTTCAAACTCCGAGGTGCCAATCGCCGAGAAGAGCTTTGATCAAACTCTTCGGGAGATCGATGCTGAGCTCGAGGCCAAGAAGGCTGCTGAGAAGTCTTCCCAACTGTCTTTTATATCCTGCCATTGATGCCGAGTAGTTTTGTTTCCTTCTTTTACTCCTTGTACCTTGTACTCTGTCCTTCTTTGTATGCTTTTAATCCGGCCGACGTGCCATTTTTGTAGTCTGAATAATTTATTTTTCAATATTCAGGCCGAAGTGCCTTATTTTTTCTTTAAATGCATTTCTCTAATTTCTTCTTTGAATGAATGTCTTCTTTTTTCTGCTCTTGTATGATTCTACACGTAGAATAATTTGCATGTCTTCAAAGTGCACCTTGACTGTGCAATCTCTTCGGGTAAAATATCTCTGTCACAACTTCTAATCTTGCTCATCTCGGCCTTGTCCTAACACTTGAAAATGTTGTAACAAATATTTTCATAAGTGTTGCTTAGGACTTGTCACTTTCTCAATGTCTTCTATCAAGACTTCAGTTTTCTATATTTTAAGTTTTGACAACCTGGTAGTCTTGGCAAATATGCAGATATTGCTTGAGCTTGACTTAAACTTGTAAATTTTTCTCAAAAATTTCAACAAGTGTTTTAACCATCATCCTTTATCATAACCTCGGCTTAATTTCAGCTTATAAGTTTTTCTCAAAATTTCAACAAGTGTTAAACCATCTTCCTTTCGATATGACCTCGGTTTAACTATAACTTGTAAATTCACACAGAATTTCAACAAGTGTTTAAACCAATCTTCTTCCGATACGACATCGGTTTAATTTCAACTTGTAAATTCACACAGAATTTCAACAAGTGTTAAATATCACATCGGTTTAACTTCAACTTGTAAATTTACACAGAATTTCAACAAGTGTTAAACATCATCTTAGTTTAACTTCAACTTTTAAATTCACACAGAATTTCAACAAGTGTTAAACACCATCTCAGTTTAACTTCAACTGGTAAATTCACACAGAATTTCAACAAGTGTTAAATATCACATCGGTTTAACTTTAACTTGTAAATTCACACAGAATTTCAACAAGTGTTAAATATCACATCGGTTTAACTTCAACTTGTAAATTCACACAAAATTTCAACAAGTGTTAAACATCATCTCAGTTTAACTTCAACTTGTAAATTCACACAGAATTTCAACAAGTGTTAAATATGACCTCGGTTTAACTTCAACTTGTAAATTCACATAGAATTTCAACAAGTGTTAAATATCATCTCGGTTTAACTTCAACTTGTAAATTCACACAGAATTTCAACAAGTGTTAAACATCATCTCAGTTTAACTTCAACTTGTAAATTCACATAGAATTTCAACAAGTGTTAAATATCACATCGGTTTAACTTCAACTTGTAAATTGTCCACAAATTTCAACAAGTGTTAAACAATGATTTCGGTTTAACTTCAACTTGTAAATTGTCCACAAATTTCAACAAGTGTTAAACAATGATTTCGGTTTAACTTAAATTGTAAATTGTCCACAAATTTCAACAAGTGTTAAACATATTCTTCTTCTCTCTTCTTCTCTTTGCATGGCTTCCACATACTCCTTTGCGAACCTTACAAAAGGTCTTCAATCTGGCTAACTGCAGTCCAACCTTGTGTGTTTTCTTTTTTTATCTTCTGGGATCTGAGATCTGCTCACTGAGCTCTTCTCTTCTCGGACTTAAGTGCCGAGATCTTGTCTGCTAGAATCTTGGATCTGCTAACTCAAGTTGAGCTCTTCTCTTCTCGGACCTACTCATCTAGGCCGAGATCATGTCTTCTAGGATCCGGGATCCAGGATCTGGAATTCGGGATCTGCTCACTTAGGATGAGTTCTTCTATACTTGAATGTTATCTCCTTGGGAGTGCTCATGCCCCCTGCCTTTGCATCCCTTCTAGAAGGGTCTTCGTTCCACCGTAGGTATCTCTCCTTCCATACCTGGAGGTCATCTTCGTTGTAGTATCCGCTTTGATCTGTTGTCTTTGGTGCGTCACCTTTCTAGCGGATGTCTTTCACTCCGTGACTTTGGTCACGAGTTTCTGTGTTGTGGTCGTCCCCTTCAATGTTGAGGTTGATAGGTCTCCCACTCCCAGCAGGAGCGTTGTCTCCAATCTGATCCTTCTGTCCGTCATTGGCCATCTATTTTTCTTTCTTTCATTGGCCATCTATTCTTCTTTCTTTCCCACAGACGGCGCCAAATTGTGTGAGTGATTTTCTAACCACACTGCTCGCTTAGTAACCAGCTGGAGAGCACCGGCAGAATAGATGGCACCTGGTTGTCCTGCAACAGAAAGAGAAGATTCCTGCGGGGGTTCGTCCACTCGGGGGCACTCCGACAATCAAGTCAGTATATCTCTCAAAGATAAATCAAGTGCTAAACTCACAAGCTTGAGTATCAAAAGCATAAAAGACATACCTTAGACCCATGAGGGTGCCTCTCTTTTATAGCCAACATAATCCTAGTCCCAATAGAAGCCTAGCTCCAATAGACTTAGGATTACTGCTAATCTTGGACTCCTAGTTGAATTAGGATAAACTCTCTGAGAGTTTTATCTTTACCCAAACTGAAGCCTTCTCTCATTCTAGGACTCTTGTCCCTTATCCGCTTATCTCGGATTTCGGTATTCTCTCAGATAACCTCGGCCTAGACGAGATTACCTCGGCGTCATGACCAGGACACGTGGCACCTTAGTTGGTACTCCGGTGACACCTCGGCCACGTGTTGTCATTCAAAAATTATGTCCCCACAACTGCCCCCTAGGTTCTATTACCTCGGCATCCTGAGGTGATGGAACCTATATCATTCCTTCCTTTAATCATGACCCCGATTTAACTTCAACCTGTAAACTTTTCTCAAGTTTCAACAAGTGTTAAATAATGATTTCGGTTTAACTTCAACTTGTAAATTGTCCACAAATTTCAACAAGTGTTAAACATCATCTCGGTTTAACTTCAACTTGTAAACTTTTCTCAAGTTTCAAGAAGTGTTAAACATAATCTCGGTGAACTCTTCTCTTCTCGGACTTAATCATCTTAGGCCGAGATCTTGTCTTCTGGGATCTGGGATCCGAGATATGGAATCCGGGATCGGCTTACTTGGGTTGAGCTTATTGTCTTCTCATATCCAGTGTTATCTCGGCTTGATAGGTGAGGTCACCTCGGCATCTTGTCGCTTTCTCTGGAGGTAATCCCTCAGATCCTCCTTGGTTCGTCCAGGAGCTCGTCTATCTCCGGATTTCAGCCTCTTTGGTGCACTACTTCCTGTGTCATTGCGAGTCCTTTTGGACCTCCCTCCATTGGTCGCGTTGAAACAGAGGTCCTTCCCCTGAACATGCCGATGTTCTTTGGGGTCAGCTTCCTTGGTGCGATGTGTCCTCTGTGAATCTCCCCTTCTTGATTTTCCTCGTCCGACCTCCCATGAAGGTCTGTGAGAATGTTCCTTAGTCCTATCTTGCTGAGGAGTCGTAGGAGTTGTCTTCTGCCCCCCTGCCTGGGCATCTTTCTTGGCTGCTAGAATCGGCGTATCTTGTGACGGGAACGGTGGCCGGGGGTCGTCCTCGTTATAATACTTGCTTCGGTCTGATTTCTTCGGCACGTCGCCCTCCTGGCCGACGTCCTCTTCTCCGTGATTCTTATCACGAGTTTCTTTGTTGTAGTTGTCTTCTTCGACGCCAAGGTCAATATGTTTCCCACTCTCAGTAGGGGTGTCGTCCTCAACCTTCTCTTTCAATCTGTCGTTGGCTATCTATTCTCCTTTCGTTCCCACAGACGGCGCCAAATTGTGTGAGTGATTTTCCGATCACACTACCCGCTTAGTATTCAGCTGAAAAGCACTGGCAGAATAGATGACACCTGGTTAACCTGTAACAGAAAGAGAAGATTCCGGCGGTGGTTCGTCCACCCGGGAGTACTCCGACGATCAAGTCAGTATATTTTTCAAAGACAATCAATAACGCTAAACTCAATGCTCAAAGCATAAAATTGCGTACCTCTGACCCATGGGGGTGCCTCTCTTTTACAGTTACCTCAATCCTAATCCCAATAGAAACCTGACTTCTATGGACTTCTATTCAGTACTTACTTTGGACTCCTCAAGAGATAAAGATAAACTCCCTAAGAGCTTTATCCTTATCTTGGCTAAGTCTCCTCTTTATTGTAAGACTCCTGTCTCTTATCCGCTTTTCTCGGACTCCGATATCTTCGAAGATAATCTCGGCTTAACCGAGATAACCTCGGCGTCATGATCCTGACACATGACACATCGACTGATACGTCGGTGTCATGTTACCACGTGTCAATACTCAAAAATATATCCTCACAGACATGCACCATATCATTTACTTTAGATTTTCAGAAAAAAAATAAAAAATACTCGGTATCTTCAAACAACTCTTACATGATGGAAGAATTTGCTCCGGTGCTTGGTTTTCTCCACCTCACCAGACCAAAAAAAAAAAAAAAGTGTTAATTTCTGAGTTTTGTTTTTTGTTTTAATTTCTGAGGAATTAAAGACCATACTAACAGCCAAACTTTCCATAATTATGCCTTGGAAAAAATGTGCTTATGGTGTACAGCAGCTATAGAGAATTTTGCCTTTATCACACCAGACACAAAATGAGTATACAGTCTCATGAATCCCTATCGGCTTCCACTCAAAGAGACCATCTTAACATTTTGTGCCTGCCATGCTTAAATGATTGTGATTATTGTCATATTTATGTCCTTACATTTTAGCAAGCCCGATTTATAATGACATGACCTTCTTATTATCATGATCACTTTATTTCTATTTTCTAAATAAGATAATTGTATATATTTTTAGGATAAATTATACTTGCAATATTTATAGTTTGTCTCATGTGTTATTTGATCCTTTTAGTTATAAATGTATCAATTTTACTTTTAAATTTTTTATATTGTATCAATTTACTCCATTTGATAATATTTCTTTATAAATTGAACTGAAATTAATAGATAAAATAACTATCATCCAAATGATTGAAAAGTTGATATTTGATTTGAAACAGTCCATTTTCTTTTGAGTGGACTATTTTACTTCATTTTTTTTTGTTTAATTTATTAACCGATATTATCAACTGGATTAAATTGACACAATATAAAAAATTAAATAATAAATGATACAATTGAAACTAAATGAATCAAAGCAACATAAAAGACAAATTACAGAAATTACAAATATAATTGATCTATTTTCTTATTATTAAATGAACACAATCACATAGTAAATCGAATAATGTAACTTTTTGTTTTATACACCTGAGGAATGCTAGAGATTTTTAAAACATCCTTTTTAAATTTCTTCATGTTGATGTGATAAAAAGGTTAGGCTTTAATTGATTGATTTATAAATAAATTAACAATTAATATATAATGAATAAATGTTATTAAAAATAAATTTAAGAACTTTAACCATTTAAATAGACGCTAACATCATATTCAAATAATATCATGTTACATAAAAAGAGGTTATTTGGTAGCTTTGGAGCATTGCATTGCTCCGTATCATTCAATTTGTTATTGGAGTGTGGGACCTAATTGATTTTGGAAAAAGAGTTTAACTTGATTTAGTATTAATTATTATATATTTTTATATATTATATTTAATTTGTGAAGATCCAATCCAATTTAAAAACAATTAAGGCTTAATAATAAACCCTAGATTCACCAAATTTTAGGCTTTGGTTTTTGCACATCCCAAAAAAAGAAGGAGCGGCTGCATCATATTGGTATATCAATTCGGTGGGTTTGGTATATGCATAGTGCTTGGTGTATAGATTTTCAATTGGTGGCTACGGTAAGGTTTGGTCTTTTTTCGGCTAGTGCTTGGGGATTCTTTGGATGCCTTGAAGAATTATTTGTGGGCATATTCGATTGATTTGGAATATTATTTTGGGTCTTTTATAATTTTGATTTTGAAGATTTTGATTTATCTATTTGGTAAGGTTTTTCTTCTTGTTTATTTGTGATTATTTAGAATTCACCTAAGGGTGATTTTGTGAGACCATTAGTGTTTCGTTTGTAATCGTTTGGAACTATTTGGTTGATAGTGGAATCGGATTTCGATCCCGTGTCACATTGAGGGAACCACGTAAAAATTCTTGTGTTGCTTCTGATTTAATTTTTTCACATTAATTTTTATTCCCATTGATTGATTTATTTATGAGGAATCACACATTTTTTCTAACAACACTTATTCTGTTGTGCCTAAAAAATAATATAAAAGTGATAAATCTTACTATGTAACTGATAAAAATTAGTTGGGCACCATATAAATTTATGGGAGAATTTCAAAAGAAAAAAAAAAAAAAAGTGGAGTGGAGTGGAGATAAAATTATTATAAAATGATAAAAGTACAAGTGATTGATACATAAATTTATACAAGAAAAACCTATTCTATTATCATTTTGAAATTTTTTTTTCAACTCTCAATTTTTTTTGATATTCTTCCTAAATTTATTCATGTACCATAATATAATTTTAGGAAAATTACAGTGAGATAGATAAAAAAAATTATTTATGAAATATAAATAATTTTGTGATGAGATACAAATAAAATATT
The DNA here is from genome assembly GCF_055761805.1 of Camellia sinensis. NCBI lineage: Eukaryota > Viridiplantae > Streptophyta > Magnoliopsida > Ericales > Theaceae > Camellia > Camellia sinensis. The sequence goes on from NC_138970.1 coordinate 77,050,940, forward strand.
GTGAGAATATAAATATGACTTACACTCTTTTAAATTTATATATATTAAAAAAAATTCTTTTCTTAATTCTTTTCTTACTAGGATGTAATTCCCCTTATAATTTTCCATACATAAAAACGTGGGTTGTAAAGATCGTCGGTGGCCTATGATAAGGACAGGAAAGGTCGCACCAAAATTCCCCACTACTTGTCGTATCTTATGATTGTGATGAGTAGAGAAAAAAAAGAGAGAAAGAGACCACTCACTCACTCCCACTTTCAAAGTCTTATGATTGTGATGGAGAGAGTCAAATTGGAAATTGGTACATGAGCAATTTTGTCTCCTACAGTATTTTCAATGATAAATATTATTGGGATTGCCTTCCCTCCTATCTGTGATCAAATTAAAAAATATTGTTAGGTCTGTGGAGATCTATTATAGGTTCCGTTTTAATAATTTAAACAGTTTAATATGTAGAATTCGTTGAGTATTATATATCTGTAAAAAATCACGCTGATCGGATATCGATAGTTAAGTGATCAAATCAGTTTTGTATAAAAAAAAATGGATGGTGAAAAAATAAACGGTTGACAGAAATCTGATTCGATGAGATAGCTATCGATATCCGATCAACATAATTTTTTTACAAATATATAGTACTCGACAAGTTCTCCACATTCAATGATTCAGATTATCGAAACGAGACTTGTAGTAGGCCTTCACAGGCAGGGGCGGAGAGGTGAAGAGCCGAGGGAGGTCATGCGCCCCCTCAGTTTTGGATTTTTTTTGGTGGGACAAACATAAAGAAAATATTTTAAATAAAAAAAATTTAAAAAATATTAGTTATAGTGAAATGTCAATGACATTTTTTAAATTATAAGAACAATAATAATTGTTTTGATTGAAAATAAAGAGATTACGATATTATTATCTATGAAAATTCTAATATAATGACTATCTCTATCATTATTGACATGCAAATATAATTAATCTCAATGAAAATATAGAATTTATTGAATTGTTAGTTACATTTAATATATAGGGTTCATCCTCCATATGTTTCTTTACTATTGATTGGTAATATCACATGTCAATGATGATGTGGTGTAACTATTATATTAAATTTTTACGCATATTTTGCAAAAATTACTTTATCATTATATAATGTATTTAAAACTTTATATCCATAACTTTTTTTAATATTGTCCATGATACACTAATTTCAAATAACATTCACTTTGTTTGGTTTGAGTTTTCTAAAAATACTTTTTAAAAAATTTTACTTTTTTGTTTTCCATATTTTTTTGTTTTTATTTAATTTTTTAAATATTTTAAGCAATTTTTTTAATTTTTAGACACACTTAACATAAATACACTTAAAAAGTATAATTTTTGCGAAAAAATCTTTAAAAAATTTACTAAATACCAAAAATATAAAAAAATACAAAAAATAGTATATTTTTCATATTTTTATGTATTTATTAATTTTTTAAATTTTTTTTCACAAATATTTTATTTTTTTTAGATAAAGATGCATCTAAAAAAGAAAAAAAAATGCTTAAAATTTTAAAAATATTCACTAAAATAATAATAATAATAACAAACTCAATTGTCAAAAACATTTAAAAAATTCAAACCAAACACATTGATTAATTTTTTTTTTAATCTTTCTTGAAGTCAATCGTAAAAATTTATGTGAAATATTTTTGTAAACATTTTCAATGTTGTAATTAATAAGTGGTCCCTCTGATTTAATTTCTTAGCTCCATCACTGCTCGTAGGCCCAACAGTACCCTCCAATCTGTGATCAAATCTGTGATCAGACTAGAGAGAAGCTCAACTCAATATTATAATAGTATTGTTATTATTATAATTTGACAATGAATAAAAAAAAATAGTAAAATTATAGTAATGTTGCTCTAATGGGGAGATGTTACTTTGGCATAACCAAATACAGAAACTAGTGTGTTCGGATCGTCCAAACACATCAATTTTTGTGTTTGGTTCTGCAAAAATGATGATTTTGCAAAAAATTATTTGTTTTGCTAAGAATGAGGGAGGTTTTGGGAGCTATTGGCACATCTAGCAACTGTCAAAACTTGTGTCAAATTTAATACACATTTTGACATATGCCAAATTTGATAGCTACCCTATTTGACTATTGAAGCACCACTTTTCTTTTTAGCTACTAAATTATAGTTATAGTAGCTCCAATAGCAAACTATTAGAAATGTTTTATAAGTTGAATTATCATTTAATGTTTTTTTTTTTCTTTATTATGACAATATTTGATTTAGTTACAATTATACAAAGTATTGAGGGTTGTTGTCATGTCCCAAGGTACGATAGCCCTATTATGAGCTAATTTAGGAGGTTTTTTTTTTTTTTTGGGATCTATTTTGATTATACAAATTATTCATATTATAGAGTTCGTTGAGAATATCATCTATGAAAAAATCAAACTAATTGAATATCCATAATCTCATGATCAGGTCTTGTTTATTTTAATAAGTATCAAAATCTTGTTAACCGTTTATTTATTTATTTTTTAAATGTGCTCTTGTTATCAGGGTATAGGTATCCAATTAACTTAATTTTTTTACGTAAATAATTTATTCGACGAATTTTACAATATGAACAGTTTAAATTATTAAAAAAAATTTAGGGCAAGCTCTGACGTGGCATCACAACATCCTGTTGTGTCATAAGGCACAGCAAGATCTCCATTCCTTATAAAAATGTCCTTAACATTCATATAATTTTGAGTATTTTAAAAGAATTAACATTTTAACTCTTCAAATTTATATAATATTAATTTGACCCTTCTAAAATTTAATAATTTAACTTTGAACTTTAGTCCCGTGCAATTTTATTTTTTATTTTTTTCCAAATTACATCGACCAATACCGAGGTTAGAATAATATAGTAAATCCCATAAATTTAGCATAGTCATACCAACATTTATTTTAGCGAAGTTAAAGTAAATTGAACTAATGTAGTTTGTGTACATAAGTAAGGGTAGATTATACATTTTAAGCATAAAAGATAATATAATTTTTTATTTAAATGATTAATGAATTATTGATGAAAATATGACTAGTTGTTATGTAAATTAAAATCTTAAAAATTCTCAATGTATTTATGTTAGATTTATGGGCATGGTGTATTTTTTAAAGCCTCAAGCGAGATTGTCCACATACAAATACTACAACATATAAGAATTTTCATAATCAAACTTTTTTGTCTCTAAAAATAAAAATTTTATTACAAAAAAAAAAAAAAGTTTTTAGCGACAAAATTTAAAAAATGTTGTAAATAAATATATTTAGGGACAAAAAGATTTTGTCTTTAAAGGATTATCATTTGAGACAAAAAATTTGACCCCAGAAGCATTACAATTCATTACTAAATATTGAATTTTGTTGTTAAAAATATAATAGTGATACTTTGACAACAAAAATATTTCATTCCTAAAAAATAATTTTGTACTTAAATTTTTGTCTCTAAAACCTTAACTTATTATAAGTTAATTTAATTACTTATTAAAATTTTTGGTACTTTGGCTCCCAACAAATATAAACTTTCGTTGACACACCAAAACCTAAACAATTTTTTCTTGACCTCCCTTTTGGAAAATTTCCACTAAAATTAAGGGTGCCCTTGATTTTTATTTTTTATTTTTTAGTTTAGCGGTAAGGGTACGCACATCTTGACTAATCTCTAGAAATTTTTATTTTCACACACCAAATTATATCAGTCCACACACTTAATAAATCTTTTTTATATTATATTTTTGTCCTAAAATAAAAATACCAAAATACCCTTATCTTTCCAATGAAAACTTGAGTTATCGCCATCACCGCCCCCTCCCCAGCCCCTCACCTCCGGTCCCCGCCCCTCCACAGCTTCCCTTCCTTCTTGCCGCCTCCATCAACCACTAAATCCACCAACAACAACAACCTAGACGTCGTTATCCTAACCCAAACATCACCACACACCATTGTTGTTGCCACCGCCATCAAACCGCTGCTTTTCCTCCTCAACCTTCCTCCTCCTCCTCCGGCAACCTTCTCCAGCTCTTTTTCCCAACTCCTGCTTCTCATCATTGTTGGGGTTGCACCATTCTCAGTTGTGATCGCGATTCTGCCGCCCTCACACCGATACACCTCACATCATTTTCCCCACTCCATCTCAACCTCCGTAACCACCTCACACCGACACACCTTTTTCTTATTCTTTACAAACCCTAAATCTGGGTTTTCTAGGTCTCCTTCTTTGTTAGTAATGGCGTTCGGGACTGTTATCGGTCGTCGGCAGTAGAGATCAGGCTGCAATGGTAGAGAAAGACTGCAGCCAGAGGTAGTGGTTGGGAACGGCCAGAGGTGGCAAAGACTGGTGGTAATGGTGGTATGAAGAAGGAAGGAAATGAGGGCATTTTTAGTAGAATAAGTTGTGTATTGAGTAAAAAATGAAATTTCAAATTCATTAAATGTATGCTTCGAGTACATAGAGAACATTTGAGGTGTGGAAATAGAATTTCCCCTAATCCCCTCTTCCGTCCAGTTAAAGATAGATCATCCACGTTGAGACTAAAAAATTCTCTAAAAATTACTTTCTCGTAGATTGATCCCAAAAATCAAACCTTGAGCAATTGCGTAGGAAGCACACCCATCAATTACTCAGGACAACCCCCGAGATGCCCTCGATTTACAAGTGCATAGCTTTTTAAGTTATTTTTATCTCATAAATTATAAAAAAAAAAGTACATCAAACATTTTGATATGAATTTTTAATATAAAAAATAATAATTATAAACAACTCTATAAAATAGGAGCAACCATATTGAACCGTCCAATAATTATAAGGAACAAAATGTCGGTAAAATAATCTTTAAGCTAAGATATGTATAAATAATCTAACAAATAATATAAATGTATAGATTTGGCAACTGGGGCATCTATATCTTTGTCATTCTCCACCTTCCCTTCAAACTTAGACTTCGTTGTCTAGTGACCGGCCCAGCCGACCATTCCACCGCCGCTTAATTTAATACCCATTTTCCTTCCCTAAATGATTCACAAATTAATTTCCTCTTCTATGTACATATTCTAAATAATAAATGATGATGTGTGTGGTGGTGTTGGTGGTGATAAGTCCATTAACCTCACCTTTCGAATCTACCATTTGATGCTTTAATTGTTTTTTCTTTAATGACTTCCCTTCGCAATTTGTTTTGCTGTCATGCTCATTTGTTCTGCTTAGGAACTAGAATATATATTTTTTATTTTAGGGACACTTAAGTGTAAACTGTAATAGTTAGATTTATTGTTTAATAAGTTTTGTGAGAATTAATGACATTTTTCATCAAACACTGTTAAAAAACATCGTCAATTGTTAATTTCCAACGACAGTTTGAAAATTGTCACAAAAATATCACTAATAATAAGTTTTAGCGACAATTTAAAAGAATCGTCACAAAAAAAGTCACTAGTTGTAAGTTTTAGTGCAATTTATAAAAACTGTGACAAAAAAGTAGCTAATTGTTAATTTTTAGCGAGATGCAAAAAATTAATTTTAGCGACGATTTTACTATGACTTATTTTCAATAGGATTTTATGGGAATTAAATCTAATTATTATGACCTATTAATGATTTATCCTTTATCTTATGCAGATGTTTAATGGCTAGTTTTTTCTTTCATTCGGTCCACAACAACAGGATTTCTCATTAATATTTATTTTAAAATTGTATTTGGATTTTAAATTTTTTGGTCATTGGTATATACTAATGATAGGGTTTTCATAAAGATGTTTCTCTTAGGCATAGCCGGCCTTGAAATTTTTGAGGCTGAAGTCGAGCTTTTGAATTGGGACCCTGAAGTTATTATGAAGGACAAGATAATCACAACACAACATTATAGATAAAATGATAATTAGCAATCAAATCTTGCAAAACATAAATTATAGTATGTATCCTGAAGTTATGAATGGCGAAGTTGCGGGTTTGGTACATTTAAAATACATTTTACAATATATATATTTTTTGTGTGGATAAGTTTGAAGCACTGACACTCGAGAATTAAAATTTTTTTAAAGAAAAGATTGGTTTTAAAAATAAAAATTTAGACTAAATAATCAATCTATTACTATTTTAAAAAGGTGAGTAACCTCACTTGTTTTTTGCATTTTCATATTTTTAAAATACCTTTCTCAACACGTTACCTCTGAAAAGGTACCATATAGCAATAGCCATAGGCACTATGTCGTAATAGGCACTACTAAGACTTCTGAATTTTTGTGAATGGTAGTTTTACGATTTTTATCTGTTAGAGAGCTTCATTTATAATAATAATAATAATAATAATAATAATAATATTTGAAACTCTTAAAAAAATATTTATAATTTAATCCACAATGATGTGGCATAATTGATGCTAACATATGTTAATATTTTTAATTTGTCACACACTTAATTATATATAGTGTCCAATTCTCTTGCCACATTATTGTAATTGAATTTTTAGATATAAAATTGTAGATCTCCAGAATTTTTCATATAATAATACATAATTTTACGGTCAATTTTTCAAAAATTCAAATATAAACTTGACATAATTTGACGGGCTCATGAGACTCACCACAAGTTTTGCTTTAATTTTATCATGTTTGTCAAAAAAAATAGTTTATTTTTAAAATTATATTAGCCGTCTATTTTTTTAAAGACGTGATAAAATAAAAATGTTATGCTTATCATATTAATATAATTTTTTTTTTATGAATGATAAATACGAAAGATTCTATAAAATGAACGGTTCGAATAATTAAAACAGAACCTTTGATGAGCCTCACAAGACCAAGTTCTCTTAAATTTAAACTCAATCCTAATTTTAAAAGTTAAAAATTAGTATTCAAATGGCCATGCTCCTACAAATCATTACAAAATTAAATTGAATAGACACATCTATTCATTGAGGGACATTTCATCTTCTATATAAGGTGTAAGTTTTTCATTTTTTGTCACATATACAATTACTTCTATTGTTTGCCCTACGAGAGAGAATCTAACCACTTTTTGATAACACACATTTGTCTTTGTTATGAGTATTTCTACAAACTCAATGTTTTTTTACTAGAAATTTGTTTAGAAAATACATATGGGGTTGAAATTTATTTTAGAAGTAAGACCATCATTTAAAAATTGAATCTAGATCATTTATCAGGATTCTCAATAAATTATGGGTTTAAATTTCTTCTTTGTTACAATTTTTGCTTAGTTATTCAGTTAAATCACATTTGTATATCATCAGTTTACTTTATATCAGTGGTTCTACAACTTTCTAATATCAAACCTCTTACTCTCACTTTTCTCATACACTAATGAAATACTATTTTTGTGTTTGGTTGATAAATCCACATAGTTTATAAATTTACTATGAAATATTATCTTTTCTAATGTCTATTTTTTTTTAAATATTATTACAAAATTTTCATTTAAAAAATATAATTATACTAGATGAAATACCACGTAAACGCATATGTACATCGCCACTAGTTAAATTAAAAGTCTAACCATACATCACTTTCAAACTCAACGTCAACAATATCAATATAAGGAAGAGCCTTATAATGAAAAAGAAATAAAGAACTTAAGAAAGATCCTCTTAAGAGGAAATAAATTGACCTCCTAATCTCTCTGTTGATAATATATAAAAATAACCGACTAAACTAGTTATTGATTTAATTTGAATTTTATTAAAACAATTTTTTACTTCTCCTTACAGGTTGAATTGTTTAGTAGCATATCTTATGTAATCATAAAATATAAACATACTGGTTGAAGTTTAATTTGTTTGCAATTTGCAAATTTGACCAAACGAATTTGCGACATTAACAAAGTACATTTCTCTAAATTTATCAATTCACAAATTAGTACACAATTGACCGCTCAATTTTGATATGATTATATTACTAAGGTTGGAATATCAACCTTTTACGAGAAATAGATAAGTGTAGAGAAAGAAAAGATAGAGTCAATTACGAGAAGAAGGCAGAGGAGAGTAGACAAGCGAGCAAGTCTCAGGAGGCTCGCAGCCATAGGGCCGTAAAAACGACTCCAAAGATGACCCCATCCCAAAATTAGCAATCAAATCTTGCAAATATAAATTTTAGCATGGTAACATACCATGATTGGTTTCCTATGTTGTTCCATTCATATGAATCCAAGCCAATATATGCGAAGCCTAGAAACAAAGAAAAGTTACATTCTTAATAGATGACTAGATGACTAGATGATTTGAGTTGTTTTAAGCTCCCCGATTGAACTCATGTCATCTCCATTATGACTACTGAATTTTACTAAGAAAATTAAATTCAATAAGTTTTCAATATGCCAATATTTTTTCTAGTTTTAATTGTTTATCTTTCTTACTTTATATCAATCTGTATCTGACATACACTCAGACTAAAATGTTGTAGTGCAAAATGGTCAATGACATGAGACTAGTAAACCAATTCCGTATGTAATTTTAAAATAGTTATGCAATGAACAAGTTTTTGATTAGTTGTTTGCCTAAATCATGCCTAATTTGTTTATTTAAACTCCAAACCAATCGGATTATTAGTTGTACCATGTTTGATAATGAATTGAAAGGACGAATTACACTGATAGTCTCTGTAGTTTAAGATTTGTATCACTTTAGTCGTTAACTTTTCAATTATGATATATTTGACTCTGAATTTTGAATCTCGTTTCAAATAAAGATAATTGAATATGCCGTCTCATTTGCAAACAAAAAATGTTCAATTTCAAGCGCAAAGTCGTCATTTTGCCCCATTTCTCACTCCAATAAACCTACCCCTCTTTTATTGTGTAATTGATATGTTTAATATATAAAATATTTTTAGTTTTGGATTTTTTGATTTAATAGATTGATTGAATAATGACATCAAAGTTGTGGCTATGTTTGGCTTGAGTTTTTGAGACTATTTTTAGATTTTTTTTTTGAAAAAAAAAAAATTACAAAAAAAAAATATCAAAAAAATTAATTTTAAAAAATTATTTCTACTCTCTCAAAAGATAAAATTATATAAAAATAGTGTTTTTTAATTTGTTTTCACCAATTTAATTTTTAATTTCTTAGAAATTTTTTCTAAAAATAGATTCTTCAAACCAAACCAAACAATGCTAGCATTATTCATAAAAAAAAAGGGGTCATTACATTTCAAACATTATATACAAGTTAACCATCACAAATAGGGCTGCTATTAGCACTTATCTTTATTATTTGGACCCTTCAATTCTTTGAAACCCCATCATAAACCCTAAATTTTAATAATATTTCTTTCAATAGCCCACTTAATACCAAATTTATCCCTATTCATAATATCATCACCCAAGTTATGCACACCACCTCATTTGCACACCCTCTCCATCAGTGAATGGCGAACAACGATTCCTCTCCTCCAACAAACTGAAGAACAACAGACTCTCTTTCTCTTTGATTTATTTGAAACCTTAAACCCATTAATAGTGAGAACACTATTGCATCTCATCTGAAACTGAACAACGGTGAACAAAGGTTCTTCGATTTTATACCATTTCATCTCTATTTCAAACTCATATGGAACTAAGGAGCAGAGTCATAAAAAATCTATCCTCCAACATATCTGTCACGCCCCTAGAAAAATATACATTAATAGTGCATTGATCTCTACTCTACATGACAACAAAAGTAATTCTTCAACATTTGAATACATGATCATAAGGTGTTTACAAAATAGTTTCACATGTGGATATACATTCAATGACATCGGTACATGAATCTATAACATAAAAAACGTCTAGTCAAAAAATAAACAAACACCCTCAAGGGCTACAAATTCCAAGGTTTAAACCCAGTTACACAAAAATGGTTACTCAAACCCATACAGGTATAGCCATTGGCTTACAAAATATAATCGTAACAAAACAAGAGCCTTGTGCTCTCAACATGCACATCCACACCCTTAGTTCGGCGGAATCGCCATATCTTTTTCTGCACCAAAATCCCGTAGGGTGAGCATAAAACCCAGTAGGAAATTCTTAACAAAGTATATACATTTTATACAAGCCTCATGAAATGAAATGTGCATGCCATGCTATATAAAGTATCATTTTCATCATTTGAAAACCAACATGCACAATGAAAACTTGAAATTTCAATGAATTCAATGATTTTAAACCAAGTTCACGAGGCGGTAAATACGACTCAGGTAATCCCTAGGTTGGTGTCTGCAAGTAGACATAACTAGCACTACTAAATCCCTACTTTAAGGGTAGCTAACTAGAAGGCATGTGGTACCTTATCTGCGCGTGTTTTCGATCTTTCACCCTGGACATTCAAGCTAACTTAATCAATCTCATCTACACCTCCTATTCAGACTTACCAACGTATTTACCCCGAAACATTTCAATAAAATCTTATTTCACAACATTCCCTTCTCAATGCAAAGTTTCAAATCCCAATTCAATATTTGTAACAACCAAAAGTATTGAAATACCAATGTAACAATTATCAATGCCATGAAACTCCATTTCCATTTTCAATTATCCCACGCAATGTTACCATAGAAATCACAACACTCATTTCTCTTTTCAATGACATTCCTCATGATAGTCATATATTCATTTGAATCCTTCAATAAATAATCAGTAATCTCACATTTCATACATTCTCAACGATTTAATTGTTTCATAACCACATCAATATTTTAAGCAACAACTTCCCAAATTCAATAATTCTCATATTCTATGAAATTTGTCATTTATTATATAAAATAAGAGATTGTTCAATTATTCATTCTTTTTAACATGGTAATAGATAAGCACCCATAAATTTTCAACATCTCTCACAAAATCTCAAGCTTTCTAGGTTTTTGCCAAAAATAGGCATTTCTTCATCTTACAAAAGGAAAATCTCTCCAAAGCATCATTTCTCACAATGTAGTCAAGCTCTCAAGAATTTTAAGAAAATAAGGTATAAACCCACTTTCAAATCATCACTACATATGAATCAAAATCAAGTTCCTATACTTTCCAAAAGAGTTCCAAACTAATATAATCTTGCAAAAATATATATATATATATATATATATATGTAACTCTAAGAAAATCCCTACCTCAAGTTTTGGAGAAAAAAAGAGACGAAAGCCCCAAGTCCAATGGTGTCGAAACTCGATCTTCACCGCATACAATGAAACCCTCACTTAGCTCTCCAAAATTAGTGAAGGATGTTGGATCAAAACTCCAATAGATTTAAAGAAATCAAGGTTTTGATCTTGTTTGGTGTAGGTAAATGTAGAGAGAAGGAATAGAAATGGGTTTTTAGAGAGAGAGACGTATGCAAAAAGTGATATACACACAGCCCAAGAAAAGAGAACAAGGCAGATTTTTGGACTCAGATCCGTCCCACACGTGCGACACCCATTCCTGCACGTGCGACTCTTATTCCCGCATGTGCGATGCCTCTTCCCCACACTTCCCTCCGCACCTGCATATAATGCAATAGCCAAACCCAAAGTCCCCTCCCTCACCACACGTGCGGCCTCCCTTCCCGCACGTGCGGCCCCTCTTCCGCACGTGCGGCTCTCACCCCCGCACGTGCAGCCCTGCTTCCAAACAGAAAATTCAGCAACTCAACCCTAGACACCTCGGATCCAACCTCGCACCTCCCGAAGCATGTGAAACTTGGAATCGAAGTAAATAAGAACGAGAATTTTGAAAGCAAGTTTACAAAAACAACTGACCCAACAGTTAACAAAACCCTACACTATAACAAAAGTAAACCCAATCATAACCCAAAGAGAACGAGACGTAAAGTGTACCCGATCATCATAATATCAGGGAAAAACACTCAATTGAATGACAACTAGGGAAAAAACCCTACAAATGGAAACCGTTCAACGTACCAATGCTGAATAAAACATTAATGTTCAGAACCCACCTTTCGAACTAAATGTTTTTGTTCAATATCGTGTTATCGAACAAAATCTTAACAGTCGGAAAACCAACACCGAACAACCTCAAACAATTGAAAACAACAAAGAATCATTAATTCAAGGATCGAGAAAATAAATAAACTTACCCATGCAACGCCAACCTCGTCCGAGTTGTTGTCATCGTCCTTCATTGTTGGACTCATCTAAGCTATTGATTTCTTATATCAACGAATGGTGACAATGATTTGAACCAACGGCTTTAGCCCATAGTTAGAATGATTTCTGGTTTAGAGTTTAGGGTTTAGGGTGGTGATGAAAAGATGAATACCGTTTAGGGTTTAGGTTGGTGAATGGTCTACGTCGAATGGTTTGGTGGGAGTGGAGGTGGGTGTACAATATTGTAGAGTGTGATTTTAATTATCTTCATTTGGTGGGTAGATGTTCTATTGGAGGTTGTCTTTTATTGTAATCTTAATTTAGGTTATAATAGTAATAAATAAAAATCTATTAAAAAAAGTTAAAATTGGGGGGTCCAAAGAATAAAGGTATGTGCTAATAGAAGCCTTCTAACACAAAATAAGTTGCATAACGATTTTGCCTTTGAAATTAAGAAATTTTCGTTTGAAAAAGAAACGGCATATTTGATTGTCCTTATTTAGAACTAGATTTAAAATTCATAGTCAAATGTATCACAATTAAAAAGTTAAGAATTAAAGTGACACAAGTCTCAAATTAGAGGAACTATTAGTGTAGTTCGCCTGATTAAAAATTTTGGAATATTTTACCATCATAAACTTAGGCTTGAGTCAACATCTATTTATTATGCAAATGTCATTGACTTTATGCCAAAATCAAAGCATGTATTTGATTTGATTTGATTTATTTTTAATAGGTTTGCAAGGCAAAAATGGGCAAGGGTGTAAAATGAGTATTGTAATTCAGCATCAAACTGTCAGAATTTTATTTCTTTATTTGGTTTTAGCAATAATAAAAGAATCCCTAATCCAACACGCCCTTGCAATAGATGGGATGCATTGATTTTCATAAATTGTTGGAATTCGAGTTGTAGACAAAGGGATTTAACGAACATGTAGAAATTGTGATAATTATAGGAAAATAATATTCACGCTCTTTATTTAGCTTTTCATGTTTTATTGTTATCTTACTTCACATGAAGAAGTGTGAGAGGCTAATGTGAATATCATTTCCCTAATTATAATAGAAAGAAAAACTTTTCAAACCATTATAAGCTGATCTTTGAAGGTCCCAGTCTATTTAATTATTTGTGTAGCAAATATATGAAAGACAACATGTTTGTCCTCAATTTTGAATTCGTAATTAATTATTGCATGTGTTAATTAATTTTTTATTATTACATGAACATATTCAAGTGAGTAATGTTAGGGACTCCAAATATTTTATCAAATATTTTACTAAATATCTCACATAGGCGTGAGACTCACATGAGACCTACATTACGTGAGACCTACATTATGTGAGTCTTACGGCCATATAAGACATTTGATTAAATATTTAATAAAATATTTAAAATTAATTTTTCTATTCCTAATATTTTTCTATTCAAATGGATTCTAGTGGCATAAAATAATAATAATACTAAGTGTCAAAAGTAACATTAATTGATGTCCCAACAAATCGTTTATGAGATGGTTAAAGAGGGTAACTATTTGGGTATCCGAAAAGATAGTCTTACGCAATGTCTTCTTTATTTTAATTTATTTAGAAAAATATTATGAATCTCAAATAAATTATCAAATTTTTTGTCAAAATTCTCACATGTGGGTCCCACACTCATTTGAGATTTTTTATAAAAAATTTGATAATTTATTTAGAATCCCTATGCAGTGAAATTATTATATTTATGTTAGAGTTTTATCTAACAATATAAGTTAGATGATTTGCTTTGGATGCCGCACATGATATGTATTCTCTAACTACTCAATAATTTTCTGGGTATTTATGTTTACTTACAAAGACGAATTAAAACATGGGTTGAGAAAAATTCTTAAACACAAATTTACAAAAATTTTTTTACTAATCACAAATGTAACATGTAGTAATAAAAGAATAGTAGTTAAGATGGGATGCACTTAAATGATATGAAAAAGACAACTCAACTGTCACATTTATGAGTAAAAAAAAAAGAAAAATTAATTTAATTTATTATTATTGTTATATAATAAAGGTATTGCTCAACTAGTTCTAGAGTATAGGCAATTTTCTTGTCCTGTGCATATCAAATAATTACTGAGCAAAAATTATGATTCCCAAAATTTATCATTACTCAAATTAAGACCCAATGAGAACTACCTTCTTCCAAATCAGGTTTAGGAATGGTTTGGGATGATCTAAATAAATGCGCTTTTTGACTTTTTATGAAATGTGAATTGGGTATGGATTAGGTTTGAAGTGATGTGGTAGAGAGGTGATATCACTTAAATAAGATGATGTAGATAATGATTTTTTGACTTTTTTAAATTATGACAAACAAAAATTTGGCTTCGATTAAAAGCCAATCTCAAATATTAACAAATTGACTTCATGATAGTTACTTTTGATAAACTAGTTTAAATTATCAATCATTGTTAAAAGGAATTATCACAAATTAAAGTTCCATACAAGCATCCACCTAAAAAATTATATTATCTTCCACAAGGGTTTTGCTAAAATTGGGTTATGATATATATGTTTACCTTATCATTTTGCCTTTTTTTTTTAATATGCATTTTTTATTGTCTTCTTCCTTCCTTATTATTGATTTACTTGTAAGCCTTTGTAACCTTATGAATGGAGAAGCTATCTCAATCAACATAGTGTTGAATATAAAAATATAATATTGATTTCCTTTTGTTCATCTCTGAACTTACAATGATTAAATTATTTGGTATATAGAATGATGAATTATATGTATTAATTGGGATGAAGAACTGAGCACTCTTGTGAGCAAGAGCAACATGATAAATAAAAGTTCTAGCGACCGAACTTTTTTATTTTAAAAAATAAAAATTTTATTATAAAAAATATTTGGAGATCAATTTCTTTTCACAAAGATAATCGTTAAAAGATTATTTTAAAAAATTAAAAAAAAAACTTTTAGCGACAAAAATGAAAAAATGTCACTAATAGATGCACTTTTAGGGATAAAATAATTTGGTCCTAAAAGAATTTATTTTTTTAGACAAATTTTGGTCTAAAAAAGATAGGTAAATGTCGAATTTACCAAAATATTCAATATCGCCACTAAAAATACAAAAATGACACTTTTAGAAATAAAAATATTTAGTTCCTAAAAAGTTAAATTATTTCTATGTTTTTATCTCTAAAATCTCAATTTGTTATAACATATAATCATTTTAAAATTCAATCAGACAAAAAATGCAGCTGTCAAACAAAATAAATCAAACGCTCTGAAACTTCTATTAAAATTTTGATCAGCTAAAAACTAACCTTTAATGAGATAATCATTGGTCTTAAACTAATGAGACAGTCATTGCAAATACTTTTCCTTAACAACCTTATCATGGAATTAATCTTTTAAGCTAAGCATGCACAAGTGAATCAATATTTCTTCAATAATGTCACATATCAAAATTGTTTATATTTTTTCATATGTCAATATTGCAATTATTTAATAAGTCTGATCACTTATATTTATTACTAATATAATGGTGACAAATCACATAATAAATCAAATGTAGTTAATACAATATGACTATCATATTATTATTATTATTATTATTGAATATTTTGTCATTGTATTTAATTATCTATTTAATTATGTGTAAATGAATTAACTTAACATGTCATGCATGGACCTTAAAATAGTTAGTAAAATAAACGCATGATCTCATGTTTGCATCCTTCGATAATAGTTTTATTTATTTTTTTAAAGGTTTTTCAGTATCACTTTTTTATGTTTTTGTCTTTATTTGTACTTTTTTTTAATACAAAATCAAAATTTTTATTTTATTTTATTTTTTACGAGCATGAAACGATACATAAATTGCAGACAAAACCCATAAACATTAAAAAATAATAATAGTCAATTACAAAATGCCTTCTTAAAATTCTCAATTTGGTCCTTAAAATATGTTTTTTTAAGTATAGTCCCTAAACTATTTGCTTACTTTTCAATGTGGTCCAAAACTCATCAAATTGTGTGTGTTTCCTCTTTGTTAACCTTTTTTTTTTCAGGAGTCCTCTTGATTCCGGATACTTTATACTTTTTCCCTCTCGTTTCAATAATTTTTTTTCTTTGCCGATTACAAAAAAAGAAAAAAGGAGCGTGCGTGGGCAGAACCCAATATATATATTTTTTAATAATCGAAAAGAATAATAATTTATTGATGCATTCAAATAAAATACAAGTATAAATATAGGTGAATCAATGAAAAACTATATGAATAAACTGCATCATATTTATACTCGGATAAATTACACTTTGCACCATTACATTTTGTACCAAATCTCATTTTGATCCCTATATATGAAATCATAATAATCAACCTCCTGCACTTCTGGTCAAATATCACTTTGATCCATGCATATGAAATTGCGACAATCAATCTCCTATATTTTGGGTTAAATCTCACTTTAGTCCCTACGCAGATGTTAATGTCCCCTTTTTATTACTCAATTGTTTAAATTTTTAATAGAATCTAATCATATAATAAGAATGTGACTACGAGATGAGGGTAAAAAAGGAAAATCATTTATATTTTTCACTATTATATATTTTATTCCAAAATTTATATCAAAATATGACTGTATTAAGCTAAAACAAAACACAAATTGTGAACAATTAAAAAGATGAAATAAGATTTTGCATAAATTGAAATCACGAAACTCTGTTTTTCATGGTAACACATTTTTTTTTTGTGTGTATATTTATCTTTCTTTCTCTTTAATTTCTTTGTCGCATTTTTTTTTTAAATTTTAAATATTCTAGTTTCTTTCATTTTCGTCTTAATTTTTACCATATGAACACATACACACGCAAACACACACACACACATATATATATATATTGTATTATATAATTCTCATATGCTTATCACGCAAGACAAAATGTATTGGTAAGAAACATGGATGATTTTTCTCTCTTACTGTCATTTCGTAGTCACATTTTTGTCACATGACTGAATTTTATTAAAAATTTAAAAATGAAATTATAGAAGAGGGACATTGACACTTGTGTAAGGACCAAAGTAGAATTTGAGTATAAGTGCAGAAGGTTGACTGTCACGATTTCATGTAGGGATCAAAGTGAGATTTGACCAGAAGTGCAGGAGTTGACTGTCATAATTTTATGTATAAAAATCAAAGTGAGATTTAGTACAAAGTATAAGGATGCAAAATGTAATTTATCCTTATATACTCGCACATCCCAACTAAGTTTGGACTTGAGAAAAAACTATTTATATGCAACAATCACAGGCAGTGGCGGAGTCAAGAAATTAAATCAGAGGAGACACTTATTAATCACAACATTAAAATTTTTTATAAAAATATTTTACATAAATTTTTACAATTTACTTCAAGAAAAAAAAAAATATATATATATATATATATATTATTTGTAACTAATATATCATGGATAATATAAAATAAAAAAAGTCATGGATATAAGTTTTAAAATAAATTATATAATAATAAAGTATTTTTTTATACAAAATTTCAGTAAAAATTCAATATAATAGTCATACTACGCCATCATTGACTTATGATATTACCAACGAATAATAAAGAAACACATAGATGATAAATCACACATGTCAAATGTAACTAAAAATTCAATAAATTTCATATCTTCATTAAGTTTAATTATAATTGCATGTTAATAATGATGAACATCACCAATGTATTGAAATTTTCATAAATAATAATATAACTTATCGTAATATCTTTATTTTCAATAAAAAAATGTCATTGATATATCAATCTAAATAATATTCTATAATTTTTTTTATTTATATTTGCAAAAAAAAAATTCCAAAACCAAGGAGGGCACGTGACCTAGCAGGTGGCTCCGCCACTGATCACAGGAATAATAGTTGGCAACATGCTAACAAAACACCAAAGCATATATACGCAAAAAGCAATATCAGAAATAAGAAAAGTTGATCCAAGAAAGCTCTACCAGCTGTGGCATACAAAGCAATAGAGTACACCAAAATGCAATGGGCAAACAAAGTCAGTCAAATCATGTATTCTTAATCTGATAAAGATTATAAACAAAATCATTAATTAAAATGTCATTCTTTTAGGACTTGAAATTCATCCAAAATGCTACTCTGACTTTGACCAACTCAGTAATGTCCTCTTAAGAAGTGTTGCCACTGTTGATGACTAGCTCATTTCTGGTAATCCAAATTGTTCAGTAACTCCTATATCCATTTCCCCATTTTGTTAAACTTGAATCCATGCCTCCATTCCAAAAGATCTCTACCAGTCTTAGGAGAAGCCCATTAATTGCACCCCAATCTCACTAGAAATGAAATGGACAAAATAAGAAAGTTTTTGGTATTGTTTGGTTTAATTTTCAAAACTCAATTCTGTTTTCAAACCATGATTTGAATCAAAATTTATAACCAAACAAATTTTTAAAATACAATTCAAAATTACTTTCAAAACTCCTTTCTTCTCTTTTTTTTTTTAATATTATTATTAATCAATCATTTTTTTCTCTCATCTCACCTCTCACATTCTATACATCAATCAATAAAAAATAAAAAAATCATCTCAAAAGTATTTTCAAAACTCATAATAATCAAGCAAGTTTTCTCTTTTCAAATCATAATTCAAAAACTCAAAACTCAAAACACAATTCCACATTCAAATCATAATTCTAAAACTAAACTAAACGGACTTTTTTTTTTCTTTTTCTTTTTTTTCTCTCTCACAATTTTTCTCCATTTCTTACTTATATACTCTGTTTGTTTGGACGGATTATGTTTTTTAATAAAAAATATTTTTCAGAAGTGGGTTGAAGATAGAGGTGGAGTCGTGATGTGGTGGTGGGATGGTGACTAGAGTGATGGCAACAGTGATGGTGGCAGTGGCCATGGTGATGGTGGTGTGGTGGTGCTGAGAATGGTCGTGATAGTAATAGTGACATTGGTAAAATTTTAATCTGAAATATGTTTTCCGTCTTCCAAAAGTGAAAAATATTTTATACTCAAATATGCTTGTTGTTGATTAACCATAGAAAAAAAAGGGGAATGGCTGCTGTCCAATCTTTAATCGGACTCGACCGTGCTGTTGGGCCTGTGAAGGTCCACCACGGGTCCCGTTTTGATAATTTGAACCGTTTAATGTGTAGAACTCGTCGAGTACTATATGCCTGTAAAAAATCACGTTGATCGGATATCGATAGCTATGTGATCAAAACAGATTTTTGTCAACCGTTAATTTATTCACCGTCCATTTTTTTATACAAAACTGATTTGATCACATAGCTATCGATATCCGATTAACGTGTTTTTCAACAACCATATAGTACTCGACGAGTTCTACACATTGAACGGTTCAGATTATTAAAACGGGACCCTTGGTGGACCCTCATGGGCCCAACAGCACGGTCCAATCCGATTAAAGACTGGACAGAAGCCATGCCCAAAAAAAAATTCCATTGGCTTTCATTTTCTATTATACCAAACATCAAAAAATAAAAAATTATTATATGCACAAACAAACGAGATAATTAGCTATCCAAACAAGTGATAATTTTTTATTTTTTTCTCACCAAAACTATCAAGGGGAATTTGGTCAAAACTCCCTCATAATAAAACTTTAATGCATTAAGGACGAACGCAAAAAGTTTTTCTTGAAAAGTCCAATACATACCACTATTATCAAAATATCCTTAGCGACTAATTTAATATTTTAAATTTTAAAATAATATAACTTTTGATCTAAATATTATTTTTTATTAAAATTATTATTTTTAGAATCCTTTCATCAAGATTCAAGTTGACTATAAAATTCTTTAAAAAATATATATATCATTAAAATTGATAAAAACAATAACATTTTACTCTGTTTGATAATAATATTTTATTCTGTTTTACAGTCAATTGTTACTGACTACCAAACTAATAGTTTATTGTCTTCTTAAACATAGTATTAGTAACAAAAAAATAGAGTATAAAGTGAAGAAAATTTTACGAGTTCTTTCACTATAAGTTCACAAATAAATCAATAACAATCAACAAACAACAATTCAATATACTTGAAGGAAACTCTATGTCACGACCCAAACCCGGCCCTATGGGTTTAGCACCGTAACCGGCCAGTAATCCGGGATTACCGAAGGCCTGCTTAACAGTAGCACAGTAAAACAGAGTACAGGGCCTGGCGGAAGCCAATACAGATATTAAATAATGTCCATTGAGCTGTGACAGTCTATATGCCAAAAAGATTTTTCATACATTTATACATAACCAGTTCAGAACAGTATGCACAGTATTTATAATCATCAGACTAGGGACTCAATCCCTGTATGACAGTACAGTAAACATTCAGTCTATACAGAACAGTAAGACAGTACAGAAGGGGGAATTCTAAAACACCCTTAAGCCTTAGCACGATAGGCTCGGAACCTCGCAGTGAGGCACATAGGCTGGCTTGACAAAACTGGAGTCTAACCTACGCTCCTAGCTCCGATCTGGTGGCTGAGCACCTACATATATATACAAACAGTGAGCTAAAGCCCAGTGAATAACATAATGCGTAAAGAGGTTAAGAATGAAATGTCCTTACAGTAATGAAAGCAGTTCATTAAACAATACTTCAGTCTTTCAGTCAGTACAGTTATTCAGTCATATGTGGTACACCCATTAGCATAGCAGTAAACAGTAGGTCTTAAAGACCGAACAGTAATGATGGCCATCAATCAGTAAACAGTAGTGGTTCCGTAAGGGAACCGATAGAGATCTCTGTGACAGTAGCAGTAACAGTATACTACAGTTGCTAAGGATGCCACAATACATTTCAGAATATAGGACATACATTCAACAATTATCAATAATTACTTCAGAAAGCAATTTCGTTAAACAGTCAGAAAACATTCTCAGTTGAACATATCTTTACACAATTGTTACTCACAGAGTTTGGGCTACAGTACGCTAGAGTGTGTCTCCCCAATCGCCAACCCTACACAGTTCACAGGTTGAACACACACTAAGCTACACAGTTGGGGAAATATCATAACTTAATCCCTAATTTGCCTTGGTGTGTGCTACATCTATATCCTCAACAAGATGTCTTAAACTAGGTCTAAGAATGCCTAGAATGGGATGAGGATGCAAAGATGCACTTTTAAAAGCAATTTCAGATTTTTCATAAAACAGAGTCCCGCTCGAGCGTAGGTCACTCCGCTCGAGCGGACATGCAGACAAAGGTACCCGCTCGAGCGTATAATTACCCGCTCGAGCGTTCTGTAAAAACAGTCAAAAGTGCTGGATGGGTGGAATCTCCGCTCGACGGACGCTCGACTCCCGCTCGAGCTTGAGACACGTGATTCCGCTCGAGCGCCCAATCCTCCGCTCGAGCGAACTGTAAAACAGTGCAGAGGTACTGGATGCTCGGATTCCACGCTCGAGCGTCTCTATCTTCGCTCGAGCGGGAGTGCAAAATCTGGAAATCCCAGATTGCACCTCCAAGCTCAGACTTAAGTTCAAAAGCATCAAAACCGATCCTCTTGGGCTAAAACACTTGTAAATACATGGAATAACATGATTCAAAGCTCAATTTGATAAATCAAAGCCCAAGGGTGTTTAATTCAAACTCAATTTCATGAACAATATGAGCATGCAAACATGCATGGATTCAAATCATTTTGAAGTTCCAATTTGATGCTCTAAGGAGCCAATTGATCCAAAAACAAGTTGAAAACATGGACCATTACAAAATTATGAACATGCATGCACCATTTTACCATGAATTCAACTCAAAACTCAATAATTCAAACATGCAAGCATGAATTATGCTCTATATCAACATGTATGAACTAAAACATGGCTTAGCTCTACAATTTAACATGGACCATGCAAGAATTAGTTCAAATACAAAATTAAAAAGATGAAATTCATACCTAGGTTCCTTGAATGCAAGTCTAGAGGTTCAATTATGCACTCAACCTTCAAGTTCTTCAATTAGCAAGCAAAACTCAAGATGGAAGACAAGTTCTCTCACTCTCTCCCTCTCTTGGTCGGCTAGAGCAAGAAAAAGGCTGAGGAAAATGTTTGTTTCAATGAGTACAAGGCTCTAGTATGATATACTAAGGGGCCCACTAGCAATGGCAAGATGGTAGATAAATCAAACTATGCAATTGATCAATATTTAATCTAATTTAATCATACCTAACAGTTTTCAGATAATTATACCATAAAATCACATTAATTCTAAGGATCATAGAACACTAACCAATTCCTGGTTCGGCCCCCGATAAGGCATTCAATTAGCAATTTAAACGTAAAACACGAACAGATCGAATAATCAATCAAACAGATAGAATACAAATTAACATACACGCTCAGTCAATTAATTCCAGATTCCAGTCAGTCAGTTCAGTACTTTAATCAGTCCAATTATCAGTCATAATCAATTCAGTTTAACGGTAATCGATGGTTATCGGTAATCAATCAGTCATTAATTGGTAAACAGTATGAGGGTTGTTACACTCTACAAACAACAATCAACAACCAACAAACTCAACAAATACCCATACTGATAGCGGTATTGAGGCCTTCAATGTAAGTTTTCACTTCCGCTACTTAGTGGCTCATTTCATTACAACCAAACAAAGGCTTTCACAACTCAAAATCGAATAGTCTCCCAAATCGCAAATGGCGATCTCAATACTTGCCGACATTTTCTTCACACTCCCGACTATCTCCTCTTTCATCAAACCCTTGAAGTAAAGCCTAAAAGCCTCGGTATTAGAAACCTCGCAGGACGAAGAAGAAGAACCCTTGCCGGACGGTCTAATGAAGTGATCGCCGATTTTTTTCTACTCTGATATATATATATATATATATATAGGGCAAGATTGTCTAAAAAAAGACAAAAAATATTAATTTATCCTTCATGAAGAACACGTCTCTTGCTCAGTGGGGTTTATGAAGTAAAACATTTTGGATTATTTTTTACACACTAACATGTTGGGTCTAGGGAGTTTTGGCTAAATTTCCCAACTGTGAATTCAAACAGATTCTTTTGAGAGGGGAGAGAACTCAAAAGGTTGCCACTGAGAAAGTAGTTATTCATCAGTTGAAAATTTTAGTAATTAGGCTCGCTTGCCCGACATGCTTGGGCCCAGCCTAACCAAAGATCCCACCAAATCGGGGTTCTATTTACCCCCAAAAAATCATGAAGTTCGCTTAATTAAAATTTTGAAATTTTAATTTCTATTATATCTTGATGTAAATTTATTAATAAGGACACCAGATATTAAATTTTAAAATAAAATATTATTTTTTTTCTTACCCTAATCACATGTACGTATTATTTATCTTTTTTTTCAAAATTCAATTATTTTCTTTTATTCTTCTTCCTCATTCCAAAACTCCAAACCAACCCACCAAAACTCACCATTATCATTAACATATTGTTTCTTATCCTTGTGAATAGAAGAAAATTTGAACAAAATCAAACAATGAATGATAATAATAATGAAAACTATTTTTTGAAACAATAGATCAATGAGGAGGTAAGTATTTATATAAATATCAAAGTACAATTCTTCATTTTTGTATTTTTTTTTACGTAAAAATGAATTTAGCTTGTTTAACGTCATTGCGGTTCAGACTTTCAAATCCAAATCTGACATTTCGAAACAAATAATATTGTTCAGTATTATAAGTCCGAACATGGTGACTTTTTTCATTCGTTCAATTTCAAGTTTACAGAAAGAACCTG
The DNA here is from genome assembly GCF_055761805.1 of Camellia sinensis. NCBI lineage: Eukaryota > Viridiplantae > Streptophyta > Magnoliopsida > Ericales > Theaceae > Camellia > Camellia sinensis. The sequence continues at coordinate 77,074,834 of NC_138970.1, forward strand.
ATTCACTCTATGGCATACGTAAGCCGTGGCGAACGATTGTGGTCGGCAGTTGGCGCGAAGTTCAAGCTTCAAGCTCGGTGAATGCGAACACAAAATTCTCAATTTTCAAGCTCAAACGCGAAGTTCACCCTCTCGTTCTCCTCCGTCGACGCCACCTTTGCTGGCGCCATGTTCCCTGTCGTGCTCTTGCATCTGAATAAGAGGAAGGTTTTTCAAAAGATTTTTCAAATAATTTGGTTTTTTAGTTTGTTTATTATTTATTATTTGAGTGTATTTTGAAGGGTATTTTGAAAAAAATATATATCGGGTATACTAAGAGTAAATTATAATACTAAATAATTGGAGTACTTAATACTTTAGGCTTTTTACCAACCAGTCCTACTTTATCAACTTATTACCCATTAGGTCCTAGAGGAATTTTATATGCACCATTAAGTCCTTAAATGCTTTTAATGCCCACATTAAATATTTTATTCATATTCTCTGATCTCTCTACAATTTTATAGATTTCTCTATCTTTCTTTCTCACACTCTCTATTCTTCTCCATCTTTCTCTATAATTTGAGAACTTCTCTATCCCTCTACAATTTGAGAACTTTACTTCATCATCCACCGCCGCCGCTGTTGCTGTGCACCACCATCGTAACCACTGTGCAACACTAGATAGCCACCACTGTTGTCACTGTGCACTCCATTGCAACTACTGCACACTACCACTGTAGCTACCACTGCTACCATCGTCCACTACCTTCACTAACCACCTCCATCGTCACTGATCTATACTCTACCATCTCTAATCTATACTCCACCACTGTCATTCATCAACCACCTCTACTGTCACCAATCTAGACTTTATTTTCCCAATCTATATTCCACATCGCCGATCTGCATCCTATTATCTCCGGTCTACACTCCCTCATCAAAGATCCACAAGAAACAACTGTGAGAATCTTGCCGAAATTTGAAAAATATTTCTAATCAAAGAGATATTTTTTTTTTGGTTTTGTTTGGATTTGGTTTGATTTTTAACATTTTGTTTGTTTTGTTTTGAATTTTTTAGATCTCACCCTTCTCTCTTTATAGATCTATCAATTTCTTATAAACTAATGTTTGAAGTATTCAATTAGTGATAATTCATCACTGCTAATCATAATCAGTGATAAATGATTAACAATGATATATTTATCACTGCTATGTTTAGTAAAAATTATCACTGGATGTATTTTAATTTTTTGTCGATTTTATATTGATATATGATGGATTCATTTATTTTCTCAGTGATAAATTTATCAGTCTCTATCGTTTCCTCTTTGTGTGTGTGAGAGAGGAAAGGTGGATTCTTGTAAGTGAGTGAACTTGAGTAAAAGTGATTGAATCAATTTTTTTTGTAATTGTTTTAAAAATCGATCAGTGATAAATTTATCACTGATAAATTATTAGTGATTTTTTTAGTGATAAATTTATCACTAAATATATTTCTAATAAATTTATTAGATTAGTCCATTATATATGTCTATGTGATTGTATTTTTGTGAGTAAATAAATATATAAAATATGTTATAGTGAGTGAGTGTATGTGTGTGAGAATATGAATGAGTGATTGAGTAGTGGAGGTGGTGGCAGTAGTAATGTAGTAGTTATAGTTGTTATTTTGTTGAAACAATTCAAAAAAAATGTTATCGGAAATTATTGTCAGAGGTGGTCACGGGCACCGGAGATGATCGCTGGAGGTGGTCGCCGATAACCGGTGGTGGTTGCTGCCGGAAGAGAAGAGTGTTGACCATAGGAATGAAGAAAGTAAAGGGAAAGTATTTTAGAAATGGTGAATTACACTAACGGTCCCTATAGTTTGGGGCTTGTGTTATTTTGGTCCCTGACTTTTCAATTGTGACACATTTAACCCTGAATTTTAAATCTTGTTCAAAATAAGGACAATTGAAAATACTATAGGATTTTTCAAGGGCAAAATTGTCAATTTGATAAAATATAAATTAATTTGACAAAAATAAATGTCAAAAATTATTTTTGAATTTTTAAAAATTATTTCTACCTACTAAAGATAAAATTATATAAAATTGATAAATCTTTTAGACATTTTTTTTAACCAAATTAATTTTTATTATGTATTTGGATGATGATCATGTAAAATTAATTTTTAAAAATTAATCATGTAATTTTTATTAATTTTTATCAATTTTACATAATTTTATTTTTGGTGGGTAGAAATAATTTTTAAAAATTTTAAAATATTGTTTTGACATTTGTTTTTGTCAAATTAGTTTATATTTTATTAAATTGACGATTTTGCTCTTGAAATTAAGCAATGATATGTTCAATTGTCCTTATTTGGAACAAGATTCAAAATTCAAGATCAAATGTGTCACAATTGAAAAGTCAAGGACTAGGGTGACAGAAGTCCCAAATTATAGGGACTGTTAGTGTAATTTGCCCTTTTAGAAATATTGATATGTAAAAAAAGAAGTAAGACTTATAAGTTGTCAACTATACATTTTAGTCAAAAAGTTAAAACGTTACTACAAATTGTTACACCACTCTCTCTACTATTCTACATATTTTTTCGTAAAAAATTAAAAAATTATTAAAATAACCTATTTCCAAATAAAGGCTAAGTCTTCTCAATAAGAATGGCCCCGCAACCCCCTAATACTTTTAGGTGTAAATTGAATCTCACGGGCCCAATTCTTAAAATTCTCAACCTAGGCCCTTGTGGCCCTAGTGGGCCGTCATGCTGAAAGTTTTGTTCTTCGTCATGTTTGATTTGTAAAAGAAGATGACGTTGTTAGGTGTGTTTGGGGAACCAATCAAAAAGTCAATTCATTTTTATTACACGATTTTATTTATTTATTTATTTATTGTAAAAATTAAAAACACACACACACACAAAAAAAATTAATTTTCAAACACCCCTAAGACACGCACATATATATTTTAGATGGGTAATGTAGCCTCCGTTTGGGAAGTGGGCTGGCTTTTTGACTTTTTTGATTATTTTAGCCTGGACTAAAAAGTTTGGTTTGGGAAGGATTTTTTCACTTTTTTGTTTTTTTGGCTTTTTTTATGAGAGAAGAGTGTAATGATTATGTGTTGGATGTGATATTTTATTTTTTATGACTAAAATAGCCTATTTTGTCTTTTGTGACTAAAATAGTCAAAAAAATTCCGTTTAGCTCTTGCTAAGTGGAGCCGTAATGTTGTATAAATAAATTTTTTATACAAAAAATTTATACAAAATGATGTGTCTCATTTTAATTTATTATAAGTCAAAATGTCTATCAATTTGGTTCGTAATGAAAAGTAAAGTACCCTCCATCTTTGGATGAGTGAGCTTGAAATGAATGGATTTAAAATTAAATATTTTAAAATTCTTGAACAAGTATTATCTTTAGAAAGGATTTCAAATAACTATTTTGTACCAAGTTATTTGAATGAAATTCATCATTATAAAGCTCTTAAGTTCACTCTTGACACAAAAATACTAAATTTTGAACTAAAGTTATACTCCTTAAATTATTGATCCCGAATTTATTCATTTTAGATTAATAAATCTAAAAGAACCTAATTCTTTTTGTCAATGATTGAGTATCGTATGTTGACAGAGTATTGTTATAGTGGTACTTTTTTTTTTTATTTAAATTTTTATTGTAATCAGTTTAAACAGTAAAATTTATCATATTTATATTGATATTTTATAAGGAATATAAGAATAATTATTTGCGATTAATGAAAAATTACCATGATATACTCCCCCAAGGTTGCAATAAATTTTTTTTCCCCCTCAAAAATAATCTCACTAACAAGGAGAAGATGACATTTGCCTTGGTGGGTATTAGGGAAAGTAAGGAATATAGTAGGACAGTTTTAGAAATCATAAAGATTCATTTGGAAGGAGTCTAATTTAATTAAAAAGTCAAAATAATATTTACGAAATTAAAAAGTTAAAAAGTTTTTAATTCAAATATAGAAGCCAAAGATTCCTTTCATTTCACTTTACTATTCGCATTTATTTTTTTCTTATGAAAAGTTAAAAAGTTCATTTTAAACGTATTCACTTTGTTTGTTTTTAGTTTTTAGAATTCACTTTTCAGAAAATTTTATTTTTTTATTTTTTATTTTTTTTACTGAATTTTTTTAATATTTTAAGAATTTTTTTAATTTTTAGATACACCTAACATAAATATACTTAGAAAGTATAATATTTGTGAAAAAAATCTTTGAAAAATTTACTAAATACCAAAAATACAAAAAATATCTATAAAAATTCAGTATATTTTTCATATTTTTGTGTATTTATTAATTTTTTAAAATATTTTTTCACAAATAATTTACTATTTAGATACATCTAAGTAAGGTACATCTAAAAAGTAAAAAAATTACTTAAAATTTAAAAAATATTCACTAAAAACAAAAAATACGAAAAAAAAATCATCAATTTCCAAAGAAAAAAAATTATAAAAAATGAAACTAAACACACTGTTTGAGATTTTCACCACCTATTTTAACTAAAAAAAAAACTACTCTCCACACAGAATGTCAATATGTTTGATGGCGCATATAAACTGGTTTGAACTCTCTGTGATATATTCTCTTATGAATGGGTAAATTACATTGACACTTCCTGAGATTTATGTTTATTACAATTCTTTCATCATCTTTTGAAAATTACATTCCCCTCCCTGAGGTTAAAAGTTTCATTACAGATTGTTCCCTGAAATTTAAAGTTTCATAAAGTTCCCTCCCTCACTGTAATGATCATCATACATAAAATTAAATTAACAAGAGGGTCAGTGTAATTTTCCAAATGTGAGGAGGGTAACTGTAATAAACATAAATCTCAGGGGGTATCAGTGTAATTTATCCCTTATGAATTATGAATTATGTTCTTATTTTAACAAAAAATATATCAAATTGAAATCATTCCAGATGCAATCCTTCATAACTTGCCTTGTCACATAATTAAGAATGAATTATATTTTTCACCCCTAATGTTTGATTTAAATTTTTTTTTGATTCTTATTGTTTTAGTTTGAATAATGTAAACCTTAAAATTTAAGTTTAATTTTAATTTAGTTTAGATAAAAAGGCAAAATTGAAATTAAATTTAAAATTTAACATTAATAATATTCAAATTTAAATAATATGAATAAAAATGAAATTTAAATTAAACTACAAGGCACCGGGAAGGGATTAGGGGTTAGCTTTGGAATGTTAAGGGTAAATTATTATAAAAATTTATAAAATGGTGGAAATTTAATAAAAAAAAGACATGTGCTATTAGCAACATCCTTAATTAATATCCCAAAAAGGCATGGTAAGTTTTTTTTAATTTTTTTTTTAATATTTGATTCATATAAGATATTACAAAAAAAAAAATCAATAAATTACAATAATAATAATAATAATTAAATACAATACAAACTTTTTATGAAGAAACTCCCAAAGTGAGCGAGAAAGTTTCAATTAATATATGGAAAATAAGCCATACACACTGGTGGAGAGATTCAAACTATCAACCCTTTAATAAGATGTTAGAGTTCTGACTAATCGAGCTAACCCCGTCGATTAAGGCATGGTAAGTTAAAAGAGTAAAGTTGATTATCTTAATCCTTACGTTGTTTTGGCCCTCTTAATTAAATAATAATAATAATAAAATCAACTTAAAGGATATATATTGCTTTTGAAACTAAAGTATAATTTTAAGGGTTTTGCTTCTCTCATATTGGAGATCCAACTTGAGAGAATATTTAGATTTAATGGGCCCATTGTAAGCCCAATCACGGTGATCCAAATTGTTTACTTTTTAAAACTCATTGATGAGAAGAATATGGGGAATTGACCGGTAAGCCTCATGCACAAAATTCAAAACTCATATAGTCTCAGAACAAAATACATGCACTAATTAATCCTACATGTTTTCAATTGTTACAAAAAAATTCTATTTTTTTTTTTTAAATTTATAGACGCAGCTACACCATTGGACTTCCGCCAGACAATCACTAGAGTCTCCCCGAATTGTTCAACATTATCAGAAAGTTGTCGGAATATCTAGAATGTTCGCTGGACGTTAAAAACTCACTAGAATATTCAAAATATTGCCTAAAAAAAAAAAAAGAATAAATGAAGAAACTAAAGTAAAAGAACATAGCAAAATGTGTTAAATATTGATAAGTTGGAGAAAAAAAAAAGGTAACCAAAAAAAAATGTTATTTTCAATTTTTGTAGGGTTTAAGTAAATAATCTTCAATATTGATCACATTGAAAAACAAGTTTTGAAACTATAAAATGTTACAGTTCAAAACAAAAATCTATTAAGCATTTATTCTTATTAATCAAATTGAAAAACGTATTATGAAACTGTAAAATTTTACAATTCTAAAGAATGTTATGAAACTGTAAAATCTTGTAGTTTTAAATCATGATTCGTTTCAGCATCAAAAAAATTGAAATTGTAAAATTTTACAGTTTTCATTGTTTGTAACTAAAACTCGAAAATAAATTATTCAGAATTTGAAAATATTCTCCATTAAAATAGGAAAAGAGAAGTGTATAGTAGAGAAAAGGTAAAAAAGTTAAGAAATCGAAAGAGAGAGGGAAATATAAAGATGATTGTTCTCCGACAACAATTTTTTTTGTTTAGATTTAGTCGGATTTGATGTAGATCTACTCAAATCTGATGTAGACTCATTTTCTTTGTCAGAAATATATCTTTTTCACCGTCAGTGTGGGTGAAGCAATGAGTTAGCGGTCAGTGGTTGTTGGTAAACCCCAATCAATGGTGATTATCAGTTGTCGGTGACTATATATCAAAAAGAGAAAGAAAAGAAGCAAGACGTGGTCGCCGGTCGCCGGTCACCGAAAGTCAGGAAGAAAAGAGATAAAGAAAAAACAAAATGTTACATGAATTTTGGATATAAACAAAATATTGTGGAACTAAATAGACCACACCTCTTTCAAAGAGGACTTGTTGGTAATTTGTCCAAAGAATATTCATCTAAAAAATCAAGATGATTGGATTTTGGTAATTATATGTTTAAATCACATTTATTTTAAAAAAATAGTCGGTTATCCAAACCATTCACTTTTTATAACTCATTGAGAAGAACATTCATATAAAAAATCAAAATGATTGGATTTTGACAATTGTATATTTGAATAATATTTGTCTTTAAAAAATAGACGGTTATTCTTGAAATTATATTTACTGTCCATTTTTTTAAAGATAAATGTGATTTAAATATATGATTATCGAAATTCAATCACCTTAATTTTTTACATGAATATTTTGCTCAATAAGTATGCAAAAGTAAATAATTTAAATCACCAAGATTAGACTCATAATAAACCTATAAAGTCCAAATATTCTTTCAAATTAAATTATGAATATAATTAATTTCAATTCCTTATCTTGACATGGTCGACATGCTCGTGGGCTTAAGCCTTTACCAAAATTAACTTCTTTTTTTTTTTAATTTTTTTTTTTGTAGGTAATATACCAAAATTAACCTTTCTAGTGATTATCATTGGAGCAAATGATGAGTGAAAAATAACCCTTTAAATGTGGGATGCATTAAAGGTTTGCAATAAATGCCTCGTGCCTTGAAGGAGTGCTATGAGTTAACTAGTTTGAAGATGATTGGTGTACCAGTCCTGCTACGTGTACAGAAGAATTAGATACAAAATATATTAATGTATGATAAATTGTTCGTATTTGTTATTACGAATATGTTTGTATCTATGGTTATAAATATTTGTCTCACATCTATATCTTCTGTTCGATTTCTTCTATATACATAAATATTTTATTGATATAATTTATGAAACTATTTGTAAGTTATTTTAATTTTTATTTTTAAGACATAATAATTAACTTAGTGATTTATATAATTGTCATTTATTTAAAGTCGATGGAGCGACTGCAACTTTTTATTATAATTTAATTTATTAACTCATTAATATCTTATCATTTGTCAAAAAAAACAAAAATTAAAAATTAAATAAAATTTGTATCATAGTAATTATTGTAATTTTTGGTTACATTTTATTCGGTAAAAATAATTTCAATAAATTAATTTATTTTACTAAGAATAAAATACATAAAAGGGTTTTGATTATCAACCTTGGAACAAATTACATTGTGAATGAGAAGACAACCAAAACTTCAAAATTACAAACTTAAATTGCTTTTCAAAATTTGTTTCATAAATAATTTTTTTCCCCAAACAATTAATTTTTAATAATATTACAAACTTTGACTTAACTAATCAAAAATTATTTAGAATTATCATCTTGTAATTCATATTTACATATAAACTCTATACCACACAAATTCAATTACCATCACAAAGTCTCATTCAAGATAAATAAGAATAGGTACATAGAATTATTCATCAATTTTAAATATCTTGAACTTATTAGTACACGTATCATGAACTTTACAGAACAGTTATTAGACCAGCAATAAGATGAGTGTTGCTGTGATGAGGATACTAAGGTGAATGTATAGCAAGATAAAGTTAGGAATAATATATTTGAGAATAGATAGGAGTAATACCGATAAAAGATAAATTTAAAAGATGCGATGGTAGTGCTAGTGTCATGAACTAGTGTAGTAAATAAAAACATAAATTTTTTTAACTTGACTAATAAAATGGCATTGAATAAAATCGAGTAGAAAAAAAAATTAATGCAATCAATTCTATTTAATAAAACTTAAGGCTTGACTGGATTGGTTTGATTTCTGTATCATGAAATCAAACAAAAAGATATAGCATCATTGATTTATGTATCATGAAATTAAACAAAAAAAAAAGTTCATTAGTTGTCCTTAGATATAGCATCATACTCTACAGTATGTATGTATCCAATACACAGACAAGAGAGAGAGAGAGAGAGAGAGAGAGAGATTGAATGTGGCCCATTCCAATCCAATTCTCATGTCGTCTCCTCTGATCGAAATCACCAATGCCTTCTTCTTCTTCTCTCTCTCTTTAGGGTTTTCTCTCTCTAAAAACTAGATCACCTTCTTCTTCTTCTTCTTCTTCAATTCACAGCAATGGCGAAGAAAAAGGCTTCTAAGAGGAAGAAGAAAGAGAAAGTACATGAAATTGATCACATACCTAAGTTTTGGCAGCAACCTAGAAGCACTGGAGGACCAAGACGACGCACGGACTTCTCTCTCTTCTTCTGCTCTGCTTCTTCTTCTTTCTCCAATGCTCCTCTCGGTAAAGGTATATCTATCTCTCTCTCTTTGTTCCCAATTAGAATTTTGATAATTTGATGTATTTTAAATTATGTATAAATGTGCTATTGTGTAATCACATTGATCCCAATTGATGTGAATTCTCTATGCTTATTTGCATTGAGATTGTTTGTTCATCCTATTGTTGCTTTAATTGCTGAAAATTTAGTTAATTGTTTTTGGTTTGGACGATTTCTGATGAATTGCTTGAGTTTTCTCTATGGGAATATTGATCTTGATTGCGATGCGAAGTTCGGTGATTCTCTGTAAATTCATGTACACTATGTTTGTAAAATTAGTCATCTCTGGAAGTTCACTCTTTATTTAATCTCTATGTAGTTTTTATTTTCACAAAAATATGAATCAGTTTTTGAATTATGGTTTAATTAAAACCTGCTGTTATGAAGAATGAATAATGCCCCTGCTCTCATGAGTCATATCCCCAGTTTAAGGTGAATACACAATGAAATCTATTGAAAATTCATATGCCAAAGATTAATGTTAGGATGAGAATGTAGATCGGCAACTATTGACATTTACTTTATATTGCTAAGTTGTATTGATAGAATATGGAATCCCATTTTCATATTTTTGCTTTGTAGTAAGAAAACAAAAGAATTCCCTATTGGAAAAGAAGGAATTTGATAGACTGACTATGCATTTTTGTGGGGGAGTATTTGAAAAAAAATGTGACAATTGTTGCTTTTGTTTTTATTTTTATATTTATTTTTTCTAAACTCGAACAATGATCTTTAGGTGAATCATTTAGTGATTTTAAATTTTGAGTAATGAGAAAGACTCAAAAACTGTGATCTAAGATTTTGAATCTCTGTAGATTACAATATGAAGATATTACAATTCCAATTTTCTTGACAAGAGTTTTTCTCTTAGGGAGAATATCAGAGAAATGGGAAACGGGAAACATGATTACAAATAAATGGAGTGCAAATGAAAGTGAAAATTGTGCAATTTTTGCACAGTTTCTCACTTGCACCTAGTTGAACAGTTCATTGTTCAAGCTTGGTTTGAAAACTTTAATGGGCTTCAAAATTTGTTCAAGCCTGATTTGTTAAATTTGTAAGCTGATCTCAAACAAGCTTTTGTCAAGCCGAGCTTGTAGTTTGGTATTTTTATATAGTTTTAGTCTTATCGAACTGAGCTGAAAAAACAATTGATTGTTCAAGCTTGGTTTGAAAACTTTAACGAGATCCAAAATGTATTCAAGATTGACTTGTTTATTTAATGAATTGAACTCAAAAGAGCTTTAAATGAGCCGAAAACGATTCGAGCTCTAGCTATTTGGTTTGTTTATCACCCCTACTTGCACCAGGCACATGTTTCAATTGCACACCATTGATTTGCAACTATTTTTCTTGTTTCCTATTTATTTGATATTCCTCCTTTCTCTTAAGCTAGCTTTTAGAATTATTATTATTATTAGCTGGATTTTAGAAGTTCTGATTATATTCAAAATGCTGATGAAGTTCCAATTCCTTTTCATTTTTAAAACTGAGTGCTCTTTCTTTTTTTGTAATTTTTTATTCGAACATTTTATGCTACAGGTTTATTGCTAGAGTCTTCGAGTAGCACAGATAAATTAACAAGTGTTACCATTACTGGTTTGGAAGAAACAAGAGACAAGAGAAAGGACATTCTCAAGCTCCCTGTGGCCCAATGCAGCCATCTCCAGTATAAAAGACGAGGATTGTTCTCAAACATTATTGAAGTTCCAGTAGTAGAAGTTGAATCAGTTGGTCAGAATGCACTTTTTGAAGCCAATAGCGGCAGGTTTGTCCCATAGCAAGAGTTTCAACAAAGCCTGCTATATATGTTCATGTTACATGGAGCTTTGATAATTTAATTACACTTGGCCCCTCCAAAGTTTTCATGTCTTTTCTAATATACTATATTCCTTGAAATCTTCATGAGTTTTTGTGGTGTTAGATATAAATCATTGTAGTTATGTTATGAAGGGATACACTACCAAAAAAAAAAAAAAAAAAAATAATTCTTAGTTATAAACCATTGTAGTAATGTAACAAATTATGAAATGAATATTAAAATATTATGAATTATTGTGATGAAAAAAATTACTAATTATTGTAATTTTGTTACGAATCATTATGGTATAGTTTTTAAAGGGCATACGATATACATATTGTGGGAGTGTGTATCATAATTTCTCTCTCCACTTAATTTTTTTTCTTTCATTCATTAGTATGAGATAGTTGTAATTCGAACTATACTATTCATGTACTAGATAAATTACATAATATTACTTTTGATTGCAATTTTTTAGTGGTGAATTATTAAAGTTCAAGTTCTTATAACAAATTTAGAGTTTTCTCATTATTTATTGACTTATTTATATTAGTAATTTGTTGATTTTAGTTGTTTAAACTTGGGGAATTTGGACAAAGCCCCCTCACAACAAAATTTTCATGCATTAAGGACAGACACATAAATTGTGCCTTGAAAAGGCCAACACACACCACTATTACCAAAATTTCCTTAATGACTAATTTCATATTTTAAACTTTAAAATGATATAACTTTTGATCTATGTGTCGGTTTTAATAAAATTGGTATTTTTAGAATCCTCTTGTCAAGATCTTTTAAACAAGATCCATGGTGGATTAGTCAGCCTTCGATTCGAACACCCCAGTGCAAATAAAAAAAAAAGGATCCATGTTGGCCATGAAATTCATTAAAAAAAAAAATCAAAATTTTTAACATCGAAATTAACGTCAACAGTAAAAATTTATTTGTTTCACAATAATATTTTACTTTGATTCATCGTAAATTTTACTATGAAATTTTAGTATTTAAATAATGAAACATCATCATCATCACTAAATACCATAGTTACCATAATTGTTACCGTCACAGTAGAAATATTGAATAAAAAATTTATTAACACAACAGTAAAGTTTACTGTCAATTTAAAACAAGGTCGGCAAGACAGATTACATATTGCCATAGTAAACCATAGTAAAATTTTACTGTCACTAAAACAAAGCATATCAGCCAATAAAACACAAGTCTCATATTTTTAGAGTAGACAAAAGTAAAAGTTAATATAACAACAAACAAAAACATCGTTATTTAATCAAACTCAATAACAAATAATCATAACAAACGAAATACACATTGTTTTAATCTTCAACCTTACTAAAAAAACTTTCAACAATTATTCATTCTTTCATCCAAAGAAACAAACAAAATTCACATATCTTGTATGGCTCAATTGCAAGTTTTGATCTAAACAATCATTGAAATTCGGTAAATAAGGTTTGAAATATAACAATTATCGAAACTCTACTGTGGAACCATCTCTTGCAATCTTGTAGGAATTTTCAACTTGGAATATTGAAGATGATATATAATGTATATATATATGGATACTTATCACATTGATGGCTGAAATAGGAAGAGAGAAGTAATGGAAGATAAAAGGGCAAAGTTGTCTAAAATAAAAGACATGTTTTTTATGTCCTTAATCCATGATAAATAATTTTTAAAGGAATTTATGCATTAGATTATATTTACTTATCCTTTTAACACTACAAAATTATGTTAATGGACTTTTGACTAAATTTTCCTTTATACATGGCTTGACCCGATTGCTTGAATTTGTCCACTTCCTTATTTCTGGCCCCCTAATAATGAATTCTTGGCTCTGCCCCTAATAGCAAGCATTTATTTGAACTTGCTTACAAGATTGATTGAGATTGTTCATTTAATGAATGAGTCGAGAGGCAAAAAAAATCCAAGTTTGGTTTCCTAATGCTAGTCAATGGGTTTACCTATAGAATTCTGAATCAAGATATTGATCACACGTGCACACAAAGAGAATTGGGATATCTTTTTTATCTTACTTGTTCCAATTTATGTGAAACTTCTTGGGGCCTTTCTTAATTATAACTTGTATTTGTCCATGGCTGGGGAGATTGGAGTGGATGTGGTCCATAGAATTAAGGCAGGGGTGGCTTAAGTGGATGAGTGCATTTGGGGTACTGTATGATAAATGAGTATCTACTGGACTAAAAGGGAAGTTCTATAGAACGATTATTAAACCAGTGATATTGTATGAGATGGAATGTTGGGCAACTACGAAATAACATGTAGATAAGATGAGTGTTACTGAGATGAGGATGCTAAGGTGGATGTGTGGCAAGGTTAGAAAAGACACAATTCGGAATGAATATATTTGAGAATGGGTAAGAGTAGTACCGATAGAAGATAAGTTGAGGGAGAATAGATTGAGATGGTTTGGTCATATACAACAAAGACCAACAGAGACAGTAGTGAAAAGATGCGATGTAGTGACGGTATATGGAAGTGTTAGGGGAAGGGGCAGGCCTAGATTGATGTGGGCTAGTGTAGTAAATAGAGATATGTATCTCCTTAATTTGGTTAACGATATGGTCTTGGATAAAGTCAAATGGAGAATAAGGATTCATATAGCTGATCCCATTTGATGGGATTTAAGGCTTGGTTTGGTTTATAGTTGGGGTGCCCTTAAACACCCACCCACCCAAAAGAAACAGTAAAAGATAAGAAAAATAAAAAAATATCTTGTTTCATTGAATTTAAATTAAATTTGAATGAACAGAGAACTTGAGGGAGTACTTGGCTTGGTCCAGTAGGAGGTCCAACTTGAGCTAAGTCTCAGCCTATTTGAAATGAAACAAGCTAAGCTCAAAAGAATCCATTTCTTGGCTTTGCTTGTTAGACCCTTAGGCAAGACTAACAATTTGATTCTCTCTGTTACACAGTTTTGGGTAAAACTCAACCCCAAAAGCTAATTGTTAAGGTGAGGGTGCCCTTAAGCTTACATGCTTAACATTACTTTATTACTCGGTTGATTTGGCATTTTGCTTCACACCCTCCCTTACACCCAACATGCTCATTCGGCAGCACCTACTGCGTGCAAGCTAGGGACATGCCCTCTACCCATTCTCGAGTACTCCGGCTTTGATACCATGTTACACGGTTTTGGGTGGAACTCAACCCCAAAAGTTAGCTATTAACATTACTTTGGTACTCAAGCGATGTGGGAATTCACTTTACACTCTCCCTCATGCCCAGCGTGTTCACTCGACAACACCTGTGGTGTGCAAGCTAGGGACATACACCTTTCCCATCCCTGAGTATTCCGGTTCTGATACCATGCTACATAGTCTTGGGTAGAACCATATTACACAGTCTTGGGTGGAATTTAACTACAAAATCTAGCTCTTAAGGTAAGGGTGCCCTCACGCCTATGAAGCATCGACACGTCCCCAGGCCCTACATACGAGTGTCAGATACGGACACGCATCGGACACGCAGTAGACACCTGTCCGATACTCTTTAACGTGTCCCCTTTTTTTTTTTTGAAATTTTCTAGTTGGACATGCCATGGACACGTCGGTACACTTTCCGGACATGCGTGAGTGGATCGAAGAAGCCCTAACTATTGCAGAGGAGACAGAAAAAGAGATCGAGGGAGGAGAGGAGACAGAAAAAGAGATTAAGGGAGAGGAAGAAGCCTAACCTGTTCAGATCAATCGAAGAAGCTGAGGTATGATTCTTCATCTTCTCTCTCCTTTTTCTCCTTCTCTTCGTCGCTGTCTCCATCTTCTCTGTTCTTCTTCTCTTCATTTTCTTCCTCTTCTCCTCCCTCTTGTCTCTGCCTTTTCTGACTCGCTCTGCCTGCCTTTTTGATTTCACTCTCTCTTCTATTGTTTCTCTTTTTTATTTTTTTTTCTCTTTTTCTTGATTCCTATTTCTCTCTCCCTCTTTTTTTTTTCTTTTTTTTTATCCTTTTTTTTTGGTTAAACCTAAAATTCATAGAATAAATTATTTTTATTTAAAAAAACTCGTTTTTTATTAAAAAAATAAAAAAAATATGTTTATTAATTTTATTATTATTGTAATTGTATAAGAATTAATGATTTTCTTTTTATTTTAGACATATAATAAATAAATAAAATTATATATATTAAACGTGTCCCCAGCGTGTCGTGTCTCCTATTTTTTGAAAAATTGCGAGTCCGTGTGTCTGTGTTGTGTCCCGTGTCCGTGTCCGTTCATCAGAAGCTCATGCTTATATGCTTAACATTATTTTAGTACTCGGGCGATGTAAGACGTTGCTTCACACCCTCCCTCAAGCCCAGAATGTTCACTCGGCAGCACCTGTGGTGTATTGGCCAGGCCAAGACTCTGTAACATTCTCTCCCCTTAGCTTTCTCATCTGTGTTTTTATGCTTTATGCACTTATCCATTAGATTAGTATGACTTGATTATAATTGCAGTCTGCTTCTTGATGTTGCAATTGGGATTAAATGTAGTTGGAGAAAAAGGAAGAATCTTGGATGACAACATTGATTGCACTAAATCTTCTGCATATGCAATATAACTGTCCTTGAATTTGTTATTTGCTAGTTTGAACCTTGGTGTTTAGTCTGTAGCCCATTCTCCGTCACTATGTCTGAGAAAGATGGTCTAGTTACTATGATAGAACAACTGATTTAGCCTTATTTATTTCAAATTTGTGTACTTCTATTAATAAAATCCAGGTTTTATACAAGTCTTTATATTTATAAAAACCAAGATATTGCGACCTTGAATTTGGTTTGTGTTTGCCTACTTGTAGGTGATAACTTCACATAGTCCTTTTCTCCATGGAAAATGTATTAAAAAAATGAAAATAAAAATAAAGAAGGCATTTTCTTCCTTACCAAATAACGCATTTTGCATTCACTTGGTAATTTAAAAAAAAATAAAATAAAAAAAAAAAATATTTCTGACTTTGTTTTGCTATGTTGTGCAGGAATGTTGATAAACAGACAAGTGATATGGTCAGGAAAATAGAGTTCCTCCCAGATAAATCACAAATTTCTGAGAGCAGTAATTTCTGCATAACTCCAGGAAGCGTGGTATGGGCTAAAACAGCTCGCCAACTATGGTGGCCTGCTGAAGTAAGTTAAGAACAAGTTTCTGTTGCAGCTCAATAAGGACTCAAGATGATTTCTTTTTACCAAATCATGCTAGCAGTGTTTATATTTCTGAAGCATATTACATAAGATTTTAGTGGCACATGCCTGACCCAGTGAACCTTATAGGTTATGATAAAATTGATTCTAAGGATTCGAATGGTGAGTGGAACTGAACAGCGATGAGATCGAGTCTTATAATTAATACAAGGCTTTTACTCAATTATACTTTATTTCATTTCCATTTTGATTTTTGAGTGAAGGAATCATGTAGGGCCTTGATGGGAATTGTGAACGAATTGGGTGAAGTTAAATTGAAGATTAAACATTTAATGATTTTTTTGGCATTATTTATTATTTATAGGATTTTATTGTTTTATTAGGAATTAATTATTGTAATTTTTTTATTTTTAGTAATTTTGAGTATGGTTTCATTGGTTGCTTATAAGTAGACCTTTATGTAATGGATTTATCAAGCTATGATTTGACTGTTGAATAGTTTAATTGAGATATTGCTTTGGGATTGGCTTCCCGTTCTCCCCTTCTCTATGTTCCTTTTCCCTTTTTTTTCTTTGTTCCTCTCTTTCTGTTCTCTTCTTCCTCTTCTTCTCTACTTCTTTGTTTTGCTTAGTGCTGCATTAGGCCTTCTCTTTTCTTTTTGACGAGGTGTTTGAGCTTATATTGTTGGAATTACGAAATAGTGATATTATAATTATGGTAGTGTTAAATTAGGAAATAGTGAATATTGTAATTATGGTATAGTGTATAAAATATGTGATTGTGTCAATCACAGATTTAATGCCTTTTTTATCTTCGTTTCCTATTTTGTAATATTGTTTCATTATAAATACAAGGCTCTACCTCATTCATAGGTAAGCCAAAACAATTCTTTTCATCCTTTTTGGTATCAGAGCCAAAGATCAGCCACCCTAGCCCTCCTCTCCCTCTGTCGGCACCACCCAGTCCCACCTATCACCATTGTTAGCCTTCTTTTTCCTCTCTCATCCATCGACAGCCCTATCCACACCTTCTAGACCACCCAATAGCGCTTCTTCTTCCCTGTTTTCCCCTTGGCAGGTCTCCTACACTCTTGCCGAGGCTCTGTTTGCTGCTGACTAGACTTTTTTCTGGTCCTGTGTGCTTCGGCTACCCCTCTAGGGTGGTCTGGGGTCCCTTTTCCCCTTCTCGGGGTGTCGTTCTGATGTTTTAGGCATCTTTTTTTTTTTATGTCCTTTTGATTCATTGGGCTACCGTATTTGTTTGGTAGCATTTATTTGGATAAGCTGTAGAGTTTTTTCGGCTTCTTGCTTTATTTCAGCAATTGTTGTGATTTTGTGTGTTTTTCAACCCCTATTCTTCCACCATAGCTGAGCCATGATGTACCCACCAAACCTATTCCTGTTGGTTCTGATTTTTCTCTTTCTCATCATACTCCTGTTCTTCGTATTACGAGTGTTGTGTTGAATGGGAAAAATTTTGCTACTTGGAGCCATTCCCTTAAACTCAATCTTGGGAGAAAGGGGAAGGCCTATTGGCTTTTATTTACTATTACCCCGTCAGCTGTTACAGACCCTATACATGCTCAGTGGGATATCGATAACTGCACTATATTGGGATGAATGTTCAATTCCATGGAAGATCGGATTTATTATATGTTCCTTTATTGCGATACAGTTCCGAGTTTGTGACAGGCATTGTCACAAATGTATGCTCATGCTCACAATGATGCCCGTGTTTTCGAGCTTTACCAGGATATAGCTCGGGCCTCTCAGTCCTCTCTTGGCCTTTTTGTCGCTGAATTCTTTGGATATCTTCAGGCTCGTTGTGAGGAACTTGCTTAATATGAGCCTTTAATTGACCTTCCACCAGAAGCCACCTCCCTTGTATCCAAGAGGCTTGCTTTACAGCACACTTATCAGTTTCTCATGGGTTTAAACTCTGAATTTAAATCTCTTCGAATTCAAATTTTAAACACATCACCCATGCCATCTCTTTATGAGGCTTTTGCCACTATTGACAATGATGAGCGTCGCCGGCGATTGGTTTAGCCTAGTGTTCCTTCAGTCCCTCCAGTTTTAGCAGATCAGATGGCTTTTGCTGCGAGTTTTGGTTCTCGAAGTTCCACCGGTTCTGTTACTTGTCATCATTGTGGTGCGCCTGGACATGTCAAAGCCCGTTGTTTCAAACTTCATCCTGAGTTGAGGCAACACCCTTCCGGTCCTCGTGGTCCTACTCTATGTGGTTCTGGCTCTGCTCGCACTGCTGTTTTGGTGGAAGTTACTCTTGCTTCTGAGCCTCCTAATGTCCTTAATCTACAGCAATTATAGACTCAGATTGGTCAGCTTTAGGCTCAACTTAGGTCTCTCACTACTGGTTCCCTTGGTCCATCATCCTCTACTGCCACCCTTGCTACAGGTACTTCTACTGCTTTCCATGTTCGGTCTGCTAGTCCCTATGTAGCACGGACACGGACACGCGACACGACACGGACACGCAAAAACGCAAATTTTTAAAAAATAGGGGACCCGACACGCTGGAGACACGTTTAATATATATATATATATTTTTTATATATTATATGTAAAATTAAAAAATATATACTAATTTTATTTATTTATTATATGTAAAATTGAAAAATAAATATATTATTTGTATTTATTTATATTATTTATTTACAAAAGAAAGACATAAAAAAGAAAAAAAGAATAAAAAGAATAAAGGGGGAGAGACAGACATGGTAATAAGAGGGAAGAGAAAATAGAAAAAAAAAAAAGGAGAGAGAGAGAGGGATCAGCAAAGACGAGAGCGAGAGAGAGAGTCAGAAAAGCAGAGACGAAAGGGAGGAAGACGAAGAGAAGAAGAAGGAGAATATCACCTCAGCTTCTTCGATTGACAGGTTAGGCTTCTTTCTCCCTCAATCTCTTTCTCTCTTTCCCTCTTTCTCTGTCTCATCTCCTCCCTCGATCTCTTTCTCTCTCTCTCTGTCTCCTTCGATCTCTTTCTCTCTTTCTCTGTCTCCTCTGCAACAGTTAGGGTTTCTCTCTTTCTTTGTCTCCATCGATCTCCTTCTCTCTTCCTCTGTCTCCTATGCAACAGTTAGGGCTTCTTCGATCCACTCACGCATGTCTGGAGAGTGTCCCGGCGTGTCCGACTGGAAAATTTCAAAAAAAAAGGGGATACGTTAGAGAGAGTGTCAGACACGTGTTTACTGCGTGTCCGACGCGTGTCCGTGTCCGACACTCGTACGTGAGGCCTAGGGACGTGTCGGTGCTTCATGGGCTAGTCCTTTATGGATTCTGGGGCTACCAATTTACCATAAACCTACCACCACTACCACCTCACCTACTCCACTAAACCTAACCCACTACACCACTACCACCTCACCTACTCCACTAAACCTAACCCACTACACCACTACCACCTCCACTTCTCCCAAACACACTCCTATATAATAGGAATCCTTGTAATTGTAATATCTACACAAATACAATCAATCAATAATATACATCAATTTTTCCTGCATGGTATCAGAGCAAGGTTAAGCTCTTGGTATTCTTCGCCTTCCGGCGGGCGGCAACTTTGCCTTGACCGCCCGCCGGACCTCAACCAATTTGAGACCTCCATCAACTCGCAAGATCTCTCTCATACTTTCTCTTTCTAGAACAAGCCATGGCTCGAAACCATGCGGGTTGAAGCCAGATCTGTCATCAACTTTAACATGGTATCTGATCAGCTTTATCATGCAGCTCCAGATGGCGAAGCATCGTTACAGCACTCAACATTAGAGCTGTTGGGTTTGCCAGATTCTTTCCAGCAATATCAGGTGCAGAACCATGCACAGCCTCAGCAAGAGCAATGCCTCCCTCACCAATATTGCAGCTTGGTGTTAAGCCCAAGCCTCCAATCAACCCAGCACAAAGGCCACTGATAATGTCACCATACAGATTAGGCATCACTAGAAGGTCAAAAAGAGCTGGATTTTTCACAAGCATCATACAGCAGTTGTCAATAACAACTTCCTCATATGTTATGTCAGGATACTTCTCGGCAACTTCGCGACAACACTTAAGAAAGAGACCGTCAGTTTTCTGCATGATGTTGGCTTTGTGGATTGCAGACACTCTCTCTCTACCATGGGCCTTAGCATAGTGAAAGGCATATTCAGCCACCCTCTTTTCCTTTCTTTTTTTCCACTAGCCGACATACACCTGCATAAAGAGCCCCTTTTCTTTTTCCTTTTTTTATTTAATCCACCCCACTCCACTTTCTCTTATTTTAATATATCTCTATCTATATATATCTATGTTTCTTTTAATCTATTGCACAGCCCATTCTTATTAGTCTTATTATTATTCTTATTATTATTATTTTTTTGTTTCTTTTTTTATTTTTGCAAAAAAAAAAAAAAAAACAAAAACAAAAAAACAAAAAAAAAACAAAAAAAAAAAAAAACAACCAGGCATAAGACGACCTTGCACACCACACTCCTTTTATTCATGTCGGGGCTCCCCCCGTTCACCATTTTACATCAAAAAAAAAAAAAAAAAAAAAAAAAAAAACACAAAAACACAAAAACACAAAAACACAAAAACAAAACCACCACACCCACAGTGGGATTTTTTCTTCTTTACTCAGCCGCCGGTCTTTTCTTCTTGCCTCCGTCCTGGGTGGTCCTTGCCGGTGTTGCCTCTGTGCTTCCTAGACCACCAAGCAAGTTGCCTCCTCCCTGCTCCTCCACTACAGCATATGGTGGACCTCCAAATCGGAACATCACGGTTGCCTTCCGCTTCAGCTCCTTGTTTTCTGCCCTCAGCACACTTATCTCTGCTCGCGCATCCTTATACATGCGTTGGAGCAGAGCCAGCTGGGAGTTTAACTGTTGCACTTCATTTGTCCTACTCTGCAGCCGGTTCGACAAGTTTGTGACCGCCGTCATGGTTTCCACGCATGACTTCAGAGTATACTGATTAGCCTCAATATCAGTTTGCACCGCCATTTTTTGCTCCACCGACCGCATCGGAAAGTTCAATGGAGCAAAACCAGAGGTGTTTGGTTGCGGTTCACTGGCCACCGCACCAGTTATTTCTCTTGTGGGCTCGTTCAGTTCTGGAAAGAGCGTGAGCAGGTTCTGGGTAGCTGGACGGGAAGAAGAGGCCATGTTTTTGGGTTGCTAAGTGTTTCAGAGAAGGGTTGGTTTCCGGGTGTTTCAAGATTTGCAGAGACAAGCTCTCCGAGCGTTCAGAGGTTTCAGACTAGTATGCACAGCCTTCGCCTCAACCTTGTTTTAAATAGCCAGGGCCAGCCACGCGCATCGCGCGCCTCTTGACGCCCGACAAACTGGCACGCCTTTTCATGGCACATCTTTTGATAAAGTGGGCACGCCTTTTGATGGCACGCCTTTTGAAAGATTGGGCACACCTTTTGAGGGTGCGACTTTTTAGGGGTCCGACAAGACTCTGTAAACTGTCCCGACATTTGATTCCGGTTAGCTTTTCCAAGGGTCCGACAAGACTCTGTAAACTGTCCCGACATTGATTCCGGTTAGTTTCTACATGGGTCCGACAAGACTCTGTAAACTGTCCCGACATTGATTCCGGTTAGCTCCTTCATGGGTCCGACAAGACTCTGTAAACTGTCCCGACATTGATTCCGGTTAGCTCCTTTATGGGTCCGACAAGACTCTGTAAACTGTCCCGACATAGATTCCGGTTAGTTTCTACAAGGGTCCGACAAGACTCTGTAAACTGTCCCGACATTGATTCCGGTTAGCTCCTTCATGGGTCCGACAAGACTCTGTAAACTATCCCGACATTGATTCCGGTTAGGTTCTACAAGGGTCCAGCAAGACTCCGTAAACTGTCACCACAACTGTCACCACATTGTCTGCTACAACGGTCCGACATGACCCCATAAACTGTCTTCTACATCGGTCTGACACCGCCATCCAGTGTCCTCTACACCGTTATGCCACCACCATACAGTGTCCTCTACATGGTTATGACACCCCCATACAGTGTCCTTTACAACGTTATGACACCACCATCCAGTGTCTTCACCAATGGTCTGCCACGACCATACAGTGTCTCCTATCCTTTTTTATTTTTATGTATTTTCTTGTTTTGTTCCTCTCTTCAAACTCAAGTTGGTTAGTTTCTATCCTCCTTGAGTTTGCGGGGGGCTGTTAGAATTTACCATAAACCTACCACCACTACCACCTCACCTACTCCACTAAACCTAACCCACTACACCACTACCACCTCACCTACTCCACTAAACCTAACCCACTACACCACTACCACCTCCACTTCTCCCAAACACACTCCTATATAATAGGAATCCTTGTAATTGTAATATCTACACAAATACAATCAATCAATAATATACATCAATTTTTCCTGCAGATCATATGACTGGTGAGTTTTCTTTGCTTTCCTCTCCTGAACCCACCATTATTGCCCCATCTGTGTGTCTTGCTGATGGTTCTTACTCTTTTGTCCAACATAAGGGTGTTGTGTCTTTATTCCCTGTTATCACTTTATTTTCTGTGCTGCATGTTCCCAAGTTTGCTTATAATCTTTTATTTGTTAGTTGTCTTGCCAAAACCTTTAACTGCGTTGTCATCTTCTTCCCTTCATCATGTCTTTTACAGGACCTGAGTTCGAAAAGGATTTTTGGCATAGGATATGAGCGCGACGGGTTATACTACTTTGGGGATCCACCGGACCAGCCTTCGACTTTATCCAGTTTTCAGGCGTCTATTTTGCCTACTTTTATATCTTGTGTTTTTTCTGTTCAAACTTTAGAGTTATGGCACGCCCGTATAGGTCATGTTGACTTTCAATATTTATGTCAACTTTTCCCTTTATTAAATAAAGCTTGCAAGGATTCTAAATTTCATTGTGTTACTTGTGAGTTGTTTAAACATGTCCGTACTAGTTATATACCACATATGACACGGGCCCCTAGTGCTTTTGACCTTATTTATTCTGATGTTTGGGGCCCCTCTCATGTTTCTTCTTTTTCGGGTCATCGTTATTATGTGACTTTTATTGATGATCACACTAGGTGCACTTGGGTCTATTTACTTTGCTGCAAGTCTGATGTGTTTCCCATATGCGTTCAGTTTTTGCAAATGGTTAAGACACAATTTCATACAGTTGTTAGGAACATCCGCTTTGATAGTGGCGAGGAATACATCTCCAATGAGTTTCGTTTCCACCTTAATCGAACAGGTATTCTTCAACAACTTACATGTCCTCAGACCCCGGAACAAAATGGTGTGGCTGAATGTGAAAACCGTCATATTATGTTTGTTGTACATTGTCTTCTTCGTGGTATGTGTGTGCCCAAGTCTTATTGGCACATGGCTGTTCTTATTGCTGTCTATCTCATTAGTAGGACTCCTAGTCGTGTGTTACATGGCCTTACCCCATTCCATATTCTTATGCCTAATACTATCATTTTTCCTTTTTTACCTCGTATTTTTGGGTGTACATGTTTTGTTCAGGACCGCCGTCCCACTCGCACTAAGTTAGATGACAAGTCTATTCGTTGTATCGTTTTTAGGGTATTCCTCCATGTCTAAAGGGTATAGATATTTTGATCTTGTGTCTCGTTACTTTCACCACACTCTGGATGTAACTTTTGTTGAGGATCTTCCTTTTTTTAGTCTTAACCCCCCTTTGCAGGTTTCCCCTTCAACTACGCCGAGTGAACGTCGGGTCCCCATTTTAGACGAGGTTGCGGATGAGGTTGTCCCCTCCTCTCATTCTCTACCTTCGCCTCCTTCCCCTTCCTTGTAGGTATACTCTCGCCGCCCTCGTGCTCAGCCCTCTCCTGCTACCTTTCCAGCTCTTGGGTTAGGTAATTCTTTCTCTTTACATACACCTCCTTCCCTTCCTCATCGTAATCCTCCTCGGGATCAACATCCCCTCAACCGTTGGGGTTATCTGTGTAGTACTGATCATCCCATTTTCCAGTTTCTCTTATATGCCAAGGTTTCAGACTCATGTCATTCTTTCCTTGGCAAGCTTGAGTCTGAGTCTATTCCTCAGTCTGTGCTCGAGGCCCTTCAGAATCCAAAATGGGTGGCGGCCATGCAGACTGAAATGGTAGCCTTAGAACAGAATCATACTTGGGATTTGGTTCCTTTACCTTCTAGCGAGAGTACTATGGGTTGCAAATGGGTCTTTGCTATTAAGTACTTACCTGATGGTTCTATTGACTGTTATAAGGCCCGCTTAGTGGCCAAGTGCTTCACTCAAGTTCTTAGCAAGGATTTTGTTACAACCTTTGCCCTTGTTGCCAAGCTTACATCTATTCGTCTACTTATATCCCTTGCTGCATCCTATTCTTGGCCCCTTCATTAGCTTGATGTCAAGAATGCCTTTCTACATGGGGACCTTCTTGAGACGATTTATATGGCCGCTCTTGGTTTTCAAGCTGAAGGGGAGTATTCGGGGAAAGTATGTCGACTGCGCAAGTCTTTGTATGGCTTGAAGTAGTCTTCACGAGCTTGGTTTGGTCGTTTTAGCTCAGTCATCATCTCCATAGGCTTTGTTCAGTGCCATTTAGACCATACGTGCTTTATCTGTCGTAATTCTACAAGTCAATGTATAGTCTTGTTGGTTTATTTGGATGATATCATTCTCACTAGTGATGACTCTATAGGCATTGATAAAGTAAAACGGGATTTGGGAGACACCTTTGATATTAAGGATTTGGGAAATCTCAAGTATTTTCTAGGGATTGAGGTGGCTCGCTCACGGCAAGGGATCTCCTTATCTCAAAGGAAGTACACTCTTGACTTACTTGAGGATACTGGTATGTTGGGGTGTAAACCTGCTTCTACTCCTATGGATCCCAATGTCAAGCTCACATCAGAGTTTGGCGAATTACTAGAGAACCCAGGCATGTATCAGCATCTTGTTGGGCGTCTCATCTATCTGAACAATACTAGACCTGACTTGACATTTGCGGTTAGTGTGGTTAGCCAATTCATGCATGCATCTCGTAGAGAACATCTTGATGTGGTTCATCACATCTTGAGATATTTGAAGACCTCTCCTGGCTTGGGATTGTTCTTCACAGCTGATCCTTAATCTAGACTCCTGTTTTGCTGATGCTAACTATGCAGGATCTAGAACGGATAGGCGTTCTACTTTTGGTTTCTGTACCTTCTATGGTGATCATCTTATATCATGGAAAAGTAAGAAGCAAGCGGTTGTTTCTAGGTCTTCTGCAGAAGCTGAGTATAGGGATGTTGCACAAGGCAATTGTCAGATTCTATGGCTACGTTCTATTTTGGCAGAGTTGGGATTTGAGGAGATTGCTCTTGTGTCTTTGTTTTGGGACAATAAGTCTGCTATTTTTCTGTCTTCTGATTTTGTCCTACATGAGCGTACTAAGCATATGTTTATATACATTTCATTCGAGAGAAGGTTCGGATTGGTATTGTGAGACCATCCTTTGTCTCTTCTTCTCTGCAGTTAGCAGATATGTTCACCAAGTCTGTAGGCCCAACATTGCTCCAATCGTCTATCGGCAAGCTGCATTTATTGAATAGCTTTACACCAGCTTGAGAGGGACTATTGGAATTAGGAAATAGTGATAATTATGGTAGTGTTAAATTAGGAAATAGTGAATATTGTAATTATGCTAGTGTGTATAACATCTGTGATTGTGTCAATCACAGATTTAATGCCTTTTTTTATTTTCGTTTCCTATTTTGTTCGTTTCCTATTTTGTAATATTGTTTCATTATAAATACAAGGCTCTACTTCATTCATAGATAAGCCAAAACAATTCTTTTCATCCTTTTTATATAAGGTACAAGTATTTTTGGTTATCTTCTTCTCTAATCTTTGATTTATGTTCTATTATTAAGGTGCCTAATGGAACAATGTTATGTTGAAATCATCATAAATCAGGTGTCTCCCAGAAACTTATTGCTTGACATGAACTAGAAATCTTTTTTGTATTTTTATTTTTTTCCCTGTTTTGGTTGGTTTTGGATAAAGATTAGCTTTTTGTATTCATCAAACATTATATATTGGTTGTTTGGTGCCTCCCCTTGATTTTTTATTTTTTGAAAAAGAAAACATTTCATATGATTCTCTTTCTTGGAGTTCAGCATCTTTAACTTTTGTAAATATAACCTATTACTTCCAGGATTTTCAAGTAGAACTTATTTAAGTATATAAACTTTTTTATTTGCCTCAGTTTCCGTAATTTTTAAGCAGAACTTTTTAAAGTTCTATTATATTGCTCTGAATTTGTTTCAGTCTTGACTCCGTTAGTTGTAGATTGGCCTACCAGATCATCAGTTCACATTCTAAAATAACAAAGATACAAACTTTCAATCTTTTAATAAATATAGATTGTATTTCCATTGTTATATTCAACAGCAGTCTTTCAGAAGTGTCCTGATATGATATCAGCTCTTTTCAGATCCTAGGAGAAAGTTCATCTGTAGTTGATTCAAAGGACCAAGATGTTGATGGACATGTTTTAGTACAATATTATGGAATACATGAGAGGTAAGCTTATGATTGGTTGGTGATGATGGTTTTATCTATCCTTAGAGCTGTGAAAATCTAGGGTAGCTTCCTAGTTTTAAGTTTTATGAGCTAAAATTTTGACATCACTTTTCAGTGCTTGGGTTGATCCAGCTAGAGACCTTTCACAGTTTGATGATGTGAGTACTGTTTTCCTACTTCTCTCAAGGACCATTTATAACTCTTGCCTCATAAGTAGTGACTTGTACCATGATATGTTTTGTTGTTCTGTGATTAGAGATAAGTTCATGATTGCAACAATTTCTTATTTTTAAGAAGCATTGACACTTCTAAGAAGTTGTTGACCCTCATTAAAATGTGTCCTATTACTTCTTTTAATTTTTTAGACTTGGAAATATTTCAGACGCTTGCAGGACACGTATCCATCAGTTGAAGACATAGAAAACACATGGCAAGTCTTAAAAAAAAAAAAAAAAAAAAAAACTTGGGAGCCAATGATTAAAATCAATACAATGTGGATTTATATCTATTAATTCCTCCTTGTTTATGCTTTTAATTTTAGGAACTCTTAAGCTTAAAACTTCAAATTATTATTATTTTTTGTGAATTAAATTTGTTAAAATAGATTTTAGGACTTATGCTCAAACTTTTTCACCAATATATACTATGCAGAAATTAATTCTTTATTATTTTGATGAAATGAAATATAAATATATTTGTAATGTAAAAATGCAGTGGTTATTATCTTCATATACATACGTACATACACTACTTGTGTCATCCCTGCTGTGACATGGCCTATTTTTTGGAAATTGCCATCAGCATGTATATACGCTGTATGTGTTGGTGTCCCTTTTTTCTTCTTTCTTTCTTTCTCTAAATATAGTGTAAAGGAGTGAATTTTTCTCTGGAACTTAATGATATCACCCTTTTATGAGCTAGATTTGTTTGATTTTATTGACACAATCTGATTCCTACCCTTGGTACTCCACACATGGATTTCACTGTTTTGGTTTTCCCAGTGCTTTGAAGAAAGGAGTTGCAACCCTGTGGAAGAGTTTCAGGATGCCTTGAAACAAGTATATTGTTATATCAAAGATCTTGTATTCGATAATTCTTATTGTTTCTACTGCTGACCCAATTATATATATGTATTCTGTTGTAATTCTTATCTAATTGCAGGCCTTACGCCAGAGGGCATGCCAAAGTTTGGGCAAGCAGTTTATTGGATCCTCTGATGATCCTAATTGTTCACGTCAACAAGACCAATCACCTGGTATGTACTGTTTATTCTGTATATTCTCAACCATTTTTGTCGGAGCCAGGTAGACAAAACTCGGTAGATATAGATCTGTGATATCTATGAGTGGCATTAACTCTGACCTTTTTTGCGTTCTATTGAGTTGGTCCTCCACAATGTTACAATCTAATGAGAAACTACAAAACAAAGGATCACGTTGTTGCTATTTATATAGTTCCACCTGAAAATTATATTTGGGATGGTTTTCAAATTTTGGATTCATGTTCATAAGGGATTTGACGGGGATTTTTACGTGTGATCTGTCAGACTATTTAACGCACAACCCTCTTCCTTTATTTAGGCTTGAGACTGGCTGTATAAAAGATTAAACACTAAGCACGATACAAGCGGAGTTAAATTAACTGAGCATATATCCCTTGATAGAGCTGAATGGCGAAAAAATGGTTCAAGTAGCTGATTCCACGTCATTGGGACACAAGGCTTAGTTTGGTTTAGTTTTCATATTTACTCTTTTCTAGTCTGTAGTTGAGTTGCTTCTTTTTCACCTTCCCTTGATCTCATACAGGCTTATCCATATAAAAAAGTTGAGGGTGCCAAATCAACAGGCTCTTTTTTAGCATTTAAGAACATGTAAATGGCATAATGGCTAGAGTTTTTGAAACACCATATATATGCTTTATAGATAATAACAATGAATCAATGATTACAAATCTCTTCTTGAGCCTCAACCTCAAATAGTCTCTGACATACAGGAACTTCCTTTTCCCTGTGTTTGGTTAGGGGATTTGGGGAGCGATTTGAAAAGGGAAAGAGAAAAAGTGTGTGAAACTAGGTGAAATAGAGGTATGCTTTATTCATATTTCACCTACCTTTTCCATTTCTCTTTCCAAAACCCTCTTCAAATCCCCCAACCAAACACAGCATTAGTGTTCTCACCTCATTGTTTATGTTACTTGGATCTTATTGTACACTATGAAGCACGGACACCCCAAGATGGATTCCGTGTCTGTGGACACAGTGGGGATACACGGTCCGCATGTCCGACACGCCACACGGTGTGGTAATTTTTTTAATTATTAGTTTTTTTGAAGGACATGTTAGGGACACTTCGTGGACAAGCGTGTCCTACGTTTGGACACACCTCAGGACACATTTGTAGTTTTTTTTTTTCCCTATAATTTTATAAAGTTGATTTGGGGTCAAAGTAAAATATATGAAAACATGCATCCGCATATAAATTAAAAGGGTAAATTACACTCACTTCCTTGAGGTTTGAAGAAAATACAATTAGTTCCACACTTTTGACATAATTTCATTGAGCTCCCTCAATGCATTAATTCACATAATATTCAAGTATTTTTTTATCAGTAATTTGTTAGTTGTATGAATGAAAAAATGATGTTATCATTTCTTTTCTACTAAAATGTATATTTGTCTTTGTTTATTTCAATGTCTACCTATCATTGATATTAGTTTGGGTCGCTTTAGTCATACTAGAAGAGAGTTAATGTAATTATATCAAAAGTGTGGGGCTGATTGTATTTTTTTCAAACCTCAAGGGAGGTGAGTGTAATTTACCCTAAATTGAAAATATATTATACACCCATATAAACATATACATATACATCGATGCCTCTCATATCTATGTATCCTCAATTTATATTCGTATACAGTATACATAGTAAATAAAAAAATATTTTTTGCCTTATGTATCATGTCTGTGTCTGTGCTTCGTAGGTTGTACATATTAGCCAGTAAAATTAGTTCAAGTATAAAGACTACTTTCAAAGGAAGATTTACTCTGTAGTATCTTTGCCTGCAATTCTAAACTTCTGATTCTGGCATTAACAGATAAGTGGAATTCATCAAGTTCTAGCAGAACAGAAAGTGATTGCCTGGAAAGGAGAAGGGGCAAGAGAGAACGGAAACCAAAAGTTCGCTTTGATGTGAGTTGCAATCACAACATATATGATCTGTCAGTGAAAAATGTTTATTGACTGACTGTTCCCTTCACCCTTTGTCCAGGAGGTGACTTATCCATTGCAGTCAGTGAGAAAGATCCGCCGGTTCAGGATAATGCGGTTTCTTGGCCTTGCAGCTCCAATTGGCTCTCCTTTTTTGCCGACTCACAATGTAAGAATTGCTTCTAGATAGTGTAGATTTTTCAAATATTTATTTATAAATTTAATATAAAAGCATTAATATGTTTCTATTTCTATATGCTTTTGAGGATTACTTAAAGAGTGTTATTTGGTTATTAATTTTGTAAAGAATAAACTATTGTTGGAATAATTTAAGTACCTCTCTTTGTAAAAGGATATATGTAAGTTTATATATGTAACCAGGGTTTGGACTCTTCTGTTCTCTTTCTCTCTCTCTCTACCCCCGCTATTTTATTTTATTTTTTGATGATGTTGGACTCTACAGTTGATGCAACAACTTTTGAATGTACATGAGTTGTCCAATGACAAAACCCATATCCTAAGCTACAAAATGGTCTTTTTTTATGCATCCAACGGGCTGGCCAAGTGGGACTTGGGTGGTGTTCTCATCTTAATGGTTAAGAATTTATGTTTTGAGTAGATGGTGTGAAATTTATTTGGTAAAAGGTCTGAAGCAATTTCCCTAAAAGATGTTTTAATTTAGGAGAACTATCTTTGTGTTGATATTTGAAGAGAAACTACAAGGTTTACCTTGAGCTCATTCTTTTAATATCTCACTTTATTACCTACAAGGGTTGTTAATTTAACAAAGTTAGGATTGTTGCGTATATTTCAAATTTGATTGGGTGCTGCAAGGTATCAAATTTTCATTTCCAAAATCAATATCTCACAAATACCTTATGTTCGTCGTGCTTCTAGTGCTATAAGGATGGTTACTATGTTTTATCAATGATCTTTCATTCCCAAGGAGTGTGTGAATTGGAGTAGGTATTTTTGAATGCTTGTTATTAATTTCTGGTTATGCAATATATTGATTGCTTTTCATTCAGTAGCTGCTTTTTCTTCCCCTTTTGTCTGGTCCAACAACAGCATGAAGTGATTACACATTTTTGTGATTTTGATTTTCCATTGGAAACAATGTACATCTAAATTGTCTACCAAAATATGTTTATAGTGTGCATGTATAATGCTATATGGAACCATATTTTCTATTGTATGTAGTTTACAATGTGATGTGTTATCATTGCATTGATAATATACTTGAGTAATTAGATGAGAACTATTAGATAATACATTAATGTGACATGAGATGGTAAACTAGATGTGGTAGAGAAGATATAGCATTAGTAAGCATTACTCAAACATTTTATAGGGGTACATTCTTCTCTCCTGTGAACTAGCTGTACTATATGAAGTATATGTTTGGATGGGCTTTGTTTGGGATGTGAGTTGGCTTTTTGACTTTTTAGTTGCCTAGGGTTAAAATAGCTTCGTTTGGGATGAATTTTTTGGTTTTTTTGACTTTTACAAGAGAAAAAATGAAATGATTATGGTTTGGATGTGATAACTTTTAATTTGAGATTAAAAAGTTTATTTTGTCTTTTTGAGACTATTTAAACCTCAATCCATCCTTAACCCACATGCCAAACCAAAGACAAAATGAGGGGATTTCAGGTTATAGTTGACAGAAATGTGTAAGAAGGTTGGTTATCAGAAAAGGATCTGGAGAGCGGATGTAGAGAGGGTTGGGGTTTTGATCCTAATCCCCGGACTATTATGTTATAGCCTCTCTAACCCTTCAGTCTTTTACTAGCTAAAGTCCCAACCTAACCTTAGTTAAGCTGCTGGCGAAAGAATGAACATTGTGGGTTGTGGCAAAGGCTCTAAGAATGCAGTGGAGAATGATTTTTGTGTTTTTGAACATTTTATTGTTCTTCATTAAAAAGGAAAAAAAAAACCCACAAAAATCTGAAGTTGAACTAACGTTTATTACATTGGGAGCAATTCCCAGAATAGGCAGTCAAAAAGTGTATGAATTTAGGTATGAATTTGCAAAGGGAAATGAAAAAGTGGATGAAACGTAATTATATTTCATAATTTCAAGGGGTTGGTTGGTTTAGTGGCGTAGTTTGGGGCCTGATGATGTATTCTTTTCAAATCTCAAGTTCAAGTCTCACTAGGTGCTTTCAACTCTTTGGGGGTACACTCGAGAGCTCTGTCTGAGATTTGCCTAATTCACGTGGATAGAGGGCTTTACGTGAGTTTCAGGATTAGTTGAGATGTGTATAAATTGATCAAGATACCCGGTCATAAAAAATATTGTTATATTTTATTCATATTTCACTCATTTTTTTTTTGTTTCTTTCCCAAAATCTATGTTCCAAACACTACATTATTGACCAATAACAAAAAGACTTCTGACTAATTCACATTCAACACAAACTTAAGAATATTAAATGTAAATTATAAACTAATGTTAATATGGTTTAAAAACATGAGCAATGCAGTGGCCATATATTTTTCTATTATTTTAGTTTAGTTGTTAATATTGGACATAATATGAGTGATGAGACTCATTACGTCAATATTTTATTGACAAATAGGATAATAGGCATAATATGGCATAAAAAGTTAAAAATATTGTATATTTTTTTATTACACGAACTTTTATACAGTATATGCAATTTATTTAAATTCCATAATATGCGCCTTAAAAAATATATTAACAAAATTCAATTATTTATTGGTTAAGGCTTTAATAAGTAGCTTCTTGGATGTATCACTTACCTTGTCCTTTTCTTGGGTAAGAGCATCTTTAACGGTGAATCATTTATTTTATTAAATTTGAATAAAAATTTGCGTAAAAATTTCATCTGATATTCAACACTCCAACCGAGCATTTTTGGCTATTATCAACACATAGGTCAATCGGGGGGACGATTGGGGGATGACCGGCCGGACGTTCGGCCGGTCGATCGGCAAAAGCAATCCATCACCTCCGAGAGTATGCTTTGCTCTGGAAAGTTTTCTACTAACCGGATGACGTCCGGCCGGTTTTGCAAAACCAACGGCACCAAACAGTGAAATGCCCACACATCTTCTATTTAGTGAAAACATTTTTAATATTCTCAATTTAATACCGATTTAATGAAACTGTTACAACTAATAACTTTGGTACAACATTAGAAATGGCCTAAGCAATCACTTACCTAGTCTGTTGTATATAATTGCAGGCTTTAATCAAAGTCATGATTAGATGCATAGGGGTAATAGAACAGACAAACAACAAGATCTTCATCCTTTTGGCATTTTAAAAATATTTAATTCCTCTCATACCCAAGTTCCTTGTTTTCAAAGGCAACAAAATCTGTAACTCTACATGTTTGGTCGAATGATCAAGAGTTTTTCTTTGAACAAGTAGAATGATAAAGATTTAAGATTAAAATTCAAATCTTATGGTTTGAGTCTTTTCAATGAATGTTTAGAGCAACAAAATCTGTAACTCTACATGTTTGGTCGAATGATAAAGAGTTTTTCTTTGAACAAGTAGAATGATAAAGATTTAAGATTAAAATTCAAATCTTATAGTTTGAGTCTTTTCAATGAATGTTTAGAAATTTGTTCGATCATTAATTTTAGAGACTCAAAATTAGTTGAGACATTTAGTTAAAAAAAAAAAAAAAACACAACATCATCCATTAAATATTTTTGTCTTTGCATGGACACTCCACTTCAGGGCATATATATTTATGAAAATAAGGTGACGGCAATTATTGTACCAACTTCATTAAACTCGTTAATAGATGGCCAGTGACGGACAGAGGGAGAACATTGGGGGCGACACTCCTACTAGGAGTGGCAGACCAATTGATCTTGACGTTGAAGGAGACAACCACAGTACAGAAAATCATGACCAGGGTTACGGAGAGAAAGACGTCGGCCAGGAGGGAGGTACTTCGAAGCGAACAGACCAAAGCAAGTACTATAACGAAGATAACCTTCAAGTATGGAGGGATAGGTGCCTATGGAGAGATGAGGAAGTAAAAGACTTGGCAAACAAATTGGCAGACCTACAGTCAGTGGTCAACTTCATGATGCAAAACAATGTTATGCAGCCACCATACCCGCTGCAAGATACGCCGATGCCGGCAATTAACACCCAGAAGGGTGGAAGGAAAGCAATCCCCGAAACCCCTCAGCACACCAGGAGTGGAAGGCACTCACACCGACCTTCTAGGGAAGTCGGACGAGAGGAGCCGAGGCAAGAAGAGTCCCGAAGAATGAAGGATCCAGGGCCCAAAGAACATCGGCATGTTCAAGGGCAGGCACTCTGCTTTGACACAACCCATGGAGAAAGATCGAAACGGGCCCACCACGAGGCCGAAAGCAGTGTGCCAAAAAGATTGAAGTCCAGAGATAGCTGAGCTCCAGGTAGGAGTAAGGAGGACTTGAGGGATTACCTCAAAAGGAGGCAGCAGAATGTTGAAGCCGAGGTGACATCCCCAGTTAAGCCGAGAACACCGTTCTCGGTGGAACTAGAAAAATTTGAAGCACCAAAGAGATTCAGTATGCCAAGGTTCCAAATTTATGATGGTAAGTTAGATCCCAACTTTCATGTTGGACTATACCTGAACTCAATGGCATTATACAGTGGGAACGAGCCGTTGCTCTGCAAAGTATTTCCCTCATCCTTTGGGGAAATTGCATCTGATTGGTTCCATAAACTACCGAAGGGAAGCGTAAAGACATGGGAAGGCCTGACCGAGATGTTTGTAGCCAGGTTTATAACGAACAAATTACAGCCCTTGAGGGTCGACGCCCTGATGGCTTTAAGAATCACCAAGGAAGAAGGCCTTAGGGCCTACGTGAAGAGGTACTACGAGGTGTTCAATCGAATACCCGAATGCAACCAAGAAGTGGCGGTCGTGTCTTTCAAGAACGGCCTGAAAGATGACTGCCCACTACGGAAGTCTCTGGCAAAAACATTGCCAAAAAGCATGGAGGAACTCATGGCGAGAATCGAGAAGTACGCCAGAGCCGAGGAAGATACGTCGGGAAACAAAGAGATAAAGCAGGAGAAGGGAAACGGCTCGCCGAAGCGAGGTTGAGGTACCAACGGGCCGACCAAACAAGAAACAGAATTGAAGGGTAAACAGGCAGTGACGACGGTGTTTCGAATCCCTATCCATAAAGTCCTGGACCAAATACGAAATCAACCCTATTTCAGGGCACCGGCAAGAGCACCAGAGAAATTTATGGGAAGAAACGTTGGTAGGCGCTGTGCTTACCATAATGAAGAAGGACATCCAACTCAGGGTTGCAGAGCCTTAAAAGCACACTTAGAAGACCTAGTAAGGCAAGGCCATCTGAAGGACCTTGTTGATGAGGCCAGGACAAGAGAAGAACAGACAAGTTTGCCTCAAGCACCAGCAGCACCGCCTCCCCTAGCACAGCAACCACAGGTAGGAGGACCACGAGTGGTTAATGTAATCCACTCAAAGGTGAACGAAAGCAACATTCGGGGAGAAACCCAAAGAGTAAAACACCTGCAGCATGTAAACCAGGTCGGATACAAAAGACCTCGACCTGAAGAATGCCAAGGACCAATGATAACTTTCACTGAAGCTGACCTGGAGTTGGTCCAACATCCGCATAATGATGCCTTGGTAGTGTCTCTCCAGGTTGGGGAATGCCAAGTGAAACGCATCCTGATAGATCAAGGCAGCTCTTGTGACATCATGTACGTCAAATGTTACAAGGAGTTGGGCCTTCACCCAGACAACATGGAGCAATCGAATGGCCCGATGGTCGGCTTCAACGGAACGCCGACGTGGCCACTTGGCACAACAAGCTTGGAAGTTCAAACCGGCATGAAGAAAATCAAGACGGAATTCATTGTGATTGATACGCCCTCACCGTATAACATCATCTTGGGAAGGCCTTGGTTGCATGCAATGGGGGCAGTTCCCTCAACGTTGCATCAACTATTACGGTTCCCAACAAAACATGGGATTGAAGAAGTCAGAGGAGATCAACTACAGGCAAAAAGTTGTTCCATGGCAGCAATGAAGTCTACTTGTAGCATTCAAGAGCCAAAAGAAGCAGAGATTGAAGATGAGGACATAGAGGTCCTAGAAGATGTCGGCAAGGAGCCAACCGAAAAGAGTGAAGAGACACTAAAGAAAATCCTTGTCCAGGAGGGCGACGAAGAACGCTTCTTTCTTCTCGGTTCAGGCTTAGCCGAAGAAGAGGAAAGAGAACTAGAAGATTTTTTGAGAGCCAACATTGAGGTGTTCGCCTGGACACCTTACGAGATGCCTGGCATTGACCCCGAGGTCACTTGCCACAGACTGAATGTCGACAGGTCGGTAAAACCTATGATTCAACGAGCCAGAAGACCGACGTTGATGGACGTCGAAGCAGTAGAAGAAGAAGTAGATATACTTCTGGAGGCCAGGGCCATCCGAGAAGTTCACTACCCAACTTGGCTATCCAACACAGTAGTGGTGAAAAAGAAGAACGGCAAATGGAGGGTTTGTGTAGACTTTACCAGCCTTAACAAAGCCTGCCCCAAAGATAGCTTTCCTCTGCCCAAGATTGACCAGCTCGTAGACGCTACTTCAGGGCATGAAAGGATGAGTTTTCTGGATGCATACAGGGGGTACTACCAGAATGCCATGTACCCTCCAGACGAGGAGAAAACCGCGTTCATCACCCCTAAAGGCCTGTACTGTTACAAGGTAATGCCTTTTGGGTTGAAAAACGTAGGAGCAACTTACCAAAGGTTAGTAACAAAAATGTTCAAGCACCTGATTGGCAAAACGGTAGAAGTCTACATCGATGACATGGTCGTGAAGACCAAGAAATCTAAGGGTCATCTTGCCGACCTAAAAGAGGTCTTTGTTATACTCAAAACATACCGGTTCCGACTCAACGCATCAAAGTGCGCATTTGGCATTGGATCAGGTAAGTTTTTAGGGTATCTGGTAACGAGAAAGGGCATTGAGGCCAGCCCAGACCAAATCAAGGCCATCCTAGAGCTGCAGAGCCCGACGTCGGCAAAACAGGTTCAGATGCTTACTGGAAGGGCCGCAGCCCTAAATAGGTTCATCAACAGAAGCTCAGATAAATGCAAACCCTTCTTCAACTTGGTGAAAAAAGCCACAGACTTTCTGTGGACAGAAGAATGCGAAGCCGCCTTAACCGACCTAAAGAAGTACTTGACCACAACTCCGGTTTTTTCCAATCCAGAACCAGGGGAAGAACTGTTTTTGTACTTGGCAGTTTCAGAACACGCAGTAAGTGCAGTACTAATTTGAGAAGAAAAAGGGGAGCAAAAAGCTGTTTATTATGTTAGTAAAACCTTGGCCGATGCAGAAACAAGGTATCTACCACTGGAGAAATTAATGCTAGCCTTAATAATGGCTTCAAAGAAGTTGAACCATTACTTTCAGGCGCACAAGATTGTGGTACTAACAGAGCACCCACTGAAGTTCTTGTTGCAACAAGGAGACTTAACAGGAAGGATAGCAAGATGGGCAGTAGCCCTAGGCCAGTATGACCTGGAGTTCAGGCCAAGAACAGCAATTAAATGCCAAGTTTTGGCCGACTTCGTGGCAGAATTCACACCCGAAACCATTGAACATCGGACTCCGTTGAGCCAGGATGAGCATTGTCCTAGCAAGCAAAAGGAATCCCAGCCTAGGGCAAAAGAACAAAGGAAGGAAAAACTCAGACCCTGCAGCATTTACATCGGCGATTCATTCAGACTGTTCGTCGATGGAAGTTCGAACCGACAAGGAGCGGGGGCAGGAGTACTGCTGATATCTCCAGATGGAGAAATAATAGAACAGTCCATCCGTTTGGGGTTCAAGGCCTCAAACAATGAAGCGGAATACGAAGCATTAATTGCAGGGTTAAAACTGGCAGCAGCAGCAGAAGCAGATGAGGTAATAGTTTTTTGTGATTCACAACTTATTGTTAACCAGTTCACAGGTGAATTTACAGCCAGGGACGAAAGGATGTCGGCATGTGCAAAAGAGGTCATCAGATTGGCAGCCCTATTTCAAAACTGCCGACTACTTCAAGTTAGCCGAGATGACAACACCCATGCCGACGCGTTGGCAAACCTGGCAAGTTCAATGCAGACTGGAAAAACAAGAACAATTATGATCGACTATATGTTGGGCCCGAGCATAGAACCAAAGATCACAGAACAAGAAGCAATGTGTGTGGACATGGGGCCAAGCTGGATGGATGTAATTGTTGCATTCTTGAAAGAAGGAAAGCTGCCAGAAGATCGTAAAGAAGCACACAAAGCCAGGCTGAAATCGGCAAGATTCTGTCTGACAGAAGATGGACACCTCTACAGAAGGTCCTTTACTGGACCACTTTTAAGGTGCGTACACCCTTTGCAGGTTGAAGATTTCCTGTATAAAATTCATGAAGGAATTTGTGGAAGCCATGCTGGGGGCAGATCATTAGCCCACAGGGCCATTACCCAGGGGTATTGGTGGCCATACATGCAGAAGGATGCTGAAGCCTACGTAAAGAAGTGTGAATAATGCCAAAAGTTTGCACCTTTGATACATCAGCCAGCCGCTGACCTAAACCCAGTATCCAGCCCTTGGCCGTTTGCCCAATGGGGCATGGATCTGGTTGGGAAACTTCCCTAGGCAACTGGGCAGAGAAAATACTTGCTGGTAGCAACAGATTACTTTACGAAGTGGATAGAGGCAGAGCCTCTTGCCAAAATCCGAGATGTGGACGTCAAGAACTTTATATGGAGAAATATCATCACCAGATTTGGGATTCCAAGAGCAATAGTTGCCGACAACGGAACACAGTTTGATAGCAAACTCATCAAGAAATTTTGTGCGAAATTCAAGATCAAGAATTACTTTTCAACACCAAGTTTTTCCCAAAGCAATGGGCAAGCAGAAGCATCCAACAAAGTAATTTTGGATGGAATAAAAAAGAGGCTGCAGGCAGCAAAAGGAAAGTGGGTAGACTAGTTGCCCAACGTACTTTGGGCATATCGGACTACGTCAAGAAGATCAACAGGGGAATCCCCCTTTGCCATGGCATATGGCATAGAAGTAGTCATTCCATTGGAGATCGGCATCCTAGGGATCAGAACCCAGGGAGTAGAGAATGGCACCAACGATATAATCTTAGCCCGAGATCTGGATCTTTTGGAAGAACGAAGAGAGAAAGCTGCAATTCAGCTCGCAGTATACCAACAACAGCTTGCCAGAGCTTACAACAAGAAGGTCAATCCAAGAGATTTTCAAGTCGGCGACCTAGTCCTGAGAAATGTCGTCGGCAACAAGAAAGATCCCAGAGAGGGCAAGCTTGGCCCAAACTGGGAAGGACCCTACAGAGTTACTTCGGTATTAGGCAACGGAGCTTATCGGCTTGAAGATAATGAGGGCAAAGCATTGCCAAGACCTTGGAACACTTGTAATTTGAAATTCTTCTGTCATTAGATGTGCAGAATTTTTGGCCGATGTCATCAATAAAATCTTTTTCCTTTTTCTTTAAAACACATACGATTGATAAAGTTACATATTGGTATTTTTTGAAACATGAATAATGAGAACCCAAGAAGAACTCAGGTTCACATTGGGGGCAGAGAAAAGCCAGAGATTATTCCTTAATTCACTTGTTGAAATTTGTAGCAATTTACAAGTTGGAATTAAGCTGATTCGTTATCTTCACTTGTTGAAATTTGTAGCAATTTACAAGTCGAAGTTAAGCCGAGATTATCCCTTAATTCACTTGTTGAAATTTGTAGCAATTTACAAGTTGGAATTAAGCTGATTCCTTATCTTCACTTGTTGAAATTTGTAGCAATTTACAAGTTGAAGTTAAGCCGAGATTATTCCTTAATTCACTTGTTGAAATTTGTAGCAATTTACAAGTTGGAATTAAGCTGATTCCTTATCTTCACTTGTTGAAATTTGTAGCAATTTACAAGTTGAAGTTAAGCTGAGATTATTCCTTAATTCACTTGTTGAAATTTGTAGCAATTTACAAGTTAGAATTAAGCTGATTCCTTATTTTCACTTGTTGAAATCTGTAGCAATTTACAAGTTGAAGTTAAGCCAAGATTACTGTTTCTCTTCGCTTGTTGAAATTTGTAGCAATTTACAAGTCGAAGTGAAACCGAGGTTATAGTTTGCACACTTATAGCAATCTACAGGTTGGTCCACCCAAAGAAGATGCTTAACACTTGTTGAAATTTGTAGCAATTTACAAGATAATGTTAAGCCGACATATGATCATCTGTTGAAATTTGCAGCGATTTACAGGTTGAGGTAAAAGCTAAGTATATTGTTTAAACACTTGTTGAAATTTGTAGTAATTTACAAGTAGATTAATGCTTAAACATTTGTTATAACCTGAGAAAAGTTTATAGTATATGATAACACTTGTTGAAATTTGTAGCAATTTACAAGTAGGCTAGACCGAGATCACCGTTTAAACACTTGACTAAAACTTGAGAAAAAATTTGAAAAGTTAACATTGAGTAGTACATGTTTCATACTTGTTAGAATTTATGAAAAGTTTGCAGGTCAGTATCTTGCCGAAGTAAAAGTTCTGTTGCTATTATACCCGAGGTATGTAACCCCGAGAAGATTGCACAAGGAAGGAAAGAAATATGTAAATCATGCAAAAATATTCTAAGTATAGAAGCCACACAGAAGCAATCAAAGAAAAGATAAAAATTCAAGCGTTAAGAAAAGGAAAGCTGAGTTAACATTTACAAAATTAGGAGGCACGTCGGCCACGCAAGAGCTTACATTGTTCAGAAAGATAAAGGAAAAAACAAAATACAAGTAAGCAAAAGAAGAACATAAAGCTAAGGGTCTTCTCCTCCAGATTGTTGGATTTGGAGATCAAATACAACCTCGGCCTCCTTCTCTGCCGCTATTTCGGCGTCAATTTCCTCAAGAGTTTGTTCGACAGTCTTAACCTTGGAAGGGATGTCGACTGGAACAGTGTCAGGAACAGCTTCAGGAGTGGTCTCCTTGATAACCTCTTCATCCTCCTCATGAGTCAAGTCTAGGACTTGATCCTCCTGAGGAGGAGACTTGGTCTCATTAGTATCCTTGGGCTTCCTTACCAAAGCTTCATCGTCATCCTTATCCTCATCCTCAGATTCAGACTCAGATTCATCTTCAGCTTGGCTTGGAGGTGGAGGTGGAGGAAATGGCAGAGGAATATCATCAGCCTTGCGCAATGGCGAGTCATCTGGGATGTTGAGCTTTTTGGCAAGGGCCATCCAACCAAGGGAGAAGCCCCTGTTGCATGCCTGCCTAACTTGCAGTTTGTACTCCTCAGTGACGTCGGCCATTCCCTGAGAGTAAGCCTTCTCATCAGCTTCTTTAATCTCAGCTTCTTTGGTGGCCAGAGCCTTTTGAAGCTCTTTCTCAGCCTGGGCCTTTTTGACCTCGGCCTCTCTCTTCTCGGCCTCAGCAACTTTTTTGATGGCCTCAGCAGACTCGGCCTTTTCTTCGGCTAGGGTTTGGGCTTTGGTGGCAGCCTTAGCCTGGTCTTCCAGTTTTTTCATTTTTAGCTGAAGAGTTCTGCTCTCCTTTTTAAGAGCAGAAACCTCCCTCTTCATGTCGGCCAACCTCTCCCTTGTTTTAAAAGCTTGCATGGAGAGGGAGTGGGCATGTTGGATGGCCTGAAAGAACTTAAGGCACAAATTGTTACAAAAATTCTACAAATTAAGAAAGAAAACAGATTTCAACACAAAGGCACTTACTTGGACAGAGTGTTGCAGCATGAAGGCGTAGTTCTCATACTCACTCATCTTGGCATTTCGCTCAAGATCTCCTGGGAGGAGTAGAGCAGTACTTAGGGCCACGCTGACGTTTACGTCATCAGCATTGTCGCTGGCTAGGATTGGCTTATCTTCTAGAGTAATCTCTGGTCTCCAAGGGACTTTTGGTACTCTAGACCCGAGGTCATCGCAGACGATGACCTCGGCTTCTTTGATTGGGTGGATTCTGATGGATGGGCCTCAGCAGACCTTTTTGTGGAGGTAGAAGCAGTCTTTTTACTCTCAGCCAATTGAGAGATGGGCAGAGCATCCTCAGCTTCAATCTCAGCGGCTTTGGCCTTGGGCTGAGCCTTTTTAATTCTCTTCGGCTTTGGTGGGGGCATGGTTTGCGTCAGTTGAGCATCAACATCGGTGGGAAGGTCGGCCAGGAGATCTTGGGCAACAGGCTTCGGGCGACCCATCTCAGCAGTTTTGACGAGTCGTCGCCGACGTTTTCTTTCTGGTATTGGAATTAAGTATGGGCAGAAGTTGTTGGTTGGTCGGCTGGATCAGAGGTTGACCCTTGGTCAGCCTGAGATGTTGATGCTGTTTGCAGAGTGGTAGCAGAGGGGGGAGACAGGCTCTTCTTCTTTCTTTTTGGGACGTCGGGCAATGTGGATTTGTATGTTGGAATAAAATTCAGCAACAGGGGAGCCTTGCGCTTGTGGATTGGAAGATCTAGGAGCTTCTTTAAATCTTTTCCTGGGAAGAAGGATTGGCGGAAGTTTTTTGGTGGCTAATGAAGATCTGCAGGACAAACAAACAGACATTAGAAACAGACAAAGTTTTGAAGACTTGGAAAAGAAATAACTAAGTATTGACACTAGGCTCTTACCCTTGCCCTTTTTAACTGTTCGAGGAAGAGGGTAGAGGTGAACATCTTCGTCTGGACCAAATTCCCAATTTCCCGAAGCAATGACAAAGTCATCCCCGGTTCCCTTGTTGGAGTCCGGGAGGTCGGCTACAATTTTGAATTCAGTAGACCTTGGCTTGAGGTAGTAGACGTAACCTTTTTCCTTCAGGTTAAGGGGGCACATGGTATAACAATATTGTACATCGGCAAGGGTGATCCTAACATTCTCCTGCCTAGCTAGGGCTATGATACCATTGATCACTCGATAAGAGTTTATGGCAAGTTGCATAGGGTTCAACTTGTAAAAATGAAAAATTTCGTGAAAAAGAATGTTAAGTGGGAGCCGGAGTCCGCACTCAGTAAAAGCTACTATAGGAAAGGGCATTGAATCATTTGTGGGCATGATGGAGTCACTATCTTCAGCTAGCCTCAGATGGACATCGGCAGGAATAGAGAACTCCCGCCTAAAGTACTCGAGTTTGGTTGGGGTATCTACCCTATGTCTCCACATACCCATAACATCGACCTAAAAATAGAGGGCTAGGTTTCAAAAAGAAAGGTGTTCTTAAGGGGTTATCCGGACCTCGGCGAAACCCTAGGTATATGCTGGTAAGGATTGTTTCAGTTTTCCCTACATTAGAGGTTCTACAAACAAATCCTAAGCCTAAAAACTATGAAGATGAAGATCAAAGGCATAGATCTGGAAAGGAAAAACAGAAAACAAGAAACAAAGAATGACGTTTTAGAAACGAAGAACAGAGGTATGGTTCTCAAAAGTGAAAGAAATACAGAAGTAAAAGGTCAAGAACAGTGGCAAGAAAAGTATTAAAACAGTGCAAGTGTTCAAGATATGAGTAAAATCATGGAATAAGCGCATCCAGATGAATAGTTCAGCAAAT
Organism: Camellia sinensis; assembly: GCF_055761805.1. Classification (NCBI taxonomy): domain Eukaryota; kingdom Viridiplantae; phylum Streptophyta; class Magnoliopsida; order Ericales; family Theaceae; genus Camellia; species Camellia sinensis. Next base: position 77,118,373 of record NC_138970.1, read on the forward strand.
CAAAGGTTTGAACAGCGCAATAATGGCAGTAAGTAAGCGAAAGCACATAAAAGAAATTGGGAATAAGAGGAACAGAGGCTTACCAGAACAAATGAAGCCGGAATGAAAGTCGCCGAGGTAAGGCAACGGTTGCAGACAAGATGGAACGATGAAAGCTTCGCTGGAATGGAAGAATGAAGACGGTTGCAGAGCTTGGAGCTAGAGCAATGGCGGGTTTAAGAAAGTTTAGAGAGAGAGAGAGCTAGAAAATCGAATGCAAAAGTAAGGAGATGAAGATGGAGAGAAAAGTTTTGTAAAAAACTTGAAACGGCGGCAAAAGTAGGGCATTTATTACGCCTGGAGCAACGCACACGTCAGACGGCGCAGATGGGTGGAATACAGCTTTCAGGCGCGTCACAGACACGGGCCAATGAGGATAAAGCACGTAAGGGGAACGGTTGAGAAAAGGTGCATGACAGCTCATGCGCGTGGAGGAGTTCGTTTGAGTTCTTGTTTTTTGATGAAGGCATGTCGGCCTAGAATGAATGATCTCGGCCGAAGAGTTCTCACGCCGAGGTATTGGAAGAAAATACAGATATAGGTTCCATCACCTCAGAATGCCGAGGTAATAGAACCTAGGGGGCAGTTGTGGGGATGTATTTTCTAAATACCAACACGTGGCATGGTGATGCCGATGTGTCAGCCGGGGTGCCACGCGTCCTGGTAGTTCTGCCGAGGTTACCTAGGCAGGGCCGAGGTAATCTCCGAAGATATCAGAATCTGAGATAAGCGGATAAGGGACAAGAGTCCTAGAGTAAAGAGAAGACTTTGCTAAGATAAGGATAAAGCTCTTAGGAAGTTTATCTTTATCTCTTGAAGTGTCCAAAGTTGACATTGAATTGGAGTCCATAGAAGTCGGACTTCTAGTGGGACTTGGATTTAGTAAACTATAAAAGAGAGGCACCCCCATGGGTCTAAGGTACGCAGTTTTATACTCAAGCTTGTGAGTTTAGCACTTGATTATCTTTGAGAGATATACTGACTTGATCGTCGGAGTGCCCCCGGGTGGAGGAGCCACCGCCGGAGCCCTTTCTTTCTGTTGCAGGTTCCTTGAAGCCATCTATTCTGCCGGTGCTCTCCAGCTGATTACTAGGCGGGCAGTGTGGTCAGAAAATTACCCACACACCTGCTACACATCATTTATTGAACCAGTATAACACCTTTTTAATCATTTATTTATTTTGGTTGATCACACATGATGATTTGACAACGGAATAATGTTAGAAATTCTAAAAGTTCTATTAAAATTTTTACCAAATATCTTACATAGGTGTGAGACTTATACCTATCATTTCATAGGGTACACTGAATACTGGTGTTTTGTCCTAACAAAGTTAAGGGTTTAAAAGCATCTGGACTAACCCTATATGAATATGCTTATATTTTCTAAAAAAGGGCGCTAATCCTGAACATGAACTAACTTAATAACTTCATCATTACACTGTAATGGTATTGTATGTTCAAATGTCCTTATTATCTTTTTATTGGAAAAGTCAAAAGTTCCAATCTTATGGATTATATCTGGTTTAATATTTGGGATAATCCACTTATCTAAGGTTTCTCTAACGTCCTAATAAGCTACAAGTTCTGCTGCTTCTGTTGTAGAGGTTATTGATTAGCTATTGTTGTTAGGGTTGAAGGATCGGTGGCCATGATGATTGTATAATAACCATATATGTATAATTTAAATGTAATATAACAATAATACAAATGTAATAAACTTGGCACTGATACCAATTAGGTGCCTTGATTGGAAAGCCTCTCTTATGGGAGCCATAGAAACCAGCCTATCTCATGGACTAGTATATTTTAACATTTATCCTAACTTGAGTGTAGCACTCTTAGACCCAAACCTATTAGAAGTCTTAGAACTAAGAGTTCTTACTCATGGTTACCAGTATCTACCAGGAACACCCCCTTTATTAGCAATCTTTAGGATTCATTTAAAGGTTTTAACAACCTTAAATCCTTATACCAGGAAACATAGTGAACTAAGACATACTGTCCTAATAGACACTAATCTTTTTAGCAGTCAGGTAGCAGTCCCTAAAATGATCCCTTGGCAAAATCTTACATTTCCAGAGACACGACAAATATCGAATGCTGTACGAGCTAGACCTATTATACGACAAACTATTGATCATGTTGTTCAAACTCAAGGAGGTAATGTATACCTCAATTTCCGTAGACCATTAACTAGAAGTATGTCTAGTGCCAGCTTTAGAACTACTCATTCTTATAGAGTAGATCTACTTGAGTCATCCAGACAATCTACCTCTAAACCGCTAGAATCGGTATTACAAGGAATGCCTTTTAGACCACCTAGTTGGCCACTTACTGATCTACTTGCAGACACTGTGATTCAAGGAATCCATATATCAGAAAATCAAACACCTCATGGCGTGTATGAAACCAGAAGGCCTTATAGCCTAACAACCAATGATATGAATTTTGAAGTGTAATGGATTTTACACCAGGTAGTGAAATTCGAAAGCATCTTATCTTATACAACCTAAGCACCAGAAATTTAGAACATGGTATTTTAATTACCATAACTCTCAACAGTTAGAGAAACTTAAGAACCAATATTATTTTCATTTAGAAAAACATCAACAGATTAGATCTTTCCCGGAGTGGTATTTTGAATTTGCTTTTGTCATGAACTTACTTCCAGAACCTCAACTTAATGTCTTAGATGACATACATAAGGCATGGTTAACAACTGAAGGACTAAGTATTAAGTCTATACATCCGCCTCCTCAGTCATTAGAACTAGCAACAAGTCTAGCTTCTTGTTCTAGTAGTCCTCTTGTTATTACAGCTTTTGTAAAATCACCTGAAACAACTTTAGTCAATATCAACTCAATGATCTCATACCTCTTATTAAACAAAATAATTATACAAATCTTCATTTCCAAACTGTAGGAAAACAATTAACCAGGATTGAAGAATCCATTATAGAATTAGTAAAAAATCAGACAGTCAAATCTAAACCCGACTCCATCATTCAACCAGTAAACATTAAATTGCCATTAGAAGTATCTAATTTCAAACCTAGGTCAACCAAACATGATAGTGAATTTATGGATGCTCTTATTAACAAAATGAAAAATATTCAAATAGGGCAGTCCAGTTCTCAAATTTATATGCTTTTTGAGCAACAACCCGCTATTCCTAGTGATGAAGATGACCTTTCCCCATCACAGATTCTTGAAATCCAGACTAATTTTCAGGATATTCAGTCTATAAATAAAATCTATTTTCCTCAACAGACTTCTAGAATGTCTTTAATAGGACCCAGTAGGTATTATTATTGCATACTTACTCCCCAGGACATTCTTTATGAAGACGATTTCCTCCATTCCCATAAATCTTACCATGGTAAAACCATTTACGAATGGAATATTGATGGTAAATCTGAATATCAAAATTTTGAAACTATACATCAGATTCTTTTGTATGGAATTGTGTGTAAACAAAATGATAATACTGATAGCCAGATTGCCTGTTTTATTGTTAACGGCTTTACTGGTATTCTTAAAGGATGGTGGGATAATGTTCTCATTGTCTTCCAATAGAACAAAATTCTTAATTCCTTTAAGATTGAAACTGATCCTATTACCAGAACTGTCAGACAAAGGAAAGATGCCGTCTATGCCCTTACCCAACTATTTTACATCACTTTGTAGGACTAGATGTAGCCACCAGTGATAGAAGTCGAGAGCTTTTACAGAACCTTAGATGTCTATCATTAACCTATTTTAGATGGTATAGAGATGTTTTTATGCTTAAAATTATGCAACGAACAGACGCTAACAGTGAGCATTGGAAAACCAAATTCATTGATGACCTTCCCAACCTTTTTGTAGAAAAAATCCGTAAGAAACTTAGGGATTGTCATAATGGTATGGCTATTCCTTTTACCCAGTATATCTACGGCCAACTCATTGGCATCATGATAGAAGAAGGTCTTTCTCTGTGTAATGACCTTAAACTCCAGTATCTTATGAAGAAATAGAATTTAACTGGGCACAAAGAACTTGGAGAATTTTGTGACCAATTTGCATTCGATACCAAAATCTAGTATCTATGCAAGACTAAAAAACAAAGGCGAAGAAAACCGTATAAAAAATACTCCTCGTAAATCTTATTCTAAAACCACAAAACCATCTTACCAAGAGAACCTCGAAAATATACTAAAGACAAACAGAAATCCTCAACTTATCAAAAGAAAGACAAATCTTCAGTCAATTGCTATAAATGTGGAGCTACAGGACATTATGCGAATCGATATAGAGCAAAGCTTAAACACAAACTTAATGAGATTCCTCTAGATGAACATCTCCAACAACAGATTTTGAATACTTTTAGAAGAAGATACAAAAACTAGTTCTGAAGATGGACTAGCTGAATTATATTTGCCATCTGAGTTTGAAGTTGAATCAGACTCTCTAGAATTATCTCCCTGCAAAAACCAATAATCTTAACCCCATAACTGAATCCAATTGGAAATCAACAGTTGAAATGAATGGTCTTGATATTGGAGGACCTAGTATTAATGTTTTAACCGATGACCAAAAATCTATGTTACATTTAGTAAACCAGATCAAAGATCCAGAAATGAAATTAAATTTTTTGAAAATATGTTATCAGAATCAGAAAACTGAGGAAGTTCTTCTCATAGAACATCATAGCATGAAAGAGGTTATAAGTCGTATACAATCCTCCTTTTCACTTGACAAACTAGTAACAATCTAAGATCTCAAAATGGAGATTAATGCACTTAAAACCAAAGTAAAACATCTTCAGACTACTAATCAATCAATCTATTTTTACAGACGTTAACAAAATAAAACATCCGTTAGCTCAGATATCGTAGAAAGATAAAGGTATTACAATCAATGAGAACCCAGAACAACAAGATAAACCAGAAAATTAGTATTTAATGATAATAAATCAAGTTACCTTCCAGAAATGGTATATCAGAATTATTTTTATTATTAAACCAGATTTTATTGTTAAAGATGCTGTCGCTCTTGTTGACAATGGAGCCGACATGAACTGTATTCAGGAATCATTAATTCCTACACAGTATTTTCATAAAACTACCCAATCGCTTACCAGTTCAAGTGGTAATTCTATGAAAATTAAATATAACTCTAGAAGTTCTTATTTGTAACCAGGGAATTTGTCTTCCAACTCCCCTTGTCCTAACCAGAAACATGTCCCAAACCATTATTTTAGTGACTCCATTTTTGTGTCTTCTATGCCTATCACCAAAATAGACCCTATAGGCATTCACATAACCATCAGCAATCAACTGATTATTTTTGAATTCATAACAGAACCTTATACTAAAGAATTATATTAGATTAAAGATTTAGTAAATTTTAAAGAAAAACAAATAAACTTTTTACAAACAGAAGTTAATTTTCTTACAATTGAACAGAGATTACAACAGTCATCCTTACAAAATAAAATTAAAATAATTGAACAATAATTCCAAGCAGAAATCTATAGTGATATTCCCAATGCCTTCTGGGAACGAAAGAAACATATTGTTTCTCTTCCTTATGAACCAGACTTTGATGAAAGGTACATTCCAACCAGAGCTCCTCCTAGCCAAATGAAAAAAGAGTATTTAGATTTATGTGAAATAGAAATAGATACTCTTCTCTAGAAAAAATTAATCAGACCTAGTTACTCACCTTGGAGTTGTACAACATTTTATGTTAATAAATTTGCAGAAATAGAAAGAGGTGTGCTAAGATTGGTTATTAACTATAAACCTCTTACTGATGCCTTGAAATGGATTAGGTATCCAATTCCGAATAAAAAAGATCTATTAGATTGCTTACAAGACACTGTTGTATTTTCTAAATTTGATCTAAAATCAGGATATTGACAAATAAAACTGTTTTTACAGTATCATTTGGGCATTATGAATGGAATGTTATGCCATTTGGCTTGAAAAATGCCTCATTTGAATTCCAGCATATTATGAATGATATATTCACACCATATACAGAATTTACAATTTGTTATATTGATGATGTTCTTATTTTTTCATCATCCATTGATCAGCATATCAAATATCTTAATATATTTAAGCATGTTATTATCCGAAATGGTTTGGTAAATTCTGCACAAAAATAAAACTTTTTCAAACAATAGTTCGATTTCTTGCCCACAATATTCATAATGGCACCATTATCCCTATTAACAGAAGTATTGATTTTGCATCCAAATTTCTAGATGAAATAAAAGATAAAACTCAATTATAAAGATTTTTTGGTTGTCTGAATTATATAAGAGCCTATTAGCGCCAGTTGTCCCAGGATGCTTCTATTTTATATACTAGACTTTAGAAAAACCCTTCTCATTGGACACCAGCACACACAACAGCTGCACAAAAAATTAAATTAAAGGAAAGACAGCTCCCATGTCTTGCTTTATCTAATCCAGAATGGAATAAGATAGTTGAAACTGATGCCTTGAATCAAGGTTATGGAGGTATTCTTAAATAATTTAATCCTCACAAACAACAAGAAGAACTTTTGCATTTTACATCCAAACTTGGAAAGGGGTAGCATTAAACTATCCTACTATTAAACAAGAATGTTTAGTCATTGTTAAATTTATTTTAAAATTCCAGGATGATTTGCTAAATCAACAATTTTTACTCAGAGCTAATTGTTCAGTAGCTAAACAGATATTTAAAAAAAATGTTCAAAATCTTGCTCATAAACAAATATTTGCAAATTGGCAAAGTTTATTATCCGCACACCCATGTAAAACATTTGGTAAAAACTTTAGTAAAATTTTTAAGACCTCTAGCATTTTTCCTAACAACCACAGTGAATCATCTGCGCAATGACAGCTGGCCAACTTATAAATTCACAAAGAGTAATGGTAGAGACCCCAAAAATTCTACCAAAATGTGGGTCTCACACCCATGTAAGACATTTAATAGAACTTTGGTAGAATTTTTGGCGTATCTAACATTTTTGATTCACAAAATAAACTCACAAACTCAAAATCAATCACATGACACGATACACTTGCATGTAGGATAGTGATGGCAGGCTTTGAGGCGTAAGTATTGAGATATTAAGTGGATGTTTGGCATCTCGTAAAAAATTTAAAAAGTCACTGAAAAAGCAAAAAAATTAACACTATTTACAAGTTTGGGCGGAAAAAAAAATACTGAATAGATAGAGGGCAAAATTACAAATTTGCCCTTTTGAATTCAAAACTTTTGAGTGTATGTCAGTGTTGATAAATGTACCTATCTTTACATTTTACCAAATGCATTGATGTGGCTAATTGTAAGCCATGAATTCCCAAAGTTAACAAAATTTTGACATGCACTGATGCATTGATGTACCTATCAGTATGTGTCTGGAAAGGCACAAGTCAAAATTTTAATATTTGATACAATATTTTATTATATATTTTTTTTGTAAAAAGTCAAAAAGTTATTCCAACAAACATTTTTTTTCTCTCTACTTTTTTAGTTAAAACGTCAAAAAGTGCATTTATATAGATCATCTCAAACAATTCCTAAGTTTTATTCTCTTTGAGATCCGTTATTCAGATAATAGTACATAGGATTGGTAGGATAAATTTTTCAGGTTTAAGCGAACTGTTTCCAATGTTAGGAGTGTGAGTTTAAATCTTTATCTATGTACGAGTCCATAACTTATTATTATATGATTGAGTAATCCTACTATGATGGTGTTTGTGAATTGTTGGGTTAGGCTATTTTAGCCTATTGGAGGAAAAAATCCATTCAGCCTCACTGTTATTGAGGCTACAGTTCTACTATCTAGAGGATGAAGAGACTATTTTACCCTTTGACTAAACAGCAAACTCATAACTCTCCAGAAAGGTTTGTATTACACTCTCTCATTTCTCATCTCTCGCACCCACTGCAAAAAGTGTTTTACGAATTAGAAGTTAAATTTGGTACAAAGTTGGCATTTGTTTAAATTCGTAATTTGTATAATTGAAAGTCAAATTTCTTACAAAAAATTACATTTTTTTTTTCTAGTTTGTAATTTCTATGCTAAAAATTTGGTTTTTGTAGGCTACTTGTAATTTATTTGCATTCATAATTTTTAAACATTAACAGTCAAATTTTTGACAAAGTTACCAATTTAATAATTTAATTCGTAATTTTTAAATAGTAACAGTAAAATTTCTTACAAATTTGTCATTAATTTTAATTCATGATTTCTATAATTAAAAGTCAAAGTTGTAGGCAATTTGACTAATAATTTTATTTAATTTGTAATTTGTGTAAGGATAATTGAAATTTGTTACAATTTTACAAAAAATTTCTAATTCCTAAATTTTATAATAAAAATTCAAATGTTGCCCAAATTTGTAATTTATTTTAATTCGTAGTTTTTAGAATTAAAAGTCAAATTCGTAAGAAATTTGTCATTTTTTTTAAAAAAAATTCTTATCTTACTATTACAAGTAAACTATCTTACAAATAAATAATGCTATATATAAATTTGTATACTAACAGATGATTAGCAATAATTTTAGAAGTTTTAGGTATTTATAATTTGTATAATGGGTATGATCAATAGTAATGTCATAAAGTATATTGGTACACTAGTTAATATACCAATTACTTACAAATTTGAAAATTTATTTTTAATTCCTAATATGTAGATTTTGAATTTCTTACAAACAAATATTTGTATAATAATAAATTGTAAAAGAATTGCCATTGGAAGTGTCCTCGCTGCCACGTCAGCGAGCACAATATTTTTTTTTTTGTTTAGGAGTGCTTTGGTCATTTTGTATGATACCATCATTTCAAACACATTTTTGAATATAACAATTTAACAAAAAAATTGACCCCATCTTCCTAAACACAAACTCTTATAATCTACTAAAATAGTCAAAAGAAAATGAGTGAGAGCACTAATTAATGCTATCACTAATGATGTGGCAGTGAGTCCCACCAGGAATGATTTGATATTTTGACCTTAGTGTTGTATTTTTTTTCTTTTTTTATTGAGTGTCATGTCATTAGTGGTCTTTTTAGAGTTCTAAAATTAATGATCTCTATCATTGTTGATAGTCAAATAGTAAAAAACACCTAAAAAGTAATCATTTCCTAAATACTCATTATGTAACACCACTTAAAGATAATCTATGAAACCTTAGCTATTTAGAATCTAATACTAGAAGTCACCCTCTATGATTGGAATTTTTTTTCCACTTGCATGTGGACCCACAACCACGTGCAAAAAAATTCATAGTTTTTTCTGTCTCGTTTGAGAATAAATTTTTTTAATAATTTTTTAATTAAAATATAAGATAAAAAAAATTAGTATACTTAAAATAATTTTTAATTTTTTTATAAATAAATGTGTAAAAAATGAAGAGAAATTTTTTTTAAATTTTTTAGTATAAATTATTAATTTTTTAATTTTTAAAATAAAATATTAAATTACAAATTAATTTGACACGTCAAATCCTCTTGCCTGGCTATGAACATCTTGGCAACCACGTGCTCTTTTGGGAACACTAGCTAAAAGCTGCATTTGTAGCTTAGGATAAAAAAGCT